>NW_026555229.1:15730833-16977500 GCF_021234165.1 Pteronotus mesoamericanus
AATTACAAACTAAAATGAGTAACTTGTATATTGTAATAGAGCTGCTTTGAGCTGCCATTACCGTAGAATACTCCTCTGGCTTTCATAGAAGCATGAGAACAAAATAGAGAAGAAAGCATCTATCTGATTGAAGCTAGAATGCTACTTGCATTGTTCTTCACTCTAGGCAGAATGGTAGTCATTTTATTTGCTATTAATGTGAATAGAGAGAGCGTTCCTTTTCAGGATGTAGCCTGCAAAAAAGATCTGTAGCCAATACATTTCTAGAAATCAAACTGCCTGAGTAGACTTAGATATCACTGCCTTTGGTCAGACCCTAGGAGATCATTCGGGAAATCATAATAGGAAGGCTATAGATTTGCTTAAATCAATAATGTCTGTTGGGAATTACTGAAACTTCCTTTTCTCGCTTTCTCCAGACATGGGAGTGCAGGTAGGTCCAATCCAGATAGTCCTGATCTGTGTAGACAGTTGGGTCAGGAATACATCAGTGAGAACTGGTTGCTAAGGTTCACTGGTATTCAAATATTTCCCCTATGACTGGTTTTATTTTGGCCTTTGAAAACAAAAGCATCACTGGAGGATATTTAAATCCTAGTAAATATAAATAGTAAACAAAATCAATACAATTAACTTGAAGTATTTCAGCCAACTGCACAGCTGTAGAAATGCTATGTTGGTTTAATCCCTTTAAGGACTTGGCAATATTTTTTCGCATAACAACTGATTTCACTGTTTTATACATTTATTCAAAAATATTTACTAAGTATGAGCAAATCCTAAGCACTGTGCTAGGCATTGTGTAAAAAGCACTAAGTAAAATAAATACATACTCCGCCCTTTTGGACACTACACTGGCAGTCTAGTCCCCGGGAGCACAGAGAAATCAAATGGTGCCACAGTGTCCTTTCTGCAAATGAAACCCTTGGAGGAATGCCAACAGACCGACATAGAGCAGCTCTGGAAGAAACAGGACGGGGCAAGAAACCTGCCATTCCCCTTCGCGCTGCCTTCTCGGCAAACCCTGTTAGGGCCCTTGGACCTAGTCTCATAACCACCTTGCGTGTGCAGAGCGACGGTGGGGTGTCTGCTCTGCGGACACCATCCTGGCCAAATCTGTCTCCGGTCTCACTGGCCAGCCTCCCCACATGGGCCACACACCAGGAACAAGGAGATTCATTCCAACCAAACCTCATGCTCCGCAATTCACTCTGTAGTAAGAGACACAACTTATTTGTAACTGTGGTTTAGGCAGGAAAGAATGCCATTAGGACGACACATCTTCCAGAAAAGAGATAACTATGAGAAACTATAATTATAAGAATAAAATAGATACAGATAACTTACAAGCAACCTCAGTATACCTACACACACACGCACATCTTAGCCAAATGCCCTGAACCTGCCAAAGGCATCTAAGCTTGTAGGGTATGAGATAAGCAGATCAATCAGTCAAGTAGAATAGTCTGAGGTGGGGCGAATACCCTGCAAACAGCTTTCTTTTGTTCCTTGTCTGTCCAAGAGGGACCTGGAGAAGCACTTCATTTATACCGAGACTAAAAAGGTCCCACCTGACACTGTATCCAGACCCTAAGCTTTGCAGTGCTCTGCTCTCTGTTAGATAATGTATGTGTTTTGTTCATACCCACTCCATCAATTCCTGTGCCCCTGACACCACAAGTAGCTTCTGCAAGTAGCTCCTCTGCTCAGCTGCACCATGGCCTGTACTTGTAGAAAAATGCACCTCCTAACTCCTCCAATACTAGTTGTTTGACTGAAGGATTGGAAGATTCCAGTGGTAGGAATGAGAAAAGATCAAAATGTGAGGTTTACATATAAAAATAGTATAAGGAAAAAAACAATTATAATGTCTGCCATATATATGTTACATATTCTATGCCAGATACTATTTGAGAAGTATAAGGGCATGCGTTCACATACTCACGCAAACATTGCAGCAGCCCTTTGGGATCAATTACTGAATATCTTTCAATAGGGAAGCCCAGGTAAAGCCCCTAAAGCACCTTGTCCAAGATCACATGACTAATAAGCAGCAGAGTCAGGATTTGAACCTGAGCAGTCTGGCTGCCAGGCCAGCGCTTTTAGCTCAGTTAGTTCTGGGGGAGCCTTCTGCAGGCCGTGGAGGTGGAGGGCGGGTTCCTTTTTTCTTTTTCAATTACAGTTTGATTGAATATTATTCGGTGTTAGTTTCAAGTGTACAGCAAAATGGTTAGACAGCCATGTACACGACAGAGTGGTCCCCCTGCTGCTTCAAGTGCCCACCTGGCCCCAGACAGTTATCACGATGCCGGGTGAGACAAAAGTAGGTTTACGGTTGTTCGTATGAAAAAGGATATAATAACAAACTCTGTTCCGCGTACTCACAGGTCAACCTACTTTGCCCCACCTTGTGTGATTAACTATACTCCTGTGCTGTGATCTGCATCTCCGAGACTATTTCTTTATAAGCAGATTGCATAAGCCCAGTGAATGTGGGTGTGAAGTCAGTGAAGCTGTGTAATGGGGTAAAGGAATTGTGAGGAAGGAAACTAGGGACTTGGAATGGAATAAAAAATAGGGTTAACTGGGGAAGAAGACCCTATGATGAAATACCAGTCACTTAGCTTCTTTCAGTCTTTTTAGAAATAGAGATAGTAGACAATCTATGAGTAAATAATAATCACTGGCAAGTTTCTTTGAAAGGAACACTAGAGATTCTGGCCAAATTGCAGTTCACTTGGCTTCAGGGAAGAAGCGTTTCCAACCCTAGGCAGGTTGCGCTCACGCACCAGTGAACTGGGGCGCCAAGAAGGGGCAGTGGATGATGGGCAGGAACCGGTGGAAAGACCAGTGTGGAGGAGCCTGGGGTCACAACGGAGCAGCGAAAGCTGGGTTCAGGCGCCAGGAAAATTTTCAGAAACGAGAAATCAAAATTCACCAGATGGCAAAAGCTCACACAGCGAAGGTGATGCCAAAAAGCATTTGGAAATGAGGCAAGGACTGTCTCAAACAGAAAGCACCTCATGCTGGACCAACAACCAAAATTATTTCAGGATGAAGTCATCTTTCTCGAATCCTCGAGTGGAACACTTTACCTGGACCGGCAGGTGTTGTCAGCTTCGGAAGCAGGCCGATAGCCCAGACTGAGAAAACTCTTCCCAGGGACCCAGGGACCAACTCTGGGTTCAGCCTGAGCCTGGCTCTGGGAAGGGGCAGACTCGGGAGAAAAGTGGCAGAATCTCAGGATTGGGTTAGAGGAGACCTGTGATAATTTGGAAATGGAGTGGGAGGGCCCAGAAGAAAGTGAGTCACATTGTAAAACACCTGGGCCAACTGCGTCCTTGTCACTTGCCTAGTCAGTATTGGGTTTTCATCCTCTTCTCACTAAGCTCTTACAAATGTACAGTGTCCAGTAGTGAATGAAGGCAAAAGGACGCCTTAGAAGAGAAAGGGGAAGCAGTAAGTTGCAGAGAGGGTCTTTTTTCCTTCTTGAGAAAGTAAATAGAACAAGTTTTGGATGGGTAGTTGCCAGGCTCCTTCCCGCTTTGATATGCCCTGCGCCTCAACTATTCCCCGTGGGGTGAACATCACTCAGAGATGGGGCAGAGCCTCCCTAACCCACGTTTAAGTGTTTGTGGAGCTGCACTGGTCCCTGAGCCTGACTTGTCTTTGTGGGGGCAGTGGGCTCCCGCTTCCTAAGGCTGTCTCAGCTTCGTGCTTAGGGCCATGCCAGGCTGACGTGAGGCTGGGGTGTCCCTGCCTGCCCAGCCCACCTCTTGGACTGCCAGGGCCACCAGCAGCTCCTTCTTTGCCTTTGAGCACGTGGAGAAATGGAGTCCCGCCCCAGTGTCCATGGACTTGCCCAAGAGTCAGCCGCACTTCAGACCCCACTCACCCTTCTCCAGGCCTTCTTGCCCAGCGATGTGCTCGCCCTGACATTCGCAGCTCTCTGAGGGTTGCTTCCCGGCCTGCCTGGTCAGTAACGCAGGTCCTTAGGTGCACCGAGGCTTCTCCCCACAATTTTCCTTTCCCCTGGTTCTGGCATTTGCCTAACCAAAATATTCAAATCATTGTTGACTCCTCCCTCGGCCTCTGCATTTACTCTAACACTAGCCTGGATCCCATCTCTGATATCTCACAGACTATTTCTATGCTTAAAAAAGCCAGGAACTTTATATCTTTTCCTCATCATAGGTTACCTTTCCCATCTGTTTTGTTTGTTCTGTAAAATGGGTTTGGATGCTTAGATGGTGTAAGTATTTTGGCCCCAAATGAGTGCTACCTACATGGGTCTGTCTCACTCCGCGCCCGCTTGCTTTTTCACCGGCGCGCTCACCGGGTGCTCCGGAGCCTCTCGGCTTCCCTCTGTCCGTCTCCCCTCCACCGGCCCATCTCCCACGCTGGGCTGCGGGTAACTTCCTCAGGCACACTCAGCCTGCCTCTCTCTCAGAGATCTTGGAGTCTGAGGCGTTCTTTATGTATGAAATACTGCCATTTGCAGCAATATAGCTGGATCTTGAGACTATCATGCTAAGTGAAATAGGTCAGGTGGAGAAAGCCAAGAGCCGTATGAATTCACTCATGAGTGGGATGTGAAACTCAAAGGAACTAATGACCAAATAAGACAGACAATAACTCATAGACACAGGCAACGGAGGAAAGGCAGGTGGAAGGGGCTAGGAGAGGGTGAAGGAGGTCACATATATGGTGACAGAAGGAGACCTAGCTTTGGGTGGTGAACGCACAAGGCATTATCCAGATTATGTTGTAGAGAATGGTACGCTTGGAACCTATATAATTTTATTAACCAATGTCACCCTGATAAATTTAATAAAATTTATTCTGAAAATCCAGAAGGTCTTTGGGGGCTCTCGCCATTCCTGACAAGGCAACACCCAAGCCCCTCTGCACGGCAGCCCCCACGCACCTTGCCTGGCTCGTTTCCTAACACTCAGGCCTCCTCTCCAGTGCCGCCCGGCTGACACCAGGACGGCCGAGGTCGCAGGCACAAGCGGTGCCCCTGGCTCCACACGCAGCATTCACAAATAGATGTTGTCTCGGGGGAGGGGTTTGGGATGGGGAAGCTGAGCCACAAAAGTTTTTAAATAAAGACTGAGAACTGAGCAAATAAGCACATCTATCATCCTGCTTGCAGCCCCCGCCCCCAACAAAGCTGCAACTGGCAGCCGCCCCACCCAGTGCTGCCGGGGCAGTTTTTATTGAATCGCCTAAATATTCACAAGTGGCTTTAAAATCACCCGTCAGGCTCCGACAGCCACCTTCGCCTTTTAGTCACACTAAACTATTCCTGGTCACCCGCAGGACCTTGTGTTTTCACACTTCCATTCCTTCACCAGGTGGTATCCCTTCTGCCTGCAGGGCATTTTGTCACCTGGAAAAATACTGTCACTCTGCAGGGTCAATATCCTGGTCACCCACTCCATGAAGCCTTCTGGACTCCTCCTTGGCAGCGTTAAAACTGTTCTCTGTGGTTTTCTAACACAGGGGTAGAGGGAGGAAAGGGTCGGAGCTGAGGAGTGAGAAGCAGCGTAGGGCGTGGAGTGGCTTCTGTTTTCTTCTGGCCCTTGGGTGCCTGCTTATCATACCGCTGTAGCATTAACTGCTTTGGGAGCTGGCTGGTTTTATAATTAGCCAGATGTCTAAAAATACCTCAGCCTTTGCCAGCTAGTGAGTCTTTAGTGTGCCCTGGCTCCCACGGGCTTGTTATTTCTGGAAAACCTACCCCCCCGCTCTAAGGAATGAACCACAATTACCACAGGACTTTGGCTCTTTTTAAAATTTTTTAAAATTTTTATTTATCGATTTGAGAGAGAGAAGGAAGAAGGGGAGGAGAGGGAAAGAAACATCGATTTGTTGTTCTACTTACTTATGCATTCATTGGTTGACTCCTGTATGTTCCCTGACCGGGGATTGAACCCATAACCATAGCATATCTGGATGATGCTCTAACCAACCGAGCTGCCCAGCCAGGACTGACTTGGACTCTTTTTGAACCCTCTGTCCCCAGCTGTTCCCTGTCCATGTCCCCTTTAGATGCCTTCCACTGACATGACCTGTTAGGGGACTAGGTGCTAGTAGCTAGCCAAGTCTGCAGCCCCTTGATAATTCCAAACTCATTCTGGAAGCTACCAGACCTGGGCTTGCTTTGCACAAGGATGGTGGGAGTACGCTCTCCATTCCTGGACATCTCTGTTCATAGCCACCCACACATGCAAGGACCTTTTTACCCCCTTACACAGGGGACACACCCAGCCCCCAAGTCCCCGTGGGAGAAGAGATACCATTTCTTTGCCCACCATGCTTCTCATTCCATCGCAGACCCCCTCCCCAACAAAACTTTCTTCTCTTCTGTTAGCAAAACAAAACTCACATACAAATGAGTGAGTGCGTTTCAGTTGTCAGGAGTCAGCAGGCAATTATATCTTTAAGTATAAACCCAACAGAAATGGACATACACCAAAGGGCTTGAACAGCAGTGTTCATTACAGCATGATTGTAATAGCTAAGAGCTGGAAACAAGCCAAACAGCCATCAGCAGCTGAATGAATAAAGTTAGTATATTCATACGCAGGAATAATACATAGCAAGGGAATAACAAACTATTGCTACATGCAGCAGTGCAGATGACTCTTACGTAAGGCTGCCAAAAAGAAGCCAGCCACAAGAGTATGCACTGTGTGATTCCATTTACATAAAGTTTTCTCTAATGACGTAAGTCAATCGTGATAGGTGTCAGTTAGTAGTTGCCTTTGGAGAGGAGCGAGTGCGGGGAGCCTTCTAGGGTTTCGGTAAGGAGAGAGCTGCAACTTTGGGGGCCGAATGCTCTGACCTAGTTCGGGCCGTCTGCTGGGTAAGGCTCTCTGACCCATTTGGAAGCGGCCCGCATCCCTCAGATGCACGGGTAGTCTTTTTGTGTTCTCCTCTCTCTACCTGTGCTAGGGCATTCAAGTGGACCCAGAAAAATCACATTTTTCAATAGCGTGGTATCCACTCTGCTCATAGGAACAGACCTGGTGTTTGATTGTCGATGATATTCCAGGAAAACAGTGCGTGTAGATATGAGCTGAGGGGAATGGGAAGCAGCCGTCACAAACAGGCAAAAGAAAATAGCAACCTCCCTCCGGATCTTACCTTTACGTGGCTGTTTTAGCCGTCACCAACCCAAAAAGCATTTGAAATTGTATTTTACCTCATTTCTCTTTATATCAGGCCCAATATTTCTTTTGGTAATCCATGCTTCTGCAGCATGCATAAACAGAATCCTGGCCTATTTGTAAGAACGGGAGATAGGGTACACCAATTAGCTACAGGAAGGTTTGAATTTTGGGTGGTTTTGTTTCACCACGCAGAACGCGGCAGCCGCGTCTCCACATAGCTGGCTGGCTCCTGCTGATCGCAGTATCAGAGCGCCCTCGCTCCCGGAGTGGAGCCCGGCTGTCAGGAGATTCTCAGCAAACAACAACAGAGAGCATTAAGCCGCTTCTTCCTAATTATGTCGCTCTCTAAATATCTAATTATCGTTGAGAACAAATTGCATGTTACAGAGATAATATTATGGGGAGCCATTAATCTGTTGGGCTTCTGCCTTTGAATTCCTGAGTTGGTGCTGCAGCTTCTGGACCAAAAAAATTTGCCACCTGGACGCTTCATTATGATTTCATATTTAAATGTAAAAACTGCCGAAGAGAGAGGTTCTGTTTGATGGACTGGGCTTCTTCAGGCCTTTGTACTTAAGTATGCATCATATGTACAGCTTTTCCAGATTTCCCAAGTAGCTGGGAATATTGAATAACTGAGCATTGAGAGGAACAGAATTATAAGGGAGCAATGGAAATATTGTAATACCAATAAGGTGACAGTGGAATTAACTTCTCTAATTGTTTCTTTTATCAGTGCACAAAGGTCTGCAGCTTTTTATGACATTCCTCAGTAACTACATGGGATTTCATTAATAAACGCTGATCCAAAAAGTACACATTCCCAAGGATTACCTGATAATTGCACCTACTGTGATATGCTTAAAGCTAATTAACATTCAATCTTCACGTTAGAGAATAGAAATTACCAGGTACTTATCCTATAATTACATCTTTGTGCATTTGCTATTGTAATCCGCAGTATTAACTGTATAATTAAATGATGAACAGTGTCTGTATAAGTAGAGAGTATTTATATAAAATTTGTATCTTATCCAAAATATAACGTAGAATAAACAGATTCAAAGAGTCATTGTCTCACTGTAAATTCCATTGTTCCAAGGGAGCTTGTTTAGCATGTCAAGAATTAATAATAATACTCTTAGCTCCTTGGAGGTAGAAAGAAATAACACTGTCAGGAAGCTGTCCATTGTGGGTCATCTTACCACTAAGGATAAGTCGCACTGAGCAATTCTCACTGTTGTTTTTTTTTTCCTGTGTCTCCATCAAATAACAGCTACTTAGAAGTTGTCTTACTAAATATGACCTGTCTCTAAGCTATTAAGACTAGTAGTTTTGTGTCAGATGCTTTGTGTAAGAATTCTTTTAAAAAATAATGTTTTCATTTTATTATAATGCAAATATATTCATTGTAAAATGTTTGTAAAATATTGAAAAACACACAGAAGAAAATAGAAATCACTTATAATACCATCTCAGTGTTAGCTTTTTGTTGTCTGCACTTCCAGTCTCTTCTATGTGAATCTCTTAGTAGATAGATAGATAGATAGATAGAACATTGCGAACTACTTTTTAAGCAATGTATTATGAACATTCTAATGAAGTAGTATTTCCCGTATTTCCCATGATCCCATAATACTCTGAAATATTGATGGTTTCTAAATTGTTTAACCATTTTTATGGGCATTTAGGTTACTTCCAGTTTTCCACCATTAATAATTATTATTTTACTCTTCACTATGTGTGGGCCCTCTAAGAGAACTTTTCAATATTGTGTCTTCATGACAACATATTCTACATCATCCATTCTAAATAATTACCTGGTGACTATTTCAGTGTCCAAGTTTACATCGGTATTTATGGTTTACTGGAGCCATTTGTGCATCATTTTTATTGTTGTGGACTGATGAGAAAGGGCAGAAGTAGACTCACTAAGAAAATGATGGTATACGTAGCTCCATCAAGTGAAACCAAGAGACTTGATAGTGTGCAAGGCAAATGGAAGTTCAAATAGAGACAAGTGGTTGCAGAATTGATGATGGTTGAGCATAGATATTTCAAATTAAAAACAAACAAACAAACAAACAAACCTAAAGCCCTGGCGAGTGTAGCTCAGTTTGTTGGAGTGTCATCCCATAAACCAAAGCGCCATGGGTTTGATCCCCAGTCAGGGCACACGCCTAGGTTACAGGTTCAGTCTCCAATAGGGGTATGTATATAAGGGAACCAATCGATGTTACTTTCTCACATAAACATTTCTCCCCTTTCTTTCCCCCTCCCTCTTTCCCCATCTCTCTCAAGTCAATAAGCATGTCCTCAGGTGAGGATTAAAAAAAACCCCAAAACCTCAAGAAGTTCAGACCATAGTCACATAGCAAGCAGTAATCAGTAATTAAGGTTCAAATGATACCATGTCACCCTAAATGAATGCTGTTGATTTGAATTTTATTTGATTGTAAATATTGCATTTAATTTGTAGATTTGTTTTAAATTTACTTGGGTTGTACAGTTGTATAAGAACTGTAATCATAAAGGGTTACTATTTAATTTCATTATTTTCACACATTTAAGTAACCCAGTGAAAATAGTTCAAGCTGACATTGCGGGGGTGATGTGTAAGTTTTCTCTTAAAATGGATCCATACATTTTCTCAATTTGGGTTGTGCTGTTCTCATAACTGCATCTCTGTGCATATCCTTAGAATAAATTATTTTCTTAGGGAAATTTCCTAGACATAAAATTACTGATAAAGTGTTGAAAACATTGTAAGTCTTTTGATGTTCTTTGTCAAATTTGAATACAGATTCTCTCAGGTACTTTTTCTTCCTTCCGTTTTGCCTTCATTTGTAATATTTTCTGCAGTGGCCCATTCCTTTTAACGTTTGCCAGCTATGTCCCGAGTGTTTACCATGCAGAGGCATCATGCTTGGCACTGGGCTTCAAAGGCAGAAGGACTCAGCCCCTGTCCCAAAGGAGCCCACCCGCTCCGCGGAAGAGAGCGGTTCTCAAATGTTGGTTTTCCCTTGTAAAAATAATGGAGAATCCCAGCAAGCTTTTGTTTTGTGGCTTATTTCTGTAGATATTTACTGTATTAGAAAAGGGATCAATTCTTTAAGTGCCGTAATTCTTGTTGTTCACTGTAAAGCTTCTCTTTTATCATTGGCCACATGTACTGTCAGCTGTTTTCCTTGAAGTGACAGACGTTTGTTCATTTTTGAGAAAATGTCTGCTGTATATCCATGTCTGAATAACCATCATTTGTCAGTCATTCATTTAAGATAAAAATGATGTCCCATTAAAAGAAAAATGCAGCTAGTTCAGCTGGCAATTCAGCCCCAGAAGTGCCTTCCTTGCTGCAGTCACCATTGTCCAGCCCACAGCACAAGAGCTATGTGTGCTTCCCATTTCACTGCACAGAATATTAAAAAGATATGCGTGCCACAGTCAAGATTTAATGGAGTAAAACATTTTTATGTGAAACTGGCTTTTTAAAAAAGATTTTAAACCTCACCTGAGGCTATGTTTATTGATTTTAGAGAGAGGGAGAGGGAGGGGGAGAGAGAGAAATATCAGTCGGTTGCCTCTCATATGCACCCTGACTGGGGATTGAATGCACAACCTAGGCATGTGCTCTGACCAAGAATCAAACCAGTGACTTTTCGGTGCACGGGACAATGCCCCAACCAAACTGAGCCATCTCGCCAGGGCTGAAATTGGTATTTTTTACCAGGAGTATGTAGCAGATGAAGAATACCACTGCCTTGATTTGTGCTTAAACTCCAGCAATTTTACCCAACAGTTCATTTGCACCATCAGTACAAATAGCTACACAATGAAAAATGCAAATAATGTCTTAGTATTATTTTGGTAAATAATGTCATAGCATTATGAAAATAGTTTTGACCTCATGACCCCCTTAAAAGTGCCTCAAAGTCCTGTAGGGTTCCACAGACCATACTTTGAGAACCACTGCCATGGAGTATGATTATTAAGTGACGGATGGGTGCACAGTGTGCTGTGGCAGCAAAAGAAAAGGAAGTGCCTCAATCTTCTGGGAAGTCAGGGAAGGATCCACAGTGAGCAATGAGTAAGCTGAAGCTCAAAGAATGGGGAATTTGCTTAAGGATCTAACATGAAAAACAAGAAGTCTGGAACCCCGCAGGTGCCTCCCAGCTCCGCTTCCTCTCTCTTACCCGCTTCACATCAGGCTTCTCTGAGGAATCTTCTCTGTGCACTGACTTCGTCTCCTTGCCACCTACTCGTCTGTCAATCCACCGCATCCTACTTGCTGGCTCCGTCAGACACCAAAGTGGTCTTTCCTCCCATGTTTTAAAATACTCTCCTGTCTTGACTTCACTTGTATAATATTCTGCTGGCTTTCCTCCTTTCTCTCCCTCTTTCCTTTCTTTGCAGGCTTATATCC
This sequence comes from Pteronotus mesoamericanus, assembly GCF_021234165.1. Classification (NCBI taxonomy): domain Eukaryota; kingdom Metazoa; phylum Chordata; class Mammalia; order Chiroptera; family Mormoopidae; genus Pteronotus; species Pteronotus mesoamericanus. Next base: position 15,742,435 of record NW_026555229.1, read on the forward strand.
ATCCAGCCATTCAAAGTTGGTGTTCCTCAAAGCTCAAGTTCTAGACCCTTATCTCTTACCACTCTGCCCTCTGTCTAAGCACTTCCCCCAAAACCCAAGCTTTTAATTATAGTTTCTCATAGATTTGAGCTCCAACCAGACTTGTCCTGTAAACCCTTGCTACTAAAATGTGGTCTGTAAGCCAGCAGTACTGGCATTACCTATAAACTTGTTAAAAACGCAGAACCATGGATCCCACCCTTGGCCTACTGACTCAGAATCTGCACTTTAACATGATGTCCAGATGATTTTTAGGCATATCCGGTTGAAGATATGCTATTCCAAGAACCAAAACCCAGAGGTAGAACTGCTTCCTGCCTATTTCACCTTGGCTGTCTCAAAAGCACTTCAAACTCACATGTTCAAAACAGAACTTAGTTTTTTTTTCCATATCTAATTTTCTCTTCTCCCCCAGGGGCATGCCGTTCACCCAGTCATGCCCATGGGAGACCTTCCTCTATCTTATCCTCAAGGTCTAATTTATCACCCAGTTCAACATCTCTCGCATCCCTCCTATTCACTCCAGTTCCCTCTCCCCTACCACCATCTTGGTCTAAGCTACCATTATCTATTACCTGGACATTTTGCAATCTCTTCCCAACGGGTTCCCCTGCTTCAATATTTATCCTTCTCCAGTGTATTTTCTGCAGTAAATTGAGGAAAAGAGTAACCTCTTAGACGCACACACGGAAATACCTCAATGACTGGCCATTGCTCTCATGACACCAGTGAACGCTATAATGTGGTCATGTGTGATCTGTCCCCTCCTGCCCCTTCAGACGTGACCTGTGCCACGTTTTCTAAGGTGTCAGTCCCCTTTCACCCAGTTCTCTTACCACCACTAAAATCTATCTAGTTAGCCCCTGTTCTCAGATCTTAGGTCAATCATTTCTTCCTCAGAGATCTTCCTAGGCCTCCCTAATTAGATTCATTTCTCTTATTCTCTGATCTCATACTATACCACTTAATTAATTATACCCTGCATGTTTGTCATAGTTGAAACTCAACATCCATTTCTTTGAGCATGTGATTCTTTGCCTGATAACTGACTTCACCACAAGACTGCAAGCTCCGTTAGGACAGGAACTATGCATATTTTTTCCTACTGTTATAAGATGGCTCAGGGCCTGGAAGATAATAGGCAATGTCCTGTAGGCCCTTACCTCTCTCTCTATCTCTGTTTATGAGTCATTCTACCACAATAGAATTTCTTCCTTTCCCCATTGTCTCATAGCTAAATAACTGTCTTTCAAGATTGAGCTGAAATGACGTCTCCGACATGTGATCACCACAGCTAAAATTCTCATATATGCTAATTGTCTTCTATAACAACTATGATTTTTCCCTCCCTGTATATTAATTGGTGTAATGACTAGTTGTTGAAAAGGTAAACAAAAGTTGGATTTTTCCCACACCCAGTCCAATGGGCTGACTGAAAGAGAGACTTTATACTCCCTTCCTTCCTTCAGTGACTCAGGATTTAGGCTTCCTTCTCGGATCATGCTGCTTTCCTGGCATGAAGCTTACGGGGCGCCACAGGGCATGGGGATGCCTCACAGTCTATTAAATGCCCTAGCACAGAAAAGTCATGTCACATGTCCTGGAACTAGTAGTCTGTCCCCTCCTAAATGGATGGGACAAAGGAATATGGTCTTCCCACATGCCCAGGAAGGGGCACAGAACCAGATATGAGTATAAACAAGTAACCTCTACCAAGCCACAAACTCCTGGAAGAGGACAAGATCTAAGTCTGGGTCCGTTTTACAGAACACTGAAGTATTTGACCTTTCTCATGTTTGCTAACTGATACACATTGCTGGTTCCATGACTAATTGAAGTTTTCAGAAGATGGAAACAGACGGGGAAACAAAACCACAAACAGAAAGGCAGACACAGAGCAGAACCAGCAAGCAGCATTTCTTTCACAATGCATTCCTGTTTGCTCGCAGTACTGACGCATGTCTGCGCAGCGCTAACTAACCTGGTCAGCATCCCGAGCCCCGAGCCCCCAACCCCCAAATAAGCCTTGTTTTTGTTGTACCATTGTAGCTTCCTGTGCTATGATATTAATGAAAATTTTCTGAGTAAACGTTTAAGTGCTGGACAGTGTGCAAACGTGTTTTAAGCATACTGCCATACGGTAATTCTTTCAGCGATTCTGCGATAGTCATTCTTATCTCAGAAATTATGTGTCTTGTTCTGCAACACACGGCTCACACAGCCTCAGGGCGTGGGCTCAGATCTGTCTTACTTTAAAACCTATGTACTTAACCACTATGTCCAACACTTCAGAGTTTACAAAACATCTGAATTCATATCAACCCTGAGAATGAGTCCATTTAAGTAGTGTAATTAATCTACCCATTGTAATCCCTATGACCTCACTTGAATAATAGACTCTGAAGGATCACTTGTAGAATTTTGTCGAGACTGTAGGCAAATTCCAGAGGATCCACGTATCAGTCTTTAATTCAAGATACACATTCTAAAGCCAAGGTGATACCCTCGCTATTGGTTACTGTAGTTTTGGGTAACATATTTCTGGTGTGTGTATACGTGTGTGCAGGGTCAGGGGGGAGGTGGTATTCCAACCAAGACAATGGCCACAAAACTCCATGTCCTTTTTCCTTTGATATATATATTCACCTGTGTTTGCATAAATAAGACTAGCCTTTGGTTTTATACTTAGCTTTATGTACAGTCAAAACACTAAATCAGGAAGGCGTTCATCTCAGGAAAGCCAGGGAAGCCTCAGAAGCCCGTTGAAGGCTGTCTTTGCGCCCGCGTCACTGTGGGCGGTGGCCACAGAAGTAGGCAGGAGGAGTGGCCGCCTGCACGGTGTTAGGAACCTCGTAAGCGCAGACTGAGAAGCTGAAGGATTCCATTTTTCATCCCTCTAATATGGTTAATTTTTAAAGTTATTTATTGAACACAAAGACATTTGATTGAGCGCTTGGTGGATCGAATCTTTCCCTACCGCTCTTATTCATCACCTATTTTCATCATATCTTTGTTAAAACTTGCAGTAATGGTGCTGTATAAAAGGCCTTTATGTGGCTCACAGTGCCTATAAAAAAAGATTTTTTTTTTCCTTCAGATCAGCTTTTGAAAATTACTCTTTCTAGTTATTTCACATTTTTTCCAGGTGCTTACAGGAACAGATTATTTAGAGAAACGTATACTTTCTACGTCCTTTAATAGCTTGTGTTATGATACGTTTGATAGTTCCTGAAGGACACTGACAGGTTTGGAGAAGGAGCCAATAAACTTTAGGTACTAAGAAATATAGCCCCATAATGATGCCCACTCATATGCAGGGATATTTTATCCACTTAATGGTACCTTTTACTATCTGACACCTTAGCTTTACAGGTTTGCTCAGCAGCCTGTTTGCCCCTTTGCCAAATCAGTGTTGAGGGAGGTTTCTGATGAGAAAAATGTTCAGTTTGGATATTAGAGTTACAGTCATCAGGTTGGAGGTAGTCAGTCTGGTTTCTCTCAAATGGCACCTTTTACTGCAGATGCAGACTGGGGACTCATAAAATGCCAAAGGAACTCTTATTTGTCTTTAAGGTACAACAAATCAAGGCATGTGGGCATGCGACAGCCCCTCCGGCCCACAGCATTCATGGAACATTCTTTTTTGTAAAACATTTCCGTCTTCCCTAGGTAAAAATGAAAAAAAAAAAAAAACAAATTATAGGTACATCTTATTTTTAAGATATGCTTTTAATGGCAAATGAAAGCTTTCAGTATGTGAAATAGCATACATTGCTATATTAAACAACGGTGGCCCAGAAAAGAAAAGCTGGAGTGAAGACATTTATGGAAGGAGAAATTCAGGTCAGGATGCAAAGAAGTAAGAGGTAGAGTTCTGGGAGCCCAAGGGAAGTGGGAAGACCAACTGTTATCTATAAATTGCCCAACTGGTAGACTTGGGACTAGGCCTGTTAGTTGTGTCTATTTTGAAATAAAGAGTTTGAAAATAAATGAGTTCTTTCCATGCAAAATTTCATGTGGACAGCATATCAGAAATTGTACATAGAATTATGCCATGTTTGGAGCAAGTGACTGAGCGTCAGAGTGAATTACAGTATGTTGGATCTCATCTATCTTTGTACCCATTCATTAGATTTTTATTCTCCTCTTTCTAAATGTATCTTCTCCAAACACCGTAGGATCATTTAGTTCTGAATTTGTCCCCTCAAACTGGACGGAAACATCCAATCATCACACACACACAAAAGTGATAGCTTTTGTTTTCTTTCATTTTGACAATTCGGTTATCTGGCTGAAATTTATCTGACTTGGTCAGGTAAGCTAGTAAAAGTTTGTTTTACATTAGTAAAACTTACAGTGTTTTATTGCATTGATCAGATAATTTTATATATTCTGAATATCTACGGTTTAAATAAGACATTTTTAATTCAGCTTATTAGTTCATTACAAATGTGTGATGCATTATTAAATGATAGAGTAAAAAGATAAAACACTCCATCCTTACATGGATGGCAGCAAGATCTTATGAAGTAAGGTCATGCATGTGAATAGGAAAAAGTCTTTTAGGTCAACCCTCTATCAAACAGTGTTTGTTTTTGTTTTTTTCTTTCTGCTATATTATGCTATATTGTGATTTTATCATACACTGGGTAAATATAGCAGATATTTTTGTTCCTCTCAGAAGGATATTTCTGAAGTTCCAAGACATTGCAAAGGTGGTTTTTAAAAGCAAAATTTGATGGCTTTTGTTGAAGAAACCTGCTAGACAGTGCAAACACAGCCAGTCATTATTCTGTGTTGAAGGAATATGGTCAAGCTTTGTGTAAGACACCACTTACCCAGACGGGGGGCAGGGATAGGAGGACACAGATTCCAAAAGTGTAGTCTAAAAGTTATTTAATTTCTCCTTGTAATTTAATGTCTGTGTCTGGTAAAACATTTTTTGTCCTATTTTGCCACCAGTACTTGGAACATGTATGGTAAATCTTAAAACCTTCTGTGTGTCACAGAGTCATTCAAAGTGATACCACTTTTCTTACAGCTTTATAAAAAGAATAGTGGATTCTACGTTAGCAAGGTTTCATGCTGGTTATATCTATCTTGTCAGACTATGAATTCTTTGAAAGCAGGAATAGCAAGTATATTATTTAAACTATACTGACTTTATTTTGGGAGGAAGCAGATGGAGATTACGGAGGACCCAAAGCCCCTCAAGGTACCCATATTAATAAGTCGTAGCACTGAAGATTACACAAGGGGTTTGAATTCTGATAGAACTCGTTCCTGGCCACAAAGAATTTACAGGAAGTTCAAAGGACTGGGGTAAAAGGGACATTGAGTTGTTCCTCAAGCATGTTTATGCCCCTATGTAATGTAACTCAAAGTCTATCTATATTGTATTTAAGTAAGTGATCTAATTAAATATCTCATAAACTGATAAAATGTTAGCTCAAAAAATGGTTTGTTAAAATCAATGCTTTAGAAGCTGTCGAGTTACTTTTTAAAAATGCAATTGAATCGTATGTGGACATGCATGCCATGAAAACCTAGGGAGGAAAGAGTTTCAGGGAGAAGACTCTCGGCTGTGTCAAAGTCCTCAAGAGCAGGAGGAGAATAAAGAACATGGAAAGACCACGGATGCACCCACTCAGAAGCCACGGCTGACTGTGCGGGTTCGAGTTTCATCGTGTGAGCGAGAACAAAAGCTGAAGAAGCGTGAGATGGAGGGAAGTGGGTGCAGGACGTGGGGACCGTGGCCCTGGGGATCCTGCAGCAGCCAGGTGACGTGGCAAGGAAGGAGAAGGTACAGAGCAGATGACCGTCGGGAGCTGGGAAGGACTTTATTGAGGAGGATGGGGCAGAGCAAGAGCAAGGCTTTGGATTTGCCTGATGTGTGACTTTTAACAATATATGTAACTTTTTCTATCAAATCAAAATAATGATAGGTAATCAAAAGACTGTTGTGATGATAAAACTAAATGCAACTTATATAGTCGTTGGGTTTTTTTCCTTCGTATCCCAGATTTCTTCGAGGAAGGTTGAGTCCCGTACAGTTGGAAGACTTTGTATTCTGCTGAGCATGTTGATGATTAGCATAAGCACTTTGGGAGCGGGCTGGCGGCTGGCTGCTGAGCTGCCCTTCCTTCAGAGTACAGACCTGGCTGCTCCCAGAGGAGATTCGGGTGGTGGGGCCTGGGCAGCGGGGATATCAGGGGGCAGGGGCCGTGGAAAGCCAGAAAATGGGACAGACAGCTGGCCTGGTCAAACAAACAAACAAACAAACAAAATACATGACTCCTTCCCCAGGACCCCCTCCAAAAGTAACTTTTGTAATGTCTGCTGAACTCACACATGCTCAGGATGGAGATATTTGTGATGAGAATGGACTAAAGATGTGTGTTTTATGCCCTAGTCAACATGACAGAGGAAAGCTTCTCAAGGAAGCCAGAATTCAAGGAATATCAAAAGACTCCTTATAATACCATCTTCAAGAATACACAAAAGTCTTTGGAAGGACTTTATCCTTCCACAGGGTGAGGAAAGAAGCAAGAGGAATACAGAGGCATTTCAACCAGACTTCAGAGGCAAGAAAGCCCTAAGCTAACTCCTGTGCTACATATAAAGCCTAGTGCCTTGAATATAATTGATGCAGAATCAATGGTGCTAATTAGCATAACCTTTGAATGAAGATGCACCAGAGGGGATTGTTGATAGCCCACTGTCCACAAAGTGGTCAGAGGCATGGAACTGAGATGCCGGTTAGATTTCTCTGCTTTATAGGCCATGAAATTAATGTCTGGAACAGAACGTTGGCATCATGTTGTTTTCCCTTAATTTTGCTGTTCTTTGGGAAGTCACATTGAGCTTTGTTCAGGAGCATGTGGGCCCTGTCACTGTTTATCCAGTAAGTAAGTAAGAAATACTTTAAGTCTCAGCTCCACAAAAATCTAAGTGCCTTAAAACTGGCTACAGACAGGTGCAATGTATGTAAGGCGGCAGCATCTAAGCGGATTTTGTTCCTTGTCTAAAATTACAGACATTCACCAGGCCTCTGAAAGGTGCCTGATATAAATGTTTTGGCAGTCTCCAAAAAGTCCCAAAGAAAGCTGGTTTTGGAAGTAGCTGACCAGATACTGGCCATTGTTGCATTGTTATAATGGTGAAGACTCTGTTGTTACAAAAGAAATCTTTATCCTCTTGGCTTAAGTTAACAGCAAAATCCTGTGGTGTCTGAGGCGCTACCACATAGTAGTTGTGGATGGTGAGAGTACCCACAAATACCTACCTCCTTCTGTTTAGATAAAGACAGCCATGACTTCTGCTTCTGGGAGACTGAAATCACATGTGGGACTTGTGAAGAAACACTTGGAGTCTACAAAATGAGCTTTTAGTTTATCCCCTGGTAGTTAATTACTATACCTCCAGGTCAATTAGATGGCTCCTAATCGCTCGGTTGTAACTGCGGTTTCCCTCACAAGCTGCAAGAGGTAACTCCAGTTTACTTGTCTTCGTAAGTGAAACTCAAATCGCCGTGTGTACTGGGATGCGGAGTAATGATCAAAACCAAAGCACGCCGAAGTGGGCTATGTAGTTAAAACAATTTCATCAAAAGCTTCTTATTTTAAATTGCTGTTATACCATTCACGTGCTCTTGGTTCCTTCAAAGATCATTTCTAAAAATAAATAAAATAAAATGAAAGGAGCACTTTGTTTTACCTTTATAGCTTTAGTACAAATGATTTGCATGATCTGAAATTAAGCAAGGGGCACCAAGTCTAAGGTGGTTGTGGGTATGGAAGGAACGACTTCACACCGGTCCCCTGGGGAGACAGCTGGGGTCTGCCATGAGTCAGCATTCCCGAGTGCGCTGCGCTCCCAGCTGTCACCAGGGGACACCGCCAGCAGCGTGGGGTACAGGGTTTGCACTGCCGCTGCTGTTCTAGCGTGAACGTGTTCTTTCCAGCGCTGGGAGGCTCCACCAGGAGCTTGTGATCGCTTCCTCCTCTCGCTTGCCTAGAAATCCTTCATCTGAGAAATGCCCAATGCGACGTCTCTGCCCTGCCTGCCTCTGCCACTCCACCCCCCAGGAAAGCCACCATCCCTGCGTTGAACATTCATCAAACGCTTAGCAAGCATATACTATATACAAAATACTAGGCAAGCAAGGTGACTAAGACCGAGACTTTGTGCTAAAAAATGTTGATGTCCTGTAAAGGATACAGCCATTTAGACGAATAATTACAATAAAGGCTGATAAGAACTCCTGATTGAGGGGTCCAAAAAGTGCCATGGGCATAAAGAACAGGGAACCCAGCTCATTGCATCCCAGGGCCGTGTGCAGAAGAGAAATCACAGAGGCCTTCACCGAGGGGTTGGTGCGTGAACTGGGTCTGGAAAGATGCAAGGGACCCGTCAGGTGGATCAAGTAAGAGATGTTACCAGGCAGAGGAAAGGGCATGCAACGAAGGCAGAAACAATGGCTTTCTGATCAGCCAGGTGGAGGAGGGTGCCATAAACCGAGAAAGGGCATGTAAGAGGAGAAAATGTGATGCCTGTGGGCTTCCCTGTAGTATTGTCACTGTGACTGCCATCTTCATTAAAGCATAGTTCCCTAATCCATCCCACTAATGCAGTCAGCAGATTAATTTGAAAAGCCTTGTTGCCCGTTATGTATGGGTCCAGCAGTGCATCATCTTCCTAACGTGTAATAGATGCTTTCTGATTATTGTTCTGCTGGTGTGTACTTATAAATCATAGTGCAACGCATGACCCCACAAGATGGACAGCTTAAGTTAACCAGGAATTACAAAATAACTTTAGAAAGCTATTTTAAGTACACCCCCTTAAAAAGTGATAGGATCCACATGGTTTTATCAGCAAATTGTTTTAAATCTTCAAGAAACAAATAATTCCAAAGCTAATTAAACTATTTCAGAGCATAGCAAAGTAAGTCAGCTTTTTCTGGAGCAAGTACAAACAAAATGCAAAAGCTAATGAACAAAGCATAGTAAAACGATACCTTGACAAAATGGTTATACAGTTTATTTAAAACAATAAAGGTATAAAAATGTCTAGTAATGTGTGAAAAAATGATAATGGAAAAAGAATAATTATTCTAGATATTAAAACATAAAGTTATAAAAATTATAGCAATGTGGGTCATAGACTACATATACAAATCAATAAAATAAACAATACCAAAACATGCACATATATATTGTAATTTTGTGCAATAATAATGGATGTGAAGTAGAGAAAGAATTTTTTTTAATAATCAGTATTGAGAAAGTTGGCTAGTCCTATTCAAAAAATATAAATTCGAACATCACTCCTTACATTAAAATAAATCCCAGATGGATAAAATAGCATACTACAAAAAAACTGACAAATATATTAAATTAAAAATATGAGTAAACATTTTTACAAAATTTTAATTGGGAAGGCCCCTGAAGAAAAATTCTAATGGCTATGTCTGCAACACTGACACATACTGTATTTTGCCATGTATAATGCACACTTTTTTGCCCAAATTTTTGAGGGAAAAACAAAGGTGCACATTATACATGGGTAGTATCTGAAATACCTTGTATCTGATTTTGTGTTTTATAATTATTTGTTACATAAAATTTCTTGTACTATAATATGTTCAAGAGTATATGCTAAAGTTTCTTTATAATACAAAAAAGTATCTAAATATAAATTAAAAATTGAAGTAAAAAAATTAAAATGAAAGTTTTTTTCCTGAAAGTGTGGACTAAAACCATGGGTGCACATTAGACTCAGCAAAATATAGTAAATTTTAGACCCAAAGTCACAATGAAAGACTAAAATCTACTGCCAAACTTTAGGATATATGTAATAGTCAATATTTCTAACACACAGAGTCCTGATTAATTAATTTTTTAAAATAAATGTGCCAACTGGAAACTATGCAAAGGAAGTGAACAAGCAATCGGCATGCATACAAACCTAAGGAAGAAAGAGGAACAGCGGGTAAGAATATGAAAATAAACTCAGCTTCACTAATAGTTAAAGAAATGCAACTTGCGACTGTAGTAAGTGATTATTTATGACAACAACCTTCAACCTTTTCAATCTCATTGACCACATAAACTAATTACTAAAATTCTGTGGCACACCACAAAGTGTATTTCTTTGCTGATCTGACAAAAAAAAAATTAGATATAATTTGATTCATTCACACCAGACAGCTGTTGTTGTGTTGGTTGTTGTCCTTTTTTTTTTTTTTTTTTTTTTTTACTTCACAGTCTAAGGGAAAAAAGGTGAGTGCCCTGCCTAAATAGTCAGATATTGCCTGTTCTAAAAATTCTTGTGGTGCACCAGTTGAAAATCGCTGACCTATTAGATAAGCAAAAAAAAAGAAACAATTTTATAATATCCTGTGTTGCCGATGTTTGAAGAAAGGGGCATGCTCATGCATTGGTGGAGGAATAGCACGACAATATTTATCAACATGTGGAATGTACTGTGTCTCTCTCTTAGGAATTAAAGATATTTGAACAAATATTCAAGGGTAGATTCAAGGCTGTTGAGTTCAGCATTTTATATAATAGTGAAAAGTTAGAAATATCCTAAATGTTAATCGGGAGACCCAGTTTATCTAGCAGATATAAAAACTGCAGTGCCTAGACAGATCGCAACAAGAGTTGAGTGAGGGAAGTGGGTCAGGTGCGAGACAGTAGGGAGCGACGGGGACTGTAGAGAACTGGAAAGCATTCGCTTCCCCAAGGCGACAACCACTCTCAGCGCCAGCTATTTGTTACCTTGAGATAATGCTGAGCCAGGCTGCCAGATTTTCCAGTTTTTCTGGAAGAGAAGCTGGAAGTCAGATTTGGAAACTAATTATAAAAGAAAATACCACATGTATCATATACACTTGTGAAAATTTGACTTACAGAACACCAATTTGCACAATCTGATGGACACAGTGAAATACTACTGTACAGGCATCATTGCGAGAGGTTGTTATATTGCCCTGCATTTGCTTTCCCTTCCCTGAAAACGGATTGTATATCCAGTCCTCTGCTTTGTGCCCGAGAGTGTGGAAGCAGCGTTCTGCCCCACCCCCTGTGAATGTCAGGCTCAGCCACGTGCCTGCCTCACTTTGACCAAACAAATGGGAGCGGAGGAGGCACCACCATGTCAATCTACCCGGCCTGTTCCTGGGCTTCAGTCCTAAATAGGAGCAGCGTCAATCCTGGAATTAGACAACATGCCAAGAAACAGAGCCATAGCAGATGACCCCCTATCCCCAGCGTGCCATGTCCACAAGAAATAAATATCTGTAGTTATATGACCCTAAATTGTTGGGGTCATTATTGCAGCCGAGCTGACAAACACAAACACAGGTAAAAACTATAACAATTTTCATTGACATGAAAAGATCTCTACAATGTGTTATTGAATGAAAAAAGAGCAAGCCGCAAAACACGAATGTTTAATATGAAACTCTTTATGTAAAAATTACCTATTAATATACTATCTTATGGGTATACGTATTTTAAAAAGTCTGAAAGGTATATAAAAATTGTTGATGGTGATTGCCTTGAAATATAGACGTTGGGACAGTTTTATTTTTGTACTTTTCTGTGTTTTTGATTTTTTGTGACAAATCACCTTTATAAAAATAAAATAATTAACATTCAATATTTTTATTTGATTGATGGTTGAAAGAAGCTCAAAAGCCACACAAAGGATTATAAAATAACCCCATTAGGAGAATTTCCTCCTTAGAAAAGTAAATATCTGTCTTCTCATAAAAACTTGGTTATAGAGCCAAAACTAGCCAAGGCACTTCCAGGGAAAAACAAAGTGCAGAAATTGGCTTATCCAGATCTCAAGTATTATCATAAAACTATAGTCATTACGGCAATATGGTTTTGGCACAATAAAGGTATATAAACCAATGAAAAACAACGTTGAGAACAACACAGGTCCAGAAACCTCATTCGTAACAAAGTTGGCATCGTAGACGAGTGGGAAAGAAATGGAGTTTCCAATAAATGGTGTTGGAAAATTGGTTGCCTATAAAAAAAGAAAGAAATTGGACCCCTACCTCACATAATAACTCAAAATTAATACCACATGGTTTAAAATTTTTAATATGAAAGGTAATATTAAACATTTGTAACACAGTTTACAAAAGATTTTAATGACTGGAAGAAGGGAAGAATTTTCTTAATATAAAGCTCAAACCATGAAAAAAAATTGATTAATTGAACTACACTGGAGAACTGGGTTTATTAAAAGGCTTCATTTTTTAAAAATGGAAAGATTACCAACCAAACAGGAGATATTTTAAAGACCTTCAACTAGCAAATAACAACATTTAGGAGTTTGGGGGTGCTTAGTTAGATACTGTACTCAGTGCTTTACATATATTAATGTATTTCACTTTCACAACTACCCTATGAGACAAAGTAATATTGTCATTCCCATTCTAATAAATAGCATTGAGGCAAGAGAGGTTGGGAAACTTGCTCAAATTCACACATTAAATGGCAGAACTGGGATTTGCACACCCAGGCAGACTAGCTCCAAAGTCTGTTCTTCTGATCACTTTGTACTACCGCAGCTACATTAAAGGATGATGATCCAAAACATATAAAGAATAGCTCCAAATAAATAACCGAAAGACTAACAATGCAATTGAAAAAAAAGAGCAAAAGATTTAACAGTCATTTCTCAGATGAGGAAATATTAGTGGTAAATAAACATGAACAGAGCTCAATTTTACTAGCAATCAATGAAATGCAAATTAGAGCTACAAAGAACTTCAAGAGCTAACCCCGCCAGATTGGCAAGGATTAGGAAAATTTGCCAATGTAAAACAGTGACAAGGATGCAGACTACTCTGCTCTAATGGAGGGACTGTAAATTCATAAGTATATTAAAGTCATTTTCATGATAGTTAATTAATTGATATTTTGGTCTGATTCTCTAAAGTTCTTATGAAAAAAGTACCTATCTCTTTTTAGGCCACATTTTTTTTTATTTGACACAACTGCTTATCCATCATGGACCCAGGAAATAGCCCCATTAAGAAAAGAAGCAAATATGTTTTGATTTATAAAATAAGCACATGGGGTTTATTAAATGGCTTGTAAAATGTTAAATTAGTCCTTAAAAATTGAGGGAAAAATTGAGCCTCATTCAAGTCTATTTTCACTAAAAAGGGGGTACACATTTGAGTGAAAAATTATTTAACTTGTTCTTAAGAGCCCACTTAAGAATTTTTCTACCAACTTGGAGGGGTTGACAAACCAAAATGGTAATTGTTAATTGGTTGCAAAGTTTTAGGCTCTGTGCTTTGGTTTTATTGTTGTTGTTATTTAATCTGGTGCCGTGTGCCTCATTGATCACTGTTCCTTGTATATTTATCTTTAAATATTGAATCAGCAAGGCAAGTGTCACAAGAGCTCAGTTCATCTCAAACCACTACACATCTTTACACTGACCTACAAAACCGTCCTAGTGATGTTAATCGAAAAAGGCCAGGGAAGAAAAAAATTTTCTTAAACAAAGCCTGCCTATTCTAGAAAGTTTCCAAAGACCAGTGCTAATACCATCATGCTTTGAACGATCATCTTTGACTAGATGGCCGTGTTAGAATGCCCCTCAGCCCCGCGACCCAAGTCCTGCCGAGTTGGGTGAGCCCTGAATACAGCTCCTGTTCAGCTCTTCTGAAGTATCGATGTGTGAAATGACCCAACACTCTCCGGCAGCATCGGGGGCCTCAAGTATAATAATAGGGCAAATTATGTTTTCTTTTCCACATCTACACGCCGAGATTGTTTTGGAGATCTTTCAGCTTAACTCATTATAATCAAGTTGTACCAGCCTTTGTTTTAATAAGATTCTAATCTCGAGGTCTATCCCTTGCATCAATGCCTTTACACACTGTTAATTGCTTTCTTGTCCTCCATTAAATTGTGGCTGCAATTGCTTTGTCTTAACAGGCACTTCGTGCTTTGTATTCAGCCCCATGCTCTGCGGACACACTTAGTCACATCATCTTCCCAAAGAACAAAATTACCTATTATCCCTTTAATCTTGATGTACTTTTTTATGTATTTGGTTCCTAGCTAGTGTCCAAAGAGGAAGCTGCAAATTATCTTTTTTTTAAATCTTTTTTTTTTAATGCAGCGTAGTGTGGATGGCCAAAATTTACTTCTAGGTAGAACTTGCATAGTGCATGCATTTATTGTTTTATAGAACCAATTAAAAAGACAAAGGGGCCTGTTCTCTCCTTGATACACAAGAGTGACTTCCATTAATATTAATGGAAGGGGAACACTTGCATGGGACGAGTGGGGCCATCATATTAGAAAGTGGAAAAAAAGCAAAATCTGGAGTGAACGTGTTTTTCTCCAGAGAAACTGCACGAAAAGCCAACAGCTCAGTTCGCAAATGTGCTTTCCCTCTACACTTTCTGCTTATTGTCTATTAAAGAAAATCAGTGCATCATTTTGAGGCAGTTTCTTCCTTCACAAATCAATCGAATGTGAATTTGTTATTTTAACACAAATGACAGAACTTACAGGAGCAGTTCAGTAATGAAAAGCAGCCGGGGGATTTGACAGATTTTTGCTGAAAAGGAGTCCCGGGAGCCCTGCTTTTGGAGGCAGAGGTGAGAGTAGAAATTGGTTACCTGCAGAACCCTGTACACAGAGCAGCTTAATTTTCAAGGGAGACAGGCAGTCCGTGTCAAGCTTATCTTTTGACACGGTGTTGCCTGAAATCTATCAAAATCTGAGAACCGCTTCTGACGTTCCAGTGCAGCGTCTGGGCCCTCCTGCATACTTGATGGAGGTTTTACATTTTAGACGAACACCCTCTGGCGCAAGCTGGGGAGGTTCCTCATGCATCATTTCATTGTTTGGTTAATTGCTTGAGAGTTAAGTTCTCTAAAGTAGGACTAGCTCTTCAATATCGTCTTTTATGAACACATTCATTTTGCACCTGGTGAATGCTGAGTTCAAATTAGACTTTAACCTTTGAAGACGTGCTCCAAAGACACAAGCAGCCTTCTGAGTAACAGCCTATGCCTGGTATCTTTGCTGTCTGTCCTCCCTTTCTGTGGCCTAGACTGTTACTGACCATAAAAACCAGGCTCAGGAGTGTATCGTTTTCTGCCTCCGACCTCTCCCTTCCCATGGCCACTTAGCACTACCTCTGGAATGTCGTTACTATTCATACTGACCTAGAAAATGTTTCCGAGACGGTCCCTACTTTAATTGCTTCCTTTCTTAACTATGACAAATTCCCTGCTTCAGAACATTACCTGCGACTTTCTTTGGAACCAAAAGAGATTCGGTTCCTTGAGCCAGAGTTCCTTTTTTACCTTACAGTGTGACTGTGGCCCTGTCCTCTGGTTCTCACCTCACTGTCCTCTCTTTCGTCCTGGGAGCCAATTCGACCTTGACCTGCTCTGGTCAGAATTCCCTAAAGAATCATCCTCATTTTCTCCTCACAGCAAAACCATGTTTCTTTGTATTTTTTTTTTTCCATAGCTGGTTTGTGTAAAGTATCCAAAGGAACCGGGTGTTGGGGGAACTGGAGAGGGCAGTGAGGAGGTCCCATCAGCGTTGTATTTTAACTCTACACCTTGGAAATGCTTGCATTCCCTCTAACATGTCTCCGGGTGCTAGCTCACATCCTCTCTGCTCTTGCTTTATGCCTTAGGCATGGTGCGAACCTAAGGAAGTGTTAGGCCTGCGGGAAAGTCTCATCTCTTTCTCGAGAAGCCCCGCAGCAGGCAGGGGCGGGGCTGCATGAGTGCCCCGCAGGAGTGTTCCAAGGACGACGTCAGCAAAACGTCAGGGTGGTTCTGTTTCTACTGTCCGCCCTCCCGGTGCCCACTTGCGCTCCTCTGGGAATCATCATGAGATCACTGATGGGCATCGTAGATTTCCCCCCCAAAAGCTCTGAAATTGATGAAAACCATGCATCAATTACATTGGCTCCAAGGCTCTGCTGTAGCCAAGGCTGAAAATCCATTTCCTGTTTCCCTGTTCCAGATTATTTACAGCCATGTTTCTGATAGTGCACATAACAGGTTATAGAGACCAAACACCATGAAGATACTTTGATAATAGACTGCCAACATGAACGTGCCCTAAGTTTGAATATCAACCCCATGCCCTTTTCAAATTCCCGGAGAGAATTTAAGTACAAATATTGAATCACTTTACAAATTAAAGTCCAAATAAAACAAAGCTTACAATGAGGCTCTCTTGCCCTAGTGTTTTTTTCAAGTTCAAAGTTCATGCTCTCCAATGAACTAGTTCTGTGCCAACTAGTGGGGTTCTTATTATCTAGGAGAGTTAGGATTTCTTTGGCAGCTTTACCCTCACCTGCTTATGACTGAGATGGATATAGTTTCTTCAGTGCTTCATAAATTAAAAGCTAATTTTGAATGAGTCCAAAATGTTATAGGAGCCTCAAGATAATTACAACCCTGGCCTCACACTTACCCAAACTAGGAGAGACACTGGTCCCCAGCCCCCAAACTGCAGGGGCGTCGAACCCGCGGCCAGCAGGCCACATGCGGCCCAGGGTGGCTATGAATTGCAGCCCAACACAAAATCCTAAATTTACTTAAAACATTATGAGGGTTTTTTGTTTTTGTTAGTGTTTGTATATTTAGTGGGTAGCCCAAGACAACTCCTCTTCTTCCAGTGTGGCCCAGAGATACCAAAAGTTTGAACATCCCCGCTTATCCCAGTACCCAGGGTTACCAAAACCATAGCAGAGATTCAGTGGTGAGTGAAGGACACTAGACAGAAAATCTTGGTTTGAGCTTTCCAACGATGCCAGTCAGTCTATGCCTAAAGCCTAGAATCCATGTCCTGTGTGTATAATTTGAGCTGGGAAAAGTCTCTCCGTGAGAGCCTAATTAGACCCAATACACTTATGTCTATGAGGGAGAATCCACCTGTGTAAGGGTTCCACTCCAGTAAACGTTCCTGACCTGGTACTTCTCCTTCGGAAGACTTATCTCGAGGCTAAGGACTACATCTGTCATGCGCGCCATGGATCCCTGGCATCCCGTGCCTTGTGTAGAAGGGACTTGATAAATAATTGTTGGAAGAAAACAGCATTTAATTTCTATGCGTGTCATTCAAGCTTCTGTATCACCTCACTTGAAGAATAGCCTTCTTAACAAGGTGACCTGTTAAAAATCTGTTACAATTTACAGCCATGTGGGGCAGGATTTTCTAAACACTATGCAACCAAAAGAAAGCAGAAATAAATCAGGCTCTGAGGCCATCATCAGGCTCCGTGCCTGTCATCTATAACCTCTAGTTTCACATGTTCGGGTTCTTCACTCTGGCCATATTTTCATCGATTGACTTTATGACAAGCAAATGTTTACTATTTTAACTGTAATGAAAAAGTTGTAAACAACTTATACTTGTACTGACAAAACAATGCATTTAACAACATATGGTTTTTCAAAGCTAGGTTTCTGCTAGTGAAGTTGGAAAACCGCTGGTTCAGCAATAGTAAAATTGGCTTAGAGCCTGAGAGTTTTATCTGGAATCAAATTCTTCTCTGACTTAACATATTTGAGACTCAGGCTACTGTTTTGTAAAATGAGAGAGATGGTACACATCAAAGATTCTTGCAAGATTAAAAGAGTTAAATAAGAAAATCTAAAAAGCCCCTGGCACCGAGTAGGCTCTTGATATTGTTTCCCTCTACTCTTTTTTAAAAAATAATATTTTATTGATTATGCTATTACAGTTGTCCCGATTTTCCCTCTTTGTCCCCCCTCCACCCAGCACCCCCCAACTCCCTCAGGCAATCCCCCCACCATTGTTCATGTCCATGGGTTACGCTTATAAGTTCTTATAAGTTCCATTTCCTATACTGTACTTTACATCCCTGTGGCTAGTCTGTAACTTCCTATTTGTACTTCTTAATCCCCTCACCTCTTCACCCGTTCCCTCACAACCTTCTTCCATCTGGCAGCCATCAAAACACCGTATCCATGATTCTGTCTCTGTTCTGCTTGCTTAGTTTGTTTTTTAAATTCAATTGTGGATAGATATGTATTTTTTTGCCATTTTATTGTTCATAGTTCTGATCTTTTTCTTAAATAAGCCCCTGTAACATTTCATATAATCATGGCTTGGTGATGATGGATTCCTTTAGTTTTTTCTAGTCTGGGAAGCTCTTTATCTGCTCCTTCAATTATAAATAATATCTTTGCTGGCTAGAGGAATCTTGGCTTGTAGGTCCCTGCTTTGAATGACTTTGAATATTTCTTGCCAATCCCTTCTAGCCTGCAAAGTTTATTTTGAGAAATCAACTGACAGTCTTATGGGAACTCCCCTGTAGGTAACTAACTTCTTTTCTCTTGCTGCTTTTGAGATTCCCTCTTTGTCTTTAACATTTAGCATTTTAATTATGATGTGTCTTAGAGTGGGCCTCTTTGAATCCACCTTGCTTGGTACTCTCTGTGCTTCCTGGACTTGCATGTCTATTTCCTTCACCAAATTAGGGAAGTTTTCTTTCATTATTTTTTCAAGTAGATTTCCAATTTCTTGCTCTTTATCTTCTCCTTCTGACACCCAATAAGGTGAATGCTGGACCTCTTGAACTTGTCCCAGAGGCTGTTTATACTATCCTAATTTTTTTTTGGATTCTTTTTTTCTTCTTGTTCTGATTGGTTGTTTTTTGCTTCCTTATCCTCTAAATCATCGATTGGTTTCTCAGCTTCATCCACTCTGCCATTGTTTCCCTGTAAGTGGTTCTTTATTTCAGTTAGTGTATCCTTAGTTTCTGACTGGATCTTTTTTATGCTGTTAAGGTCCTCACTAAGTTCCTTGAGCATCCTTAGGACCAGTGTTTTGAACTCTGTATCTGGTAGATTGTTTATCTCCATTTTGTTTAGCTCTTTCTCTGGAATTTTGATCTGTTCTTTCATTTGGGCCATGTTTCTTTTTCTCCTCATTTTGGCAGCCTCCCTGTGCTTGTTTCTCTGTGTTAGGTAAATCTGCTTTGACTCTGTGTCTTGGTAGTGTGGCCTAATGTAGTAGTTGTCCTATAGGGTCCAGTGGCAGAGCTTCCCCTATGACCCAAGCTGGGTACTCAAGGTGTGTGCTTCATGTGGGCTGAGTACAGCCTCCTCTTGTAGTTGAGCCTTGGTTGCTATTGGCAGATCATTGGGAGGGATTTACCCAGGCCGCAAGGATTGGCTGTGACCACTCACTACCAACCTCCACCCTCTGCGGAGGATCAGCTGTGTAGGGGCAGGGTGGTTGTGCTCTGACATGATCCATAGCCGTCCACTGGGTGTGCTGGCCTTGGGGTTTCCCAGGTGGTTCAGGCCAAAATCAGTCCCCAACTGTGTTTTGCCTGGGGCTACCCTGCCTGAGCTATAAAGCTATCAGATGGCTGCTGCTTGTGCTGGGCTTAGAGATTCCCAGGTGAAGCCAAGCTGTGAATCTAGGCTGGCTGCTGTTAGTGCCTGACCTGGGGCTCACTGAGGCCAGCTGTTGCTTGTGATAGGATTTAGGAAATTGTGAAGCATGAGCCAAGAGCAGCTATTCAAACAGAAAGGCAGCTTAGGTAGAGCAGTCTCTGGGAATCTCCAAGGCAGGCCAAACAGTGTTAGCCAGGTTGATGGAGTCCCTGATATGGTACCAGCTCACCAGCTCTGTCGGAGGAGTGTCCTGAAAAGGGACAGTGGCCTCCACTCACGTTGCTGCCGGATACCTCAGTTCCTCCTTTTACGCTACTGGTGCCTTTCAAGCTGCTACCGTGGTGCTAGAGCTCAGAGGGAGTGAGTCTATGTAGGTGAGTCCATATGTGAGTTCTTTAAGAGGAACTGCTTGGGGCTTCGGCAGTTTCTTCTACTTACTCAATCCCTGCTAGTGTTTGCATCCAGAAGTTGTGGGAACTTATCTTTCTGGCACTGGAAGCCTGGGCTGCGGGTGTGGTGTGGAGCTGGGACTCCTCAATGCTGAGATATCCCTCCCGATTTTTATCCACCACACATGGGTGAGGGACCAGCCTGTTCCTCATTTGCACCCCTCCTCCCAGTCTGGACGAATGTGGTTTTTTTTTAATTCCATAATTGTCAGACTTCCATTCAACTCGATTTCTGATGGTTCTGAGTGATGGTTGTTCTATATTTTAGTTGTAATTTTGATGTGGTTGTGCAAAGAGGTGAGTTGTGTTTGCCTATGCCACCATCTTGGCTTGAAGTCTGTTTCCCTCTACTCTGAACAAATACCTTCATGCAGAGTATTTGTGGTCCATTTGGCAGTGGCCCACAGAGGCAAACAAATAAGCATTTAATAAATGTTTTGATTGATTCTATTTTTATATTTTCAGATACTTTAATTATTCTGAACAGTTTCAACTATAACAGGGTAGAACAGTTTTCCTTATTACAATTAACTGCTTTCCTGTAAGTTTTATATTAGTTGGTTTATACCTCTGTTCCAGCACGTGCCTCCCACTAGACTTTCAGTGCCTTCAGAACAAGGACTGTGTCCCCGTCTTCATCTTCACTATGGGGACCATATAGTTGAGTTCATTAAGTTCTGAATAAATAACTTTTTTTAAAAGTTCAGGAAACATATATATAAAACTTATTATGTACCAGTCTTCATTATAAGCACTTTGTAAATATTAACCCACTACATCCTCATAATGCTCTAGGGTAGCTACTGTTATGACTCCCATTTCACAGAAGGAGGACCCAAGCCAGAGCGAGTGTAAGTGATATAGTCAAAGTCACACAGCTGCCCTGGCTGGTGTGGCACAGTTGGCTGGAGTGTCGTCCCATAACCCAAAGTTTGCAGGTTCGATTCCCAGTCAGGGCACATACCCAGATTGACGGTTCAGTCCCTGGTTAGGGCACGTGCAAGAAGGCAGCCAATCAATGTTTCTCTCTTTCCCTCCCTCTCTCTCTAAAAGCAGTGGGGAAAAAAATCCACAAGTGAAGATAAAACAAAAGTCACACGGCTAAATAAGCAGTAGTTCCAGAACTGGAAGCCAGCATGGCCAGACCTCAAAGTCCATTCTCTTGATCTTCGCACCATGCTGGCTCCTACTGATGAAAATGATGATCAAATAACATTTTTTTTAAATAAAATAAAATAAGAAATAAATAGAAGAAGAAAGAAAATGATGATTAAATAACCAAAAGGGAGTTGCAGTAGAAAGCTGATTGAATTAGTAGTAATTCAGTGCTAGAATTTGTATTGTGGTTTCCATAGTAACCTTAATTCTTCTATCTTGGTATGTGTACATTATAAAGGAAGCATTCACAGAGTTGAGCTCAGTGAGTTGTAGGTGTGGTGTTGATATGTAATCATTTTATCCATCTGCACTATGCTCAGAGCGCCTTGGACCTATGGAAATGTTTAAGAACTAAAACATTTTTATTTTAAAAGAAGAAAACTACAAAAATTGAAAGCTAGGAAATACCTACAGAATGTAACATAATGCCAACCTTATTAATCATTAAATTTACTATTCATAGACATTTCAATACGCTTACACACAATCTATAGGTTTAGTTTGCTCACTTTATTAGAATTTCTAAGTATGCAGGAGAATTACAACCAAGCACATATTATATCATACCATACTTATAGTAAATATTTTTTAAATAAAAATTATGTCAAATCTTTTTATACATTTTATAATACCAGTTACACATCATGGTAGTACATTTTCCTGTGTTTGATATGACATATGGAGGGGTCTGTGATGGGCTTAGACTGGCCATGTTCAACTCTCTTCGTTTCCATCCTGATGAACTACCCAGCAAGAAGCTTTTTTCTCTGCTTCAAGCAGCCACGCGAGTGAGGCAAAGAAGAAGGCACACACTGTCTTACTTATGAGCTTCATGCGTAACCAATTTTTAAAAAGTAATAGTACTTTTCCTAAATATTGTCATACAAATATTTGGATTATTCCTCCTCCATTTTCTCACTTTGTAACTGAGAAACGTGTCTACAAGCATCAGCAGGGAACAGCGTTGCGAGGAAGACAGAGAGGCGCTTGAGCGGGGAGGGCTGGGGATGACTGACGAACGCTCTCACCACACGGGTCACCAGCTCCCACGGACAATGACACACGTGTAGCCCCCAAAACTCGGATTCCATGGACATGAAACCAGAGCTCTTAGCCAAGGTACGTTACTCAGGGTATCCCAGGTCTGCCCCTCAGCATCTAGTACCGTTCTGAGCAGGTAGGAGGCTCTTTGGTTTCCCAGAGCTGCTCTAACTGACGACCACCACCAAGGTGGCTTACAATACAAATTTCTTCTCTTGCTGCCTGGAGGTCAGAAGTCTCAAGTGGGGCTGGAGAGCGGCATTCGTTCTGGAGATTCTAGGGGATGGATGTCTCTCCTCGCCTTTTCTAGCTTCTAGAGGTGCCATTGTTCACCAGCTCAAGGCCCATGCCTCCATCTACAGAGCGAACGTCTGGAGGTGTCTTTCTCACATCTCATCATTCTGACCCATTCTCCTACCTCCATCTTCCACTTTTAAGAGCACTTGTGATTACCTTCCGCCCACCCCGATAATCCAGGGTTCTCTCCTGATCTGTGAAGTCCCTTCTGCCATGTAAAAGAGTTTCCAGGGACTAGGAACTGGGGATGGGCTTCTCAGGGTTGGGCCGGGCAGATTCGGCACACAGAGGCCCTTGGAAATCTCCGCATGAACAGATTCCTCGGGGACCTGGGCAGCTGACTCTGAGAGGCATGTCCAGGCCATCTTACTGTTTGCTTGCTGTGGCCTCCCTAATGCACCTTACACTCTGCTCAGAAATTGCTGCCACCTCTCTTCCTACTCACCCCCTTTCCCTTAAACCTAATGTTAGGGAAGTTGTATGATTCACTCTCTTCCTTTTGTTCTCTTGGTAATACCACCCTGTGGACAGACCGGTGGGGCGGGGGGGAGCCGTGTTCACAGATACGTGTGTGAGACATCTGCATAGCCGTACTGAAATTTTTCTTTCCCATCTTTATCTTTGCTACTTTTTTTTTTTCAGGAAAATTTTTTTTAAGAAAATTGCCACGTGCAAGAAATTCTTTTGAGACTTTGTGTGAATTAATAATGTACGTGACTAACGGTGAACTTGTTCTCTCTCTCTCCCTGCGCTGGCTCCCATTCCTCTTCTCCCTCATTCCTGTCAGATGAAGGTGTCAGTAGATGACGGGATAAAAAAGCTGCAGTGCACATACACGATGGAATATTACTCGGCCATAAAAATTATGAAATCTTCCCATTTGTGACAACGTGGATGAACCTAGAGGGTATTTTGCTCAGCAAAGTCAGTCAGAGAAAGATAAATACCATATGATTCCACTTAAATGTAGACTCTAAGGGACAAAATATATAAACAAACAAAATTGAAACAGACTCGCAGACAGAGAAAGGCCTGATAGTTGCCAGAGGAGAAGGGTGTTAGGAAGCTGGGTGATAAAAGGTAAAGGGATTAGGAAGGACAGACTGGTAGTTACAGAATACTCCTGGGGATGTAAAGTACAGCAGAGGAAATATAGTCAATATTGTAATAACTGTATGGTGCCTGGTGGATACTGGAAATGTTGGGGGGAACACTTTGTAAAGTACATGACTGTACACGTGAAACCAAGGAAATGTAATACTGAAAGTAAACTATAAATGAAAAAAAATACAAAAAAAGGAAGAATGCAAAAAAAAAAGAAAGAAACAATAAAAAGTTGTCAAAGGCAGCAGTGGAATAAAACTGCCAGTCACATGCCACCTAGCTGTGACATCCTCTGCAAGTCCCTTATTCTCTTTGTGCCTCGGTTTCCTTATATATAAAATGTGGAGACCAGTAGCTTCCCTCTCACACTGCCCTCAGGAACCAGTGCTTCCTTTTTGTCTTTTATTGGAACACACTTGAGTCCTCAAACATCCACCCCTCAAGTCTGCCTTCAACAGGGGCCTGCGAGTTCAAGGCCGAACTGAGCAGAGCGGCTCTTCAGACTCCGACCCCGCCCTCACCTCCAGCTTCACCCTCCACCACTTCCGCTGCACAGACCTTCCGAGGAGCCCCTCTGCCTGGCAGGCCCCCCACGAGTCACAGAGAGGAGGGGACCTCAAGTTCCTCTCAATGCGTATGTGTCTGGATAAATAGGAAAAAGGGAGAGCTGGAGTCAACCATTATTAGAGGGGTTTTCTAAAATATTATGACCACAACGGTCCCTCGGTGCTCGTTAACGTGTCCTGGAGCGCATGATGGGTGCCAGCACCACCAAGTCCCGAGCCAACAGTGAGTGCCGAAACATTTTTTCTCGTCAAAATGCGATGAGAACAGGAATTGACAAGTTCTGAAGCCCGCAAGCACTGAGGTATGACTGTATCTTGCCTCGGAAAAAGAGAAGAAATACAATGGATGTGTTTAAATTCAAATAAAGTGTATGTTTCAGTTTAGAATGCACAGCTAATCAGAGAAAACTCTGTAGCGGCCAGGAGTTCCTGGTCGGAAGAGTGTTTTAAGCAATATGGAACCATGTCTGTTCTAAATAGGCAGGAGAGCCAAGAATCACTGCATTCCTACTCCACTCAGCGGGGATAAGAAGGAAGTGAATAAAAGGGAAGTCACCTTCTACTTGGGATGTCACAGCCTGATTCGGGGAAAGGAGGCTGGGGACGGAGGCTGGAAGTCTCAGCTCTGCGCAAGGCTTGGTGTTCCTAAAGGGCACCTCTTCTTAGTCACCTGATGCCTCAGCACCAATTACCTGGTGGAAAACAACCAAGACAACAACTGAAGAGGACCATTGACATCACATGCTCCCCAAGTCACTTTCCCGTGGAGGAAGCATGCCTAAACCACGAGAATATTCTTTTGGGGGACCAGGGCTGTGAGAACAGAGGAAAGAGGATGTTACTGCTTTCTCTGCCTCAGTCTTTGTCCTTCTGCCCTGGACGCAGACCTCTGTTACTTGTTTAAGAGCTATGTTAAGGGCGCTCAAGTTGATTGTTCTGGGTGGATGGGCTTTTGACAGGTTCTTCTTCCCAACACCTATCTTTGCCTTCCAGAGAAGCCATCGAAGACCCAGGAGACACCCTGTCGCCCCTTGAGACCTTTGTGCATGCCGCTCCATAACTGACCCCCCTGTCACCCTCCCCACTTGCACACCAGGTGGTCCCTGCCCTTTATCCGTGCTCAGCATTGTACCCGGCAAGCTCTTCCCTGTGACCAGCATACCCGAACACACACAGCAAGCAAAGGTCATTCATGAACACGGTATGCGAACCCCTTTAATGTATTAGGTACAATGTTTGTGTGTAAACAGAACTTTCCTGCAGACTGTTCATCGTAACAACTTGTTCAGCAGGCTAGGCTGGCCAGCCTAGAGGTCAAGTTCAATGACTACAGTGCCTGCATTTTAGGGGCATCTCAGTGTATACCATGGGAATGGGAGAATGAAAAGAAACCAGAGTAATCACCTGAGAAAAATCATGGCTTCTTATCCCACTTGCCCATGAATGTTTTCCTTGAAGATGCTAAATACCTACATATAAACTTCCATGAAAATACAGGACTTACAGTTCCTTTCTGCTCTGTAGTTCCTGTGTTGTCTTTATATTCATTTTCACACTGGATCTAGGTAGCAACTCCGTGCTGCCAAGAGTTTCACCAATTTCATAGATGGTGAGATTGAGGCCCATCTGGGGCACTTGACTTGTCTACAGTAACAGAGCCAGCGGGTGGCAGTCAGGAGAGAAGTGTGTGACTGTCCCTCTGCCTACCCTCCAACAGACCCTCAAGAAACAGCCGATAAGTGCTGGGCCCTGGTGTCAGGGAGATGCAGATAAATTAGCTATAGTGTCTCCCCGCAAGACACTGCTCCCTTGCACCATCCGATGTTTCTCCCCCTTACTCCTTCTTTGAGCTGCCTGTTATTTCAGGAACTTGTGCCATGCTCACTTGGAAAGTTCAAAGCCTGGGAAGTCTCAGTAGTGACTCATTTCCTATGTCTGCATACCTTAGTAGAGCTCCGTATGGCGTGCTTCCTTCATGTCCTGTTTTTCTCACCACCACGCCATGTGCTAACATAAGACTATTAAATGATTTAATCTCATGCCTCTGACTTAAACAGCTTCCCATCTTTTGGGGTGTCAGGAGGAACTTGGTTGCAAGAACCACAGAAGACAGTGGCCCTCCAGTGCTGGAGGTCTGTGTTGATAACAAAGACATCAAACGGTAGTAAAGCGGGGGGGGGGGGGGGGGGGAGGGTCTGTGGAAATGTTTCCAACAAATGTCATACAACAATGATTGTTTTATTATAGGGGAAGCTAAGTGGGGAACATTTAAAAGCAATACAAAAAGGGACAAAATACACAAAGAAGCACTTGACAAATATTAAAAGCTATAGTCTAACTAGTAGTCAACCAAATAGATATTAAAACAATAACTCTCACCTGTCAAATTAGGGAAAAATTAAATATATAATATATGTATAGATGATGAAACAAGCATACTTTATTTCTTGTAGAGGTACAGTATAAGTCCCTGTGAAATGAATTGGGACTATGTATCAAGAGTGTCAAAATAGTTGAGATCCTTGCAGTTAGTTGTCTCATGTTTAGAAATCTATTTGAAGGAGAGTCAGAAATTTTGTCAAATAATGAGAAGCAGAGATGGTCAGCCCAACATTATTTATAGTAGTAGGAAATTAATAATTTAGATAAGTAAAAATAATAACAATGCATAAATTATCATATAGATACAAGGTATCATAATGCAAAGACCATCTACTGATATGGAGAAATAACAATATATCAAATGTCAAAATCCCTTCACCTAAAATCTTGGAAGAATACAGTTGTTCTTCTTGTAGTGGGAACAGTGAAGGAAGAGGGACCGTCTCACGCCTGGGGGGGCGGGGTATGTGAGGCAGGGAGGGAGTGCTGGGCTGAGAGCCAGATGCCTGGCCATTGCCCCTCACTAACCGTGTGGCCTTGGCAAAGTTGCTAGCCTGCCCTGAGCTCCCCGCTCCTGCCGGTGCCCCTGCTCCTGCTGCAGCCGGGGAGCTGTGAGGGGTGCACATCAACACCACTTTGTGTTGAGGAAGCGGGCTGCCGTGAGCGCAGAAAACAGGCCCCAGGAAGAGAAAATTATTAGTGAGATGCATGATAAATGGTGAAAGTACTTCATAAACGAAATTGCAGTATATGTAAGAAAATATTTTAACCAATTCCCACTTTTCTTTCCTGTCTATGTATAGAACATTTCCTCTCCACGGCCGTCATCAGTGACTTAAACATAACCCCAGTTGTCTAATTACACGATGCCCTCTGCAGACCCGAGTCCTTGGTCACTCCCACCTGCACCAGCAGCACCCACAGCTGACTCCAGCCTCACCCACGTCCCTGCGTGGTTGACTGAGATCACCAGCTCCAGCTCGGGACACCTGGTTCTGTCCCATACCAGTTGCAAAACCGTAGCCCAGGTGCTTAATTGCTAGAAAGTCACAGTTCCCTCAACTAGACTATGGGGCAGCGACCCCTGCCCCCGGGCTGTGGAAGGACGCAATGGAATAATCCAGCGTTTATTGGACTTAATCCTAGGCTTTTTAATCCAGTGTTTATTGGAAATAATCCCGGGCTCGGCTAGTGTTAACACCTAGAACAGGTCAATAGTACGTGGCTGGTTTTATTATTATTACTACTATGACTATTTTATTATTACTATTAGTAATTTTATTATTAAACCCCTGGAAGGCTTTAGCTTGCAGTTCCTGAGCAGTGCCTGTGTGTCTCCCACACCCTCCACACAGTCTTACTGAAGAGGCAGAAGCAGCCTCAGGAACCCAGGGCGGGACGAGGAAACACAAGCGACACTCCAGAACACGGCAGCAAACCTGCAGGGACGTCCAGACCCCTTGTGCGTATGCACACACTGACCCCCGAACTGCAGTGCCCAAATGGTGGACCCCATCGCATAATTAGATGATTGGGATTCCGATGTAGGTTTCAAGCCTAAATGCAAATTAGGAACATGGTTGGCTTTTGAAAACACTTCATGGTGAGACTGGGAGGGGCAGCCTGTCAGGGGATACAGAAAACGCTGGGGAAGGATCAGCCTGGAGAGGAAAAGTCTGGTACGGTCCCTAAAGCAGGCAGGCATGATGGGATTCCGAGATCACGTGAGCAAAGAGCAGGCACTTGGGGCTCACAGATAGGCCCCAATGAATCAAAGCAGATGGAAATATGACTATGTCATGGATGTAGCCAGCTAGACTGGACGTGCTGTGCTGTCGGTGAGCCATCCAGTGAGGGGCGTGGCCTCGGATTCCTTCAGCATGGCCTTGGGCCAGACAGCCTGTCCCTGGCCTTTTCCTTCTTTATGCCCCTTCAGCTCATCTGTATACCAACGAGGAACTTCTCTATGCTGATGGCCGTGGGATCATTACCCTTTCTTACTGACGACTGCTGTTTCCTTCCTGTGTTCTTAATGCTAAGCAGTGACAAAAAGGGAGACAAAAGTATGAGCAATGGAGTCAGAAGAGGATTCAAACCTCCACTCCGCCACTTCCTCATCTGCATGCATGGGAGAGTTCATTTCTCTAAGCCTCCATGTCTTCCTCTGTAACATAAATATGAAAATATCACATCCGCCCCACTGTTGTGAGAATTCATTGAAGAAATATATTTGTAGAGAAACTAGCATTTGTAGGCAGTTACTAAATGCTTCCTTTCCCTCCAGTGGAAAAATGTTTAAATGCAAATATTGCATTTTATACGTTTGCAATGATTAAAGGCAAATATTGTTCTTGTGGCTTTATGAATATCTAATCAAATAGGCTTATAAGTGCTTGGATGCCTAAAAATATTTAACGACTACAACCAGGTCAAGTGCTTGGGATATAATGATAAACAAGACAAAGTTCTTGCCAGCTGGAGCTTTCATTCTAGTTGGAAAAGACACCCAGATGATGCATAGACAAAGATTTTTATAGAAAAATAAGATAGTCATATATGCTTACTCTGCATCACTTTTAAATGGAGATTTTTCCAATTGATGGATTGACAAGGTTAGCTGGTGATAAGGGCATGTGAATGAAATCCCAGAGTCCAAGGTATCAGGTCATAAAGAGATTAGAGTGAGGAGGTGGATTTCAAGCTGAGAAGGATCACGTGTTGATGTCCGAGAGAACGGGTTCTATAAATCGTGACACCTCGGAAAACCAAGTCAGCCAGCTTTCCTAGGCCAGCAAATTGCTGGTGACCCTAGGGAATTGTGTGAGGCCACAATTTAATTGCACAAGCTTTAAGAGATCTTCAGTCCTTTATCCCATTAATTCAACCTGCAACTTTGTTCTCCTGTCGCTTTGAATATGCAATTCTCATTGATTTCAGTGGGAGTTACAGACACAGAGAAAGGGAAGAATTGCCTCAATTATCTGCACAGCGTCCTTTAAGGTACAGTTTTAAAGTGTTTGCAGGCACATTACTGAGTCGGCTTCTCCTCACTTGCTGGTCCAGAAGGCTTTGCAGTTTGAATGGACCATTTTAAAGGACAGCCTCCGTCCCTAAAATCTCGGTGTCGTACTCATGACCAGTAACTTGGTTGTGGCTGCTGGGAGGCAGTGACCTCACATTTTAGCCTGCTGAGTTGTTTGAGATTTTAGCGATAGCCTAATCATAATTACCAGCCCCCTCCCAAAACATTATAAATTCCTAGAATGCCTCTTTGGCCTCTGACTGGTGCCCCACCCAGCCCGTGAGGTAGACCCAGCCACGGCCTTCCGAGACCTCTCGTTTGAAAGAGTCTCAGTCCATCGATTATGCACCATCCTAGAACAAAGAGGAAAAATGGTTGTAAATAAAACATCTAAAGCAACTGAACTTGCACAGACAGTGAGCACAGCCCTGTGATTTCAGCTGCCCCTCACCTTATGGACCATGTGTTAGAGCATTTGGCTGCATGGGAAATTTCTATAAAGCAAATCTATTTCTGTACTGATTTCCATTCTATAATTCCATGTGCATTAGAATTCACAAAATTCTTATTGGAACACTTATGTAGGGGGGCGGGGCGGTATCCAAATGGTGTGGACTGCCAGACACGCCAGCTCCAGAGCTTCTCTCTGTGTCTGTGAGGAACTTCTCGATGCTGGACAAGTTGCAGTTCTGGGACCTTAGGGTCTTCTTGCTGCTGGGAGCTCGTCCCCTGATGTAGAGAAAGTTATTTCTGCCACCCTTGGAGATATGTTTGACTTCGTGCTCCAACTCCGCTCCTTGTCCTTTTGTCTGGTATTTGTCATGCTCTAGAGGACCAGGCTCAGGATTGACCCCATCAGTCACTGTCTCCAGGTGTGGCACACAGATGGCGCTCAGAGTTTTCACTTTGGCGACACAAAGAAAGAGGGCTGCCACTCCCAGCTGGGCCGGTCGCACAATCCACCCCATCCCTGCAACATGGCAAAGGGGATATTGTAGGCGCTTTGGGGTTGGTTCTAATTCTGCCTTCAAGTTCAGAAGCTAAAATGAGGCCCCGGGCTATCTCTGGGATTTCAAGTTTCTTCCTCTGTAAGGTGGGACCATAATATCTACCTTCTGGAGTGATTGTGCAGGCTAGATATGATAAAATATGCAAAAAGCCTGCTGATTATGTAGTGGTTTTCTGTTTTCTGTTTTCAGACGGGTTATTTAAATGTATTGTCATCTTTCCACGCACTAAAAAGTCCAAGCGTGATTAGTATTTCAAAGAAATATTCTCATTTATCTATTCTCAAATGCCATTTCAGAAGGAACAAAGACCCTGTGAAAAAGCTCACCAAATAGTTATGTAACCGTATTTTGCTCATAATAATGCTTAAGTGGAAATTTTCTGAAGGGCTTGGTTATTAATAGTTCAGGTCGGCTTAGTGATTTTGCACCTGGTATTCTCTATGTAAAAAGTAACGAAAAAATAAGTGGAGGCAACAAAAATCACTGCTTTAATAATTATTACAAACATATATTCTTTGGTCATTAACCAAAGGACTTTTTTTGGACTTTTCTGATATGAAATCCTATTTTTCTTTTTTTTAAGATTTTATATATTTATTTTTAGACAGAGAGGGAGAAAGAGGGAGAGGAATGTCATTGTGTGGTTGCCTCTCACACACCCCCTACTGGCAACCTGGCCTGCAACCCAGGCATGTGCCCTGACTAGGAATCAAACCGGTGACCCTTTGGTTCACAGGCCGATGCTCCATTCACTGAGCCACACCAGCCAGGGCTGAAACTATTTCTAATAATTGTTAATAGTAGATAATAGGTCCCAGAAATAAAGAATGCTATCATTTAAAAGTTTTTTTATAAGTGTTTCTTGCCTACTATAAAATAAAGAGTCTGAGACTGGAGTGGTATGTGTCCTAGCTAACAGCAATCTTCTCTCCAGTGTCTTCTCCTTGCCTTCTAAGTAGTTTTTAGATGAACAAGTAATGTTAGCTATCTTCTATGTGGAATTTAGGGTTAAGAAATTCTCAGGAAACATTTAAATAATTTTAAACGTTTGTTTCAGTAAATTTTAGGAATTAATTGGATTTTTCCAATTAACCAGTGAGTATTTCTACAGAAGTATAGTGGGGTTAGGGATTTGAGGATCCTCTTCAATCTTATCTGATAAACGAACAATAAACAAAACCACAAGAAGCTGAATTACATAGCGCAGGCTTCAGGGGTAAAGAAGTTCAGAAGGAGGGAAATTTTGTTGACATCTGTGGTAATCAGGAGAGCCTGCTGGAGAAGTCAGGTCTTAGGCTGGGACTTGAGAGAGAAACGAACAGAACTTGGATCTGGATCGGCAGAGGAAACATGGTTCTTAAGTGTTTTAGACCTGTGACCTGCAGTGGGAACCAGTGAATTCCTTCACATTAGGAATGAATCAAATATTCCCAGATAATTAGCAAACATAAGGCCTCCTCTGTAAAAGCTAAAATGATCAGCCCTTACTCAGCAGTAAAACTCCCCAGTGATGATCCCTTGGGAGGAGGAGCAGCCCCCACTGAGGCCCGCGTTTCCAGTTGGCATTCAGCATCACCCTGAGTTTTTGCATGTGGATCTTCAAAAGATAAGGGGTCAACAGATTGTGTTTATGCAAATAGATGTTCAAATTCTACTTGGGAGCACAAATAAAGAGTAAACCAGAGAACCTGAAAGTTAGCTAAATTGGAAAGCTGGCTGAAATGCTACAAAGAATGTACTTGATAAGAAATGATGGGCTCGCTCAGCCTGGAGGAAGTGCAGTGGATGGAGAATGTTTTTTAATAAAATTCTATTCATTATGATCACAGCTCGAACTCCTCCAGTGATAGGTGCAGAAGGCATAGTGGAAGCTTTCCAAATGCCGAATTATTTCCTGCTAAGTCTATCAACAAAAACATTTAGGAATCACAGTAAATATTATGTTTTCCTTTGGATAAAATGATGATGAAGGTATTAGAGTTCTGTGCTATGGTTGTTCATATGGAAAGTAATATACTAATACAAGAATAAACTCTGTTTCATGAACTCACAACTGTAAGCCTGCTTTTGCCCTACCCTAAGACAGAGAGGGAGAGAGAAATGACATGTAAAATGAATCTTACAGTTGCTTTAAGAGTCTGCTCGCCTGCTTGTTTTCCCCCCGGTATTCTCTTCTCCAGTCTCATTTTCCTAACTTATCTCCAAGCCTGGACCCATTGACAGCCATTTTTTTCCTCACTATTTCCCTTCACTCCACACCTATATTGTATTAGATTTGTAGAAACCCTGTCAATTCTCTAGGTCTTTCTTATTCCAAATAGGGACAGCTTGTCCCTGGCTTTGATGACTATGGTTGTTTTAAAACATGTCCACAAGCTCCTTGATACTCCTCCCTTCGAAAGTGGAGCCGAATTCTCCTTCCCTTGAAAGTGGGTTGGACTCAGTGACTTGCTTCTAATGAAGAGAATGAAGCAGAAGTTGCTGTGTGCAACTGTAGACACTAGGCCATGAAAGGCTTCAGCTTCTCCTTGTTTTCCCTCTCTGACCACTTGGTCCGGATGCCAGGACATGAGGATGCTCACTATGGAGGTGCCCATCATGTGAGGAACTGAGGCCTCTTGCCAACAGCCATGTGAGTGAGCTTTGCAGTGGATCCTCAAGTCCCGGTCGAGCCAGCAGGTCACTGTAGCCATGGCCAACAGCTGTGTTGCAACCTCAGAAAAGACCTTGAGCCAGAGCCATTCCACTAAACTGCTTTCAAATTTTGACACCCCCCCTCCGAAACTATGAGACTAATAAATGCTTGTTATTATTGACATCTAAGATTTGGGTATAACTTGTTACATTATTAATACCTAATACAATGACCTAACAGAGTAACATGCTGTGCTGAAGCCATATATAAAGAGTTAGGTGAGAATTCCTCCTTTTTCGATAGGCTGGAAAGGGAGACTAAGCTTTGATTCACCTTTGCTGTTTTTCACATCTTAGCCACGAGAACACATTTACAACAGGGATCCCCAGTGGGGGCAATACTTTCCCCTAAAGTATTTTTCATAAATGTACAGGACACCCTGGTTTGCATGATGACTGGGGCCACTATAAAGGCATTTAGTAGGCAGAACACAGGGATCCCAGATGCTCTGTAAGCGTGGAACAGTACCATGCAATCAAGAATTGTCCTTTCTCACTTACCGGTTGTGAGTGTCCTTCTGGATGAGCATGAAGATTAAAACAAAAACAAAAACTGCCCACGGTTGCCTGAACTAGGACTTCTGTATTACATGAAAGTCAGTTTTATGAGTTTAATATATACTAAATTTTCCAAAAATAAAACCACTATGTAACTTGATAGATTATGCTTTTTTCTGTTTGTTTGTTTGCTTAGAAGCTTTCTAGAGCTATTCAAAACCTCCTCCATGGCAACAGTGCCCCACATCTATTGAGTCACCAACAAGACACTTCTATTGATCTGAATTTTTACCGGAAGGATGCTTGGTGGTTCTACAAAGAGGTGAAAGTATCTGACTACTTCTGATGTAGCCATATGCAAGCATTGCCTATAGAAATGCACATTAGTGTAAAGTTACTTTCCACGTATGCGCCCTGCATTTTACAGTTAGAACACTATATTGCTTTAGTGAAAATTATTTGCGTAACTATTTTTTATGTTTTGTGATTTTTTTTTCCAGATAGTAAGGAGCACTACAAAGTATTTTCAAAGGAGCACATTAAGTCCGTTACTGTTGAGAGGCATTGCTGTCGATCGATCATTGCATATATGTTGAGAGGCAGAGCAGCAGCGTGGAGTGACAGCCAGACCTGGATTCAAATCCTGGTTCTGCCGTAAATTATCGTTAGTTAGTATCTTATCACTGCTTTCAGGATGAAGTTTTCTCATCTATAAGATAAGCTAATAACAGCTACCTTGCAGATTTTTGGAAGGGTTAGAGTTAACGTATTCAAGTGTTCAGGACAGTGCCTGGCCGAGGGTGAGTGTGTCGCGATGATGCACATCACGGTAAGTGGTAGCACAAATTTCAGTCCATTCCGTAGTGAGCAAATCTGTGTGGTGGTTCTTCCCAGTTGAGCAAAGTAGAATACCAGTTTGATTCTGAAACCTGACAACAGCCATGCTGAAAAATAACAGGAGGAAACCCAATGCTCTATAGGGTACCCCTTCGTGTAAGAGTAGAGGCATAGTTTCAGTCTGTGGTGAGTTTGAAAGGAGCTCATTAACATTAGTAGCAAGCTAAGGGACCTCCACTGTTTTCAATGTAGGATAACATTTTCAGTCGCATTTCCGATGCACTGTGTAACCACTATTCATGCTCTACAAAAGGTTATACAAAAGCTAAAATAAAGACGGTGAATTTGGGATCTCCACTTCTCCCACAGCAGTCCTAGACCCCACCATTCCCATCCCTCCTCTCCATGAGAAAGCAGTGCTTTGGCTGTAAATGTTGAAGGGTGGTGTGCTCTGGTGCACTCTGTCTTCTCATCGCCTCTCAGTGCTCCTAGGTGGACAGAACCTCGTGCCAACCCCTGCATGACACATACGGAGGTGTGTTCCAACCTCATCTCTGTCATCCTTGCTGCTACTCAAGGAACTCAGGCAGCCAAAGCCAGAGGTATCACAGGCACCTCCAAAGAAATGGCAAAAGCCAAATTGTGGGCAAGAGTAGTATTAAGACTGTGATTCTGAGACATCAACTATGGCCCACTTAGCGGTAATCTGATTGTTCTTCTGCATTACAGATGCCCATAGTCTGAGAGGGGCACAGGACCCCCTCTGGCTTCATCTGGTATGAGACTCATTTGGTAGAAACCTCCAAGCAGAGCTCTTGGAAGGGACAGACCAGTCCCAAAGTCCACAAAATATATTTGAGCTTTCCCTTAAAGTGACCTGGCAGTGTTTCACCAAAATCTGGATTTATTTCCATTGTGCTTTTTAGTAAAAACACCTTCCTGGCCTGAGATGGAAACATCAATAAAACGGGGAGCTCTTCTAATCAGTATACATAAAAAGAAGTCATACAAACCCAATATCTTACAGACACTGATCCTAAAATTGCAAAAGGTTTTAAGAGAAAAATGAAGTTAAGAATTTTCAAAATATCAGTACTTCTTTCTGTAACTGATGTATGTATAGAAAGTATTTAAATATAAATTATCTATGAACCAAAATGAGAAGTTAAGAATAGCACAATAATAGCAATGGTTATTGAAACCATCTGAAATTCCCTCTAATTCCGCAATATCTCATAATGGTATGACAGTCGAAGTCGCTCCCAGAATAAGATAGCATTAGAGACATTTCAGTAGACGTTTTTGAATTTTCACAAAAGGAGGTCTCTGAAGACTAGAAGATAGTTTAGATAATGCAATTATTTAATCAAGAATGTCAAATACCAGCCATCACACCACTTGCTTTTTAAAGTAAAGGAAACCAGGAACTAAAGGGATGTTTTTAAAAAGAGGCAGAGGATGAACAAGTGACAGAAGGAAGCGAAAACATAATTACATAGTCTAAAAGAGATGGGTGGAGATTGTAGCTGTGCTGTCTTTTTTTGTCTCCCAAGTTTATGTACGACCTAATATGTATTAAAAGGTTAAAAAAAACCCTGTAAATTACAACTTTTTAGAGAAGAAGTGAGAGTCTCCAGTTACATCTTTTGATGTTACAGTTCTTATATTTTTTTATACCTCCCACCCCTGCATTTCCAGCTTGCACTGGATTGCAGGTTGATGACAACATCCATCATTCACCTTCTAACTTCACCTGCCTCAGGTTGGAGTCGTGAGGGGGATTGCTCAGGTGTTGAGAACATCAAGTAGCAGGTGCCTCACACGTGTACCTCGTATCATCACCAGAGGAAATATAACGTGTCTAAACTTCACTTCCTACAGTAGCGGGCTTTCTAAAATGCAGCATCAGTATGAAATAGAGGTGAGTCCCCTCATTTTGAAATGGGATGATCCTAAAGTTAATGACATTCTTATAACTCTACATTTTCCAATACTGTTAAGTAAGAAGATTAACTGAATATGGTGGGCCATTCAGGGTTAACCAAAAATGCCTGCATTTCAAGCCTGTGAGTGAAAATGTTTCTTGAACGCTCCTGGGCTTTCTTGCCTTGCTGATTGTGCCCCACCTCCTGATCCAGGCGGCTGCCGGTCTCCTTGCCCAAGGCTGTAGGTGGAGGTGGTGCTGGACCAGGGTCTGAAGTTTCTCTGAACCCAGCCCCACATGTTCTTCAAATATTTTTGGCATTATGATTTACTTGAAGTGAAAAAAATTCTGTGGCTATGCATAGGCCACTTGACATTGCCTGTGGTTGGGAACTTATAGTAAGTCTTATCTTTTAAAGAAACACTACAATTTGTCAGATTGGATTTTCATGTTTTAGTAAAGATAACAGAATAAAGAGTGGTTTGTCTCTGATCACTTAGCTAATATTTAATTTTGTAAAATTTTCTGAAGATAAATAACCCATCAAAACTATGGGTAAAATTATGGATACTTTAAAATAAAATAACAGTCTTTTTCCATATATAAATAAGTAACCAGGATAATATTCTTTCTCAAAAGTCAGTAAAGATTATCTCTAGCAAAAAAAACAATCCCTTTTTCTTGCTGACATAGGTGGTACTATAAGAGTAGATATAAAATTTTTTAAACTAATAAGTAAGTAAGAAATAAGGCAAGCACTTTCATATAAAGAATAACATATAGAGAAAAGAGTAATAGGTTAAGAGAAGAAGAAACTAAGTTCATTTTTACAGAAACAAACATCAAATGGATTAAAAATAATTCATAATTTTTAGGTCAAGGAAAATATAACCCATGTGTAGTAAGTGGACACATGGGTTATCTTCCTCATGTTGTTAAGATAGTGGTGCTTCTTTATCCCATAGTAAAGGGTGACTATGAATTGTTTTTATGATTCAACATGTATAAATCACAAAAAGCTCTTTGATTTCTTTGTTAAGATCATTCCGTATGTACTTACAGTATTTTCTTGTCAAAGCCTTTCCTTCAGGATTGAAATGTTTCTCATGATGGTGAAGTGTCTCTAATGAAGTGGCCCCATGACTTATATCTACACCTTCATGTAACCCAGTAATGAACATATGCATCTATATTACATTCACCACATACATATTATACATACTATATCCACAGACACATGAATATTATATGTACGTAGTAAGTCAAAAATTAGAATAACATTTCATTTGAAAGTCACTAATAAAGTTTGAACATTTGCTAAGAATATTGTGATTAGTATTGCTTCTAGTAATTTTGCTTTTTTTTTTGGTAATCCTCACCCAAGGACATTTTTTCATTGCCTTTAGAGAGAAAGGGGTGAAGGATGGGTGGAGAGAGAGAGAGAGAGAAAGAGAGCGAGAGAGAGAGATGGAGGGACACTGATGTGGGAGAGAAGCATGGATCAGTTGCCTTCTCATATGCGCCCTGCTGGGGATTGAAACCACAACCTACGTATGTGCCCTGACCGGGTATCAAACCCATGACCTCTTGGTCTAAAGGATGATGCTCTGACCTACTGAGCCACACTGGCCAGGGCTGTATTTTCTTAATTACATCAACATTTACATTAAAAAGAAAGCAGCAAAGACAACACAAGGAATACCTAGTATGGGAAGTAGGAAGGTCTTTCCAGGCAGCACATGGGAGTCACATGACATAGGAGTCAGGAAGATGATCTGTGAGTTGAACTACATCTAAAAGCAAAAATTTGATACTAAGAGAAAAAAATAAAGTAAAAACACAAGTAGCAACATTGGGGAAATATTTACAATACAATGCATTGCTGTTGAATATTTTTTCATCCAAATCTTTCCACAGTGATACAAACTTGTAGATGTGTTTGACAATATTTCATTGACTTGTCAAAAGAATCAGTGCACAGTGTAGGTGCGGGAACAGTTTTAGTGCTCTTTTCATTCTATTTTTTTTTTTTAATCTAAATTGTGCAATGAGTGTTTCA
Source organism: Pteronotus mesoamericanus (assembly GCF_021234165.1). Taxonomy (NCBI): domain Eukaryota; kingdom Metazoa; phylum Chordata; class Mammalia; order Chiroptera; family Mormoopidae; genus Pteronotus; species Pteronotus mesoamericanus. The sequence continues at coordinate 15,780,968 of NW_026555229.1, forward strand.
TGTTATGATTGAGCATCATCTCTGAGCTCAAGCTGTACTCTCAAAACCTTGGGGGTGAGAAGCAGCTTGGTTTAGGAGAAACCAAAGTCATTTAAAAGCCAATTAATCCTGGAAAATTCTAAGGTTTGTGGAGAAACTGAAAAAAAAAAAAATCCGTCTTCACTGCTCTGTTCCATGGACACTTTGGGAGATGGAATTGTTCTATTCCCTATTTGTTAGACCAGGGAATTTCTGAGATTCCTTCCAGTTCAAATTCTCTGGTTCTAAGAATATCCCCATTGTTACCATTACATCTCATTCTGCTTCAAGAATGTTTAAGGCGTAGTCTCTTATCTTACATTTATCTTTGTGAGGAAAAGTAAAGAAAACTGAATTTAGTTTCTTCATGATTAATGCATTTGTCAAATTCTTCCCAAGTAGCAAATTAATTTATTGTGGGGTTTTTTTTGTGAATGCAAATTAAAGCTGTACAAACTATTGTGGTTAAGCTTAGCCGGCCTTTTTCATAAGTTAGAACTAACTGATTTAATGTTAATGAAAGGAACTATATTCAAATACAAATTTTAATGACATGGGTGGAAAGAAAATCTTAGACTTCATAAGCTTTTTCTTACATGAAATTTCATGTAACTTGAACAGAAAGTCATTAAAATGTAATTTTCTATAGTGAAACCTGTATTAATTGCCTTATGAATCTCTGAAAAGTTGTTTAATAGATGTCTGGTCCCATGTACCCCTGAGAAGGAAATTGTCTAGTGATTAGTTAATTATCTCAAACCAAGGGCCCCAGATTCAGTTTTTGATAATCATTGTCTTTTTATTTGTTTGAATATTCTAATCAAAACCAGAAGTAAAAGATTTTATTTAAATAAGTATTTTGCTTGTGTTCATACTGGTTATACAAAGAGTACCACTATAAATTCAATAAAAGATTGTGCAACTTGTTGATTCTAAGGACTTAGTCTACTACCCCATAAATGTATGTATGTGTTTCAGTGTGTGGAAAGTGTCTTTATTGGTCAAATTTTAGAAAGGAGTCCTGTGAGCTTGATTCGCTCATACTTTTAAGACTACCTAGTTTCACTTCAATGGGATTATAAAACAAGGGTTCTCACTGATCCTTGTGTCCTTTGTCAAAGCCATTTGTAAGCCCATTTTATGGAATACTTATCCTAAAGAACATAAGATAGTCACAATCATTATTTTCTTTTGCTTTTTTATTTTAATTGCATTTCTGCTTGGTTTTCACTCAGTTCAACAAGGAGAAATTTCAACCTTTTTATGCTGAAGTTTATTTTTTTAATGACTTTTTTGTTGACTAAATAAACTATAGGGGCTAATTATATTCACATTTTTAAAAAGAAAAGATGTATAGATGCTCAATTTGACTACATATATTTCATACTGGGGTTTAGAAGTTTTTGTGTAATTAAAGTACCTAATTTTTTAATACTAATATTTGCAATGTTCACTGAATTTAAAAGATAGTGCCAGCTTAGATTTAGTGTTCACTTGATTCTAAGGCTAATCATTTAAATTGAGAGAGATCTAATGTGTAGCTCTTTGATACATTCCATCTTATTTTTATGTCATACTAAAAGTCATGAAAATTAATAAAATAATGGCATTAAAACTGAAATACATCCAAAATCTTTTTGGCTCGTCATCTAAGAACTAGGGACGGGCCCAGTGGGAAGGGGCCATGCCTGGGTAAGTCCAAGGGCCCTGCTGGTTTATCCTGCCTCTCAGAGTCATCCTTGCTGGGTTTTACTTTAAGAGAAAATGAACTCATGTGGGGCATTAATGAGGAACATATGTAATATTTCTCACCCACATTTTAGTTTTTATCTTGGCTTCCTTAACATCTTCTTTCAAAATGTCAGCAGTGATTAGACTATGTTATGGGATAATTAATATGAACTTTTATCAGAAAGCTAATTTTGAGTAATACTAGAACAAAATATGTCAATATGTTAAAAATGGAAAGTTGAACAGTTTGCTTTAGTGTATTAAAAAATACATATTTTCTCTTTTTAATTCACCTTTCTTTTCAAATATCAATCCACCATAAATGTCTGAGGAAAGTTAAAGAATCTGTGAAAGAAGCACCACTTGAATTTTTGTGGTTCCTGATACCCTTTCATAAAAGATGGTACAGACTCATGTATATTATAATAGTGACCATTTTAGGGAGTTTAGGAAATATTTTCTCCTGAACTTGGACTGAGAAGATGTGGCTATGCTTCATTAGTGATGTCCAATTCACACTTTAATGCCCGTGCTCTGCATTTTAAAAGTATCTTCATGTGGCATCATATGCCCTGTTTTCTTCTAAGCAGGCCTTTTCCCAAATTTGTTAAAATGATTAAATCATCTATTTCATCCCACAATAATTCTAGAAATATATTTGACATTTCCCCCTAATTTTCTCTGCTATATGACATGTCTGAATAAAGGCCACACTCAGAATGGCAGTGTGACACCCCTTCACGTCGGGTCATGCACTTTGGAACACAGGCGAGTCATACTAGGAAGGCACCATCCCTGGGAACTCACCTGCACAGTTCAGTCGAACCACCAAGCAATTCGGTGACCCACAATTTCATTGTTGCTTTTATTTGAATTAAAATTCAATTTTAGGTCTAGGTGGCTTGGCTCTTGCTTCAGCTGGGTCAGTTCAGACCATCCAAGTTGTTCTGTACTAAGACAGCTGTGTCATCCCAGGCAGCTCATGCAATGGTTTTAGAGAACATTGTTTATAATCTCCTGCAGAGTATGCCATAAATATGCAACAGAGTGATTGCTACTAGACAGTAGGCATCTCTTCATGAGTGTTAGGTTCTACTTTTTTATTCACTGACCTTCTGTCTTGCAGATTATTCTGGCTCTCTAGAAAAGTATGGATGGTCCTTTGGCATTGTGGCTCATTGACTCTGGATCAGTCTTTTTACTTTTCCATTCTCTTCTCTCAATTAGTACTTGACCAAAGAAATAAAAACAACTGGTTGGCTATTTGCAACTCTAGAAAGTGAAATGGGAATGTAATATACCTGATTAAAAGCTGTAGTTATTCATGCAAAATTCTGCAGGATTTGCTTTTGTTCTGATTATAATGATCCCAGTTTGTCAAAATGCTTTTTAAGAAGTAGTCTTTTACCAAAAAAAAGAAAGGGGAGACACAACATGCTTAGTCCATTTTAAATACGCCACTTTAGTTTGTCCTTTCAAGATCCTCTTGGACATTGTTTAGGGAAAGTCATAAATATCTTTGCAAATAAAAATTTTAGTCTGCATTTCTCCAACGTTAATAGTTAAGGATCATCAAATTTGATGAAATACTTACACTTTTTCAAAACCTTGATAGTACCATGCTTCTGCTATATTTCTCTACTTTGTTAAATAGAATGACTCTAAAATGTCAGTCTTTTCTTTATTAAACAAAAAAATTCTCTAATTATGGGAACTCATTGACCATTGTGCTGAATGTCAGCAGCGTCCGGGTGGTGAACTGGCCCCTTGCCCAGACCTCAGGGTAAGACTCATTTGAAAACCCTTTAGAGAATGCAGGCTAGAGCCCACTCTGTTCAGAAGATCCTGCTCTAATCAACCATTGATCATAAGAGATTTCCCTTATTGACCTGAAAGCAAGTGTTTTCATCTTGCTGCCAGCTAAGGCACTTACGGAAAGCAGGTAGATAACCTCCAAAGCGAATATGCTTAATGAAGAAGGCAGAGTCCTCCCTCTCGCCCCGCAAACGGCGTTCGGATTCCCTCTCCAGTGGGGCTGCTGCGCGTCGGAATTTCTAACTCCATCCATCTCTTTACCCGTTTCTTTGCCACCCTATGAGGAACCTGAGGTTAGCGAGATGTCCCTTTTGTAAATACACGTGGAGATCACTTAGAAAATTGTAATCAGAGATTGTGGAAGCAATGTGTGGGAATTCTCTCTGTGTCTGGAGACAACTTGGAGTGAATTCAGGGCAGTGTTTATCCCCCTGGAGATAACATGAGAAAGTTCCAGATCTCTTACGTCCGCTCACGTACCTATAAAATTTGAAAGGTTCCCAATAGTGCGGGCTCTTTGTGACACTTCTCAATTTACAGTAGTTCAGGGGCCACTTTGATTGTTCCCAAAGGCAAAGTGGGATAAAATGATACTTTTGCACTTAGAACGGTCAGCATTCATGGGACAGGCTCAGAGTTTCAAAAATGCTTTAAGAGAATGAAGGCTTCTTTTATACTATCTGTTGTTAGAGTGAAGGAGGTCATTTAAACACACCACTTCTTAGGAGTCTGTGTTGTGAATTACCGGAGAGAAGGTGTACCGCCTGCGTTCCCCCTACGCTTGGCAAATGCCAGCGGATGGTTTGAAGCCTGTCTTGAGGAATACACTGTGCTCCACCGCCTTTTCCTTCAGCAAAGGAAGTTTATCAGGGACCAATTTGGCTACAGACATATTTGTTTTTGTTAAAATGCCTTTGGTCATTAAGTTATCTATAATAACTTGTGGTAATGTCTAAGCAATTTGTAATACCATTAATGGAAAAATCATGATTCTGTATGGCATTTTGTTCTTCCATTTTGCCTAAATGGCTACAAGTGAAAATTTGTATAATTTCTTCTAGTTTTTTCCTATGATCTGAGCATTTTATGTCAAAGACATAAATATGCTTTCCTGTTGGAGTTTGTTAAAATAATATTTTGACACTGCAGAGATAGCTGTATATTTTCAATTTCTTTTAATGTTGAAATGATTTAAAAATATTGATAGCTATGACCTTGGGAGCAGAAACACCACCTTGGACAATACTACAATTCATTTTTTTTAGTTGATAGCTCGTCTTTTAATATTGAATGTGGTGTATCTGTGGTATATGACATCATAAACTTTGTATCTGTCTCCTATTCTCCCAAGTATTCTAACATAAGCACTATGGAAAGCAATGATACACGTCGCTACCCAACACTATTTTACCCTGGTTTAAAATTGCAATCTAGTTTCTTACAAATAAGTATTTGAGCTATGAAAAAAAATATGTTTTTGTGTTGGCTCTAACTTTGTACAAATCTCCAGAGAGAGATTAGAACATGAAAGGTGAACCAGTTTTCCCTTTTGAGTAGTGTTCCTTCAGGAACGGAGCGAAGCTTATGTTGGGATTTCCAAAGCTGATTTAAAGTCCTACAAGTGTCTCCAAAGATATTCAGGGAGGGTTGACTTGTTAATGCTTTGATGCCAAGCAAGTGTGGCAGCTGTCTCAATTTTTCATCCATATTACACACACTGACACAGATATTAAAACCTGTCTAGAGACGGCAGTGACCAAGATGCTGGGCAGGCGCTCACTGGTGTCGCTCTTGCTCTCTGGGCATAAGCATGTTGGGCCAGGAGAAAGGGGCGGGGACGCTTTTGGAGTACAGTTGGCACCATGCGGGAAAATCTCCCCAGGTCACCTTCTCAGACAACAGATGAACTATAGCCACTCATGCCCCGCCTGCCTTATTCTCACCCTCATCCCCACCCTCCACTTAGTAACTTTTCTGCAATTACATGCAAGTAGAGGAACATAAGGAGAGCCAACATTTCCAAGTACCTTTCAAGTAAAATAACACTGAGACTTCTAATCAGAGCTCACTTCCTTAGCAGCGCAAAGCATCATGACATGTCTTTTACTTCTCATTCAAGTGATACTTACTGACCACCCATCTTAGACTATGTGTGGGGTATGAAGGTGAATTAAAACATAGTCCCTACTTTCAAGGTGCTCCTTGTCGAAAGAAGCAGGCAAAGATATAAAGACAAGATTGTGTAATAATATAAAGAATTAGAAAACTGAAGTTTAAAAAGCTCTGTTAGGTTGTTCAGAGACTCCTGGCCATAAGATCAAGCCCCAGCATGGTCCCTGACTGCCCAGTCTCTTTACTCTGCTGATGAGACTTACAGCTGGTTTCTTGACACGTGTTGTTGGCATCATAGAAACCACAGTTAACAAGGTGCAAACCCCCTGCTTTGACCAGTGTGGTTCTCTGGTGGAAGTATGCCCAGTCCTTTGCAAGTCTTTAAATAACAATAAATGCATATTTCTAGCAAGAAAGTTCTCGCACCCAGCCATCCCCGACTTCACAGTGACACCTGTGGCAGACCACTGTGCTGCCACATGAGCGCATCTGTGGGACAGGAGGCCGGCAGTGAAAGTGGGGTCCTTGCTGCTGGCCTGCTGAAGTCATAAATTTGTAGAGCCAGAGGTGACCTTAGCAGCCACCTACTCCAACTTCCTTCCAAGAGAAACTTCTCAGGGGACATTGTGGATTTCAAATCAAGAACAGCTTGAAGCCACGAACTCGGCTGGCTTACAGTTGTCATGGAATTTGGGGGCTATTTGTTGCAAACGGAACGAGGATGCCCAGGTTGTAATAAACCACGGACTGGTCTTAAGAGTCTGTGGAGAATCTCAGTCCTGGCTTTCTCCTACCTCTCTGGATGTTGCTGTTTTCTCATGGGATCTCCTCCTCCATTATCAGTCCTCTTCTTGGTCTTTTCCTTACCCTATTCTTTCTTCCAGGGTGGCCTCATCCTCTCCAGTGGCAGAGACTGCTGGCTGTCCACCCAAGATTTGCTCCCCTTCCCACCAGTGGAGAGTTGTTTCTGGGAGGTAGTACTTGCTTGAAACATTAGAACAGTATCATGAGCTTTTCTGGCCCCAGGTGGTTTAGAAGGGGGTGTACCTTTCCTACCCTCTCATCTCCCACCTGGCACCCAGATTTCAATGTTCAAGGCAACCATAGAAAACCCCAGATCGAAGATAGTATGATAGAAGCACCATCATTCTGGGTCACTAAATACCTAAACAGAACAGATGCTGCCATGGGCCCTTCCCCACATACACATTCTGATACCAATCAAGTGCACCCACCTTGGACTTCACATAGTGAGAAACGAACTTCGATTTGGTTAAGCCACTGACATTTAGGCTTTACCTATTGCAGTAGCTGCTGGTGTTACCCACCTGCACAAGTACAAAGGCTTCAGATTCCATCCATTCAAATAAACCCTGACGACACCTATGGGCTAGACTTTATCCCTGAGCTTCACACCTGCATATCCAACTAGACACCTCCACTGAGATGCCCCGCAGGTCAGCAGCCTCAGTCCATTCAGTACATTAAGAACTGAACAAATAGTCCACCACCTTCCCACACACCCTGGCTCTTCCTGTTCCTCCTTCATATACTCAACCACCCAAACCAAAAAGCTGGGAGTTGTTTCAGACTCCTCCCTATTTTTTATCTCCCATAGTAATCCCTCCTAAACACGTGTCCTCTTCACCCCTCTTCTCTGTCCTGATTGCTGCATTCTTATCTGGTTTTAATAATAGTAGTCTCACTTCCCATTTCAGTCTGTTCTCCTTGCTACAACTAGAGTTGCTTCTTTGAAATAAAAGTCTGATTGCGCCTCCTCACCCCTGAAAATTATTCCATGGCTCTTTCTGGCCTACCAATTAAAAATCAATTTCCTAGTTTGGCGCATAAGGCCATTTTATGGCCCTCCTTCTGCCTGCTTCTCTCCTCTCTCACCATTCTACCATGTGCGCCTGTGTTCCAGCCATAGCAAATGCCCTGAAGTGTCCCAAATACTTTTCTCTTCATGCTGTTGAATTTGTAGTTCCCCAGCCCCTCGTCCCTCATACAGTGTTCTTCATCTGACTAGGTCCTTCTCATCTTTCAAACAGCAGCTCAGAGATGACCCGCCCCTCACCCCGTCAGGAATCTTTGATCTCCAGGCCCATCTCTGAGATCTCAGGTCTGGCTTTTCCTCCTGCTTTGTGCCTGCATCACAGGATTGGTCTCTGTGCAGTTGTCAGCAAACTTAGGAGCTCTTGCCTTCTTGCCAGAGCTTGATGCTGTTTGTAAATGACTCTGAGAACCACCAACTTGAACCGCACTGCCTGCAGTTGCCCTCAATCCATGTTGATGGACATGATCTGTGTTGTTTTCCACTCCTTTCTGCCACATAAATGGGTAAATGTGCCTCAAAGTGCTGAGGGCAGTGCCCGGCATTTAGTAAGCATTTAATCAATGTTAACACAGTAGTTGTTTTTTTGTATTATAATTGTGTTTATTACCATCATCATTAATTAATGCCTTTGATCATAACTGATTTCACACCCCAGCCCATGTTTTTTTCTTTCTCATTCAAAATAATGTGCTAGTCATTTGATGCAAAGCGGCAGTTTCCTTCTAATGACTTGAAGTGAGTGGAGTGCAAGTCAAGGGATCTAGAGCAGTGGTTCCCGCTGCTTTTGGCACCGGGGGCCAGTTTCATGGAAGACAATTTTTCCACGGACAGGGCGGGGGTGGGAGAACGAGGTGGGGGAGGAGGCGCAGCTCAGGCAGTGATGCGAGTCAAGCTTCACTTGCCAGCCGCTCACCTCCTGCTGTACAGCCGGGTTCCTAACAGGCCACAGACTACTACCAGCCTGAGGCCCCGGGGGTTGGGAGCCCCCTGACCTAGAGTCCTGGGTTTGAGTCCCACCACTGATACCAGCTGTGTGAGCCTGAACTAGTCATTTAATCACTCTGTGCCTCTTCTGGGCCATCTGCAAAGCAAGGACAAAAATAGCTTCCTGACCCACTTCCAATAGGACAGTCTTAAGGAACAGCCTAGATAATAAGTGTAAAAGCATTTTTAACTCTTAAGAAATGTATAAACGTTAATTATTAGTAGTATTTCCAATAATATGAGCAATATTAATATAAACAATGCTTTGTTTAATGTTGTCATTCTTCTCTTTTCCCATTATCAGTTTCAAATATTTTCACATTTTTTTAATGAGTGGACAATACTTTTAAGTCATCTATATCTTCATGAGTAAGTTCTCAATTTTATTCAAGACATCAAAATAATTCTGACTTGAAGACTTAACACTACCATCTTACTGACAATGTTGCTCTAAATAGCTGCTGTCCATGAGTCCATGTTTCTGTTATATTTTGTCCTTTATTTGGCATTCCATTTGGTGGGCATACTAATTTTTGAATGAATGAATGAATGAATGCTACTAAAGGATAGAGAAAAAAATCTTGAGTGCCCCCTGTGTTGTCTACTGCTTCCTATTTGACTTCAGACTTCTCGCTCGATGATGATGATCATGATTGTGATGGACAGTTTTTTAACTTTAATTTTCAATTACAGTTGACATTCAATATTATTTTATTACTTTCAAGTGCATAGCATGGTGATTAGATAATTATATAATTTATGAAGTGATCCCCTGATAATTCTAGTACCTACCTGGCATCATACATAGTTAATTCAATATTATTCACTACATTCCCTATGCTATACTTTACATCCCCATGACTATTTTATAATGACCATCTTGTACTTCCTAATTCCTTTACCTTTTTCTCCCATCCCCACAAACCCCTCCCACTGGAGACCTTCAGTTTGTTCTATCTATGAACCTGTTTCTGTTTTGTTTATTTTGTTCTTTAGATTCCATATAAGAGTGAAATCATATGGTATTTGTCTTTCTCTGACTGACTTATTTCACTTGGCATAATACCCTGTAAGTCCATCCATGTTGCTGCAAATGGTAGGATTTCAATCTTTTTTATGGCCAAGTGATATTCCATTGTAAATGTGTACCACAGCTTCTTTATCTACTGTGTATTGGCGGCACTAGAGTTGCTTCCATATCTTAGCTATTGTAAATAATGCTGCATTGAACATAGGTGTGCATATATCTTCTCCAATTAGTTTTGGACTTCTTCAGCTATATATCTACAAGTGGAATTGCTGGGTGCTATGGCAGCACTATATTTAATTTTTTGAAGAAACCGGATACTGATTTTTCCATAGTGGCTGAACCCATTTGCAATCCCACCAACAGTGCACTAGTGTTCCCTTTTCTCCACATCCTCACCAACACTTGTTTGTTGATTTATTGATGATAGTCGTTTTGATAGGCATGAGGTAGTATCCCATTGTGGTTTTAATTTTCATTTTTCTGATGATTATGATGCTGAGCATCTTTTCATATGTCTGTTGGCCATCTGTATGTCCTTTCTGGAGAAGTATCTATTTAGGTCCTCTGCCTATCTTTAATTGGATTGTTCATTTATTTTTATTTATTTATTTATTTTTTTGGTATTGAGTTGTGTAAGTTCTTTATACATTTTGGATATCAACCCCTTATTGGACACATCATTAGCAATATCTTCTTCCATTCAGTATTTTTTTTTCATTTCCTTGATGGTTTGCTGTGCAAAAACTTTTTAGTTTGATGTAGTCCCATTTGTTTATTTTTTCTTTTCTTCTCCTTGCCTGAGGAGACGTATCAGAAAAAAATATCGCTAAGAGAAATGTCAGAGAGTTTACTGCCTATGCTTTCTTCTAGGATTTTTATGGTTTCCAGTTTTACATTTAAGTCTTTAATCCATTTTGAGTTTATTTGTGTATATAGTATAAGAAGGTGGTCTAGTCTTATATATTTGCATGTATCTGTCCAGTTTTCCCAACACATTTATTGAACAGACCACCTTTTCTTCATTGAATATTCTTGCCTCCTTGCTTTCTTTGTTATAGATTAATTGAGCATGTAGGTGTGGGTTTATTTCTGGGTTCTCTGATCTGCGTGTCTGTTTTTATGCCAGTGCCATCATGTTTTGATCACTATAGCCAGTAGTATAATTTTCTATCAAGGACTGTGATACCTCCAACTTTGTTCTTCTTTCTAACGATTGCTGATTGCTGTGTCTATTCAGGGTATTTTGTGATTTCCAATAAATTTTAGAATTATTTTTTCTCGTTCTGTGAAAAAATACCATTGGTATTTTGATAGAAATTGCACTGAATCTATAGGTTGCTTTGGATTATATGGACACTTTAATGATGTTAATTCTTGTTATCCATGAGCACAATATATGCTTCCATTTATTTGTATCTTCTTCAGTTTGTTTCTTTAATGTCTTAGAATTTCCTGAATACAGGTATTTCTTATCTTCTTGGTTAAATTTATTCCTAGAGGTGTTTTGTTTTGTTTTTTTAAATCCAGTTTTAAATGGGATTGTTTTCTTAATTTCTCTTTCTGGTAGTTCCTTATTGGTGCATTAAAAAATGCAACAGATTTCTGAATATTAATTTTGTATCCTACTACTTTACTGAACTCATCTATCAGTTCTAGTAGTTTTTGGTGGTGTCTTTAGGTTGCTCTCTATATAGTACCATGTCAGATGATGGACATTTTTGAGCTCTTATGAGCCAGGCACTTTTTAAGCCTTTTCCATTTAATCACCACTATAACTTGGTCAAAAGAGTGCACATCCTTGATCCACTATAATGTAAGCTCCACGAAGAACAGAATCTTTTGTGTCTTGTCTGTCTCAGTCACTGCTAAATCCTCAGGGACAAGAGCAGTGCCTAGGATATATATAATAGGCACTCATGAAATAATAGTTGAAGTGATTTGCTCTACAAAGAATTTTTTGATCCTTAGGACTTCAGAGTTTTCTGGACATTTGTGATTTAATTTTGATTTTGTATAATTATTAGTAGTAGCTGATTGTTTTATAATGGAAATGATTAACTTTGTATAATACATTATAAATACAGCTTATAAAATACTGTCACATATAATCTCACTTAATTTAAAGCAACCAATGACATTTTACTACTAGAAATGCTAAAGTACAATGTCCATACCTAATGGAAAATAAATTATGTCTATTATTACAGAACTGCCATAGTTCAGTTTCCTCAATGAGCAGTAAGTACTTCATTTAAATTAAATTAAAGATGAGTAGGGCTTAAAATAAGGGATTATCATATGTCAGTTTTTTTTTAGTTGAAGAAAGAAAATACTAGAAAATGGTTTCCCATTTTCTGGCTTAGAAAGAGGGACTATCATTTGGAAATTTATTTAACAACTTTGAAAGGTAGCCGCTAGGCCGATTCTTATAATGTGTGTGCCCCTAAAAAATCAAAAATTTTTCAAAATAAGATTTTCTAGTATATGATTAAAATTAGAATAGATAAGATCTAAAAGGAGCTTTCCTTGTTAAAAAGCCATAAAGATTTGCATCCAACAATGACTTGAGACAGTACTGGTCATTAGTTACTCAGCATGTTCTACGCAATGAGGGAATAGTTGATGTAAAATTTAGGGAGTGTGGCAATGCCACAGGAAGTGGCATCTGTGGTGCTCGAGGAAGACTACAGTTCAGAGTATTTGTACAGCGTGTCTTTAAATGAAATTTTTAAATATTATGGTATGTTAAAGGCCAAAAACCAATTGAGACCATAATACAGTTATCATTTGTATTTAAACACTAACATCTGTAGTTATCACAGGTTTTTGATAGATGAAGAGAAATATTTCTTTAAACTCTCAGATAAATGTGACTAGTCCATTTGTCACTCCACTGTTTTCAGCACGTGAAGTATTTCCATTTTTGTTCAACAGTGTAACCTTTGGAGTTTTGCCTAATAATGACTTCAGTTGTGCTGGCCTTCCAAAAGATAAATTAAAATAGAGATGCATATTTTCTAATTATGCGTCGTCCCCTATTATATATTGGCAACGGTAGCCACACTGAATGTTAAATTAACTCTGCACAAAAGCTAGAGTCTATGTAACATCAAAGTTTCCCAAAGTCACTTTCTTACTCATATGTAAGATAGCCAAGACTCTGATTGGTATGTAGCTGTATACAATCAGAGAGAAAACATTTAGACATCCCAGCATGGTATTTCCATTTAAATCTGATTACAGTGAAATAAAACTGTAGCCATTAAGGTTTAGAAGAACTACAAATACAAGCCGTAAAAGAAGACAGATAGTAAATGAGGTAGTAAAACATTTCAGCAGGGTAAACAGGCTACAGCACTCATTCAAGTCTTCCTGAAGCAGAATGTACAATTCACTGCAGACCTTGCACCGGTCCCTGAGCTCCACTTAAACCTACAATTAACCTTTCACGCCTAATGAAGCTGTTTTCCTGGAAAATTAAAATATATAGTGGTGCTGCTTTTACACAGGCTGGAGAAGAGAGCATTCCAAAATGAGTGACTTTTCTGAGGCTTTGTTCAAATGTAAATGGGAGTGCCATGTTTGTATATAAAGCGAGAATGCTCTTTCCAAGGCAATTTCATTTGATGTGCAGTATTTTAGTACTGTACTTATTAATTGTTCTGCATAATTGTAAAAAAACACACATCAGTAATTTTATGATTAGATTGTTACTGCTGGAGTCTTTTAAGACCATTCTCCTTCCATTAGGAAAACCTAGGGTTTTTCTAAAGATAACTAAATTCCTGATGTTTTTCTTTGGCAGTTTTCATCACCAGTTTAGAGGTTTAAAAAGGTATATTTGCCATTTGAATGTTTAGCTATTAGACATTTACACTGCATTTTCTTTAGGGCATGTCTAGACATGGTTACTGAGAAACAAAGGTCTTAAATTTTAGGGAGAAAATAGTGGTTTGGTTGGTTGTTTTTTTGGTTTTTTTTTTTAAGCTTCTGAGTAAAGATCTGATTTTGCTGCCTCTTCTACTTATGTACAAAATACCTGTGGTAGCTCGCAGCATCCGAACCGGTGACTACTAAATCGTGCCCATGTTCTGAAGGAAATCTGCAGGGTCCCGGGGGAGTCCGCTGCCTTCGCAGCTGGCCCTGCCCGGGGCGATCCGGGGCAGCCCGCCACGAGCTGTGCCGCATTACAAGCATCGGGTTGAAACGCCGGGGACCACGGAAAACGGAACAGGAAACAGAAGAGGGCACTTGCTTTCTTAGGAGGTTTATAATTCACGTTTAAATAATCTAACTGCCATAGTGTCTGGTATTTAAGGACCCCAAGTGCAAAAAGGTAAAGCTTACAATAAATATTTAAACCCCAGCATTTTTATTGAATCTCCCGGCATATTTTGATATCCATTCTGCTAGCCTGCGGCGTCTGTGAATCATCTTGACATGGTAAATGAAATTCCTTTAGACCACCAGTCTAAAATAATGAATTGTTCCCCCGGTTAATTGTATTGCTTTGATAACAAGGAACTGTGCTAGGCCTAGAGAACGCAATAAGTGGATTTCATCAGATGATTTGTGTGACGTTTTGAAAAATGATCCTCTGGACTGACCTGATTTTCCTGGGACTCTAACGGCGCCGGCGTGAGCCGCTGCGCAGCCTCCTCCTGGGAGCCAGGACTTCCTCTTACGGTTTGGGGAGCATGGGGTCATCACCAGGTAACTGGTCACTGGGAAACCGTTCCCCGGGAAACCTATACCAGGAGGAAGGGTTTGCCTCAAAAAGCAAAACAGAGAACTTACTTCTAAGTTGCTCTTGTTTTATTGACACATACACTTTTTTAATCCAGGAGAGATCTCAAGCTATGTTTATCTCTTCATCGCAGGTATAAAAATAAACCAAATAGCAAGCAAAAGCTATTTATGGAGAACTTGCTATATATAGCCAGGGAGTCAGGCACCATAGCTTGTTTGCGTTTTGGCAGAGACTAAAAGATAGGCAAATGTGTGGGAAGTCTTTAGAATGGGAAAAAGAGGCTTCCAGGACACCCTGACTGGGGGCTGTGGCCTCACGAAGCTGGAGGCGGGCCCATTAGAGGCAGGGCATCTTGTATGGCTGTTAGGAGAGCCTATTTTCTTTTCTCTGATCGGTCCTGAGTTGGAAGCAGGGACAAAAATTACAGAAGCTGTCACTTATGAATCAAGTCCTGGGTATTTGGGGTCCATTGATAGAAGGCTAATAATTTGACTTCCGCAATTGCTGTTAGAGACTGCAGTGTAACTTCCGACAGGTGTGACGGAGCAGGGGGCGTCTGTGCTGGTTGTTGTCTCGGAGGGTTGGTTTCCTGGGCAGGTCGCTGCCGCTTGTGGGCCAAGGTCCTGTTTTTCTACATGGTCTGGCCATTGCCTATTTGTATATTCAGTCTCTCAGCAGCATATAAATATTACATTGCGGGGAAAAGGGAAGTAATATTGTCTTTTTGAAAGAACCACGGACTTGATGTTTCTTTTCATCAATTAAGAAAATTAGATTCCCCACTATAAA
Source organism: Pteronotus mesoamericanus (assembly GCF_021234165.1). Lineage (NCBI taxonomy): Eukaryota > Metazoa > Chordata > Mammalia > Chiroptera > Mormoopidae > Pteronotus > Pteronotus mesoamericanus. The sequence goes on from NW_026555229.1 coordinate 15,796,034, forward strand.
GCATGCTGAAGGGAAATGATAGAAATGACTTTTATTTTTATTTTTCTCTTTTTCAATGAGTCTTCCATGCACTCGACAATTCAGGAAGGCAGGCGGCCTCATTGCTCTTGTCTCCTCTAGTGGCTAGGCCCTCTTTAAGGTTGAACAGGGACCCAGCAATTTTGGGGTTGCTGATGTGTTCTCCAAATATTAAAACACAAAGAAATGCAGGCATAGTAATAAAATCTTGTGCCCAACAACCACTTGGCATGCTCGCGTGCGCACACACACGTAGCTATTACAATTAGTATGCTACTTATTAATAACCCAACAGGGTTTGTACAGCAGAATATCTCATGGTGTGCCTCAAGCTGCGTGGTGCAATAAAGCACAGAAGCTTAAATCTGAATGAAAGCCTCACTTGGCCCATCAAGAAGATGAGACCTGGGCAAGTGGCCCTCCCAGTGTCCTCTGTGAGCACACCCAGTGGCCACTCAGACATCACTGGGGGAGGAACGCAGGGTTTCCTACATTCATCTTGCCACTTACACAGAATCTCAAAACGCCCTTCGTTTTCCATTTTCATAAGAAAAGACCAAAAGCTGTCAAATTAAAATAAGCATGATTTGCAATTTCATTTGTAAATTAAGAACTGAAACATGGTTTACGATTTATTATTTTCAACTGAATGTGCTTCCAAGCTCACGAACCATTACTAAACCCAGGATGTGTTGTGAGAGACACTACTTTAATTAGGCTTTGGACTTCGTATACCCTGAAATACAAAGACACAGTGACAGTTTTGAATTAGCATACCATTTCCCGTCAACTGTTTACTTCTCTACTGGCACTGTACCTTCTGCAAGGGAACTGGCCTGAGTAGCCCCATGTAAATAGGGAAGTATTTGTTTTGTCAGAACTGCTTCGGTCACACGATAGCTTAATGAATAACATGATTTCATATTTGGATGCTGCGATCATTGAAATTAGTGTAAGTGGTCTCTGTCCACATGAAAGGAGGTACATACATATTATTTGTCACATTTGGCCATCTCGGACTGGATGGTGCCAGGAATGAAATCACAGAAGGCTGCGAATGATGACAGCGATACGCCAGGAGATGAAGGTCTGTCTGAACTGAACTTTTGGCTGGCACAACCATGGCCTGTGAGTTTCTTCCAAATAATGTGCTTCAGTTCCCTCCCTTAAAGAAATAACAAAACAAGTATTTCCTAGAGCAGAATAAGTGACTAAAACATCTGTGTTGGACAATTAAGAAGTTCATATGTTCTTTTCAAAGGTCAGGAAAGCAATTTGTATTTGAACTTTGACCCTTTGATCTTGCATTGTCTCTAAGAAATTCAGGATAATATTTAATATCCTGAAATAATACATCATTTAACAGCATCCATTAAAAGGTAAACATATAAGATTATTAACTTAGCCGGCAATCGCTGTAATTGTTCAATCCCTTCCCTCTAACACCGTCAACGTCTCCTTCACAAATAGCTTCTCTTCAGTTTGCAAAGCTACTCGAGGCTTCTTTTTTCCTTTAGAACACCCATGTACTCAGGTAATGATACACATCTCCATGTACTTCACATGACCTCGCTGTTTCTCCTAGAAACCAGTTTAGAATAAATTGACCTACAGGAATAAAAGAGCGTAATGACACGTTTCCTAGGGTGAGATCAACAAGTGAGGCCTCTGACAGCAGCACAGCGAGGAGCTGTCTGTGAAGGCTCGGGGACTGGTTCAGCTCGGCCTGGAGTCAGATCCCTGAGGTCTTACAGAAGGCACTCTGGTCCCTAGGTTTAGGATGTGATGTAGTATATTCTGTTTTACTCAAGAATTATAGGGGACTCAACAGAAACAGAAATGATTTATGGGTAGCTGTGATAAACCAAGGTATCTGTTTGTATCTGCTTTTACAAACTTAGGGAACTCTTTATTATCCCTGAGCATCCTACCAGATGTTCCTGTCAATCCATGGACAACAATGTGTAACTAAACAGTATTTTTTGGGATCGCCCAAGAGAGCTAGAGGTCACTTTCATGTTGATACTCTGCTGGTAACACTAAGGCCCTTTTCTAATATTTAAGATGTTTGTCAGCTAAATTTCTATAGGTTATCTTTTGTCCACATCCACTCGTACATAACACAACTTTATCCCTGGGGTGCTTTTGGTCTTATTCATAAAAACAGTTTAAGGGAATGAAAAGATAAGCCACAGACTGGGAAAAAATATCTGCAAAACACACATCTGGTAAAGGATTGGTATTGAAAATGTCAAAGAAATCTCTTAAAACAGCAATGAGAAAACAAATAGCTCAATTAAAAAATGAACAAAAGATCTGAATGGATAGCTCACCAAAGAAGACATACATATGACAAAAAAAAGCATACAAAAAGATGTTTGACATAATGTTAGTGGGGAATTACAAATGAAAATAACAATGAATTAGAGCCTCATGCCTATTAGAATGGCTAAAATCCAAAACACTGACAACAGCAAATGCTGATGAAGATGTGGAGCAACTGCAACTCCCATTTCATTGCTGGTAGTGATGCAAAATGGCACTACCACTTTGGAAGACAGTTTGGCAGTTTCTTCCAAACAGAAATGTAGGCTGACTGTGCAACTCAAAGATCATGCCCCTTGGTATTTGTGAATTGAAAACTTACATTCATACAAAAAGCTTGCACATAGATGTTTATGGCCGCTTTATTCATAATTGCCAATAAATGGAAGTAATCTGGATGCCCTTCAAAGGATAAACAAGTTGTGGTCCATCTATACAATGGAATATTATTCAGTGATAAAAAGAAATGAGGCATCGTGCCAAAGAAAAGGATATGATGGAACTTGAAGGTATATTGCTAAGTGAAATGAGACAATCCAAAAAGGCTTATATTTTACTATTCCACTTGTGTGACATTCTGGAAAAGGCAACACTATAGGGACATTTTTTTAAAAATCAGTCATTACTGGAGGCCCAGGTGAAGGGAAGAAATATATTGGTAAAGTACAGGGGACTGTTAGGGCAGAGAAGTTATTCTATGTGGTGTGCACCTGATGTTACACATTTGTCAAAACGTATAGAGCTGTTCAATGCCAAGTGTGGACCCTAATGTAAACTATGGACTTTAGTTAATAACCATGTATCAGTATTGGTTCATTTTTTTATATAAACCTTAAACTTCCCTAAGAAATTTTTTGAAATTTTAATGCAATGACCTTTGTCCCATACACACACACACACACATGGAAATGGTAACACTGGAAATTCCTTGTACATTCATAGCAAACCTGTGTTCAGACCTAGAAACGAAGTTGTGGGTCATATCCACAACTCACTGTGATATTTTGTCATCTCTGAATTTGATTGTCTGAAGTTAGAGCCAATTAACTTTGTTAGACCCTTGTTCTTCTTTCATGAGTGGAGTTCATATGTCCAAGTTCAGAAACATCATGAGTAAAGACTAAACAACTTGGTAACTTCCAATAAACAACTAAATGTTTGATAACTGAATGTAAAACCATACAGTTAAGGGGCTAAGCCACCACTGTTGCCAGCCTAGAAACACCTAGCCAAACATTTCAAGGCCTCTTTCCTTTTCTTCCAGGTCTCGCCATTGCCAGTGCCCTAGTAGATATTTCACAACAGAAGCCTTCAGATAGTAAAGACAAGACTTCCGGAGTCCGCAACCGAAAGCACCACCTCTCAACACGTCAAGGAACTTGTGTCTGAGAAACAGGAATTGCCCCTGGATAATTTGTACCGTTTCACTTTGTCAATGGCTTCCGTTAAGGCTGATCTATGGCCTCAAGTTTTATGGAGGCAAAACTCTGGATGGTCCCAGGACCCAAGTACAGTTCCCTGCAAATGGGCAATGACCCAAGTGGCCAAAGAATGTTCATGAGTTTTATAGAAGTAACAGTATTGAAGGTCAAGGGTGATAAAGTCAGTTTTTACGACTCTCTTAGGCGTATCCTAGAGAACATTAAATTGCTCTGGAAAAAGATGTATATTGTTTCTTATGCAGATGAAAAATATGTAATTCATATAAACCAAACTGTTTATATCCCAAGACATTAAAGAAAGACATTTTATAATGCCTGAACAATGAGAATTGTACAGTTTTTGCCTCATAAGCAAACTTAAAATCACTTGTATATGAACAGGAAATGAAGAAATCACAATGGCTTTAAATACTGTTTTCTCTCACTGTAAATGTAACTGCAAGATTTTGATTTAGTAGGATGTAGGCAGTGTATTTAAATATTTCACATGACAGTATCACGTTCAAACTCATTTTGAGAATGTGGCTATTTTCCACCTAACTGGAATGCAGAAGCAAACGAGCACATTCTGACGGGTGGTAGGTGCCCCTTCACAGGAGGTTTATTAGGATTCTGAGTGAAGAGGACCTTCCTGCCGTCCATGCCAACCGCCTAACTCATTATCAGACCTGATAGAGCATGGGAAGGCCTGTCCAGCAATCAGTTTCCCCTCCTTCCAAACACAGCCTCCAATGCCTCAGACCTGCAGAGAGCGGCAAGAGCTGTTCTGCTCTAACATGGTGATTTTTAATTGCCTAGGAACCGTCGGATCAGACCTAAACAATCCCTCTGCATTTTTGTAAGAACAGATCATCTTTTTTTGGTCTTCCTCTCCCAGCTGCTAGATTTCGTCTACCTTTTACAAATGCGATGGAAAGTATTGTGAGGCGACATCTCCCAAGTTATAATATGGCCCAGGTCCCTTCCTGCCAGCCATTTGACTGAGAATACAAGCAGGGAGGAGTATTTGCTGGCAAGCATCTGCAGAATTCTCATTTCTAACATGAACACATTAGTGGCATGAGAGAAAGTCTCCAGTGTAAAAAATAAGTTCATTATTGCCCCCATTCAGCCTATTATTAACAACTCAAAATCAAATTATGGCAGAAAAGAAAAGTGATGTATAATGGCTTTCACATTGGGACATAGGATCCTGTGTGTCCTGAGTTTGACCACCGTTCATGAGACCTCAGTGGCATTACAGATCTTATTGGGAATTATAGGTCCTTACTTTAGGGTGACTGCAAGGTATTTGTAGAGAACACTGAGAGGTATCCAAAGCTGCTTTACATGATAGAGTTTTGTTCAATATGAAAGTCATTGAAATATGTTTGATGTTTAGAACTACATATGTACTCTTCACATTCTTTGGATTTCTGGAAGGTAATGAATGACACGTCACTGTTTACAGCTAACGCATAGTTACTTGCATGCTATGGTTGTGCAGTAGCGGAACACGACCCTATTGTGATATTAAATGTTGATTTTATAATGCCATTTATACATAGCTTTAATTTGATGAGGATCGAATGTAATATATATCAGGAATGATCACACAATATGTAGTTGCATCGTATATAAGATTGCTAGGTTGCTTCTAACCATGACTATGTCATTGTTTTAATAATTAGGCATTTATGAATTATAGTATATATTCCTTATGTTCGCATGATAATTTTGCTATTTTCCATGCGTTAAAAATAAGACTAATTCTTAGAGTAATTTTATCTATAGCCTGTGGGGTTTTCGTGGGGGCTGGGAGTGGAACTGGATTTTACCTCCCTATGATATTTTATCTCTCAAAAAAAAAAAAGTGAGCCAAGTTTGTAAATGTCTCCTAAAAACAATCAAGCAATTTTATTAGCTTCCTTTTTGGACCCTTTAAATGTTACTTTTTCTCCTGGAAAAATAAATTGACAAAAGTGGTGATTACAAAAATATAATCATTTAAAAATAAAACGATTGCCCAACTTGTGTAATTCTCTAACGACTGTCATAAAAGAAAGCTTATTAACAACAATGTACAGAGTTGTATGTAAAATCTGTTTCAGTTCTATTTTTAGAGAGTCTGAGCAAACAGTATTACTATGAAAGAATTGTCAACCTTCATCCACCTCGAATCCCATCAGGTTCTTAAAATTTGAAAATTTGAATTTTAGAGAATTATGGGGCGTAATGCAATGTTAAACTCACAATATACTTTCCTGGGCCAAATATTGCTAACTTTGTGATTAATTATGCAATATCTTCTCAACTTATCAAAGCTTTTTTACTGGAAATAAAATTATTCACCCTCAGGTGAAGTGGATTGAAAAGACCTTAGGGATAATAACTTTGAATGTTTCATGTTACTGGATATTTGTGTCCCCTTATCACAACAATTTTAATTTTGTATGCTTCCTTTTGATTTCAACCCAACCACAAGTATGCAGAAACTCTTTGAGAATTTAGCAAGTAAATGACTGATTCTCTTGAAAGCTTATCTTAATGGAATTCTGTATATATCAATTTAGAATGACTTTGAAAAATTCTTTAAATTTTTAGAATTTATTATTCTTCCACATATGAAAATTTTTGGTTAAATGGAATGGAGTTTTTTTTTAATTAACCTGGGGACACTATTTGGACCCAACTAGAGAATTCTTGTTGAAAGATGGCACATGCTTACTGTTTGATTTAATAAATATTAAGAGGATCAGGACTTTTGTAATTGCTTTTAAATGAAAATTTATTCCAGGGATACACATGGAAAATGTATGCCATATAAGACTCTATTATGTTCACTAAGAAAACTTGAAATAGGACTTAACTCACTGTGTAATCAATACTTACTGTACTTCGCAACCACTCATTTTTTGGGGGGTTCCAGTAAAACAGTGTGACTGTTGTCATACGGCAGGGACACTTAAAGTGCAGACTGGCTATGGTCCTGAGAACAGACATTGGAACCAACTTTGAGCTGCATGATGCTGGGCAAGTTTTAACCTTCGAAGCCGTGGACTTTTCACCTGCGAGGGGAGGTAGCGGTGCCCAGATGGTGGACGTGGTGTGAGCCCAGAAGGCAATAAACATAAAGCTCCCACCACAGTGCAGTGCAGCTGCTAATAACCATCGTGGGGCCACCAGGCCACTCTTTTCTACCCATTGCTTTATGAATCCATCCTTTCACCACAGGGAAAAGCCAGGTAGGTTCTCACAAGTGAAGATTTCATGAAAATCTTGAGTAAGTTCCTACATTTCTAGGATATAGAGATTTCTCAAAAATTGCTTTGATATTTCGGTCAATAGAGGGTTTGATTCTTTCAAAATATATACCGTTTTAGTAGAGTAATTTTTAAATTACTGCTTGATGGCATTTAGATGGGAACATCAATGGCCACTTTCACTTTCAAATTAGTCAAAAGCAGATCAGCCCTTACATTTGGTTGTCATATGTGGAGCATCTTTTTATTCACTGAATAAAAAACTATGATTTGAAAAGTGTCTTATAGAAAAGGTTTTTAAAATTAAAAATGATCAAATAAATCAACTCTGCCCACGTATACTTTTTTAAAAGGTTGACTTCCAAAGCGCATCGGACATTTTACCAGGGTAGATGTGGAACTTGATCATAAGACTAGCCCAGGCCGGTACAGATTCCTACCTTTTCTCTAGAGATGAAGATGCAGAATGACTGGATCGGGCCCTGGAGATTAATATGCTTAATAAGCTCGTCAGGGATTCTTATGATTAGGCAAATTAGGGAAACACTGCCCTGGGCCAAAGAGCTGCTTTTCTCAACAGTTAGGAGAATTTATTTTAAGTAATGAATTCACACTCTAATTCAAAAAGCTTTAAATATTTTTCCAAGGAATATAAGCCATCTGGTTGGTATCATAGCAGTGTCTTCACTTTCGTGTACATTTAACATTTTAGTTTTCTCAAATTTTTTTAAAAGTAAGAATTAGAACCATATCAGTGTGTATGTATACAGGTGTGCATGCCAGTGTTAGATTGTATAAAAGTTCAAACCTGCTTTAAAAAGCAAACATTTTATGATATCACGTGCTATTAATCAGGATTAAATTACTGAAATAAAAACATTGGATCTCCCAACCCCCACTGCCAGATGAAGTTTTGTTGTTTTTTTGTTTTTTTGTTGGTTTTTTTTTTTTTTACTCTTCCAAGATGATGCAGGAAAAAGCACTCAGCACCTGAAAAGTGCCCTCCTGCCCCAACTTCTAAAACTGGATTATAAAATTTGTGTTATTGAACTCCACATTCAAAATACATTTTCTCTCTTCCCCTTTTTACCTCATTTTCATTGGCTTTTTCTCTGTGACTCTTGGAACACTTAGAATGTCCCCGAGGGCGGAAGAAACTCACAAGGCCCGAGTGGCCAGGCTTCCAGCTGTCACTGACCGTCTCTGCCCAGACCATGTGTTTTATGTTTACATAACTTGTTTTTGCTTATGATAAAGGTCCTCTTTCTGCGACTGGTGCAGCTGTGGCATAGCTGAGGAATATTCTAGAAAAGCCCACTTGTTCTTCGGCATGCTTTGGACTGAGTCCCTGCGTTGCCCCCTGCGTTCCGGCCTTATGTCAGTGCCGCTGCTCTGCTGGGTCTCTGTCTGGAGTCACAGAGAAGGAACAGCCCAGGAGAACCCAATGCCTCTCTTCTTTCCAGCCCCCACAGAAGGACCAAGCATGTGTGACCTCTGTTTGACTCAGGTCCTCAGGCCAGCTCTCTGCCTCCTAACCCGAGGCCAAAATCTGAGGTTGGTCCTGCCTGTGCTCTAGAAGATGGCATCGTGGTTGCCTCCCCACCCCCATCACACCCTCCGGCAGTCAGGCCAAGGAAGAAGCTGGGACCAGGAGGCCCACTTAGCCTCGAGAAACACATGCAGCCTGGCTGGCATCTCCCAGAAGCGTTAGAAGAGAAAGAGAAGTTTGGGAAAGATGAAGATGCACCTGAAGGAGAGAGAGCTGAGTAGAATCCCAGGGCCCCTTTCCCTGACAATAAAAGCAGCAGCTTCTCTGACATCCATGCCTTACACACATTTTAGCTTTTTGACAGTGGGTCAGTGGCTAGCGGGAGATTCGAAGATTTGGGCTCAAAACTGCCTTTTCTCTGCCCTGAAGAGGTTTCTTCATAGAAGTCACCGGTGAGTGGCCAGAGTGGGGGCAGGCATTTTTTCAGCTCTAACCCGCAACCCCTTCTGATGAATACACAACTCCCTCTCCAAATTCACATGGGTTTTCCTACTCGTGCGCTCTCATGGTCCCTGGCATAGGCTGTAACAGCTAAGATTCTGTTGAACTTTATTTTCTCTGGCCCTGCTAATGAAAACAGCAAGTAGTAGTATTTTGCTTTCCGAAGATGAGAGTACAATTTTGGTTGAGCTCTTGTAAATTGCACCCCTTCCCCATTTGACCACACCTGCCTACCAGGGGACCCATCCTTTCTTGAAATAATTCTGCCCCATTCAAGGACTGGTTGTGCAGCGGTCCTAAGTGACCAGCAACCAGACCCTCTGACCACTGCAGAAACGCTGTGTGCTACTCGCTGTCAGAAGGTTTGACAAATTTTATATGTTGCAGAAAAGTGAAATTTTCACTCAGGCAAGATAGCTATTTAAGCATGAGCTTTAAACCAGCCGTGTGCATTGGGAGGAAGGAGATACTGCTCTAGAAATCCACCTAGGAGAATGGCATTAGCGAGCAAATCCTTGTAAAAGTTCTTTGCGCTTCTATGGCCCCTTTGCCAAAAGATGTCTTAAAGTTTATGTTTTCCAGTGATGTATAAGTATCTTAGAATAGGTCCTGTGTGAGGACACACTCGAGTTTTAATGTGAACTCAAATACCAAATTTTTCTAATGCCTTGGGCCAGTTCCCTACACCATTTGTAAGTAAACTGAGATAAAAGTGGTCGCCTCTATCACCTATGTGTTGTGATGAGTTTCTGCTGTTGAAATGTGAAATGGATCAGAGTTAGATATTTTCTCCTTTTACTTTGAAAAGGTTCAAGATTAATTCAGGGAATCACAGCAATGATTATTTTCCCTTGGAGATATATATATATATATTTTTTTTTTTTTAATTTGGTAACACTAAAGTGCACATATGTGCCAAAATTCCCAAATAATTAAATTGCAATAGGAACCAATGATGTGTTACCCAAGTTGTGCTTTTCTGGATTTTTTCAGTGTCTACTACATATGTTATCTTCCTCAACTTTAAATGGTAATTTTAGAGCAAATACTAATGGACTGTGTTGGATTTTCGTTCCCATCACCAGACATCTCCCCTGACCCTTCAGGGACTGGTCAGCTCATTTCCCCCTGCAGCAGATAAATACATAACATAAAATAGGTCTTGCACATCTCCATTCCCTGTGACAATGCACATTGGCAACAGTGGTCTTTTCCTTTAGGTCAGCTTGTCTGAAATACGATGGCACTTAAAAGGAAGGCCGGCTGGAAGGACACCAATAAAAATAACAGCTCAGCTCCAAACAATTTGATTTCAACCCAAAATGAATTACCCTGCAACACAGATACATAATGGCAAACAGAATATTCTACTTATCAAGACGATTCCCTGCTGAGAGTCAGAACACCAGGTTCATTCGAAGCTCGTTACCTTGTGAGATTAAAAGAATATAGTCCCCAGTACACTTATGTGCAGATGAACTAGTTGGAAGAAGAAAAAGAACTGAGTACCCAATGTCCACTCTTTGCTTATTTCTGAAATGATGGCTCCAATCTGACCTTTCAATGCAAACACTCAGTCAGTTGGCTATTAAAGGAATCAACCTTCTGTAAGAGAAACTATCAAATAGCATCCTTTTGTTTCTCAGAAAGTGGTATCTGATGAGCTTTACAAACTAGACACTTATAAGGACATATAAGGATGTCTTGTTTGTGTTTTTATATAAAATATGCAATGTTTTAGTAAAATGACATTCCTTTTCTAAACAATTGTCCAGAAGATGGTTATGTGGCAGACTTTTTCTCAGTAGTTCTTATTTTGAGAGTACATATGAACCACTTAGGTTTTGTGCATTAGTGAATTGCGAATTGTTTTGGCCTAAGGTGGAATGTCCAAAGACCCTATAGTGCCCAAAGTGCCTGTATGAGAACCCCTTGGGGAGTAAAAAAACAAAAAATGAAAACAATTTTTCTAGTGTTTCAAAATATTATAACCATGTCCACATCCTGCCATACTGCATTAATGACAGCTTTTCTTCTTCTTTGGTGCAAATTACTTCGTGTTGATATTTTTGATGCAGTCTTGATAATTGCCCCTATCCTGTAGTCTCTAAGGGATTATTTATAATATTTGCAAAGATTATGGCAATGTCAAGTTTATCATCTTAATGGAATATAAGACAAAAGTAATGATTAATAACTTCTACAAAATTTGGAGTCTACTATAACTGTTGATCTAGAGTTTTATCCTACTTTTAAAACAAGTCACTTGTTTCACTAAAAATTAAACACAATTTTCCAAAATTAGGTCTTAATCACATTAATATCAATCTGAAATGGCAGAATTTGAGAGTGTTTGGGGCTTTATGAACCAGTCTTTAAACTGTACAGTGAACCAAAAATATTCCCAGGCATAGAGTTAGTTGAATCAATTCTGCAAATTTTTGAAACACTTAAGAACACATGATCTAGCGCTTAAAATGAAGACCTGGGAAAACTGGAATAAAACCCAGATTCTAGCTTCCAATGAATGACTAAGCCTCACTGTGTTTTACGTACCTTATGTAGAAAAACAAGAGCACTGCTTCCTTTCTTTCAGGATGCTTGTGGGAAATAGTAGAGTTTTCAGAACCAGTTCCATATCGCTGTTCTTATCAAGAAGGTTATCCATACAGCACTGTGTATGCACCTTTGGTAATGTTCTTTAAATTGTCATAACACTTATTACAATTTGGTTTCCTAAAGATATTTCCATATTCAGTGTTTTCTCGAATTTGAAGGCAAGAGGGATGCATCCTATCTCACTGACCTACGGAAGCTGCCATAACTATTGTCTCGGTAGATAAAGAAATGAATGACTAAGGTGCTGCCATCATGATTTGAACTTCCATTTGTACCTGGGTTTTATGCAGTTTAACACTTTGGCGGTTTCTGTCCCACTGTTAAATGATAAAGTCACTCATCTGTACCTGAGCATCTGAAATTTTATCAGGTAATTACATAAATGAAATGTTTTACGCAAAGCATTAAAATTTGCATTAGAAAGAACCTCTCACATTAATTCTCAATCAATATTGGCATATGTAAGACATTTTTAAAGCTCTCTACAAAATAATAAACTAACTCTTCCTGTTAGTCATCATCTAGATATTTTTCTTTTAGATAAACAATCTACACTGTGTTTACTGAAGCTGGCTTTGATAGTCTCTAATGGTGTTTGCAACTTGAGTTTTGTTCCAGCAGCTACACGGAATGAGTCCACAGCACAGAGCAGGCAGGCCCCTCTGGAACCTGAGATTATTTGTTCTCTCACTGTTCTAAAGGTAATTAAGGAGCATTGCATGTTTCTCAATTAATGATTTCTCATTCAACAGGGGATCTTTGATGCTAATTTGTTTTAATCAGGGCAGAGGCTGCTCAAAAACTCCAAACAATTCACTGAAGAGGAACTAGGAATTTTTAATCAAGGAGAAGAGATTTAAATGCTCTGAGGGATGCATCCATCATATACTTTCAACTCCTGCTTATTTAAGAATGTTCTTCTGAGTTTTATAAGCCAACGTGAGAATTATTAGAGTGTGTTGTATTATCCAATGTGATTTTCCTTTATATATTTGTGTGAATATGTAATGAACTCCATTTAAAGCCTACTTATATACAACCTTCCTTCCTCACTCTAAAGCATGTATTTATGCATACATCTAATACCCTTATTTAGTCTATATCCTTGTAAATGTAGAACATGTATATGTAAGAGTATATTTATGTGTATGTAGCAAAAGAATAATGGAAGATATATTATAAAGAGCATTAGGTTTAAAACATTCTGTCCACCCCTTGGACCACTGTCCTCAGAACCTGGCTGTTCAGAATTTGAGCTGCTACATCAAATTGCATTATGTACATGGAAACACAATCTATACAGCAGTTGTAGCTTGAAGAGTCATTACAGGGTGATTAGACCCTAGTTTGTATAAAAAAATGACTTCACCAGGTGACTACGTCTTAAGGAAATTGCTACTCAAAGTAGTTAGACTGTAGGACTGCCTTTCTTTTCTAATGATCAGGTTCTGAGCATCTCATGCTGGTGTCTTCACACCGAGACTGCTTTGCAGGAATGGCAGTCATGGGAACATGAAGTGAGTTGTTTTTTGTCCCTTCCTTCCTCTAACTGAATACAGAAAAATCTCAAGAAATGCTTGAGAGAGCTTACTAGTTAAATACATACTGGTTCGCTGCAATTAGGAAGACAAAATTTGTTTTTCTTGATCAGTGGTTCTCAAACATTAGAGTAGATCACAACCACCTGGAAAGCTTGTTAAAAAAGATCGATCGCTGGGCCTCTCCTAGAGTCTCTGCCTCAGTAAGTCTGAAATGGGGTAGGAGATTTTCATGTCTAGCAAGTTCTCAGATGGCGCCGAGGCTGGGGCTAGTGATCTGACTTTGGGCACTTCTGTAATCAGTCAGTCAACCAGAATGAGGTGGCCACAGTTTGAACACAGCATTGAGCAATGGCTCTGTTCCAGCATATTTTTCATGTGTTCCAGCATGTTTTTCACAGGTTGACTCTGCCAGACAGTGTGTGAGCCTTGCATGTCTCTGAAGCAGCCTCTGGGTGCTCCTCCGGACTGACTGGTTGGGCAGGGACTTAGTGGTAGACTTGGGCAGAGGGGTAACACTTATGCTACATTTTTATTCAGAGGTCCCCGAGTGGACTTTGCAGGAATGAGGAATATTTAAAACAAATTTTTTAATGGAAATGACGATGTAGTATACCTGTGCTAATGGGCAATGGGGGAGCCAAACCAACTTGTAACAAACTAGACCAGGATGACGTTTCCTCGCCCGGCTCATAAGAAGCATGATCTGGGGACGTGTGTTGTCAGTAAGAGCGCCAATTGATTCGACAAACAAGTTTGGGAAACTCCACTTAAGCACCCAATCCCTTTTTCTTAGTACTATTCTTCTCAGTGGTACTAAAATCGCCTAAGTAGAGCTTCAGAGGGAAGCTCATTCATAATGCCTTGGGGTGGGGCAGGTGCCCACTCACTACGCAGACCGACCTTGCCGCTCAGCTTTCCCTGATGTGTGACCTTATTTCATTGGTTGTGCCTCTCAGCTGTGTAATTATTGTCCAATGAGTTAAATTACAAATTGCTTTGATTCTGCCAATTCTCTAGAGGGGTTTTTTTCTGACTCCCATATCATAGGGGAGTTTAGGGATGGAGGAGGGGGACCAGGGTCTCATGCATAGGTATGAATGGTAATTTAGCTGCATTTACATTTGTCCTTAAAATTAATTAGTAGCCAAGGAATCAAGTGCTTAAAGATGACTCTGTTTTGAAATGTCTTCTGAAAGTTCAAAAAGTTTATGGCACCTGTGTGTCAGGCACTACGCATGTTATTTAATCCTCCCACAACCAATGAGAGGAATACTGGGATCCCCATTTTGCATATGAGAAACTAAGGCTTAGGCTGCATTCACCTGCCTAAGCCCATCAGGCAGTTAAGGGAAAGAACCTGCCACAGTATGCTGCCTCCCCCAGACCTGCTGGAGATTAATTAACACACAACCTTCAGGCAATGACAGGGAAAAAGATGTCAGAAACTCCACCGTCATCCCCTTACCATACTTTCTAATGAGAGAAATATTTTGAACAGAAGGGATATTTCCCCTTTTCTAACGAGCAATCTAATATTTTAGAATTATCACGGTTCTCCCATGTAAGGAAAATGAGCGCTGACGCTGCCCCGCTGCAGGCAGTCTTAGACGCTCAGGTGCCCCTGATCCGCCGAGCCCGTGAGTCGGCCTAGTTAATCACCCGATCATTGTGCGCATCCATGGGCTGGCTTCAGACCTAAGCATGTCATATCACTGGGTCCCAAACGTGCTCACAATCTAATCAGAAGTGACTTTGCAATTACAAGTGACAGCTTGATGTGATCATGTTGTCAGTATTTCAGTTTGCTGGGACTTACAAACCCTGATAGACTGTAGTTGGGATGTTTGTGAAATCTCACTGCAAAGCTCATCAGAACAGTGGCCAGGGCCCTCGCAGTGACACACTTTCCATTGTTACTAGTTCATTTGGATCGTGGCAAGTAAACCACCCTCCTCTACTCTCGCTGCCCCTTTACTGAGCAGTCCCCTGCTTCCTGGATTCTGTCTTCACCATCACTTCCCCAGCTTGTCCCTGATTCTAAACTTACAGAGAAGAAAGCACAGGTTATCATGGCTGCCCCAGAATTGTATCAGGTCAAATCATACTACACGTTGCTATGAGAGGCTTTCAAATTCTTTCCTAGATCCCTAATGTTGCTGTTCTAAATGCCACCCAATCTTGGAGTCTTTTCCTCACACAGATCCCACAATAACAGGAATTGACACACGGCACTTTTCAACTAAAGTGTCTTCATGGGGCCAGTCAGGTAACTATTTTTTTCTCAGTTTTCTCATCTGTCCAGTGAAGGTCCATCTCCAGACACAGTGGCTGGTTCTCTCCGACCTCTTGCTAAAGGGCAATGCTACTGTGTGTGCCTGGGGTTGCTGTGCCTTCGATTGTTATGAAATAAGCTCTGAGAAGGCTAGTGTAGAACCCATCCAGTGAGTTCAGCTTCACAAGACATACGTGTTCATAAGGCAGCACACATGTCTTCATAGAAGCAGTATTTACAAGGTCAAAGTTTTCATTCTGCGAGTCTGAGCTTCCCTGCTTATGCTTTGGATTGGCATGATAGAGTAGTGAAAGAAATGTGTATTGCAGCCCCCGCCCCCACATCTCCTTTATCTTTTCTAACAGAGACCCTTTGAGTCATAGATCAAATATTTTTTCACCACCACCAAAATACTAAATTCTTATATTATTCCTCAGTGAAACTTAATTTCTACCCAAAGGAGAGTGTATTGTGACTTCATTGTTTCAGCTGTGTGTTCCACCTTCATTGCTTCCAAAGGGAATTTATGAAATACATTCTTTCTACTCAGAAGATAAAATGAGATGTAGAGAATTTATAAATTATTTGGGCATCAAAAGATTCTATATAAAGAGCTGCTAGTTAACAGAGACAGGAATGTTAATGTGCTCTAGACTCCTGAAAAGATTATTGGAGATATTTCTGAGACAGCCAACTTTCCACAGAAACATCACAATTATTTCATAATTATATTGAAGGGGAATAATTATTTTCCATTTGGGGCCAAAATAAATGGTGATTCTCCACCAGGCATGGCCCTAACCGGTTAGAAACATACAAATACTAGGTAATTAGCCAGTGTGTTTATATGCAACATGCAGATGTATGACCCAGATACATCACTAAAAATTAATTTACCGGTGCTGAACAGGGCCTGACTAATACTCTAACAAGCCCCCCCCCTTTAATGAAGAGCATAAACCCTGAAGGCATTGTGTTTGATAGAAGTGACAACTCTGTGAGATCCGGCTCTGCTAAGAGCCAGCCTGCTGACTCAGAAATAGGAGGGGCGTTATCAGCCAAATTAGAAACCTTCTAGATTAAAAGGTATGTAGCTAATCAGTGCTGCGGGCATACTTTCACCATTTCCCAGAGGAGGGGGTGCCTGCCTTAAGATTGATTTCTTCAAAGGAAAGCCAGCGTAGAACCTAGAATCTGCATTACAAACTCTCCCAGGCCTTTCTCCTTCTGATGTGTTTTTGAATGCCATAGCAACTAAATGAAGGAGGGGTTTTTCCTTCTCCTTTCTTTTATTACCCCCTTTGCTTCAAGAAGATTCATCATGTTCCTGAAACCACACAGGACATTGAGATCTTGGTCTTTCAGATACGCTTAGAGATAAAATCGCAGCTGTTTGTGTATTTCTAAGAGAGTGCATAATTAAGTCCGATATCAATGAGGGAATTCAAACAAACAGTTCAGCAAGAAAAATAGGTATTTATGTCTATTTGCCTGGGATTTTCTTTAAAGTAGCTTAAGTTACAGTCAGGATTAATTAATTCTGTGGCTGACTGCCATGAGGCGGGGAGTAGACAGAGCATCGTGGGATTTAGAAAGTAGGCAGGAGATGTCAATGCCCAGACTGAAGTAAACATACCGAAAATGACATGTGTGAAAAGTCTAAACAGGGGGCTTTTAGATGTGTTAGGTGAAAAGGGAAATGACTCTAATGGCTTAGCAGTTCAATGCCAGTATCAGGATCCTTAATGACTTTAGTTCAGACTTAACCAATGCAGGTATCATTACACTGGAAGGGGATTTTGAGTTTGTGACTTATGAAGATGATTAAAGGATTCTTGAGACTCTGTTACATACTCAGGAATGAGAACTATAGGCACACCTACCATATAGTAACTCCACATTAAGGCATGGCAATGATGAGGGGCCATGAGTCGGGGTTCAGGCAGTACCTTAAAGCTGCTCCTCCCTCTGGAGAATTGATGGGTCCTCAGTTGCCTTCTGAAGATTGTGTTTGGAGTCCGGTTCTTTGTGCCTTGTTCCTCCTATATTGTTGGGACTTTCGGAGGACCCTGTTTGTTTTCTATCAAACAAGTAAATCTCTTTGTTAGACCCTGTCTTGCATTACCGCTTACCCAGCTGTTCAGATTCTCAGCTCTCAAAAAATAAAGGATGATATTAGCACGGGAGCTCTAGGTTTGCATCAGGTCAAAGCACATTACACGTTGCTATGAGAAGCATTAAAATTATTTCCTAGAACTCTAGTGTATTGAGCTATAAATAATAGACATCCTAACAGTAGATTAAACCATGAGGAATTTCTATTTCACTTAACAAGAAAATCTGGCAGGAAGAATTCTGGCAGGTTGAGCCTCAGAAGTATTTCCCTCCTGCCCATCCTCAGCGGAAGGGCTTTTTCCCTCACTGGAGCACTGCCTCAGCTCAGGGCCTCAGCTCCTCCTAGGACCTTGTACAAGGCAGGAAGGGAGAGAGGGCGACCACATGGCTTTCTCCTTTAGAATTCTCTTTCATCAGAAAGGAAAATCGCCCCCAGAAGCCAAGCCTGCCCTTCATCACATCTTCTCTTAGCTTTCATTGGCTAGAACTGAGTCACATGCTTACCCTGGACCAATCCCTGGAAAGGGACAAGTGATTACCATAATTAGGTTAGACCTTGTCTACTCAAGGTGTGATCCGAGGAAAAAAGAATCATACCCCAGGTCTACTAAACCTGCATCTGCATTTAAAAGAGCTCCCTGCATTTAACACGAGCTTCTGATATTCAGGCGGACATGAAATCATGAGACACTCCAGTTTGAATGATTCTTCCCCTGGGCCAGGATGTGTTAGCAATTTATGAGAATCAGGATTATGCCAGCAATAAAGTGGGAATGTCTTTGGGGTAGGTGATTTTTGGTGTCTACCAAAATCTTCTAGTCCTTCTATACCTATACTGGGATTATCACTTGTTTTGGTGACTATTACTTTTTCTCCCAAGTGCTCTGAGGCAGGGCGAGAGGGTGGGGTGCAGGTGAAGCAGGCTGATTCGGTTCCCTCGGATGGCCCTGCACTTCTCTGCCTCATCCGCTGGTCCTTGGGTCACGTCAGTGTTTTCCCTGAGTGCTGAGGCAAAGGGTGGGTTGTTCACACCCTTTGACAGGAAGGATCACTTCCTGAGTAGGATCTAAGCTGAAACTGTTCCCGCATTGTGGTAGGCTAAACAATGGCCCCCAAGATACCCACATTCTAATCCCTGAAACCTGGCCATACATGGCAAAAGAGACTTTGCAGACACGATTAAGGTAAGGATTTCAGGAGGGGAAGTTTATCCTAATTTATCCAGCTGGGCCCTGAAAGTAATCACAGATGTCCTTAGAGCAGCAAAGCAGAAAGAGGTTTGACTTCTGAAGAAGAGATGACAATGTGACAACAGAAGCAAAGATTGGAGCAATGTGGCTACAGGTTAAGGGACGCCATTTTGCCACCAGAAACTGAAAGAGGCACAAACAGTTCTTTCTGGGGCTACAAAGAACCAGCCCTGCCAAGGACTTGATTTCATCCCCATAAGACTCATTTTGAACTTTTGGCCTCCAAAGCTGTTTGGAAAAAAAAAAAAAAAATCCTGTTGTTGTAAGCCACTGGTTTTGCAGTCATTTCTTACAGCCGCCACAGGAAGCTAATCCACCCATCTTACTATCGCTGACATTCTTGTCCTATAACTTTAAATCCAGCAATGTTACCTTTTCATTATTTCCATATAGCTTACAGATGGAATGTTAGATTAAATTTTTTTACAAGACATTCAAATATTGTCAAAATGAGATCCTGTCTGGGTTACGATAATAATTAGACCCTAGGAAGCCCAGAGAGACAATTACCTGCCCATCATAGTGACAGGTTCTTGGTCACGATGACCATCTTGCCCCCAGCCGCAGAAAGGCCATGAGGGCGAAGGGAGGTAGGGAGAAAAGAGGAGCCTGAGATGCGCACCCCCTATCCCCCACCCCCCGCCGCGCACACACATGCAGCTTCACTTGAATTCAGCAGCTCGTAGGATGGGGGGGAAAAAGCACAATTAGAAAACCGACTTCACATACACTTTACAGATTTCATTCTATAGTGAGCCTGGTAAATTGCACTTTCTCCACCAACACCATTTGACAAGATGATAAAAGACAGGGAAAGGTCAAAAGCAGAAGCTCTGAGGAGACTAAACATGCCACCAAAATGAATAAAGGGTGGTCATTAGCAGCTGTGAAGGGACATGAATAGGATCTGGAAAAGACTGAGAGGGGATGGGAAGGTCTCGTGTGAAGCAGGGACAGCCGCTGAGGGGGCAGAGGCCACCGCTCATCCCGGGGCAGGGGGCAAAGTCGGGGGTGAGGGCTCTGATTCTCCAGCCAGCGGGCGGGCCTGACCTCCAGCCCGGAGAAGGGGCCACTCCCGGCGTTGCCACGTTTGTGCTGAGGGAGGCTTTTAAAGACGCTCTTTGGACAGTTGTTCATCTCGGGCCATTGGGATGGAGATGGATGAGGGTCTGAAGTGAGGCAGACTAATGTGAAGAATCATTGTTTTCACTGCTGGGAAGGAGGGGGAAGAAGCTGTCACAATCTTGCAAGCACAGCTTTTTCTCAGAAATGAGCTCGCAGCCCTGAAGTCTGCTCAGAAGCTCCGTGCACTGCTAAATGGTGCTAATAACGCCGGGCCCTCTCTTGTCATTTATTCCACCGCTGGTGGGTCATGGTGCTCCAGAGCCATCTCCTCCACCGCCAGTCCCACCAGGCACAGTCTTGTCTCGCATCCTGACTTGTTTGGAAAGAGCCAGCGCCTTCATGGTCATGGCTGGGCCGTGTGGCATAAACTTTCACCAATGGAAAAGGCTCATATATGAGGTTGATTGAGTGGGTTCTTGTGTGTGTTTTGTGTTTTGGACTTTGCCATTGAAATTCCTTTGTTGACATCATCTTGGTTGGTTGTCAACGAAAGCTGAACTTGGCTGCTTGTCCCCAGAGAAAGAAGGATCAAGTGAAATACAGAAAAATAAAACACATCAATACTCAGTTCTAAATTTTGAGATTTCTCTGGTCCAAGGCCTAGTGCTCTATCAGTTCAACAGACTATGTAGCCAATGGGCTCCTGCCCTCAGCCTTCCTCAGCCTTCCTCAGCCATGGACAGGGGTCCCGATAGATGCCTGCATGGAAGACAGGGGGAACCTGCAGAAGAGACGGTTGAAGCCTTTGTTCCTCTCTTTAGGCTCACACCACAGGGAATGCATGCACACACATGTAGTTTGGGCGTCCTGAGGTCTTGGTTTTTGGCAGCAGCCTGTGAGTTGTGCATACCTAAAGCCAATGGAGGATCATCCACCTCAGCAGGTACCAATGGAGATAGATGACAACAGTCAGAACAAAACAGAGATGCCACCACACACAATAGGTAGTGGGGGACAGGAGGCATCTTCCCCATTGACATGGAGGCACACCCTGTCCTTCCCACAACCCTGCCCCCAAGAGTGTAAACATGGCTGAAGGGTCTGAAATGACTGGAAACCCAAAGGAGACCTTCAAGTGGCCTAGTTTTCTTAACTTGCCTAAAATTCTGCCATAGTTGGAATAAGAGCTTGAGAGAAAAGCAGCATAAGTTAGAGCTGAACAATTATCCTTTTATACACATAGTTTATAATGTGCAATATACCCAGTTAATTCTGCCTACCATGAATTAAAAATTTTACCTTAAGCTCGAGATTTCAGCTCACTGTTTAGAGAGAATTGAGCTGGATATTTCCTCCCCTTTTCACTTACTTCTCTATCCTTCCCAGCTGAGCTGAACTGAACAGATCTTGGCTTCCTCTGAATGGTCTCATTCACCCCGTGAACTCGTTGACTGTAGTTCATATGTGACTGAAAATATTTATGATACAAATAAATAGCCATCTAAAGGGGACAAACACTTAATAAGTACTAGTGATGATGCCATCATTCTAGGAATGTGATGTATAGTATCTTAGTCCATTCGATCCCCATCAATCACCTGCTATTATTCTCCATGTACAGAGAGGGAAACAGAGCTGTGGTGGTCTACCCAAGGATGCATGACTTGCACTGAACTGCCTTGCCAACTTGGAAGCCCACTGAATACAAGATCTATGGGAGACCTAAAATTAGAGAGCACGAAATGCCAGCTTTGAAAAAATTTCTCCTCTGATTCCACCATTTTCCCTCTGCCTCAGCTACCTCCTCTGAAAACACAGCCATAGAAATGCTCTGGTGATGGTGGAGATCGTACGATGAAGGGACATGGAGGCACCAGGCCCAGAGGGGAGCAGGGACCATGGCAGGCAGTCTCAGATCAGCATTCTCTCTGGGACAGAGAAGAGGGTACAGGTGGCTTCTTCCCTGGCATTGGCAGCATTTTTGGCAGTCCCAGGTGGTATAGAATTCTGGAACAGTAGGCTGACCCTGTGGATATGCCCAACCTGGCTCATCTGACCTGTGCTCCTCAGAGCAAGGAGAGGCAGTATAGCACAGCAGCTGAACACATGGGCGCTGGGGTCAGGTAGCCTGGGTCCATATCCTAGATCGGCCTTGGGCAAGTCATTTTACTTTTCTGTGCTGCAGTTTGTTCATCTTCAAAGCACAGGTAATAGTGGCATCTACTTCAAGGCACTGTAGAGATGAATAAACGTAAGGTATTTAGGACTGCCCGGTACATGGTTAATTTTGTGAAGACATTGGCTCTTATTAATAAGTGGTCATGAGACCAGCTGACAGGATTTGCCCACTCAGAAGCTGGGCATGTTTCCCCGGAGAGCCGGTCCATAGTCTAACTCACAGACAGGTTTCCTTGTTATTCTGTAGTGTCTAGTAGTGTGAGAAGGTCTTTTGAATAAAAATGGGACTGCTAATGCATCCTTGTTCTACATCTTTGGAAATTGGGAATGGCAAGACTTTGTTTGCCCAGGAGATAATTACTCACAGGCTTTAGTGAGCTGAGGCATTTTCTGGGCAATCAATCTGCCTTCCAAGCTAATAGAATCAAGGTGGGTAATGGCACTATCTCCTGAACAAGGAAGGCAGGAGGCCTACGAGATAGAGTTCCTGCCATGGGCCAGGCACTGCTCTCCCACCCACTCACCCTCCTGACACCTCCGTGTGAGGTATCCTTGGCCCTGTTTGTGTAAACAAGGAACTAGAAACCTCAGAGGAGCTGTCACTCACTTCCAAAATCCATGGTCTCATGGGTGAATCCAGATTCACACCCAGGTCCGTGTCATGGCAAAGCCGTGAGCCTTCCCCCTACTCCACTATCTCTCTATTCTTTGGGTTTTTAAAAATATTTCTTCATTCTCTTTTTCAGGGAAAATTCCCTCAGCTTTCTACACTCTGCTGCCTGCTCCTCCCTAGGCCTTTCCGCCCTTCTTTCCGCTCTCAGGACAATCCTTCAGTTCTGCTTGGTGGTATTTGAACCCCTCCCATTAGCCAGGCTCTCCGCTCCAAGACCTGCTACCTGAAAAGCTAATAAAATCACTCACAGCAGTATATGCCAGTGGGTACAATACTAGACTCCCTAGGGACATTCCATATGCCTCAACCCAAGAGACTACCTCTCCAGAGGTTAGGATTCAGTCTGGTAGATGGGGGTTGAGGAAATAATTGGAAATGAGACATAATCTGCAAACCAGTGAGTTCCAGGACACGGAAAGGTCTGATTAAGTGGATGTCACATGGAGGTCAGTGCATGTGGAGCCCAGTAAGTACAGGGAGAGAGTAGGAGGGGCCACCCCAGGTTGGTTTGAGTGGCCCCAGTGACACTTTAGCTGTGATTCTGTAATACAGGGGCTTTGGAAGATTTTGCACATAGCAATTATGTGATCTGACTCTCCTCTGTATCAGTGGTATTTGGGATACTCTCGATCAAATTTTATAAAACAGTTGGCCTCAAAAACTACCATTAAATGTATCATATAGAGTACAAACACCAAAACTATACAATGAAAATAATCATGCAGAAGTTGTACTATTTGTACCAATTTTCTTTTACAACCTTGAACTGCTCAAACTTAAAAAGTACTTGTTTCACATACTCTGGTCCACAGTACTTGAAATTTGCACCAAATCTTCTATCTCTGTTTGCACGTAAGCAGCCACAGAAGTTTTTATTGTCTTTATTTTTATTTTAAAGGCTTATCTTTTATAATTACCTCAGAGATTTTATACTCTATTGAAATATCTACACATATAGAAATCATAAGGGTATAGCTTTGATGAAACTTTTCAAAGTGACCATTCCTCTGCAACCAGAGCCAGATGGAGACCCACATTTCCCCACCCTGAGAGCGCACATGTGGCTTTTTCCTACTGATACTTTGACCTCACCCAAGGGTGATTTCTTTCTTGACTTCTACCTCCAAAGACTTCTCTGGCCTACCCTTCAGCTTCCTCTGACTGGAGGACAAAGTATATTCTCTCTCACATCTGGCTTCTTCTGTTCAACGCCACGTTTGTGAGAAGCATCTGTGTTGTGCAACTGGTTATGGATGGTTCGTTCTCCTTGCTGTATTATTGTGTGCATGGACCATAATGTATTTATCCATTCTGTTGTTAGTGGGCCATTTCAGGCCCTTCTAAATAGTGGGGCTCTGAGCATTTTCATACATATCCTCTGGGGAACTTGCGTGCACATTTAGAAGTGACAAAATAAGGATAACAGTCAACTTTGGTTCTGATGTATATTTTAAGGGAGCCACTCTGGCCTGCTGTGTTTGGATCAGGTTTGATGAGGACAGGGGCAAGAGTGGACACAAAGAGACCACTGAGAAGGCTAGGGGATGATCTGGGAGATATGAGTGCTACTTGGACCAGGATAGAAACAACCATTTTGAAGGTTCCTCATGAAGAGCTGCGGTCTTGGTGGTAGGTAGCAGCCGGCAGTGGCTTGTCACTTTAGGAAAGGCACTGTGTCAGGAGGGCACAGAAAAGTATTTCATGTCATTGTCTTGATGGTCCTCTGGGCTTTAATGCCTGTGCACATCCTGCTCCCAGACATGGTGGCCACAACAACTACTGTCACCACCATCCGGGCCAAACAGGAAGGTTCCCCAGAAGCTCTGGGTGGCCAGTGGTAGAAGGTAAAACGAGATCAGAGAGGAGCTTTTTAAATCTCTTTTCTTCCAAGAGAGCTTGACCGCCATTAAAATCACAGAGATTTGTTCATAAGATTCTTTGCTTGTGTCTCGAAGGAACTGACTTGCAACTTTGTCCATGTGTAGCTTTTTCATCAAAAGTTTTTTAATCAACAAAAAAATCGCAATCATCTAAAACACCTGACCCTTTATAGGGCTCCGGTGATTTCCTCCAGTGCTCTTCTTCCTTCACAGACAAACGTTTTACTTTTCTGTCAACTTCTTCTTCATGTTCCTCATGAGAATTCATTCAACAGGCGTCCAATAAGAAAAATTCGGAACAATCTCTCTTGAGCCGCCCCACCTCCCCCCAACCCCCAGTTCCAGGCACTCGGGCACATTTCTCTCTGCTTTTGAATTTTAGGAGAAAGGTTCCTCCCTCTTTGCAGACCACAATTTCCACATAATTTTCTGGGGTTTCCTGAAATTATTAAGACCTTAGGACATCACTTGATTTTGTTAGTCTACACCGACAGCTTTCTTTTTTATGTTAGCAGAACCCTTTTTAGCCCATGCAAAATTTCTTTTTCATATAACACAAGACTTCCTTTTCTTCCAAGTAAACAGTGTTACCTATATCTGCTTAACTCAATCAATAAGCAAATGGATTTTCAAGTTTCCTTCAAATAAATAGCCTATACCACTTGACTGCCAACGCAGTGACATCTTTGAACTAAATCTAATAGAGAAAGATTGGAATAACTGATTCCTGTGTGTGTTTTTTCTTTCTTGAGATAAGATGAGACGTGAGCCTTCAGACAACCCCGTCATTGATTTTTAGTCTTTTATCCTCCATGAAAGAAACCCCTTTGTCCCAGCTTTAGCAGAATAGCAAACAGGTTTTACTTCTATGTATAGCCCTGCATAGACTCTCTCTTCCCTTCCCTTGGATTCAGAGTGGCACAGTCCCTGGTGACGCGGGATAGGTAAAGAAATTGGCCTCCGAGCTGCCCTCACTCACTGCACCTGTTAGAACACAGGGAGCTTGGGGGGCAGCCAGTTGTAGGGTTGCTTGTGGTTTCTGCTGAGAACAGGCTTAATAGAACAGGCTGTTGAAGAGCAGTGAAGTATGGCATTCAGTAGATTTAAACACGTATATAATATGCACCAAAAGATGGGGAAATATTTAATTATTAAAGACCAATGACATGAACACTGACTCATGAGCTCACTGCACATGCAGTGCAGCTATTAGAAGAGGAGCCCTAGAGGTTATCCTGCAAATGGACCATTTATCCACGTCTGCTTCTGATAAACTGTCCCTTCTCCCCAGATCCTCCCAGGATTCTGGCTTCTCCCTGGGAACTCTTGCAAAGGATCGACTAATCATTCCACCTGACCCTAGAGCACCTCTGAATAATAGGCCAGCCAGGCCTCCTGCTTTCTCTGTCACCTTCCCCAGCATCGTCCCTTATTCCAATGATTGTTGAGCATCAACTAAGGAGTTGGGACTGTACCGAGGGTTGTAGAGGGGAGGAAATCACAGTTTTAAGCTTTTTGTAATTTACTGGAGAAACTGCTTCCATAGTGGAGTGTGAAAAAGTACAGCGAGAAAAGAATCAGAGCGAACATTTGAGCGCTTCTACCCACCAGGCGCAGCTCTGAGTGACTGACATGTATTACGTCATTCGGTGCCCACAACAGCCTGGATGCAGAAGGCACTGCAGCTACATCCACGTTATAGATGTAGAAACTGAGGTGTCAACCTTAAGGGATTCCTCAAGGTCGCAGCCTTGCCTGCAGGGTCCAGGGCCAGAGCTGTCACCAGTACAGAGCCAGAGGAAGCAGGATGGTTTTTTGGGTTACCTCGGCAGGTTTCCAGCTGACTTTCTCAGACACAATGTAGAGCTAGGTCTGAGAGACAAGTGGGGCTCCATGTCATTTTTAATAAATTGTAATAAATTTATTATTTTAATAAATAAAAGGGGAGGAGGAATATCACTTCAAACAAAAAGAGCAACATGGCCCGACATCACAAGGTGGGTTAAGGATTTGGTTGGTGTGATGCCAGCGATCCCACAAGAGTCATGACTGCGCCAGGGGTGGGAGACAGGGCTGCGGACGAAGCCAAAATGAGGTGTTCACACGTCCTGGCGTCTGCTGTTGTCGCGGCGTGACTTTTTTTTTTTTTTTTAATTGTTGCTCTATTACAGTTGTCCCAATTTCCCTCCGTTGCTCTCCCCTGCCCCACCCACCCACGCCCACTCCCACAGCCAATCCCCACCCTGTTGTCCATGTCCCTGTTCCTTGACTAGACCTTCCCCTTGTCATTCACCTGCCCACTCCCCTCTGTGCTCCCCTCTGGTCGCTGTCTGCCTGTTCCTCATTTCCATGCCTCTGGTTCTATTTTGCTCATTTGTTTTGTTCCTTAGGTTCCTCTTATCGGTGGGATCATATGGTATTTGTCTTTTGTTACCAGACAGCATGGCTTCTAATGGTGCCCTCTTTGCTTAGAAGTTTGGATGATAAATCTCATGGTCACACAGAAGGAATCCAGGAAAGACTTGCTTTGCAAACTCTTGAACTTGAGTGGTCAAAGCACTTGCTGCAGTCAGAAGGAAGCTTGGGGCAGCCAACGAGAAAGGGGCAGGACTTGGGAGGCAGGCTCAGGAGTGGCCAATGGAGAGACAGGCATCTGAAAAGAGGAATGCTTGAAACAATGAGAACCGGAGAGGGGACAGGAGCAGAGGCCAGAGCCAGGACGCCGGGAAAGCCATCAGAGAAGTGTGATGGGCCAGGAGCAGCGGCCAGGACAGGGAGACAGAGCATAGCCACAGGCAGGCTGTGGACCAAAGGCTGGGCCCCAACAGCCGTGCTTTAGGAAAGAAGGGGCAGGAGGCGGAGGTGGAGAACTGGACGTAGGGGAGCGCATGCTTCCCTTGGGGCTTTAAAAGGCTGGAGATGCCCTGCTTCGCTCCGGTGTTACTAGGCTCCATTCTGCACACCCTTAAAAGGGAGACCCTTTTAAGGTGTAAGTGACATCATGTCACCCTCTGACTCAAAACCCACTGACACTCACCAATGAGTTTAATGTCGACAGTGCTTGCGGGGATTTAAGGCTGCAGCTCTCCTGTCCCCGCCCCCACCCCCTGCCTCCAGCCAACCGTTCCGGAGCCCTCCCTGCAGCATCTGCCTTAGGCCCCTGCGCTGCAGTCTCCCCTGGAGGTTCACATGTCCCGCGTCCCCCCTTCGCTCTCCCCTCATGCCTTCCCTGGTCACCCACCTAAAATGCACCCCCATCTCTCTCTGCCCTTATCCTTTTTCTTCATAGCAGGTGTAATCTCCCATAATTTTTTGCATTTTTCTCATATAACCTGCACATTAAAATTCACTCCTTTGTATACTCTCTGTGTTGACCAAAGCGTGTGGTCCTATAACCACCACCACACTTAAGATATAGAAGAATTTCATTACCTGCCCCCCCCCAAATTTATGCATGCCCTCCCTGCCTCTTGCTTAGCAAGCACTGGTCTGTTGTCTGTCCTTATAGTTTTGCCTCTTCCAGAACATCTGGTAAGTGGGACCATATAGTATGTGGCACTCTGAATCTGTCTTCTCCCATTCAGCAGAGTACATTTGGGACTCACTCGTGATGCTGGGGGTCGCGGTCCACTCCTTTTGATCTCTGCATCACATCCCACCATGCGGGCAGACCATAGCTTTTTTATCCACTCCCTATTGAGGTTATTTGGGTTGCTTTTAGTTAGCAGTGAATATGATTGATCAAAGCAGCTATCATCACTCATGATCAAATTTGTGTGTACCCACAAGTTATTATTTTGGGGGGTAAATACCTAGCAGTGGGTTTGCTGAGTGATATTGTAAGTGCATATTTAATTTAACAAAAATCTGCCAAGCACTTTGCCAGAGAGGTTGTACCATTACCCATGTCCACAACAGTAGAAGAGAGCTGCAATTGTTCCACACCTTCACCAGCACTTGGTGGTATCAGTTTTGGGGTTTGTTTATTGTGTGTGTTTTGTTTAGCCATTCTACACCCAGGTAGAGTGGTATCTCATCACGGTCCCTTCATTACATAGCAATTTGTGAGAGACTAAACCTACAAACACATGGTGGCCAGGCCACAAATGACAGTAAGACTCCGACTCTCCACCTCTGCAACAGCTGGCCCAGAAGGGTCCAGGCTTGGTCAGCGCGTGCCAGTTCCCACGGATCTCCCGCTCAGGCTCAACCAGGGAAAGTAAAAAATGCCCCCCTCACCAATGCCTGGGACACCCGCTTCTAGTTACCGCCCCCCTTCAGCTTCCCCAGGCTGGTGTCTCCGCTCTGAGCACACCCAGAGCTTTCTCTGACCACTACGAAGTGTCCTACGCTCCTGCCAGCCTCTGACTCTGCCAGACACAGGTGATGGTGACTGACTCCCTGCTCTAGCAAACACTGAATACACAGCCACTACTGGTTCCCTTTTGGGTGGCCTTTTTCTTCCATCAGGACTGGGTCTCTATGCTCCTTGGTTCCCCAGTCCTGGAGCAGTGCTTGTTGATTGACTATATGAAACTCCAGTCCTCCCTTTGAGCCCTGGGCTTGTTTCATTTTAGCAGAGGCACGTGGTTGGCTGGCAGTGGAGCCTGGGGGCTGGCAGGTCCCCTGGCCTCTGCCGGGAGAGGGGACCCAGTCCTATCCCCACTCTAAACTGACCCTTGCTCTTTGTCTTCCAGTTGCCAGCTTCCCTGCTCCCCTCTGAGCAGCCTCTCTCTACTCCCAGGGTTTGGGCAAGCTCAGAGGGGTGCCAGGTGAGGCCTTCCAATTACTTCTGACGATGCTGTCTGCCACGAACAGAGAGCCAGAAAGAAAGCCTACAGAAGGCCCTTTCCGAGGCAGCCAGAATGTTCTCTACTTTTGGCAATGGCCTTGTGAGAAGGGAGGCATGTGAGGCTAAACATCACGCTCCCCCAGATTGTGCCAATTTGGAAATGCTCCCTGGGAAAGGGATTTAGAAACTGAAGTCTGAAGCACTCTTGAGTGCTCTGAGCTCAAGGGCTTTCAAAAGGCCTTCTGGAAGTCAACTCTCAGAAACTGGACCTGCAGAAGGGAAAAAAAAAAAAGCTGACATCCTAGCCCTGGGCAGGACTAGGGTCCCTGTGGGGGTCCACATCTCAGGAAGGCTAGTGAGGAATGGGGATTAATGCTACAGGGGGACCCCAGAGCCCTGGACGGGCCTGCACTAAGTCAAGCAATAAAACAACACAGTACGACTTTCAATGTCTTCATCTCTATGTCTGAGGGTGGCATTTTTTGTCACTATGTGTAAGATTTTTTTTCTTAAAAATGGCTGATTGTTGCTTAATTAGCAGTTGCTTAGCATACCTCTCTTTCACCCCAGATTAAGTGTTTAGTGTTTTGCAAACTGAGATTCAAAAATGCTCTTCACCAGAACTCTGATCCTTTTGTAACACAACCCATTTCATCCTCTATTTGTTGGATGCCAGCTACTGGGCGTAATTGTTGAGAATGGGGTAAGTAGGTATTACCGGAAGAGAGGGAGGACCCCACCCCCACCCTGAGACCTGTCCCCACAAGATGACTCAGCTTAAGGGGACCTGAGCATTTTCAGGACTTCGTAGGTGCTCTGTGGAATGGGCTGTGGATTTGGGCTCTCGACTTCTGGGCAAGGTAACCAACCTTCGCATTTCCTATGTCAGGGAAACTCACAGGGTTTGGACTCCAGAGAGCAGGCAGCATTTGGCATATCACACGTACTATTCCTATTACACACAACAGTTATTCCAGACACATGAAGACAAGTGGAAGCTGGGAAACAAATGGCCAGAATTGCGATGATTGAAGCAACTATACCTATTGCCTAAGACTTGGGGTTGTGTTTTGGGAGACAGAGGTTGTACAAGGTTTATTTCATTTCTATTCTGTTCATTGGGTATTTGATTAAATTTATTATTTAGTAACTCTATGTGTAAGACACACTCCAGCGTTCGGTGGGGGAACATAAAGCTGGTTAAGTTAGGGACAATGAATGGATGCATGAGTAGACGAGTAGCTAAATGGATGCATGGAGAGATGGGGGGATGGGTGGATGAACAGATGGACACTGAATTCCCGGGATATGCAGGTGTTGGGCCAGGGACCTTCACATTTTCTCTTTTCATCTGCCCAGCAAAGACTTCCCAAGAAGCATCTTTTTTTAATATATTTTTTTCCATTACTGTTTACCCTCCTTATCCTCCCTCCCCCTGGCAATCACTGTGCTGTTGTCCATGTCCATGAGCCTTTTTTCCTTTTTGCTCGATCCCTCCACACCTTAACCCCTACCCCTACCCCCACCCCCATCCCCACCCTGAGCTGTCAGCCTGGTCTCTGTGAGTCTGTCTCTATCTTGCTTGTTAGTTGTTTCTCTGGCTGGCTTATTTCACTTAGCGTAATGTCCCCAGGTCCATCCCTGCTGTCACAAATGGTAAATGGTAAAATGTTCTTCATTATGGCAGAGTAGTATTGCATTGTGTAAATGTCCCGTAGCTGTTTTATCCACTCATCTGCTGATGGACACTTGGGCTTCTTCCATATCTTGGCGACTGTGAAGAATGCTGCAGTGAGCACAGAGGTGCTTATGTTATTAGTGTTTTGGGTTTCTTCAGATAAATTCCCAGTAGTAGAGTCACTGGATGATAAGTCAGTTCCATTTTTAATTTTCTGAGGTGTCTCCACACTGCTGTCCGTGGTGGCTGCACCGTCTGCAGTCCCGCCAGGAGTGCAAGAGGCTGCCCCTCTCTCCACATCCTAGCCAGCATTTGCTCTTTGTTGATTTATTGATGATGGCCATTCAGACAGGGGTGAGATGGTATCTCATTGTGGTTTTAATTCGCATTTCTCTGATGATTAGTGACATTAAGCATCTTTTCATATGTCTATTGGCCCTTTGTATGCCCTCTTTGGGGAAATGTCAGCAGCAAAGATGGAGTCTGACCCCAGCAGAGAGGGCTCCAGGGCACCAGGCCGGAGTTCCTGGCCGGGGGCGGGACTGGTGACATCACTGTGAGCCTCCTTGCTGTCTGCCCCCTCCTCACCCTGCTAGCATAGCCCTTGCCTGGCTGGATTGCTGCGCTCCAAGGGGAGGCGGGAGGGCGGGGGCGGCACTCAGCGAAGGAGTCCCACACCACCTTTCCCTCCACCCGAGTCTTCCCCTGGAGCTTCCAAAGGATATTCTCAGCCCTGACGCTGTCCATCTCCTGCATCGGTAATGACCGGCCTCCCGGGCCCTCGGCTGCTACTCCGCCAGTTTCCCTGATGCAGCACTTTTTCCTCAGTGCATTATTTTCCCCCAGATTTTCAAATTCCCTGTGGACGATAATAAGACAGCGAGCTCCGCACACTTGGCAAGTTTTGAGTTTTAATAAAAAATCATGTTTACTCCTGCGAAGACTTTTTTCTTTCCCCATGAAGTCTCCTAACAAATGAAGTTTGTACTCAGCTCGGGCTTTTCCTTGATGTTTTTTTCCTTAAAGCTGACTCCGACTCTGTCCCCTACATTCTTCCTGCTCTCATGAGCCTAGAGCCTGTGCAGTGGCCCTGGCGTTGACAGTCCCCAGTCCTCGGGGAGGCCTGTGCTTTCCCCTGTCTGGTTCACAGTCCCCGTGTGTCCACAGTGATTTAGAACATCACAGGTAAATGGGAAAAGAAAGAGGAAACGACCCCGCCTGCGTGAAGGCAGCCCGGGCTCCTCACGTGAGGACTCTAATGTCATGAACAATAAAACAACAGCGCCTTGAGTTATAGTCAACCGCTGTGGGGACAGCAGGCCACCTGAAGCATCTATGGCCCCCAATTCTGTCCGGGGGTCACCTTGGCAGAGACAAGTCCCTGTTGCGAAGACACAAATGCAGGGAAAATCAAGTTCACAGAGGAGCCATAGCCCCTTCAGCTCAGCCCGGCTCCCACCCAAGTCACGGCAAGCAGCTAAGTGTGCTTTCTCACTTCTCTCCCTCCCTGTCTTACCTCCCAGCACTGGAGGTGACTGTAGGTGACTGTAGGTGAGGTGGTAAGAAAAGGTGGCAGTTAAGAAATACAGAACTTGGACTGCCCTCCTGTGGCTGAGAATTCAGGAGGTATAAGTACTGCGCCTTTGATGGGAGGCTATGGATGTCACTTCCAGGAGGGACCATAATCCAGTTGCCTGTATAGTGAGCTTGCATAAGAAATGGAAGACAGAAACACTTAGGCATGGGCAGCACTGGCTCAGACTGCCTAGGAGCCCAGGCAGCTTTGGAGTCAGACCCTGGTTCAAATTCCACTTCTGCTCTCACTGCTCTGTGACCACAGGGATGTTTCTTAACCTGCCTGAGCCTCAGCTTCCACCTGTGTACAAAGGAGACAGGGCCTGCCACTCAGGTCCAAAAATGAGACGAAAGAATACGACGGGAGGATGAACACAGAGACTGGTGCACAGCAGCTCCGCAGGTGCTGTCCGCTACTGTTAACCACTTGCATGCAGGACGGGCATCAGTTACTCTGTGCCAGGAGAGACAGCACGCAAGAGCCCCAGGCCTTGGCTGAGATGACCGTATGTCCCTAGACAAGTGATCCTTCTAGGCCTCAATGCCCTGTTTTAAAATAGGATGCCGTGAAGCTGACATCACAGGACTGAGGCCAGAAAAAGGGGGGATGCTGTGTGCGTACCTACCGTAGCCACACGAAGCCACGGCGAAGGCTTCCTCAGTGCTACCTCTCAGGGTGGTTTTGTTTTTGTTTTTGTTTTTTTTTAAGGGAGACATTGATTTGTTATTGCACTTATTCATGCATTCATTGATTGATTCTTATATGTGCCCTGACCAAGGATGGAACCCTCAATCTTGATGTATAAGGATGAGGCTTTAACCAACTGAGCTACCCACTGAGGGCCTCAGGGTGGTTCTTTAATTACCATTATGGAGTCTGAGTCATGTAGCACTCTTAGAATTACAAAGGTGAGTGGATATGAACACTGAAGATTCCATGAGCACACAGTGGGTAGAGAAGGGACCCTCTTTCCCTGAGTTGGGGGTGGGGGAAAACGTCAAGAGAGACCTAAAGAGCTGCCCCCAACCCCCAGTTTTCAAAGGCCCATTGAATGCCGTAGTCGGCCCTAGAGTTGGGGCAAGTGCAGAAATCACGGCACCGGTATACATTTGGGCTGAATCTGAGAAAGGACTTTTTAAAATTAAATTTCATTTTTTTCGAGGAGGTAAGATATTCACATCATTCAAAAATCAAAAACAAAACTTACGTCCACACAAAAACCTACGCACAGACATGCATAGCAGCTTTATTCGTAACTGCCAAAATTTAGAAGCAGGGAAGATATCCTTTAGTAGGTGGATGGTTAAACCAAGATTCCTCCAGACAATGGAATATTTTTCAGCACGAAAAAAAGACATGGCCTATCAAGCCATGAAAAGGCAGAGAGGAAGTTTAAGTGAAAGAAACAAATCAGAAAGGCTACATACTGTAGGATCCCAACTATATGACATCCTGGGAAAGGTAAAACTATGGGAACAATAAAAGGATTGATCAGTGGTTGCCAGGGATTTAGAGTGGGGAGGGAAAATAGGCAGCGTGCAGAGAATTTTTAGGGCAGTGAATCTACTCTGTGTGATACTTTAATGGTGGATACCTGTCATTATACATCTGTCCAAATCACCAAGAGTGGACCCTAATATAAACCACTACTCTGGGTGATTATGTGTCAGTGCAGGTTCATCAATTGTAACAATGTACCACTCTGGTGGGGGATATTGCTGTGGGAGGCCACGCATTTGAGGGGGTCAGCAGGGAGTATATGGGAAACCTCTATACCTTTGACTTTCAACCGATATGCCACAAGAATGTTTAAATCATGCAATATCTGACTATTTAGTCAGGGGCAGTGACCTCTTTTCCCTTAGATTGTCAAATGAAAAAAAAGACGACAGCCAACACAACAACCGCCATCCGGTGTGAATGAATTAAAATTATACCTATTTTCTTGTAATATCAACAACAACAAAAAAAAAAATATATATATATTAGTGCGCTATACCATGCCCGAGAATGCCCGTTTTTGCCACAGGTTCTCCGACTCTTCCAGGGCTTTGGTCTCTTGCTGGTAAGACATGGTATCAGTAGCATGATTTTAATTTCCGTGTCCTTTAGAGATGAGGCTGAGCTTCTGGTTACTGATGTACATACAGGTCAGGCGTATTTCTCTTCCTGGGAACGGCAGGTCATGCACTTTGTCCATTTTCCAGTCGAGTGTTTTATCTTCTCCTTCTTGATTTCCAGAAGTTTTTCTGTGAAGAAGATTCACCCTTTCTCATCAGAGCAGGAGGGAGAAGAGCCTCCCATCAGCAGAGGTGTCCACAGGGACGTGGTCTGTCCTGGGGGCCGGAGGGGCAGGGGGATTTAGTAGTAACAGCCTTGGTATTGCCCAGGGGCAAGGCCCAGCTCAGATCCCACCTCTGCCAAGGAGCTTTCCCAGATCTGTCCCATTGGAATGGTCCCTGTCTGCCTACCGCCAGGGCCCATGTCCGTGGGCGTCACAGTCTGGCTTGTGTGGGTGAGTGGCCAGAAGGGGCAGGAGAAAGTGACGGTGGGCAAGCTGGAGGCTCTGGAATCTGCACCCCAGCGGCACCCTGCAGGAGTTTACCTCGGTGGCGTCCCCTCTCCAGGCTGGGTCTCTGTTTGCACACCTGGACAATGGAAGAATTAGACCACATTGTTGTCTGGCAGAACCACCTGGGGAACTTTTTAACATCACACATGCCTAATCCAGACCTCAGATTTGACTGGCACCAAGGGGCGGCCTGTGTATGTTTTTTTTAATCCTCACCTGGGGACATGTGTTTCATTGCTTTTAGAGACAGATGGAGGAAGGGAGAAAGGGAAACATCAAGGCAAAAGTGAAGCATCGATTGGTTGCTTCCTGTATGTGCCTGGAGTGGGGATCAAACCCACAACCCTTTGATCACTACAGGATGATGTTCCAGCCAGCTGATCCATACTTACCAAGGTGCGGCCTGTGTATTTTTATGTGTCCCTTGTTTGAGACCATGTGGTGAAAATGGTGGCTGTCAGGATCCCTCACCATCCAAAAGCTGAGTCAGTGTGTGTCTTGTTGCCCAGACTGTAACCCCCTCCGGGAGCTTGACTCTTCCCGGGGCGAGCGTAGACTCTTCAGCACAGAGTAGGCACTCAGGAAACGGTTGTGGAATCGAATAATGAAGCTGTCTTCTCCCTATGCCTCATTTTGTTATTTCTGCTGCTTATGAAAATACATTGGTGGGAGTGAGCAATTGCGTAACGTCTAAACTGTGTGAATTTGATCCATTTATAACACAAAGTTAATCTAGCCCAAGTTAACCACCATGAAGCCATTAGCCATTTGAAGTCTCTCTCCAATGGGACGCGAGGTCATGCATTGACAACACATGGGCTTCATGAATAATTGTTTCCTCTTCCATACTGAGCTTGTGTTTTCTTTAGGAATAAATTCATTTTTTTCCACCTGATTAGAGGCACTGTTCAAACTTGGAGTCTTCCCAGCTGTTGCTTTAATACCTCTGGCTTCTGTGACCTTCCATCTCTGTGTTCCTACTCATGATCCTTGACTTGGTAGAAAAATCCAAGGTGTGTGTCCAGCAAGTGGCTGTGAGCCCGCTGACTGCATTTTCCAGTGCTTTCATGTTGTTAATGCTCCTAAACAAACAGCCAGCAACGCTGGTTATCTGGGAAGCTGGGGGTGCTGCGCTGGTGCTTCAGCCCAGTGATGGGGGTGGCGTCTAGCAGGCTTTATGCTGTGGGTTGGGTCCTATGGCCTTCCAAGTGTAATCAATGCTGTGGCAGTTAATGAATTTGTTTTAAGCTTAATTGGCCTGAGGCCGGTGCCTGTGTGGACCCAGCTTTGTCCCATGACGTTCCATAAAGCATGCATGTGGCGTTGCACTTGGAGAAGGGACAAGCCGAGGCTTGGTGTGCACTGTTTGCCACGTCAAAGGCATAGACCACCTGCCTACCACTCTCCTCACCTGGGGTTTTCTGGGCCCTGTGGCATGCAGTGTGCCCGCAGTGATGAAAAGGACCTTTCTTTTTAATTCCCAGCTCCAACCAGGTGCTTTGCCATGATGTTTCTATCCCATAAATCACCCCCAAGGATAAAGTGTCTGTACACAAACATTTCTTCCCTGCCAGCCTATCCTTTCCTGTTTTGGAGTGAAACAAACAACGACAGTTTCCCCACCCCACTGCCCCATTAGTGGGTGTAAGGAGCACTGATGGGAAATCAGACAATGTGCTGTGGCCCTGGCCCTGCCCAGCACACTGCAGGACTTTGATGTTGACCTTTAACCTCGCCCAGCCTCAGTTTACTCCTGGGGAAAAGGGGCTAATAGTACCTACCCTGACTCTCTCTCTCTGATAATTATAAAAATTGAGTGAAAGCAATCTCTGAGATCTGCCACATCTTCCAAATGCATAGTGTTGTTAATTTCACTTCTTGAGTTGGGTGGGGTTTTTTTTTTTCCCCCTTTGGATCTTGTCTGGTGGATGATTTTTCATCCTCCACAGAAAGAATCTTCAGAGCTGGTGTCTGTAGCAGCAGAAGTACAGTTCACCTTCATCATCTGTCACCATTTGTCACATTTCCTAAAGAAGATCTCTGTAGATCATGCACCAATTTGTTGGGGGCAGTTATCCATCAAGGTGGAACCTGGGTTGTTCATCTTTAGACCTGGCAGCTGCCGCCGACACAAAGCTGACGCTTCCCCGAAAGGGTAAGAAATGACAGGAACACCTCCTCTGAGAAGAAGCCACACACCCTGTGACTTGTGATGTGTGCATTCGGGGAAGAAACTGCAAAGAGAGGAGGTGTGTCTGAGATGATAGCCTGAGCCCCTTACCCTATTCCATGAAGCTTTTGCCTAAGTCTAACACCCAAGAAGGAAGGAAAGGTCTCGGGAGACTGGTCTAATTTCCTGGTACCTTAAAGGCAGACATCCTCATTCTTATTCTGATCACAGAGTTTATGGAAAGCCCAGGTGAGGTTTTTGTGACCACTTTGAGGAATTAGACGTCATCTGTGCAGTGACTGGCTGATTATGTGCTCCGCTTTGGGAGTGCTGTGGTGAGCAAGCCAGACAGAGCCTGTCCCAGAGATGTGATGGTCCAGTGGGAGGACAAGATGACAAGTAACAGACAATCGCTGCATAATGCGATGCAGAGACACAGCGCAGCTCTAGGGAGAGGCAACCGATCTAGATGTGGAGACTCAGGGAAGCTGAGGAAATGCTAATCAGGGCTGGGTAGGAGGCCCAGTGAAGGATGGTGGAGGAGGTTCAAGACACAGGGACACAGGGAGCACGGGCCGGAGCCCCAGAGTGTGGAGGGGAGGCGTGCTGCAGTAGAGCCACTTCCAGAGTGCGTCCCGGCCAGCACCATGGCATCGCCTGGGAACTCATGAGAAACGCAAATCCTTGGGTCCTACTGCAGGCCTGAAGAATCAGAAATGGGGGGTGGGGTCGGGGACAGAGTTCTGTACTGTAACAAGCACTCAGGTGATCCTGATGCACATCCCAGTCTGAGAAGCACTGTATTAGGGGAATGGAAAGTCAGCCCAGTAGAGCCTCTTTCCTTCTAGAAGAGACATTTCCACCATCTTGGCCATGGGGGTGGGGCCCCTTCCTAGCACACCTGTAGTGTGTCAGGACGCTGCCCTTCCCAGCCAGGGTCGGCCATGGTTTTATTCTCAGGTCCTGGAGGGGCCGATATTCAACTTGTTACCGCCACATTCCTCCTCCCCCAAAGAACTACAGGGAGAAATAGGTCTACAATTGCAATGAGAGATTTCATCACCCCCCTCTCATTCACTGAAAGAGGAAGAAAAAAACCCCAGAAAATCATTAAGGATATAAAACACTTGAATGACAATATTACCCAGCTAGTCAACATTCAAAAATTGGAAGAATAAACCAATGGGCATAGGCCCTCCTACCTCATGACTGTTGTGTATACGTGCATTCCCTTTTTCACAAAAGGAAGCCCAGCATAGCATTTTATCAAGAAGCAAATTATTCCCTTGTTCATTTGTTTTTCTGTCTTTCTCTCACACCTGGGAGCCCACCACAGGCTCTGCGCCTATCGCATTAGCTGATGGAGCTCCAGAGGGGCAGTGCACCTGTGGAGAAGATCGGCGGTGTCTGGCTCCCAGAGGAGGGGGAGAGAGAAGACCACCTTGCAAGGTACAGAAGGAAATGCTCAAGAACTCCTCCCAGGCCATGGGGTCCTGTTTGTATAACATTTCAGCTGCACCTGAGAAATGGAGAGATGTCAACAGTCAGGAAGTGAGAGAGGGCTTTTCAGAGGCGTGGATGAAAGCGTGAGGTGGGGCAGCAGAGGGCAGTTAATGGGGAGACCCTTGCTGCCCTAGGCTGCTGCCGCACAGTGCCCTAAACAGACTGCTCACCTAGAACACTCGCCTCACCGAGGTGGAGGCCGGGAGTGCAAAGTCAGGGGGCCGTCAGGGTCCCACGCCGTTGGACAGCTCTCGGGAGGATCCTTCCTTGCCCATCCTAGCTTCTGGTGGC
This sequence comes from Pteronotus mesoamericanus, assembly GCF_021234165.1. Classification (NCBI taxonomy): domain Eukaryota; kingdom Metazoa; phylum Chordata; class Mammalia; order Chiroptera; family Mormoopidae; genus Pteronotus; species Pteronotus mesoamericanus. The sequence continues at coordinate 15,835,226 of NW_026555229.1, forward strand.
TGCCAGCCATCCAGGGTGTTCCTTGGCTGGTGGCAGCACAGCTTCCATTTCTGCCTCCATCATCACATGCCTGCTGTCCCTCCGTATGTGCTGGTGTCTCCACATGGCCTTCTTGGAATGCGGCCCACTCTCATCCCATATGACTTCATCTTAACAAATTACATCTACAAAGACCCTATTCCACATCAGGTCACATTCTGGAGTTCTGGGAAGAAGCAAATTTGGGGGCACATGAACCCAGTCCAGGCTCTGTTAAGGGTGCAACGAGAAAATGGGAGTATGAGCAAATATTTTAGTTTCGTGCTAGATCACACAGGTTTATGGGCACAATTTTAGACTTATTTGAAAGGCAACGGGTTGCCTTTTCATGTGTCTGAACAGGGGACAGAGAGGTCAGATCAGTACCTTTAAAAACCAAATGGTATCCACGTAGAAGATCATTTGAGAGGGAAGAGGTTGTATAAAGTGCCTCCAATCTGGGGCTATTGTAATTGTCCTGCATACATGAAAGGCGGCAGAGCCCACAGGGAGAGGCAGGAGCATGACAAAATTATGAAGAAGGGCACTGGTTGGATGTGGTAGAATAAAGGAAAAGAAGGATTTAAGGAGACCTGAGGTTTCTAGCCTGGGAAGAACCCTTACAGAAAGAATAGCAATGGCGTTAACCAATAGAGATGACAGACGGAAGGAGCAGCTAGTGGTTATAGGGGCTGAGGCTGTAAAACTGAATCCCAGGTGACTCAGGTGGAATAACCTAATAGTGAAACTCTTTCAGGAAGGTTAGGAGACAACAGTTCTGAGTGCCAGCCCCTGGATCTTCCCATGGCACCAGCATGGGATCCCTACAAGCAGCTGGAGCTCAGGAGAGACACTGGGAAAGAAAACATGGGTCTGGGAATTGATTCTGCACCAGGCAGGTCTCGGTTCACCAGGGTGGGGACCAGGATGCTTCCACCGAAGGGAGAAAGGAGACCACTTCTTTCCAAGGCTTCCTCTTTCCCTCAGTTTTGTTGGCTTGGATGGGGCTGCAAACCCAAAAGCAAGGGAAATGGATTTGGACTGACTGTCTTGGACCACTCATCCGGGGCTCGGGTGGGCAGGCGGATGGAATAAATATCCTGAAGGCAATCACCCACCCGGGGTTAGAGGTGCCGATGGGCTGTGGGTCGCTAAGAGAAGGCACAGACTTCCCCACTTCGATTTAAACACAGAACAATTTTCATACATCTGGTTTGAGGAAGGCTGCCTTACAGAGGAAGTAATAGAAGAATCTCAAGAAAAAGGCTGAGCAGGAATCTCCAGAGGTAAGAGGAGAGAGGTGTCTGAGGCATCAGACATGACAGGCCCTGAGGAGTTTTAAGGCGGTGAACACTTTCCCTAGAGATGATTTTGACCTTCAGCCAAAAGGTCGTTGGCTTGTGTTGGGCCTCAGGCAATGAACATCCAGGTTTTGAAAAGCCCTCTTCTGCTTCCCACCGTCCACCCCTCATCTGTGCTCCATTTGCTCTTTCACGGTCTCCACGGCCAGGAGGTTCCACTCAGCGTGTTGTCAGGGTGCAGAGTGGCGGCCGCGGGGTCTGAGGCAACAACGTCTGGGCAACCGATGACCATGTGTGCTTGCGCTCCCCAACACAGATGTCATTCTTCTGCAGAAAAGAGAGAGCAGAAACTTCCAAAAAGAAAGTTCGTGGCCAAGGTCATGTTATTCCCCGGGCCCCCCGACCCCCACCCCCCATGGAGCACAACAAGTTCACAGATGGAACCCACGTAAGGAAAAATGGCACCTCCTAAAGACCACTGTGGCATCCATATTAATTGCTAAAGGGGTATGTAGGGGGACATGGAGGCCATAACACAGCAGAAGAGACCCCATCCAGCTTCTCTCAGCCACAGACACATGCAGAGGAGGCACGTGCTCCCTGGAGCGGGCATTCAACGTAAAGTTCTTGGGCCTCCTGCGCCTCGTCTCTTGCCCACTGACCTTGGTGGCCCAGCTGCAGCGCGTGGGCTCATTTGTTGGCTCGCCCAGCCCACTTGTTTCAGTAAGTCGAGGGAGTTCTTGATGGGAAAATGAACTTGGTGCACGCACTCCTAATAGCTGCGGCGTCTGCTGCCTGCAAGATACACAAACTGCATTGTTGCCAGCTGGGGTTTTCTCCCGATGAGAGAGAGATTGATTACAGGAGGCGAGCAAAGAATCCCATTCATGAATTTGGGACCGTGCAGCGGCGAAGACAGAGACAAATTAGGAGTGCTTACTCCCGGGGCGCCCGTCAGAGGAGAACTCCAACAGCTGGGCTTTAAATGCATGGACTGCTGTCCTCTGAAGTTTCTTTTTCCACCACAGGAAAAGCTTTCTAAGGAGGGTATGGAGATACAGAACAATACTGTCTGCCGTCTGCATTTCAAAGTCAATGCTGACGCTGGCTCAGGGATTCAAAGAGAAGTTTGAATAACTATCTCATGGCAGTCACTTTTAATCAGGGCTCTTGGAGGCCGGCTCATCAGTCAAAGCAACAACTGTTACTGACACGCAGCTTTCATGCATTAGGTAGGAAAGTGTAGCCAGGAGAGCTCAATGCCTTTGAGTTCTTTTCAGCCCAGTGAGCCACTCCCAGTGAGTAGGAGCAGGTGATCTTGAAAAAGGAGAGTGAGGAGGCTAATTCAAAAAGCTGCACTGACCTCGTCAAAGGTAGGACATCGGGACAGTGGCGTGGCAGTGTCCTCCCGAGAGAAGTTCCTTCCTTAGTGGGTGGGCATATTGATAAAGACCTACCTCTTTCCAAGGCATGGAATCCTGTAAATTGCTGGGAATCGGTGGTTCCTGTCCTCTCCAACTTCCCCTGCTGCTACCCCTGGACTAGGACTTAGGTCCCATGGGCCATGGGAGGGAGCCAAGTTCAGCCCTCCGAGGGCCCTTGGAAAGGCAGAATAAGGTGTCATCTGGGGAGGAGGGATCCTCGGAGTAGAGTAGGTGGGGTGAGGGGTAGAGTAGGGATTGGGGGGGCGGTTAGTGCAAAAGGGGAAACCCGCTGGCTTTTAATAGAGTGTCTCCCCCATTAAATCTTAAATTCCGCTTCCCATTGGTTTGTCAGTGTTACCCCAGCACTCAGAACACAGACTGGCCCACACCTATTGTTGTATGAATGTTCTTGTGTCTCTCCTGGAGTCTTTTCTTAGAATCGTGGTTCCTAAACTTGAGTGTTCGTTCATGGGCCTTACTGGTAATCTATAGGATTGGAATCTGAGGGTGAGGTTGGGATGGGGCTAAAGCGTGAATGAGCACAAGCTCCATGCTCTGCAATCTGGTCTGCATTGTTTAGGATCTTTAAAGGGTCCTTGCTTCTGGAATTCAAATGTAACGAGAGACTCAGGGGCCAGGACCTTCACAGAGTCTTGCAAAACATACCGTCTTGTTCTTGGCTTTGATCTGTCTCATCCATAAGCCAGTTACAGACAGTGAGAAGGAAGGGAGGCATTAGGCTGTCTCTCTGTTTTGTACTGTGAATAAGCTCTGGTATATTCTATTTTTGACTGAAATTTAAATTAACCAAAGGCGGAGCATCCTGAGTAGAAAAGCCTTCCGTAAATGCGAGCCCTGGCATGAAGCGCTGACTTTGGGCAGGGCTGTGGTTACACTGGCCAGTGGTGACCATCTCTTCCCAACACCTTGTTCAGTGAAGTCGCATCAGTAGCTTGAAATTAACCTCAATGGGAGTATTTACACCATGGAAATGAGCATCAGGGCTTTTGGAAATGGCCTACCAGAATACCACTGGTTCTAGGCTGGTCAGCCACATCTGTTCTGAAGGTGCAAAATCTTACTTTTGCTTTCAAGGGACTGTGAGAGAAAGAATGCTCTCAGGATGAGGCTATGCTGTTGTCACTGAAACCAAATGTGTCCCTCCAAGGATGCCCAGCTGGGAGGGCCAGTGTGGCCTTCTGGGAAATGCTGTGGCGATGGGGCGCCCTCCCCATACCTTTCTTCCCACAGCGGTGCGCTTCTCTGATCCCGCCCACATTTATTTTCTTGTTCATCATGTTCATCAGCAGCACCAGCCGCTTTCTGAACACTTACAGGCCTATGCTTATGCCTGTCCCTGAGGGACATGCAAAGCTGTTTGAGACTCTGTCCCTAAAGAAATTGGAGGATGGGGGTGGAGAAAATGGAGCTAAAACCTCTTAGCAAATTTATGAATAGTGAAGAGTAAAACTGGCCGTAACCGGAAGTTTAGAAACTACAGAAATCAGGGTGCGCTGGGGACCTCCGAGATAGGTGCCTGCTCCTCTGTGACCCTGCAGGTGGCTGCGCCTTTGTCCTTTTGCAGCTGCAACCTCACTGCATCGCAGCGCCTGCTCCCACCTGCCCCCCCTGCTACCGCCTCTGGGCACCCCACGGGACAGGACTGGGGTCTGCAGTCTTTATAGCCACGCTGCACAGGGCAGTTCCCAGCGGACGTGCCTGACAGCCAGCAAATGATGGTGGGTGGCAGGGTGAGTGGGTGGACTTGAACCCGAGGAATGGGCAAGACTCAAACGTCAGGAGAGAATTGGGAATCCAGACAGGAGAGCAGCATAAACAAAACACCTGAATCGGGCTTAACCAAGGGCCCCCGAGAAGCCAGCCCACGTGACGCCTCGCATGCCCGTGGTAGGAGCAGAGGTGGGAGTGAGATTGTGCAATGCAGGTGAGTCTGGACCTGGCTGAAATCAGAGATTTTCTCATTATGTTCTTCCAGAGAACCCCAGGGCACTACAGAGACATTCCTGGAGCTCTGTAAATATTTTAATTTAATTTTCCAAATTACATAGTTTAAACAGTAACACAATTACATCGGCACATGCAAATTGGGTTTACGCTAAATTTTAACATGTTGTTGACCTCCAGTGGGTTAACTTGTGCGAGCCAATCAATTCTCTGAATAAAACTCTGGCCACAGCTGTTTAATTGAACACTATTCTGGGATTGCAACCTGTGCTATTAAACTGTAAGTGGTATCAGTTTTACTGATATGAATTGAGATTTTCTCCATTTTATGCAGCTTAAATCAAATACAGAAATAAATTACATGCTGAGGCTCATAGAAGATTGCCGTTTCTTCCATAAACCCAGATTTCAAATTTTTACGTACGTCAAAACCACCTCATTGTTCTCATTGACTGACTTCATTGTAGTCACAAATGTCTAATCATCTGGACTTCGGAAAAAAAAAATTATATTAATGTTGCCCAGTACCTAAGCAGAAAAGTAGACCTTAACATTTTTGAAACCTTTTGGGGCTAAAGCTAAAAAGCAACCAAGAAAATGCAACCTTCCTTTAAAAAAAAAAAATCGATTGTCTTGTGAGAGGTGGGAATGGACTCCTAAAACTCCTTTAGGGTAACTGGTTTCTTTTGGGGGGGAAACACTCAACTGGGGCTTTTAATTATGGAAATGTAAAGACCCTCTCCTGAAAGAGAGAGATTTGAGATACAAACTATAGCTGAGTGAGTGGGGAGGGGCCTTCATGGAGGTTGGGGGTCAGGAGCAAAGATTCTGTGGGCTGAATTGTGTCTCTTAAAAAGGATATGAAATTCCTAACCTACAGTCATTCAGAATGTGACCTCTTTTGGACATAAGATCTTCAAAGAGGAATTCAAGTTGAGATGAAGTTGTTAGAGTGAACCTTTTAAAAAACGGAATTATGGACACACAGATAGACACGCGCACACAAGGAGAATGCCACGTGAAGACTGTGATGTGACCACAAGCCAAGGAACAGCCCAAAGCTGGGAAAGAGGCCTGGCACAGATCCCTCCCTAGAGCCTTCAGGGGGAGTGTGACACCTTGATCTGCGACCTCAAGCCTAGAACTGAGAGAACACATTTCTGTTGTTGCTTCTGGCGATGTTGGAGGGAGTCCCGGCACCTGTTCACCCAGCGCCCCCAATGGGAGTTTAGCGTCCACTGCTTAAAGGAGGGAGAGCGTCCTGAGACACTTAGCGCAACACCATTCAGCGCTTCAGGGCCCAATCCCATCATATAGTGGGATCTCACTTGATGCTGTTTGAAAAAAGAAGTCTGATAGTTTAAAGACCTTCTGTGGGAGACCATAGGGAAATTTTGAGCTTCGGAGTGGCAAAACGAAAGAGGTATTTTAGGCAATCCATTTGTAGAGTTATACAATGTCATTGAACAGCTGCGGCCCCCCACCCGCCACCCCACAGCAGGACACAGGGGGACATTCCAGGCAGCTCTGATCTCCCAACAGGGGCCAGGGTGGTTACGCTGCCAGTCGCTCGGGGTCTGCCCTCACTCAAAACACACAACTGCCTGCAAACGTGATTGGACTCCAAAAAGGAAGCTCTCAGGAGCCCGGTTACCATCCAGGGTCAAGCCTGCACCTTATGCTGGTCTCTTGAGGCCACTGTGCACTGAGCTATGAGGTAGTGACTAGACAGGACATCTGTTCAGGTTGAATCAAGGTTTCCTACTCAGGCACCTCTCAAGCTGTTGGCCTGGTCAGAGGGAGGCCTTACAGCCCTGAGTACCCTGTACCTGACAGTCCCTTCGCTTTAACCTACACCTTGAGAGGGGAGGAGAGAGGAGGGTGCAGCAGGGCAGGCTGGAGGGCTGGTTCAACGATCCAATGGTGTAGTGGCTCCTGATGGCTTTCGAAGGTCCCTTCCCAAGGATCTGGGTTCCCCTGAGCCTCTGGCAATGGTTACCTTGACGTGGGGTTGGGGGGCCACCTTTTAACAACTTCACCCACTCCCAAATATGAGGTCACCTGCCTCCTTATCAGTGCTGCTGGCTGGACAGGTGGCTGTTTGGTACTCTGTGGCATCATGCCATCAGTCACATAGTCTGGGTATTATAGGACTCTCCTGACTTTTGGTCACTCTTACTGGTTTCAAAGAAGCTTATTTTCTGTGTAATTCAATGTGGTTTCATGTTTATACTTCGTAAAGCTTTGCATGAAAATTAATGTACCAACATCCTTTGTCAGATCTAATGCCCCAAATCCAGTTAAAAATAAATAAATAAATATTTTCACATGTAAAGAATATTGACCTTGGATTCTCTTTAATTCCTTAAATTAGTCCCTTTCTGCCCCCCTCCCCAGCTCTAATTTTTAATCTTTTATAGAAGTGTATATGGGTCAGCTCTTATCATCAGTTTGTCGAAAGGTACTTGAAAGCAGGGATGGTGGGTTTTCCCAGCATGGGTGTATTTCACCCCGTCAGACCTAACCGAGGTCTGACCGAGTATGACCCTAACCGAGGGACCGAGTATGAGAGGGTGCCATGTCAGTCCTTGAGGGGTGACTCTTCCGTGGGTGCGCTTTGCCTTGCCTCAGTGCAGCCAAAAATCACAAAATGGAGGAAATCCTGACTTCCCTCGCTGTATTTCCCTAAGCAAACTTGTTAACGACAGTTATAGCGACCTGTATTGATGGCTGCTCTCTGTGTGTCAGGGCTCATTTTGACAACTCTGTTAACTCCCAGAGTCACACAGTCTTGCATGGGTAACTGCTGAGCATTTGACATGTGGCTAGTATGCACAGGGGGTGGTGGTAAGTGTATAATACCCACTGGATTTAAAAGACTTAGTGTGATGAAAGTCTTATGAAATATCACAACAATAATAATATTTTGTGTTGACTGTATGTTGAAAAGCTACAATTTTGGATCTATCGGCTTAAGTAAAAGGTAATTAAAGTTCATTTCGCCAGCTTTAAACGTGTTTAAGTCACTTGTAGAACATTTTGCATTTGTACACATACATGGCTTGCATTCGTGGCTTCCAGTGTATTTCTGTCGGACGGCACGTCCGCAGAGCAGTGATCATGGGTGCTACTATTTTCATTTTATAGGTGAGGACAGTTGAGCTCAGAGAAGTGAATAAATGACTCAAGTTCCCATGGGTTGTAATGAAAGAAGCTGGGATTTGACCCCAGGTCTGCTTGGCTCTAAACACTATACACATAAACATTTTGCCTTAACTATCTCCCAGATTTATGACTCACAAGATGTTATTTTGATTCTAAATGAGACTGAAGCCCACCCATAGACTAATGGAGGAGGGAGTGTTTGTGTGTGTTACACACCAGCAGCAGTATGATGGAAGCCTCCACACTCCTTGGACCAGCCTAAGCTGGGAACCCTTGATGTTCAAGTTCAACCACTGCATCTCAGCCTGCACGCTTTGCAGCCCTTCCCACCTCCGGAAGCTGGTCGGCTTGTTCCGCACCTTATTCTAGGAGCATGGCATAAAGTCTTCACTCTGCATTCGTCTGTCGATTGATGTAGGAGTAAGTAAAGGACATTTTGCTCTCAAAAATTCTCAAGGTCAGAATGACAACTATCTTTGATAGAACAAACCAGGCCAGGGATATACTCAGACTCGTGAATCCAGTCAGGACCTACCAACCTGTCACTCTGATCTATCAGCCTTTAATAAAAGGCAATTCCTCTCCCTGGTGGCTAGAAGAACAATATTAGATACCTGGGGTTTGGGATCTTCTGGGAAATTAGTAATCTACCCAGGGAGGCAGGGGAGGGCGAGAGGAGAGAGAACAGAAGTGCCGCCTGGAATTTGTGAGCAATTTTTAGACGTGTTTTTGAGAACACCTTTATTTCAAGAAAAGGCAAGAACAATGCAGCCTTTGAAGACAGAGCTTTTATTGCTTGTCTCAAAAAATATCCAAACGCAGTGGGGCTGTACAAGTGTCACAAAAGAAATTAGGTTTCTCTTTTTCCTGCAAGAACAAATGTTTATAAGTGTGTCACGTGCTGGGTCTCATGGTAAGAAACATACATAAACAATTTGGCTTTACTTTCTACCCAGAGCAAAAGCGACTGAGAACTGTGAGCGCGCGTGTTTTGGGGGCTTGGGACCTGGGGATGGAAACAGTTTACAGGGAAAGATTAAAAAAAGTCCCTGCTTTTGTCTGCGTGGCTAAAAATCCAATTAAAATTTTCCTGCCCATTTGTCGGGCTGCTGAGAACAGGTTCCGTGTCACTGAACTTTGGCTGCTGTCCTTCTCCCAGAAAAACAATGTGAGATTTCTAAACTGGCCATGGTGTTAACCAGGGCCACGGGGGACGGAGCTGTACAGAGTGCCACAGGCTCTGATCCAGTGTGCTCATTCATTTATCTTGCTTTTCCCGGACGCGTTCGCTGTCAGCTGCAGAGCTAAATACTGAGCCATTCTGAGGTGGTTAACTTCTGCTGGAGCTGAGAAAATAGCTTTCAGAGCCCCTTATCACCAAATCAATCTATCTGGTACACCCCTGAAACGAAAATAATATGCTTTTGAAAATTCTCTTCTGGCATTTGACGGCCCTGAGAAGTTTTTTTCTTTTTCCCCAATTTAGTTTTAATTTGCCACTTTTTTTTTTATTTTTGCAAGTTGAGTTTTTAGTTCCCTTGTTCATTATTCAAAACTCCTTTGGTAACAAAGTTCCTAAGAGCCTCATATGGATTTTTCTGGCCTTTAGGCCAATGCTGCCCTGCCCCTGGCCCCCCCTCCAGTTCTGTGTGCAAATCCAGAAACAACTAAGCCCAGTGCATCCTGGAGGCTGCCTCCGGATGGTGCCACCGATAGCCCCCTGTCGCCTGGGCAGTCGGTACCTTTGAGGTCCCAGGGGAGGGGACTGGTCTGTGAGAGCTGAATCAGACATTCAAATACTCTCCTGGCAGGGACTGAGTGTAGGGGCCTGGGGAAGGTGCCTAAGTCCGAGCTGCCCAGCTGAACAGTACTGTGAGCCATGTATGAAATTATCAATTTTGAGTAGCTACATAAAAAAAGTAAAAAAGAAATAGGCGGAAATATTTTTAATAACATATTATATAACTCAGTGTATTCAAAGTATTACTTCCACATGGAATAAACACAAATTATTAGTAAGAGAGTTTATATTATTTTTTAGTATCAGGGCTGTGAAATCCAGTGCATCTCAATTCAGCCTGGTCACATTTCAAGTGCCCTGTAGTCACACGTGGCCGGTGGCGACCGCCTTGGGTGGCGCATGTCTAAATTCACAGGCGCTGCTGTTGGCGCCTCTCGGCTGATGGGGGAGGGCTGAGTGCTCTAAGGAGGACTGTGCTGAGTCGGCATGGGAAGTAGACACCGTGCCCCTGTGCTGAATTACTAGGAAAAAATGAAGAGGGTGATGGGAGGTGGGGACACAGGAGATGTCACGACATAACCAAGGTCAGAGGATCTCGATGCCGGGCCAAAAGCCCTCCGCATCTCCAGAGGCAGAGAAACTGGGGTAGGATGTTTCCCTTCTCTCCCCTCTCCAACACCCACTGTCCCAAGTCAAATTCCCAGGGCCCCGCGGTCGGGGCAGCCTCTCCATTCAAGGTGATGCTGTGACCTTGCCCCTGGGGCAGCGGTGGTCAGAGACGCTCCCTGTGCACAGCACGGTGCCACGAGTAGGGGCTTCCCCATCACCTGGCCCGGCTTTGCCACGAAGCGGCTGTGGGCCTTGGGCAAGCGGTTTAACCTCTCTGAGTCAGTTTGCCTCATCTGCAAGATGAGAACAATGTCAGCACATACCACACAGGGTAGTGGATAGGATTAAGTGGAGTCCTTGGTGCGGGGCCTGGTACCCCAACAAGGCAGCTCTCCTGTGCTGTTCAAAACTGTAAAAAGGGGTCAAGGACGCGCTCCTGTTACAGACGTTGTTAGCAGACACAGTGTGTGTCTGGTCACGGGTGACAGGTGCTCAAGACCTGAATGACAGGAGAGAGGTGGCTCTGTTGCTTCCTGTGAGTTGTTTGTGCGGAACGTTCCATGTGGTACACTGGGCTGAGGTGTGGCTTCCTTCCTTGCAGACTCACATGTTTTATACCCATACCCCATTTCTGACCATTTCCGTTTTGACGGGGCAGTCTTTCACCATGCTGCCCTCTTCAAAGCTGATAGCCGTGCTAGTCAAAACACAAATCCTCTCTTTGAAAGGAGAAAGGGGTGCTCGGAATGAATGTTCTGGTATCATCAGTGTACATGTTTGTGTATGTGTCTACGTGTTTTGTTATCTGTGTGTGTGTGTATGTGTTTGTTTCTAAACCAAGAGCCCACTCCAAGGGGCATGATGTTTTTCACAATACCTATGCATTTTTTCTGTATTTCTTTGGATTAATTTTTCATTTGCACACGTGGCCTATCATTGCCTTACAAGCTAGAACTGGCCTTAGATCTCCATCCCCAACACAGCTATGTGCAGCGCCTCGGCAGGAGGAGGTTGGGGCAGGCCGCCTCCTCCTCTGGATGCTCCCTTCTACAGTTGTTACCTGTCCCCAGCACTGTGGCTCAGTGTCCAGGAAGCAGCCTTGGCAAAACATCTCATGCCAGAGCCCACATCTCCAGGGCCACAGGCCACCAAGTCCCTGTAATCTTCATTGTTATTATCTCCACCATGTTTAAAGCTTTTACTATGTGCCAAGCAGTTACATGCATTTTCTCTAATCCTCAGAATAGCTGTGCAAGGTGGGGACAGTTATGCCCTTTCCCCACGTGTGACTGCAGCAAAGTTCCACTATCCTCCAGTGGCACCAGCTTCTAAGCCTTTGAGTTACACTTACCCCATGAGAAATAAGCTTTGTTAAGACACAGTTCTGTAGGGGATTGACTGCTTTTATCTGCTCTGGACACTATAATTTTGACTGCAAAGCCAGGCAGGGTTTGTTCAGATCAGATACTTATCTGTAATGGCACATCCAAGTGATCTTTCACTGGGGAACTTTGTAAAGACAGCCAAGGAAATAAGTTGAGAGCAACTGAAACCGCAGTGTGGAGGGAAAACTGCATACATTTCATCATAATCAATTAAAATATTTACTACAGCTACTATACTTCATGTCTCTTTTCTTTCATCTTATTATTATTATTGGTATTTAGTGAGGTTCTGATTAATGTCTAGTTCTTTTTCACTAAAGAATTAGAAAGTCTTTTGATTAAAAAAAAATGGCTAAAAGGAGAAGAGACTTCATGGTCAAAGGCTGATAGAGCTTTTCATGCCTAGCCACGTTCACCCTGTCTTTGTGTTTTCCTTCCTGGCCCTCAGATTTTACTGCATCAGGCTAAGCATCTTTCTCTCAGTCTCTGCTTTCCAACTTGCTCAAATTCAAGCACGTACTTATCAATTCCATTGCACCAGAGGCCGCATTTTCCTCCAAAATGCCCCCACCCAAATGCTGCACCTGCTTTTCCCATTACCCCAAATACAGCTCCTCACTCTCCTGGCCTCATGCTCAGATCTACCTGGGTCCCCAGGGGCTGCATTTTTCTTTACATACTGCTCAATGCCATGATCAGCAGGGGCTGTTAAACAATTTTGGGGACTTGAACCGAAAAGGAAATCTCTCGTTGGACAAAAACACGAAGACCACGTGTGACACTGTTCAACCTTATTCTCCTAGATATAGAAGCTCAGGGGAATCTTCTCCTTTTAACGTTTCATGCTCATTTGCACATCACCACGGCCAGTGTGAGCGGAGGGGTGAGCACATGGTGTCTCTGCTGTCATCTGTTCACTCTGCAGCTGCACTGTAGCCACTCTCTGATCATTGGAAGAGCTGGAGGTGGGGGAAGGGAACGGTACAGGGTTTTTGACCCAGAGTTCACAATCTAGAGTGGGGGTCTAGACAAACCCAGAGGATGCCAGTTCTTCCAGAACAGAGTGGCATTGAGCACCAGAGTGAATATTACAGGTGAGTTTCCTGGGAATTGAGCAAGAGGAAAGCACAGCTAAATGGGCTGTCAGAATTTTGGGGAGAAAGTGGGACAAGGATTGCACCTGGGCGGATGGGTAGGCTTTGATAGGTTGAGAAGAATGGGAAGGGCAGTCAGAGAAACAGGATAGGTAGGGAATAAAAATCTTCAGTGACATAAGCCACTCAAAGGAGATCAGTTTGGCTGGAAAAGAGGGTTCATGCTGAAGACAAGTAGGAGAAGTAGTGGAAGGAAAGTCCAGTGTCTGTCAGATTATCTGACACTGTGCTGTCCTCAGTGGTAGTAGTCATATGTGTCTGTCTAAATTTAGGTCTAAGTGAATTAAAATTTAGTAAATTGAAACTTCATTTCCTTGGTGGTTCTAGTCATATTGCTAGTGCTCAATGGTCATGTGTGTCTAGTGGCTACTGTATTGGACAGTTATAGAACATTTCGCTGCAGAAATTTCTGATGGACAACCTAAGGTTGTCGAATGCCAAGCGGAAGAATATGGACTTTTTCATAGAGGCCTTGGGAATCATTTACGTTATTTAAGCAGGTTACATGAGAGTGAAATAGCTTATATTTTTATGAACACATTGAAGATTTTATTTAACTCATTAATTAATGGGGGACCCTGCAAGATGTTAACAACCAGTTCAGTAATTGATGTTTTTTAATTGAAATGAAATTCACATAACATAAAATTAACCATTTTAAAGTAAGTGGCTTAAGTTTGAGTTCCAGTTGAGAAAGAGCTTTTAAAATATCAATCTGATGGCCGTGTGGAGGATCTACTGGTGGGACGGGAAATAGGAGACAGGAAGGCCAGTCGGAGGTCCAGGAGGGGCACGGGTCTGAGGGGTGAGCCATGTCCCAGGGAAGGGGGAGTAGGGCAAGGTGGGTGAAGAGGAAGCAGCAGCATTTGTAGGCAGAGCAGGTCAGCTTCGTGAATAGAAAGAGGCATAAGTGACAATTAACAATCAAAAGTTCCTGAAAAATGGAGGGGCAGATATGTTCAGATAGACAATTACTCTGAATGGATGAGTAGCCATCCAGGCAATGGCTTCTACAAAACATTGGAGCTGGAGTAGGAGAGGGAGAACTCCTGGGGCCAACACATCCATGGCTGCGATGGAGACAGTGTGCACATGTGTTGGCACCAAGGAGGGAGAAGAGTCCGAGGCCGAGTGTTGAGGGACACCTGCAGTTAGGGATGTTCTGCACAAGAAAAGGAGCAGGTGGGGAAGCAAGAGGGGGTCGAGGGGCATGGTTCATTTGGCAGATCTTTATTGAGCATCTGCTGCATACAAAGCTATATGCTATTGGTGCTGAGGATATGGTCATGATGATGCTCAAAACCCAAACAGCTCCCAGACCCATGATGCACATGACCCAGTGAGAGAAGAAGATAGAATTACAGGAACCATGAGGTGTGTCATGACTGAATGCTGCTGAAAAGTCAATGAGGACAAGGAACCCCGAGTAAAATCTTTGGATTTGGCCAGAGGGCAACAGCGGCCAGGGGCTAGGAGAGAGGAGCATCGCAGGAGAGCAAGAGAGCCCAAGCCAGGCTGCAGAAGGCCAAGAAGTGATTGGGAGGCAAGAAGGCAGAGACAGCAGCCATCAACTCGGGAGCCTTATCAGGAAGAGGAAGAAGAGAAAACATATCATGCAGGAGGCAGCAGACCTGAGCAGAGGCTTTTGCCGGGACCTGTGCTGTCCATGGCACAGCCAGGAGGAAGTCGGTAAAGAGCATGCTGGGAAGTTACTAGAGGGAGGAGCCAAGGGTGGAAGTGAAGTCCCTGGGGAGCTGAGGAAGGCTGACCTCTAGCGGGCAGGTGGCAACTTTTTTGTTTTAATGAACTCTTTTTTTTCAAATGAAAAGGCTATGCCTGTTCATGGTAAAATTTCAGCGACTGAAAAAGTGTCTCTCCCTCCCTTCCCAGAGGTAAAGGTTGGTCCCACTTCCTTCTGTATCCTTCCGGAAATGCTGTGTCCATATGCAACTACACGTGTGTCCGGGTGTGTGTGTATCATGCCGGCCCTCTTTCTAATGTATACCATTGGGAGCACACAGTGTTTTCTTTTTCTTTTTTTTTTAAATTTCACAAATAAGGTTTGGAAATTATTATCTGTCAATACACAGAAAGCCATCTGATTACATTTAATGGCTACATTTTCTTAAATGTGCTGTTATGTTTGTACCAGCCCCACACGCACAGCTACTTAGGTTGTTGCTGGTCTTTTGCTGTTACACACAATATTACAGGGAACATCTTATGCTAATATTTTTCCTTTTCTATTATGATAAAATACATATAAAACTGACCATTTTAACCATGTTAACTGTACAGTTCAGGGACATTACGTACATTCACATTAAGTACACTGTCCTTTTAGTCACAGCAGATGCTATGACTCACACCCCCAAATCATCTTCTCCAAAAGCAGCCCTAACCTATGACATGAAGGACATATGGATAGTTGGCCAGCAAATTTTAAAAAAAGAAGAAAGAAAGAGGTAAATATAATTTTGTAGGACTAGAGAGGCCTTGGGAAAAGTCCTTCCCTAGCTCTCTGTCAAATCTGAATTCAGGAAACATAAAACCTCCAAGATTTCAGTGAGGTTTCCTGACGTGATCACTGAGACGGCCGCGATGGAAACCATGGAGCTCTGTCTCCACAGCAGCTCCTACGACAGACATTTAAGAACTTGAGACAGGCCTGTTAGAGCTGATGATAAACAGAGGCTTGACGGCCTCCAATAGTTTTGATTCTTTGGCTGCATTTCCTCCTCGGCTGCCCCTGAAGATCCGTGTTGCCTCAGACCCAGCTGTTATGATGATCCTGATCCACTGCTTTTCTCTCGGGTGTCACCAGAAGTTCAACCCAACCGACTAGAAAATGACCCGTTTCCAAGTGGTCGATTCCACAGCAGACAGGCTGGTGAAGAGCTGGACGCTTCAAGTCGTAGCTCTCTGCTGGGAGCTTCTGAGCCCCTGCGTCCGCAGTGGAGATGCATGTTTATTTTCCATCACAAGGGGTACAAAAGCTGCGGCTCACACGCACAGATTTACACACCGCCAGGCAAGCCCTTTTCTCTAGAGATTATCTGAGGCATAAATTAGCCTTCTATAAATACATGTTGCAAGCACTCTTGTACCATTCGGGGCCATTATTATAATTCATCAAAGCAAATATGTAAATGGAATGACTGTCTCAAGGAGAGAAGAATTAGGAAATGAGGATTTACCCATATTCTGGGAAGATCTTTGCCTTCTGTTAGGTACCTTCAGGATTTGGACCTTTCTAATGTCCTTGGGAAACAGTAGCCCCACACCTGGCCGCCTTCCCGCTTTCTTGACCTTTTCCCTTGAGATACAACACATTGTGTATGATGCCTGATATTTTCTGCTAGATAATACTTTGGGCTATTTTTTAAACCAAGCACTTAAGCTGATAAGAGTCATATTTTTTCCATCTGTATTTCCAACCTATTGCCAGAGGTTCTGGGCAATAGATATGTTTTTGAGTAAATAGAATACTAAATCGAGGCAATGGATCATAAGTTTAAGGCAACGAGCCTCTCTCTTCACCATCCAATAAAAAAGGTCACCAGACAATGAGAAAGAAAGAGAATGGTAGGAGATAAAAAGTTTTAATAATGCAGTCTCCAGAAAGATCGGTCAAGCTTTTCTTCCTATTTCTAGGCCTGAGAAGATAAAGTCCTTGTCAGAGTGCAGGACGCATGCTCATTTCCATCCCAGACGATGTGCAGCTCTGGGGATCGATCACAGCAGCACCTGCTCTGATCGGCTGAAAATTCATCAAACTTGTCTCTCCCACATTTGGGGCTTGAGTCATTGTCCTAAGGAGATACAAAGAGACACTCAGTTATTGGCCTTGTGTGTGCTTTTTTTTTTTTTTTTCCTTCAATGGGAGCTGTTTAATCTTCTCCAGGCAGGCAGGCGAGCTATCAGCTGTAAGAACTTCTAGGTGACACCTTGCCATTGGTGGAGGCAGGACGAAACTGTGGAAAAAAGTGCCCACGTCTTAGTGGCAGCTTAGGTAAAAGGGCTATAGAAATAAGAATGCAGAAAACCTGCTCACCTCCCTTCTGTCCAACCCCACGCCAAAGCCCTGGGTATGGTGAGCAAGGGCAGGAGGGGGCAACGGGTAGCGGGGGTTGGAAGGACAAAGGTGAGAGCTAGTGGTCTGGGCTCTCCTTGGTGTGGCACGATCACTGTCACTTCACAAGCCTGATATTCTGAACCCTGGCCTTGTTTTCTCAGAAGCTGACAAAGGAGTTGCTAATTTAAATTTTTTTTTTTTATTGTTCAAATACATTTGTCTCCATTTTCCCACCACTATTTTCCACTGCTCCACCTACCCCTACCCACCCCCCCCGACCTCCCACCCTCAATCCTTCCCCATTTTGGCTTTGTCCATGGGTCCTGTATACATGTTCCTTGATTTTAAATAAATTCATCACCAAGTGATGTTGATTGTGAGTTGCCGCCTGCAACGCAGATGCTGCCGTTAGAAAGTTATGTCAATCAAATAAACAAATCACTTTTTCCTGTAACAGTTCTGAGCTCTCCGATGGCTCGATTCCCCAGGTCCACATGTTCAGTTTTGGAGGCAATAGGCCCCTAACACAGTGTCTTGGGAAGTTCGCTTCTGTCTTGGATTGAACTGGCATCTGAGACGCTGCTAAGTTTTTTCAAACTTTTTTCCCCTTCTCTTTTACTGCTTCTAAGCTTTTTGTGATGTTTAATTGAATATGACATGCAAGATCTTGTTCTTCAGTCCAAATTGCAATTTCACATCCAAACCAGTTCTCTTGATGGCTGAATGTGGATAGTCCATTTCTGAAGCTCACATGCTGCCCTGGTTCTTGCTGGGCAAATGAAACAGCTCACCCACCCTGAGACTTTGTCCACAATAAAAAAAGATTTTTTTCCCTAACCGATGTGATGTAATTTACTAGTCTCCTTCAAGTGCTTGGGTGCAATAAGGGATCATGTTAAAATACTGAAGACATTTCCCAAGAAATGAGTCCATCAGCCCTTTAAATCTACACTGGCACACATCCCTAACATTAGCAAGAACCTGGGGTTACTGAAGCAATTATGTATGAATTTTTGAGTTTCTCCTTTAAAAGATTTGGGTTCTGCCTGGCCTTCCATCTCTTGTGGAATGTATAACTCGATCACAAGCTTTTATAAACCAGTCTTGTTAATAATAGGTGTGCCAAAGCCTCTATAAGAGCAATTTTAAACCCATGTGCTAGATATCTTTTTAGCTCTAGCAACCTGTAGGATGTATTCCAAAATGGTTGACTATGAAAACTAAAATTGCAGTTTACACAGTATATTAATAATTGTTCTTAAGGTTGAAATGAACACAAATGCCCTATTTCTCTACAGGATGCTATGGCAGGGGTGGGGGACCCCCAGCTCTCTCTAAAGTAGGACCCAACTAGCCTTCCTCTTTCATCTCCCACTGTTTTCCTCTTTGTCGGTTAATTTATTCATTGTGTGCACCCAACATTCTCTGTCTCCTGTATTCCAGGCATTGCGCTGTGTGCTTAATAAACATTCCCCCCTTTTCTCCGCCTGAATCCTGCCGTCTTTCAAGGTCAAGGGCCATTTCCATTCTTCTTCCGATGTTCCTCAGATGCTCACAGACCGCAGGGAGCTCTCCTGACTCCCTTGCATTTCCCTTGATAGCTCACTTTGCACTTATTCTTTCTTGACCCCAAGTCATTCTGCCAGGTTTCTGTATCCTGAGTCACCAATGGGACTGTTACCTCTTGGTAGGCTGGGATGGTTTCTCTTGTTTCTCCCCAGGCACTACAGCTCAGAACGAGTGCTGAGTGTGTGTTCGGGCGAGTGGTCACTAGAAGCCTTCTGCCACACCTCCCCTCACCCCAGCATCCTTCCCTGGTGTTCTTCTAAGAACACTCCTGCTCAGAAACTTGGTCCTCGCTGTTCCCACTGTCTGGAATCCTCTGCTCTCAGTTACCGGCAGGACTTCCTCCCTTGCTTCCTTCAGGTCTCTGCTCAGCGCCACCTCATCAGAGAGGACTTCCCTGGCCAATGTGCGTGACATAACACCACGCCCACCCTGCTTCCTTCTTCTTTATCACTAAGCACTGAACATATTATGTGCTTATTGGTCTGTTTGTCATCACTCACAAGAATATAAGGCCCTTGGCTTAACAGAGATTGCCTCTTTTGTTTAGTGCTATATTCTGAGTGTCCAGAACAGGGGCTGGTTTGTGCCAGGTGCTTACGTATTTGTGGAGTTCATGAATGGAAAGCTATTTTTTTCCAGGACAGCTCTGCCCTTGGTGTGGGTCCTTCCAGAAGGACTGTGTATAGTACACAGTGGTGGTTGTCACCACTTGCCAGGGCTCAACTTCAGTTGGACTTGAACTAGCCAGGATTGACAGCCTGGGCTCTAGGGTCCATGCCCTGCCTGAATTGCAGGCCTGGTCTACCTGTGGATTTCCTGGCCAGATAACCAGTCTCATCCTAAGTTTCCTCATCTGCAGCATGAGAATCTTTACTGTTATAAAGGAGCAATAAGATAATGCAGCCAAGTTGCTGGCACAGTCCCTGGCAAGCAATAATGGCTGAGCTAATGCCAGTTTGACCAAAGTGGACGAGAAGGCTCTGGGCAGCTCTCTTTAGCCACTAGAAAGTCAGTATAGATAATGAAATTAGTTGGGGCTTTGCAAATGTTCTTAGTTTACAACTTTTTGAGAACTGGATGTCCACGATTGTTACTGTCCTGAACTCCACTCAACATGGGATGAGGCTTTCATTGACAGGTCTACAGGGGGTCAGTCAGCTGCCCTAAAACAAGCATTAGAGGCACAATCCTGGCTGTGACCTTCACTTAGGGTCACCCTTCTGGTTGTCTCCCCAAATCCAAGTTTTAAGGTGACGCTGTGGTTGTGGGTTTGTCATTGGTTGGTGCTGGTCTGACCCAGAGAATGACAGAAGGAAGAAAATGGGAGTGAATGCCAATGTCAAGAGCTAGATGAATTTTGAGCTGACTGGTCCTGGGGAGTCCTCTCCTAGGCTATTTTGACTACACAGACAGTTTAACTTAGTGTGTGTGTGTGTGTGTGTGTGTGTGTGTGTGTGTGTGTGTGTGTTTCTTTGATGCGTTTGTTCAAACCAGGGGAACAAGACAAGAGCTTCTAGTGTTTTGTTGTAATGGTTCCTGTCTTGTTCCCATGGTAAGCACAAGTATGTTTCCTGCAGCCTAACTTAATAGGGTTTACTATAACCTGACAACACACATAGGGCCTTTAGTCTAGCAGCTTCTCTGTGCACATGTCAGAAACTTGGCCTTAACCAGCCTCAGTGCCCACGCAGAGCTAACTTAGAGCCCCCGCACCTACCTGCCCATTTCCAACAGTGGGTGTGTCTCTCTACACAGCACATATGTTTCTCATTATCCAGGTTTAGCACTTGATTAATTCTCATAACACTAAAAGATATCGGAGTTCTTTTTCTATTGCCTATCATTAGGTTGCCTAAAAGTAATTTTCCTTCAGTGGCCCCAAATATTCTTCAAAGACTAATTTGACCTTGAGAAGAGGAGTCGTTTTCCTAGGCAATTTGACAGTACATTTGAAAAATCACCTCTGCGCATCTTAACAGGCGCTCTCTTTGGGAAAAGCCAAGAAAAGCTGAGAAATGATGTGTAGCCTCTCTTCAATCATGTTTTCTCAAAAGGCATAGCTGATCGTGAAATGATGAAGCCTGGGGGAGAAGATCAAGTTGGAAAAAAAAAAGAAAGAAAGAAAGACAGGGGTGTTTCATTTCCCTGATCAAGTTGAGACATAGTGGTCAGAGTCTTTCTTATCATGCTACCACTCACATTAAATTTTTTACTTACCAGAAATTTAAATAAATGAAAGAAAACAATTATTTATCAATGTCTTGGAAGCATCTCACATTTGATTGACAGAACCTTTACTCTTTCTTGACAATGGCTGATCAGCTAGGGCTAGAGCCTTCAGGAGAGGGACTGACAATTGCTTAAAGAAAGGATGCTTTAGCAACCTCCACGCTCCTAGCTCAGGCTGCCGGGTCTTGGGCCTCACTATGAATTTCCCCATTTCAGAGCACTTGATAATGAGAGAGCATTGAGCGACAGGAAGTTTGAGGCAGTATAAGATTTGGAACAGTTAAGAGAACAAGCTCTGGACCTGGGTTCAAATCCTGGTTCTTCCATATACAAGTGATTCATTCTGTGTGTTTTAGGTTTTGCATCTTTACAATAGGAATAATGATTCCTCCCCCAGGAGTGGCAGAGGCTGGAATGAGATCATTTGGGTCAAGGACTTAGAACAGCACCTACCTCAGTCACAGGTTGGATATTGTTGCTGCTGCAAGTCCCAGTGTTTCCATAAAAGAGGGAGTCTCTGGATCCAGGAGAGTAGAATTTCTGGGCGCTTGACTTGGGAAACTCTTCAGGCATAAAATTCAAAGACACACACATTTTTTTCCTTCTGCTTTCCCTGTTTCTATGCCAAAATCGAAGTTTAGATTATAATTTTGAGGACCACTTGTTGACAGCCCTGGGAACACTAACTCCTGCTGTTTTTCAGCCCGCAAGAGACCATTGACGTATCTGAATTCAGTATGAGTTGGGCACGTGCCATCTAAATGCCCTCCTGTCATCCAAGCCCTATCTCCCGTGAAAGGAGTCAGGGCTTGTTTCTTGTCTATCTGGGGGGAGGCAGAGTTTCAGAGCAGTTGTTTCCAAACTTCAATTGTTTTCTACCCTCTCCACGTCTCCTGTGATGTCTACATAATACCTGTACTATACTATTCTTATTGTTAACTTTTCACATGTACCTATAATATACTGACCTTTATTACTTTGCCCCATTCTGAGTAATCCTACCTCTGAAATTACAGTTGCATGGACTAATTGTTTTTTAATAACCCACAAGAAAGTAACTCCATTGTGATTAAAATGGAATCGTGGATCCCTAAGATTCTGGTGGGACAGTGAATTTCT
The DNA here is from genome assembly GCF_021234165.1 of Pteronotus mesoamericanus. NCBI lineage: Eukaryota > Metazoa > Chordata > Mammalia > Chiroptera > Mormoopidae > Pteronotus > Pteronotus mesoamericanus. The sequence goes on from NW_026555229.1 coordinate 15,856,980, forward strand.
GCAGAAGGAATGTTCTGTTTGAGGCAGAAGCGTGACCAGAGGCCCCTGCCAAACTGGGGCTGGTCCTTTCAGTTTTTGGTCTCCTGACAGCCCAGAGCCAAGGACTCCGGAAGGATAGACTCAGAAGAGACATTTTCTGTCAGTGACAAGAGTATGCGTCTCAGACAGCTGTCACTGAACAATTAATCTTCAAAATGAGATCTCAATTACCAAACATGTGTTCCTATGAGCAAGGCCCTATTCTCATCATCCAGAGCTGCCATTAGACACAAATAATATATATTTTCCATTCATAATTATCTCCTCTTAATGCAGCCTTGATGATTATGATGTATGCTGTAACTGTTGACTCCTCGCTGTTGGAATTGTTAACATATTGTGAAAATATGCACAAAATCATTCTTTCCAAGCTGACTTTTGCTGTTAAAATTAGAAGGACCAATATGAGTTTGAACAGCGTGAATAGGAAGAGAAGATGATCAATTCTTGTGCTTGGAAATACAATTGTCTCTCTGCAGCTAGGATTTCTTCCTTTCTCATCTTAGGTCTTCTTGTGCTTATTATAATGAAGACAATAAAGGAAAGTGAAGAGGTTGGAGGCTGAAGGGGAATAATGGAATATTTTAGTATAAAATGGTTTGGATTTTAATGTTTTCTCTGTGTATTAACAGATAGACTTAGTTCATAGAAATTTGACACAAATCATATGCATTTGGTTTATCAAGGGGTTTTGAAGTAAATTTTTGATTCAATATCTTCTGATTTGCTGCTCATTCAAAAGAGGGGAAAAGTATTGACATTTAAGAGAAAAATCTAGATAATATACCTATTTTTTAAAAATCTGTTGCTGAAATGAAACACTTATCTATTGAACAGACAAGTACCAAGCCCATTTATTCAGAACCAAAACTTGGCAATGGCAACTCCCAAGAGACCAATGAATCCTTTGATTTTTAAAAACAATTAGGATTTTTGTTTTAACCATCGTAACTGGATGAAAAATACTTTCTTGCTCCATTTGGAAAATAACCACTTTCCGTTTTTTCTCCCGTCGCCTTTGAGAATCTCAGTGGTTTCCTGCCCAGGATTGGCTTTCTTTCTGCCCCTGTTCCATGGGCACTTTGTTCCATGAAGCCATGAGGGGAAGCGGGTCAGTCATTCCCGGTAGCTGCAGTTAAATGTGTTTCTAGCACTTGATTCAGGAAATAGTCTGTGACCCACAAGTCCAGAACTGAGTCCAAAAGCCACTCCCCACCCCGCACCTCATCACCAAGACAACTCATGTCATTTTTTCCATGGCCCTAAGCAGACCTTTCCTTACGAGGGGGGACGGTGATGCCACTCTCCCAGCAGGGGCTCTGACATTCCTAGGACAGCACCTAACCCTGGGTGTCTGAGGGATTTGACATCTAGGAGCCAGGACCCTGCCTCAGTGAACCTCCAAAAGTTGTTTTCAAATGTCAACACATTCCTTGTGTGGAACTGTAAGCACAGATTTGTTACAGATCCTCAGGGCTATCTGTCTGTCCTGCCTCAAAGGGCTATTTTAAAACTGGAGTATTTGATTCATACTGAGCACTAATGAGAACTGCAGATCATAGGAAGGGAGGAAGTTCCCATAAGCACATGGTATGAAAAGTTAATGTCATTCCAAAGCAGACCACCCAGACAGAAAACACATCTCCTACGCCAAATGAGAGGTGGGGGAGACACTTCTAATTAAAGTTTCAGTCCTCCATCCAGACCTGTGTTAAAACACTGAGGAGCTTTTCTTAATGTTTGGTTTCACTATGAATATTTTGCAAAGATAACGTAGGTTTTGCTTAGCAGCAGACTTTCCATTAATATTTATTTTTACACAGCCTGGGTTCAGGGTCTAGTTCTCTTTGTGAGGAAGTAACTACCCAAATCCTAGCTACAGCATTCTCTTTGGACGACTTTTTAAATTGCATATGAGAGTATATTATTTAAAATTGCACATAATGTTTTAAGGAAACATACTTTCAAAGTTAGGATAACCTGACTATAAACATCTGTAAAATTGCACATAATGTTTTAAGGAAATACACCTTCTAAGTTAGAATAACCTGGTTAGAAGAAACATCTATTTCTGTGTTTCATCAGACATCTCCAGAGTTTTAGATGTGAGGGAGGTAGAGAAATGAAGGTCTGGAGGGTTCTGGAGAGAGCCCTGTCCTGGTCAGATTTGCTGTGAGGATGATGTTCAAGTCGTCTTTGCTTCAGCACTTCCCTTGGTGGGGTATTGATCAGAAGCTGCATATCTGGGTTTACTTGATGTCCTGACGTGCCAGTGGATTAAATGCATTTCAAATAGAGAAGCTAGAAGATGGGGTTTTAAATATGCAGAAAGCAGAGCAGGAAGTCCATATGGCATGGAATAAAGGCACACACACTTCTGAAAACTTAAAAGCCTGTCATCTGCTAAGCCTGCCCGTAACAGCCACTCAAAGATAATTGCCACCCATGTGTCCTTGATGAAAAAAGTGCATCACACTGCCCAGGAAATTGGCTTCACCTGCAACAAGAAAGACTTAGATTAGCTGAAGCAGAACTTCCACCTGAGCCACCTGAGGTTATGAGAGTGAGAGGCTGCGGGTGGACTCCAGGATGGACCTGTTTATGTCCCCAGACTCCCATCCCTTCTCCTTGTCTTTGGGCCTTGAATGTCTCCCTGAGCTGTAGAGTAGACAGGTTGTTAGTGTCTCCAGCATAATTGGACATGTGGGAACAGGAATTTTAAAGAGCTGAGCCTGTTTTCTCACATCACATTTGTGCAACTGCTATGGATTCCGATGGCATCAACCTACAAAGGTGGCTGAGGCTTGCTCGATGGTGCTGGGCACTGTTCTGGGTGCTGGGTGGCTGCCCTTAACAGTTTGTCATCTGGCCAAGGAAGCAAGCCATGGGTAAAAAGCAATCTCGCCCTGCAGGCAGAGCTGCAGGAAAGTGAGAGAGAAAGGGCAGGTGGCAGGAGCGTCCAGGGAAAGGTTTGGCCCATAGGGTGGGGCGCCTTTAAAGACGGGGAGGCTGGGGCAATGGCACAACAGATGCATAGCCAGACTTAAATTCAGGGGTTCCCTGTCCAAGCCCGTGGGGGTGGGGGCTGGGGGTGGGAAGGTCAAAGAGGGAAGCAGCCCAGGTATGACGGCTCCCACCCCCAGCGTGGTGGGAGGCTCACCACACGGCCCTGCCCAGGTGGCAGGCATTACCTGGGGAGCCAGCCATCTGCATTCCATTCCTAGGTAAAAGCTTTTGTTTCTTAACTGTTTTCTTGAATCTCTTGAAACTGTGCAGGTCAAGAACACCCTGACCACTGATGGATTTGCCACTTACGCCCATGGTTAATGTGCCATTAAACTATTCTGGAATCCCTTAAACATCTGGGCAGACAGACCGCATGCTGGTGACTTTTGCTCGTGCCTCAATGTCCTTGGCTAAGGGGTCACTTCCGGCCCTAGAGCACTTTCATCCTAGGAGCTCTGCCATCTGCTCTGGCTGTTCACAGAGGCCCAAGAGGGGCAGCTGGGGACAGGAGGGGGCAGCCAGAACCTGGACTAGCACAGAGGGAGTGGTACAGTGACCTGACCAGCTCTTGTGAGTCATACAGGCTTCTGGTGCTGAGTGTTCCTTGGTGCCCACTCATGTCTCCTAAGGCTGGAGGAGCCAGAGCAGCCCCGGGGCCGCCCCTTCCCCGCCCTACTTCCTTTCAGAGCCCCCACACCCAGGCAGGGAACGCAGAGGGGGCCTGGGTGGCCTCCCGCCAGCCAGATGTGGGGATCCAGGGCCCCATGTCTCCCCCAGTCTGGTGCCAGGCCCGGGTGCCTTTTGGGCAGCCCTGGCAAGTGCCCTTGAGCAGCTTAATTTGTACTCCTGCTTCAGAGACCAGAGGCTTAGGGAGAATTATAAACACTGCTTTCTGTGGATTCTGGGCTATGTTGCTTATTTGGGGTAATAATTCTCATTATGCTTTGTGGTCCTTTTTAATAAAAATGACATTCCCCTTATCTTTAAAGGTTGAAATCTCAGCCTAATGTATGACCCACTATCCTTGGAGAGTTATAAAAATTAGATTATATAACCTCACATTTCCTGCTAATGAACATGGTGAGGCTTCGGCCCGACGAGAGGGAGACAAGAGATGGGGATTTATGCTTTAATAACCCTGCTTAGATTGGTGTGTGTGGCTGCGGGCAGCAGGCCACCGATGGGCACAGCAGGCACTGCAGCTTTCCTGGCCAGCAGGGCAATATTTTTTATGGCAGTAAATCTCTCTGGGGTGAGGGTTCCTTACACTGTACCAGGGGACAGCTGTGGCTGTGGCTTTGCGTATGAAATGGCTCTGAAAATAAGACTATTCTCGTCGTCTAGAAAAATGCTACTTGGTACTGCCGTTCTTTGGGTCTGAATGTGTACACAGGCGCTGCTCTGGGCATGCGCTGATCCCAGGCATGATGCCGGTTGTCATACATGCGATTTCCCCATTTATTCTTCATGATGCCCCTGTGAGATAAGCATTGCACTTGTACGTGTCCCCATTTTGCACTGTGACCTTCCTCAGGGCAGAGACCATGCTTTCATTTCGGTATTCCCAGTGCCTCAGGCAGTTCACAACAGGTGCTCAATGTTGCCAAATGACAGACAGAGGTCTATGGTGGTTAATTTTATGAGTCAGCTTGGCTAGGTCATGGTGCTCAGATATTTGTTCAAATATTATTCTAAATGTTTTTATGAAGGTGTTTTTTTTCTTTTTTGGATGAGATTAACATTGATATCAGTGGACTTTGAGTAAGGCAGATTGCCCTTCATAATGGCGGTGGGCCTCATCCAATCAATTGAAGGACTTTACCGAAGGGAAAAAAAACAAAACAAAACAGAATCCAGCTAGCAGGTTGCCTTTGGATTGGATCTGTACCTCTTCCGTGAGCCTCTAGCTTGCTGGCCTACCCCACAGATGTTAGATTTACCAAGCATAGGCATTCACATGATCCAGTTCTTAAGAATTAATTTAGTTAGAGATATACCTAGCTATATAGTTATTTCTATATGTCTATATCTCTGTCTTCCTAGCTAGCTATATAGCTATCTCTATATCTGTATTTATCTTCTGTTGCTTATGTTACTCTGGAGATTGCTAATACCAAACCCAGTGTATTTTCAGATGTGAACCACATGGGAAGTACCTAGGGAGGTTTTTTAAAAAAATACTGATTTCCTGGGCCCCATAACCAGATACTCTGATTTAATAGGTCAGGGTATAGATAGGAAATGAGTATTATTTAAAAGCTCCCCAGGTAGCCATCAGGGAAATGCAAATCAAAACCACAGTGAGATACTTTATACGTACCAGGATGGCTCTAATAAAAAAGACAGGTATCCATGAGTGTTGTCTAAGATGTGGAGACACCAGAATCCTCATCCACTGCTGGTGGGAATGTAAAATGAAGCAACTACCCTGGGGAAAAATCCCTGAAAATCCCTAAAGTGTTAAATACAGACTTACCATATGACTCAGCAATTCCACTGCTAGGTATAAACTCAAGAGAAATGGAAGTGTACATTCACATAAAAAATGTACATGAGTGTTCATAGCAGCATTGCACACCGTCACCGAAAAGCAGAAGCAACAGAAATGCCCATCATCTGATGAAAATGACTCCCCTTTGTTCTTGATAGTCAACTAAAATTCTAGGTTGACAGTAATTTTTCTCTCAGCACATGGAAAATAGATTTTATTGCCTTCTAGTTTCCATTTTTCCTGCTGAGAGAAATTAGCTATCAGTTTTTGAAGGTGATCTGTCTCTTTTCTCTGGCTTACCTTTTAAGACAATTTTTAAAAATCCTCACCCGAGGATACATTTTTATTGATTTGAGAGAGAGAGAAACATCAGTGTGAGAGAGGAATATTGCTGTGTTGCCTCCATATACACCCCACCCGGGGATCAAATCTGCATCCTAGTCACGGGCCCTGTCCAGGGATCAAATCCACAACCTTTTGTGTATGGGACAACGCTCCAACAAATTGAGCCATCTGGCCAGGGCTCTCTAGCTTATTTTATTAAAAAAAAAAAAAAAAAACACAAACTTTTTCATATGTGCTGTAGGCTGGGTATTTGTGCTCCTTTTCCCCCACTCCAGTTCACATCTTGAAACCCTAATGTCCCATGTGATGGTATTAGGAGGCGGAGCCTTGGGGGATGATGCTTCCTTAGATCATGGGGGTACTGCCCTCAGGAATGGCATTAGTACCTTGATAACAAACCCCAGAGAGCTTGCTTGCTCCTTCTGCCAAGTGAGGGCACAATTAGGAGTCTGAAGCCCAGAAGTGGACCCTTACCTAACCATGCTGACCTGCTGATCACGTGCGTCCACCCTTCAGACCTATGAGAAATACATTTCCGTTGCGTATAAGCTACTCCGTCTGTGGTCTTTTGTAATAGTAGCTTGAACTAAGACAATATGGATGGTTTCAAAAAAATACACTATAGTATAATGAAGCTCAATGTATTTTTGTACTCTGGCTTTTAAAATATTTATTCTCTCTCTTTGGTGTATTAAAGTTTCATATGCGTGTATTTCTTCATATATATACATATATAAATACACATATGTGTGTGTGTATATATATATTTTTTTTTGGAGGGGCGGATTCATAGGGATAGATTTCTTTTAGTTCTCAAACATTACTTTTTGCTCCATTCACTCTCTGCTCTAATTCATGAGCTTCATTTAGACCCAGGTCCCTCAGCCTCAAAACTATCACCACAACATTGTAAAAATTTTAGCAGCATCCCTGGTCTCTGTTCACTTGATGCCAGGAGTACATACTCCCTACTTTTTGCCGGTTGTGACAGCCCAAAAATGTCCCCTGCAGGACAACATGGCCCTGGTTGAGGACCAATCTGACTTAGGCACATATTTATTTATCCTCCCTGTTTTCTTAATGTTTTGTTCCAAACCTTTGTTATTTCTGGATAATTTGGATAATTTCTTCACTACTTCTTTCGTTCTACTTTTTTGTCCATTTTTTAAAATAGTTGCCTTGTCTCTGTTTATATTCAAATTGGTCTTTTATTTCTAGGAACACAATCATTTTACTTTTGTCTCTGATAATTTCAGTATTCAAAGTCATTGTTACTGATTTTTGGTTCTGCTGATTCTTACTTGGTCTCTCATTTCCTTGTGTGCTCAGCAAATATGTTGCTCATTTTCTTTGAAACTTTTGTACGTGGGAAATTTTCATCGGTGGGATGAAAGGGACTTTCTCCAGGGATGATTTAATTTCGCTTCTGTCAGATTCCTGGGATCACTACTAATCTCCAACCACTTAAATTGTTGGTTTGAGAAATTTCAGGCTGCAGATCATAAAAATTCTAGCTGCAAACCTGAGCGAGAGTCCGCTTGCGGATATTGGTTCTCAGGGCTTCTTTGCCTCTTTCCCTCTGTCTCAACCTTCAAGGGAGGTAACGCTTCCGGTGGTCCATGGGTGGTAAGAAGGGAGTGAGTTACTTCTAATTTACCTTTACACTGAAAGTTCATCACGTGGGGGCCTGGATTTATTAGTTAGGTTTTCTTCTTCGACTCCCTTCCAGACCGACCCTGTACTTGGTCTCTGGCGCCCTGTGAGGCTGTGAAAATCTAAGCTCAACAGGATTGGCTGGCAGAGGCCCCCAGGGTGAAAGCTGTCAGTTTTTTGCCTACCTCTTGGGTTCATGCCTTCACTTCATTTTCTGCCTTCATGCTCCCTATTTTCTTGCCGGTTTGTCAATGCCCCTCAGAAGGGGTTTACAATTTGGCCAGCATTTTAAGCTATTTTCAACAGCCAAATTGGTCAAGGTACCTAGTTTGTTATTCTGCTGGCAGTGTAATATTGAGGGTTTTTTTTTTTCTTTTCCCACTCACAGATCCGTTAGTTTGTGCACTTAAAGCTATACCTGTTTTATCCACCACATACAACTAGCTTGAGTTTCTTAGGTCGGTGTTTCATGGGAGTTGCAGATGGAGAGATAAACCGGGAACTCTGTTGCATTGCTGTTTTCACAGACTTTCCCTTCACTGTCGACTCTCTGGCCAGAGGCAATTACATGTGTGAACTTAATGTAGTCCCCGGTTACAGAGCCTTGCCCAGAGCATGCATCGGGGTTCCACCGAGCAGCTCTCGGTCTCTGCACAGAGGCTCGCTGGGCTGCTAGGTTAAGAACTTCCAGCTTTGAGGAAATGATTTCTGCATCTCCATCTTTTTCACTTGCTCCTCAGTGAGTCAATGCCATTTTTGAATGAGCTTGCAGTGTACCCACCTGCAATGAAAAATAGAAAAATATGCCAGGGAAATAGTTTGCTGTTACCAGCCGGGAATAACCAGTCACCACAATAATAATGAACATAACAGCCGTGACGATGACAACAGTGGTGTGTACTCTGTACTGTTCACCGTACTTGGGACTTACCTGCACTCGCCAATGCAGATGAGCTCATGTAATTAATCTCATGAACAAGTGGCCATGCTATTTAGTTATTGCCAGTGTCAAAACCGATTACAGCTGGATCACTCATAAACCACCTCTGCAGCTCCCCTCACTCACCCCTCTTGGCACTGACTCTGGCAACTGGCTCGTGGAGGTGGGGCCCTCAGCACTGAACCCCATGAGTCTTTCAATGGTGTGTTTTTATGCGTGGGGTAGGTACTTAGCTTTCCTATTGCAAAAAAGTCCTAAGATAAAGTTATAACAGGTATGCTGTGTGACGTGAAACTTTTAGGTATCGATCCCTATTTGTCTGTAATGGAAGATGTTTTGGGTGTGTTCTAAGGAAAATCTTGGAGCTGTCTGCAAGCACATCTTTGGCCCCCTCTGAATGGAGATGGTCACCTCCTTTTACATATTCAGGACCTTGATACACAGCCCATTCATTCTGCTACACCAGCGACTTTCAAACATTTTGTGAAACAATCTCAAACACCAAGTTTGAGACGCACCCTACAAAAAATTATTTTGTCCTGACATACTTGAGAGTAAGTTGTTTATCTGATACCTCATCACTCCTGTGTACCTTTTTTAAAGTATTTCCTACACATGCAAACATTTGTCCACAATTCTGCAACACAACGAGCAAAATCAGGAAGTTACTGTGGATATATCACTACCATGTGATCCTCAGACTTAATTTAAATTTCTTGAATCATCCCAATAAATGTCTTTTATTGCAAAAAGATCCAGTTCAAGATCACATGTTGGATTTTCTATCTTGTCTTTTTGTGTGTTTTTCCTTAGAGTTTCCTAAATTTTTGTGACCGTGATGCTTTTGAAAATTATAGGTCAGCTGTTCTGTTGAACGTGTGTGTCTCAATTTGGGTTTGTCTGCTGATTCCTCATGATTGGATTTAAGCCAGGCATCTGAATCAAGAACATCACAAAAGAAACAGCAAATTCTTCCTATTCTTCCTACCAAGGGGCACTCAGGGTTGATTCCTCCCATTTCTGGTGATGTTCACTTTCACTACTAGATGTAGGAGGTATCTGTTAAGCTTCTCCACTGGCAAGTTACTTCCTGCCTTTAATAATTACAATTACTAAGTATTTCATGGGGACTTTCTTTAAGACTATGTAAACACCCTATTGCTTATCAAACTTTCAATCTATTCATTTAGTTGCATCATTTTTGGCCCATGGGTTCCTATTTTATTTTGATGTATATCTTTTGATATTCTAATTTTTTCCAGCTATGGCCAGTGGTTGCCTGTTCATTTGATATGTCCTCATCATTCTTAGAGTACTTCCTTACTTTCTGACCAATCAAGATATCCCAAGATCATCTTATCCTCAAACCTAGAATCAGCTATTTCTCCAAGGAGCCCTGGTTCCTTTCAGAGCAGAATGGTATTTAGAAACCATGATCTGGCCAGTAAATGTGTTCACTGCTATTGGGGTGTTATTATTTCAAGACCTTCTCATGGACAGAACAAAGGGTTATGGATATGCCTATATATACACACACATTTACATCTGTATTTATTTTAATATGTATATGCTTAAAATCATGAGCTTACATTGATACTTTCAATTCTAATTCAATACCACACAGCTCACTCTAAGTTTTTCCCTTTCCCTATTTGTAACCGTAACAATGAGAAACTTGACTCTTATTATCCTTAATACACCAACTTGTTTGACCAGTAACCTGCACTTAACCAATCTCTGCCACTCCTGCCCGCCATACCCATAGCACGGCCTCCCTCCTTACCCCACTCTTGCTTCAGTGTCCTGCCCACACGTCTCCAGTGTGGTGGCCCCACTCAGTCGCTTAGGCTCCAGCCCCCGGCGAGGACTTCTGCCCAGCACAGAAGCCCCCCTCACCCTTCTGGGGCTCGGCCTCCTCATGCCAGACTGCACCCCCACCCCACTCCCCTGCACGGATGCGTCCATCCCCTCTCCCGAGCACTCGCTCCCCTCGCCGGGCCACCTCCACGCATGAAGCCTCCTCACTCTTCTCAGGGTCTGACACAGGCTCTGTGCAGGCAGCCTTTCTTCCCCCTTGGGAAGCCAACAGCATCTGCATAAAGCTGCTCCCAGCGTGGACGCCCCCTTTAGTCCAGGTGGTCTCTGAGCCCTGCCCATTCCTAGATCACCTTGCTCACCCACCTCACTGGTGTGTCACCGCCCTCTCTCAGTCCTATCTGCTGTCTTCGGACTGAATTGTTGGGAAAGGAGGAGGACAATTTAAAATTTTTATAGCCACAGATTCCTTTCTTCCAATGAAATCTTACCTGGACCATCACTATATAAAGCAGATTCATATGGCCTTTTCATATATTTATGTAATTATTTCAACATAAATGTATAACATACATTTATATGGTTAATAAAGGAAAACAATGGATTGTTAAAAAGTTGTAAAACCCTTTTCCTTTTGAAATAATTTTAGAGTTGCTGAAGAGTCACAAAGGCAGTGCAGAGAGAAGCACACCAGCCGGCTACGCGAATGCTAACATCTTCTGTTCACTCCAAGAGGCTGCAGCGCTGGGGGCCGTGCAGCTTTGTCCTGAGAGGTGGGGCTCTACCTGGGCCTTGCTGGTGCACCTGGGCTCCCAGGGGCTACAGGCTGTGACCCGTCCAGCCTGTGTCCTGGGAGCTCACCACGACTCTGTGTCCTCCCCAGCCTTCCCTGTCTGTCTGCCGCCTCCCCCTGTCCCCTCTTGTGGATGCTGTCTTGGTCAGGACATCAATTTCTGGAAAGGCTGTGCCCTGAGAGTCAGCCCTCTAGTGAGCAGGGAAAGAAACGGCGGTCCCTGCGGCCAGGCTGAGGTGGGACCCAGCACTGCTGCTTGCTGTGCACAGGCTGAAATGACCCCTAGAGGCCCGGCTGTAACATGGGCACAACCGAACTGCCCGCAGAGGAAAGGGCTCTGGACGCACTTAGCAGAGTCCTTGGTGCGTAGTTAGTGCTTAACAAAAGTTAGCTCTAAACTCTTGTTCTCCCCATTTAAAGGGAAGCCAGTGTCCTCCAAGCACAGGGCCTGGGTGGTGAACATGTACTCATGGGAGCCAAGGCCTTCTGCGACCTCAGCCAGGCAGGGGCAACCCTCACGCTGCGGCGGCCTCAGCCTGGAATCGGGGGACAGGGCCATCTCAGCTGCTCTCTTTTTGGAGACCTGCTTCACCGGAGCTGTTTGTAGATCACCACGTAAAGGCCAGATGACACCAGTTGTGCCAGCAATAAGGGCGATGACCCTGTTTGTGAGAAACATAGGCAGCAGGCTTTGCCAGCTCAGGTTTGGTTCTCACACTGCTCTTGGCAAACCTGGATGAGGCTTCCAACGGGAATGTGAGGGGCAGGGACCCTGTGGTCCTGGCTGGGAGGTCTGAGGCCTGCTGGTGAAGAGCTCAACAGGAAATTCTCAGGAAACTCATGGCAACACATTGAAATAGGCAATGGTTAAGGGGAAAGAAAATTTTTCTAGGCAAGTGATTCAGTGTCATAAAGTATTGGAGAATAGGAAGCGCCTTACACATTTTCTGCTTGATTTTTCATCTCTTCCCCTGGCTTCTGATTTCTGGACACTCTTCGTCTATTCTTGTGTTTAGACAGCCTGTCTCTCCTTGCAGGAGGGGTGACCCCAAACTGGGGCAAGCTTTGAGAAGTGCCTGAATGGCCCAGCTGGGCTGTAAATTAGCATAACTGGCAGGTCCCATCTGTCCCATTTCTACTGTGTCCCTGATGCTGCTCTAGCTTTTGTCGTTAAATCCTTCCTGTGGTCCAAGTCTTACCCACGTCATCACAGGTGGGGAGGAATCTCACTTCCCCACATGCTCCCTGAGGAAGGAGGTGCAGGTACCGGCCTCATCTGCACAATGCAGGAAATGACATGCTCGTGGCTGTGCTGAGAAGGAAGAGAGATGATGCTGCTGGTGCTCCGCCAGGGCCCGGCACAGGCTGGCTGCGGCCCGAGGGAAGCTGACATGCTGACGGTAGCACCTGAGCCCACAGAGCCTTTTCTCCCAAAGGGGCAGGGCAACAGCTCAGATGCCCCAGGACTGCCACTGGGTTCTTCTCAGCCTCACCCAGGCACTGGGTGGCTAATGGCCTTTGAGAGGAATCACTGGCCACATGTGATTACAAAATAAATACCCAGTGTCCCGCCTCCCCACTTGTCTCCTGGCATCTAGGTGGATTTCCTACCAACACTGGGTGCCAGCAGGTTAAATGCCCTGGGACTGACATCCAATGCAACCTCCCCCCACCCCCCACTGCTGCTGGGCCCCTCTCTGGGAAGTGTCTCTGATGATGAGTAGCTTCTCATCATCCTCTGCTTCTTTCCTTGCTTGCCCCAGCCAGGGGGTTCCAAACATTTTGTTACACACAGCATTCCTCAATAGTTGGTATATAATGAGAAGGGGGAGTGTGGAGTGGGAGGCCCACAGCATGAGGAACGCTACCTAACCCCCCACCTCAGCCTTGACTTTGGGACTCACCCCAAAGCCTCCCGGGCCCTGGGGGGAGCAGTAACTGCCTTAGGCAGCTACAACCACCTCGTGAAGGGCTTGCCTGGCTCTGCCCCAACCCCTGTTGCATGCCCCATCACTGGAGAAATTGCTATTGCCCTCTGGCTGTGTTCTTCCTGTGCCTTAATGTGTTCAGTCGCTGCCTATCGCCTGCCTGAGAGAGCCCGCGTCTCAGCTGGGCATGGCTGGTTGTGTGACCTCAGGCAAGATACTTCATCTCTCTGTGTCTCAGTTTCCACATTTGTAAAATGGGATTGTAGTGAGGTCAAGTCTGATTGTGCTTATACAATATTCAGCTCTGTGCCTGGCACATTATAAATAAGTGTTCAGGAAATCTTAGAGGATGATCTACTTTTTCTTTGCATTCACAGCATACCTTTCTTATTCAATTTGTAACCAGTCTAGAAAAGTCAAATCCAGGGCTTAATATAGGGCCTGACACATAAGTATTGATATTTGCTCAGTGGGAATTTTGACTCCTACGTAGCCTTGCAGAATGGGGGGCTTAGGGTTTCCAAATCATTATTTCTCAAAATGTGGGCTGGAGACCACCTATATCAGAATAATCCTGAGTGTATGTGGATGCCTAGACCCTATTTCAGACCTACTGAATCAACTCTTCTGGGGGCAGAGCCCCCGAATCGACAACTCAACATGATATCCTAGGGGTGCCTATGTGCCATGCAGAGAGCCCCATGTGGGTGTTAAATCCTGGCCTTTGGTTCTGTCCTCCCGGAACCTCTCTCCAGGCCAAGAGACAGCAGCTCTTTGGTCCCATTCCCATCAGTCTATCTGCATCAATGTTTAATTGCAAAAGCCTCCTCCTGGCCTGTGCTGACACCATTCAATCAGCCCCACGCCGGAAGTATTGACTTCAACCCAAAAAATTCTGGCGAAGTTATTTCTCCTTTAGCTTCAGTCAAGATGCTATTTAGGTGTGAGGAGGGGGGTTCGGGTCTTTTTGAGTGCCCGTGCTCCACTGTTTAACAGTTCGGTAATGACAGCAAAAGGCTTCATTGTTTTATCCATCTGCCTTCACGGTGAAGGCTTATTTTGGTTCCAAGGAGGCAACTAATTAATTACTTAATGTTCATTTGTATTTTTCTCAACATTAGGCCAAATTTACATCGTGGAACAAGCCATCCATACAGCATGTGTCATAATTACTGTTTTGCAATTTCACACCAGCAAAAAATTATTAAAACTTCACGACTCATTAATAGTAAGTGATCATAATCGCTTAATAGAAAAGGAAACTGTGCTAATGATGGCGGCTTTGATTAACGTATTTGACCTTAAGTCACGAAGTCAAGTGAAATTAATACGGCTGAGTGATGAACATAAGGTATTTTACAGTGCACATCGCTTCCATCATCATAAAAGGCAAACAAACTAGTTTTGAGTTTGACGAGGTCTGAAAGCCTTTTAACTCTTCACAACAAATTAAGGGAACGGGAACATTAATGAACTGCTATACAATGACAATTAAGTGACAGGATGTGAGTAGACACAGAAATGGCTCTTTTAGATTAGTGCTGGAGCAATGTCATCCAATTGGCTGGGTAAAGGGGCAGACATATCACCAGCGTAGAACTCTATCTCAGAAGAATTGAGTGTGTGGTCAGGAGGGACTTGGCGGTTCTGTGAAGTCTTCCCCATCTCCTACCCAGATAAATGGAAGGGCTCCGTGGCACATTGTAACCCAGAAGAATCTTAATTCCATTCACAAGAACCAGCTGTCCCTGTGGATGTCACAGACTCCGCTGTGTGCCCCGGCGCAGATCGGATGGTCTTCCTAGTGTGGGCGAGGCTCTCTCCTGCCCATATGAAGTCAGCCTTCCTCAGGGCCTGGGCAGAGGGAAGAAAGAAAGGCACAGACATTTCCATAGAACAGGGACTATACTCCTTGGTTTCCCAAAGGTAGTGTCCATATCATGACCAGCCTCCAGTGAATTTGTTAAGGGGGGAAAGAAGGGATCCTGGGAGAAACTCAGTTCATTTATTCTTTCGGAACAAGTTAATGTATGCTCCAATCCCCACTGTGCGTGCCTGGCCTGGCTCCCGGCCTCATCTTCTGGTTTGATTGCCACTGTCACCATCGTTCTCTGTTATCATGCTCTTTCTGGCAGCAGCCCGTTGCCACATAGGAACCTGAC
Source organism: Pteronotus mesoamericanus (assembly GCF_021234165.1). Classification (NCBI taxonomy): domain Eukaryota; kingdom Metazoa; phylum Chordata; class Mammalia; order Chiroptera; family Mormoopidae; genus Pteronotus; species Pteronotus mesoamericanus. The sequence continues at coordinate 15,872,152 of NW_026555229.1, forward strand.
AGCCACCCCCGAGATAGATTCTATTATTTACTCTTGTTTGACAACTGGAGGTTCAGAGAGGTCAAGAAACTTCATGTCTAGAGTCTACACCATTCACCACTTATTGGGGATACAAAAAGACTGTGTCCTCTCTTTTGGGGTCCTCCCCCTTACTGGCCTGGAATTAAGTAACAACACAAGGTCACATAGGAGCCCAGGAGTGAGCCCAGGGCTATGAGAGTGGTGGGTACCCAAAAGTGGAGAACTTATAAATCGGAGTGATTCCGAAGGCTTCCAGAGGGGGCGCTGCAGGGCGGGTAAGTGGTAGCAGCAGGTGGACAAGGTTGGCGGATGGATAGAAGGCAGTGAGTATGACAGCTTACTTGGGTGCAAGGAGAAAGTAGAAAGGATGAGAGGTATTGTGGACTCAGAGCCTGGCGATGGTGGAGTTTAGGAGAATCAGGCAGGGAGGCTGGAGGCTGGGAGCCCATGGGAGAGGCAGCAGGAACAGCCCTGAAGGCTGGACCCAAATGAAGGCAGAGTCTTGCTGGCTAATCAGATCTGGGCAGGGAAGGAGAGAAACGAGCCATCGTGAATGTTGGAGTTGAGGCTAGTGGCTGGGCAGGGAAGGGTGGGGGTCAGGGAATCCCAAACGTAAAAAGAATTTGATCTCTTTCTCTCTACCTTCCAGAACCTGCTGCTCCCCTTGGGCCCACCTCTGCATAGGGGCCACTGTTCACCTGACTGGTTAGGCCTGGCGTGGGTGTTACCCTTGCCTACCTTTCACCTCCAAGTACCAACAAGTCCCATCACTGTTGCTGTTGCACTTTACTTGTTTAGCAGCATAAATGCTGCTTGCATCACTGAGTAAGATCAATGAGAAGAAAGACCTGTTCTCTTTCATCCTCCACTCCATCCTCTGTACTTGGGAGGAGGCTCTAGGCATTGATGTATGTTAGGAAGGCCAGACGGTCAGGGAGGTTGAGGGACAAGGATGTCATGTCTGTTGTGGGCAGGCTGGTTCGAGGAGGCAGCTGGTTCTTCCCAGAGAAGCTGGAAATGCAGGGAGCTGAGTGAGGCCCCACAGAAGGCAGCCGCAGAATCATCTGCTCCGGGTGCAACTGATTCTGGGCAGCCAGGGAAGGGGCAAGCTCTCCAAAGGGACTGGGCAGCAAGAACAGAGGAGAGGATCAGAGACTGAGCCCTCCCAGGCAGGAAGCTGAGTCTGACATACACCAGCAAAGACTGCAGTCAGAACTCATTAAAATGTTTCCAGCAAAATCATCGCCTAAAGGATCGTTCTGTTTCACTGTCAGTAAATCCCAAATTAAGAAAAAAATCCAAATGCATACATTGGTTCTTCACATTACAAGAGGATTACCCATTTAAAACTTCAGGTTTCCTTAAAGACCTAATCCCTCTGTGGCTTTGAAAAATGGCGTGATGGATATGCAGGAAGTCTCTTCTGGAGTTGGGCTGCTGCAGAGTAGCACTGGGGTAATAAACGCAGACCCTCCAGTCATGCTGCCAGGGTTCAAATCTCTGGGTCCCCTCCATCCTGTGGGACTTTGCAAGTTACATAACCTATGAGTCTATTTCCTTATCAATAAAACTGGGAGAGACATAGCTGGCTCATTAGGCTGCGGCCAAAGTTAAAGTGGTGGTCAGTGCTGCTTGGAAGAGTAAGCACTTGGTGAACAAAGGACCCAGGGGAAACACAGGTTTCCTACCAGCAATTTGAAAAGGCAAGGAGCAAGCAGGGATCAGGATAGAAAGGAACTCAGTCGCAGGGGGATGACGGAAGATCTGGAAGTCCCAGATGGTGCCTGAGTGATCTGGGATTTGCTGGGTCTGTGCAAGTTCTGTAGGTGAGGCAAGCTGAACGTGGGTGTTTGTTGCAGGGCAGGGAAAGGCCGGCTCACCCAGTGCCCAGAGGGCAGCCAGCTTCCAGGGGACAGCGCTGGCATCTGCTCATGCTATCCCTCAGTTTGCAACCTGAGGCATTGTAGAGTCCAGGGAGGAAGCCACCACCCATGCCTCTGCTGCGGAGCCACCAAGGAGCAGGTGAACAGCAGGCAGGAATGTCACGAGGCAGCCTGGCTCCGAACACCTGCTGCCGGCTGTCCCCTGAATTACAGAAAGTTACTCAGAGAATGCTGAATACCCTGGAAAAGCTGCCTTGAAAAACTCAGAGGAATAGAAAAAGAGTCTCTGGATGTAGTCTGCAAAAGCTGATAGTCAATCAAAATAGTTTGCAATTCCTGAGTGGGTGGAAGGAGTCCGGGAAGGGAAGACGGGAAGCGGAGGACAAGGTCATCTCGGGCCAGGGGTGGGGGGCGGGGGGGAAGCTGAGGAAGGGCTGCTGGGCTTCAGGGGCTCCTCTGCCATTGAGAAAGGCCTGCCTGGGCCTCCCTTCCCGGGTGACCCACTACCTCGCCCCCAGGGGCACATGCGTTGAGGGGAGCTCTGCCAACTGTAAAGCACTTCCAGTTAGGAGACATGACCTGAATACCCTGCAGTCTCCAGGGACAGAAATGTTTTAGAAGAATGAAAACAAAGGAATTTCGCATCAGAGTCTGGTTGCTTTTCTGGTGTGATATTGGTCCCCATGAATGGTGTCAGGGATTCACTTTCTGTTGAGTGCAAGGAAGCAGACTTAGAGGAGAAAGCTGCATCACAGGAAAACCTTTTGCTTTTCAATTTGGAGAATGCTTTCTGAAGATCCTTTCCTGGCGTTGGAATGAAATCTCTGCAAGTCCAGGAATAAAACCCGCTCTCCATCCCGTCTTGGACTCCTGGCTTCAAAAGGAGATGCCCTGGTTCTGAGATAAGACACAGGGAACTGTTGGACAGCTGCCCTCAACATGAGGACAGCGGATGTCCTGTGCTGTCTCTCCCTGCCCTCACCATGCCCCACCCCACCCCCATTTCAGAAGTGGGACAGATCAAAATTTAGGGCAAGACAGGTACTAGGAACTAAGTGAGTTTCCTGAGCCAGCTACCTTGCCAGGAGTCTGTTCCCTGCCCTCCATCACCTCCCCACTGGCCAGAGCTCCCGGTGCCCGCTGTGATCATCATCGAACAGAAGGGGCCCACGGGGTGACCGCTGTGGGGGATCTGAGAAGGGCCCCCGGACACCGCTGGGAGTGGGGGCTGGGCCAGGCACTTCCAAAGCTGTACAACGACAGGCCAGCCACATTTTTCTGGACAGCCTGTGGGTAAATTAGATCTTTAAAAACACTTAGGCAGACTTTTGTCACTTGGTGTTAACTGTGTATGCTGCAACTACTTTAATTGGTTTCATGTCTGGAATGAGGGACGGAAATGGAAGTGTGGCTCTCAAGAGACCAGTCCTGGCACTCAGATGGCTTGTCATATTTCTTTTTAGAATCTGCTGCTCCTTTCCTCAAGGCAAGGGAGGTAATCTAATTATCTTTTGAAGACAAGCTTATGCCTCAGTATGTTTGCTTGGGGTGTGCTCATAACATGGCCCCAAGTCGGGGTGGAGGGGAATGAAGTAGGGATGTGAGGGTGTGGGGTTTTGGGATGGTCCTGTGAGCTTCCCTGCTCAGCAGCTTCCCAACCGCAAGACTGGGAGGCCAACCACAAGAGAATAGTCTCAGTAAGAACTGGCACCAGAAAACTGAATTCCACTCCCATTTTGCCTTCCTTGGCCATGTAGCTTTGCTTCAGTCACTTGCCCTCTGTGAGCCTCAGTTTCTTCAGTTGCAAAATTAGATTATTTCTATCCTGGAGCTGTTGCGAGGACTGAATGAGGTCACGGGCATGGAGCCCATCCGCCTGGTGCTGGGAGTGCGTAGTAAGCTCCCATAACCAATGGTCATTATCATCATGATTCCTCTGAGGGCACTGTCCACAGAATGAGGCTAATCCTTGACATTCCTGTCACGGAAAGAGCTCCCCTTGGGCTGGGTGAGACCTGTGTGTCCCAACCACAGTGTGAGAAATTATTTAAAACCCCCCCTAGACACACAGGGTACACGTGTGCCTCTGTCAAGGGTCTCTTCCCTAAGTTGCGCCCATGAGTCTCCAAAGAGGTTCTCTGGGGCAGAGGCTCACTGTCTCAGGCTGCCTGGGGGCTCTGTGGGTGTGGAGGGCAGCTCCAGCCTGCCGAGTGCCTCTTCCCTCCAAAGAACTGGGGCCAAACCTCAGCTGGCTTCCAGCGGTTGCATAGCTCATCTTTCCTTTCCTTTTTATTCTTTTAAAAAACAATGGGTAAAAAGAATACACAGGTGTAATAATAACTGCATATCTAGGTAATATTTGTCCATCATCAATTTATCAGTCCATCATTTATTCTCATCTACTTGTCTATCCACCTGTTTATCAGTTCATCCATCTTCCCTCCATCCATCATCCCCCTATTATCTGTCTACCTACCTACCTACCTATCATCTATCTATCATCTATTATCTGTTTCTAAAGTTTATACAACTAGGACCATATACTTTATTGTCCTGTATCTTGTCTTTTCACTTAATATAGCATAGACTGCTTTCAGTTTCAGTGTACATCTACTTTTTTTAACAAAACAGGAACTTGATATGCCCTCATCTAGATGCACTATGAGTTCTTTGGCAGGTCCATGGCTGATGGACATTGAGCTTGTTTCAAGTATGTTGCTCTCACAAGTTATTCTGCAATGGAAATCCTTTTGCATGGATCTTGGCACGCTGTTTAAGAATGCAAGGTAAATCTTTGCAGTGGAATTGTTGGCTCAAAGGGGATGTGGATTTTAAATGATCATACATTTTGTCAAAGAGTGTTCTAAAAAAAGATTGTCCCTATTTATATATACACTCAAATTCTTCTCAAGCCAAACACTCACCTTATTGTTCAGACACGGTGAATTGCCTCCCAGCCTGGACGGGAGAAACCTTCCTGAGAATGAACCCATCAGGGCAGCCAGCGCTGCCCGTTTATGTGACTTTTATGGATCCTCCTGCTCATATGTTTCACATCACTGTTTTCATTTATGCTTTATTTATATCACCAAACACAAGCAGTCTTGCATCTTGTTTCTGTCACAGCTTTTATTCACTTTCTTGGCATTTCTCTCAAGGTTTTATTAGTCATTTCTTGTTCCAGCTCCTAAAATTTCTATCACCTGCATCCTGGGGATTTGGTTGCAGGCAGATGATTTGAATACTAAGGGAGCGCGGGAGGGAATGCGAAGTCCCTAGAGCGCTGTTTCCTCCCTCTAGCTGTCTGGTGATTCAGGGGAGGGGGTCAGTGTCCTGTCTTTCCCCAGAGGCCAGACACCCGGGGGTGGTGACGCTCTGGGGCTCGTTTTTCTGTGAGCACACTTGGGGATCTCTGTTTGGGCTTCCCCGGGGGTTCACTGTGCCTCTAAAACGCAGGCCCTGACTCAAATGCTCACAAATACTACATTGTGGTGACTGGAGGAAATCATTCCACACTTGGTCCCTTGAAAGCAGGCCTAGAAGCAAGGGAGGAGGAAAGCCCAGGCGAACGAGAAATCATGCAGCATCAAACTGTCCTGCAAGATCTCAAGGGAAGCGGAGCTTCCGTTCTGCAATGAACGGCAAGGTCTTTCTAATGGTGAGGGGACTGCCAGGCGCAGACTGAAGCCAACAGCAGCAATGAAATTAATCACTGTTTGTTTCAGTGTTTTGCTTTCCAGCGTCTTGGTGGGCATCAGGCGCCTGAGATGATGACTTCCGCAGGGGCATGAGGGAGTCACATGTTGAACCACCATAGTCTTGACACTCGTTCTCGTGGGTAGAAGCCAGCCTCGTGTGATGTCAAGTGATCCTGCTTCGCCAGGCCCTGAGCTAGGTGTTAGCAATAAGGGAAACAGCCCACTCTAAGTCTTTACCTTTAATCAAAGTACTATTTATAAGTTTATACAAGTAATTCAATACATATGTGATGGTGGAGAACCTGCCAACTCTTTTTATTATAAAATTTCACACTGAAGATATAAAATAAACAACCCTACACTGGAACCTGGCTCCCTTTGAAGCATATACGAGCTATTAGGTTGTGTCTAAAACTGGCTGTCCACAAGGCGGGGTTCTGCTGTCTCCCCACTCCCAGGGGTTGTCCGTGTCTTGCGGTTTTGGGGTGTGGGTTGCTCCTGGCATCTAGTGAGTGGAGACCAGGGATTCTGCTAAGCGCCCTGCAGTGCACAGGACCAAACACCCCTCCCACCGGCCCCCCTACACAGTCTTACCTGCAACAAAGACTTTTCCAAAAGCATCTGCATCAGCCACACCCATTCCTTGAGAGTCACAACTCATCTACAATACAAACCCCGATACCTTGACACTGGGGATCTCTGTGTTTGTAGGTTTTGTGATCACTTCCCAGTGAATTCTGATACAAGACAAAGACAGCATAATAATTCTTTTTGGCTTTGTTTTTTTAAAAAAAGAAAACGTTTATTAGGATATTCTTGGGTAGTGGGGAGGCTGAAGGGACTACATACATACAATCTGTAGTGCTTGAGCAAATGCGAACAGAAAATTCAAACATCACAAAACCACTTCCAAAATCCAAAGAGCAAAACTTGTACTCCTAACACGTGGATGTTCCTCCGTGGGTGTCGGCGACAAAGCACGTTGTAAACAGCTGTGTGAGGAAGCCACGTGGGAATGACCCCAGGAGAGCGCACAGGTTCCTTGGGAACGCAGATACACAGAACGATGAGATGGATGTATTAGCTTCTACACATGTACAACTCAGGACACGCACGGAATGAAATGATGACCAGAAGGGCAGCCGCTCACCTGTATCCTCGCCCAGCAGGTAGAGTCTACCCCTCGCCCCAGCTCTGAGGCTGGGGGTCTGGGCCCCTCTCCCAGGACATGATCCTAAAACTGTCCTAAAACCCAAAATCCTTATTTTATTCCACCTGCATTGTTAACCTGCAGTAAACAGAAAGAACATAAACTGAGACATACCCTCGGGTTAAAAGTAAAAAATGCAGCGCCATCCAAAAAGAGCACAACAAAAAAAAACTCCACATCCTAAATCTCACACAGCTTCTCCGCAGGAGTTGGATTAAACAAGAGAAAATAATTTCAGTATCAAGGGATAATGCGGAGGAGATGAGAAAACTCTTTAAAGCAAACGGTGGTGAAAAGTGTTTCACCCCCCTCCCTCGGGGGACAGAGAAAAGATAGATAATGAGGAGAACTGTAAGGCCCTGGATTTCAAGTTTCTGAAACCGGTTCTTCAACCCTCTGAGGACTGTCAGCTGTTTCTGAATCCAGACAAGCACACCAGAAATATCTGATTGCTGTTAAGGCCACAGCCAAGTAAGGCAGGGCAATCTGCGATTTGGTGCTATGGTTTCCATTCTCTTTTTTCCCCCCTACATTTTAGCTAAAGCTAAAAAAAAAAGAAAATACTACAGATCAAGGACACTTTACATGCCACAAAAGATAATGCTGGCTCATACCGCTCTGCAGCATTTGTGACAGAGAGAGGGAGCTTCATCTGTGTGCCTTAAATGAAAGCTACAGAGCAGCACGGAATCCCTTCAGCTGTACCTGCAACAGATGCCCTGCCTGAAGCCCGTGACACAGGACAGAACTTCTCCCACTGGTAACAGCCCCACCTCTCCCATACCCAGGGCATCCACCCTTCAGTTGTTCCAGTTCTTCATCCTACTTTATGATTTATGTCACATTTGACAAGCATCAGGGGTCACAGCAGGTTCAAAGTTTTGCTGTTTAGAATGAGTACTGCTAACCGTTTGCTTTCTTGGCAAAAGCAGTTCTGGTGTCTCCTACGCTCATCTGCACCATGGCTGGCACAGGATGGCTGTAATGGTTCACTGGCCCGACTACCTGGACACACTCACGGCCCCTCTGAGGCTCAGAGCTCAGTGACCCTTCTGGGTTTCCGCTTGGAGGCTCGGGCTGAGGGTGGGTGTGTCTGCATTCTCCCTAATGGTGGAGCTGGGGGGTTGGGGGGGGGTGGCATTGTATGCACATGAATCCAGATGGACCAGGACTCACTTCTCAGAGACTGAGTCTGAAACACACCTTTGTGGACTATTTATATAGAGAAGTTAAGATTCTCCAAAGGGCACCAAAGTGAAGGATTCTGCTAATCTGGAAGACACGTGCGTTTCTCTAAGCTGCTGTCAGAGGGCCCCATATTCTCAAGTGACTCTTGAGGGACCTTCAGCTCCAAATGATGGCTCGCCCCACAAGAGTAGATGTTTAAAAAATGCACCGAATTGGTGAACACCTGCGTTTGCTTCTCAGATTCCACCCCTAGGGCTGGTCTGGGACCGGTGGTGTGGTCCATTCTGCTAGCACCTGGAACTTGAGACCAGTTAAACTATCAGCAGACTCACTGGTTAATTTCCCATGAAATTCGTCCACCCCCATTTTGGGTCCTATACTTCCTGCGACCGGCTGGTCAGGCTCAGCTTCTCCTGGGGACTAACGCTAGTTTTTCCTCTCTGCAGGAGACATACTAGGTAGACTTAAAGCTGCTTTGAATCTAACACTCTTCAACTCCTCCTCCCCAGCCACCTTCAGTAGCCTCAGGAGGACCCTTGGGTATCAATGTGTAACAGCTTGGTGCCATCGAGACTGTGCAAGTGGATCAGTTCTTGTTACTATCTTGTAGAAACAAGCCCTTCAATGTCTCGAAGTTTTTCATTCGCTCAGTGGCAAGTACCCATTGCGGGTCATGCTTTCTGCTAGGGAAGGCCAGGCGAGCGGGAAGATGTGTGGGGGCGAAGGAAGGGACTGACAGTCTCCGGCCAGTCTCCTGGCACTTTCTACAAAACGCAAAAGGGGGATTGGTAAGAAAGCCCAGCCTGGGAGGAGGAGAAAATCAGAGAAAACCTTCGATTGATGCTGGTGCTGGGCTTGGCAGCTGCCCTGCAGAAAAATAAACACCCCATGGCAGAGGGACAAGATGCTGATGTTGGCACCTGCCAGAGGCAGACAGCCGAAGTCGCAGCTGTGCTGGTCAAATGAGCCTGGAGACTTCGGGGGCTGAGACCACAATGCTGTGGGCAGGCTGCAGCTCTCTGCAGGCGGGTTCGCTGGGCCTTCTCCACCCCTCTGGGCCGGGCCTCTGAACAATCAGAAGTGCAGGTGGCGTGTCCGGCTGAACAACCTGCACTGCCTCCAGCGGAGAAGAGGAGCTCATCAGAGAGCATAGGGCTGAAAAGGGGCGCCCGGAGAGGGTGCAGCAGGCGAGACTCAGCTAAGAAGAGGGAGCTCGGGATGGGGGTGGAATGGATGAACCTCCCACTCAGGGATTAGCCTCATCTTCAGAGTCTCTGGCTTCTGAGAAAGGCTTTTCCATCTTCAAAAAGCCAGGGTTACACGTAAAAAATGGCATCTGATGAAACAAGTCTCAATTTGGGTATGACTAAATTTAGAGCAATTAGGATCAAGAATTGATGGGAAGGGACCCTGTCAAATACTTAGGCAATAAGTAACAAGGGTAAGGGGCGGGGCATCAATAATCAATATGAAATCAGCCAATACCTTAAGACAAATATCCTTGGGAAATGAAATGTCCCACTAAATACATCCTAGCTCGGAGGCAATGGGAAAACCCACAAATTTAAGGCCTCTGCAGTGAGAATGTGTTTCAGAGATATAGTCCCCATAAAGAATTCAAGACAACAGACTTAAAACAAATGGTCACTTGAGAATAAAAACTGTGTCAAACTCACAGCATGTCAGATCTGTGCATGAGAGGCCTGTCTTAGGAATAACAGAACTTAGCTTCTTAGAGTAGCCAACAAAATTCCCAGCTGTTTTACTCTTCCAGAGAAAAAGTATTTTCTCTGTCATCCAGATATTAGCTCTGGCTTGCTTTCTGCAGACGCACTGTTGTCTAGCTCAAAACACTTTGGCTCTTTCGTTAGGATGAGGTTCGTACTTGGGTCAGTAAGGGGCATCAGTAGCTCGCGTGACCCATTCACCCACGGCAGGCGGCCTCTCATTGCATCTTGTTTTGCCTCATGTCTCCAAACTCCCCGAGGTCAGCGCAGACCAGCCCTTCTGCTGGGACCGTGCCTGGGCCATTCCTAATTTACTCATGTCTATTGCCATTGCATTTGGTCTTTCTTGAAAAGATGGGTCTCCCACAGTCTTATTTGCTTTATCAAAGAGCAGAAGCAACAAAGACCACAGGGGTATAAACTCAGGAGATCAAGAACAGCATCGAAGGAGAATTAGAAAATGTGAATTCACTTAAACAGGCCTTTTCTAGCCCAGAGTTTATTGACTCAAATACGTTGTACATGTCTGACTACATGAATGAAAACATATTTTTGAAAAGATAGCTCCTCAGAGACCACTCTTATAAATCATAACAACAGAAATACATTTATGCTGGATCCTAAGAAAAGAATTTCCTAATTATTTGAACTCCCACAGTTCTTACATCTCTGTTCCCAAGCACTTCCCACTGTCTTTGAAATGCCTCTGCTCCCCCACCTTCCTAGCTCGGCAGATGGGGTGGCAGGGAGTGTCGGACTTAGAGTACAAAGAGGCAGGTGGCAAGTGGGACGCAGCTGGAGAGGACCCATCCTCAGAGCGGATGCAGGACGAGAACCGTCTTAACACGGAGCAAACTGAAGGCCACCGCCGCTCTGGCGGAGCCCTGACCTGCGTTGGGTGAACTCAAACACGTGTCTTCTAAGACATTTTTAACTACAGGATAAACAACTTTTCAAAAAATTCACTTTAATGGAAACCACACGCCTATCACACTTTGGGTACAGTTTGCTATACTTGATGAAAAATAACCTGTATAATTCTCAACTTACATGTTTTCTGCTAGAGGTTTGAGAAATTCAGATATGGAAAAATAAAGATTCAGGTGGCATTCTCAATTCTCTCTCTTTATTGTGCACGTCTTCCTTCATGTGCTCTATTAAAAAGATACACAAACATAGATTGGCCAAAAGATATGCAACATCAAAGTGGAATGAATGTGCTTCTAATCAGTTTGGCATATTTGCCTTTCTTTTTCTTTGAAATAAGTTGGGCATGGCTAGATCTGATCTGGGAGTCATGGTCTACGTGAAAAGAAATTACTGTTTTCGTTTGGTTAAAGTCAACTACCATGAGGCGCTTTCTGCATGAGGCCCACGTCTCAGCAGACAGCCCTTGTATCGGGTGGTTCCCTAGATGCAGGAACAGAAGGACAAGAGGTAGTGAGGAATTTTTGCTTTTAGCACTACAAAAGAAAGTAAGTTAGGGAAAAGATTTAAGTCACTTGCCTGCTTCAAATGATGGTGCTTTGGGGCCACCGGGTTAAACTGAGATTGCATCAAATGGCAGAAACACTTGCTTGGCATGATTTTATAAGAATCACTCTAATGTGTTGTCACTGAACATCCTACCTCCCACCCAGTTATTTAATCAGCAATTTATTTTCAAATTGAGGATTTGGTAACTCTAATATGCTTCTATCGCTAAAGAAAAATGAGATCTTTGTTGGTGATAGATGAGGCTTTTCAAAATGTAATTTATGTTATTGTACATTCATGCATTCCTCACTGAAGGATACCCTTGTTAGCGCTGATAACTCCCATTTCCTCTTGGTCATCTGAAGCTAATTAGAGCTGCTGTTTACTGCAGAAGTAATCAATAGCTTTCCACAGTAGATCACATAGAATCAGACCCATATGCAATTAGTCCAGTGTAGATACACAGGGATATCTTAATTAAAACAAAATATGCCTTGTAAGAGAGATGCTGTCATAGGTGACTGGAATTCCAAATATTTCGACACATTTACTGGGTTCATTCAAAGTAAGTCTTTAGGAAACCTTTCACTAATTAAATTTGATGAATTCTCCTTGAAAACATTTTAAAGTGTAAAAAGCTGGCCCTTAGTATTCTCCATTTATGTTTATTCACATTTGGATATAAATGCACTTCACACACCAATCAAGCTAGAAGACTATGCCTTCCTCTTGGATTTAATCAATCTTCCACCGCAGTAATTTGACTAATTCTTACAAAGCAAACATCAGTAGGCAAAGGGGACCAGTATGACATGGGCGCCACGGCTTAGTCCTCCAGTCCCTCTACTTATGTGACAAGAAAGGCAATGCCCCCACCGCTCTGCGAAGGTGGAATCTCCTCTCTTCTATCTGGTTTTGGAGAAACAAAGCTACCAGCATCCAATCGTTGCAGATTCTGAATCTCGCCAGACTTCCGAAGCACACGTAGGGGTCTACTTAGGGAAGAGAATGGTGGATGATATGCAGCACACAAGCCAGGGGCCTTATGTCCCCAGCCCTGTTCTGTTCTTGGGTGTCTGTGCCAACCAGCTCATCTCTGCAGACCTAACGCTGATCTTGATCCATAAATCTTGCTTTATTGCCCAGTCAGTCATGATCTGTCATGGTGGATGTAGAACAAGATGCAAGCTGACCCCAGATGACCTCCAGACCAAACTTGTCTGAACAGCGGCCAAGCCGTCACAGTTTGGAGTAAAGACAATCCTTAAGAGAACTCTCTACCCTGGCATGGATCTGCTTCAGAAGAGAGGGCAGCATGGCCCTGTCCCCTGTCCCAATCAAAGCTGCTTTTTTTCAGGCAACGTAAAACCGAGGTACTGGATTGTGTGGATGGCCAGGGTGTCATTAGACATTGCAGAACATTTACAAGTGGCCACCAGTTTCTTTACAGGTAGGCACACTTGCAATCCAAGAAATGATAAAAGATAGCACTTGGCTGCTCGGTTTCTTCCTGCCTGTCCACAGTAACATGGCGCAGAGCTTTCTGCTCAAGCACAAGGCTCCTCAGAGTCTGCTTCTGAAGGGCTGTAGTCAGGAAGTTAGTTTCGGAGCTAACACCACTTATGAGAGGAAAACAAGCTCCGTGTATCTTGTATTAAACCATCAGTAAAAAAAATGGAGACAATATCATTACCTTCAAAATATAGAAAGCCAATAGATGAAATCATTTAGTAGTAAATTTTTTTTCTACATAGAACCTCATACGTGTAAAGAGTATTATTAGAGCAACGACGCTTCAGCTGTATTTGACTCATTAGTTTAAGGGCTTCTCGTTTGGATAAGGCTCAGGAGTGTTGCTCGATGACCGAAGCTCTGGAGTTTCACTCCCACGCTTGCTCCCTGTTTTCACTACAAGACAGACACTACATTTGGATGTGACAGGTGCTTTTTGTTTGGTAAGAGAGTGCAGAACTGTTTACAGAACATAAACGTTAGTGCAGAAAAGGCTCGTACATACAGAAAGGTGAACATTGGTACAAGCTTGTTTGAACAAAGTCTGCCAGGATTCTCTTGATGAGAATCTTTGATTTGCGACCAAAAAGCTTGCTGGGCTGCAGTTATGTCCTCAGAAATCAAAGCCATTACATGAGATATGGAAGATTCTTGGACAATACTAACTCTTTTGCTAGCTAGTAAAGGCCAGAGTTAAACTGTTCAAATCATCATCATCAAAAACATGGCCCCTGTTGGCTTTACAGCCAAATTAACACACTGTGTCCCTTTACAACACAACATACCCCAAAGCCTTTGAGTTTGGAATGTAGCACTGCATTGGGTATCCCATAGAAGCCCTAAGGATCACAAGAAGCTTTCTTTAAAAAAAAAAAAAAAAAAAAAGGAAAAGGAAAAAAGTTTCAGTAGGGTGAAACTGTTGGAGCAAAGTGTCAACTGAGTGCCTAAAACTGGAATTTCAGATATACAAGAGGACAGGAAACAGATAACTTGGTTTTTGTCTTTTTACATGTCCATATTGTGTTTGAAATGCAGCTACAATGTTTCTGCCAAAGACAAAGATAAGAGGGTGGGCAGGGCGGTTACCACCAGCAGGAGCCGTGGGCTCAGACCACAGCTTGGAGGAGCAGCCATTGATTTTGTGGTTATGTGGCTGGAGGCACCAGCAAGCCCATCCTTTTCATAATCACGCTGTAAGAAAGAACGTTTTCATTATCATCCACCGCATGTATTCACTCTATCACAGTGTATGTTAACCACACATCTCTTTCTCCCCCACCCCCACCCCCTAACTAGCTCGATCACTCACCAAAGCTGACCCGGGATTTTACCGATTCACTGACCACAGTTCTGTAGGAAGCGTCATGAATCTGGGTGAAAACTAGATACTTTTGGTAAACTGTCTGCTCGACACTGATTTGCTTGCTCCTCTTACAGATTTTAAAAATTAGGGGGAAAATGTGAACTGCCATCCCCTCCTCCACTCCCCGGATGTCCCAGTAGCTGTGCGACATGGAACCCTTCTTCTGGGGGCCACAGGAATGCTGGCTGTCCCTCCCCATCAAGGAAGAAGAACAGGAAGAGTCAGCTGAGAAGACGTGCTCAGGCCAGGGCTGGGCCAGATAGAGAGGGGTCACAAATTACATCAGAGACCAGCAGAACAGGCAGTGGGAGGCTTACCCCCCATCGGCCATCCAACTCTAGATTTTGTAGGTGGAGGAGCCTACAAACTGCCTGCTTGGCAGTTTGCTCACCAAACCAGAACCCAGGTCTCCAGACTCCCAGCCAGCACAGCTGCCTGCCCTGGAATGCCTTCCTCCGCCCCCACTCCAGCCCACGAAGCTGTATGTCACCACAGTGACCAATGATCATGAGAGAATCATCCGTCTTCTCATCTGTAAATTGGGGAGAGTAACATGGCCTGCCCCAGATATCTCTGGGTTGCTATGGCAACGAAAGGACCTGCTGATAGAGGTCCTCCGGTTAGCGGTGAGAGCAGTTTTCTGTCCCGGATGATACTATGTGACTGACATTGGCACAAGGGTACTCCTGCTGGGTCCAGCTCTGAGTTGAGGAGCCCGGGTCCCACACTAAGTTCTAACTTTGGGCACTGGGACCTGAGGACTATACCTTGCTCCAAGGCCAAAGGAACATGGCGAGTGCCTTACATTGTTTCTGAACACAAAAACTTGTTGTCTTTGGGCCTTTCACATCATACCTTGCCCCAGGGGCCCAGAGACTCTGTCTCTAGAAATGCAGGGAGATCCAGAAAGAAACATAACTTACATCAGAAAGACAGAGGTGTGTACTGCCCGACACGTTGGATTTCAGCTTCTGTGCCTGGGGAAGAGACAAACACATGCACCTATAAAATGACTCCCACACAATATGAAAGAGTAATTACTGATGATCCATTAATCAGCTGTCTAGGGCAGTGCCATTAATAGAAACATGTTGAGCCCCACATATAATTTTAAATTTTCTAGTAGCCACATAATTAAATCTATAACAGGTGAAATTAATTTTAATAAGTTTATTTAATCCAATATTTGCCATCTTAACATGAATCAACATAAACATTATTGAGATACTTGACGTTCTTCTTGTTCCATTCCAAGTCTTCAGAATATGACACAGCACATCTTAATTCAGACCCTCCCCACTGCAAAGGCTCAATAAGTTCCCTGCGACTGGTAGAGGCAGCACAGGATGAGGGTACTAAGGACAAAGCTTTGAAGTCACTTATATTTTGAACTCCTTTGAACGCCTTTCTGAATGTTAATTTCTGGGAAGAGCCTTCAGGGTAAAAATGTTGCAAAAAAAAAAAAATCCCCATTTATTCATAATAAAAAGACAGGTGTTCCTGAAGCTTGTTTGTTCATTTATTTATTCATCGCTCCAGTCAACGCTTACCAAGCTATTTTCCCATGCCGGCCATTCGGGGATATGAACAAAAGGGTTAGTCCCTGGGCTCCTGGGGCCGCCCTCTAGTGAGGGAACCACTCACTGCTTGGGAGCTGAGACACAGAAACTCTTTCAGATGGATCCACTCAAAGCACGGAGAGATCGTGCACGGCACGACAGGTCCCCAATCCAGCATTCTTAAACTCAGCTGCGAGGAGCGGAGCTGTGAGAGCTTCAAGTTCCCTAATTCCTTGCAACTGGAACACGTCTCCCCTGGGCCTGTACCTGAGAACTGAGTTGAGAGAGGGTTTCCATTGCTCAAACGATTGCAATGAAAACTGCTGATCCAATACAGCCCTCTTGTTTTGTAAAGGTAAACGATGAGAGTGCAGAGAAGTTCAGTGACTTACCCAAGGTCACAGAGCAATTTACTTGTGAGTGGGGATACTGGCCAGCTCTCTAACACTCTGGAATGGAAATGTGCTCTTTCCTGCATTACAGCGTTCGTCGCAAGCGATCCTGGTATGCTTGACTCTTCATGCTCTGCCTGGCCCCAAATCCAACACAACCCCTCCCAGGGCCTCTACCCACTCAAATGGGAGCTCAATGGCACCACACGTCAAAAAGCTCATTTGCCAAGAGGATGACCTGGGTGAAGCATCACGCCAGAATCAAGGAGTATCTGGGCAGACAGCTCCATGGGAAAGGCACTGGAAGGCCGCCTGTTGCAACTCATCAAAGACATGCTAGCTGAAATGACAGCATCTTCACCCAAGGGGTAATTTATAGGCCATAACACTGCTTGGGAAAGCATCATAATCTTTACGTATATTTGCATATATGCCAGCTGTGAATATGAAACAGAAACCTTTAAACAGTCATCAGGAAGAAGACACTGTGAAGCATCCCCAGGCTGTTCAAAGGTCACTAAATGTTATGTGTAAGAAGATCAGAGGAGAAATCGGAGGAGGAATTGAACCTTACGCCCAAGCCTACTTTTAATCTATATTAAGAGCAAATCTGGTCCACTGCATTGTTACCTGCAGAGAATAACGTGTAGAACGTCACATGTTTTATTTCTGTTCAAGAAATAAACTGGAATTGTGCCCAGACACGAAAGTGGCCCTAAAACATCACATGCTGTCTTGTCTTTTCTAGGCCATAATCTACAAAAGACATAAACTTCTGCTGAGGGCCTTTGCATAACTTAAGAGATTTTTACTAAAATGTGCAGAGAAGGCAGCTGGACTTCTGGTGTGAGACACATTGTAACTTCAAGCTGTTTGCAGACTTGTGCTCACAGCAGAACCGCCCTCAGTGGCCTCTAAGAGGTCTAAGGGCTGGGTAGGCCTCCTTTGACTTCGTTCCAGAGAATTAGCACGAGCACCCAAGTGTTTTCCTCATTGTATACACAACCTGAGATACTCACTAGCTACGCGTCCTAACTCACTCCAGGCGCCCACTGAAGTGCTGGAATAATGCTCACCACGACTGAATGATTGTGAAGGGGCTTCCACCAATATACTAGAAATGTCTCCTATCTTAATAGATTCTCTTAAGTGATTTATGGATCTGCACAGGTAGATTTCTGGTCCTCATTAGTCACTGAGTGCTCCGCTACGGTGTACAGGATTACACGCATACAACCAGCTAGAGGTGCACGGTCTGACTTCCCAGGCTCTTGCCTCTCTCTGGAGTGGGCTGGGATGACTGTTCAATCACACGGGAAGATGCATTTCGACCAGTTCCAAGTCTGTAAAGCCTCGGGGCTCTGCTTCCCCAAAGTGGGCATTCTGTTGGCCTCTGTGGAAAGGGAATGGTCACCTTCTGGCTGTGTCTTCCTGTAACCCCACTGGCTTCACTATATCTGGGGGCAGCAGCCTTGAGGACCATTTTGCAGCCTTAAGGACCATTCTGGTTGGCATAATTGGATGAAATGCTGAACAAAAGTATTAATGTACAGCCAGGCCCCTACAGATGCTCTGAGAGAATGCCTTCTCTCCCGTTAAATACCTTCTAACCCATGGAAGCAAGGAGCGCTCCAGAGACTTAGTGGTCCACATACACAGGCCTTTAAGTGCTCTGCTTGCATCGTAGATTCACAGAGCTTCCCACAGAGCGATCTGAGTACAAACCTGAACAGAGTGGTCCTGGAGTTCTACCTGACCCTGGCAGGGACCTCAGGAAGTTCTAGGAATCTGATCTACATAGACTAAATGCCACCAAATCCAGGCAGAATGACAGACTGGACGTCCAAGGCCTCTCAGGGTTCCTAAGCTGTGGAGGGAGGGGCAGACCATGGCCTGGGAATTTGGCCAGTGCATATCAGGCTGGTGGCATGTGACCATCAGCCCGGTATGTAGTCTGAACCCCGCCAGGGACCCCTGAGGTCAGAAATCTACCTATGCAGCTCCAGAGCCCACCTACAAAAACCTGGCTTTCAAAGCCCATTGTAGAAACCTGAGCAACCTGTCATTTCGACATTTTAAAGGCTTTTAGCCTGAGCATTTTGAAAACACCATCGAGCTATCACTATCTGCTAGTCAGGTATGATAGATGCTAACATCAAATTACAGGGCGCCCCCACCTTCCACTCTTGCAAAGAGTATTTACATACTTTAAATGCTGTCTCAGTTGATGAACATCGGACGCACACACACACACAACAAGGGTGTTAGACCTTGTAAGAGAGAAAGTAAGCTAGAAACTGGAAGAGCACCTTTCATTGCTGGGGTCTAGACAGGTAAAACCAAAAGCGTAACCGCAGAAGTGTTGGCACAGCACTCCAGGCCCTATCTGCCAGCCGGCAGCCCCGCTCATGAATGACATGCGCAGGACGTCAGCTCGACCTACCCAGACACAAAACTCACAGCATGTGGCTTTAAAATATGATGTCTCTTAAAAAAGGAGAGAGGGGGAAAAAGAAGGGAAGAGGACAAATTCATTTTTCTAAAACTCAATTTGAACCACTGTTACAGCCTGTTGCAAAATGAATTATTTAATCTCTTTTAGGAAAGAGGGTTTACCAACAGCTAAATCCTGGCTATATGGTTACAGGCACTAAGATACCTGACTCGGAGTCGGGGGAGAGATGCCACCACCAAAACCCGGAACCGCAAAGATTGTATCCTGAAAATGGAGAGATGAAAAGGATACTATAAAAGCCCGCCCCCAAAACAGTTGCCTTGTTGTCTTTCTGGAAATCCGGAGAACTTGTTCTTTAGGTGCTTCATAAGCCTGTGCAGCAGTGTTATAAAACTGTCACTGGCAGTAATCCGTAAGTCCAGGCATGTCACATAATAGAATTTCCACGACACAGTAATTGCAGGGCCAGACCTCACCAGTTCCTGGCACTAAAGGGTTAATAAATGCATTAGATGCTGTTAACCTCTGTTACCTGGAGTCAGACTGCCGACTCTCCTGCTTTTTACCTCTGTGATTAGCATTTGGAAAGCCTGCCATGGTGCCAATGGCTTTCCTGTACAGAATGCACCGAAACACACATAATTTATAGCTCCCAGCCGAGCCTGCTCATCAGTCACTGCGCATGCACACACCAGTTCTGCCCACAGTAGGCTCTCCCCAGCTTCGGGGACCAGCGGTCAGGCGTTGTTGGAGCAGGATGCTTACTCTGTTTATGAAACTGGAGAGTTAAAAGTGCGCCCACTCAGAACCTGGCATTTGCGGCCCCAGAACTCCAGCTCTGTAGAGGAGCCAGTGTTTAATCTCGGGGTTTTAGGCAGCTGTCAGCCAGCAGGGTATGGAACATTTCTCTACTCTCCTTTTGCATAAAAAAAAAAAGACAGTTTCTGCTCTACCTCCAGAAAATTAAACCAAAGGAAGTCGCCCAATCCAATAGCAGCAGACTGTCCAGGCTGCAGCCAAATGGTCATAATTAATGATGCTTCTGGTTCTTTTCTCCCTTGCTTTACTGATTAGAGAGATTTGCTATATTAGGAACCTGTTTGCTTAATGACAGAATACAAGCAATAAACAGAGAAATACACAGACTGTAAAATGCAATCAACTTTGCTCTCCAGCACTCACTAAGTACCTAGCTGCATCTATCACACTTGTCAATAGCAGTTTATTAGCATATGAGTCTCTTCTGCAGCATAAATTGGACCTTTGCTAGGGAAAATCATTGCATGAGTTCTTCCCGAAATAGTCCAGAACTCACAGCCATTTCTCAATTTAAATCTACACACCTTACATTTTCTTGTAAGACATAGGAAAAAGGATGTGCCCTTAATTCTGAAGGAGAACTGAGCAGACTAACCTGCTTCAGAGCCTGCATTTTTCACATTGCATTTTAATAAAATCGACTCACCTGATTACGCATTATATACCTGATATGCAGATATATACACCTGATTTTATGGGTCGTACTTGCTATATAACACTTCTATTGTGCATTTGATATGCACTTGCCTGATAATTTTACACAATAAAAAAAAAGAAGAAAAGCTGCCTACTGCTGCATCCAAGCTAAGTAATGGCGGATTGCCCTGTGCTCCGTAGTCTCACAGTCTCTTCCGCTTTTCGGGTTTTGCTCGTTGGATTTAGGAGAGCCACAGGAGCTTTTACTGTTGGTCTGGTCACACGCAGTTGGCCAGCCTTTCTAAAATCCCTTCCACTGTCCATGCTGAAACTCACCTTCCTGGTGATTTGCTTTTCCTACAAACTTGGTAACAACCACTTGCAACCACTGGTCTGAAAAACGCTCAGTAAAGCCAGCTATGTAAATCAAGCAGACACATTACTAAGGCCTTCCTCTGAGCCCCTGAGCGTGGGGTTTTGTCTCTCACAGCCTGTGCATGGCAGGGAAGGGATCCATTTTTTCTCAGCTGACTTATGTCAGCCCCATGGACCCTGGCACAGGTCTGGAAGGGCTGAGGGGCTATGAGGAAGAGACAGGTAGGAGGGGACAAATGTCCTTCTGACAAGGGCGTGCTGATAATCCTTGGGCAGCTTCTCTACCCTGTCTCTTCTAGCCACTCCTTCCAAGACACTGTGTCTACATATAGCCTGAACCTCAGCCAAAAGGCTTTCATTACATTAAGCTCTAAGAAGGCCTTATAAAGATATTTCACTCAGCAGAGGTTTAGGAAGCCCACCGGGTGCCAAGATTTGTTAGTCTGGCAGGCTCTGGGCAGGTTGGACTTGATCATAAGAAGGGGGTGAGGAAAGGTCTGGAGGCTTGAAGTCGAGCTTCCTTATCAGGAAAAAGCACAGGCTCAGACCCTGGTTGGGCTGCCAGATTGTGTGGGGAAGGGTGAGGCGGGGGGTAGGGGGAGGTGGCCCTGAAGGCGATGTGCATACGTGTCCCAGAATCTGCAAGTTCTTGGATTCCTGGCACCTGTGGGATGCTCCAAGTTTAACTGTTCAATTTGGGTTGAGCCTAAAGTAGAAACCCCTCTGCCTAACAGGGCTGGGGCCTGGGGCCATAGGTCATCAGGTAACTGAGAAGTTAAAGGGCAAAATCATTATGTCACTTAGAAATTATACATTTGTACCAAACTTTAAAATTTCACAGTTTTTTTCTTTTTAACTTTTAACATGCATTCTATCCTCTTAACAAATGTTTAAGTGGACAACGCAGTATTGTTTGTATAGGCACAAGGCTGTACGGCGGATCTCTAGAACTTACCTGTCTTGCATTACTGGAACCGTGTACCTGTTGAAGAACAGCTCCTAATCTCCCCCTTCCCCCCGCCACTAGCAACCAAAATTCTAGTCTTTGCTTCCACGAGTTTAACTATTTTAGGTACATCATATGAGTGGAGTCGTGTAGTGTTTATCCTTCTGTGACTGGCTTATTTCACTTAACATAATGGCCTTCAGATTCATTCACGTCACATATTGCTGGATTTCCTCCTTTTTTAAAGCTAAGTAATATTTCATTTTATAAATTGTATCAAAAATTTTAATTTAAAATCTGCATGTCTATGATTTATTGATTTTTGGACACATGAGCAAGGCTACCCTCCTTAAAAAGTTTTTCGGAGAACGGGTTTGCTGAGAGGGGTCCCCTGGCTTACGTTCTGCATAGGTTGTGCCTGTCATTCATGGCCTACAATTTCCAGGCTTAGTTTCTTTAAATCGGGAGTGACACTTGTTTGGTAACTGCAGAGGAATCTCAGCACAGGCTCTCTACATTTGTATAATTTCTCTCAGTCTTTTACACCTGTGTTGCTCACACCTAATCCAAAGGCCGGCCTGCCGGCCTGCCTGCCGGCCTGCCTGCCTGCCTGCCTGCCTGCCTGCCTGCCTTCCCTCCCTACTCCCCTCCTGCCCTTCCTTCCTTTAAGGAATTAGCCTTTCCCAATGCATTCAACTGAGTTTTCATTGAAACAACCATGTTTCCTTTTGTGCTCTAATGTCAATCATCCATTTAACATTAAATTCAACGATGTAAGCAAAATCCCAAAAACGACAGCACAAAAAGGTCTGCAAGCAAATAAATGTCCCTGGTTCTTCCAAGCCTGCTTCTCAAGTGGACAGAGCAAGGGGCAAAGGTGAGTGGAGGAGAGAGGCCGGTCACTCGGGGCATTCAGTCTGCCCTGGGCATTTCAGGTGTACAGGGGAATGGAGAGGTCAGCCAGTTAAGATTCTCTGAGTGGAAGTCCTTTAAAATCCAAGTTGCTGTTGATGATCACTTAGCCTCTCTGTGGTCCCCGTGCTTGTCATTTGTGGGTTCGGGGCTGGGGGCAAGGAAGGCTCAAGCTATTTTGGCTTGTGAACATATTAAATACAATAGGCTCATGATCTTGCGTTTCCTTAGATTTAAAAATGAAGGCAGTGAAAGAAATAGTGTCCTGTAAGATAGATCAACAGCCCTCCATTAGCTAAGCAGCCCCTGGGGCTTGCCTGTCAGTCTCTGGCACAACATACAAAGGATGCTGCAGCCCCACACTTGCAATTTAATGCTAATGGCAGGATGGCAAGTAGCGCTGTGCGCAGACCCCGTCCACAGCAGGGAGCTTGACATTGCGCTGGAGCCAGCCTTTCTTCTTTCCATAACTTCAAGGGATCATCTTACGTCCATTTTGCTTTTCTCCAAGTTGCGGCAAACTCATCTTGCGAACGGCATCAGAAATCTGTGTGTTTTCAGTTCATGGTTAACTTGCAATCAGTAAAATATTCCGCTAAGAAGCAATTAGGAGATGTATTTTAGAAAAGTAGGCCTAATTAACAATGAGATTATGCCAAACAAGGCGTGAAAGACGTTTTGGTTTGGGGTGGGGCAAGTGTTTTGTAGAGCAGACAGCAGCCATAGTGGCATAAGGGCAACGAGGGGGATGGACCCTGAAACGAAACATTCATTTTTGCAAAACGTGCAAGACGGAAATGCAAATGTGCAAGAGCAACAGAAAGGATTCATTGTGGTCCCTGATGAGAAGGGCACGAGGCCTATCTCCTCCAACGCGCATCCTCATCACCATCAGATAATATTTATTAAGCCTCTCACTCTCCTAGGCATTTCTGTGCAGCTGGGCGCAGGCCCGTAATGGCTCTGTGACTTATGGTGGTAAGTGGGGTTTGAGAGGAAACACCGCAGTCTGGACAAATAACAGACCCAGGGCTTTTGTTCGCTCTGGTTCCCAAGATGGAGCCCTGTGGGTGCTGCAGGAAACAAGGTGATGGCAAAAATTTTAAAACTTAAAAAAAAAAATGTGCTTTTCTAGAAAACAGAGGAAAACCAAGCAGGCTCACAGGGACGATGGCTGTGATGACTGTTATTAATAGCCTCCATGGAGCGAGATCCCCACTGCATGTCACTGAGTGCTCCCACGACTGAAAGGGCGTTCTGAGGGGGGCACTCCCCTTTCACACAGACCCGGGGCTCTGTACTTGGGCTGGGACTTGCCTAGGTTTCCCCAGCTTAGAGTGACCGCGCTGAGATTTAAGCTCTTTGGCTCC
Organism: Pteronotus mesoamericanus; assembly: GCF_021234165.1. Taxonomy (NCBI): domain Eukaryota; kingdom Metazoa; phylum Chordata; class Mammalia; order Chiroptera; family Mormoopidae; genus Pteronotus; species Pteronotus mesoamericanus. The sequence continues at coordinate 15,895,694 of NW_026555229.1, forward strand.
AACACCCACGCATACGTTGACTCCGTGTGGGACAGGGCCCGCATTATCCCCCGCCATCTTTACATCAACCCTTGGAACTAGTTCTCATTATCCTAGTGCTGATTGGGGGCATGGGCTTCCGAGGGGGCAGGAACAAGAGCAAGGTCACACAGCGCCCTGAACAGCGCTGGCTCGGGCAGCCTGGACTCAACCAAGGGGCTGTCAAGGCGTACCTGGCACTGGCGGGTCCTCCCAAGTCTCACCCCAGAAACCAGAGACACTTGTGCAAATGTGATTTCTGCCGGAAGTCAGAGGTCACGCCGATCCAGGCGGGTTTTGTTTCCAGAGAGCCCAGAGGTGAACATCTCTCATGTCTCACCCGAGGAGCTTGCAGCAGAGGGGCAGGCAGGAGACAGCTATTCAGGGGAAACCGCCCGCCATGTCCCCTCCCTCCTGTCCCTCATCCCAAGCTTCCTCTCTAGACAGCCTCATCCATGACGTGACTTGTCTGGGGCCTCAGATAGGAGGGGAGGGAAGCCTCGCGTTGAACATCACCCCTCAGAGAACCAGAGCCATTTTCCTTCCACCGTGCGCTCCATGGCTCAAGCACACACACAGCTAATTATTCAGGGAGACACGGTTGGTTACAAGTCCTAAGGATAAGAGGTCAGTGGGGATACAAGAAATTGGATTTATTTATGGTACGTGATCTAAGTGTGCTCAGAGGTATTCTTGTAGGTTACTCAGAACAAGAGACCATATTTATAGCTAAGATGGTACAGACGCCTTATTCCTTTTTATTAAGCATGTTTATTACCCAGAAATTGGGTTAAACGATTGTCTGACTGCTGAATCACTGTCCCTCTGATGGGCCAGCATTACTGCCCAGTGGACCACAAGGCAGGTGGCCTAATAGCCCTTCCCAGAGTGCACAGAGGGGGCCTAGTCATCCCATCCCCATCCTTAAGCTGTTATTCTCATTGTTTGAGAAGTAGTTTAAAAAAAGATGTTTAGGAAAAGACATCACAAATGGGCGGTCATAAAAAATTAGTTCAACCTAAGGCCCACTTCTGCAGGGTACACACCCTATAAGATGCCCAAGTTCATTTCCCTGATGAACTTTGGGCTAATGGTCATCAAATGCCCCCTTAGCACAGGCTTCTTCTGTATCGTGGTCAGTGCCAACCAACCAGGAAGATAAAAATAATAATAAAATAATTACTGTGCTGGAGGCTCTGTTACTGTGCTTAAGAATTTTAATTTGTTTAATTATCACAACCTCCTAGGTGGTAGTGCTCATTATTCCCGTATTACAGATGATGAATCCAAGATTAAGGAGATTAAACTATGTGCCATTGGAGCCCACAGGAAGGTATGAGTTTATTGTAGCGAAAAGCCTGATCCTTCAATATTTTCTATTCTTAAGCAAAATAGTGTCTTTTTCTTGGTTAAAAAAAAAAAAAAAAAAAAGGCCGCTTTGGGAGCTCACCAGGCCATGCTGCTGGCCCGCTGTCCGCACGTTCCTGTGAAGCCTGGGCCCAGTCCGTGCCTGGTCACCTCGTCTCACAGGGAGCTTGGTTAGGGAGCGAAGTGAACGATGGCGGCTGCCCCACTGTCCACAGGGCCTCGGAATCACTAGATGCCACCCCTCGTGCTGGTATGACGTGGGAGTTGTCATGTGCTGGGGCAGGTAACAGGCGGGCACAACAGTGGACACCTGGAGTCAACGCCTGTCCCTGGCCAGCCAGAGCGGATTCCAGCTGTGACATCGTTACTGGGATGCCCATGACCCAATGCCCTTGGGACAGACGGCCTCGAGTTGTTCCAGCCAACACCAAATTTCACCTAGAAATTCTCTAGAACTGACAAAGAGTGAGGCGACTAGAGAACTGAGTGGGAGACAGAAGAAAAGGGACCCCTGCCATTTCAGGATGAGGCAGGAGACGGGGGGTAGCTGCTGTGGGTGACCTCTGTCTGACTCACTTGCCAGGTGGGGAGCTCCGAGGCGGCCTCCCTGCCATTCACATACCGGGTACCACTGTGTACGACAGAGAGGAAGGGGGCTGTGAAGCCCATGGCCCTGGGAAGCATCCCAGAGAGGAAGCAGCCCAGCCACCCAGGACTTCTCCGACTTGTTGCCATTTCTGTGTAACAAAGCTGGGCCCAAGCTGGTCTGCCCTAGAATCACACTGCACCCGAGGGTCCTGGGAATGTGTTGCCAAGGTTGCCCTGAGTGCTCCCTGGTCTGCGTGCCCGGTCCAGGGCCTCCTCTTTTATTGCCGTCAGTTGTCTGACAACCTTCCCCCTGGAAAATCCCAGAAATGTAATAACATGAGCTGTAAGCCCAATGACAACATGGGACAATGCCTCCTTCCCGACGCTCTATGCTAACCCTTCTGTTACTCCTAATGGTAGTATACAATGATGTTAGAATTGAGGGATCTGCTTTGCGACTCTGTTCCCAGTATAGTGAACTATGGGTTATCTGGGGCATTAGTAAGATTTTCTCAGAGTCAGGGGCTGGGGCTGCCACAGAAGGACGAAGGGGTTGTCCGTGAAATGAAGAACCTTGTCAAGAGACAGCCAGCGTATACCCTGTTCCTGCTGACGCTCTGCTGGCCTCGCTGGTGTTCACCTTGTGCCTGGCAAACAGGCTTATTCTAGTGATAGAGCTTAGGGATAAAAGAGAACAAAAGGAGCGAAAATTTTTAACCTAGAGATACTGCACTCTGGGTGCTTAATTGGGAGGGCATTGTGGCTGGGAAAAATAGATGCCACGCTCTCCTTTTGTTGAAAAGGTGGCATCTGGGTTCATTAAAGGTGTGCACTAGATTTTGATAAAGGCTATTTTTCGAAGTCATTAAATTGGTTTTTAGGAACTTCACTCTTCTTCATTTGAACAATTATTAAACTATAAAATAGAATGGCACAATTGCTAAAACCGTAATCTGAAATTTTACAGCCAGCTATAAAATGCTATATTATTAAACTATACTAAAGATGCTCAAGCCCATTACAACTTTATAAATGAATTATAAAACCCTTTAGAGCTGATAAAATAATCTTAAATGACTATTGTGTATTCTAACAATACGTTGAACTGAAGTTTGCTGCAATGCAAATATGCCAATCACAAAGAAATCATTACTTGAATTAAGTCTGCAGAAGCCTGAAATCTGATAGCATCTGCTTCAGCAAGGCAGAGGACACCTGATGTCTGCATGCTGGGCAGGAGAGCTCGTGTCCCTCGCCCAGGCAGGTACCTGTCCCCACCGTCCTTCAACCACAGGATGAGCCAAGAGTCAGTTTCTCTTGTGGGGTTCAAGGGCTACACAAATGACCCTGAGCAGGACCCTGTGCATTAGGAAAGGCTTGTTGTGCTAATAGCCTTTTCCCCCTTAATATTGCCCCATAAAGTAAGATTTTGCAAATGACAAAGCTTTAGTTACTGAGGACCCGCCTCTTGGTTATAGGCCGAATTATGTCCCTCCAAAATTTGTAAGCTGAAGTCCTAACCCTCAGTACTTCAGAATGTGACCATATTTGGAGACAGCGTCTTTGAAGAGGTAGTTAAAATGAGGCCATGTGAACGGGCCTTAATCAAGTCAGACTGGTGTCCTCATAAGCAGCGACACTGTAGACAGAGGCACCGACCGGGGAGTCTCACACATAGAGGGATGGCCATGTGAGGGGACACAGAGAGGAGAGGTGACCATGTGCACGCCAAGGAGGGGGACCTCAGAAGAAACCAACCCTACCGACACTTTGATCTTGGGACTTCTAGTCCCCAAGGTGAGAGAGAAATTTCCATTGGTTAAGCCACCCAGTCCACCATACTTTGGGCAACCCTGGCAAATGAACACAATGTATGACACCGTGCTCCGTGATACGCATGCCTGCCAGGAAGCCTGGTCCTTCAGATAAAAATTCCTATTTTTTTTTCGTACAGGTTATACTCTGCAAGCTTCCATTTCCAATAGGGTTTGAATATAAATTGAAAACGCATTTCGGCACGCTGGATTGTACGGCGGCCTTAAAGGAGTCATACTCAATTTGGAGCAGCCTTAACTGAGTAATGCTCAATTCTGAACTCTGAATTCAAGCACTCTCCTGGATGAAGGGCTTTGAAAATGCTCTATAAGCAGTTATTTCAAAAAGTGTTTTTACAACAGCCTCTTTCCTCCCAGGGCTAAGGTGGGTGGATTCTGGGATGCAGCTCCCCTCTGAGCTCATCGCTGGCACCTGCAGCCTGGAAGATTAAGTCCCAGGAGGCCACTGGCAGCCTCTCCATGCTGGGAGTAGCTGGGCCCATCACACAGGGCCCCGAGGCTACTTGGCAGCTGGGTCCAGAGCTCTGCTGTGAGGCTTCCAGGCACAGCCAGGGTGGGGGTGGGGGTGGGGGGCCCTGTGGCTTGGCACTTCTGCCAAGGGAAGATACCCCCCACCCCACAGCTCATTTCTCCCAAAGTGGGGCAATCCACTCACTCTGAGCAGGAGACCATTATGCAAAGGAAGAGCTAGGTGTAGCCAACATTTGTATTTTTTTTCCTTAATGAGACCACAACAACAGTGGGTGCTAGAAAACACTCTGAAATATGTAGAAATGGTGGAAACCTCACAAAGACCATACGCCAAATAGCACAAATACCACGTGGCACCAAGAGCATTTTCTTAAACAAAAGGCTCAGGATGTAGCATCTGCGTTGCCACCGTCATTTAGACTCAGAGCATGTGCCAAGGGCTCTGCGTTGATGTGTCTGGCTCTGGCCATAGGATCGCAGCCAATCCCCACCCCTCCCAAAACGCCCTCCGCAAAGTCCTTATGTGAGAAACCCCACTGTGGTTTGGTATGAACACCATCCATCCACTCCAGTCATTTGGCAAAGTGTCCTTTGAAATGTCACCTGTAGGGTACTTGTCCAGGGTGCTAGGTGGATAAAAACATCACTCAAGAAGGTGACTGTGAGAGGCCCTGAGGGCCGGGGACTGCGGCAGGTGCCTGGAGGATGAGAACAAGGTCCACAGCCTCAGTTAACCGAGCCTACAGTACTACCCTAGGGTGCCTCTCTGAGGGGAGCAGTGACTTAGGAAAACGGATGTGTTCCAAAACGGACATTGCATGGTGACCACAGCCCATTTGCAGTGTTCTGGCCTCCACTGCCTAGGAAAGGTTGAATCCAGTGCACCCGTCTGTTCCTACAAGTTCCATGTTCCTACCCATGTAAGTATGATGAATCCTGACAAGACTCAAATGCCTCCACTTCCTCTGTTAGTAGAAAGGAAAGGGGGTCTTTTAGGTAGACCTTATTCATTTTCTTGGCAGTGGTCCTTAACCAGTGGCAATTTTGCCACCCAGGGGATATTTGGCTATTTCTCAGGAGATATTTTGTTGTCACCATTGGGGAAAGGTGCTACTGGCATTTAAAGGGTACTGCTGAACCCCTACAGGTTCACAACAAATTATCCAGCCCAAAAAAGTCAAGAGGGCCAAGGTGGAGCAAGCCTGTTTGGAGAACTGCTCAACTGACAACCAAGAGGCCATGAACAATCCTTACTGAAGTTTCCAAGATCAGCACAGAAGTGTGCGGCCCACAGCAAGCAATGCCCAGGAAGAAGTGACTTCCTACGGAGAGTCATCCGACTCTAAATTACATTTCAAAACCATCACTCTGGCCCTGCTCAGGTGGCTCAGTTGGTTGTAGCATCATCATGTTCTCCAAAAGGTTGAGGGTTTGATTCTCATTCTGGGCAAATACCTAGGTTGCAGGTTTGATCCCTACTTGGGGCTTGTACAAGAGGCAACCGACAGATGTTTCTCTCTCTCTCTCTCTCTCTCTCTCTCTCTCTCTCTCCCCTGCCACCTCAAATTAATAAAAACATATCCTCTGGTGAGGATTTAAAAAAAAAAACCAAACCATCACCATGACAAGGCCTTGTTGCTCTTTCTTATCCACAACAAGCCCACCCTACAGGGGCAAAGCCCACTGGCTACCGAGTCTAGAAAAGCCACTGGAGAACAGGCCCCATAAAGCAATGCATGACTCAGCCTGGCCCTTTGGAGCACTTTTCTGTTACTGAAAGTGGGACAAACGGGGCCGGGGATACCCAAGTGCCAAAAGTCCCATAAACTTACAAAGAATGAAACCCTACAAAGTAGTACCATCTCTGCGCAAGCTTTACATACAGGATCACACTTCATCTTCGTAAGACCCAGGAGGCTCTAGCACTACCGTCCCCATTTCATAGATGAGGAAACTGAGGAAGAGAGAACAAGTAAGTCGCTCAAGGTTTCATGGCTGAGAAGTGGTGAAGTGAGCATGCTCAAAATTTTAACTCCAGCTTCCCTGCAAGAAGTCTCAGTTTGTCTCTAGAAATAAACTTCGAATTTGACTAGCTTTTGTTCCTGGTTCCTGGGAGATAACCTCTAAATTAGCGGACTGACGTTCTTGAGTGACTGGAGTGTCTTTGTTATTCAGAAGCCCTTTGGAGAACGTCTGAATTTAGCGAGATGACTCAGGATGGGGGCAGTCTCTAGAAAGACCGGCCTGGCTCCAGGAATTGTGGGGCTCAGAGCCACAGGAGGTCCGCCCAGTCTCCTGACCTCCAGGGAGCAAAGAAGGGTAGAAGACTGCATTCCAGTGCTCAAGGGGCCAATCAGTCATGCTTTTATAATGAAACCTCAATTAAAACTCTGGTCACTGACGCTCCCTGGTTGGTGAACACATTAATGTGCTGGGGTGGGGTCGGGGGTGATGTATGCACATTCCGTAGGGAATTCCATTGAAGAAGGTGCAGAGCTCTTCATTAGAGACCCTCCCAAGCACTCAGCCTGTGTCTCTGCATTTGATCTGTATCCTTGATAGTAAAACTGTAATTAAGTACAGCGCCTTCCTGAGGTCTGAGTTATTGAACCTGGGGGGGGTTGTGGGAACCCCTGAATTTGTAGCTGCTTAGTCAGAGTACAGGTGGCCTGAGGACCCCTAAAATGTGACTCACGTCTGAAGCAAGGGCAGCCTTGCTAGGGACCGTGTCCTGAACCTGTGGGCTCTGCAAACCCCGGGGCCTGGAGTCGGAATTGAGTTGTGCTGCGTGACACCAGTTGGTATCAGAATAGGCATCATTACCTTTCTTTATGCTAGTTTATGAACCAGTCTGGCACTTCAATCTGCCAGATGTTCAACAAGATTTTGGAGATTGACTTAATCTGTGTTGAATGAATAATGTTACCCAGAAACAAAAAGGTAAAGTGCTCTGATTCAGGTCGCTCAGTGCAGGCATTTAAAATGCAAGGAGAGGAAAATGCTGCTTCTCCGGTTCCCCTCTCCTGATCAAGCCCCTCTGAATCTCAGGTCTATTGTCCAAAACAATAGGAACAACAGTGCTGACTTCAGGAGGCTACTGTCAGCATTAAGTGTGTGTGTATACATTTATATGTATGTAGTGTATATCTATTACGTAACAGATATGCAGGACATAATACATGTAAAATGTACATATACCTATACATGTATATAATGTGCTCAGATCCGTATTTGACTCATGGGAAGTGCTATTAGGCACCTTTGCTTTATTAATACCAGACCATAAAAAGCAGAAGCAATGCAGGTTATCACAGTAAATAGTTTTGGAGATGGGTCACAATGTTTCCCAAAGTGGGGTCTGGGGACCACTGGTGTGGATGACATTATTTAAGTGTCATACGAACATTTTTATTGTTTTAAATGTAATATTTATGTAGAGAGCCAGCGCACTGACTCACACGTGTCTCGCAAGTGTTATTACCACTATTCCTATTAACAGAGTTAGAGGAGAGACGTTAAGCAAACCGTGGCGCTGCTGGGAGACAGATGTGGGCAAGGCGGCAGAGCCTGGCTCTTTGAGGCTCAGAGGCAGGGCTCGTTCTCAAACATCATCTTCTCTGCATCTAGGAGTTTTCTGCTTACAATTGTGTCACTGCTGCCCAATGTCAGCGCTGATTAGAGGGATGGTGCCACAGCCCCTGGCTGGACCCAGCTGGACCCAGATCTGACTGCTGCCACGGCTCCAAGGGATGACTCCAAGCGGACTGTTAGGAGGTAGCTCCCAGAAGACTCCTTCTGGGCACAGGGAGATGGGTGTGGGGCAGTTCTAACCCCCTACACCTGGCCCTTTGTTTATTGCCTTTTTCTTTCCCTTCCCTCTTAGCATGGGGTCCAAGGACCATCCCACCCTGTCTCCTCCTTCCTTGGTCTACAAAGACTATATCTTAGAACCAGCAGGATATCATTGGTTCAAATTCTTCCTACAAACTCAGAAAGCAAAATCCCAAAGAGCTCCACCTCTTTTCCCTCTGTGACCCCTAGGCCCTTAGAACAGCCCCTCTTTTACAGCCCCAGGGTCCAGAGTTAACAGTCTAATGTATCTCTTATAATCACAACAGGAGTGGCGGCCAGCTGCTTACCGAGCGCGGTGGGTTGGCCAGTCTCGCTGGGCCCCTTGCGCACAGACACTAGTTCTTTCGTCCTCACAAGAAACCCAAGCAGTGGGTTTTACAGCAGACACCCAGGGAGGGTCAGGGACCTGCCGCAGGTCACACAGCTACAGAAAGTGAGATGGGCTTTTCAATCAGGTCCAACAAGCTCCCAAGCTCATGCCACCCCCCTCAGAGCAATGCCTAGGCTGTCAGCCACAGGTGACAAAGAAAGCTCTACGGAGGTGCCCACAGGGTAGGTCGGCCTGCTGGAAAGGGTGGCGTGAGCACACAGGGTGAGCGTCTCCACGCCAGGGGCCAGGTTTGGAAATAAGCCCTTTCCCCACCCCTTCCAGCTTCCTGCCCACCCACCAGTCACCCTGTGCAAAATCACCACCCGCTCTCCAGTGGGAGATTAACGGGACACCAAAGCACCCTATTGCTCTGCTAGCATAAATTGCAAGAAAAACATTTAGAATATTGATTAAGTGCTTCGTGCTAGAAGATTTAAATTTACCTCCTGTATTTCCAGGATTAGCTGACATAATGGGGTCAGTCTGCTGGCACAAATGATTTACAGAACACCCATTGGCAACCTTCCTTTTAAAACTCAACACTTAAAAATTTTCACTAGGTCACAGCCGGTAGAGTCCTCGGTATTTAGCAGGTTTGGACAATCGCCCTCCTGCCACACCCAGCCTTGTGGGGTTCGGCCCTGAGAAGACCTCTGAAATCATGTCATGTCTGGTCTGTCCCTATCCGGCACACATGGGCTTTGTTTAGCTTTGTTTAGGCCTGGGGAGGGGAGGGACGCTGTTGTCCCAGAATGCGAAGTCTTATTTCAGATGGAGATTATTTTCAATAGTCTAATGCAGTATTCTAATATTCAATGTTCAAATTCAATACTCAAATACTCTCTGTAGGAGTTAAACAGGTTATAAGCAGGTGTTAAAGACGGGCATATCCCACCTGCCCTCCTTTCCACACCTCCTACCAACCTGTAAACAATGTACTGCAGCCTCCAAGTGCCCAGCTCATTTCTTTAAGTGCCGAACTGTTCTCTGGGAAGAGAAAGGACCAGAGTGAAGCTTTCCTGGGAGGCTCGAGGGGTGTAAATGTAACTGAAATTCAGTAGATGTTGTAGGTTGTCCTCTGCTGCAAGATGCCCACCGCCGCGGCCCAGAGAGGGCCATCACTGTCCCAGCTGTGGGACTCTTGACCACCAAAGTAGACGATGTGATCACCGAGGGCAGAAGGGGACAGCTGGCCTCCGTGTTGCCGATTCAAGCAGTAAGCATTCTCGCAAAGGCTATCCACTGGGACCCCGCTCACATCGTTTATGACTGAGAAAGCTGCCTTACGAGTCCCGTTAGGATGGGGAGTGGTACTGAACTTGAGATATACAACTGCTGGCCTCCATGCCTCACCCACAGACATATTTTATTTGGTTCCCCAAACAAAGAGGCAAATAAAACAACTGACTTTCAATATGGCCTGCCCTGTTCACCAGAGTTCCCACACACTGCGCATAACTATCCCAAATCCATCCTGCTAGTCTTGGCTCTGAGTGCGGGCCCGATCTGTTAACTTTCTGTCAATCTCCCATCACACGACTTCTGAGGAAAGCAGCAGAGGCTGTTCAGCTTCTTAGGGGTCCTCGGCCTCAGTCCCAAGCCTATATTTTTCAGTCTCTATAACTCTATTTGACCATGGAAATTGGGGGCCCACAAACGCCACTTGGAGAGGTCTTTACCTCATGCCACCAGAGTTAGACCGTCCACAGAGATGCCAAATAGAGATTTTGCCAATACTTACACTTCCCAAGGATATTAACTTTAAATAAGTGACAGGTACAATCCTTTGGCTTTATGTATCCTGAGCTTTTTCCAGCTACCAGGCCACTCCAGTGCTCAGAAGATGAAATAATTAGTAGACTTTTAAAATATTTCTTTGTTTCTCATGCGACCATTGTTGACCAAGTCAAAGGGATGTGCCAACAATAGCATCATCTGTGTCATGCTTGTTACTAATATGATTACCAATTAATCCCGACATGGGAACTTGGCGGGTTACCCAAAACCTGGTATTTTAGTACCTCAGGGAGCCGGCACTTGGACATTTCCATGACATTTTATACTAATCAATCAACTTTCCTTTTTTAGAGCTGAACCTTTCATAGAAACTGCAGATGAGTCTTACATGCACCGCACCCGAGGCCACCATTTCCCCAAACAGAACCGTGTTTGGTTTGTTGATAATTACACTTTGAAGCTGACTTTTGAAAATGTTTATTCTTATTTCTTCCCTTCCAAGGGGGAAATCTATCTCAAATGTTAAGACAGAAACTCAAGTCCCCAAGAGTATTCTCCTATTATTGTATATTTTAAAATATTACAGGAAGGTGTTTCTCAAGGGAAGTGAACTTTATCGCTGCCAAAGACAGTTGATTTTCTCCCAATCTGTTACCAATGGGTCCCAAGCTGGTTTAAGTCGGTTCTATTCTGAGTAACGACACATGCGACCAGGACAAACGCCATTCTAAGATTTTTCTAGGACCCACTGGCAAAGAGTAATTTATCTGGAGACAGCCAGGCAGGTGAAGGAAGGACAGGTCGGGTGAATGGGAGTCTCCGGGGGGCACTGTGCCAAAGCAGGCATCTGGACTCGGTGCCAGGGACCGCACTCCCGGGGGCCGGGGCCTGCCTCTTGTCACCTGCTCATCCCCGATCGGTCCTCTGGCCTCCAGTGATTCTTTCCGCCATTCTTCACCTAAGTTATCCTAAAGAGATCACGAAGCTGCAGCAAGTTGTGCTGGCCAACTTTCAGTCCTTCCTCGAACATACCCTGTCGCCTAGAACGATGGCAGGAAGCAATCCAGCTCAGACATGAGCTTTGTGTTGTCCCATCATTTGCATTCCCATGTTCAGGAAGAAGTGGGCAGCCTCTTCTTCCTCATCTTCCCCCCACCCTTTCAGCTTTATTGAGTTATAATTGACAAAAATTGTATCTATGTAAGGCATACAATGGGATGTTTTGATATATGTATACATTGTGAAAGGTTTACCAGAGTCAAGCTAATTAAGACATAGTTACCACTGAGGGTTGTGAGAATAGTTAAGACCTACTGTCTTAGCACATTCTAAGTATACAATATTTAATGTGCACCCAGACTTTATTCATCCTGCGTAACTGAAATGGTGTACCCTTTGCTCAACATCTCCCCATTTCCCCCACCCTAGCCCCTTGTAACCAGCATTCTACTCTGTAAATGAACTTTTTTAGATTCGACACGAACCTGGAAGACATTATGCTGAGCGAAGTAAGCTAGACATAGAGAGACAAATGCTGCATGACCTCCTTTTCTATGTTTTACTTTCTTTTCTCTGTTCATTCCTGATTCAAAGAAAGAGCTCGGGTTGTCTAAGGTCATGGAACAAGGCAAAAGTTCCTGACCTTGGAACAAGGCAAATGCACCCTGGCTTCGGAGCCAGAAATCCCGGCCCTGCCAGGGAACTGCTATGTGAGCTCAGGTAAGTCACTGGCCTTTCCCTGCCTCAGTTGCCTCACTGGTGAAAGGGAAGGATGTCCATCACACCTGACTCAGGCTGCTGTAAGAAGGGCACAAGGCAGGTGAAATTTTTAAAAATAATGAAATACACGATACACCTGTTGGTACGAACTCACAACAGTTTTCCCTGGCATAATACCCCACCCCAGGAGAGGGCCACCACCGCCATCTGCTTCCTGATGGGGAATCGGGCATCGCATGTGACATCGGTAAAGCGCCATCCTGGAGCGCTCACTCTGCCCCAAGCACCGCGGCAAGGCCTCGCTGAGCCCTCCCAACCCCAGCAGTCGAGGGTTTCACAGACGAGGGAGCTGAGGCTTGGGGAGGCCCTGATTCCTGTGGAGAAGAGGGCCTTTGCTGCCAAGCCCCTGCCTGTGACCCTGCCTCTGCCCCTGCCTCACATGTGCAAAAATCAGGAGTCACCTCTGGGGGCAGGTTAAGGTTTTGTGGACCCGGAAGGGCTCCGTGCAAGGGAAATGCTGTTTAGCTGCGAGAGATGTGGACTCCGTGTGAGTGTCCCTGGGGAGACAAGGGTGGCTGTCACCTCGCTGCTCGGGAGTCCCACGCCTCCTTTCCCCTCTGCTGAGAATGTGAATGGCAGACTTGCCATAAACACCATGCTTTCATTTTATTTTGCCCCTCGGTTGATGAGGCCCAGTTCCCATCGCTAATACAGGAGAAGGAAAGCCTCTGTTTCTTGGGAATAGAGCTCATGTGTCCTCTGACGTTGCCAGGGCAACCCCACAGCATACCAAGTCCTCCGTGCAGGGAGGGGTGACTGGGCAGATCCGTGTTGGAGGCAAAATATCGTGTGACCAAGCCATGCACAGTGTCATGGGAAGCAGAAGTCAGGCACTGGGTGGGGGGTTGGGGGGGTAGAGAGGGGAAAGAACACCTCCTTTATGGCTGACAGGCTCCTCTCCTACTCTGGGGGGGAACTCTTAATTCCGTGGCTGTCCAATAATAACTATTCTTCTGCAACGGCATCTACCGACTTAGTCTGACCTTCCAAAAATGTTGACGAGCTGTATCTTGCCTACTAGTTGTGAGTCCGCTGACAACAGAATTTTTATTGAATGCCCATCTTCACGAAGTTCCCAAAACACAAAAGGAGCTTAATAAACAGGCTGAACGCGGCCTCTGACTACGATCAGGCTCTGGGCAGCGAAAAGACCCAGGCTGGGCTGCATCAGGTGCACCTCTCCTGCCGGTCGGGAGCGCCTCTGGCCGACTGTTAGTGCCTTAGGGCGACAGGGTCCTATCCCTCGCCTGCCCACTTGTCTTGGCTGATGCTGGGATCTGAGTGGACCCAACAAGAACAGAAGGCGGAGCTTGGAGGACGCAGCACGCTGAGCTTCGGCCAGAGCTGAAGAAAAGAGACTCAGCCTTTGAAAAGCTGTGTCTGGTTCTAGACCGACCTCCAACTGGCTGGGGGACTTTGTGTGGGTAAGTCACTCCCTCGCCCTAAACCTCAAGTTCCCCCTACAGGATGCCACGGTACCCCCGCCCCCAACCACCAAGTTTCCTCCCGGTCTGGCACTTTCTGCACAATGCCTCAGAGATGGACGTGCTCGAGAACTGCTTTAAAAGTAGGAAGAACCTCTGACTGACTTGAGGCTGTGTGGCTGAGGGTTTGTATCAGGGTGTGGAGGCCCAGGAGGACGGAGGACAGAGTCCAAAGCTCAGACAAGGGGCAAGGAAGGTATCCAAGAAGAAGAGGGGCAATGCAGGAGCGAGAAGGTTATCAAGCGAATCAGAAGTAAAAAAATCGGCCCCAACACGTCTTAGCAGGGGCGCAAAATGAGAGTGGGTCAAGATGGCAACGGGCAAAAGAAGGCTCTGGTACGCATTCCGGTAGGACTGATGCTTAGCAGGGGATGAGGGGAGAGGAGGGATGATATATTCCAGTGACAAGTGCAAAGTAGGACAAGTGTGAAGACACGGTGCTTGGCAAATGTCCCGTTCCGCAGCACAGCAGGAGGCAGAAGTCACCATGTCGTCACCGCTACCCCACAGTGCAGGGGAAAAGAACGCGAGGCCCCCAAGTCCCCCACACTGGTTCTGTGACTTACCAGCTCTGCTGGCTCGAGCGCAAGTGTTACCTTGCTTGAGGCCCCATGTCCTCAAATGAGAAAAAAAGGCTGAGAGCACTATCAGACAGCATCTCTCCCGCAGCCGCCAGGGGGCAACATCTAAAGAGGCCAAGTGCGCGAAAATACTTGGTGACCATATAAGCACGTAACATCTTGCCAAACAGCTGAATACTCATTACTATGGAACAGTCCATAAAAAGGCAGGATAAACACCCTGCTTTGATGAAAGTCAAGAAGCCACTGTTAGTATCGGGTGGTCCTGCCCTTAGAGATCTGGATTAACCCCAAAGAAGCCTCTGAGCCACGCTCCCTGGACACAAGGGGTTCACACAAGGGGTTTGCAGGGCAGCTCCTCACAGCTCCTCTCACTGTGGAAGAGCCTTTTCTTCTGCTTCCTGAACAACAAGCTCCTACGGGACTCCAGGTTGGAGCTAAGACTTCATTAGTAACACTGTCTCTGGTTTACCTAGAGATACAGCTAAATCATTCTGTTTAAGTGGCAGAGATGGGGACAAAACCAAAAGCTCCTTTCTTTTCAAGATACTGCTGCTTTGTTGAAAACACAGAATAAGCATAATAAATAAAAAAAAAAAAATCCAATCTAGCTTGACGACAAACCTTAAGGATCTATGTGCCCAGCAGCCCACCCTCTTATTACAAGTGAAGTCACCAGGGGCAGAAAGACAATGCAGGGGACTCAGCCAAAGCCACACCCCTAGTAAATGGCCAACGGTTCCAAGGTCCACCTTTCTCTGCACTCTAGGTCACTTCCCAATCTTCATTCATCATGGTTAAAGTGCACCTTTAAGATTCAAACCTGGGCATCATTCGCCATCTGTCTCTAAAGAAAATGAGCCTGTGTCCGGCCGCAGTGAGCTCTGACAGGGAGTTCAGCCCCTGCTCTTACCTGCAAGTTCGCACAAGGTGGTAAAACGTGAGTGGGGATTTCATTCTCGGACCCTGCTGGCCCCAGGGGTTGGTTCTTGACCCGGAAGGCTGCGGTGGTGGTGGCAGTGGTGGTCTGAACGGGGAGGGCTGGCTGCCACACACTGACATCGGAGCCATTGCCAAAAGCTTGAATCGCATTTTCTGTAGTAAAACAGGAGGAAGTCCAATGTCAAAGTCAAGCAGCCAATGTGCCAGACAAGCTACATAAAGCCGGAGGCGCACACTAGAAACTCTGAATGCAGCACTGGACTTTTCTGACCAAAACCCATCCAACTGTATACCCTCCGTGTGCTGAGAGCCAGCCACTGGGTCAGATGTTCAAAAATCAATTCATTCATTAAACACTGAGCTGGACACTTAGATGCTCCAACTGCAGCCCATATTTAATGTGTTCCTTTTTCTGCGCCAAGTCCTTGCCTTGAAATACTCATCAGTTGAGCCCTTTGAAATCCAGCCTTGGACCTGTTATTTGGGGTCACAACCACTGTGCCATCTTCCAGGAAAACTTTTGTGCTCTCTCAAAATTTGATACTAAAAGCAAACTCACTGATTTTTTTTTTTTTTTAAAAAAAGAAAAGCATAACATCCCTAATTATGAGACTGATGTGACTCAGTGGCAGTCACATTAATTTGTCAGGCAGTAAAATCAAACAGCAAAATCTGTGATTCAGGAGGACAGAACAGCTACTCGGAGGCAGGCATTGCTCAAGTTCCAGTGCAACTCATTTCTTTAAAGGAAGGATCTACCCGGAAGCTCAGCAATAGTCTAGTAGAAATTTAAGTAAGATTATTTTATCCCTTTCTGCTCCCAGTCTTCTAAACAAAATCTGCATAATTAGGTAAAAGCAGCCCTGCTTATATGAAAAGTTTAAAATGGAAAACTTTAAAAGCTTATTGCAAGTTCATGGGATTAGATTGTTTGTATGGCAAGAGTAAATTGGTTGTGGCGTTCCCCTCCCCCAAGTACATAAAAAACAGTTTAATCAGGTCTTCAGGGATTTGGCCTGGATTTAGCAATTTCTTTATTTCATATTCATTGTATAAGAAATCAAACTCCTCCATTTGGGACCTGAATGTGCAAATTGTTAATATATGACTCTTAGCTGGCATTTTTCGATATACAAGGCAGAATAATTTCAGCCTAATGTTCCTCTTAAAAATGACATTTTATTCTAAAATTATTATCCTTTAAGTTCAGAAAATTGGGAACTTGTTTTCTAACAAGTTTACATTTTTAAGGCTGTAAGAAACAGCTTCAAATTAGTACACATGCTTTTTATGCTTTTAGCCCTATAACGTGACCCAACGGGTGGGTGAGACAAAGAGAAAGGTATATAGGGGACTGGATTCCTTGAATGACCCAGAGCAATGGCAATAAAAGAACAGCACAACTTTCCTTTTTTCTTCTTACGATGTGTAGATTCAAGAGACTGCTCTGCCATTCATTGAAACTACCTGTGCTTTTCAACGTGTTTGCAATGGCAGGTGGGGAGGCTGTTCAATTGCTTATTCATTCATAAAAATGTCAGTGGAACTTCTACTACATTCCAGGCACTTCTCTGTACTGGGGAGGCAGCAAAGAACAGTGACAACAATGAAAGACAAAAGCCCCTGGCCTCAGGGAGGTCACATTATGCTTAGGAGAAGATAAGTAAAATATATAATATATTAGATGGTGAGAAATGCTTGGAGAAAGTGGAAGCAGGTAGGGTACAGGGAGCCCAGGGGGAAAATAGGGAGCCGCAGTTTAGATGAAGTGGGGAGAGAAGGGAAGGTGGCATATAAGGGAAGACTTGAGAGGCAGTAAGAGTCACCTCTACCTTCAGCTCATTTTTCCTTCTCTCTTCCCCTAACAGCTGTCCTACACTTTGGAGTAAAAATGAGTTTCTCCCCACCCGCCACCCCAATAACAATAAGTAAACAATAGGTTGGAGTGGTGTTTGGGATAGGGGAGTCGGGTCTAAAGTAGGGTTGACTAATTTGAGGAGAAAAGAATTGGATTATTGCACTTGGGTGGGAGTGTACAAATTCCAATTCCTTCTACTCTAGGGCCTTTGCCAGAGACTGAATCTACAGCACTGTGTTTTTGGTAGGCTGTGCCCCTTCTAAACAAAGTATAAATGTAATGACTAAAAAATTCTGGCTGACTTTGGTCCTTGTTGAAGACCAAATGCATTTATTTCTATTGGAAAGTCATTAGCAATAAGATACCAGACTATTCTCCCTTTCACGAAAATATTATTAAGCAGGGACAACTTTAGTTTCTCTGTGAGAGAGCAGTTTTTCAGCCAGCGTGAACGTCTTTTCTCACGCTGACCTCTATTGTCATTGCTTTATCTTCATTAAATCTCGTATTCTGCCAGGAGAGCATGCAGGATGTGAAAAAGAGGATATAGAATATATACCCTTTTTTTAAAAAAAGTCAAGACCAAACAAGAGGCCCATAGTATGCTCAATGTCTTGGCAAATGACGCCATACTTGAGACTAGTTTTGTGGGTTAGAATTTCATTTAAGTGTCCAAAAGCTTTAGTTTTAACGATTTGGTTACAGCCACTTGATTCAAGTACCTAGAGAGCAAGTCATTTAGATTTGTCTTTTCAACAAAGGACACAAGGAGTAGGTTTTAGAAAAGCTTTTCCAATGTGCACATGGCAAGTTGTTAGATAATTCTTTAGAAATCAGCCACCGTACAGCAGTGCCTCATGGAGAAAACTGTCACCTGACATCTGGCCTCTCAGAGAGGTGGCTGAACCCTGATTCCTAGAAACTTGGTCCACACCTGCCACTCGGAAGTAATACGTGGTCCCTCATGTTCAGGTGTATGTTCTTGTTCAAGGGGCCCTTCCACAGCGGGCATGACCAAAAGTCCTCAGGGGACAGGGCGCTGTGGAAGAAGGAACTCAGGCAGTGGATCCTGTGTTTGGCATGGATGGTCTATGTGAAGACCAGCCATTCATTCAGCTGTGAAATGGAGATGTAATACCTCCATCTCCCAGGATTCTTGTGCAGATTACAGAAAATGAGATAATGTATATCTCAGACTCCCTGGAGAGTGAACTGAAGGCACCCGCTACATTCACAGTGGCTGCCACAAAATGTGCGCGAGGTCCCCAGGCATCTCAGCTGACCTGCCACCTGTAGCGCGCACACCTCCGTGGATGGAAGGGAGACCCGGCATAGTGCTTCTGAAGTTCATCTGAAGAAAGTTCACACCCGCACCTTTTTTCTCCATCTCTCCCGCTTTGGGAAACATGCTTCCCACTTGCCTAAAGGATAGTGCAATGATAACTGGGCCTATATCCAAGGAGGAGCCCCCTTCCCTCATAGGGCCCCTCTCCGCCTCCGGAGATAACCAGCCATCCTGAGAGGCTCCTGGATGCACGGCCAGCTTCTCCCACCTGAGAATGGTTGCTTCTCCTCTGAGCCAACCCAGACATCATGGGGGCTACGGATGTTAACTTCTGATTTTTCTTGGAGAGCCTTTAGAGGCCTACCCCCACCTAACTTGTCTGAGCATCTCACATTGTATATTGCACATTTGGAAGAGACTTGATGCTGGTTGCCAAGATCAAAATTTGGTTCACAGGCCAGTTCTCCACCCACTGGGCCACACCAGCCAGGGCTTCCAAGATCAAAATTTTATCAGTGGGTACAAGTGTTCCTTCCCACAAAACAGACCCTCCGTTATTGAACTCTCTCACTCCCCTGAGCTTTTCTGGGTCTCGGTCTTGGCAACACCCCGCTTATCACTTGCTGTGTCCCCTGCTGCATGACACAGCGGGGTCAAAAGATGCTGAACACACTGTGAATGGGGGGCGGGGTGGTGCGGGGGTGGTGGGGAGAGAAGGCAGACTCGAGAAAGAAGAAACACAAGAAACACAGAAGCAGGGCTTGAGCTCGGAGAGGAAAACGTGTTTGTTTCCTATTTTGTAAAAAACTTACTAAGACACGTATTGTCCTTGAAGAAATTGAGAAACTTCGAGCACTCCTCCAGGTCATTCCCACTGTTGCTACAATCACACCAGGGGGCCACGCTGAGGCTGCTGGAGTCGATATAGTTGGGGGTCATGACTGTGCCTA
The DNA here is from genome assembly GCF_021234165.1 of Pteronotus mesoamericanus. Lineage (NCBI taxonomy): Eukaryota > Metazoa > Chordata > Mammalia > Chiroptera > Mormoopidae > Pteronotus > Pteronotus mesoamericanus. Next base: position 15,914,812 of record NW_026555229.1, read on the forward strand.
AAAGAGGAAAAAGAAGGTGTTTTGTTCTTGTGTGATGATATGGACTCTTCTACAGCTTGAAAAGAAACAAATGTTCCTTTGATGGTGGATGCACCGTAGATAATTACAAGCATTGTGTTTGCTGAGTGGGAAATTATGTTAAGCAGTGCATTTTCTTGGCCATTTATCTTGAGCACATAAAATAATTTACACATTTACTTAAAAAATTATAACAGAACTCCTTGAGCTGCACTTAGGGTATTTTTTTTTCCCCTGCACAAATGGTATGCACGTCATGGAGTAGGAGAGAATTAACTTTGAATGCATGAGTTGCCAAATCCCTTGCATTTTCGTGCAAATGTCATTAATCTTCATAAATAGATAGAACTGGTTTTACATATCTTAAAAATCCTTTTAGGACTTGGAATCGGCTTCCCTCAGAAGCAAATGGCTTCTTTGGAGAAAACAAGGGAAGCTTCAAAGCTCTCCTTATGGGTCGCCCCACACCCCGAATGGATATAATGAAGTCTCTGCTCACCAGACTCCAATTGATTTAAATAAAGTCTTCTAAGTCGTGAAGGAATTGGAAGCAAACACTGGAAATTCCATAAGCCGACGGCTCCTAGAGCATTGTCTCTATAGTCCTCAAAAGTCCTCAAAGAAACACTGGGTGGTCCCTCCTGCCTACATCTCCCCTTGTTTCTGGTTTTTATGATGAGTTCTGTGCTGGCACAAACAAACAAGGCATTTATACTTAATGCAACCCAAATGTCTTCCCTGGGTGGCTCACACCAGGCAATGCCTACTCATGCCAAGGAGCCTTCTGTGTTGATATATTTTGTGGAAGTAAGAAGTAATGAGTGGTCAGTGAGCCACAGGATACATTGGATTCACAAACAGAAAACAATTCCTTTGTAAGCTCTTCTGGGTCAAGGGTGCACCTTCTTTGCCTTACATTCCTTACTGACTTGAACTCAATTATATGCCATCATACCCTAACGTGAGAACTTGGACCCTAACAGAGAGGGAGCTCCAAGTCTGGGTGAAAAAGGAACTGAGCAAAAAGGTTAAAATGTATTCACTAAGCATACCTGGCAGCATCGTAAATCCCTAACACATGGAAGAGGAGGGGCAAGCTTTGCCCTCAAAGATGTTAGAACGCAATGACCAGTGTGGAGGGAGAGATCCAGACCCAGGCCCAACGGAGAAATGCATATTGGTCTGTAGAATGCATTACCTTGACCGCTTATTCCCCTAAATGATAAGGCTTTCATCATCCTGGTGATTGTTTGCCTTGGCCATTCAGGGTGGATTTAATGAGCACCTGTGCCGGGCAGGATAGGGACTAAGGTGTTAATAGCAATTACATCTGGGAGCGGACTTGCAGGTCCTTAATACTGTTTTCTTTGGGCTTCTCTGTGTGTTTTTGTTAACGTTTTTACAATAAGCATGCCTTAATTACTTCTGTTATTTCTTAACCTGTAATTCCATAGTTGGTAAGTAATCCTTCCTCGGGACTAACTTGTTTAAGAAAGAGAAAGAGCAAATGCCAATTTGGAATACTGACTTAAGGAAGATACACTCATGGGGCATATTGATAAAAATGGTCAGTAACAGCCCTGACTGATGTCACTCAGCTGGCTGGGCACCATCCCGCAAATTGAAAGGCCACCAGTTCAATTCCTGGTCAGGCTATATGCCTGGGTTGTGGGCTGGTCCCTGGTCAGGGTACGTGTGAGGCAACCGATCGATGTTTCTCTCCTTCTCTTTTTTTCCCTTCCCCTCTCTCTAAAAGTAAGTAAAATCTTAAAAAGAAAATGGTCAGCAACTGCTAAAAGGTATCACCCAACAGAGCATAGGTATCCTTTCAAAACAAAAGTGGGACGCGCATGCAGACACCTGTAGTATCCCTGCATGATGCACTGCCGTTGATTTTTGTGTGGCTCTTGCTGAAGACACTCTGGTGACCAAGAATTCAGTCGGTGCTGTCCCTTCTGGTGAGGAGTTCTTCCTGCCTGGAGCTCTGTGTGATCCCGGCAAGAACACACACTCTGGCTGAGCCAGTACGCTTCTGACCATCTCGCTTTCCCTCTCCCTCCACAGCCTCCACGATGCATTCATTCTCAATTATCAGTCCTGACATTTGTGCCCTGTCACTGAGGCTTCTGCAGTCCCTGGAACCTAGAGCACCCGCCTGTTCTCCTGCCTGCCACGCTTACCCACGGGCACAAATTTGCCTCAATTCTGGCTCTCTCCTGGCACCAGGACCTTGTTGAGTTGTACCACCCTCCGGAATGCTGAGGTGAACCAGGCTCTTCTAACGCCTCAGGTCTTGAAAAAAAGTGCTGTTTCTGCTCTGTCTGTTCTCAGGGAAACAATATGTAGGCTAAATCACCCCCTGCGCACCAGGAGCTGAGTTACCAAGAATGTTGACGGTGAGGAGGATCCCAGTAGTTTGGGGTTTTCTTTCCAAAAGGCCATTTCTGGGAAACAGCCTTTTTGATTTCCTTAGAATGAATGACTTCTAAGCTCCCTTTCTCCCAAGTTCCTTAATGCAGTGAACTTGCTTCGCCTCGCTCTCCTCTTCCCTTGCCAGGGTTGTCCATACTTTGGTTCCATGCGGTCAGTTCTCTGACCGGGATGCTTCATGCTGCTGTCTTTCTGCTCCTTCATGATCCCTGCTTCCTGCCTTTGCCTTTGTGCCTGTCCATTGGCCGCTATTCTCCCTTTTTTTTTTTTTTTTTTTTTTTTTTTACAGGCAAGTCCTAGAAGCCTAACATCTATATCCCAGCACAGAGGGTCACTGGGAGATTGCTACTTTCACAGGTAGTGACAGGCTACAGAGGCCACGAGTATTTGTAAACCAGATGTTTCTCCGGTCCTGCTTCTCCCTGATCTTACCAATAAGCCCCGAGTAGGCGAGGAGGCAGTCCGCATAGTTCTCCTTCAGACAGCTGCCGACAGCCCTGGACTCCGGCTGGCAGTTGGTAAAAAAATCAGCGAGGCGAGATCTGCAATAGGAAGAAAGCAGGGAGGATGCTTTAAAATATCCCGAGCCTCTAGGCAGACATAACGTTTCCTTATTCCTTGGTTGATATGCCTTTTTCCATCCCCCCAAATACAGAAAACGCAAAGTCTTAAAAACGTTAGCATCTTGTCTCACACAACCCCCAATCGTCCCCCGCCCCCAACCCTCTCCCACCTGTGCGTCTGCTTATTTGCAGAGAAGTCTTCAGGGCCTACGACTGGAGAAATCTAGATGCTTTGAAGTTTCTATCCAATATTTATTTCTGCCTCGACTTATTTGCATCTTTAGGAAATATGCTTCTCTACACACTCAATGGAGATCCACACTGGGAAAATATTTACTTTATACAGAAACATGTTCCTGGCATCAAAACAGGCTCCTGCAGCCCATCTGCTCCCGTAATTCCTACTGGCTTTAAAACTACATGTATCAGTCTTGTAAGCCATCTCTCGTCCACCAGCCCAGGGGTCAGTGGTTACTCTGGCCAAGTGACAGTGGGGAGGAGCTTGCCCTTCTGGAACTGAGGGGAAAGGCAAGGGGGCCCAGGGAACGCTCCCTTTGGCCGTGGCTTCACTGTCTCTGATGGGGTGCGGCGGGCTTGCGGCTGCAGGTGGTGCCAGGAGGGTCTGCTGATCAGAATGCGGCACCTGTCTGCAGCCTCGGGATTCCCCAGGCAGCCCTGGGTGCTAGTGAAGGTGAGGGGGGACCCAGAAGTGGACAGGGGCCGCCAGCACTCTGGTCTGGGCAGGGAGAGACCTCTGTGTGACCAGTGGCTGTTTTTCAATCTGAAGAGGATATTGTTGGAGGAATCCTGACTGGGAGCCGGGCCCCCTCTGAGGTCATCTCGGCAGACAGCAGCTCTGTTTCTGTGTGAAGAACACAATGGACTGCCAGAGAATTTAAATTCTCTGGCAATTATGGCAGACAATGAACGGTTGTCTCGGCTTGCTTCTCTTTCGCTCCTCCGAGTCGGCAGCCAACAAACCCAGTGCTATTTGTATTTCTTTCCAGCCAAGGAACTGTATTTACTTAGCATATTTTATGGTATAAACAAGCAGACAGAGCAAGGTAGGATGTGTGATGATCACAAAGGTTTGTAAAAGGCCTGTAGGAAGCACAGCTGTGTCCCTTCATCACAACTTTCAGTAGCAGGGGATTCAAAGGTCTGATGAAACCCTCCCAGCTCACAGCACATCGCAAAGGCTGTGCCGTGTTCATGCGAGATCGGTCTCTCCTTGAACCCTTGTAAACAAGACGTGTCTGAGCCTCCCTATCTGTGCTGATCTGGTCGCTCCGTATGCTGTGTGCCTGGTTCCATCGCTGTGAATCCCCGGGGCAGGTGCTGGAGCTGCTGGGCTTTCTCACACAGCACCTGACACTCCTCAGACAGGCCCTGTAGATGGCTTCCCAGGCAGGGCCATGTGCTGAAGCTAAGTGACTGGCAAAACCCTCCATCTTGGACTTGGGCACGCCCGCGTGCGCGCTCCTGGGTGTCTCCCCCAGTCTGAGCCCCACTGGTGTTTTCTGACTCTAATTGAACACACTGAAGCGCATAAAACCGGGCCGTTTTCTGTAGCCTGGTGAAAGGATTTATTTTTCAGAGGAAATCCCTAAAGGTGGCTCAGGCTTACTCAGCTGGCTCCAATGGCATCCAGCTTGGAATGAGTGTTAATTTCAGAAGTCTTTTCCTGGCCGTGAAAGTTAATGGTCTAGCGGCACTGGGCTTCTAACTCTGCAAAAGTTGACTACGGTTCAGGCCTTTCAGGCTCCGTCTCTGCACACAGCCCGATCAGCTCTCTGACCTGGCAGCCCTGTGCTCCCGGCCCGGACGAGAGGTTGCTCTGTCTACGTGTCTCCCTGTTTCTCCTGCTCTCTCGAGTAGACTATTAACTGAACAGCACTGTGATGCGGATTACTGTCTTTCAGCGCAAGGCTGCTGCCACCAGACTCATTTTGCTTAACAACCTCAGAATTGACTCACAATTGGACTCTGGAATGAAAGGCTAATTGAGTCAGTCTGCTGCAGAGAGCATAACCCTGATTGAGAGGATAAAACTACAGATACGGCTCCGAGCAGAACATCGGGCAGGCTGGTGTTTGAAAGATAGCACAGATCCTGGCCCGGACACAAGCCTGGCCAGTGGAGGGAACGAGGGCCTCCGAATAATTGGGAGCATGTGCGGCTTTGCTGAAACGCTGCCATCTCCACGGTGCCTTCCTATCTTGGACCCCACGTGCCATGACATTTCTGTTTGGAGACACGGTGGTCACTTTATAGAACCACATTTTATAGAGAGAAAAAAGTGGAGTAAGAAGTTCGCACAGTGGTGCAGTGGAGCCGGCTCATTACTGGCTGCCTGGTAAATTTTCAGGAATTGTATGAGTTGCTTAACACCATTGTGGTAGCTTGTAAGTGGCCTTGGTGGGAGTATTTACACTATGGTAATCAGCAAACACTACAAATCAGGGCTTTGTGTCGTTCTTGGGGAATAGTTTTTAAATATTAGCTAGCACAACCCTGTTTAGGAACCAGTATGATATGGTCAATCCCACTGATAAAGCATATGTCACGGCTTGGGAATCAGTTCCAGTCCTTCCTGGGCAGACATCCCCTCCCACCCCCAGTTACCGTTGGCTGAAATGAAACGACATAGCGCCAATTAACTTCCAGTCTTCAGTACCTGCCAAAGAAAGGAAACAGACCTCCCCAAGAGATGCTTATTTCCCAACATCTTCTCTTACCAACACAATCCTCTTAAATCTCTTAAAGCAACGGGTGCAACGGTTACATGTATTGACAAAGCAGCTAAATTCATGTCCATTCCATTGACTGAATGATGGATCAAGTGCTTGTGATCTAATGATGAAAAATTCCCTGTCCCTGAATCAAATAACTCACAGTCTAGAAGCTGAGAGAAACAAGTAGAAAGATTGTAATAACACTGTGTCTAGTTCCTGGTTAAAAAAAAAAAGTAATAAAGGGAAGCAATAAAAATAGCTAATTTAAATGAAGTATTTAGTATGTGCTAGATATGTCTTTACACGCTGAATATTTTTTTCCTGCCAAGTCTAACAAGGTAGGACCTATTTTACTCTCCTAATTTTATAGATAAGAAAACCACAGCCTAGCCTGCTGAGACTAGAGCAAAATAATGAGCTGTAAAAGCAGGATTTAAAACCACCCATTCTGATCCCCACAACTTAAGCTTTGAACATTGCATACCCGCAGAAGCTGGGTTCAGAGAGCCCAGGATGCTGGGAGTGAGATTGGAGGATGTGTAGCATCTGTCAGGTAAAGGTGAAGGAAGGTATTCCGGGCAGAAGGAAGAGGCACATGATTAAGTAACTATACTCCTAATAATCCCAGGGTGACAGCAGTGCAGTGTCTGTACGTGCCAGGCACTGATCTAAGGGCTTGACCTATAGTCACACATTTAACTCTCGCAACAGACTTTGTAAAAGATACTATGAGCTTCATTTCACAGATGAAGAAACTGAGGCAAAGAGAGGCTAAGTCAGTCCCTCCAGGTGGTAGCAGAGCTGTTTGGTAGAGCTGGAATGTGACCACAGTCAATCTGACTCCGGAGGTGGAGATCATTCTCAATCACCACGCTTAACACAGGCATCATCCAGAAAATGGAGCCATTCACTGGGGATGGCAGGGCCACAGGATGCAAATGCTGAGTGACGGAAGACGGCGTGGGCAAGATCGCACAGAGCCTTGAATGACCAACCCAAGAGTTTGGATATTACTTTACAATCAGGACCACTGAAGGATTTTAGACCGAGAAGTAACATGATCTGATTTGCTTATCAAGAAGACTCTTGGGTCTTTCAGTTGTTCAGCAAAGATTTGCTTCACTGTTCTAGCAATGATGGGGAGAGCAGGAAGCCGGCCAAAGATGGGAGAAATGGGAACTTAGGAGGCTGCAGCCAGCAGTGGGAACAATGGGAAGAATGTTCCCATTGTTCCAGAAGGAAGAATGGAGGCTGGAAGGGGAGGGAGAAAGGATGCACTGAGTGGTGGGCACTGCTCACAAAGAAGTCAAGACTGTAGGCAGGAGGGGGCAGAGTGAGGGCATGGACAGCTCGGCAGACCGTGGTGCCGTGGGGGCAGACACAGGGGTGAGAGGTCTGCAAGGACGATGGTGAAGTGGGGGAGAACCGGGCTGAGTTCACGGTACCGCAGGAGCCAAGTGTCTGGTAGGTCGTGAGATCCCAGATCTTCATCTGTCCGGTCACCAGCCATGGCCTGAGCGCCTGCTCTCCCCCGTGCCCAGCGTCCCAGGACAGCGCCTCCGCACACGTGCCCCTGCCCACCCTGGGTTAGGAATCACACTGTAACCTGTCTCGATGGCTTCTCCGCCCGGGCTGCAGTGATCCAAACAAGAAAGCTCACACATGCAGTGTGGGATTAACAAAGAAAAGTCACAACTGGGTTTCTTCTGGAGACGTGAAATCTCCATGACGACAGCAGTGATGAACATGATTGTTTTGCTCTGAGAAAATGAAAATGAAATGAATAGGCACTAATGGAAAAACCTATCTCCTCAGAAAGAGAAAATTTCCCACTCTTAAAGAGGAGCAAAATGCCGGCAAATGCCAAGTTGGCCTTAGGAAATCTGAAGAGAAAACAGTGGTTTATGGAGAAACTATCATATTAAAAGAAGCATGCTGCTAACTGGAAATAGAAAAATGATTATAATGATAAAATCTAGGAATGTCTTCTCAAACAGCAGATGGTCTTTTGACAGTGGGGGAAAAAATTATTTACCTATTTTTTTTCCTAACACTTTTAGGAAAATAGTGTTATGGTGAACAGGTTAAAAATCCTACTATAAATGCCCAGCGTAGCTCATCCTGGATTATCCTAATCCTTAAAATGTCTTTCTAGGACAAACCCCATACTTGGACACGAGCAGTGTGGTTGGTGGAATGGAGCCCTGGACTAAGACTTGTAAGATCTTGGATGAGGTCCTGACTCTGATGCTTACTAGGCAGAGTTCCTAAGTAAGTTGCTTAATTACTTAAGCTCTTGATTCTCCCTCCCACTTCAGAAATACGGTACTTGGGAAAAGGAAGAAAGAAAAAAACCTCACTTGTTTTCAAAGCATTATTATCTCTCCTACCCATGATTGCATTCTGCCATTACACATGTCTTTTGAGTCAAGACATTTGGTTTCCTTTGATTATAGAAACCAAGATTTTTCTAGAAGATCCCCTCATCTCACATACAAGCTCAGGGACGAAGAGGTTAAAGTCCTGCCCAGAGTCCACACACACAGTGGGTGGTGGCACATGGCCCTCACTGAAAGAGGACCTGCCAACTGCCCATGACACAGCCCTAGACTGTGTTGGACTTCGATTTTTCTGGGATTTTACTTAAATCTTCAAACATGTAGTTCTCCTTCTGCCACTATTTGACCAGAATGTTCTTCAGAGCCTTCTTCCTGATATCCCACTGAGGAAGCCTCAGCCTGCACTTTGAATGCAATGCAGGAGCACAGCAAGGGCCGGACAATGCAGGCAGAACTCGACAGAAGAGGGTGGTGAGTCTACCAGCAAATTGGGCTTCCCTTTCCTAAGGGTCTTCGGGACCACACCACTGGCCCCGCAGGAGTGCAAGATCTGACTACCCAGAAGAAGCCCAGATCTTGAGGCAGGATCCCTTTATTAATCTGCTTGTGTAAGAAACCACTAGCATTTTTCTCTGAACTGGATCCAAGCATGCAGGCTTTAGAGTCCTGGTTTTTGATTCAAGCCATTTAGTGTCTGAAAGCTTTCTCAATGGGTCAGTTTGAGGAAGCAACGTATGACAAGCCCTAAGAGTGATGTGTTCCTATTTCTAATCCCGGCGCCACTTTCTAAGCTCTTCACCTTAGGGAGTTATTTCACTCCTCCAACTTGCAGTTTCTTCACCTGGAAAATGGGGTCAATGCTATCTACAGTCACTTTAAATGGCTGCTGTGAGACCAAAGTGACAGTTACATAAAGTGCCTCACCCAGAGCCCAGAATACACACTGCCCAATAAACTTTAACTACCCATCCCTTCAATTTTTTTCTCCCCCATCCCTGGCCTCTTCCAATGGTAAGCCCTTGTAACAAAAACACACCCAACACAGAGAAACATACATCTTGTCTGTCTCCTACCGGCTCTTCTATTACACACTCTGAACAGGGTACATCTGTGTGGCTGACGTCAGCAACTGACCAAAACAAATTTGAGAAGTCCCAAGCCAGGGACCTGTGGTATGACTTAAAACATCTCAGTCTGATGAGTTCATAAAATAAAAGCATTTTAAGAAAAGCTACTTTTTTCCTCAGGGACGTAAGGAGGAAAGGCATATGTTTAAAACGACTAAATAGCAGTAAGTTGGTTAATGCTGCTAATCTCTTATGCAGAATAAAAATAATTTGAAAAACATGCTGCTAATATTAGACCTGGGATGACAAAGCAAGATCCCAGTCATGGTAATTTTCTGCCACAGTGACACAAAACAGATTTTTCCCTTTCTGTTTTTAGTAAATTACCTTAGCCCTTCTTCCCCGGCAGCCTACTGGAGGGCACATCTGGAAAGCATCCTCTGGCAAATCAGAGCCAACATTAAATACACTTTGCAGGGGGTGGTTGCTGGCCTTGCTGTTCCCCACTTTGGGCTGCGTATGCTGGCTCCTCGGGGTAAAGGCCCAGCGTTTACTGGAGGCAGGCGATGGCGCCGGGGGCTCAGCTGCCCTTCAGAAAGCCCAGGTCCTCCCCCGTCCAGGAGTCAGCTTGCCACCCTGGAGCAAAGCCCTGGGACAGGTTCACACACCCCTGGCACAGAGGCCCAAAGCTCCTTGCCGTGGATTGCACTCCTGGTGGGATGGTTAAAGCATCGGCCGATTGATGTGTTCCTGGGGGACTTGGCCAGACCACAGCCCCATGTTGTTGGGATAGAGCGCTCTGAGGTGTCAGAAGCCTCTCAGGCATGTTGCCTGGGGCAGGAAGGGCTCTGTGGCCAAGCGGAGATCAATGCTTTTTCTCCCACATCCCTGCTCAGCTTTATTTTGATGCGTGAGCGGCTCTGACCCATTCAGCCAAACCCTGCACCGGACTCGCCCTAAGGATCCCAGATCGCAGTTGCTGGTCAGGCTCCTTGGCAGCTCCTGGGCCCGTGGAGGCTGTGGTCACTGCTCTCTGAGCTTGACCCACAGGGCTGTGAGAAAGTGTCACCCACAGAGGAAGGAGCGCAGTGGACCTGGTTAGAACCAGGCGTTATTTTCATCCACGCGTCCTGCTTGGGGTCTCTCCAGGGTGAGGGCTTGTTGATGGCAGGCTGCAGGGCAGAGATGTGGTGCTTCCTTCAGCTTTCTGATCGCATCGAACCAGAGGAAGTCCAGGGTGGCATTGGATCAATCTCGGCATCCCTCACGAAGCCACCTTGCCGTAAACACGGACAGCCATCCATCAGCATCTGCAGAGAAGCTGGTGGGGCTTAGCAGCTAATCTCTACGTGGCACATTCGAAAAGCAAGTTACAGTGGTTGGCAAGGGAATCCATTCCATCCTAGAAAAGGGCTCTCGGCAGGCTCTGCTCGGGTGCCCCAGAGCTGCCCTTCGGCTGGGACCCCCTCCACCGCCCTCAACCAATTTTTCCAGTGCACACCCTGATGTCCCTGTTAAGCAGACTGTAAGTCATAATGGGAGCACAGAACACTGCAAACAATCCTATGTGGCACTGCCAAGTCAATCAAGCTGTTTTGTACTATCCATGCTACAACATGTCCATTAGCGTAGAAAACCTAGCCTTGGCAGCACTTGTTTTTATGAAATGGAGGGAGAAAAGACATTGGAGGTTTTCTGGATGCTGAAATTATCCAATAGCTTTCTGATGGGATAGCGGCAGATGACAAATACGCTCTAGCCCCTTAAGAGTAAATCTTATCCAATAAGTCTTTTATACTTCTGCAGGAAAACTTCAGAAATCGGCTGTGTGACTTTGCGCCACAAGGAGAAATAGAAATCTAGATGTTCAACCCATCTTTCACCAGGGGACCCAGAGCTTAAATCTGCAGACCAACAGGCTGTGGATTTATTTCATGCAGAATTCTGCAGGCGCCTCCACGTGCAGGGGTGAATTACAAAAGCTGCCTCACATCCATCCTGGAGCCTAAGAAGCTCAAGTCACCTGCTCAGGAGCCCTGGGCTGCAAAGGTCACCCACCATGGCTCCATTTAATTATTTATGCCCTCTCTTGCTTCAGAAAGAATTCTGAGATGCATTCTGAGGTACCTTTAATGCAACAGAATAAATGTAAAAAATCAGTGAGGAAATTGGTGGCCATAGGAAGATAAGGTAGAGGTAGAAGACAGCTTGTACAAAATGTGCACATATCCCTGGCTAGATGAAAGTTATGTATTTGATTTTGGTTCTGTGTATTCCAGGAACATCTGGGAGGCGGGAGGAAATGACTAATTCCACTATTCATGATATACCAGTTTTAAAATCAAGAGATATGCTTGGAAGAAACATGAGTGGTGGTAGGCAAAATAATGGCACTTGAAAATGTCTGCACTCTAATCCCCTGAACCTAGGGACCATTTCAAGACAAAGGGCCTTCGCAGATATGGTTAATGTTGTGGATCTTGAGGCGGGGAGACAATCCTGGATGATCCAGGTGGTCCCAAGGTCACAAGCATCCTTAAAAGTGGAAGAAGGCGGATGAAGAAGTCACAGGGGTGCCATGTGAGAAAGGCTAGACTGGCCTTTGCTGATTTTTTAAAAAAATCCTCTCCAAGGACATGTTATTGATTTAAGAGAAAGAGGAAGTAGGGGGGAGAGAGAGAGAGAGAAACAATGATATGAGAGGGAAACATCGACTGATTGCCTCCCAAATGGGCCCTAAATGGGGACTGAACCCACAACCTTTTGGTGCATGGCATGATGCTCCAATGAACTGAGCCACCCGGCCAGGGCTTGGATTTTGGTGATTTTGAAGATGGAGAGAGGACCATGAGGCAAGAAATGAGGGGGGAGGGAAAGCAAGAGAATGGATACATTCACCCCTAGAACTTCAGGAAGGAATTTAGCCCTATGGACACCTTGATTTCTGCACAGTGAGGTCTGTGTAGGCCTTCTGACCTCCAGAGCCAGGAGAAAATAAATTCATATTATTTAAAGCCACCATGCTTTGCTAATTCATTAAATCAGCAACAGGAGACTTCATCATTACTAAAAAGCAATTTACAGTAAAGGTTTTGAATACAGAATTTGAAGATGGACGAGGGTTTAAATTCCCATCCAGCTACCATGACATTTTAGGCAAGTACCTTAACTTCTCTTAAATTTAATTTACTCCAGCTGAATGTCACTAGGGCCCTCAAAATATTCCTGAAGGATTAGGTGTAGCTGGCACCTAGCACCTGTTTATGACTGTTCCACATTCCTAGATGAGGACAAGGCTTATCAGCGCTGGCAGCTTCTTCTCTGCTCTGGACCAGCTCAGGAGGTCCGTCCACTCTGGCCTTGAGACCTCCATGAAGCCCTAGGGTAGAGATGACCACACTGGTATCTCCCTTAGAATCCATCTGCTACTCATTTGGCACACAAGGACCTGCATATACTGGATAAAGTCATGATTACTATCAGGCTTCTTCGTACCAGGAAGAGGAGAGATTTCTCCTGTGAGTTCTCCACACCTTCAAGGAGAGAAACGTGTTTTATAGGCCATGGAAGCAGGCCGAGGCAATGTGACAGGTCACTCACTACATATGGTCCCCATTCGATGCCCTCTGCTGGCTCGGCTGGCATCAGGCCTCTGTCAATGGAAGGAGGTGCTGACTGCACCTTAACAGGAAATGTTCACATCGTGATGGTCACAACCAGAGAAAATAAAGTCTAATTATTTTAGGGAAATTCTAGAAACTATCCCAAATGCTTCCTGGCCAACTTTAGGCAAACTTTCCTTCTCTGGGGGTTCCCAGAAGATGAAAAATTAAAATTACACAGACTCTCTTGACTTTAATAATTTAAAAAAACACCTCCTCTTGCCCCTACCTACAAAGGACAAGCATTAAATATCTCTGAAGTACCTGTGCCCCAAGCTGCAAACTCATCAGAATGTTAATTTACCTTCCAAACATGAAAGGAGCCGAGTTTCTGTGTGTCCTGGGAGGGCGTGGGGAAAGGGGGAGGCAAACAGGGGTCTGAATGGCTAACAGCCCACACTTGCACAAACAGACTTTAAGCAGAAACATATGAAAATAATATCCCCTATTAATCTTTCATAGGATCGCACACGTCCTAAGGAAAATTATGCTCACTGGTAAATACACACGAGGTCACTTTCCTTCCAGGCAAGTTGTTTTAAGGTCAGCAGGGACTTGGAGCTCAGCAAACAGCTAGTCCCTAACGTCTGTCTTCCTGTTGCTCCGGAGACTCGGAAGTGTGCTGTTACTCGTCCAAAGAACACATCCCTTATTCCCCTGCCCTCAGAAGTTGATCCTCCTCTTTTCAGAAAATCCATACTCCTCCTCTGTAATCCGTTCTCACGTTTAACATCCTCTTGTCGACAGCACCCCCTCACCTTCTGAAAGCTGGCTTTTCTACATTATATCGTAAAGCTCTCAGCTGCCAAAACTATAGGCCTCCCATTTTTCTTCCGCGCAGTGGAGCTCATTTACATGGTCCATGTCAACCATTTTAATAATAAACTGTCCCCTCAACCACTCCACACAAACAGGCCAACTGCAACTGTGTCTGTCTGTCTGTCTGTCAGTTTATTTATTTATTTTACCAGACCGTCACATAAGTTTATTTCAGATGTCACAGCAATGTTAAAATCAACCAGTTTAATTCTTAACTGCAGCAAGTAAACTTGGCCAATTAGGTCTTTTTAAGATTATTTTATTTTCTCTAAAAAACCTGAGGGAGCTTTTCTTTCCCACCCTACATCCCACGGTTTCCCAACAGTTCTGTGTTTGGAAGACTTTCACTTGATGAGCAAACTGCTTTGGGGGTATTTTGTAACTTCTTTCCTCCAAATAAAAATGAATCTCAACAAATTATGTATCGCGTAGGTTTCTCTGCGCATTATTTTGACCCATTCACAGTGATCTCAAGGGTCTGCTCTGAGCCCTCCCCCCAACTCCCGCCCCCCGCCCCCCGGTTCCGAGCCCCAAGGAGGGCTTCGCTTCCGCCTTCCTAACCACACACCCTCTCCATCATTTTCTATTTTATGTCTTCACTTTGTCAATAGTTTTGCCTTCATCATGAGAAGGTGGCACTTAGGACTATGCCCGGCCCAAAGATGTTCACTAAGAATTTGCTGAGTGAGTGAATGAATGCATCTGAGTGCCCTACACTATGGCTCCAATCACCTACACGCCATTACTCATCAAGGACACCTTGGTGTTACAGGCTCAGCCCAGGTGAGGAGAAACGGCAGCCGCATCCAACTGTTCCAGACACCGTCCCAGCGACGACTACACTTACTCAGAGCCGGTCGCCGTGCCCTGTGCTTCACAGGCCCGTGCCATTCCACGCCCAATAACCTGGCCAGCCAGTTCAGCCTTTTTTTACACAATGGAGGCCTACGGGGTCCACAGAGGTCAACTTCCAGCCAAAGTCATAGAGCTGGTTAAGAGTTAGAGTCAGGTTTCAAAAAGAAGCCCGCAGATTTCAAACGCATCTCAAACTCAAACCCCACGAGCACTGCAAGAATTAGTTCTGGGACTTTCGCTGCCACTCTGATGTGAACTGTGTGCTTGAGAAGCCAAAATCGATGTACATAGATACAGGTGTTCTTTACTAGGCCCAATAAAGTATAATGGCAGAATTACTGGGCATTTTTTGTTTAACTGTGCTTGCAGTTCAAAAATATAAAAATATGATCTGTGTGGGTGCCTCAGCCACAATCATGCTGCCTCTGCGGGGTCCCCTCCCAAGTCTCAACGCCCTGCAAGGCCCATCTGGCTGCCACTCCGTCTTATGCTCAGCTTTGCACTTCCCTGTCCACCTAGGTCACCCGGTCGATGTTTCCTAAGACAGTGAGTCTCCAAGTGCAGACCCCAGACCAGCATCCTCATCGTCACCGGCAATGCTATGGAACGCAAATGACCAAGAACTACCTGGACCTCATGAATCAGAAACTGATGCCCTTGAGCGAGGGCACCAGGGAGAGGACCCTGACCCCGCCCCTCCTCCCTATGCAGGTGCATTCTGCTGACGGCACACTCATCTCTGACCTTCTGGACCCTGCAAAACACCTAGCATTCTTGTCCTGCTGAACCAGTGAATGAACCCACCACCAGCTAGGACACAAAGCAAAAAGCAAACAGCAAACTTCCTAAACCATGAACCTTGTTTGTAGCTAAAAACGTTTCCGGCTGAATTTCTGAACCTACAACGTGGAAGAGATGTTTCCATTTGCTTTTGTCTCCTTTGACAGAAAGATTTTCTGGCAGGACAGTGTCAAGGTCCTTTGCTAGAGTGAACGTTCATGGAGAGACGACATTTTCTCTCCCAAGACCCCCATCCAAAGAAGTTCCAAACTGTCCAGTGGAGCCCGTTAACTCTCCTACAGGAATTCCAGCTGCTGGGCGCGCACAGGAATCCTGAACTTGCAGCTTCCTAGCATTTCCGATTCTAAGGGTTACCCTGACCTAATGTCATTGGAACCCTTTAGCTCTTACTGTAGCAAATGGTCATGGATCAGAAAGAGCAGAGAGGGGCTGGCCATACCTGAGATGGCTCACATGAAGGTCCACCACCCCAGCCCTCACTCCAAGGAGCAGGGGCCGACCTGTGACGCTGTCCCCAAACCTCTACCTAACAGAAAAGTGCCAAAGTCTTTCTGGACACAAAGGGTGTTTACACAGCAGCCCAGAGTTCTGCCTGACTGAGCTGAATCTCATGTTAAAAATCCTTTGCTGTGCCAAAAAAGATAAGGAAGGGCTGTCTGTCCAGAAGATATCACTCAGAGCCAGAAACCAAGCTGGACCGGGGACGCCAGCAGCCACACAGCCATACAGTGACAGCCGAGGGGAGGCTCAGCAGTCCTGGAGCTCCTGGCGCCCACGTCCACCTGGAAGGTCTCCAGCATCGGTCTCCCACGACATCCCACAGCCCTGCTACACCAACCTGCTGGCATCCCACGGTCTGACTACCCTGACCTGCAGGAGCTGGATGGGGTGGGCACAGGCAGCCACACCCCACCCGGCCTCTCTCAGTTCAAGGAACATTTGTGCACACGCATGTTCTCCAACCCAAGAATATTCCGGTCCTGCCAGTACAGCCATTCTCAAAGTGAGATCCTGGCACCCTGGCAATCTTGAACGGTCTCGTAGGGTCCCGGAGGTCCAAACTAATTTCCTAGTCATGCCGAGTTCTTATCTACCATTCTCACTCCCACTCTCTCACGAGAGTACCGTGCAGTTTTTCCAGCGGCCCCATGACGCCGGGCACCGCAACAGGCTGAGCGCTGAAGCGCATGTAAGAAGCCCAGCATCTGCTAAGCAGACACGGGATTGGAAAAGGGTGAAACAGTGCCAACTTCTCCCTAATAGTTTTTGTTGTGAAAAAATTGTGGTTTTTAATGAAAATACATGCTGTTGTTGATAGTAACGTGTAATGGGCTTCTGGCATTATTTTTAAAGTAATAAATATGTATTGTAAATCTTTCTTCAGCTTTGATTCCCAATATGGTAAGTATTGATAGATTTTTCCCCACAGATAAATAAGTCTTTTGGCTTTAGTAGTTTTGGTGTCAGAAGTTTTTAAGAGTGTAAAGGAGACCTGAAAGCAAAACTTTTGAAAACCACTGTTTTAACACAAACAGTGTTAAATATATTTGGTGAGGGGCACTTAAGCCCTATCTTGACAAGGTTCAAAGGTCTCTTATTTAAATTTTCTGTTTTAAAATGAACAGTCACAGAGAACAGAGTGCCAGCTGCCAGAGGGGAGAGGGGTTGGGGGCTGGGTGAAAACGGTGAAGGGATTAGGAAGCACAGACTGTTAGTTCCAAAATAGCCATAGGATGTAAAGTACAGCATAGGGAATATAGCCAATATGGCGGGTACTGGAAATACCAGGGGAAACACTTTGTAAACTATATGATGGCCTAACCACTATGTGGTACACCTGCAACTAATACGAAATGATAGTGAATGTAAATAGTACTTGGGAAAAAAAATGAAAGCAAATTGAAAAACAAAATAAAAGGAATACATAAATGTGAAAATAAAGTCACCTCCAGTATGCAATTCCACAGACCCAGGGTGTTTCTGGAAAACCACGCTGTACCAGAAGCAGGTGGCCCGGCCCGCGGAGCCTGGGCTCTGCCCCCGGCGGGCGCTCTGGGTTTGCTTTCCTTCCAGTGGCAGCACTGGGCACCCGCAGAAGTTGCTCCAGATTGCACCTCGTCATCGGTGCAACGGGGAGGGTGACGACAGCCCCCACGTCCGGAGATGCTGTGAAGTGCTCAGCACAGTGCCTGGCACACAGTAAATGTCAAGTAAATGCCGCCTTCCTCCTCCTCCTCCTCCTCCTCGCCATCGCTGTCATCCACACACTCCTGCCGTGACGTCCCTGGCTCTGCGGACTCGGGGCTCCTGTGTCCTGTACAATGAGCCACTCTGCCCCCGGCTGTGGCTTGCTCCTAACAGGGCGACCGGATGACTCACGCACAGACGGACCCAGAGGAGAGGAAGGTGCCAATTCCAGCACTGAGTCAGTGACTGCCCTTTTCTGAGTGGCACCCATCACTGACTCAGACACACGAGCACCTCTAAGAACCCTCTCTCCACGGTCACCCCGCGGCACTGAAACAGCGCCGGCTGCCCGTGGTCGCCCCCATGGCCTATTCAGTTTACACAATAGTGGATCTAGGACTCCAGGCCCCACAACCTCGTGGCCAGCTCCATTCACGCCTGCCTGTGCGTATCTTCGTGTGTCAGCCATTGTCTCTTCTGGACAGGAATGTTCTCGCCATGACACACACTCCACACACCTCTGGACTTCGTCAGCCCCCGCCTCCATCCCCCAGTTTTCCCTAATGGAACAAACCTACAAAGACGCTGATGCATAAAGCTTAGCAACACAGCCTCACAAAGCAGGCTGACATTTCCACATGCTGCTGAAAGCCGTGGGTGCGTACAAGTGTGAAGCAGTAAGAACCTGCCCCTTCCACCCACAAGTCCTACAGTGAAGGTCTCTGTCTGCAGCTGGGGGAAATGTTACATTTGGAATCTTAAACTTCCTTTGTCCTCTATGATAAAAACGTGGAAAGAGTGAGGGAGAAGGGGGGACAGACTGAGTGTTTTGTGCTTCGAATGGCAGGCACGCTGCTGATGCATTGGCACCGGGACCTCATTTAATCCTCCGAGCTGCCCTGTGAAGGTGGAACCATTGCCTCCGTTTATAGACACGAAGCCGAGGCCTCGCGCGCCCACCTCCTGGAGCCAGCCGAATCAGGGTGCGAGCCCAGGTCCGCCTCACGAACACACTGACAGCGGCTGGGGAGGGAAAAAAAAAATCCTAGCTCCTGCTGGGTGTGCTACTTTTTACACGCATGGTTCTTTTAAATTCTTGTTTTTCTTAGAGGCCACATTTTCTGCCTAATTGATTGCTTTTGAAAATTACAGAGCAATTTCCCATTCACTGAGTTGGAAATGCCCACGGAAATGGAAATGCCTACGTGACTGCAGGAGAGCTAACCTGGGGTAGTGCCTGGGCGGGGTCTGGGGTCTCTTCAGGTGGAACAGAAGTCCTAGCTTGGCTGTGAGACCTGGGCATTAATTATACATGACAGCCACCCATGGAGGCGGCCGGGTTTCACAAGCAAAAATGAAATATCTCTGGGTCACAGGCTATGGGTACTGGCTGTCATGACATGACTCCACAGGCTGTTGTCTGGATAAGGAGGCAGCCTCTTGGGAATCCTGAGGTCCCCCTTCCCCCCATTCTTATGACTCCACTCCTTGTTTCATGGATAAAACACATTTGAGCAGTAGGAAATGGAAGCATCCCCTCCCCATGGTATTAAAAATAGGAGAGAGATCCTAACATCTGTGTATACAGGTCTGGGCTTGAAGGGAAAGCTTAGTTTTCCCTGCTTATAAACTTCATGAGTCCAAGTACATGAAACAGCTGCTGGGCAGAGCAGAAGGGCCCCCCTTGAAGAGGAATAGGCTGCATGAAGCAATGGGGGGGGGGGTCAATCGGGGTCTGTCTCACCTGCCTGCCGTTTCACACAAGGTGGCCTGAGTCTAAGGCCCCAGACACCTCCTGTAAGTCCCCCACCCACGCCCACTTCGGCCCTTCTGGGCGTGATCCCAGGTCCCCCTTCCCCTGCACCTTTTACCAGCACTGCACTGAAGACACAATCCACAAAGGGGAGGCTTTCCTGTGATTAATGAACTGACCGCAGCACAAGGAGAAGGTAGGAAGGCAAACCCCTGCATGACCCCAATTTGGTGACATAACCATGGATTATTTAGAGCTGGTTGTCACTCTGTGACAGCAAAGATTTCATCTCCCATGAGATACACAGTCAGGTCCTTGATATCTGTCACCTTGGGGAGGCTGAGGGCTGAGGACTCCGAACTCCAGTGAGGGTTCAGCAGGAAGTTATGGAGTCCAACCAAGCAAGAGGGGCACATGGCTTACACATCTAGGACCCTTGGGATCCAACAGACTGTGCTCCATAACTGTGACTGAGTTCATAATAATAAGTTTAAAAAAAAACCAACACTGTGATGCAGGGGGGTGTTTTTCTTCTTTGCAGAAACGACTCTTGCTATCACGAAGCTGTCACTGAGAAACCACTCTGTAATAAGCAATGAGTGCTCAAAAGGAAATTAGATAAAGTAAGAACTTAATGAGCATGTACTACCTGAGTAGTTTTCCTTTTAAATGGTGCTAAGAGTCTCTGATGGACATTTTGTCCTGACTCTTCATGAAAACTGTCTTAAAGCTGATGCTGTCTTAGCTACTGAGCCATAAAGAGTGTCTGGATCCCAAGGCTGGACGGGATCATCTGTCTGCCTGCCTGCAACTAAAGGCAATAAGGCTGCACCGTGTAAGAACATTATATTCTCGTCATGAAAGACAGGCATTTGGAGATAACGACAGGAACCAGGTTTCAGAATTAGCAAGACCAGGTTGATTCCCAAATCCTCCTCGTGGGAGCTGGGTGCTGCTGGGCTCGCCACTCCACTGGTCGGCCCCGTGCAGGGCAGCTGGGCTGATTAAAGATGACATTTGTGAGCTGCGCGGCCCAGGGCTGCTCATCGTCGAAACCCAGCACATGGGCTGTTGTTTTACCTCCCACGCATCCCTCCAACCCACAGTCCCGGGCCTGTCTCGTTACTGCCACAGCTGCTGCCTCCCATGTCGCTCATCCTTGCAGCCCGGCTCAGGCGGCAGCTCCTCCAGGAAGTCTTGCTGACCCCCCGGGCTGCGCTGGTTATTCTCCCAAAGCACTCTGTACCTCCTTGACCACAGACTGTCACTGCGTGCTGTCGTTACATGTGTGCCTGCCTTCCTCTCTGCACAGTAAGTGAGAAGCCGGGTCTTCATTGCTGGCATAGTAACTGCAGGCCAGGTGATGGGTGGATCGATGGGTGGGTGGCTGGATGGGCGGCTGGATAAACGGATGGGTGAGGGATGGAGGGACGGAGGGGTGGGTGGAGGGAGGGACGGACAGATGTCCCATGTGCTAAATCAGGTGTCACTCTGAGTTCTTCTCTGCCTGCCCTGTGAGTGACGGACACCAAGGACTACCACCCTTTAATCCTGAGATTCTGTCCCCTGTCAGCTTTGCTGAGGTCTTGGCTTGGTTCTCTACCTCTCCAACTTCCTACCACTCCCCAGGAAATAGTAGCAGAGAAAGAAGCGGACAAGCAGCGAGGGACAGAGGGGTGAGAGAGTGTAGCTCCCGTGCACCGAGCCCTCAGCCCTGGCCGTGTCTAACCACCTTCCCTCCACAGCCTCATGAGTTAACTCCCCCTTTAGCTCTGGCGAGCTTAAGCTAGGTTTCCGTCACGGATCTAGAATCCTGAGGAGCACACCCTTCAAACTTAGCATGGCCAGAACAATTCACAATCGTCTTTCCCTGCCTCCAATGAAGAGACAAGTCTGTCCTTTCCTCTGTCCCCATGAGGGCTCCTAACACCCCCAGCTGCAGGGCTGCTGCGCTGCGGAGGCCCACGTTATCCTCTGACTATGCCGTTGTTCAGTAAATGATCATTTTCTTCCCTCCAAGGTGCTCTCAGGCTTCCAACCTTCTCCCTGTCCTCCTGGTCACCGCTCATCTAGTCCAGTGCAATGATCTGGCCTCCTGGCCTCGCCCCACTCCACCTGGGCGCCCTCGGAGACCCATCATGCCTCTCTTCCCTTGTAAACCTTTGAAGGACAAAATCTAATGCTTCACCATGGCACTGGAGGGCCCCACATCTCGTCTTCGTATTACGTGGCTTTTTCTCCCTCTGACTCCAGGACAGTCCCTGAGCTCCCACATCCTACGCCCATCACTGCATCCCCCCAAAACTGAGCACCTTCCTTCTACTTGGCTCTCCCTGCTTCTCTGTCCCCGAAGCCGGATCTGAGTCTAGCTCCTGAGACCCTCCACTCTGACACCTCCTCCCCCGAAGACACATGGGCGCTCGGTTTGGGCTTCCTGAGCAGACTCAGACCGCCCCTCTTCCATCCCCTTTCTCACTGCAAGACAAGAACAGGGCTGTGGTGCCAAGACTCCATCTGTTCACAGGGATCTAATAACCTGCACGATGCTGCAATGTAAAGAAAAGGCCTGAGTCCTTCTGTCTCGGGGCCAAGAAAGGCAAAAGTGACTTTGGTGAGGACGTGGGCAGGTGAAAGGAGCAGCGAGGAAAAGGAGGCAGAGACCCTGAGCTCAGCAGGCGCAGGGACGGGGCTGGCAGGAAGGAGGAGAATTTGGAGGAAACCTAGACAAGCGTTCTTTAAACAAGCGACAGGCTCCGACAGGAACAGACAAATGGTTTTACACTTGCCTCTGCCAAAGAAGAGATAAGGAAAGAGATAGGAGGCCACTAGGCAGAGCAGGCTCCCGCCTGACTCACAGCACGGGTTGCCCCTGTCAGCCTGGGAGATGCGGAGCTCCGTCTTCCACCACGTCGTTGGTGTTCAGCAGCCGCGCATCTCATCCCAACCACCAAGCTAGGGATAGGGACCGAGAAGGGCCAACAAGAAGCATGCTCCTCCTTCCTACTGGGGTCGGGGAAGAAGAGGGGGCAGCAGAGGTCAGAGGTCACCCTTGCTCCTCTCTGGGGACCTTGATCTGCCCTCTGCACACACACAGGAGCCGCTGCAGGAGTCCAGGGGGCCTCCGGCGCAGAGGCCGGGGGCAGGCGGCTCGCACAGGTGGAACGCATTAAAAAACGAGCCATTTGGCACTCCGAGCAAATTTTGCTAAAGACACTCATGTAATCATTTGAAATGAAAATTGCTCAAATGAACTGGAAAATGTTTTACTTGTATTTTCTCATATTCCTGAAACTTTCTTTCCATGGTTCAAAAGTTTGCATTGTCTAATTGCTGATTTCCATTTGTGAATGAATCAGTGTAAAATAAAATTAAGTGCCAAATTAATCTACCCATCTAGTTTTAGGCATTAATTATCCTCTGAGACGCTTTCTGCTGCGCTTGTTGCTTGTCAACACAAGCCTGGATGTAGAGAAGTAGAATCCAGTTTGCAGCTCAGGAATTTTAGCCAGGCAGTGGGGGATGACCTTGATCTCTAAGGTTCACAGTTTACTGTGTGAGCGGGGTGTGATCCCAGGCAAATAAAACACATTCCTTACCTTTTAAAGGTGCCCTAACACTGTCAGACCAAGCAAGTGACTGGAGCAGAAATGTGCTGCATGGTTTTGTGGCATGTTTCCCCCTGTCCCAGTTAACAAATTAACAGCAACACCATTCCTCTAAGTTTAAAAGGTCAGCCTCAGTGTGGAAAATGTGGTGCCAGCTAGGGCAGAATCCTTAAGATGATATATGCTGTTATTTTGGAGCTATACCAAGGGAAACCTCGTTGGTTCTGCCAAAAAAACAAAACAAACACACACAAAAAAACAAACAACCAAAACACAGACCCACACACAAAACGGATGTCCAGAATAGAATTATAGGACTCTCAGTCCCTGGAGTAGAACCATATACTTGATAACTTGAGCAAAGCCACCATTCCTGGAAACAATGGGGACAGAGAGCACAGAGGCTGGGTACCAGAAAATGAGTTTGTCTCCAGCAGGGAAGGGAAAGCCTTGGGGACAGAGGGCACACAGGCCCTGATCCCTTCCCTTTTGAGGTTCAGCATCACCAGAATCTTTCCAGAGGAAGCGAGATATCCTTGGCCAAGCAGTGTTGCCACCTTAAAAAGGGAAGGAAATCTTACTCTATGTAACAACACAGATGAACCTGAGGCTTGATGCTTAGTGAAACAAGCCAGTTACAGAAGGAGAGATACGGCATGGTTCCACTTATATGAGATATTTAAAATGGTCAAACTCATAGCAGTAAAAACAGAATTGTGGGTGCCAGGGGCTGAGGGAAGTTTGGGAAAGCAGGGAGTTGCTGATCAATGTGTATAAAGTTTCAGTTATGAAAGCTAAGTTCTAGGGATCCGCTGTGTAACACTGGACTGCAGTATGCACTTAAAAATCTGCTAAGCAGGTAAATCTCCTGTTAAGGGAAAGAAGGAAGGGAGGGAGGGAGGGAGGGAGGGAGGGAGGGGAGAGGGAGATGCAGGACTCAATTCCACCTGGATGCACTGGCCAGGAAAGGGAGAGCCTGGGATACAATGTATGCAAGTTGAAGTGCTGTTTTCTGGCTGGAACCACTTAGCCCCCAGCCCCCAGGGCAAAATACCACATTTTTGAGAAATGGTGGCTACTATGGAGTATGGACCTTGAGACTTGATACTCTGGAGCCCAAGGAGGCAGCGCCTCTGTTGCAAATGCAGGATGGCCAGGAAGGGCTCAGCCACTGCACCACCAAACATCCTTCCAGATGCTTCCCATGGGGCTGAAGGCTGGCAGCAGCTAGCGCCACAGGCAGGTGGACTGGCCAACAGCCTCAGGCTGCCTCTCTGCTTGGCATTGGAAGTTCCATTAATGGGTTTGGGAGTATAACACTAATTCTTAGGAGAAAACAGGAAGGGGCATGCTCAAGAGGAAAATACTAGACATCTTGGTAATAAAAAGAGCTGAGGCGTCTTAGTGATTAATTAGAAAAAGAAAAGAGATATGAACATACTGGCTGCACCCTGAGGCAGCGCTCAAGTGCTGAGCTTAGTTTGGATATCAGAGTTTGGGGAAAAGGAGGTAAGGCATATGTTTAAATTATGGATATATAACAACATGTATCAGGAATAAAGGTTTATGTTTCTTCCTTTATGGCCATGCCCAGTCCTGACATCTTTCAGTCACTAAGGAAGCAGCCAAAAGAAACTGGCAGGGGAGACCCTGTGCTCTAGGGGAAGACTGGGAGGCTTTTACATCTCATCACACCCTTCTAGTAACAGCTCCGCTCTGAGACCCACACTGGCAAGCGCTCACCTCTCCCCTGCCACCCCAAGAGGAACGGAACCTGTCAGCTTTCCTACAAGGCAGTGGAAGAAAGAAAAACAAAGTCAAACGGAAAAGCGAGAGTTGCATCTGTTCTGTTTGAAGGCAGCAGGCAGGAGAGGGGGAGGCTTTGCTGGTGCAGAGGCACCGTGGGGCCCTGGGGGAAGCACGCCTGTGCGCTGAGAGTTGGGAAACACCAAGCGCAGGGAAGTTTTAATGAGCTGGAGCAGCTCTTTGATAGTCGCTGATGTGGAGATGGAAACGGAGCATTTGAAAGTGTGAGCTTTCGAAGAATACGGTTTTCAGGAAGCGATTTTCCCTCTTGTCCTCCCTTCTGCTGCGGGGATATTCAAACGAAGCCTGGAGTCATCCCTTCAGCCCCACCCCCTCCCTCTGGATGGAGAATGGATCAGAGTGCCTGGGAGGTAAACAACAACAACAACAACAAACCCCAGAAAACCCCCCCAGAGGCCCCAGCTCCACTGAGTACCTGCTGCTGCTCTGGGTCGTAGAGCGAGCCTCACTGAGATGGGTTGAGGGGGGAAGGACTAAAAGGCATAAAATTAAAGACAAGACGAATAAAATTTGATCAAAGAGAATACTGCTAGACTACCTAGCAGTTTAAATTACATTTACCACAACTGACAGGGAGGGGGTAATCATGAGTAATAAGTCCAGGCTCTGGAAAGAAATTATGGGCTCAATAATGACAGGTAACACCAGGGGAAGTCACTGATTCACCTTCCCAGGGAGAACTCAAGATAGGGAATAAAACCCATCAATCACACCGAGACAAATTTCACTTAGTAGGGTCCCTAGATAGTCTAGGATCTGGATTCCCAAACAGCTTCCAAGTTCAACCTAGAGCCAGAAAGGAGGCAGTAATGCAAAGACCACCTCCAGCTGACCTTCCGGTCCAGCTGGCCTTCACCCCCCGCCTCTGCGTGGTGGCCACCATCACATCCCGGCCTTGGCACGGCCAGGCGTAGTCAGTTATTAGGCGAGGGCTGCCCCTTGCTCATGTCTGTTCCATCAGCTCAGACCACACTACGCTCCTGGGGCCATCTCAATACAAAGGGTCCCTGGAACCTTCCTACCAGGTCGATCTGAGCCCTGAAACAGTGCTCGGACCCTCCTGCTCTCTGCAGGTTCTTCCTGCCACCTCCTCACAGGACCCCGAGTTCCCCACGTCCCTGCTATTTCTCACTACAGCGTAGCAGGAAAGTGGTCTGATCTGACTCATTTCATTCACACCCACCCTCTAAGCGTTCGGCCTGTGTGGGGGGCGGCAGGGACCTCCTGCGGACCTCATGTGCAAGGCGACCCTCACGAGAAGCGAAGCCTCCACCCCACACCCGCCCCCACCTCCCAGCCATTGCCCTGTGGGCGAAAGTCTCCCCACTGCCCCTGCGCATGTACTCCCTGGCTTGGACCTGTCAGCGAAGGAAGGAACGGGTAACACCTTACTGCAGAGACAAGGAGGGGCTACCGCTGTCTGGCGTCAAGCCGAGGAAGGCCCTGGAAACCCCGTCCTGCTCCAGAGGAGGGACCCCTTTTGTTCAAAGACTGAAGGGGCCCGGGAACTCAGGTTTCAGATCCACGGGTCTTCAGAAGAGGGGTCTGCAGAATCTCAGCTCCCTGACATCCTGCACCCTGAGCAAAGCTGCCACACGCCTTCCCCTGTGTCCCGCCCCCGCAGGGGCTCTGTGACTCCCTGGCCAGAGCTGCGGAGAGGCCCCGCCTCCTTCCCCTCAGGGCCCTGCCCGAGCAGACATCCCTCATCCACGCCGGCAGCTAGGAGGGGCTCGATGGCACGGTGGTGTCGGGGAGGGAATGAGAAAGACTACGCTCAGCCTCCTGCCTCATCAGGCAGGTCACCTGTTTCCAGCTTAAAACAAAAGTAAAGTGGAGGGACATTCCTCTCAGAAAATCTTCAGCAGGAAAGGGTTCTACTTTTATTTTCCTTTGGTCACTCTTAGAGCTGGCTTAAAGAAACACAGGGATCTCAATTTACCAGAATAAAAGTTAAATTGACCAGAAATGCAGCTCACCGGCATCTTCAAGATATCAGACTATTATTCCTGCTTTTCAGAAATGGGGCATCTATAACAAAACAAATACGTAACCCCCCCCCCCATCTCTTTGTCCACTGTGAACATGTACTGGGTGCCTAGGGTTTTGTCAGAGATGCTGCCTGAAGGCTCCTGGCTCTCCTCTGGGGGCAAAGTACAGGCGTTGTCACCGTGATGCCTCCTCTGAACCTCCAGCCCCGGCCCAGCCTTCGCATCCGAACGTGGCCCCAGCATCACCTGAGGCTGCAAGGGCCGAGGTCTCTGCTTATCAAAATGTACTTGCTTCGATCAGCAACTCAACTCTGGAAGGACACACATCCAATTGTTGATTGTGACAGCTGGGGGCAAGAGCAGCATGAAGAGAGACCTTCTCTTTCCCTCTACCTAGTTCTATATTGCTTTAAAAAAAAAAAAAACAAAAAAAAACAAAACCAGAGAATGAGTTCATGGGCTCCTTCGAACTTAAAACAATAAGCGGCCCAAAGGGCAAAGGAAGCGACTGGTTTCAACGACAGGGCCAGGCCGAGCAGGGTGCCTGATGGAGGCTGGGCTCCAGAAGCAGGGCCTAGCAGCAAGGCGATCACTCCCCCTAACAACAAAGAAGAGTCCTTGGCTCAGAAGAGACCCAGCAATCCTGGAAGTTCTCTTCAGGGCTCAGACACAGCCCAGGCGCCCTCTCTGGTCCCCTCCAGTGTTCTCACCTTGTGACGGCCAAGGGCCTCTGCTCTCCAACCCACCCCTCCCGGGACTTACATGGCCCCTCCTGACTCCTGGCAGCATCTCAGGGCACGTGGAGTGTGCATGTGCCTTCAAGCTCACCTGGCCCCAGGTGCCTCTCCCTGCCTATTGAACACAGAGGTATTTACTTCGTTCCAGCATCTCTCAAAGCTTGCCCAGGTTAAAGGTGGGAACCTTCCCCAGCACGAGAGCCTGTCCAGCCTTTGAAGAACCTTGTGTCGGATGCAGAGGCCAGTTTCTGGCCAATCCCTTCTAATGACAGCCCTCGCTTCCCACCATTCCCCCTGGTGGGAACAAAAGGGAAGTTTAGCCACAGAAGCAGCCACAGAGGTTCCCCCTGCCTCCTCATTGCTCACCTGGGCCGCTGGCACTTACCTGCAGATGTAGTTTGTCTTGCAGGAGTCCTGCAAACTGAGACAGTTGGGCTTCTCCCTCTCCTCGTAGGAGCACACGGGCACGATGGTCTGCCGCCGCCGCTCGGTGCAGGCGATGTCCCTGCAGGAGCAGAAGAGCATCCCGTAGCTGTGCTTGGCCGGCACCTTGTCGAAGAACTGCCGCAGGGCCTTGTGGCACTTGCGCCGGTTGCAGACTTCGTTGGACACGCTGGTGGTACACGGGGTGATGTAGGCAGACCTGTACTTCTTGCAGGTGTCGTCGAGGTTGCAGGCCTTGGCGGCGTCCAGGCAGTTGTTTCCTTTGGAAATGTGCTCCACTGCAAAAGGACAGAAAGCCGGGCGTGACCACCGTGCTAGGCGCCCGGACCTCTCACACCTCCTCTGTTTCGATCGAGACCTTGCGTTTCCCTGGCAGTGCTGGGAACTCTGATCAACTCTGAGTTTTTAAGCTAATAACTTAACGAGTTCAAGACAAGGAGGACATATTGAGAGCAAATGCTGGAAGCCCATGGCAGAACACAAGCTCCAAGCACTTTCTTAGATGTATAATTAGGAGGTATTGAGAGAGGCCTAAGGAGCTCAGGCACCTGCCCAACCACGTATAAACAAAGCAACAGGAGGAGAAGTTTCCAACTCCTGGCTGGCAAACTGAAATTAGGATAAAAGAAAAAGCAACAAATTATATACTTGTTCATTATACAGTATATAAATCGATACACTGAATGTAAGTATAATTGCCATGCAATCCTCCGGGAATATAATTATGTAATAAATGCATATAGTACATGCTAATTACTATATGATTACAGAGTAATTACATGGTTATTTGAGCCCAGAAGACAAAATATTATGCCAGGCTCGCTAAACAGGAAGAAGCAACTACAGCGAAGCTGTGATTAAGTTCTAGCTCACAGGCCATTGGAAGAAAACCAGAATAAGTTACAAAAAAATTTACAAATCTCAATTACCACTTACCTTACCACCTACAAAACATGGGATCTGTGAATACTGAGGTGCAGATTAGAAAAATTTGGTTAGTTTTTTGGGCAGAATTTCAATGGGCTCATAAACCACAGGCCTTTGGAATCTCACAAAACACATTCTACTGCCCTGGCCGGTATGGCTCAGTTGGTTGGGCATCACCCACAAAGTGAAAGTTCTCTGGTTTGATTCCTGGTCAGAGCACATACCTAGGATGTGGGTTTGGTCCCCAGTCGGGACATGTATGGTCCCTGGGTCGGGGTGCGTACAAGAGGCAACTGATTGATGTTTCTCTGTCACATCTATGTTTCTCCCCTTCTCTTCCTCCCTCCCCTCCCCTCCCCTCTCTCCAAAATAAACAACTAAATATTTTTTTAAAAGAAAAACATATGCTGCCTCCTGCTCAAGCCCTCTGCTGTCCGAGACACTGGGGCTATCCGCCGGTAGCCTGCAGTACAGGCAGGGCCCACAGGCGTGGCTGGGTGGGCAGGCAGAGCCAAGCCCAAGGGGTAAAGTTAGAAGATAAGTGGACAAGAGAAATTAATCCCAGTCACCATGATACAGGTTGTTTCCACAGAGAGAGGAAGTGATGGAAAAACCTCCAGAGCCAAATTATAAGGCAGTCCATGGAAAATTGATAATAAGTTGCAATAGAGAACCCTCTGGAAACAACAGGGAGGCAGCAGACACCACACAATTGTGTAATCTGATCCCCAGCAAGTTCCTGCTCAGCCCTCACACCTTCCTTGGATTCTGGAACCTTCTTTCATTCTCTTTACAATCCCAGTCAATGCAGACCATGAAAGCAATTACAAAAGAATTACCAACAGAGGAGAAAGAGTCCAGGTGGCTTGGGTGGGACTAAGACAAGGCACTGAATTCAGTATATGCCCGAAGGGCACGTGGAATATTATGCAGCCTTAAAAAAGGAAGAAATCCTGCCATATGTGACAACGTAAGTGAACCTTGAGGACATTACACTAAGTGAAATAAGCCAGCCACAGAAGGACAAACACAGTATGATTCCACCTACATGAAGTATCTAAAACACTCAAACTCATAGAAGCAGGGAGTAGCAAGGTAGTTGCAGGAGGCTGGGGTGGGGGAAGGGGGAAATGGGGAGTTATTATTCAACGGGTATAAAGGCTCAGCTATGCAAGATGAGCACGTTCTAGAGATCTGCTGTATAACATCGCACCTATGCTTAACAATATTATATCGTGCACTTAAAAATCTGTGGAGAGGGTAAATCTCACGTTACACGTCCTAACTGCAATGAAAAAAATTTTAAAAGAAGTGAACAAGTGAAGAACACACAGAGCCAAGTCCAACATTTCTCTCCCTGTTGTACCGACAGTGTGTTTTGCTTCAAGAAAACCACACATGCAAAAAGCTGCAAACAAAATTGTACCCGGGCACCACGAGCAGTATTTTACTATGTTCCAGGTTCATGGTCCTGCCTGTGATGCCTGAATCCAACCATTTAACGTGGAGGCAATAAACAAGGCGTTCAGCCCTTTCGAGGTGAGCAGTGCATGGAGCCGGCAGCTGCGCCTGCATCCCTGCTGCGTTAACAAGCACACCTGGAGCTTTCTCTCCGTCGTGGCCTTCCGAGGCCGGCTTCTCTCCGGCTCCTGTTTGCACACTCGGGCTCCTTAGGGCTCGAGGAGGGAAATACTCACCCTGTGCACTGACAAGATCACCAGGACCTCCAGGCCTTGGTGACACTTCTAGCCTTTTCTTCTTTTGAGACGTCTAATGTCATTGTATTGGGCCCACGGGCAACAGAGATTTATATTCTTGTAGGCCTAAGATTTGCTTGGAGGCTTCTAAATTATGCTTTTTTTGATGATAATTAAAATAACATGACCACACTCTAAATCATCTAGATTAGGCCTATAAAGCTGGATATTATACACGATTTGCTGCATGCATTTATACTTGCATTGGTATTGGATGATACTCTATAAGGTCTGGCTAAAAAGAAAAGAATAGCAGCGTAGAGGTAGAATTAACGCTTAAATGATGCAGCCAGTGATATATGAACAAACAACAGTTCATGTAAATCCAAATGGGGAAAAGTGACTGGAGAATTGTCGTCATGTGGCGCCGAGGAAAACAGGACTGCCAAACCCAAAAGAACCCAAGCTGAAACGGGGCACTGCCTTCTGAGTATAAGCACCAAGCCAGCTTCTGCAGAACGCCATCACCCCTTAAATTAAACCAATGAGATTACCTCGCATTTCATTGTTGGCAAAGTTTTGTTCATACTTCATTTGTATGCCTTGCTTTTATAGTCATATAAAAGCAAAGAATAAGAATTGACATTTTTGAGTTTATCAGTTTCAAATAAAATTGGAACAAAAATGAGAAAACTCAACAAGTAAGGTCCAGAAAATTTAATTTTCTCTGAATGTAGTCCACATAATACGCAAGTTCTTAAAAATTGGCCTGGAAAAAAAATTCCTTTCATGGGTCTTGACAATGATTTTTTGGCTAGGATGCAAGTATCAGAATAAAAAAAACAAGTGAGCAGGACTACATCACACTAAGAAAACTTCTGCACAACAAAGGAAACCATTGACAAAATGAAAAAGCAGCTGATGGGATGGGAGAAAATATTTGCAAGTTATATATTTCCTATGTGGCTAACATCTAAAATATATAAAGAACTCATATAACTCAATAGCATAAACACAAATAACCCATTTCAAAAATGGGCAAAGGACCTGAATAAACATTTTTCTAAAGAAGATATTCAAATGGCCAGTAAGTACATGAAAAGATATTCAGTATCACTAATCATTAGGGGAGAACAAATCAAGACCACAATGAGCTATCACCTCACACCTGTAAGAATGTCTCTTATTAAGCAGTCAAAGAACAGTTAGTATTGGCGAGGACTTGGAGAACAGGGAACTCTCATGCACTGTTGGCGCCATTGCAAATTGGTGCAGCCACTGTGGAAAAGTGTGGAGACCCCTCTAAAATTAAAAATAGAACTACCTTACGACCTAGCAAGTCCACTCTGGTTATTTATCTGAAGAGAATGAAAACACTAACTCAAAAAGATACATGCATCCCCTATGTTCACTGTGGTATTACTTACGAGAGCCAAATATGGAAACGACCTAAGAGTCTGTCAACGAATGAATGAAGAAAGAAGATGTAAATATGCATACACAATGGAATATTACTTAGCCCTAAAAAAGAAGGAAATCCTGCCATGTGCAATGACATGGATGGACCTCAAGGGCATTATGCGAAGTGAAATAAGTCAAAAAAGACAAATACTCTATGATCTCATTTATATTTTGGTAAAAAAAATATAACCAAAATAAGTAAAACTCAAAGGAAAAAAATCAGATTTGTGGTTAGCACAGGCTGGGAGAAAGGGGTAGGGGAATTGGATAAAGGTGGTCAAAAGGTACAAATTTCCAGTTATAAGGTAAATAAATCATGGGAATGTAATCTACAATACGATGACTATTGTTAACACTTCTCTGCGGTATATTTAAAAGTTGCTATGAGAGTAAATCCTAATAGCTGTCATCACAAAGAAAAAAAGCAACTTCTCCTCCTCTTTCTTCTTTTTCTCCTCCTCCTCTACCTTCTCCCCCTCCTTCTACAATCTCTCTGAGGTGATGGATTGTTAACTAAACTTCTAATCATTTCACAATATATTTAAGTCATTATGCTGTACTCCTTAAACTTACGCAGTGCTATATGTCAATCATATTTCAATAAAATCGAAACTGGTCTAGTGTTATACCTGCTATTACAATAACATGAACTTCCTTTTTGAAGCTGTTAAAACTACATGAACTACTAATTAATTATATGCTTCTTAATGGTATCAAGAAAGAAAAGCAATATTTCAAAGAAAAAAGCTTTCTACACAGTGGGACTAAGATGGACCATTTTGGGTCCAAAACCAGTTGTTCAAAGTTGACTCAGTTTAGCATCGATGTGACTCAGCCTCACTTTCAGCTGATTCTGCTTCACTGGAATGTGACACTGCCACAGCACTATCTCCTTACCATTCTTTCAGAGCTTATGACAAATTTCAGGATGCACAACTTGGCATATTCAGAGAGGCAAAAACTACTAATTGATTTGCAGCTCACTGGTCAACGCTGTACTTCCTTTTTGTTTTTGATTCTTATTCACAAAAAACATGCTCACGACTCTTTCCAACTTAATATATGAGACCAGTATTACCTACATAGCTGATCCTGACAAACACAAAAGAAAAAATTACAGACTAATATTCTTTACAAATATGGATTCAAAAAATTTTACTATGTAGTATTTATAAATATGTTAAAAGGATAATACACATCAGGATCAGCTAAGGCTTATCCCAAAATGCAAGGCTGGTTTAATATTTAAAAAGCAACTGACTCCACCATATTGACAGAAAGAAAACTATATGATTATTACAATAAGCAGAAGTCATCATTCAACAAATCTCAATTCTCATTCCATAATTTAAAAAAATGCTGAGCAAACTAAGAATAGAAGAGAACCTTCTCAATCTGATAAAGGTCATTTATGTAAAAACTATATCTAATATGGTATTTCACACTGAATTATGGACTGTACCCCCGTTAAAATCAGGAAAAAGGAAGGGTGCCCATTCTTACCACTTACAGTTGTAGTTCTAGAGGTCCTAGCCATTGCAATGAAGCAATGGAAAGAAGTAAAAGGTATGGAGATTGGGAAGAAAGACATTTCTATTTGCAGATGACTTGAACAACTCTAAAGAACATACAAAACAACTACTAGAACTAATAAGTGAATTTCTCATAATCAAAGGATACAAAGTTAATATATAAAAATCAATTGTAATTTTATATGCTATCTAAAAAAATACCAGGAAAAAAATCAAAAATGAAATCCCTTTTATAATAGCACCACAAAAAAGACGCTTAGGACTGATTTTAACCAATGACATGTAAGATCTCTCTACAGTGAAAATTAACATATATTGCTGAAAAAATTAAAGAAGACCTCATAAATGGAAATTATTATTACCATGTTCATAGACGAGAGGGCTCAATGTTGTCAAGACGTCAATTATCCCCAAATCATAATACGTTTTGAAACTGGAAAGCAGATTCTAAAACATATGGAACTGCAAAGGACATAATATAGCCAAAACAATTTGTAAAAGAACAACAAAGTTGAAGGACTTCACACCGACTTCAAGGTCATTGGCAGAGGGACAATGGGACCGAAAACAGAACTCAGTTAAGTGCACCCATGTCTCTTCCATCATTTGATTTTTGCAAAGTCACAAAAGAAATCCTATGTAGAAAGAAAGTCTTACCAACAAATGGTACTAGAAAGACTGAAAATCAATGTAAAATTAAAATCCTCAACCTCTACTTCACACCACACATAGAAATTAATACAGGATGGATCACAGAACATAAAACCTCAAATCAGAAAGCTTTTAGAAGAAAGTATAAGATAATCTTGGAAGCAATCAAAAATTCATTCTTCCAGAGAGCAACAAATTTAAAAGAAAAAAAAATGATAAGTTGGATTTTATCTAATTTAAAACTCCTGCTCATCAAAAGACAAAAAAGAAATTAAGACAATAGACAAACCACAGACTAGAAGAAAATATTTGCAAAACAAATATCTGACAAAGGATCCATATCTAAAATTTATTAGGAATGCCTAAAACTCAGTAATAAAAAAGAAAACAATTGACCAATTGAAAAATGGGTCAAATTTTTTAACAGACATGTCACAAAAGAAGACATATGAATGGTCAATAGGCACATGGAAAGTGTTCAACATCATTAGTCATCAGGAAAATGCAAATGAAAACCACAATGAGATACATCATATACCCACCACAGTGGCTAAAATTAGAGTGTGGCAACCCGAATGTTGTCAAGAATGTGAAGCCTCCAGAATCTCACATTGTTGGTGGGAGTGTAAAATGGTCCAATCAATCACTCTGAAAAAATGTTGGGCAGCTTTTTTTATAATACTATACATAGACCTACCCTTGACCCAACACTTCTACTTCTAGGTATTTATTTACGAGAAAGGAGAACATAGGTCCATAAGAAGACTTATACAAGAATATGCTAGTTTTATATTGATAATAACCCCAAACTGGAAACAGCTCATGTACTCATCAATAGGAAAATGGCTAAACATGCTGTTATTTATTGATACATTGAAATACTACTCAGAAACAAAAACAGATACACACAGTAACATGGATGAACCTCAAAAACACTACACTGAGTAGAAAAAAAGCCTCACACAATAAAGTACACACTGTAAAATTCTATATATATGATGTTGTAAAATAAGCAAAACTACTTCATTATGGAAAAATCAGAAGAGCGATTGGTTTGAACAGATGGAGGTGGGAATTAGCTGGGAACCAGCAAGAGGGGACTTTCTAGAGTGATGATAATGTTCTCTATCTTGACGCAAATTTGGGTCAAAACGCAGAATGGTACACTTGAGGTTTGTACATGTATAACTTTTGCCTTAAAAGAAAAAACCTAAATAATGAAAACTGGCTGATGATATGGATGCTGAAGCATTTGGGGGTAAGTATATTGATATTAGCATTTTAAAAACTTAACAGACTGACAGGCGGACACAAGGATGGGTGGCTGGACACTTACAAAGCAATTACTTTGAAATTTAGTGGTAGAATCCAGGGGACAGGGTTGATCGTAAATTTTTTCCCCCACTTCTCTGTGTGTTTGAAGATGTTCAAGTGCAACACTGAAAATCAATAGATTCATGTCTATTGTATTCTTTTTCTAAAAGTTTCACACACACACAGACTGTGTAAGACAACTGAGCTCAACCTCCCCCTTCTCTCTTCTTAACCTCCTCGCAGGTCCCCTGCAACTCTCTCAGGTAATACTGCATTTCCTGCTGCAATGAAGTTAGAGATAAACATTCCTGAAGTCATACAACATAGAAATTTGAGTTTTCACTTGGTAAGATTGATCCCCCATGTCTAGTAAAATGTACCCCCCGCCCCGTGCTCCCAAATGCTACCCACGACTTGAGGGCAGAGGGAGGAATGAGCAGAATGATTCAAGTGAGGCCACTGAGTCACGCCCAATGCTCCGGCAGCTCACGCAGGGCACGGAGGGGCAGGCACACGCCTGCGTTTTACCGTCCGGGCACAAGTGCCTCGTCGCCAGCGTGGGAAGCCTTCTGAACAGCTTTGCCATAACTCTGAGTGCCATCCTCTCCACGGCTCATTTTAGAGCTTGGCATTAAAGTGTTGCTTTCCCCCCGCCCCTCCACCTCTAATCTCTCCCTCCATCTGCTGTTATTCATTCTTTAACTCAGTAGAATGTCTGGGATGCTGTCTGAATGGGAAGTATTCTCAGAATGAAGGCTGTTTACTAGAAATCCCTTTTCCTTGGGTGTGGGCTGTGCTGGCTAAGGAGCTCCTCTCAGCGTCAGCCCAGCTCTGCGCTTCAGAGAAGCTTTGCCATTTCAAAGTTAGACATAACCACGTTGTCGCTTTGCAGGTTTCATATTTTCTCTATCATCATGCTCAGCCTCTCTGGCTGTAACCACATCTGATGTGACTGGTTTCCTGTTTTCCTGGGCATGAGAGGTAGAGCCTTCAGAGCAACCGCATGGCCAGCCCCGAAACCATGGAATGAAAAGGGGCAGGTGCTCATGAAGAAGTCATGAAACAGGAGTGGGGGGATTAAATGTCGTCCAAATCACCTGAGCGTCTTTGTCCAATCAGCTTCCCCTTGGTGCGCCTCAGTTTCCCCTTTTGTGGGATGATATATCTAAGGTCTCTTTAAGCCTCAAGTTTCTTTGATTTGAAGGTTGTAATATAAATTGCCTTTTCTGATTACAACATCAAGTCTATAGGATAAAACTTGATGATCAGGGACAGAATGTAAAACCACAGCACTGGCAGGCAGGCGCTAGCCTTTCAGCTGTTTGCTGCTCCAAAGAGTGCATGGACCAATGGTTTTAACCTATAGGCAGAGCAAATGGAAAAGGTCCAATGAAGGGAGATGTGGAGGTGTCAGGATGAATTATGCACCGGCAGAAGCTTTCACATTCTCAATTCCTCTGGAGCGAGGAACTGCCTTTATCCCAAGTACAATCCTCACACTGTCCCAAATCAAAGAGGCTATCACTGTGTCTGGCAGCCTCTCATTATTTACACTTAGAAAATGCCACTGTTATTGGCAATCGCTGGGGCCAGCTAACTGGTCCAAATGATGCAGGA
This sequence comes from Pteronotus mesoamericanus, assembly GCF_021234165.1. NCBI lineage: Eukaryota > Metazoa > Chordata > Mammalia > Chiroptera > Mormoopidae > Pteronotus > Pteronotus mesoamericanus. The sequence continues at coordinate 15,951,841 of NW_026555229.1, forward strand.
TGAAACACAGATGCAAGCAACTAGAAATCCATTTCTATAGATTATGGGGGGAAATAAAACAGTACATATATTAAAATCTGCACAGTTTGCACGAAGCAGAAAGTTCACAGGACACAGCAAGAGAATTCTGTTTACAAATGCTTGCCAATTTCCAGGTATCCTTCTGCCCTTCTCCTTAGGGCGGCAGAATTGAATTCAGAACTGGTTTCCTCTTCTTTTCTGACTTGATTAATTACCACGTTAACATAACTCCTGTTCTTCTTCTAATAGGCTCCCTCTAACATGTTATCCAAGCAAATAAAAAATGGGCATAAAGCTTCAAGATCCTCACAGGGGGCAGAGCATGCTTTCTGGAAGCTCACATTTGTAGTCTGGTCTTCGGACAGCCACGTGGATCAGATGGCAAATCTGATCATACAGGTTGCGACCCTTGTAATCAATCCTTCAAGAGTTTGGTCTTTTCCAGCTGGGATGCTAAAAATTACATTTAAAACACACATGTTGGCTCTTGGGAGTGCACGCTGTCATTCATACACCGTCGCAGACATATTGTATTACAGGATGATGAATTTCCTCCTGGTCCTATTTTTCCATACCTTACATGACTACATTAAGCCTCAAGCCATACTCAAGTTTTCTCTGGGGCTCACAGTGACTGAATTAATCTGAATACTTGTGGATTTGGAAATAATTCTTCCATCTAGTGAAGGCAGTGCCCGATGTGAGGCATGAGTCATGGGCTCACCCCATACTCACTCACTCCGAGCTCACCCTTTAGTATATTTTGTTCCACGATGCACACACCGTGGCCCACTACCTCATCCATACCTTAAAAAATAAGATGCCACCTATGAGTGGTGTGCAAGTCACATGCTTGCTGCTGCAAAATGATTAATAGGGCTGTCTCAGCAAATGGGATCATTACATTTTTAATTAACCTTTCCAACCTCCTCCACCTTTGCTTTTTGTTATACATTGGCTCTCTGAAGTTTTCTACTTGTTTACGTTCAACTCGGTTTGCAACAAAAGCATGAAAAATGATAGCAGGTGATACAGGAGTCAGGGCAAAGGTGAGAGGCCTGGTGCGGGGTGGTGCCTCGCTGCACCAGGACGTGGGGACAGGCGCTCAGAACTTGGTGGCTGGGTTCCCACCTAATTTTTGTTTTGGCAGCTTAGCGTTATTTAATGGCCTTGGCTACCAGGAAACTGGCTTTTAAAAATCTCTTGCAAGCTAATTATAATTACTGTGTATAAATCATACAATGATCAATTATAAAAATCTCGGGTTCATAAATATTTAACTTAGTATTTAAATCCACGCTGCAGGAGTGCCTGAAATTTCGGAGCCCTTCTCTTTGCAAACAACTGCTTTATTGCAGTTCCAATGCCAATTACTGAAAACTGAACCAAGTCTGCCTTGCAGCACACTCAGGCACATATTTGAACATAATGCCTTTCCCCGTATTAAGATGGCACCATTCAGTAATTTCTAAAATATGCATGCCTCTCATTAAAAAGATATGCTGCAAAACCTTCTATTGCCATCTTTTAATTCCTCAAGTATGAAGAGGCACAATTATGATATTAGAGATAAAAACACTCATTTAAATATATTTTTATCTAATATAAGGTTGATTCTGAGATAATTGAGGTCAGATTTATTTGGAAAAACGTATTGTGACATGTGCAAACGCTGATGCAAAGAGGAAATGATCTTCTACAGGGAATCGAGCAAAACAGCTAAATATTTTTCAGCAAAATCATAAAGCCATAATTGGATTTCAATTTAGTAATAGTCGGCCTAAGACAGGCCATTTTTAATAATCTAATTATGTTCGGGGCCTACCCCAGACCTCAATGGCTGCTTCAGAACTATTAATTGTACGCAATGCTGTTGCATCTTCAACCATGAAATTTGCTATTACATGTAGGACTGGCTCTCAATTATGAGTATTTTTCCCCAATCTCAGATAATCTTTATAACATCCATAAATGCCTATGCCTTTAATTTTCTATAAGTGAAATCTTTTAATGACTTTCTCTGGACCAGAACACTTGATCCCAGTAGCTCAGAATTGTGGTCCTTCTACAGACAGAAGTCAGAACGAGAGCTACAAACATCTTCCCTATTTTGACAAAGACAAAGAAAGAACATGTCTTGCTTTTTGTCTGAGTTTCATTAATTAAAGGTATTTAATTGCTCACATCTCATTAGCAGTAAAATTAATGAGTACTTCAACTACAGGAAGAGATCTGCATGATAATGTAAACCTAATTCATTTTATGGGGGTACACTCTGGCGCTCCACTAATATCTAGCCTGTGCAAGCTCCACTGATATCTAGCCATTTCAGCAGTAAAGGGCTAAACACGTCTTCAAAACCAGTGCTGCTCCTCCCCAGGGAAAACAACAAATGTGGGCCAGCTGAGGAACGAAGCTCCCCCCACTGCTCCATTGACATAACACCATAGAGATGGCTAAGTGGGTTAAGTGAAAGGGAAACATGAAATAGTCTCTTTTTTTTAAAAGTGCCTGAACTTTTACCCTAGCATACCCAAATTTAGAAATTTCTAAGTGTGGGCCATGCAAAGTAATTGCTCTGGGAAAGCTGGACAGTTAACCCAAAGAAGCTGCCAGCACTCCAGGCATTTCATAAAATTCTTTCCCAGGAGCCTGAGGCCTGTTCTTTGGAAAAAAGCGAGCAATAGACGAGCTCTGCTTTGGGCGCGGATGGATTTTAAAAGCCAACTGTCATTTCTCACTCAGTGTGGTCATGAAATAGGTGCTGATGTTGGACAATGCTTAGGGGTAGTAAATAGGTGAAGAATAGGAGTAAGGATTTTTCCCCCCCCACATGTGTGAACTAAAATAACCAGTAAAGTGGCTTTCCTGAAAAGGGGCCAACAATAGCACCAGGATGCGTGTTTTGCTTCTCAAGGAGACTGCTTTGAAGGACAGAAGTCATTTGGGTGTATGCGTTCTTGGTAGGCTCCTTATCCACAGCGACAGCGTCCATCTGCTGTTTCTCCAACAAGCTAGAGCAAAAGGATGCCACCACAAGGCAGGCAATAGGCCCAAAGGTCACTTTAACTACACAACTGACAAAACTGCCCTGCCCTCTGATACACGTAGACAGAAGAAGACGTGCACATTCTAAAGCCCAAGAATCAGCTGAAACAATGAAAAATGAAGAGGCTGGAGATTCTATTAAGTATCCTGGATGATGCTGAGATAATAATGAATCATTGATGATCTTAGCGGTTGTCAAGGCCCTCACAGTGCAGGATTTTCAGCAAAGATAAGCTAAATATCAGGTCTTTATTTTTAGTTAAAGAGCGTAAAATTCAACGCCTCTCCTCCCAGGAGCCTATTTACATACCTGCTGTGCTACCTATTTGCCTTCACCTGCTCGCCAATTAATAGCCCATTAAGCTGCTCCACCTGCAGTGGCTTTTACCTTCACGGCAGCCTGGCAACCATCTCTCACCTGCTACAGCTCAACTGTTTCTTCTGGGAAGATAAACAGAAGCCGCATGAATAATAATGGCAGGACGTTGCGTTTGTGGAGTGAGAGTTCAAAAACTAGCGGGCAGAGGCCCAGGCCAGTTTCAGAAAGAGAAAGCCGCTAGCAGGGCAGAACGTCCGGAGTGCAGTGTGGCCACATTCCAGAAGGTTATGCGGGAAAAGAACGGCCATCTCAATGAGTCAGATTCTGTGAATTCCAGAATCCATGCACACACATATTTTAATGGTGTTTTGCTTTCATGTCAAGTTGGGTTAATAATATTTTGTGCGACTGAGGGTTCTTAGGTGACCTATTTTAAAGATGATTAGCACTTATTTCTCTTTTATGCAAACAGGCTGTACGTGTTTGAAAAGTTGATTTCTTCAAGCAGGGACCAACCTTAGGGGGCACCAGAAGTCCTTGGAGACCAAGCCTTAAAGAAAACACAGGCACTAGATTCCTGGGTCCTATCCTGCCCCATGAGAATCTGGATTTTTACAAAGCTCTTAAGGGCTTCTGATGATCAGATTTGGACTTCGCTGATTAAGAAATTATACCTTTCCTTTTTGCACACTCACCTACTTTCCTAGGAAATCCTGGCTTTCTAGTTGGTTCTGATCACATTTTCAGGAATGCCATCCTTAAGAGGTGCCTTCTGAGAGGACAGCTCATTTAGGTGTCATTCCAGAAAGTTCTTGTTGATGAGAGGGCTTCCTTTGCCCACGTTCCCAGTGTGACTTCAGAATTACGCCTAGTCTAGATTTACCAGGTGGCTCCAGCACAGACAGCCCATAGGTGGGCTAACCCAAAGCCCCTCCACCGATGTCCCAAGCCACCAGGAGCGACAGAGGAAAGAGACGGCAGACTGGGCGTGCGTGCGCCCACCCGCATGCCTCAGTGAACGTCAGTGTTTTATTTTAATGGCATATTGGCAAGTGTTCCTGCTCATTTCACGTCTAGCTTTAAATTGATTCCAAATGCATTCACACATTTACCCTTCTGAGCCCCCGGGATAACTCTTGGTAGACCCCCATTTGAAGGACTACACCAGTTAGCTCAAGGATTAAGTTTAAACCCTGGAATTTTTACATTAAAATTCCTTAGTCAAGACCTCCGCTGTGTGTCTGCAACTTAATCTGCGGCTCTGTCCCCCGCGGGAATTGCAGAGCAAATGGAGCCACGTCCACATGGTGCTCTGTGGGCACCAAGCCGCCTCTCCCAGGGAGGTGCCCTCCCACCTGGCCCCAGTCCACGGGGATGCTGTGAGTCTGGCGAGGCGGGTGGAGGCAGGTGGGGAACCCGGCGTGCTCGGGCTGCTTGGGAAACATGTCTTTCCTCAGTAGCTCATACAGTCATCTATGGAGCTGTCACATCCCTGAGGTACACGTTATGTCCCTGGGGTACGTGTAACCCAAGAACTCTGGGCTGACTGAGAACAATCCCAGCTCCTGCAGCCTGATACTTCTACCTAGCTATTTGCTTAGTACAAAAAACAAACAAAAAAACAAAAAATAAAAACAAAAACGGTATACCAGGAAAAGTGCATGTGTTCTACTCCAAAATGCCTTTAAGCTTCAAAGGGTGCCTTTTCTGATAGAGGCCCAAACTCGCACACTAGCTAGTTATCATAAGAAATGGCCACTTGAACAGTTACATTCAATCCTGAGTGAGCCTGAAGCTGGATGTAAAATATTGGGGTCAAGATGATCCCATCAGCTTTATGCCTGGAGAGATCAGAATGACATATAGCCCAAGGGCTGGGGTACAGGGCCAGCTGCTAATGCTGCTCTCGGCACCCCTAGACATGCCAGAGGCACAAGGTCACCCTCTTGATAGGGCGTTCAGGGATGACAAAAATGAGGAAGGCCAATCTCAGAATGGCTGGCCATGCCGCCTCTATGTGAGTATGTAACGAAGGGATGAAAAGCAGCCATGAGTTTCTGTCCTATAGAAGGTCAGCCTCGGTCCCCAAACAACCCTGCACTAATGACCGAGGCTCTGTGTGAAAGAAAATCCTGTTTTCCTGCAGGAAAAACCACAGGAAGAACCACACAAAGTCAGACCTTGTATCTCTGCGATTTAGCCTTCCTACCATGAATTGTCAAACACAGGTATTAGCCTTTGACCTTAAAAAATGCATAATGAACAGCTCCTGAGAATTTCCTTCATGTGTCTAGAGTCGCCTCCAACTTTAGGGAAAGACCAAACAGTCTTCTCGCTGTGCCATTTGCTAATGAACTGACCCGAAAGAGCTAGGAGAGTTCCACAGGTGGAGAGTATGGCTGAACTATGGTTCCTAAGGAGAAGACAGAGGTGGAAATGGGGGCTGGTGTGACTCAGTCTGGATGCAGGCATTTCCAGGACCCAGAAGTCCAACAAACGAAAGACAAAACGGAAGGCCAGCGAGCTGTTGGGTGGGGGAACAAGGCTCCTCAGTTTCTATTTTATTTATCGTGTGGGACAGATGATCTTCAGTCCTGGATGTAAGAGCTATTCATTATAACTGAAAGGAGATCCATCCTCCCAGAGTTTCCCACAAGCTCTTCGAAAAGTTGTTCACGGAAGAAGCTCTGTTCAACAGCATCAGTGGGACCCTATTTAGTGATGTTGGGGGGTTGTAGTGGTGGTTTATGCAGTTCAGAGATTCGGCTAAGGGATATATTTGGAAAAAAAAAGCAAAAATTAAATATAGCTTTAGGAAGATAGATTAAAGGCATACTAACAGAGAACCAGAATTTTGGAACTCAATTCTATGTCCTAAAACCGAAAATTCATTTCTAGTAAGGTATCTGTGTGTTAGAAAGGAAAATAAAGCAACTGTCTAAATCTATCCTTTTGACACCAATGAGAGAGGCTCCTTGCATGGGGAAGACTTTTGAAATTACCAGTAACTCAGGAGCACTTCTGCATGTGAGAGAATAGAGAGGAAATTATACATGCAATTACAAACGCCACATTGTCTCAATCATCTGCTAAAACCGAACACCACAGAGGAGGAAAAAGGTATCCACGGGAGATTAGTATATCAGTAAATACATAAAGTACAGAAGTCCCACATATTTGACATTTGAAGAACAAAGCTATCCATCAATGTCCTGGCACAGATCGATCAAACAGAATGCTACTGCTAAAAACCTAATAGTATGATGGTAATAATGTAGCCATAAAACCTCTGGTCTATAATTGACTGCTTCCACTTGAAGCTAACATGTCTAAAACAGTGACTAATGTTCACCTAAAAATTTCACTTGCACTGAATGACAATCCGTTACACCTGACAGTAGTCTCAGTGGATGGCTTGTGCTGGATATCAGCCCAGGGACGGCGCCAAGGCGGATGGGGCGTATATCCTCAAACAAACAATGCAGGTCTGCCATGCTTAATTGCAGATTTCAAGTATGTTTCCTCTTGGCCTCTAGACTTGAGGAGGCTGCCACTTTCTGACAAAGTAATTAGGAGTGAAGCGTCCAGTGCCGTCACTGCAAGTTCCTCAGATCATCCAGGTCTAAGTTGCTGAGTTCTGTGTAGCGAGCACATTACTATAAATCACATTCCCAGACCATGAGAGCATATGTTCGGTCTCTCTTATTGCAATATGTTACCAGATGCAAAGAACCCAAGAGCAGGAGATTGTGGTGGGGGGCAGCATTCACATGCCTCGGTCTCCTCCCCTCATTTTTTAAAAGCTCCTGTGAGTTCTGGGTGCTAGTCTGGTGAATAGTTTGCTTAAGTGGGTCTTCCTGGTTGAGAGAGGTGGCTAGACCGTTGGCAGAGAGAACCCAATTTTCAAAGGAAAGTTTATTGCTATTGCCAGAAGTCTAAACGAATGATTACTTACCTCTCAGCGCAAATTCAAGGCCCTCCAGGAGGAAAAATGGCTGCAGAAGGGACAGGGACCATGCAATGCGGGATTATTAATGGCACAACGAGACTGATCAAGTTCAACAATGCCGGCCACACAGCAGGACCAAGAAAGGACCATGTGGCACATATCTTAGTGCTTTGCTTTTTATTTAAGTTGTAACTGAAAGAAACCCCATTCCCCTAAAATTTCATTCATCCCCCACTGAGGCCTTCCCCTGCGTGACCTGGAATCCGCTACCACTTTGCTAATGCTTAATCTCAGGTGATGAGAATTCCTCCCTTCCCTTCAACGTGCACACAGCGGAGAAGCCTCCGCATCTTTCAGTTCAGAATTCTGAGTAAAAATCTTTTATATGTGGGACTCAAGAAAATAAAGTCATCCCCAGGTTTCATTACAGCAAAAATCTCCAAGACCTCCCTGTGCGCAAATGAATTTGCAAGTTCCTGCTTTCCAGTTAGCCAGTAACTTACCAAAAGCAGAAATGTTTATCCACACTGTAACTAGAAATTCTAATTAATACGTCTGGTGGCTTCTAATGGACTTTGAGTATAAGTCAGATTGCTTTGTGCCCTTTGATATATACTTAAAGGTAATTGGGTAGTCTTTCTGATGTATTTTTAAAGAGCAAACTATTGATTAATAATGTTTCAGTATTAATATAACCACTTTGTGTAGATCAAGAAACATCAATAGTAGAAAACCCATATTTATCTGCAAATTAACAACTCTATATAGATCTGTTACTTTAAGCTAAATGGAGTGCATCTACTCATCCCATTCCAACAGGGGCTGGACTCCGCATAATAGCGATGAAAGCTGGAGTTGGGCCTCTTTTCCCACTGTGTGAAATGAGCACTTCCACCGCTTCATGCCCTGGTGCAGCTGAGCAAGAGTGGCCGTAAAGCCCAAGTCCGCTCCCCACTCTGACAGGCCGATATTTTTAATACCATGCTTGATGAAAACGTTTTATACTTTGGGAGCTTTAATTGCTGCCACTGCCGAGCAGGATGAAATAAAAAGTGACCATCCCATCCAGGATGGAGGTGGGGATGAGCCCGGCTCTATCGCCGCTTCAACCAGTTGTGCAGTTCATAAACTTCAAGGGTCCATTCATTCAAATTGATTACTGTGAAGAGGAAAGGCTGGAGCCTTGTGGAGACTTGAAATGAACCGGTTCCCAAGGCTGGGCATTAGCATCCTGGGCAAAGCACTTCTCAAACAAATGGGAGCTGTCGGTTTCTTTTTCTTTTTCTTTTCCTTTTAAATACCTAAAAGGCCTAACAATTCTACTGAAGAGGTTGGTTTGAACAGTGTTCTTTGGTTGTCTTGAGCATGGCTGTGTGGACCCACTAACCTTCAGGCACATTGTTGATGTGGGTGGAAACAACGGTATGAGTGGCCGAGACAACCTGCGAATGGCAGCGATGGCAGTTCCCAGGCTGGGACCACAAGCCAAATTTCCACAGGGGACACTCTGCTCCTAGCTGGTGACAGAATATCCAGGCATTGCAAACGCTGCCTAGATGTTATTTCGACTTATGGAGGGAGAAGAAAAATAGCAACTGGCGGGGCTCCTTGCCCTAGTTTAATTCCCTCTCTCTCTCCCCGCTACAATGAATGGCATCAATTTAACTGTAAATCTCCAACAAGCCGAAAAAGCCACAGACTTGCAGAGATGCAGAGAACCGAGGGATAAGCATAGCGAGGTCGCACGGTAAGTGTTCAGCGCCTTCAGAGGAAGAACAGAACCTGAGCATCCAGGATCCTGATCCCAGGCCAATGCTCTCTCCACTCCAACAGGTTTTGACCTGCACGTCTGTCTGCTGGCCTTGCTCTAAGAGGTGCGCTGGCAGGCCTGGCGCTGCCCTGTTTGGTGGAACCTCTGCAGAGGGGCTCTGCATGACACTTCATTAAGCTAGTGACTCTGAACACTGCTTTGGACATTCAGTGGGTCTGGGGTGGGGCCCAGGCACCTGCGTTTGAACACACTTCACAGGCTTCTGCTACACTGCATTCTGAGACTACTTCACTGCTAAAAGGAAACAGATTTCTAAACAGCTAAGCCCATTAATAGACCAATTTCCTGCATCCAAAAAATAAGAGAAGCCAATAATAATTTAAGCTATAACAAGTATTCTTCAATAATTCCAAAACACAACTCATTCATTCATTCAATCATTCATAATGTTTATGCTAACATTTACAGTGTTTACTATCAGGCTAAGCCATATAAATTTTGCTTCTATTATTCAAAGACCAGTCTACCCACTCACATTCAGTTCAAGTTAGTGAACATGAACCAAACATATGGCATGGTGTAAAAGTGCTAGTTACCTGTGAGGAATACAAGACAATGTCAGCTAAGCAAAAAATAACCCCTTCTTCTTAAAAATTCAAGGAACAAATATACTCGAGGAGTAACCTAGTGCTAGATATATATGAGATTTGGCAGAAACTCTCAGCTGGCAAAGGATAAACTACTTAAAAAAGTCTTGTAACAACTGAGTATCTCCTCGGAAAAATGATAAAATTATATTTTTAAAGCATCCATACACAAAACTAAATTCTAAGTGACTGAAAAAAATAAAATGTGAAAAACAAAAATTGAAAACTTTTAGAAAAAACATAGCAGGTTATCTTTATGACTTTGAGATAGGGAAGAAATATTTAACGAAGACACACATACCCCAAACTATAAAGGAAAATTAATGAATTGCATTAAAAATGAAAACACTACAACAAAAAAAATTGCAAAGGCAATGGTCAAAGGTGAGCCACAGACTAGAAAAAGATACTTAAACTCACAAGATGACAAAAGAATGATACCCAGAAATCATATAGAACTCCTATAAATCAATATGAAAGAGAAAAAATTATGAGATGATCAATAAAAGACTGTCAAGCATAAAAATATATTGCATGATGATAAAATTCTGAGGAGGGAAATGAATAGAATTTTAAGTTCAAAGGGCAAAAGGAGCAATATAAACTTTCTAACTATTAAGGAAAATTTTAGTGTATATTATTTAAATGGATGCTAGTGAAAGTCAAATCATTATACTATTTTCATTTCACTGAATTCTTTGAAAAGAGTGATATTTTATTTTGAAATACATATATTAAAAATTATGCAAATTAAATCCTTTCCAATTACATAAACCTATGCAGAAATGTTTTAGCTGTCAATTAGAACATGTATGAAGAAGCACACAAGTTTTCCAAAATTCTTCTAGAGACTAGCTGAGCAAGAGTTTGAAGACCATAGCTATAGAGCACCTCTCATACATATGAGTAACTATGAGATTTTACTGTCTCTTGTTTACTTCCAATTAATAATTATTATACCCCAAGTGCCCATTGACAGAAGACAGGACAAATATATTACAGCATAGTCGCACTCTGAAATACTACAAATGACAGTGAAAAAAATGAATAAACAAGAGGAGTGTGTGTCAAGATGGATAAATTTCAAAACAATTGTTTGAAAACAAGGCAAGCTGTAGAAGTATATGTACTGAAAAATATCTTTATAAAGAATAAAAACCTAGAATACAGGTGTGTATATTTATATAGCTGGTATATATACAGTTTAAACAATAATGATGACCACCAAATCAAGACGGGAACAGAATCCAACACCCAAGGGGACCCCAGGTTTTGTAAGGCCACAGCATATATAATTTAGGGTGCTTTCTTTAAAACATGAATTCAGAGTTTTGAACAGAAAAGAAAAATAAGATGTGTTATCTCTGTATATGCTACATTATCAAGCATATTCCTGACAGGTGATGACTTCCAATTTGAGTAAGTGTTGATATGAGTAGAAGCATTTGCTTATAATTTGGTATGCTTAATGATTTGACATGTTTTCCCGTAGACTAGTTTCTGGCTCTATGCCTTCCATCCGTTGTTGCTCCTCTACTACCCACAAACATCAAGTGTGGCCACCACAGGGCACATTCATATTGCTGCTCTGTGACCTCTGGTCCTATGGCTTCGTGACATGTTGCTGGTGAGTGGGAACACTGGGCAGTGGGAGTATTCCTGGAAGCCACCCCACTTTCTTCCACGGGGACATCTAGCAATGACTCAACAATACACGGAAATAACTCGGACCCAGGTACACATATCCCCTGAAACACAAACTAAACACACCCCTGATGTCAACTTTCCCTTAGCCTGACGCTCAGTTACCTGCCAACTATCAAATCCTGCTGGCCTGAGGCAAAGTCAGAGTGGAAAGAGACAGTCATCTTCACCAACTGCAGCTAAAGTCTTGTCTTACTTCTGCCCATTTTACAAATTTTTACAAAAACATATAATCATGTAAACACATTGCGAGAGCCTCTCCTAGGCCTTGTGCAAGGAAGGGGCCAGCATCGTAAGTTTCATCAGCTTCCCAGTAAACCCACCCCTGGGGACCTGGGGATGAGGAAGGAAGGGATCTGCAATGATTTATTTATGTGTGTATTTGTGTGTGTGTATGTGTGAGTGAGAGAGCGCAGTCTCAGCTGCAAATATGGCACTATGTTAAGGTTTGATGAGGGTACTTGTGTGTGCACTTACCTTTCTGTTTACATTTGTTTCTATGTCTGAAATGATCCATTAAGAGGAAGAGACAGAAACAGAGAAAAATGCTGAATGTGCTGGCATCCTGAAATCTCCTGGGGAAGAACTCGTGGCAAATTGTTGGGGGTGGGGTGGCAGCCGGACAGATTTTGTGACAGCTGTCAGTCATCAAAGGTCAAGCTCTGCACTCTGCTGGTTAGAGCTGGGAGTTCCTAACACACTGTCAAATTTAAAAATGCATGTATGACCCCTCCTTTTTCCCAAAGAGACCAGCTTATGCCCCCACTCCCGACTCCCCACAGGAAGGGCTACCTGCTTTATCAAGACAAAAGAAATCGCTAGCGCCAAGCGTGACTCTGTCGCCACATGTCGCTTCACATCAGCTGGCACATGTCAAAGAATGACACAAAAAGCTGCCACCTGCCATCCTCTCACAGAGCGCATCAAACTTCTTTTTGTAAAACACTTCAACAGCAACCAAGAGAAAATTCCCTTTAGGAACCACAGGGCCTCCCATGAATGAGCACAAGGAGGAGCCTCACCTCCTAGACCTGGGGACCGACAGAGGCGGAAGCAACCTGCGAAAGGCCTCAAGCTAAAAATAGGCCCTTGCCACTTCCCCCCTGCAAACACTCCTCCCCCAGATATCCGTTTCCCGGGGACCACAGCGGAGGTGTCAAAAAGCCGCATGGAGCCTTTTCTAGGATACGAGTTGTAACAATTTCTGCCTAAAATGAAGATTATTACAGGATATGACGGCTGGGCTATTTTCCACTGTGCTTTTATCAAGAATGAGAACAAAGAAAATTATTTCGTGGTGTTGGGGGCAAAGCAGGAATATGTTTTGAAAATTTAGCCTTTTGTCTTCTGGTTTAACCTTGGAAAACTTTAAAATAATTACCAAGAATTACAAAGCTTTAGGGCCACATGGGACCTCAGAGATAGTACAATCCAATATTCTAATAACAGCCCAGAACCATATGATTTCACTCATATTCAATACATGGGATATAAAGCTGAAAGCAATGGATAAACAAGACAAACAAGCAAACAAAAGCTCACAGACACAAGACAACCAGTACAGAGGTCACCGGAGCTGAATAGTGACGGAAGGAGACTTGACTTTGGGTGGTGAATACACAATGTAATATACGGCCGATATATTATAGAATCGTACACTTAAAACTTATGTAACTTTATTATCCAATGTCATTCCAATAAATTAAGAGCAATCTAATGAACAAAGCAACTAATGAACAAAATAGAACCACAGACATGGAAACATGGAACAGACTATCAGTGATCACAGGGAAGGAGGGAGGGGGATAATGGTGGAAAGGAGGGGAAGGGACTAAACAAAGAAGATGCATGAATGACCCACGGGCATGGACCACAGTGTGGGGACTGACTGTGGGAGCGGGGGGAGGGGTAGGATGGGTGGAGGAGGGCAAAGGAGGAAAAACTGGGAAAGCTGTTAATGGAAAAACAATAAAAAATGATAAAAAATGTAAAGCATAGCCCTCCCCCAAAAAAATAAAAAAATAAAGGAGAAGGAAAGCAACCACTTGCCTGAAGCCACACAGCTAGCTGATGGGCAGGGCCAGAGGACTCACATCTCCCCGCAGCAGACCCTGCAATCACATGACTTGGGGCAAGTCACGAACCTCTACTCTCCCTTTCTTCACCTGTCGAATGGGGATATGGTCGTACCAGCACAGACCTCACGGAGTAGTTGTGAGGATGAAATGAGACCATACATGCCTTGCACACAGCGCATGCTAACAGTGTGGGCTGTTCTCCTCTTATCACGAACCAGCTCGCATACTTCTTCCACATCGCCACGACCTCGCCACCACAGGCCCTGTTCCAGACGGAGCTTTACTAGGGGGACACACACAGGCAGATGAATACATAAAAAATGATCATTTCCATACGATGACTGTTGCAACATATTTGACTTTGATCTGGAGGAAAAAACTCATTAAACACGGGGATGCAGCTTTTTCCAGGACATGGAGAAAAGAGAGGACGGATGAGAGCATGAAGGGTCACGATCTCGACCAAGAAAGGAGACAAGTGAAGAAAAGGCATCTGTACTCTACTAGGATCACTTTTTAACTTGATTCAAATTAAATTCCCAATACATTATTTTTTTTTTTAAATGAAAGGCATTGTTTTAATAACAAGAGCGCACTGGGTCTAAGGAGTGCTGTGCACTTCCAGACAAGTAAGCGGCTGGACACAGCCAGCACACAAGTACTCCGCAAGCCTAGGGAGGTGGCCAGCAAATTATAGGATTGCCAAGGTGGCTTCAACATTATACACATCTTTCAAGTATGCTTCCAGGCTGTTTCTGTAAGACAGAAGCACTGTCATGTTGGAGAAGTTATAGCAAATTAATCAGGACCTTGACATGCTTGAGAATACGTGGGGTAGAAAAATAAAGCTATCGATACTCGTCATCTCCTTGAATTCCAAGAAAGCAGGAAATAGCAGCACAATAAAAAAAAAATCTTTCATAACAGTTGATTAGAAAATATAGCCTGCGGAAAACCAGGCTCTCGTCGCACTTTGCACATTAAAAATCCAAATATGTTCCAGAACCTGGGATTTTTAACCCCCCACAGCTTTAACACAAAGAATCACATTAATAAGATACAATTTAGATTTGCATTTTTTAATAAGCTTGGGATCAAAGGGAATGCATAGCTGAAGGGGTATTAGGCTGTGTGTACACAAACTGCTCGCAACACGTTGGAGGAAGAAAACACGTCTCCCTCCTGCAGGAAGACACCTATAATTTCAGAAGTTGAAAATGTATTCTTTCTTTGGCACATCATGACTGCTTACCAATTCCCAAGCATTTCAAATCGGTCACCTGCCAATCAGCTAATGGATTCAGTTCATCCTAACGTTCCAGCACATTAACTGGGGACATCAATGAAAGAACTGACTTAGGACATTTCCTCTTATGCATATTTCTCATTCTGTAAAGATAAGAATCAGTTCCTTAATTCCCCAGGTTGGGTAGGCTCTGAGTGTGGTTTACTATTTATCAAACCATTCTTCATTATCATGAAAAACAAAACCACTCCCATTTTCAGCTTGCAATCAGGGTACCAGGGGCTCAGAGTCTCACACAGAAATCCTCCTCTTGACATGTCCCAAGCACTCCAAAAATGACCTCTCTCAGGACAGTGCAGTTATAGCCTTCTAACAGTTATGCTAGTTAATATTTCCTGAGGGCTCACCATGTGTCTAACATGGTACCCACTCTACATACATGATTTTACTCTGTTTGCTCCATTTTAAAGATGAGGAATGGCTAAGTGGTGGGGCTGAGATTTGAACTCGGGCAGATGCCAAATCTCTGGGTCAGCTCCATTCCTGAGGCCTATTACTCCTTCTCTCTCACCCACTAGCTTCCCCAAACTCAGCCCACCGTACCCCAAGTCATCCTAGTGAACAGGCTTCCTCTAACCTCCCTGGCTGCTGTACTGCTCGTCAGTAAAGAGAAACCCTAGCCCCACTGCATTTCCTTCTGGAAGCTTCCCAGATCAGGGCTGGTCAGCCTTTCCTAGAACGCGTCTGCCCAATACGTGATCTCCTAGGTAGGAGACATGGAAATGTCTCTGAGGGATCCCACAGTGGGAACCCCTCTGGGTGTGTGCACGCTCCACATCTCCCTAAGAATGGTTTTCACACTCACAGAGCAACGCCCTGAAAGGCCCCCACCCCAGCCACATTTGACTGAACCAGAGGTCACCGCCTGGATCAGTCACATCTGCTGCCTGCTTGCCCTGAGACTAGATATCAAGCCAAGGCCCCTTGGAAGCCCCACACATGTTCTCCGGTCCTAGCTTTCCAGGGCACACGCCTGGGTTCTTATTCCCCAACCAAAAGACCATTGACTAGAAAACATCCCCAAGGGGAGCCTTGGTAGTTTATGTTACCGAACTGATGATATGAGGAGGCCCTTCCCCTGACTGAAATGCTAGGAACACCCACACCTGCTACAAGGCCAAACCACTGCCTCTTCTCTTAGGTGGGAGGCAGCCAATGATCGTTAATATGGGAGTGGAGCAGTAACTTTTGTCACTGGATAAAATCGATTCAAGGAGTCACTGGAATAGAAAACAATGAATCTGCTAGGGAGATGAGAGGCTGCCAGCAAGATGAAAGGAAATCTGTGACTGGCACTGAAGGAGCTGAGAGGAGGACGTAGGAGGATAAATACATGATGAAGCCCTGGCAGATGGGTGGTCTTAAAAGACAGGGTGAGGAGAGGCTGATATCCGGTGGTCATTCGTTTATTTAATCGGCTGTTAATCATCTAATGTGTCCCAGAAGTGAACCACAGTTTAGAACCAGAGAGAATGAGAAGCAAAGCAAACAAACAAATAAACAAGGTATGTATTATGGAGGAAATAATATGGTAAGACGAGCAGTCAACACCACCACGCAATTTTAGGAAGAGAAGTCAGGGCACAGCCCTCCCAGAAGGTGTGGGTTGAGCCAAGCCCGGGGACAGGGAGAAACTGGGAGATCTGAAGACACAAGGAGGACACTCGGTGTCTACGTGCCACGTGGAAGGGAGTGTGGGCGGAAATGAGGTCAGAAAAGCTGGCAAGAGTCAGCTATTCAGATTCATAGGCATGGGGAAAAGCTGGGATACTATTCTAAGTGCAAAGGGAAATCTCTGAAGGGTTCTGAGCAGGGAAGTGACAAGATCCAATTCACATCTGCCGGGTGGAGAAGGAATGGGCACAGAGGTGTAAGGGGAACCAGAGAGGAAGCAGCGACGCCACTTAGGAGGAGACTGCAATAATTCGGTGCCCCACACTGTGTAACCACCCACCGCTGCCCCTACAACCACCATTTAAAAACTCTCACCAGAAAGCACCCCTCTAGCAGCACATTCACCCACTCAGCAGCAGTCAGGTGTACACCCCCACTTGGCCATTTTAAGGCAGTGCCTTTAGTGTCTTTATTTTGGTGACGTTTCAAAATTATACACATTTGCTACCACGATCATCAGCAAAGCTGCCTGTGGACTTCTTAACATACTGTAGACTTATTTTAATATCTGCCACATTAGATTCGGTAAGCTGATGACACCTTGTTACTCAGCAAGTAATTACTGTTTGTTAGGAAGGGATGAGAAGACAAGTTCTTTTCTTGAGCATGGAACTGCATGTCAACAGTGGACTGAGTACTTCATAAATCTGGTCTTATTTAACGGTTAGCATAGTTGATCAACCAATCACTCATCCATCATCATCCATCCATCCATCCATCCATCCATCCAACAAGTAAATACTGGGTGGCCCTCTATATTGTCCCAATTTTACAGATCAAGAAACAGTCTCAGGACAGTTAAGTGATTTGTTTAACATTACAAAGCCAGTAATCTACCGAGTTTCTGAGACAGAAGAGCAGGTTTAGAGGTTGGACACAAAGGTTTTCACAAGGTACAGAGACAGGGCAAGCAAGGGGAGTGCCGAACCAAGGATGAAGCCTCTCCCAGAGCGCCCGGGGTCATTTCACCGTGCACCCTCCCTTTATACATCTTTCTGGAATTCCTAGAGCAGGACCAGGTTTGTGCAGATAAGGACGAGGGCACTTGTGAAAAGTACGCAACCTCCTGGGGCCCTGAGCAGGGCAACAGGGCTTTGTCAAACGCATCCCACCTCAACGATGGTCCTCGCGATCCCGTAACATCGCAGCCCTCTCATGTTGGTTGTTATCTGCTGCTTTAGAAATTAAACACCCTCACCTTAACACACATTTTGGGTATCTTTCCATTTACTTGAGCGCTCTTTAAAAAGTAGTGACTTTACTAACAGTGAAAATAAATAATAAAGCTTCTAGGAAATAGGAAAATATATTAATGACCCAGGATAAGCAAAGATTTCTCAAAACACGAAGACCACTTACCATGTTGAAAACTGGTAAGTTGGCCTGCATTAAATAAACAAACTTCTGTTCATCAAATGATACCCTTTAAAAAGTGAAAGACAAGCTACAGTGTGGGAGATTTGCAACACATTTATCTGACAAAGGATTTGTATCTGGATTTGATAAGCGCTCCTCAAAACACTCACAAAAAGAGAAACCTAGCTCCATTGTAAAGGAAAAGTACTGTTAATAGCTTCTCAGAACTCCTGTGGCAAGAACTTTATGTCATTTAATCTTCCCAACAAGCCTATGAGATATGTATTATTGCTCTCCTATCAAAAATAACAGAATTAGACTTGAAGCAGGTGAAATAACTTGCCCAAGATCACAAAGCCGGTGGCTGGCAGAGCAAATGGATTTAAATTCTGGTTCCTAGACTCCTATGTCCTTTTAAGACCTGCCATTTCCAATGTGGCAACACAGTCCCTCTAAATCTTCCACTTTCTGAAGAGGCAAGGAGCGGATGCCACCTGTCACCTGCCTGCCACTCACAGGATGCTAACAGGCAGCCCCAAGATGGGAGTGATTTGCTTCAGTTCACCTGCGAAGGTCTGCAGGAGGCCCCAGTGAAAGCAATGGCCTTTCTTCCAGAGCTCAGCAATTGAGAAAACATGAATGAAATAAAAATGATAAAATATATTTTTCCATTTCACCCCCAAATTCGCTGATTTCCTAGGCAACTCTTATCCTTCCAGCACAAGCCGGTTCAGGGAAACACGGTTAACAAAGGAAAAGCTCTGAAAGCAAAGTGCTGAGGAAAATGCAGGAAAGCACATTTATTCCTCCAGCCCCTCATGAAAAATTGAAGGTTAGGTGGAGACAGCCCTGCTTCTGAGCCACCCAATAGTCATGCCTGGTGCATGCGAGGAACACAGGCAGCGCCAGAGCCATTAGAGGCTTACGGGCTTGGTGAAAAATGGACGGTTGTGAGGGTCAACTCGGGTTTACGAATCTGGCCGGTTGGAAAGGGAAAAACCCTCAGACAGAACAGCCATTCCAGCTCACCCGCGGGAAGAAAATGCTGGAAAACAAAAAAGGCCCGAGTGGCCCAGGTGAATCCGTGTCATGTGATGCAGGTACTGAGTGAGTATTTTCCTTCACAAACGGGTCCCCTCAGCCACGGAAAGAAGTGACGCAGACCGCATGTCAAACCAAGGCAGACAGCGCGTGCCACTCAAAACAGGGAACGGAGCCAGGCTTCCTGACCTACTCCTGGTGCAGGATTCTACACGGCAGACCGGCGAGGACAACAAAAGAATATCCCCTTTAATGAGAATAATCTATCACCACTCCATCAATTTGATTAATGTAATGGGACCAAGTTCAAAGGGAGGAAATTACAGGTCATTAGGAGTAATCTCAAATTAAGTTATGGGTTCAAATGATTTTTTTTCAGTTTTCTGAAGAATAAAATTCTTCCCCAGAAGGTTATCTTTGCATGTTTCATTCATAAGACAAATAATATTGATGTAAAAAATTATTTTACAAACCTGTCTGTGCAAAGAACTGTGTGGAGGCCCGAATGTTGGAACTCAACTAAGACTGTTTCAAAATCTATCTTGCCCCCACTTCCACATCTCCCACGCTGTGTTTTCGGGGTTCCATCAAACGTGTATTCCATCCCTACCCATTCCTTATTTATCTTATTCGGTGATAAAACAAACACCTCAATTCCAGGTTGTTTTCAGTTTGATAATCTGATTCCAATTAAATGGCTGAGAACTACAATAAGAACAAAACTATAAATCATGTTAACCATCTGTGTTTGGCTGATAAAGACAGCAAATGGAAAGGTTAAGTTGACACTCTGCATTTAATCTGTGCTATTGTGGAAGGAAAACCCAATTAGAGATGATATTTCATTGCAAGCTCTACACCGTTTCCCTTTTGTTCTTTAATTTGAGTTGCAGCATTGTGTTACCAACAGGAGGGGGGGTTCACTGTCTCCTCCTCCAATGTGTTGCACGGGCACCCTCATTTATAATTATCATTGCCAATGCCAGCTAATTATAACCAGCTAGTCTCAACTGCCGAATAACAACTCTGCAGGTTTAGCAGCAGAACAGGCTTCACCTGCAACCCACATTGCTCTCACAAGTAGAATGAATAAGGTGGGATCTCAGTGAGAAGGTGCTTTCAAACATTAAAAACTTGAAGGAAAGGTTAACCCAGACATCTCCTCTGGGCACTACTTGAGGGTGTACAGAGAAATCTGGAGGTAGAAAACTTGAAGGAGTGTTTTGAAGGCATGCTGTTGGCTGACCTGGACGCAAATTGCTCTCCATGTAGGTTCCAAAGTAGGGTTTTAGTGACTTTGTCTGAGGATCTAATATTCAACAGCTGCTAGACCTGGGCATCAAATGGCCAGAAGGGGTGGACATGCTGTTTCTTATGCTTTTCTGAACTAGCCACCCGGGGAATACCCAGCACACCAGCACGGGGGTGACTGCTGGCAATGGCAGAGGGGGAGGTGCCGTTCTCCTGTCACCCTCCCCAGAATCTGCAGTGCTGCTCTCCCCAGCCTTCATTCTTCTGGACATGCTGTCCCTGTGCCTTGAGCATCTCCTTGCCCTCCTGGCGATGTCCTACTTGACCTTGAAGAAAAAGCCTCCAGTGAGGCTCCTCCCCTTCCCCGTTTGGCCACACCCTCATTGTGCCACTGACACTTGTCACAGTATCTGCTCGTGTGTCTGTCTATCCCGTTAACTTGGGAGCTCTCTACTACAGAACTACCTTCGGGAGCTTTGTATTCCCAGCACAGCATACAACAGATGACGCTGTGATGAAGGGATGCATGAGTGAACAGACGGCCGCAGTCCAGTTTCCGGTCTTGAACCTGCGGGCCGGTGACCGGGGGCCTCTCTGATCGGCTCTGACGCTCCCTGGCTTTGCACAGACACGGCGATCTGACCAGGCAACAGCCTTCCATTCCTTGCTCGGTAGGTGTGGCGGGCCTGACCACCTCTGTCACAGGAAGGACCCTGATCTCTGGGTAACAAGTCCTGGTGGCGCGGCTGTCACCCCCACTTCATCGGGGACTGTCTGAGTGACACTGATGCCGAACTGGTGGGAGGTCCACACGCCCACCAGGGGAGGCAGCAAGATGAACTCGGCAGAGCAAGCAGCCCCTGGGCTGGAAGGTGGTCATATTCCTGGTCGGCGTGCTCCCCGGAGAGCAAGGTAGTGAGAGTTACCCCACGACTGGAGGTTTATTTCCCGTGTGACTGTACTTACCAAGTGCATTCAGATATCACATGACCAGCTAGGTAAGCTCCATGAGGGCTGGGACCAAGGATGGGCAGAGTACCAGGCTCAAAAGATACTTGTCGAACAAATGAATGATTCAGGCAAAAACCTTGGGAGCTGGGCAAAAAGGTGCTTCTTTCTCCATTTTATTCATAAGAAAACTCCGCAAGCCCAAAGAGGTTGCTCTCTGCAAGCCCTCCCAGCAGGAAGGGGGCTTAGGGCCCTGAAGAGAGGCCAGTCCCCTGGAAGGGGTACCACTATTCCAGCCAGCGGTACAGGGAACACACAAGGAGAACAGTGTTTAGACAACGCTTGGCAGAATGTGGAGGGCCACCAACAACAAGGTAGGGGAGAGAGGTCTGCTCCCCTGCCCCCAAGGGGCATTGAGAGAGAATGAAACAATGAGGAGGTTTGCCGAAAGCTGGAGCCTAGCACCCAGGTCTACCCTTGGTGCAAAGGCAGTGGGTGCCCCAGGGCCAGCTCACAGGGTCACAGAGAGCTGCAGTGCCAAAGGTCGCTGTCATTGAGGCACTGAGGCAGCCTCGGCCCCGTGAGTGGTGCAATGTGGTGCTTTACACCAGCGGTCCCCAACCTTTTTGGCACCAGGGACTGGTTTCGTGGAAGACAATTTTTCCATGAATGGGTTGAGGGGATGGTTTCGGGAAAGTTCACGTGCATTACATTCAAGCTCACCTCCTGTTGTGCAGCGGGTCCCTAGCAGGCCTGGACTGGTACTGGCCCATGGCCCAGAGGCTGGGGATCCCTGCTTCAAACCACACACACACACATACCCTGGAACCCTGGATGCCAGCAAACACGGGGGCTGCCCATCCTCCACAGCAGAACCTTGTACTTGGAGGAAACAGCGTGCCATAATACCCTGAGATAAGAGGGCAAGAGGCAGGCACATTTTTTTTTAAACACCAACATGTATCCTGACTGCATTCAACTATGGACAATACAGCTGTGGGCCAAAATCAGAAGGTACAGGCCAAAATAGAAGAGGAAAGCCAAACAGTCTCTATCATGACTAAAGTCACGATCCCAGGCTTCCTTCTGCCCCTGCTGCTCTGAGGGGGCCGCGTCGCCAGCAGCCTCACTTCTGGCCCAGCTCCTTCCAGTCCCTGGATCTTCTGATGCAGCACCTCCCAAGCATGTGCCTCAGAACTGGATGAACGGCCCACAAGCAAAAGCACCTCAGTCAAATGAGAAGCTGAGCATGTCCCTCTTCTTTTTCTTTCTTCCACTTGTCCCCCACCTCCCAGAGGGACTGTGCCCAGTCCCTCTCTCTTGAGCACATTTCATCATTGCAGAACTTGTCAAAGCCTTTATACGGCACCAGGTGCTGGACCCCCAAGCAGATGACTCTGTGTCCTATGCTGTGTCTCCCATCTTACTTCCTGGAATGGTAACAGAACAACGGAAGTGCAGAGCGCTGTGTTGCAGGAACCTTCCCCACCAGAAGTTGCTGCTTTCAGGGAACAAAGCACCATGTGCCCCAGCCCCGGGCCCTGGGTCTGGCTGTGGATGTCGAGGGCTGACCAGAAGCATGTAGTGTGAACTTGCATTACACACCACACGTTGCACTGCTTCTGCCTGGTCTGCACCCTCCATGGACAATTGAAGTGAGAGATTCTAGTTTCTGGGCAGGCTGGGGCAGAAGACCTGCTCCTCTGACGACCTGGTAGCCCCTGAGGTATGCGGGCCACAGGTGACCGCACAGAGAGGGCCAAGGGATAGCACATCTCCCCCTCCTCCCACCCCTGGCCCCAGCTGCTTGTAGGTCGATTCAGAAAACAAAAGGTGAAGACTACCTCTAATTCCACAACTTACAAATCACGTTAGTAATGAATCCCACCTCCCATCAAATAAATGAACCATAAACATTTCAAAATACAGAATTTTTTTTCTGTACAAAAACTGAATCATGTGAAATTTACCTTATTTCACTCACCAGTTTATCAGAGACACAAGGAACTGTCTCATCCATGCGATCAACTACGTCCTGCTCCCCTGTAAGAACTGTCACTTATTCCCCGGCCCCCTGTTGCTGGATATAAAAAGCTTTTGGTTTTTATTATTTGTTGTTCCAAATAATGTTGCAGTAAGCATTCTGGAATTTACGACTTTGCATACCACATGTTTGTACACTAAGTTCCTAGAAAGAGAACTGCAGAGTCGAAGGGAAGAATATTTTTAAGTTTAGAAGACATGGTCAAATTACTCTCCCAAACTACTGTAACCATCTTCCATTCCTGCCAACTCTAGAGAAGAAGGGTGCTTAACACTTTTCCATAATAGTTATTAGGGTCTATGTCTTATTTCCACAACCAGTCAGAAAATACCCGCAAGGCAGCGAATATCACTTATCCATCTCTGTGTATCACGTGCTTGGCATTTCATCCAGGAATATTTGCTGGATGAATGTCAGTAAGAAATCATTAGGCATCATTCAAGTGCCTGGGATGAAACCATAATCCACAAGCAATAAACTAAGATCCAGTGTTATACAACATGACAAAGGCATACAATTATCTGTAAGAATAACTGTCCTAAATGGGCTCAAGATCAATGACCAATTAATGGGCAATATAAGTTTCACAAAAAAAAAATGTATTGCCTTTAACAAATCATGTATTTAGACAACCCCCAAGGGGCGGGGACCACCAGGCTCACAGCCATTAATGGATCCGAACATCCACTCACTGGCCAGATTCACTACAATGTAAGCCAGGGCCGGCCTGTGAACTACGTGGAAAGGAGGACACCTGTCAATAACAACGATGAATTATTAATTCTTTAGTTATAGGATCTTAATTTACTGCTCACCCCTCATAGGAAATCCATGCACGTGTAGAAACCAGGACACATCCAGGACTCCTATCTCCTTCTCAGGAGAATTCTTAGGCAAGTTGGTGCCGGTAGCCAGAGTCACTGGCTGGTTTCCAGCCTGGAAGATGCATCTGGGAGGCATTACTCTGGCGGAAGAGCCATGGGGCCAACTTGGAGGGGAGAGGTGAGCCCTGTGCTTCATCCATGGGACTAACCAGATGGAGGGAAAGTAGGATATGTATCTTTAACCACAGTCTTAGAAAGTTTCAGCTAGGAAACACACTTTGCATGACCCTCTGAAACGCCAGGTTTTCTTTCGTGCGGTCACTGGAAAGCTCAGCTCTCCCACCTGATGCTTCCACCCTGACTCCTGGCCTTGGAGGTGCTATTTCTCCTGCTGCTTCTGAATCTAAGACCCTACCTTGCCTTCCAGGTCCCAAACATGCAGATTCTTACTTGTGACGAATCCCACCACATTCTACCAGAACTATTTTGGGAAAAGCAGCAATTCTGTCACAGACCCTGGAAGGAAATTGACTAAAACTATGCCCTGAAAATATGCATCCTTTGTACAACTTTACTACTATTGTGCAAAATAGGTATAGGCCAGTATGTGAATGGGTCACTTGGCCTTATGTAGGGCCATTTAAAAAATTTAGAATTACTGTAGGTCACAACTCAGACAATAACACCCAGCCGAGGGGAAGCTAGTTTTCCATGTTGTTTCCTATTTACTGGTTCTTTCTCAAGCTCCAGGTTTCTGAGCAGCATTACCTTTGCAGCTTTGTTTTCTGAGATTATTTCACATGCTAATAACCACATCATGTTTTATCAGCTCGCCCAGAATCTAAAAGGTACCCAGGCTGGGATAACCAGCAGTAGTTGGACCTGGAGTCTATGCAGCCAGGCCTGGCCTGACCCGTACCGTGAGCAGAAGGTCAAGCCAGAGACCAGGTACTGAGGTCTACGAAGAGAGAGGCTGGACATCAGAGGTCCTATGAGAGCAGCATTAACTCTAGTCTCAGAGCTTAGGGCACGTATTTTTCCACCAGCCTAAGCTCTGTATTTATTTTGGTCAGGAGGTGGCTGGGCGGGCCTTCCCAAACTTGACCGGCTCTGGGCTCCCTTCTTGCCAAGCTCATGGGGTCAGGCCTCACAGTCAATTCCAAAAAAGTTCATCTGCAGAGGCTCTGGAGAATGCAGGCACATATGCACACATGGCATGTCACTTAATGGAAAAAGCTCATGGGAAAGCAAATATCACATGTTGAAACCTTTTGACCATCACAATAGATTCCTATTGGAATAAAAAGACAAGTATTCTATTGCTCTGAGGTCTCTGTGTTGTGATGGTTGCTCCACCTTGTGAATATGCTAAAAAGCACTTCAAAGCGTGAAGTCTATGGTATGTAAATTATATTGCTACTGTTTAAAGAGAGGCTTTGACTTAGATTTCTTTGCAGGGGCTGCACGTGCCTTTGGTGGATGGACAATGTGACTGGGTTCACAAAGACAGACCAGGGAGCCGGATCTCCTGTCTTAGAAAAGGCAACTATACCTGCACGTGGAACAGGATGGGAAGATAGTCAACTCCTCATTGTAGTGGTCACAAGGCTGCTGACCACCCTAATGTCACATGCTGCTGCCGGCAGCCAACCCCCTGGTCCACACTGTGGGAAAGGGCAAGTGCACCACTCTTAATCTTCCCGGGGCTGGATGAGGAAAATCAATGTAATGACCCATAAGAGGAACATGCTCATAAAGAAGGTCACTAAACACCTCTAGTTATTCTCTGGCTCTTTAGGAAAGAAAATACCATAAAATTCTATGAGTAGGGCATAACCCCATGTTCCATTAACACATGTGATCTGGAGAGGAAAAGCACTCATGGGCACTCACGCTAACATTTTCTCCCTTGTTTCTGTCCATACCAACTGCCCTTGCTCAGATCCAGTGTTTCCACAGGCCAAGTACTTGCTTTGAGAAACATCAGACACCAAAGTACAACCAACACCAAGACAAGCCTATTTGTTCTCAACACCTTGAAGACAACGTCAGGAAACAATTTATCTACAGACCCAGATTTCCAACACAGGCCCAGATTTCCAATGTCACTATGGTGCCTTCGAGAGCTGTTTCATCTCATGTTGTCAATTGCTAAGTGCCAACTCCAAGCCACATCTTGAAATTCATGCGAGTTCATGAATGAATACGATTTGTTCCTTGGAAACATGCCTTCTCCTTTCCCGGAAGGCCTCCTTCCCCAGGCTACGCTGCCCTGCTGTGGCCCCCCAGTATCAGATGCCCCGAGGCATGTCCGCAGACCCCAAAGCACATGGGCCCCACCTGGGTGTCCTGGTTCTCATACCTTCCCTTTTCAGACAGGAATGCACATGAGGAGTTTGTGAGCCACAGAAGGAGGAGAATCTAAACGAGCCAGAAGCTCACACCCTGCTCAAACTTTGGCCACAGATTTTCTTCACGGGCCCTACTCATCCAGAGATTCCAACTCAAGTGAATCTTCAAGGGTCTACATCCTCAAGTTGAACTTGGCTCTCCGGCACCAGGGAGATGTTAGACAACGAATGCCAGCAGACCTTGGGTGACGTCAACAAGTCCTTGCTATAAACACTTATAAGTGTGCCCACCGCACCCCTGGTCCTTCTCTTCAGGGACACCAGTGTTACTCTTGAAGAGGTGTGTTGCAGCCTTAGGTCAGGAGAACCTGGCCTCTCACTCACCAAAACACGACAGCTGTGCTTCTCAGCCCACTCCTGGTTATACCAGTCCTGTGGGTCACAGACAGAATGCTGGCTAGTTCAGGCTGACAAGCCCAAAGATCAGACCACTGGATGGCCTGTCCTACCCTAGCTCCTAATTACTAAGTGTCCAACTGCTCTGTATCAGTTAAAAGCAAGACACACCCTGGGGCTCAGCACCATTCACTGGGCTTAAAAATCAGCAGTACCTCTCAAATTCTGCATTTTCCTTTAAAAAAAATCAACGTTGACCCCCCCACCCCCACCCCCCCAAAAAATCTCAGAATGTTTTGTTTTTCAGTTTGCTTGTGTGTGTAACCAATTAGTCTCTTTTGTGCTCTTGGTCCTGCCTTGGTATGGGTAGGAGTGAACAGCATTTAAAATGAAGGCATTGTTTATTCACAAATCAAATAAGCTCCCGACAGCTGCCCCAGTGGCTTCCTCATTCGGTTAAATTAATGCCCAAGGCCTCGGGGTGAATGGTCTTCTGGGGAGAATGTGGGCATTTATTTTCAGATTCCCGTTCAGTGTTGGGTCTTTTAATGCCAAACCCTATTTAATGTACTCGTGTTATGTTAAACTGTGTGCAAATTTATTCTAGAGACTACTTGACAGAATTCATACTATTAAAGTCAAACACGATTTGCACTTGAAAAATAAGATCTTTACTTCACTTTCAAACAGCAGCAACCCAGTGTTGCCTTTAGCAGAGTTTAAGGTCGACCAGAACCTGCCTCCATCTACACCCAGCCCTCATTTTCCTCCCAAAGTTTATTGTCAGAAAAGGTCATTTAAAAGGACCAGAGACATTTTGTTCCTAACTCATGAAACCATTTAAATGAAATTTCTGTAGATTCCTTTGTTGTTCTTTTAAGTACATAACCAGCACTATTTTCCAATACTGTGTTTTCTCCCTCCACCTTGCACAGGATAGATGGTTCTTAATAATGTGTTATTGAATTTATTACTGTCCTTTGGACGTGGTATTCTCTGGAAACACTGCACTACTAAGAGCTTTTGATCACGAAATCTCTGATTCTGAGGTGAGTTTTGAATAAACCAGAGTCTTCGTTTCTTCAGTGGTTCTATCTTAATATCTTGGCCAGCCTTCAACACATCTTAATCCTCAACAATATCAGGAGTGCTCAAAAGAGCAGACATACAGAGACTGTGCGTTGCAATATTTTGTTCTTATTACTCAACAATCATTCTCCTATCGTGGATAGTAAGAAATTACTTTCAATATTCCTGAACTGGTTGGGACATTTTTCTACGTATAACAAAACTGAGGATATCCCCACGAGATGAAGACTTACTCAACAGCACTGTCAGGCTGTCACTCTCTTGAAATTATACTCCCTGCTCTCTCAGCTGGTGATTCTGATCTGCTATCCCCCCATGGCCATTAACAGCATTTCCCTTGGTCCCCGAAATCACTTCCAACCAGGATAAGTCTGGTGGATTACTGTTATTCTCCCAGGTCACAAAACTATTCTAGAACTCACTGTGCGTGTGGGAGGTTTCCAATTACTGGCTTGGTCTTAGTTTCCTGATCTCCCCCACCCCCACCCTTACACACACACACACACACACACACACACACACACACACACACACAGAAATAGGACCACAAGGCTATTTAACGCACTACACTAATGCTCCCAGATCTATACTGCTCTGTGAGACCCCTTCACTTCTCTCTTCCATCTTGAAGAAACCTCGCTTTCCCTCCACCAAGCCCTCCTCTGTGCATGACACATTCAGGTCTCCTTCACCTAAATACACCTTCCCTCAACTCCTCAAATTGCCATTGAACCCCAGACGACCCCTCCCACACAACACAGTCGGGAAGAGAGGCACTTCCACTTCAGCGTCTCCTCCGCACTCACCAGTCCCTCCCATTCCTCAAACTCTGAGTTCAGCCAAAACCTGCCCAGGATCTTCCTCACTTGAAGGATCCCAATAATCTCCTTAACCTCAAATCCAACCATGTTTCCTCAGACATGCATTTTCTCAGAAAGTATTTTCTTTAACCTTTAAATAGCAGAGGACTGTCAACTGTCCATTTCTTCATGGACTTTCCTTTCCTGACATCAGACTCTTAAGGTTTTCCTAACTGGCCAACTGCTCTGAAAACCTTCCTCATATCAGTATTTTGGCTAAGAAATTCCTTGGAATTGAACTTGAACTTGTCCTCCCTGCCATCACCAACTGTTTGACTCCTACCCAGCATCGCAGGACCAACAACCCGAGGCCTTCCCTGTGGCCTCCTGCATCTTTCTCTCCCTTAACAACTGGCACTCTATCTGACACAATCCTCTTACCTTCTACTTCATGGTTATCTCATTTCCTGTTGTTTCTCCCTGTACTGACTGTAGGTGGAGATTGTCTCAATTCTCTTAGAATTTCCATGCATTTGGCTCAATGCCTGGTATGTCATGTCTGCTGAATGCTGAATGAGTTCATTTTCAAAATTAGTTGTAACCAAAGTCATATATTTCCTTCCCATTTTCTTTGTTAGACTCTCACTTGGCACCTATAAAACTGAAGCTCTCAGTCTTCACTGTGTATACAATCCAGAGATCCCAAGGCTCCACCCTCAGAGAATCTGAAGCAGTAGGTCCAGGGCGGATCAAGTATCTACATCTTCGTCAAGTATTCATGGCCATTTCATATCCATAATCCCAATGTAAGCACTGCTACAAAATACGCGTGAGAGTTAACCTTAGGGTTAGGTGCAAAATTCAGTCCTGACTCATGAAATTCTTCATTCTTATTAAGAGTCAATGGTCGAAAACCTCATGGGTTTCTTTGTTAGGGGAAACAGGCACGTGTGATTGTCAATCAACAATTATTTACTGAGGGTGGGCACTTGGAATACAGCGTGAGTTACGTGAAAATTCCTGTGGCCTTCTGGCGGAGGCTGGGTGCCAAGATGCCTCCCACCACGTTACCACTTAGAACTGTCTCGAGACAGGACAGAGAAGGCAGGGTATGAAAACAACTGGCTCCTGAAGTTTTCAACAGGGTCAAACACAAGTGTTTCTGTAACAGCTGTAACCAGTTTCCACGCTGGGCAGCCCTGGCCTTCTGGGTCAGCTACTTCCTTCCCCAGATGTCTACCTGTCCTAGTGTCACTGCTTGGTCCTGGCCTTGCTCTGCCTGCTCCCCAGGCCTCTGAAGGAAAGGCATAGGTGCTGGCCTGCGGAGGTATATGCTCAAGCCCCTATAGGCCCACTATGCAGATGGGGGGAGGGACGCCAGGACAAGCCTGCGGGGGCTGGGGAGGAAATTTCTAAAAATCCCAAAGGGCTTCCCACTGCTCTCCGCCAGGTAGAGACTGGAGCCGGTGCTAAATCTTTCTTGTGTATTGGCTGCCACTAACATTGTTTTATTCATCATTACTTCTATTTGATCCAACTGTTTATCAAAGCCCTTTGCATCCAGCATGCAGATTATATGCATACCAGATTTTCTTTCAAAAATAAAACCCACAATGACTCTGCTATGTAAACAATCTCAGTATTTCAGAGCGCTTCAATAGCTTCCCTTTGAAAACAAAACCCTAAGTGGCATTAGATGGGGGTTCCAGATGGGGCACTTCAGCATCCTCGCTCCCGGGAACTGAGCGGCAGCTCCACCGCTCCAGGCTCCCATTGCCTGGCCCTGCCTCCTTCCCTTGGTCACCCCGCATCCTGTTCCCTGTGGGATGGTTGCCCTTGCCACACTGGAATCCTGTCTCCAACTTCCAGACACAAGACTAGCCCCAAGGGCATCAACGAACTCACCCAGCACCCCCGAGATCATGAAGATTCTCCCTGGCTTGACCAACTGAGTTCACTCTGCCTTCCAAAGACTCTCCAGGATCCTAAACTTTAAAAAGTAAAATAAAAGGCTCCTTCCTGTAAAGCTGCTCCTAATTTCCCAGTCATCAGAGGTCCCCAGTGAGCAAGAGAAAGTCACCAGGGTTATCCACAGTGTGACACTGAGCCAGTCCTGATATGGATTCCACCCAATAAAGAGGACAAATGGAGGAGGACCCTTAACTCCTTCTCAGCATCTGCTAGATGTGTGCCATCAAAGAGGAAAGGTCACCCTCACCCCCTCTTTTAGTGACACTGCTCCTGAGCATCTCACTCTTTATTTTCAAGTTTTCTATTGAGATAATTCACATAAAATACCTGGGATGTGATGACCTGGACAAGCACTTTTCTGCCCAAATTTTTGAGGAAAAAAATAAGGATGTGTATTATACATAAGTGTAATGATTACACACCACAGGTATAACAGTGGGTACGATAATACCATGTATAATG
The DNA here is from genome assembly GCF_021234165.1 of Pteronotus mesoamericanus. Lineage (NCBI taxonomy): Eukaryota > Metazoa > Chordata > Mammalia > Chiroptera > Mormoopidae > Pteronotus > Pteronotus mesoamericanus. Next base: position 15,982,891 of record NW_026555229.1, read on the forward strand.
CACAGAAAAACGTGGGTGCGCATAGTACATGGCAAAATACAGTACTTAACAGGGGTGGCTCCACTTACCCTTCTACAATCCTGTCTTTTGGGCCAAATCAAAGGGAACCTAAGTCCTGTTTGCTATTAACTGCAGTGGCCGAAGTCTCTTTCACCCTCTCCTCCCCACACCGCCTGCCCTTGAACATTTAAAACGCAGGCTCCGTATCTCATGACTTTTGGGTGCTCAATAGACATTTGATGGCAACTTACTCACATTCATCAGGGCCTTGGGAATTTTGAGTTAAAGATTCAAGGAGACTCAGAAGTGTATTCTCCAAACAGTCCCTGCCTTCTCTAACCTGATCTTAATAAATCCAATGAAGCAAACAATACTGTTTATGTAAATTTAAACCTATCAGTTGATACAACGGAGTTCAGATAAGCATGAAAACTCCCAAGAGTTTAGAGGAGAAGGCAGCAGACAAAGAGCTCCTCCTGAAAGCTTATCTGTCCTCCGGGGACCTTGATTTCAGCAGCTGCTGTAACCTGATGTCTGAAAGCCCTGGAAGAATTCATTTTAAATTTTAAATATTCACAGGACACCTCCTTTTGCTCACATGCCCTGGCCAGGGTCCCAAAGTCATCCCCACAAATACGTGCAAGCCGCTCTTTCTCCGTTTAGTTGTAAAAGCTATCAATTAGGAAAACCTCTCTCTCTGATGATCAGAAACTGCATCTTATTTTCCTGTGCAGACGCACGATGAATCACAGGCTTCGCTAATCCTTTAAGAGCGTTAGGGGTCCCAGGGGGCTGTCCCAATGAAGGCAAACCCTGCCCTGTATTATGCTATTTCCTACTAATCCTAGGAAAATGAATGTTAATTTATCATGAAAAAGGGTTAATTATGCATTTATTTCCGGCATAGGTACATGAGATGAGGCTCAGAAATAATACTGAGTATAATTCTCTTTTAAATGAGGATTCCATTTTAAGCATTTTTATCAAACAGACGCTCAACTCGGAGCAACTGTGCCGAAGCAAAAGAGTGGCTGGGTAATGACAAGACCCGACTATAATTTTAATTAACCTTCTGATCTTGCTTAAATATATTTTGCCTTGTAAAAATCTGTAATAACATCTATCTCAGTCTCCTCTGCTATTAGTTATTAAATTGAAAATGGAGGCCTAGACTGATTTGGCAAAGAGATTCAAGAAACTTTTCTTTATTCTCTCTGGTTTATTAAAGTAATAATTTGTAGCCTAAAAAGCTCTCTGATTAAGTAATTTCATGTAATTAAATCACAAGATTTATTAGGCTTCACACACAGCTGGGATGATGGCGACGCTGGCAGGTGCCAGGACACGTGCACGTTTGGATGGCGGCTTTCCTTGAACTCCCCTGCTGCTCGGACCAAGGGTTCGTCAATGTCCCAGCTCCTCTCCCATGGTCTCTGAGCACCTAAAGGCCTCTGCTCGTGACTGTCTCCTGCTCACAGAGAAAGAGGAGTCCTCAGGAAGGGTCACTCCGCAGGTGCCATGGTGGCCAGGAAACAATCCCCAGATGCGCCTGCAGGCCGTGGTCTCAGGGCCCAGCTTGGTCGGCCCTCCCCTTCCCGTCTCCTGCTCCCACTCAGACCCCCGAGAGCTCCATTCTGCACGCCTTCCTCTTTCCGAGGACACACTTCAAGACATTAGCCTTGCCTGCCCTCAGCCCTGAGGACCCCTTGGAAGATGGCACTAGGTGGAAAGTCCCTGAGCCAAATTCTGTCACCTTTACAACGCCTTTGGCGTTTTGCTGGAGGAAGAGCAGAGAGAATCTGAGACGACTAAAATCCAAGTGGAAGACGCAGAACCGCAACTCTGCAATGCTCTTCTCTCCTGACTGCTGACACACACGAGGCAAAAAGGTAAGAGGTGGGTGCTCTCCTATCTCCACCATCTACCTACCCACTCACCCACCCAGTGTTTACTGGGAGCCTCTAATGTGTTTCCTGCTGAGGTATGGGGCGGGGTTGGGGGTGGGGAGGGAGAAATGAAGGTCCAGTCGTCCTACGCTCAATATGCCCAGAGTCCTAAAGGAAGGCAGACATGAAACCAATTACAGTACAACAGAGTAAGGTCATCTGTGGCCAACAGGAGGAAGCCCAGACTGAATCAGAAGGCGGGAGGCAAAGGTTTTCAAGAGGAAATGGCACTTGAGTCCCCTCTGGAAAAAAAGAGCAGGCTGGGAGCAGGCATTCCAGGCAGAAAGAAGAACAGGTGTCAAAGCAAGAGGCCACTGAGGGCCTGGGACTTTGGGGACATTCAAGTCATTCCAGCTGGCCTGGAGGGAAGGGTGTGTCTGGGGAAAGGCCGGAGAGTTGGCAGGAAGCAGAAAGTAGAGGTCCCTGAGTCCCAGAACAAGGAATGGGGACCTTATTTGGACTGGGCTGGGCAGTCGCCGCCACCTGTGGGATTCAACACCGCACCCCCTTGCTGCCTGGAGCAGACCCGCGGGCTCCGGTTTGCACTTGAACAAGGTCTTCCTGGCCGCTTTGCGGAGGCAGGTTTAAGAAAGGGCACACCCAGAGGCCAAGAGCCCCTTGGTGAGCTGTCGCAGACACCTGGGGGTCGAGGACAACGTACTGATACGAAAACATCCCTCACGGGCTGTGAGCAGCACCACTCCAGGGTCCGCTTTGAAGGAGACAATGTTCATTTCGACACATCAGTTCAGTCACTCACACACCAAACATTTGTGGAAGATATTCTACGTGCCTGGCAGTGAAAACAAGCCTGTATTTTTGAAACTGGAAGTTGTTGCATGCTCAGTTTCTTACATCTATACACTTGTACAAGCACTTGCATAAAGGTGATTCGATCTCATCCACGCTCTCACATCTCAGTACTGAGCACACCTCCGTTCCCAGGGCCGGTGCTTTGAGGCTACTGCCCTTCTTGGCTGCTGAACACATGCCGCCTTCCGTCCCTCCAGAGGAGGCTGGAGGGCAGTTCTGAGGTTGTGTTTGAGGGAGGCGTGGTGGGTTTTATGGCTCCCATTTTACCGATGAGGAAACTGAGAGTCAGGGTGTCCAGTAACACATTAGCTCAGAGACAGAGCTAAGCCAAAATGTCCCTTTCTAATCTTCCTAGTGCAATGGTGACTCCTGCACTCACTGTCTCCAGCATAGGACACATTTTCTATTTTAACTCATATAGGATATGATATAAAGAATATACTTACTGCTTTCACAGAACTGCCTTTCCAATAACTCCACACATTTCTTCTGACACTGCTTCTGAGCATCTTACTCTTTATTTCTGCAAGATAGACTATCACCCCCAAGGGATTCAGAAAGCCTCCCCTATTCTAAACTGAGGCATAAAATCTGATTTAAAATCAAAACAAAACAAAACATTGCACTAAATACCAACCTGAACTAGAGAAAACTTTCTGTAATGTGTCTGTTTCGTTTGGGCTGAACGAGTTTTTTCCCAGGTGACAAAAAGTCCGCCTGTGGCCAGATGGGCCAATGCTGATCTTTTCAATGAATTAAGCTCCTCAGAAAAATTGCTTTTCTTTTTTTTCTTTGCAAACGTACAAAAAAGTGAATGTGTCCTTGTGGGCTAAAATATGATTCCAGTGTATTTCTGATCTATATAAATTTACCACGTAACCTAGAAGCCCTTTCAGACTCAGATATATCTACATCTCAGGGAAAAGTGCTAAGTGAATTCTAACGAACAAAATGAGCTAATTTTGTGAATCTTCCAACTAGTCTTTTCCCTGCATTCTTCTCCTTAATAACCTATAAATTTTAGTCATGAGAATCATTCCTCAGTGTCTGGAGCAGTAAAACTCTTGCTAAAAATCAATAGTCTGCCTACTTTAAAGACTTCAACGTGTTGTTAAGCAGCAGCGGCTTTTCTTTATAAAATTCCATAATGACCAAAAGCAGATTTGATTCCAGAAATCAGAATTCTCACACTAATAGGCTTTCATTTAAGAAGCCTCTCCTCACTGAGAACAGACCACCAAATGGGTTCGGTTTTTTTTCAGCTTTATACCTTAGTCCATAAGTGCTAATTTCTCAGTGGAACAGCCAGATAATATACTACTAGAGATGGCTGAAATCTCTAGTCACAGTCCTGAATTATTAATTTAAAAGGTTATGCACCAGTGCTAATATAAATTATCTTTTAAAACTATATGGGTAACATTTTAATAAGCTTTAAAACATCGTTTTTCACTCTTGATGTTGAAAGCAAAATACAATATATAAATGGCTCTGAGAGCGCTATGGATTTATTGTATTTTTCCTCCAAAAGATTTGCCTGACCATTTCCCATAGCTGATGAGAAAGCCCCAACCATGAGCCCTGCCTATAAATGCACTGTCCTAATCGATTTAAGGTGGCAGGTGTTCCTCACTCCCTCTATCCCAGGACTCTAAATGAGATCTCTGTCTTCCGCAACCTGTTAGAAAACCTGTACGTGGCATTCAAGCTTCACCTGAGCACATCACAAGGAAGAGCCAGGATACGGTCAGGCCCCAAGGGAGGCAAATAAAATACCAACGCAGCGGCAGCCTGCAGAAATGTCAGCTTCCCCCCAGGTTAATAGCGTTTGTTCTGTGCCTGATGCAAAAAGTGCACCAGGCTTTTGCCTCAACATGGAGCCATATCCTTGAGAAAGGATGACTTGGAGGAAATACGTGACTTCTTAGCTGTCTACCTACGTGCCAGCTCCAAAAAATGGGTTGACATTTACCAAGAAGCCCGGGCAAGCAGGAGCCCAGCAGGCTGCCTTCCACCAAGGACAGAAGAATTTTTTTTTTTAAATGCAATGTTAGAGATTACCATGCATAGATCATTAAAGGGTGAAATTAATGCTGGTTGATTTTACGCTCATTACAATCCTTGCCTGGGAACCTCATCCAGGATTAGCTTTGCTTGGGGAGCTAATTTAGAAACTTGGGAAAATGGAGTAATGCTAGCTGGCCCCGACCTCTGCTATCCTCAGGATCCCTTTGTTTTGCCATAAAGCTACCAGGGGGAAATGCTTACCCCTCACCCTGCGCTGGGGGACTACTCCATTACACTGTTGCAAAATGTAGGCATCACTATGGTAGTTCAAGGAAGCTGAGAAATCAGTTGCACAAGCTTTTAAAACTCAGGAGGAAATGGGGGTCGTCTGATTTTTCTCCTGTTACCTTCATTGCCTTATTTTCCAAAGGGATGGGTGTATCACCTTTGCAGGGACTGAGCATTAAGTCAAAAAGCAGGCCCACAGGTGAGGGAGAGTTTCCAGCTGGTCACCAAAGGACCTCCCTTTAGCTTTTTTCTCAGTGCATATTGTTGTTTTAAACGAGGGGCTACTGTTTCCACCACAAATAACCCAGCAAATGCACTATTTTTTTTAAATTAAGACAAACAAATCTTTCATTTATAAGCAGAGAGAATACAAAGCCAGTTGCCTGGTTTTTTACAGCTCAAGAATTTTAAAGTGCATCTTCCACAAACACGTGTCAATTTGCAAATATTTACCAAGAGCCTTCTTGTCATGTGCCCTGGTGAGATGTGGAGCAGGAAACAAAGTACATGACATCCTTGGGCATCTGGAAGATGGGGCGGCAGTGCCTACACGGAGCTTACTTTAGGATTCTACATGGAACTCATGCATTCCTTCCTTCTGTCTTTCCCCCCTTTCCCCTTCCTTCCTTCTCTCCTTCCTTCTTTCTTTCCTTTCTTCCTTCCCTCCATCTACTCAGCCAGCTGCTCTTCCATCCTTCCAACCACCCCCACATCAATGGCAGGCCTGCCCTAGACCAGGCACTGCAATACAAAGATCAGACTCAGTGTCGGCCCTCGGGAGGTCGGCCTCCAACAGGCCACTGGACTAGGTGGGGACGGCCATGCCGTGGGGCAAGTGCTGGAGGGGAGATGTGGTCCACGCGCATAGCTTCACAGAGAAGGGACTCTGAGCTGCGTCTTGACCTGCCATTCAGTAGGTAAACAAGGTAGACAGAGACCCACGGGCAGCAGGAACAAAAGCACAGAGGCTGCACCATATCTGGCTCGTCTGGGGAAAGGTAAGAAAAAAAAGTCACTGTGTCTACAGCACAGATGATGCCAAAGAAGATGGGGCCGGAAAGAAAGGGGGAGACCTGCCCGTGAAGACTCTCAAAGGCTCTGATAAGAAACGTGGGTGTCCTCCTCCAACAATGAGGAGTCAGCCAGGGTTCTCAAACTCAGGCATATCCATGTGTTAGGACGGCGACCCTAATGACAGTATCAAGGACAGAAAGAGTTGGCCCATGGGAAACTTCTATAATGGTCCAGACAAAATAACGAGGGCCTGGACTAAGAGAGAAGGCAGAGGAATGGAAATGAGGGGGAGGATTTGAGACAGACCCAGCACGGAGAATCCCAGGACCTGAAGAACGGCCCCCATGCTGAGTGGAGGGGAGGAGGGGCAGAGGGGAAAAGGACCGACTCCAGGCTCAGGGCCAAGGAGGTGCCGCCATCTGCAACCAGGAACATGGGAAGGGGCAGCTCTGGGGCTGGGTCAGTGAGGAGTCTGCACAGGCTGAGGCACCAGCACCGGACGTAAGGATGTGGAGCTTGGGAGGGGGGTCTGGGCCAGAGATGCTGGTTGTCAGAATACAGGCAGGTAACTGAGACCCTGGGAGCAGAAAAGAGTAAGCAGTAGGAAGAAAGGAGGCACGAGCATCCACTCCCATCCTCCACTCTCCGTAGGAACCTGAGATACCATCAAAGAGATGATAATTCGGCAAGGAAAATGAATCACACGAACACGAAACAGTGAAATTGCTTCCTATCCGAGTGGTATCACTATAAATGAAACACCTCCACCCATCCCCTGCTATTTCTTCTTACTACAAATCAGTATACACACCTCCACATCTGGGTGCACTGAGAACAAAGCCAGATGTTCCAAGTCCTGAGCTGGAGAGAGGACATGCCATGCCAGAATGTCCGCCAAAGAGCCCAAGCTCAAGACAACCAGAGGCAGAAGGCCCTAGAGACCTGGTCCCCAGCCCGTTCTGCCCCTTCCACTAACAGCAGTTACTGCCACACTTGCATTTTCAAACTCTACACTTTGGTACCTCTTTATAAGTAGGCCCATCACACTTATAAAATGAGCACTTTTAAAAGCAAGGACAGTCCTGCCCACAGCTTACCTAGGTGGAACTGCATACAGATTTTGTTGGGGCTTGGCATCCTCCCAACTGGTAAAATGTAACATTTTCAGTGGCATTATGCACACAGGCATCTTCCCTGTGCCAGAGCCCTGCCCTGAAGTGCTCCAGCCCAAGGGGGCTGCTAGAGGGGGGCTTTCTCTCCTCCCAAACTTGTACAGTATGCATTGTCTTTGCTGTCTTGTCCTGTCAATGAACTACTTCTTGATGTATTATTCTTTCCTTGTCATTTAGCCAAATGTCAGGCACTTGAGAATGGGCTGAGTCACACCGGTCTGTGTGCCACAGAGCAGGTGCTCAGTGACTGCACCGCTTCAAGAATCCAAATCAGCAGCTTTGGGAGGCAACCCAAGGTTTCAGAACTAGATGCAGGCGACACATTCGTATCTGACGAGTAACTGCCTAAGAGTTTAAAAGGGGTAGAAACAGCGTGCGCTGCATGCTCAGAAGACAGCTGATGAATCCGCCTCCCCACCTGATCTGATTGGGATCCGCCATGGTATGTGTCTTCTCTGGTATCAGTAAATACACTCAAACCTGGGGAGTCCTGAGTGGGACCAAAAACATGGCTCCAGAGGAAGGCGACGTGCACAAATAGAAAATCGGCATCCTGCGTCTGCTGCAGGGCGCTTTCTCTCTGTTCCCTTCCTGGGCTCTTCCACAACAGGTCACTGAGAGAGACTGGCCACCCTTCGAGGCCCCGTGCCCCTGCAGCACCATGCGTGGAGGGCAGCATGCATGTATGTAGGAGCCAGGGCTCCCCCCAGCCAGGGCCGGTGTGTGCGGTCCAGTGTTTGGTGCAAGGGAGCTACACAGAAGCCTGAGGCTGGCGGGCCTCGGGCAGCTCGCAGTTCAGACGAGAAGACCAGAAACGATTTCCAGCTAGCCGCCTGGACCCTCACTACCAAACGGCTCTATTCTCAGGATTTTACTTAACGTATTGCACTGATCTAAGGACCTTACAAATAGCGACCGGTGAACTCCTCAGAAAAACCCTGTGAAGAAACTATTTTCATCACTGTTTTACCAATGAGGAAACTGAGGTGTAGAGGCTAAGTGACTAACTAGAGGTCCCATGACTGGCAAGTGGTAAAGCCAGGATTTGAACCTATACTCTTCACCATCATAGTACATTGTCTTTTGTGCTCATACAGACACCGGAGCCAGACACTGCAGACAGAAGACACAGCCAGCCCTTTGGGTTGAGGGGTCTGAGACAATGGTCTGAGACAAGGAAGTGTGCCTTGGGCCTGGAATAATGGATGGTTGTAGACAGGCACAAAAGGCCAGAACAGGCCACTGCATGCAGAAGAGGCATCAGAAACAGAGCCGGGAAAGTGTGCAGAGGGGACAAGTGAGCTGGTTTGGCTGGGGCATTGGGAACATACCAGCAGAAGATGATTTGTCCCACTGCTGAAGGCTCTGAAGAGCCACTGGGTTTGAAAGACACTGTATGTAGATAAAGGTGCATGTTTTCTGGCTACGGGAAGGCAGGGTGCACATTCTAGAGTCCCAGGGGCCATCAGCCCAGAGAGGCTGCCCCTGTGTACTGTTCCCCGGAGAGGAAACGCAGGTTCTAGGTGTCACCCACTGAGCTGACCGTGCAAAGGAGACTTTTTCCTTCCCAGCCATGAATCTTGTGACTCTGGCAGTGTGCACTGTGTCAAATGAATTAGATGCCTTAATAATCATTATTCCAATGCATGCCAGTCAGCAAATATTTCTTTTCGAACAAAGACATAATTAATTCAGACAACACCTTTTTGACTCAAAGGTTTTAAAGTGCCTGGCTGAGGTGAACATTCAGGAAAAATAATGGTATTTCCAAAGGAAAATTCATACATAGTTCAATTTACAATATTGTAATAAGACTCTGCAGCATAAATTCTAGTACACTGGACAGAAAAGCTATTTGTGTAGCGTGTGAGAACATAAATAAAAGCCAAATACTTATACTGTCCTCACAAATATGAAATTTTCTTTTGTGAATCTACACTCCCTGACACATACTCCAAGAAAGTTGGATCCCGTGATAAATATTTCGACTCGAAGGTCTTCATCAATATCAACTCTCTCTCTCATTATTCAGTTACTAAATAAAAAGGATGGTAATAATAGAGTAACAAATAACAGAATAATGTAATTAAAGTTATGTATCAACTTTCATTCAATACTCACTCACTACAAATTTTGTCACCAACTTCTTAACTTTTTCTCCCAACAAAACAAATTTATTTTATCCTTACTTTTTAGCTTCTACACTCCACAATGGCCACTCATTGGCCCATCCCCTTCTATCCTCTTCTTTTATCCTCTTCTTCTAAGGTTTCTAAGAGCTCCATTTCAGTTTTGAATTCTGGGATTGGAGCTTCTTTTTTTTAAGATTTATTAATTTTTTTAGACAGCGGGGAAGGAGGGAGAAAGAAAGGGAGAGAAACATTGAGGTGAGAGAGAAACATCAATCGGTTGAGTCCTGTACGCACCCCAACTGGGAACCAAACCCTTAACCCAGACTTGTGCCCTGACTGGGTATCAAATCAGCAACCTTTCCCTTTGCAGGATGACCCTCAACCCACTGAGCCACACTGCTCGGGGCTGGGGCTTCTTTTTTGTTCCAATCGGAAGTGCCATCCCTCCTATGCTTCCTCAACCCCACCATCCCTCCCCCCAAATAAAGTTCTTCCTAGACCCTTCTCTAAGTCACATCTGCAGTCCCTTTGGAGAAAGCATCCCATTTTCTGAGATCTCTGTTCCATTTCTGAATAGTGTTTATAAGCCCTTTCTGGACCCACCATTTTAGCAAGGAAGAGCCTTGGGTCCAGAAGCCCAAACTTGCTGTCCCTTCTCAATCATCACATGTACCACTGTCACCTGTAAATAATGCTTCCTGGCAGACAGCCGATTTTGATGATGTTCTTGAGGTGCATGGTAATAATAAACTGAAATAAGCCTATTGGACTCCATTTGGGAGAACCTGGGAACAAAGAAGTTACTATTCTCATGCCTCTAAGAGTAATAACGGGCTTGCAAATACAGCCTTTGCTGCAGCGCGTGGGAGGCACACGCTGGGCATCTCACTCTCTCCACCTATAAAATAGCCACAGGGAGGCCTCACTGAACGGTCAGGTCATTTTTTTCTTTTCCTCTTATTTTCAGGAACTTGTTAAAAAGCTCCTGCAGCAGAACATATAAACTAGCTATAGGTACAAAAATATGGGTTGATCCTTAAAAGTTTTCAGTAGAGGCCCTGGCCAGGTTAGCTCAGTTGGTTAGAATGTCGTCCTGATAGGCCAAGGTTGTGGGTTTGATTCCCAGTCAGGGCACATACAAGAATCAACCAATGAATGCATAAATAAGAGGAATAACATAAGATGTTTCTCTCCGCCTGTCTCTCTCTCTCCAAAAGTCAATAAATAAAAATTTGTAAAAAATGTTCAGTGGAAATGGTAAGAAACTGAACAATCATTATACTGCCATATTTCTGTATTTTAAAAAATTCATGGGCACGCAGAAAAACATCTTGTTCAAGGATACATGCATATTCAAGAATACACACACATTCAAGAGCACAGATTAAACACATGAATAGGGAAAGAGGGTAAGGGGAACAGCAGAGACTGGGAATGGAGTGGGGAAAACGCAGTTAAACCAAACACATGGGCTATTCCTTGATAACCAGATTATATTAATAATAATAATTAATAATAACAGAACAGTAACTTTCTTGCCAGCTCTGTATTTTTAGGAAATGTGGAAAGAAAACATTTTAAACACTGAAAGAGCAAAGCTGTCTTAAGCAGCAGAATTTGGACTGCACATCGCTCCGTTTGCAATCACTCTCCACTACCCCCAAAACTCAAAAGCCTAACTAAGCCCTCCAGAAAGTTGCTGAGGGAGCAGATCTGAAGAGCCCTTGCTTCAGTGGTCAGAAGCATTCGCTGAACAACATTTACAAAACCCCCTAGAGGCTAACGCTGGTTCTAAATCAGAGCAAGCTGGTCCCCATCCTCAGAGCTGGAGACGACCCAAACGTGGCTCGGTGGCTCAGGGGCCAGTAAAGCACCACCTGCTTCATGTCTAACTTCTGGGAGTGCTGGAAACCCCACTCACCCAGTTCCCAGTATCAAAAAAGGAAAGAAATACAAAGGATCTGTCGCTGTCACTTTGCCAGTTCTGAGAGGCCCAGGCTCATGCTTGGAGGGGCAGCAGGAAGCCAGCAACAGCTCGGTCTGGAGGTTGTAGGCACTAAGATAAAAGACAATGGCATCCACCTGCAAGTCTCACCGAGCACTGAGCACCCAGGGAGACATTGCACAAGGACCTCAAGACCCTGTTCTCTCTCTGTTTCTGGCCAAAAGGAGCCCAGTAGTTTTTGATGACCCAACACTGTGCAATTTATCTTCCAGAATCAAGGTCACCCGAGGGCCTTCCCAAATGTCTGGCTGAACACATTTTTCCCTGTCCATTTTTCTTTACCTTCTTGACTTTCCCAAGTCTTGAGTGCTGGAGGAAAACAACGCTCTCTCTCTGAGGGAACAAGCATGGCATTTGTTGATTGATTTCCTTTTCTCTCACCATTTCAGAGCCACCTAATCAGTGCCCTCCAGAAAGATGAGGAAGGAAGCTTTGCTCACTGGGCCTGGGGTTCAAGGCTGAACCCCTCAAGTCAGAAAACACCTGGAAGGCAAAGGTAGCACCTCACACATTCAGGGAGCACCCTGATGGTTCCACCCCAGTTCTAACAGCTCTTATGGAGTGCAGTGAATGCCATGCGCCATGTCTCCTAAGGAGGTTAAGTGTATTATGTCATATAATTGTCTCAATAATAGCCCATGAGCTTTCCTTTATTATACCCATTCAATGGCGGAGCTCGGGTTCAGAGATGTTAACTTGTTCAAGATCAAGAAGGTATATGTGAACTCTGGTTGATCAAAAAGCAGGCTCTTCCACCCAAATGCAGCACTGAGTAGACAGAGCCCAGTGGATGAAAAGCAAGGTGCTCATGTGCTGTGAATTGACAGGGGTGTGAGGGGCAGGTAGAGAAGACCACCAGCAACCTCTCCCTTTTCCCAGTCCCCTTCTGTCCAGGAAAGGCCCAGGACCCTTGTCTTTCATCTCCTCCCCCTCTCCTCTTCTCACTCATCCGCTCTTTCTCTAAGTCCACTGGGTCTATTACTCAGAGAGAGCAACGGAGGTTGATGCTGCTTGACCCAGCATTTTGGTGCCAGACTCTCCCGTGTTTGGTGGCATACCAGGGCCCCTGATCTGAGCGCCACTGCCCCCCTATCAGTCTAGTTTTTGATCAAGCTCCCCGAAGGCTGGAGCAGTGTTTGCTCTGTCTGGGCGTCCCCAGGGACATGCTCCAATTTCACTATCAGGACCAGGGACAGATCACCAGGTGACTGTTCTTGTCATCACTCCACTGTCTCCCCCGGGATATCTGTTAGAGTGACAGTCACGGTCTCACCCAGAGCTTGGGAACATTCCAGGGTGAAAGTACTCCCTGAGATTGCACGGAGCATTTTTCATGGTATGTGGTGCTGACCGCACCTGGAAGCCAAAGGAAGTCCCTTGCTTTTGCCTAAGTCTAATTGTTCATGAAATGCACACTGTGAACAGATCCTTTGCTTCTCCCGATGCTATAAAAATAGGCCAGGAAGGGCAGCTTTCCCGAGCCTCTAGTAACTAGTTCGTGTAGTCTCCAGGCATACAGGGGAACTGTCAGCCAAAGCCCCCAGATGGCTTGGGGGAGCTCCTGAAAATCACAGGCTGCCAGGACCGGTTACCTCCTGGCCGGCTGTTAATGGAGAGGCCCGCTTAGCTTGGAGGAGGATGGATGGCAGACCGCTCTCCAGGCCCACATGCCAGCATCCATCAGCTTCCCAGTTCGCAGAAATTGCCCTCACTCACCGAGCTCATGATGAATTACAGCATTGCCCCAGAAGAGCAACGCGTGTTTCTTTACTGAGTCTGCCACGGACCTGCAGCTCCCAGGTACAGCCCCAAACCAACCCCCCAACAGGATGAGGGGAGCTTCTGGACACCAGAGAAGGCCAGCGCTCACGCTTGTGCTCGCTCTCGTGCATGCTCTGCCCCCTGCCCTGCCTCCAGATCTCCAAGAGGAGGTGGCACTGCAGCTGGGCTCCCTGGCTGGCTGCTCAGCTCTACTGAAATGTCTCCTCAGAGGTCACAGAGGAGAGAAGAGGCCCCCTGAGTGCATCTTCCCTGCCATGACGAGAGGCTGGATTGAATTTGCAGAGCAGGCAGCCCAGGGGAAGCCGGCCACATCAGTCACCCCCGCTCCTGGCTCTGTAACCAGGGCCCCTGCCATTGGGAGCTGGGAGCTCCTTGGCCCTGGAGCCAGGATCAATGCAGAGAGGCCCTTTGGTGGGACACCTCTTCCACCAGGCGCCCACATGCCCCCAAGAGACCTTCATCTGAGTCTACAGTGGATTCCTACACTTCTCTGTCCTGCCTTCCCCATTCCCTTGCTAGTCCCTTCAGGGAGCAATTCCTTGAGAAATCGTTGGCACACACATCCTCACCTCAGAAACCGCTGATCGCTGGCAGGACAACAATACCAGGCATGCTGTTATTGTTGCTCTTTTAACCGTTATTGTACCCTTCACAACGTCCCCTAGAACTGAATTCCTAAGTTGATATCTAGGCGTGGACTCTGTGTACCTCCGGGTAAGCTGAAGTTTTGACCCTTTCTCTTTCTTTCTTTTCTTTTTTTTTTTTAATTTTACCATCTTCTCTTTGGGGAGAAAGGTGCACTGTGGGAGGAAGCACCAAGGAGAATTCCTTCCCAGGGCCTCAGAACACAGGGCCAGCCTGAAGCAGCCCTTCTGTGGCTCGACTATGGCCCAGCACAGGACCGCAGGTCCAGCAATGACACCACAGGAGCGAGAGCCCCCTGTGCGAACTGGAGGTTGTGGCAGGCACGGCTGTCCCCGGGACAGTCCCTAGAAAAGGGAAAGACTTCCAAGGGTTCAAATGCAGCTAAAACAGATCTGGACTGCCTTGCCACTTTCCAGATAGGTTTATAAGTTACCCATGATGAAATGTGACTCCCCACAACCTCCCGAAGAACTAAGTGACATGAGAAAGAAGCCACGGTGTTTCATGCAGAGGTGGTGGCAGTTCCTAATTACTGATGCACCACTCAGCAAGGTCTTGCTAACAGCCAAATGAGCGGGCGCACTTATAAAATGAGGGCACATGGCACGGCTGATTGGTTTACACATGCATCTGTGACATCACACAGTTCTGAAAGGCCAATCTTTCTTTATCTGCACAAGTCAAAGGGGAAAGGCTCTTTTTAAAAATCCACATTTAAATACCATATTGTTTCCCATCCAATTATCTCTGTACTCTGTATCCAGGCGAGGGAAAATGCTGAATGTTCATTTTAAGTTCCATCTATCATCTCTTTAATTAATTGCAAGCAAACTTCTATTTTCATTTCAGGTGAGCAGAACATAAAAGAAATGAGGGGTTTTTTTTTTCTTGCAAATGAAAGTACTGTATTTATAAGGAATATGATTGCCCTTACTGAAAAAAAATTTTTAACTGCAATTTGTGTCTCAAATTCCTGTGACTTCTAAGTCAACTTAGAATGCTCCCCCCACCCCTACACTGGTCTTAAGCTAATAATGTCCCTCCACGCTGTTACCTCGAGCCCTGGAAGATGACCTGTGCACATCTTGGTCCTTCTGTCAAGTACCAGGAATGTTCCTGGGAACTTTAATGTTAGGACTCAATGAGAAAGTAACTTGAGGTTTTTCATAGGTGTGTTCATATAACTGCTATTTTAACGATCCAAGCATTGTATTTGGACAGAAGATGGGTTTTAAAGGCAATGAGGTATAAAAATTGATGACTGCAATACTTGCATTAGTTAATAAAGGCACCAAGTATTCTAGAAAAAGACTTAATTCTTCCTGAATGCAAATGGTCTGTGAATATTTAATATTTGCATTTTTTTCATTAAAAAATTTGGGGTCATGTGGCCAGAGCCTTGGGTTCCAGTGCCTGCGTGGCCATCATCTCTGGACAACTGTGACATCCCCTGATGTCACCTGCTTGTAAGTTTCTTCTTCATACAATGAGTAAGCTGGACCAGGTATTCAGGGAGACCCCTCTAAGACTTCAGCCTTACTCAGGAGTTGTTTTAATTCTCCAAGCCTGAAAACTGCTATCTTACTTTTAACATTAATGAAGTCTAATTAACATAACAGTCTCGGAGTTAGTGGCTTGGATAATCCAATAAAGAAGCTCATCCATGAGGTATTTTTTTCTGGTACAAGAACACAGGGATTTACTGTTCTGTAGTAGGGTTTAGCTTCTAATTGTGTTCTATTTAGATTGACAATAAATTTGTTTACCTTCTCTGAGCACACATCCATGAAGGGACTAGAACAAAGTGGCCCAGAACCTTATCAGGCTACGAGGTGGGGACAGTTGGAAATCCAAATGCTTGTCATGGAGAAGCTCCACGAAGGCAGTGCAGGGCTGATAAGACTGGCGGCATTAAGTTAGCATTCATCTCTGAGACATTCAAAACACAGCCATATGTATGGTCTCATGACAGGCCCTGGCCAAAGATACAGAAAGAAATGTATTCCTCTACACCTCCCTCCACCCCACAAGAGTTTACTGAGCACTTACTATGTGATAAGCCCTGGGTTACACTTCAGATATAAATCTAGACAGTAGATGTCCTCGTCCTGTCAGATCTTAAAATCTGGTAGACCAGTCAGCCAATCCGGAGGAAACCATAAACATATATATTTATATTTATTTATATGTATATATAAATATATATATACATACACACACACATACAATTACATACTGAGATGGAAGAAATAGGATACAGGATATAGGCATCAAGAAAAAGGGGAAATGGGACCTCTTAAGCTAGAACACTTGGTGGTGGAGGCTCTTTGAGGCAACACCACTGAAGCTGAGACCTCATATGGTGGAGCTAAGGCAACACCAGATGAAGCTCAGCAACATGCAGAGATGCCCACGGGCACTGAGGTTCAGAAGAATGAATATCGGGGCCCCAGCTGCCTAGGCTCCTGGAGATGGTCAACCAGACTCCAAAAAGGCAGGCAAGAATGAAAGAAGCCAGATGCAGAAGGACAAATATTGCATGATTCCACTTATATGCGCTTCCTAGAACTGTCAAACTCAGGGAGACAGCAAGTAGAATGGGGGCTACCAGGGGCTGGAAGAGGGGGAATGAGAAGTTAGTGTTTAATGGAGACGGAGCTTCACTTTGAGACGATGAAAAAGGTCTGGAGACGGATGGCGCTGATGGTCACACAACACTGTGATATATACTTAATACCACTAAACTGTACACTCAGAAATGATCAAAATTGGAAATCTGATGTTTTGTATATATTTCCACATTTAAAAAAAAAAAAGGTGGCAAGCAATTGGGCATTTTAATGCACCTAACCAATCCCCCTGGGCCAGTTTGGGAGTCCACCTGCAGACAGAGCCTTGGTTCTGCCGCTTCACTAACTGAACGTCTCTCGCCAACAAGGGACAACTGTTTGGAGGGGCGATTGTCAGCCAGGAGGCCTGGCACAGGGTGCTTCTCTTCCTCCAAATATAGCTCAAGAACCCCTTCCTCCAAGGGGTTTCCTTGAGCAACGTGTCTTGTTTCCTTATCAAAGGAATCACTGTTAGGCCCAGCATGCCCTTTGCTTCTTTCATCTCGATGTTGGTCTTCCTGTCGTTCTTAGAGAGCATCAGCACTCTGTCCTTCCTCTACTCTGCCCTTCCTCTACTCTGCCCCCTACCCCGTCCAGCTCTACATTTGGCCCTTTGTGGCAACATTTACATTTTCAACTACATCAATGAACTATCTTAAAAGTTTCAGTCTCTTTGTCAGTCATAGCAGAATTGGTACTTAAGTGGGTTCTGAAATTCATTCATTCACTCATTCATTCATTCATACATAAAGAATGAAACACCTCTTAAAAAACACAAATAAAAAAAAGTGGATTGAAAACCACTGACATCCACAATTTTACTCAGCGCTTTGAGTTTGATTTTCTATTACAGTTTACACTTACAATTTTATCTGGTACAATGCTTTCTCCCAAGCCAAAGAGAATTTTCTATGAACCGCAGATATATGATAGTTACCTATTTCTCCATTTATAGTACTCATCATTTTAGAAGGTCAAGGTAAATGCATTAGGCCAGAGGTTTTTTTAAGGTCTTCTTTTCCTGAGGAAGGCAAAGGCGGGCATAGTTCTCTATGAGATGAGACATGCCCCCCCGGGGAGGCATTTCAAGCCTGATGAGACCCCAGGTGAGGCAGAGAGGGGACCGGAGCTGGGGAGGACACCACATCGCTGCTACTGGAATGAAGCACCGGGGAGTCAGGCCCAGCGCCAACCCGGCCATGAACACAACAGCAGACTCCCTCCAAATGCAGGGTAAGAGTCAGTCATTCAACACATGGACTGCGCTTCTTCTCTCTGAAGGGATCAGCACCCCTCATTACACAGTGCAGGTGCACTCAAAACCGGGTGGATGTTTAAACTCAAAATTCTAAAACTAAGTCATCACTGGTCTGCTCCTCTCTCTCAACCCAGGCAGGAGAGATGAACAGTGCACCCTTCTTGCTGGAGTTCAAGAGCAGCGGGCTCCCAGGAACTCGGGCCCACCCTGAGCCAGTGCTCTGCAGTCAGCAGGTGGGAGGAAGTGGCACTCACACCTTTCTCCAGAGCTCCTAGGAAGGCGCAGGCCCCGGGGGCTAAAGTCCCCGCAGAGACCCACAGGAAGCTGCCAGGCCCCACCGCCTACGTGAGGAAACTCTAGGTAGGATGTGTTTCATCCGGTTCTTCCCAAGAAATCGCAACAACGCCTTCCCCAAAACACAGAATCATGATCTTACCAGTCCCCCAAAGCCATTTACAAGAGGTTCTGAGAGTAAACGTAAGGAAGGGAGAGGAGAGAAGAAAGAAAGAAGAAAGGAAGCTGAACCTGACTTTGCCTAAGGAAAAGAAAAAAAAAAAAAAACCCAGAGCATTTCCTTTTCTTCCCCTTTGTGCCACCAGCATGGGTCATTTATTTGGTGACAATGCCCTGAATGTTAATTGAATGCCTTAAAAGCATAATAACACAATCCAGAGAATTGTTCTGCTGTATTTTTAAACTTCCAGTGCGCCTGGCTACCTACAGCTGAACAGGGAACAGGTAAAAGATCTTCCTGAAATGAAAACAAGGGAGTTCGAGGGGGGGAGCAGGTGCCTACTTGAGAGTTCACCGGGTTCCCAGGGAGAAAAGGGCAACTGCCTGGCGCAAGGCAGTTTGGTATCAATGCAATAATTTCTGGATAGCTGCCAGTGCTAAGGTTAAAAAGCAATATTACAAGGCTTCTATGATGACAGCCTACTGGGAGACATTTGTTGAAAATTGCTTTGCCTATCATTTAGTCAGCAAAAAAACCCCACAGTACTAGTTATGCTCGAACTCTGTTGAGTGTGCATCTATAAATGATTCAAATTGTGAGCACATAAAGGCCCCATACAGGTAGATGTAATCACTGTAAAAGCTCGGAGCCTCAGCTCTGTTCTTTTACATTGATAGGCCATATAAATTTTCACCATATGTTGCCAAATAAGAGGCATAATTATCAGGGAAGTCAATTCTGAGTTTCAAATTCGACTTTCAAAGATGAAATCAGAATGGCTTTTTTTGGGGCACAAGGCAATAAACTTTTCAGAAGCCGCATCACGCCAAACTGACATCCTAAACCATACAGCACCCTACAGCCTGACTCCGTTTAACTATGCCTTTCCGCCCTGCAACAAGGGGTAACTTGCACATTGACAGGGGAAAATTACAAGGTTTTACTAGACTGTCTCCTCAAGCCTCCAAGTCGCTGAACACATCTTAAAGTGAGCTAAGGAGTTTAAAAGGAAAATAAAGGACTGTTTTTTAGTGATCAGGGCAGTGTGAACAAATCCAAGTGAGTCTGCAGTTAACGGCGGTTGCGTGGTGCCTGGCAAAAAGTGCAGAGTCCAAAGGAATGCTTTGTTTTGTTCTTCACCCTGATTTAAGGAGTAATTTCATTTCGTAGTTATTTGGGGCTTTTTGCCTGCACTGATATAAAATTCCTTGCTTCAACTGGGCACTTCCATTCTTGGTCCCAACAGGCCAGGAGTATCTGTCTTAACGCAACAAAAAAATCCTCATTCCTATCAGAAACTGGGAGTTCGGGTTTTCAGGTCAGGTGTCCCGAGGACCCGCGGTTGTGGCAGGACCTGAGGAAGACCCCTGCTGCGTGCCTGCCCTGGGCCCCCAGATGTTAGGGGCAGACCTGCCCTTGGCATCACCCTGGAAACAGTCCTGGAAAACTCATCTGAGGTGACTCTCCCCCTCAAGAGCCATATTTCCAGGGTCATCTCGAATAAGGTCAACACCATGGTCCAGTGAGGGTGAGTGAACCCACCCAACACAAACGCAACACTGGCTGTGTCTGCAAACTGAATTCACAGTCAAATTGCACCATCCGAGACTCAGAAGAAGCCGCCCAGTGCACCTTCACCCCAGAAGCAATCCCCTTGCAAAGCTGACAAGCTCCTGTCCATCCCGCCTTAGCCCGAGCACCCACTCTTAGAAACATAGCTCAGAAACACACAGAAGACTCCACATGAGTGTGGCTGGGTACCCCACGGTGCCGAAGATCCAAACTGACGAGGCCAGCAAGCACCAAGAATAGACCAGGGCTTAGCGATGCTTTCCCTTCAATCTCAACCAAGCCTGAAGAGCCAAAGGCAGTCCCAGGGGAGGGTTAGAAAGCGTGTTTCTATCTTTATGCTTCCTTCTAAGTGGTCAAACGAAGGCAGAACACCTGCCATCTAGGAGTCAAATCCCTGTACCCTTCTGACAACTCCACCCTCTCATTTCTCCCCCACTTCCCTATACACATATGCGTGCGCACACGGACATCTCCCATGACAAAGAGCTGTTCTTAGATCAAGCTGGGAAACCGTATTTGGCAGACCAAGTTACAGAAGTTACTCAGGTAACCTGGAAAAAGAGAAGCGAAGAAGTCTCAAGATTATGAAATATAAATAATTTTTTTAATCGAGGCATTTTTCAGAGCAATTATGTTACTGCAGTCATAACAGCCGCTTGTGCAAACAGCAGGTTTAGAAAGTACAAAAGACTCCTGCCACCTCCACAAACCTCGCCCCCCCACCAGGGGCTATTAAAGTTTGGGGAGGGGAAGGAAACAGAAAGGATGTTTAAGACTTTGGGGCTTTTCAAGTTGATTCTTAAAAACCTATTTATGTATTCTTTACCATTGAAAGGAAAATAAAACCAAACACACTTTGGGGAGATGAAGTGCATAAACTCCACATTGGAGATGAAAGGTAAAGGGTTTCTTCAAGTCCCAAGTCCACGGAAATGTTACCAATCCCTCACCATCAATCATGTCTGTTTTGTATTTTCTGACGTAGCCAGCAGAGAGGGACTGGTCTCCTAAGAGACACAAAGCCTGCTTTTGTTGGGAAAATGCTGGGCTGCGCTACCTGAGGGGACGGTCAGAGGGGTGTGGAAAGCCTCTGAGCCGACCCCAGAGCGGGCGCTGTAGCACTTGGACTTGCTTCCCAGTAGCCGCTGCCCACCCCCTACCCCCGCTCCACGTACCACAGTCACCGATCTATAAAAAGGAAGCTCGTTGCGAAACCTCAAGTGAGGAGCTTTAGGGTGGCCAGTGAGTTTCTAATAATATGCTGTTTCTGGACCTGCTGTATATGCAGAAACTTGTTTCTAAATATTCCCACGAATTTGTTTTACTATTTACAAATTGGGTCCGTTGGGTAAATCGATGTTGTCAAAGTTGACTGATAAGAATAGCATACCTAAAAATAACCACATGAATTCTCTCCCACCAGAGAATCAAAACAACAAAGCCATTTCCAGTGAGTCACTCTGGACTCAGCTCACCTCTCTGGGACACCTTTAACCTACCCCTCTCTGCAGATGAACCCCCTGGATAGTCTATGTGCTCTCATTTATCCTGAAGAAATCAAAAGGGAGTTTGAAAGGTTAATTAAAATCTCTGCTATAGCTTTTGTCGATATCTAACTCAGTACACAATATTTAGCTGGATCAAGGACTGGGCCTCTGAATAGTTAAGTATTCTGGTTGACAGAGAATTACCCTATATCCATAAATGCTCAATAATTAGAATAGAAACAAAACCACTGAGAAAGTGTTGCTTTTTTGTTTGTTTTGTTTTGATGATTTAACTGTAACCCTCTTGATTCACACATAGCAAGGCATCAATAATTTTTGCTACAGGACTAAATTAAGAAGATTCTCCAGCATTTAGGAGCACTGGTAAGGCTCATTTCATCGCTCTATCAATATCTTCATTTGAATTCCCTCAACAGATAAAGAACCATTTCTGAAACTTTTGATTCATAATGGCTTCTGACCACTACCTGCCCTGGAGACACAGGAAAGCAGGGGTCAGTAAACTCATCCTATCACGGGCCAGATCATAAATGTTTTCAGTTTGCAGACCACACGGTCTTTGTAGAAACCATTCAACCCCGCCACTGTGGTGCAAAAGGAGCCACAAACAATATTTAAATGAATGATTGTGGCTCTGTTCCAAAATAACTTCATTTACAAATATAGGCAGGCCGCAGTCTGTCAACCCCTGCCCTAAAATAATAGCTTCTCTTCCTTCACGGTCAAGTTTAGAAAACACCTCCCCCACTGAGCCTTCTTTAGTGCCTTCCAGAAGAACTCTTTCTGTACTTTAAGTAGCCCTATTGATTTCGTTCTATCTTTTTCTGTAATACTTTCACAGTCAGACTGAGACATGAGGCATGCCAGGCAGACTGCTAATTCTGTGCCTTTCAAACTAATAGCCTTTAAACAGCTGCCTGGCATTTTGTACAGGGCACACAGAGTGCTACATCAGGCAAGGGCTAGCGGGACACCTAGGGTCCCCTGCCTCGTTCCCAACAATTCAACTCCGACCCAAACTTGCACACCTATTTTATGAAACCTGAGCCTCACTAAGGAAGAAAGTTCCTTGGGGTTCTGTTTCTTAATCCAAACTCCTTATCAATTTTTTCCATACATACCCCATACTCTTTAAAAGAAGCATGTGCACAGCCTTTTCTAAGCCATGTCTGATGTTGTTTTAGCCCCGTCTCATTGATGGATGTCCTGAGGACGTGCTTGGCTGGCCCACCCATCATTTGTAGAGCGGTCATTTTCAGCCTTGTGGTATTACTCTTACAGGAGCCTTAACTTCCTTATAAAGAACTGGAAACACCTTGAAGGCCAGATCTGTCTGAGTTTATTTAATCCGGCATGCGCACTCTGTGCGTCTCATAGTGTCTGACATTTAATAGCTGTGCCATAAATGTTAATTGGATGAAAAAATACATAATCCTCTTGCCCAGGTAACCCTCTTTCTTTTAGGATTTTAATCTAATAGTAAAGCCCTCCCTAACTATATTGGTTTCTTATTGTTGCTGTAACAAATTACAGTAAACTGAGCAGTTTAAAGCAACACAAATTTATTATCTGTTTTAGAGCTCAGAAGTCTTAGCATCAGTGTGCGGGCAGGATTGTGCTCCTTCCAGATTTTCTAGAAAAGAACCATTTTCCAGGTCTTTTCCAGCCTCTAGAGCCACCTGCATTCCCTGGTTTGTGACTTTCCTCGATCTTCAAGGCCACAGCATAGTATCTTCAAATCTCCTTCCCTCTCGTTCTCCCTCTCACTTATTCCATTGTCATACCTCCTTCTGTGATTCTGATGTTTCTGCTTCCTCTTTATAAGGACGTTTCTGATTGTGTTTTGGGCCAGATAATCCAAGATAATCTTCCCATATCAAGACCACTCTCATCTGCAAAGACATTTTCCCTTGTAACATATTTGCAAGTTGCAGGGATTAGGATGCAAACACATCTTTAGTGGGCCATTATTCTGTCAATCACTCTATCTTTCAAATTTAAACAAATAGGGGAAGTGAAGACAAAGAGACAGGCATGAAACTTTCTCAAGAAGAAGTGGGCTGCCAGCCGAGCCTCTCCCCACTGGAAATCCCCAACACACACACACACACACACACACACACACACACGTATGTGACATGAAGCAGCACATGTGGCTTAGAAACCCTTCAAATAAGTCTTTAAAATCTCCCCAAAATTCTGATTGACTTTTCAGAAACCCACATATCACTACTTCAAATAAGAAGAAAGGTCACAGAAACTATTCAGTCCTAATCTGTTCCAAAAATCATGGCTCAGGGTAACTAAAACTCACCCAGACGCACACATAATGTCCTCAGTTAACCATATGCAACTGGGAACGTAGTAATCGAGGTGGGGCTTAACACCTGGTTAAGAGGGAAGATACGCGTGGACGGAAAGACAGGTTTAGAGTATGAAAGCAGAACTGGTTGGAAGCCATCGTTTGCTAGAATAATAGACTTTACAGGCTGAGTCTTCAAGATGATGAGGAATCCCTTCATTTTACCAATGAGAAAATTCAAGCATCAGAGCTGACTGTCTGACGTCACATAGTAGTTAGGTGGGGTGCCCCCCAAATCCCCAAGCCCTCTAAATGCCAGTCTGCTGGGAAATGAGTTTTCCACATTGTGGCTATACTTCTAGATTTTAGAACAACCACCCTTTAGTGGACATGGAAAACATAAGACAAAGATTTAATATGTTGATGATCAACTCAAACATGTAATCCATGACCATGCACAGCCGGCAGCCTCCTGTACAGAACAGACCCTGATATGTACCTTCAGAGTGGTCATTTTCCTAAACTCCATAGCACGTTCTCTTTCAGAATTGCCTTCACTGTAAGGCTCTTCATCAACCATTCATCCATCTATCCATTCATTCAAATATCCATCCAATACCTACTGTGCACCAGACCCTGGAGATAAAGAAGATGACGAAGATGGGCTCTTCCCACGAGAAGCTTGTGGGAGAGTGGGGAGAACAAAGGAAAACTGTTCTGCTAGCCCTAACCTTCACTTTAACCTTAACCTTAATGCCACATCCTGCCTCTGACCCAGATTAGCAGTACCATGCCTGGGGACTTGTAAAATGAATTTTGACTGAACTTGTTTCCAGAAGCCAGATTCATCCTCATGTAACCAAATCATGCACTAGGAGAAAGTATCAGAAAACCTCCACTACATACTATTATTTCGCCTTAAAAACAAAACAAGCTTTATTTATTTACACACACACACACACACAAATTGGGGGCTAGGGAGAAGACAAGTTTCACACAGAAGTACTCCAGAAGGTAACTCCCTTTGGTAAAAAGCGTGATAAGTCTGTTTATGGGGACTGAATCTGAGGCCCCACCGTGCTGCGGTGCACAGAAGCTGAGGCAGTCATGCTAGCACATCAAAATACACTTCTTTAATAAACAATTGACAGTATGTATATTATTTACCAAAAAAAGTTAAAATTGTGTGTGTGTGTGAGAGAGAGAGAGAGGCTGACGGATGGCCCTCAGGTAGACTGGTAAAAAACAAGTACAAAACAGTTCCGCGGGAGCCAAAAGAGATGACTGATTTGACCTCATTTAGGTTGAGAACCAGAGGAGAGAGTGAAAGACAACAAGGATTCATCAGGAATCAAATCCACAAGATGATCAATCTCAAAGCCAAACTGCGGGGCCCGGATAAAATTGAATGAATGCTCCAGATGTGCTCCAGTAACCAGGGAGAAAAATCAAATTCCGTTCTTTTTCCCTTTGTGTGGGGAAGAGGAGAGCAGCGACCCTCAGAGGTGCAATCCAGCTGAGCAGGAAGTCCTCCCGCAGTCTGGGGGCGGGGGCACGCCCGGCCAGTCGAGGTGCAGGTGCGGACGGCACCCAGTTCCCTCCTCCAAGGCCAGGCCCCCGAGACTGCAGTCTGAGCTGTGAGCTGCCTGCATGGACTTCCTCCCACAGGACAGGCTCCTAACCCAACCCCCTGGAGAAAGGCTCTAGTTCCCATTTGTAAGGTATAAAGACCATAGGAGGGTTTGGTGGGGGGGGCGGGGGGGAGGGCACGGTGATAGGAGGATGCATTTCAAATTGTAACAATACTAAAATTAACTTTCAAAATAACAACAAAGCTGCTGTGATGTGGTAGAATAAACTTGAACCTGAGGACAAGAAGGCCTGAGTTTGAATCCTGCCTCTTCCCAACATGTGACTTTGGGCAAGTTAAGAAACCTCTCTGGGTGTCAGAGATCAAGACGACAGTTCTTATCTCAGAAGGTTCACCAGCTTGACAAGTTATTTATTGAGCGCTTATGCTGTTCCCAGCACTGTTCTAGACACTGGGCGTAGGGAAGAGGAACACAGCAAGGCCCTTGCATTCAAGTGCTTTATATTCTGGCTGGAGGGCCAGCCAGGAAAATCTAAGCAAAAAATGAGCAATTTCAGGCTGTAATGGGCCCTGTATTCATTTCTTGGGGCTGCTGCAACCAATTACCACAAATTTAGTGGGTCGAAATTTTAAAAATGTGTGTTCTCATAGTTCAGGAGGCCAGAAGGTTATAATTGAAATGTTGGTATGGTTGTCTTCCTTCTAAAGCTTCCAGAAAAGAATCTTCCTTTGCCTCTTCCAGGTCCCGGAGGCTTCAGGCGTCCCTTGGCTTGTGGCAGCACCACAGTCGCTGCATCCGTGTGCATGTGGCCTCCTCTCTGTGTCTCTCTGCGTCCCCTCCTCTTCTTAAAAGGGCAACTAGTCACGGAACTCAGGGTCCACCCTCAATCTAGGACGATTTCATCTCAAGGTCGTTAACTAACTGTTTCCAAATGAGGTCACATTCTGAGGTCCCCGGTGGACATGGACTCCACCCACTACCCGTTCTGTACAAGGGCCATGAAGAATGAAATGAGGAAATGGGCGAAGTGTCTGGGGCTGTGAAACTTTAGAAGGACGGCCAGGGAAGGCGGCTCTGAGAAGGCGGTTGCCTAACAAAAGCAGCCTGTTATAGGAGGAATGCTCTGGGGTCCTGAGGAAGCTCAGATGATGAGGAAGCTCAGACGACGTGTCCAGGGGTCCAAATGAAAGCGTGAGGTGGGGGGGACCCATTTGAGGGAGGCAAGACTGGGGCATGACTTGGGCCAGATCACCAGAGCTGATGTGAGAACTCAATGTGGTAAAAGATCTCAAGAACTAGCATGCATGACCTCCTTCTCCAGGGCTCAAAGGGCTGAACTTATAATCCGCCCACCAAAGAGAGTGGGTGGTCCCAGCTCAGGAAGCCCCAAACCACAGCGGGCCTCTCTTCGGAGAGCACATTAATTTAGAGGCCTCTCACTCCCCCTACCCCTCCTCCTCCTCCTCCTCCTCCTCGCAATGCAGGTGGTTTCCTGATGCAGGATATTAACTTTCAGCAGCTGGAGGTCCCTAACCTCCACACAGGCCTAAAAGGTTTCCTTGGGTTTGGATAAGCCTCAGATAAGGAGCTGAACTTTTGTGGGCTTATGAGAACTGCACCTCCAATCCTTCAGAGATTCGCTCATCGCGAACCTTAATCCACCTCAAATAAAACGTGGTTTCCCACCATGGCTGTTTAACAGGGAAAAAGAACAGCTTTGTCTGCTCTGCAAAAGCCTCCTCTGTACACTTGGCCCATGGATTTAATTTCCGAGATTTACATTTTAATTCTTTAATATATTCAGGAGATAAATGGATAGGGAGGCCTATAGTTGCAGCACATAGCCCTTTCCTGGAAAACCTACTTGACTTGTTTGCTTCTCTCCTGAGCCTTTGTTTCTTCTTTCTACCAAATTTAAACTGATTCCCTTCTCCACTCTCCTCAGGACTTCCTCCCTGCCTTTCAGCCCTTACTCTCTTTTCTTGCCCTAGTCCTCCCATAATACCCTCTCCTCATTTGGGGACCCTTAGATTGGCGGGTCACCTGTCACAGTTGAAGTGTCTCCCCCTCCCCCATATTCGTGTCCATCCTGAACCTCAGCATGTGATCTTATCCATCCATCTATCCCTCCATCAACCTGTTTTTGTTGTTTGGAACGCATTTCAAAATAAATCCCAGACTTCAATGCACTCACACCTAAATACCTCAGTGTGCACTTCAGTAACCAGAGTTCAGTATTCGTTTACAGGTTTTTTTTTTTTCTTTTAAGGTAAAATTTACGTAAGTGAAACTCCCGAATCTGAAGTGTATATTCTCTGAGGGTTAACAAATGCCTACACCTGTAGAGGCCACGCCCCTGTCATGACAGAACATCACCATCAGCCGGAAAGTTCTCTCTTCCTTCTTCCAATCATCTTTGCTCGATTTCCCCAGAGGCAACCAACACTCTGAGTTCTGTCCATCTCAGATTAGTTTTAAGAATTTTATAGAAATGCAATCATACAGAGTGTCCTCAGTAGCATCATGTTTCTGAGGTTCATCCAAGTTGTGCGTATCAACGTTTTGCTCCTTGTTATTTTTGAGTAGCGCTCTGTTCTATGTGAACACTATAGTAGCTGATCCTTCTGCCTATGGACAGGCAACTGGGCTGTTCCCAGTGTTAGGCTATTAGGAATAAAGCAGCCATGAAGACTTGGACATGAGTTTTCTGGTTGAACATGTGCTTCTGTTTCTCTGGGTTTGGCTGGGACCTCCTGCCTGATCACTGCACTGTCTATCCTGACCCGCTGGCAAGCCCACCTTGGTGTCCTGGTCCCTCCAACATGACTTGTGTAATGCGGTCATTAAGAAGTCTAAATGCTTGGATCTGAACTCAGGCTTGGTCTTTTATTAGCTGACAGATCTTCTGTAAAGTAAAACTTAAGCTTTCTGGATCTATTTCACCGTCTGAAAAATGGGGGTAAATGTGGAAAAAATGAGTGTGTGAATCTCACAGGATTATTCTGGGGGAAAAAGTAAGTTCATGCACGCACCTGGCACATGCAAACTAAGGAGAGCCCTCTTCACCATCTGACAGCCAGCATACGGCGCAGTTTTATCGTGTGCACAATTCTTGCTCTTTCTCTGCTCAAAAAGCTATAATGGCTTTCTTGACCTTCCTGGAACAGGTTGCAACTTTTCTGCCTACACTTTAAAATAACCAAGACCACCATTGCTCAAGCTATCTAAAATATCAAGCAAGGTTTTTATGGACTTAAATTTCATCAACTCAGAGGCATAACATTCACTGTGCTGATCAGGAATGCTGATTGGCTGATTGGTCACCCGTGAGTAGCAAAAGGAGTAATAAAAAGTGGATAAACTCAATAACCGATACCATTCATTTGGTAGATAAAATCTTTTCAATCATACTAGGAGCAGTGGGGGTCAGAAGGAAGCAAAGAGGCTGTTGACAATCAGCAGGTGTGAAGGCTCTGTAACTGGCCCCATCCAATCCCAATACTGAGCCTGTGAAGTTCATGGCCCCTCGATATCCTATACACACAACACAACGTATTTGTCTCCACCTCCATTCAGGAGGTCCTTCCCCACTGTACCCACCCACAGGCCTGCCTTTGTCCTTCCCCTTCAGACCCTCTGCTTCCTTCAAACCCACGCCCAGCAGTACTCTCCCAGCAGCACAAGCCCTTTCCCAGGGACCACTGGCCTCAGTGACTTCCTCCAGCACTGGGAGAGGACAGCGCCCTCCGACCCATAGGCTGACTAGCCTTAGGTCTCCAGTGACAGCGTCAACTCTGAGAGGTAAGCACAGAGCCTGCTAACTCTCCCATGCTCCTGGTCGTGCCTTGCACAAACCTGAGCAGCTAAACATCTGCTGATTCATTCTAGGCCCAAATACTGCTCCCTAAAAAAAGGGTGGTGAAGGCACAAAATGGAGAAAGATTTTAGGACTCAAGGATAGGCAATCATTTGGCTTAGTTCTCAACATGACCGTCTATGACACTGCCAGCATTCGGTCCCAACTCTGTTACAGAACTTAGACTGTCAATCATAAAGAAGCATGTGCCTCTCCTCACACACACGTGCGTGCGTGTAAGCGCATCCACACACACCAGCCATGCACAAAATGTTCATTCCTCTGAGCCTAATTTCATTCCCACTTTCAGTTGTCCAACATCTGATGAGCACCTACTATGTTCTAAGCACTGCACGTGGTGCTAAAGACTTAAAATAAAAAACGAGATTCTTTCTCTTTAGGACTCAGCGCGGTGCGGTACAACAGATGATTAAACAGGTCATTATGACAATGTGGGAGAAGTCCCGGCCGAGGTATGAGAAGCTGATGGGCACCTCCAAAGTGGAAGGCAGGGTTCCACCCCAGACCAGGCGGGAGGCAGGCGGGAGGCAGGCGGGAGGCCCTAGCAGAGAGGACTTCGGCTGAGTTTGGAAAGTAGGCAGGAGCAGAGACATATCAATGAGGGGACTGGGTAGCACTTGCTCAATGATTTCTAGGGAAAATGTTGTCCCAATGGTTGTGAAAACTGTCATGACGAGACATTAGGGGACCACGTGAAGATGAGAGTCTGCTTCTCACGGCACCCACCCCGGGCCGGCCACCATGATGGCAGACCTTGGGTACTTTTCTGAGGAGAGGGTACAAAACAAGACAGGAGTTGCTGAAAAGAGGAGAAAAGACTTCAAATAGAGCAATCAACAGATCTGAAGGCACAGAGGTGCGGCTGAGCATCTGGAAGAAGGATCAATCTGGTAGGGCCTATGGGGATGAATGGAATGAGATGGGGGAGGGGAGCCAGAAATGCCAGGTGGGCGCAGCTTGGGGAGGTCTGGCCCAGTGTCCATTAAAAGAAACTGCTTGTCGCCGAGTGCCCACATCCAGCCCTTAGCCTGGAAATACTCCATCAAACCAACTGTCAAGTCTAAAGAACAAATTTCTACCAACTCGCAAATGATTCCCAAAACACTGCTTCATCTAAGAACAAATTTGAATGAATCAGCTACAATTGCTTGTAAGGTTCTGTGGCTTCCAGCAAGCCAGGCTCCGAAAACAACAGCAGCAGAGCTCCCTGACATCATGGGGTCCAAGAGCCCCTACACCCTGACTCCTGGCCTGGATGGGACCAGGTACCCCAGGGATACCAGAGGGCACTGGCTGTCTCCACAGGTGTCCCCTTCAGCCAGCTGATGAATGCAGCCATCACAGACAGGCCCTCCCTGTGAGAGCATCCTCTGCCTGGAAGGGACAATGCACCAGCCCAGGCATCTGAGAAGGGATGTCAGAGAGGAAGTAGGAGCACAGGGAAGGAATTGGCTGGTGGTGCCAACCAAAGTAGATAAACATGCTCAACCTACCATATACCCTCCTGCCCAAGCGGGAAACACAGCCTCATAATCTGTCCCCAGGACAAACTCAGTGCCTTAGAGCACAGGTCTATCTTGGACCCCAATGAGCAGCAACCCATCTGAAGGTGCAGGGGGCTTTAAGCACTCAACAGCAGGAAGATTATAAGCAGATCAGTCGTTGTGTCCCTGGCCTGCCCAGGCTATGGGAGGAAGTGCAAATGTCTTAGCTCTGAAACAAGGCACTAGGCAATCAGCTTCTGCTTCAGATAAAGCAAACCCACTGGGGAGCTTTTGGAGCTCCAGCTGGCTGAGAAGTGTCAAGAGCAAGCCTGAGCCCAGTGTGTAAACAGGGGGGCACTGTGATAATCTGGATGTCTCTGTCCCCTCCAAGTTCATACATTGAAACCCTAACTACCAAGGTGCTGACATTAGGGGGTGGGACCTCTGGAGACCGGTCAGATCAGGAGAGCAGAGCCCTCATGAATGGGATTAGCGCCCTTACAAACAGGACCCTAGAGAGCGCTGTGCGTCCTTCCACCGCATGAGGACACAGCAAGAATACAGCCCTCTATGAACCAGGAAGCAGGCTCTCCGCAGACACCATCTTGATCTAAGACTTCCAACCCCTAGAACCATGAGAAATAAGTGTTTGTTGTTTGAGCCCTCATGGTTTATGGTATTCTGTTATAGCAGACTGAACTGACTAACAGAAGTACCCAATAAACCCACCCTTCTGCACCAGGCAGTCGTGTTAGGACTTGTTGGAAAAAATCAAGGATCTGTGACCATGTCACAGCAGGGGTAGATGAAATCTTTAGGAGTCAGATAAGCAAACTGCAGTACCTGAAGTCCCACTACCTAGGTTCAAAATCCAGGCTCAGGTGTCTCACCCTGGGAATGGGAATGTACAGATAAGCAAGGGGAAAAGCTAGAAGGATCCACGTGGTAATGGATCAGAGTTAAAGACATCAGTAAGAACTCACACTGAATATAGATACAGCTGGTTACATATAAAAATAGTTATGGGTATGCATATATACACAGGTTAGTGTACACATGTATATTTCTTTACCCTGACAGCGGAGAGGGCTTGAAAGAAATGACATTCCAGTAGCAACAGCCACACCTAGCATCTAGATCTCGGTTTCTAATATCATTCTCCAATCAAAGTAACCCGGACTCCTGGAGAAATGCACAAATTTAGGACAGAGGTGGGTAATATACAAGATGCCCCTGGAGCATCTTGCAGTAGCAGTAAGTACTGCAGAAGAGCTTAAAAAAAAGGTGACTGGGCATAAGGAGCCAACAGAAAGAGCTCCTGATGACCAAAGCAAGAAAATAAATAGAACTGTATTGCATTATAACCCGGTATAGACACTAAGTGCCCATGAGTCCATACTGATCTAAATGAATGATTGAATAAAGCAATAAATGAGGACTAAGATCCAAATCTCCCTCACGGAAGACTAATTTATGTACCTACTATTCCCTCAATGGGCTGAACCGTAACTCCCCACTCCTTCAGTGTGGACTTTGCTCAGATTTCCTCCAAAAAGTACAGGAGGATAAGGAACTTGGCAGTGGAAAAACATGACAAACGCTATTCAGCCAAGTGGTGAAAATCAACATCAATCATCATAGGCCATGTTCATAGATGGGGCCTTGAATATGATGTGACGCAAGGGGCCCTTTAGCTCAGGGACCTTCCCTGAAACCCATCACCTCCGTCTAATCGGGAGAAAAACATCAGACAAATTTCAAGAGAGGGGCATCCTACAACATAGTCCTCAAAACACCTGCATTCCTCAAAACCATCAAGACCATCAAAAACAAGGGAAGCCTTAGAAATGTGACAGCCAAGAGGTGCCTAAGGGGACATGACAACTAAATGTAGTGTAGTGCCCTGGATGGGATCCCAGCACAGAAAAAGGGCAGTAGGTGAAAACTAAAGGAATCTGAATAAGCTATGGACTTCAGTTAATACTAATGGATCAATGTCAGGTTCACTGATTACAACAAATGTACCCTATTAACGTAAGATTAGTAATAGAGGAAACGGGGTGTGCGGTACAGGGACCTTCTCTGTGCTGTCTTCACAATGTTTTTCTGAAAATCTAAAACTGCTCTATAGGATAAATTCTCTCAATTAAAAAAAATCTTGTCTCTACCACTCACTAGTTACATAACCATCACTTTACTGAGTCCACTCTGTGCCTCAGTTTTCTCCTCTGTAAAGTGGGATGACTGGGTATAATACCTATGAAAATGTGGGGGCAGATTCAATGGCAAAATGTGCATAAAGTACCTGTTCCAATGCCTGGAATATACGAAGGTCTAAAAATGTTGGTGCTATTATCCTCCTCCTCCTCCTCCTCCTCCTCCTCCTCCTCCTCCTCCTCCTCCTCCTCCTCCTCCTCCTCCTCCTCCTCCTCATCCCAATAAAATCAAATCTTAAGAAGACACACTGCACTTCTTATTAGCAACCAGTTCAACAAAGGAATCTAAAAGTTTCCCACTTCACTGGTTTTGCAATTTAGAAACTCCAGCTCCTGGGAGGAAGGCTCTGTCCCATGACTAGAGTGGGTACACAGTGAATGTGCCACAACGAGAAACCCATCCCAAGGTCACCTGGCAAGGACCAGGCAGCCCTGCACAGCTCACAGAGAAGGTGATAAAGCATCGCTGGGAATGCGATTATTTAAATGTGGTTATCGTCTTCCTCATACATCACACATGCACACAAAGTGAATCTGCGGAAAATTAAATGGCAATGTTGTTCAGTTTGTACTGGAAAGATGGATGCATTTCCTACATGACTCAGAATATTCTACTGATCCTGGTCAAAAAGAAGGATGATATACATACGCAGTAAGTATTAGCATGCAGGAAATGTGGCCGGGGAACCAAGTGCTCGCCACCACGAAAATAAGAACCCATTTTCCTCATTTGCTGGTTAACATCATGTGACTTGGAGTTGTTTTTTTTTTTTTTAAACCTGGAAATGGTAACAATAGATTTAATGTATTCCCGTAAATCCCACTCTCATGAAGAAAATAATATTTCATAACGTATAACATTACCAGAGGGATCATAATTCATGGCTAAAGGGTCAGAGCTTTTTAATAGATGGGTTTTCGGAAGTGGCTGGGAAAACCTAAGACCCGGCCCCAGCAGCTCAACCTATAAGTCTGAAATGTACAGAAGAGCTCAGGCACGTTATGAATGGCCTGGTCCCTGTCACCACAAGCCCACCCCAACAATTAACAGGCTTGGCTGGGTGGCCAGAAACCAAACTGTGATTGATTTTTCTGTTCAAGTAAGTAAAAGCAGTGCCCTCCATTGTGAATGCCGCATTAATCCGTGTAGGGAAGTGCTGGTGCTTCAAAATGGCCACGCGAGTAAGTTTCACTTCTGAAATCGCAATTCTTTTAACCTTAATTCTCAGCCACTAGGGAAGCCTCTCTTTCACCCAAGTTGTCCAGACAACAACCAAAACCTGTAGCATGGGCTATTTCTGTACACCATCATGGCAAATCCATAGCACGGAGCTGGGGCAGGAAGCCAAAAGGGGTCCGGGATCAGCCCAACTCTCTCATCGCACAGAGGAGAAAACTGGGGCTGCAGGGCAAAGCCCCTGGTCCAGGTTCCCCACAGAGGCAGCAAGTCTGCTGGGAGGCAGTCTGAGGTCCCCTGAGCATAGGAACACGCATCTATATTAATGTGTCATACGTATGACATACACGTGTATATGGACTGAAGAAAAGTGGCTTTTTAAAACCTAAAGACACCTATAGGAAGATTTTAATGAGGCCCTCGTTGAGCATTGCTTGCCACGGCCTTAAGGAGAGGTCATGGGCACGAGACTCCCCACAGGCACAGCAGGCAGAAAGTGTGGCGCCCCGCAGAGGCGAGCTGCTGGGAACGGGCTGCCCGGGGGTCCCACGGCCCAGGATGGGAGAGACTCACAAAGCGGGGCACCTAGGGCCTGTGAGCAGGGTCCCATCCCCATCTCTGCCGGCCGGAGCCCGCTCAGCACTCCGTCCTGGTCCTGCTTTAACTTCTCCCACACCGTCCTTGTGCATTTCCACAGCAGCCAGTGTGGCGATTTTTAGAGTAAAGAAGACCAGGCCACTCTTCTGCTTAAAACCCACCACCAAGAACTTCCTTCCTCTGATCCCCAAATGGCATTTTTTCTGTCCTCTGCGTGTTCCTGTCACACAACTCTCTCCTTCACTCACAAGCCCCAGCAACACTGGCTTCCTTTGGACCCTGGAACAATGGGTATTTCTTCCTAACACGCATCTCCCTTGCGAGTTCCCCTGTTGGTTCTCCATGTCCTCCAATAGCTGGTCCTTCTTGTCATTCCCTGGCCTCCCCATCTAAAGTGGCCCTCCTGGCCACCAACACATCACCCTGCAATATTTTCTTCACTGCAAGTATCCCTCTAGAATTTATTGATTTGCACACTTGGCACCAATGTCCCCAAGTTAGGCTGAGTTCCATGAGGACAAGGCCTCTGCTCCCTCGTCCGCTCCCTTAGCCTCGAGGCCCAGAAAGCATGTGGCAGTTATCAGTTGCAAAATAAACAAGCTCCCTATGTTCCAGAGGTAGCAAAAGTTACTTGAGCTGGAAGAAAAATTCCTCCAATAGCAAGATCCCAGCACTGCGGGCGGACAGAGAAGGAGGAAAGGCTATGCCTCTTTGGGCTCAGTCTGAAACAGACTTGGGTGCACAGCACAGAGCAGAGAATTAACTCAGCGGTGAAATCTTTATACTGCGCCACTTA
This sequence comes from Pteronotus mesoamericanus, assembly GCF_021234165.1. Taxonomy (NCBI): domain Eukaryota; kingdom Metazoa; phylum Chordata; class Mammalia; order Chiroptera; family Mormoopidae; genus Pteronotus; species Pteronotus mesoamericanus. The sequence goes on from NW_026555229.1 coordinate 16,018,137, forward strand.
CGCTTTCAAACACCCTGCAGAGTGGTATTGCTTGATTTCCAGGCCACTTGCTCGGTTTCTGTTCAGTTTCAGAATCAAGGTTGAGCCAGTGGAAGAGCATTCAGAAGGTGCTCCAGTAACTTCAAATGAGGCATGCGTGTGGTCCTGACTTCATTATTAAAGGATTGGTATAAGTGCTCTAACACTTGAGATTCTAGACACGTGTGCACACAGAGCATTTTCAACTGCATTTGACATAGTGAAGAGCAAGTCTATGGCACTTTGGAATTTCTGAGAGCCACCTCCTGGCTCTGAGCTCTGTGGACAATAGAGAATGTGGGTCAGGAAAGGCTCCTTGAAAACGTGGCCCCGTGGCCCTGGCACTGATACATATGGAAGGCCCAGCTGCGGGCCCACGGTCCTTGACAGTCCTCGTGCCCTGGGTCTAACCGCCACAGCAAGTGGTATTTACAGATGAAAGAACCAAAAACACTATAAAGGCACAGGAGCACAGCAGAAACATGCTGCCACGTGCCCACAGCGCAGATGTGGCAGAGAAAGGCCCAGCGGTAGCTGCTGCACTGTCACCGACTGTAACAAGATTGATCTGCAATGAAATAAAAGCTAATGTAATCCAGAGGAAATAACTTCGGTTTCCTCTGAGGATGTCTGATGTTGTCAACTTGCAAGCCTGCATCCCTCTTCTCCCGCCACGGTGCACAGCAGCCCAAGCACACAGGCTGCTCCGGGCAAAGGGGCCCCCACTCGCTCACTGCCAGACCCACCCTCTTGCAAAGCAGCATTCCCCCCTGCCCCCACCCCCGGCAACTGCCCCAAAGCAGGCACGGCCTCATGCCCTCGACATGGTCAGGAGCCAGGGCCACTCCGAGGTGCCCTGAGGGAATGGGCTTCAGAGATGAGCCCATGGCTTCTACCCCCCTGAAGCCACCTCATTTTCTGGTTATTTCTAGCAAAATGCACAGGACTCGGTTTCAAGTGAATGTCCCGATTCTGCAACAGAGTTTCAACCACAAAAGATGTCATGAAGTCATGTTTTAGATTCTGTTTGTAAGACAGACGCAGAACCTGTTGTCTTGGTCCGATGCCACTGTCACTGATCCATTTTTACTGTCACATTTTACTGAGCATTAATTTCACAGGAAGAATGGCCAGAAGCAAAGGTAAGGAGGAGGTACCAGCTGGCAAGTTCTTTGCCATCATTTCAAGAATGTCTCCGCATATGAAATGGTCCTCTAAGGCTGGTGCCATGTAAATAATTCACAAAAGCCAGCTCAGTTCTCTTCCGTCTGAAACCCTAGTAATATCTTATAAGGGGGCTGCCACCCACCACTGCGCAGGGCAACGGGTAGCTAGCAGCTTCTGCCTCTGGAAGATGCTATTAAGTCTCGATAGCCAGTGATTTGCAGATGATTATAACTTTTGCTCTGCATATCACTGTTACTGACAGGCAAATGCCATCCATCAAATGGCATGACTGATTTAAAAAGGAGGCAAACTTGACATAGGCGGTCTGATGGGCCATTTTTTAATGCCGATGACAACAACCAGAACGCTCATGTGTTCCAGAAGGACTTTCCAAACTCAAACGTTGGGTGCCTCACAAGGAGAAATGCCATTCAGCACTGGGTTGTACTTGCACTCCAGCTCACAAAAGAAAAAAAGACCCGTTCCCTTCCCAGCGTGTCCCACCGAACCTCAATTTGTCAAGAAGAACACAGACCGCAGCCAGGGGCTCCGACGGCAACGCTGTTATTCCGTGAGCAGGCGCGGTGCCTTCTCAGTTTTGCTCCTCTCTCAGTCTCTAGCCAAATGGAACTTATTACTTGTAGCTTTTTGGGATGTATGAATTATTTATAAAAGTAGGTCTATGACTCCAGACTCTTAAAAGACAACACCACAGTCCCCTCACTCTTAACATCCACAACTGCATTTTTATGAGGAAGAGTAGGCAGACATTCTCCATAACATGTGCTGCCTGTTGGGGGTGCAATAACAGTGGTGAAAATAGCAAGCCTTTAGGATTATTTGGAAGCTATTTGTGGAATGCCTGGAAGTATTTTTAAACCAGTCTCTTATACTGAGCCAGACTTGGATTCAAGAAAGGCGTAGCAGACTGTGCTACAAACATGTTTCCCAGCTTGAACACAAACAGTTATTCCTTGCCACTTTGCCCACTAGCTTCAGACTGTGATTAAAAAAATAAAAAAGGAAAAGAGGCTGTTCCCCCTTCACATACGTTCAGCAGGTTCAACAAGGCAATGTCCGTAACTGCCCCAGAGCACTGTGGCTGAGCATCCTACGTGGGGGCTAAGACGTGAACCAGATGGCGCCGCTGGGGGTTAAGTTTTCAGCCCCCAGCTCCCCAGAACACACGACCTTGGCAAGCAAAACACTTAAGACACTGCTAGCCCCAGCCTGGCCCTGTTTCTGTTATAGGCCCCCTTGGAGGGGTCACGGGGGACACCTGGGTTGAAGGGCACAAAGCGACCAGCCAAGCTATGGTTTTGCCCACACTTCCAGCACGGCGACGTTTGTTTGGCACAGAAACACCCCTGTGAAGCCGGCACATCGAGCCCTGACCAAGCTTGCATTGGCCCTAATGCAGGAGTGCTGAGGGACGGGATTCCCTAACCCCCTCCAGAGATACCTGCTCTTCCCACATCTCACAGGCCACACAGCATCCCTGCCCCTCCACCAGGGGCTCCTCCATGAACCCCTCCCCAGTGTCCCTGCCCCAGCGGTCCAGGTCCCATCCTACCCAGAAGCATGATCACATGGAAGCACCATTGTCTGGACGGCACGTCAGGTTGGCTGAAGCCATTGCCCTCATGATACCTCCTAAAGCCCCCGTGACATATGAGAAAGAATGAGAAGCCCCATGACCCTTGTCCACAGACGATCTCCTTGTCCCCAAAACAGCACAACCAAAGGGAAAGAAGGAAGAAGGCAGTGAACTTACCTTGCTGGAAAACATCTGCCAGGAGGGAAGAAAAACAGCGGAGGAAGGAGGGGAGAGAGAGAGAGGAGAAAAACAAATTAATAATAATGTCAAACACGACAACGATGATAATCATAGCTAACATATGCTAACTGCTACGCACTCTTCACGCAGCAGTTCCTTTAAGTTGGAGGCAGTGGTTTAGAGCTTGGGCTCTGCAATGAAGCCGCCTGGGCTTAAATCCTGGCTTGACACTTCCCTATGCTGTGGCTGACATTCTCCAAACCACAAACAGATCAGACAATTCGGAAGATTAAACCAATTACAGCCTATGTTTTAAAGGCTTAGAACACCACCCAAGACATAGTAAACACACAAAATTTGGTTGTTAATATTATTAATACTCTTATTTTCACAACAGCTCTATAAAGTAGGTTGTATGATCACTCTCATTTTACAGATGGGGAAACTGAGGCTCTGGAAGGCTGAAGAACCCATCATAAACCACAGACGAGTAAGTAACAGGCTCAGGAGTGAACCCGAGTCTATCAGATCCCCAAAACCATCTTCTTCCCCACTACTGAGCTGCCTGACTAGTTTATAAGCAAAAAGGACTCACAAGAGGACAGACAGAGGAAGGACTTGTGACGACACCGAAGTTCTATATTTCAATTGTGTAAACAAAACATTGGTTTAAATTCTCTACATGATAACTCACAACTAATTAATACCATGTCCTCATATTAAATCCTAGGTCAAAGGCTGTTGAAAGGTGAAAAAAATTATTTGTTTCAACAAATATCTGTGAGGCTTTTATATGCTCGGCACAATGTCTGCCACTGGCGACCACAGATCCAGTGAAAAGCATAAATGAACAAGCAGTCGCTGACACCAACCCCCCCCCCCAAGGGGACCCACTCGCTGGACTTTCATCACCTTGCATTTGTTTTGACTAGTTTTGAACTTTGTGCAAATGGACTGATATACTGTGAACTTTCTCTGCCTTCTTTGCGCTGCAGCGCTTGCGGGTTCCCCACACTCATGCTCACTGCTGGATGATACTCCATCATGTGATAAGATTGTAATTTTTAATTTCTCTATTGTTCTAATTTTTGACAAGCAACATGCTTTATATTTCCTGAACCTTAAAACAAGTTATTTTAATCTCAAAAACTAAGTAAAAACTATATTACCAACTCCAAACTTTGCTGTCAGTCATCAGCTAAAACATCAGCTGCTACAAGGTCACAAAGAGCCAAGGGCCCGTGAATGGTGCAGATGAAACATGCACCCGGCGGGCTAAGCAGACGGCAAGGACAGAATACCTATGGCAGCAGGTTTCAGTTCAACGGGGCACACGTGACCTCCCGAGGAATGTCATTCACATTTGATACACACACTCCCAAGCATACACCAAGCCAGCCTGCAGATTCACAGCTCCCAACTCCAGGGAGTGGGCTAACCCTCCACCCTTTCTCTCGCACTCCCGAAAGCCAACGGGGATGTAAATGGCCCATCTGGTACCATTATGGGACAACTTCAACTCTGCTCTAATTTATATGTGCTATCCATCATTCCGTAACCTCAGTAATTCATCATCAGCATTGTGTGTAATGCCACCCACCTCCCAGACCCTGACACTGCCCAGAGACCGAGAAGGACCACATGAGCTCCCTACGCATATACCACATTGCACACATTTGCTGCCTCCCAGGGGGTCTGAACCACCCGCTCTGACCAGCCTGCCCACCTGCAGGAGACTTCCTTCTCAACCTGCAAACGTCGCAGCCACCACGAAGCTTCTCAGAGCCTGTCCGCACAGAGAGGGGCGTCACTGTTTCCGCCTCTGTGCTCCTTGCGTAATTTGTGCATGCTGCAATTATAGCTCCGATTATAATTAGTTATTTATGTAGACCCTGAGCTCCTGGGGACAAGAGGTGGGTGTCTTAATCCTTTTTGTGGGTCCTCGCTGCCTGGCATGGTACACTCCCCCAGAAGGGAAGGAAAGGGGGCTGGTCTGTCTTAACACCCGCCCGGTCTGACCCCCTCATTTTACAGATGAGGATAGTGAGTCCTACAGGTGTAAGAGATTCTTCCCAAGGTCCCACAGGGCGTTACAGTCTGAGCCAGGATGACATGAGGTTCACTTAACCTCAATGAAGCACAAAAGCTCATCCCTATTATTAGCAAAGTACAAATTAGAGATGTATCATTCTCCTCTAATGAACACAGACAAAAATGTCCAACCTTGAAAATATCAGTAAAATAAGATTAGTTTTTCAAACACAGATCCAGTCTTGACATCCGCCCAGAATCCTCAACGTCCTCTCCGCAGCCTTGGAAAGGGAGCACTTCCTTCGAAATTCAGCGCAGATTTGAATCACTGGAAATCATCAGTGGGCAGGGAGGCGGGGCATGCAGGCAGGGACTTACTGTCGTGAGCTTCTTCCTTCCAAATCTGCTGTCTTCCATGTCTTAGCAGACAAATCTGCACAGGGTACTATTCATATCTTCTCTTCCCCAAAACTCTTTGGCTTTTCCTATAAGCTATTTTAGATTTTCAAAAGAAACCCTTTTCAGCTTCATTTACTCTTGCACCTTTTTATTCAAATGAAAATTTTAATAAACACTAGTATAAATATTGCAACAATTTTGCCCAGGAGTTATCTTGTAATTTACACTCTAAATTTATGTCTGTTGTAGTCTGTGGCATGAATCATTTAGTTCTTAGCATCATTTAGCTCTTTGCTCTGTATAATAATGGCTTGAGCACCGCCTTTAAAATTGTTCTTTTCCAGGCTGAACCTGCCATCCAGGCTCAGGCTACAAGGACAGAACAGAAAATAAGTGAGAAGATGGTATATATTTTGTGCTACTTGGCTACATTTTACCTCCCCCTCCCAACTGTAGACCTCACAGGATGTCAGCCACAAAAACACTCTCACTGTCTTCGAGGCTGGTGGTCATGCCCGCCACTCCCCTCTCCCAAACCACAGGGATTAGTCCCTGTAACAACCAAACAGCCCCAAATCTGAGTGTGGTCTTCTTTTAGTCTAACCCACCTCTAAGAATTATTTGGGACTCAGTCATACTCTCTGAGCTTGAGTTTCCTCATTGGTGACCTGGACATATTTTAATATCCACAACACTGATGTTGGGAAAGTTAAATCCGACAGTTTACATAAGCCTTTCCCATCAGCTGCTGTGGAGAATCAGCCTGAGAAGAATCAGCCTGAGAAGACTCAGCGCCATCGTTTCTGCTCTCCCCGAAAATGGGAGTCACCGGAGTACAGAGCTGGGCGCTCCCAGTGCCCACCCTAGCCACAAGTCAGGTTGAGCCCAGAGGACTCCAGGGACACTTGTGCAGAGGAAATGAACTCCTTCAGACAAAGCTCTGCTCTTACTCATTTCCCAAGGGAGAAAACCTCAAACCTCAGTCCTTCCTGGGAACAAAGAAAGCCTGTTCTCCAGCCCTACCCCCACCCCCCGGAGCCACTCTGGTCCTATAGATAGATGAAAGGCCATGTATAAGTTGGTGACTCAGATGTGGGAAGAAGAAAATAAGAAAGAAGGAACTTAGATAAGCCTCGATGTCCATTTCCTTCAGTGAGGAGTGAACATCAAGGATCCTTGCCCTCCTCCCCCATAGCTACTGAGAGATTCACACTCCAGAGATCTTTAATGCACGGAGTCCTCCAGAGACAGGGGCCATAAAAAGACTAGATTATTTATTAGTATTAATAAGTTATGGCAATTAGGCTGGATGATTCCTAAACGTTGCTGATTAAAAACTTTCTTGAGTGCTACTCATCCACATGGCTAGTGTTTACCTCTATTAAAAATGATTTAACTACACTCTGGGTGAACCCCTCTCTTGCGCCCAGATTAATAATTAGCAGCTCACAGAGCCACACAGGTTAAGTGAGCTGGCTCTCCTTTATTTATCTATTGCTTTGTTTTATGAGCAGAACTGGATGGCAGTCTTATTGCCCATTCAGTCTGCTAAGAACAATTTACTATTTCAATCCACAGTCCATAACTATGGTTAGAGAAGCTCTCACTATTATTACAATATCACACTTAGTCCACACCCCACGGCATTAAAGATATGCCAAACAGTGAAAGTGGGCATGACTTCCAAAAGACCAGGGGAAGTGAAGCTACTCGTTCTCAAACAATGTAATCATACTACTCTCTCAATTTTGCTTTCTTTTTCTAAGTTAAATTATATATGAGGGGAGTTTAGTTTCTTCAAAATGCATGCACTTAACTCCCATTTAAGAAATCTCACCTGGGGAGACAGCTGTCTTGTGAGTCTTCCCGTGGTTTGAGCTACAGAATGAAAATTCTCTTTCAAGTGCAAGTGCATTTATAGGAAAGCCCTGTAAATTTGACTAGGACCCAACTAACCAGGGGCAAAGGAAGAGAGGTGGGGAAGAGCTGGAATGCATGTTGATTCCTAGCACGGGGTCGGGGGCACCATTAGCCAAAGTTAACTTCGAGACAGGGTTAGACAGGCCCCTCGGCAAATTTCAAAACCCAGCAGGCTCTGTATACAGATGTGAAGAGTACCAGAACTCAGTCTGTGATTTTTGTGTTCTGCAGATCTCTGTGAATCAACTGAATTCTTTCTTTTCTATTGTGAAAAGCAGGTCTTTCCAAGGCCTACTCTCGTTGAATGCCAGCATACCAGCGTAGACCTGCTTCAAACTGACAAAGCCTAGGTCCAAAAGTGGCAGGTGCGCTCCCCAGCAAGGGCAGGGTTATCTCGTCTCCCAAATACAATCCAGTGCCATGTCATGATAAGATCATGTCCGCTGGATCCCACAACCTAAGGTCCCAACTCCTCCTGAGGTAGTGAACCCTCTTGCAGCCTGTGTTCTCATCTACAGAAGCTCTTGCTCAGCACATGGTAGCTGCTTTATGGTACATGCTCAGTGAGTGAAAGTTACCATCATCATAGTAATAAGCAATAAAACAGGGCAGCAAAGAGCTCAGGTCTTGAAGTCAGAGCTGGCCCCACGTCTCTGGCTGTGTGACCATACGCAAATGACTGAGGATCCCTAAGTCTAGCTTTTTCCATCAGCAACATGAGCTAACTTTTGTGGTACCTCATAAATCACCATGGAGATTAAATGAGGTAATACTTGTAAGAGCACACAGTAACTAGGACTCAGAAAGGCTTCTATGAATTGTAGTATTATTAGCCAACAAACGTTTATTGATTGCCTACTATCTGAAAAACCTTTGCGACTTTCTATAGGGCTATAAAAGTTACCGTAAGAGAAAATCCACAAAATGAAGTGATTGTTTTAATTTCATTTCATCATCATGTCGCTATGTCCCATTAAGAAACTCTAAAGCAATTCTCCAATATTACCTTATGAATGAATTATTTTTAATCTTTGAGATCAGAGGTTCAATGACATTCTGACTGGGATCAGAAGTTCCAGAAGCCCAGGGCCCCGCCTTTATCCTTGGCACCACTCTTTCCCCTGACATTGCCTGTCTCCTCTGGACCTGTCACTGTTTCCCAAGGTCACCACGTAAGGGGCTCACTCCCCCTGCCCCGGCCTTTGATCAGGGCTTGAAGCCACGCTCCCTGGACACATAGGGTTCAAAAGAGGCAGGAACTGCAGGGGTACAGCAGAGCCGAAACCCTCTCCTCGGCACAGTGGGGGTCTATGAGGAATCTGTCTGAGAAAAGGGTTCTGCTATTTTATTAAATGAATTAGTTCAAGTTTGAACACAACAAACCACTTACATGGAGCCCCTTCCTGTCCGGGTGCAGGTCTGTGCTCTCCTGGAGCGCAGCCAAAGCCAAGGGCTCCTCCAGCATCCCTGTGTGGCCTCTACGGCACCACGCAGGGGCTGTGATTAGTTTCCTGTGTCTCCAAAGCCAGACAGCTCAGGCAGCCGTGTGGCCACACAGCCAACGTCCCTGCCCCTCCCGCTTCCCACAGGCACATGCAGGCTGCTCCAACTAAACAGAAGCCGGTGAGTCTTGGTTAAGGACTCCAGTCTCCAGCCCTCCGTGCTCAAAACAAACCCGTTCTTTTTCTTCTTCTTCTCTTTTTTTTAATGTTTAGAGAGAGGAGAAAGGAGGGAGACACAGAGGGTAAGAAACATGATGTGCAAGAGAGACAGCAATTGGTTGCCTCTCTCACGCCCCCAGCTGGAGACCTGGACCACAACCCAGGAATGCACCTGGGCTGGGAATTGAACCAGCAACTTTTCACTCCGCAGGCCGGCGCTCAATCCACTGAACCACACCAGCCAGGGCACAACCTCATTCTTTAACGTGGGCAGGCCTTGCGTCTTTCTGTCCTTTTTCTTCTCTGTCTCATTTTTTGATGCAGGCCAGGGAAAGGTCTACCATTTTCCTTGCTCCTGGCCTCCCCTCATCTTTTATCATGTTAGAAATGAAGATCACGACTTTGCCTGTCACTGCCATACTTCTGAAGGCACATGGCATTCAGTAAATGTCTTTTATTTGTGAGTTAAGAAAAAAAATTTTTAAAGCCCTGAAGTATCTTCCTGCTACATTCCTAGAGAATGTGCTACCAACATCAATCGTAGGCCATGTGCTTATAACCCATCAGCCTACCCTGATTTGGGAGGGCAGTGCAAGGGACAAGGGATGCGAGCTGGTAAGTCCCTAACATTTTTATGACAGTGCATCCCTAGTATATGTCACTCGTCACACAGAGGGATAAAGCTCAACTACTGAAAGCACATAAAAAAAAAGATTTAGGAATAATATACTTTTTATGATTGCATTCTGTATACTGTGAAAGTTATGTGCAAATCTGCTAGTACTTTATGTAGCTGATAAAGTAGAACAGGATGGCTTCCCAGCTAACAGTGTATTTTATATCCATTTAAAATGTTTTCTCTTCAATTGAATTACTTTTTGAGTAATTATAATAAGACTAATCTGGGCTTAATGAATTCATGTACAAATACTTTAGACTGCATTATTAAAACCTCTCTGATATGAAACTATATTAAACTCAATCTCTTTAGCAACCAGTGTTTTCCTTTGAAAAGAACAGCATACGTGACTTTATCTGAATTCTTTTTACATCAGCTGACTGAGAAGTCATAAAGAGTCACATTAATAGTTCAAACAAAAGAAGAGGTTGACAAATAATTTTGTTCTAATGTCCCTAAACTTACACAATTGAGTGTTAATTAGGAGTCACAGAAAGTATTTTTTATTAAGCATCCACATATGCAAAGGGCTGAAGAGTTGGTCCATCTTCCAGAAGAAATCAGTTATAGCTCTGATTAGCAATGACATAAAACTACTAACAGGAAAACACTAACAGTGAGTCTGTAAATATTAGGCCTTATTTTCTACAAAGTCTCCAAAGCCAACAGCCTACCTATCTGGATTCTAGTTGGCACTGTGGGCAAAGCCACTCATCTTCTCAGGGATTCAGTTCCTCCATCTGAAAGCTGATTTGTACCAGATGATCTCTAAGGTCCCTTCCAGATCTAAAACACGATGGTTTCAAGTTTAAAATTACACACATTATATCAAATGGGCTGTATTGCATGGAGCTTATTTGTCATCTTATCCACACTAAATTACATTCACAGGAAAAAAATTTCATTCCCTGCAATTCACATACATCCACAAACACATTCATAATATGGCTGGTGATTTCAGATTTGTCCCAAGATATTATCTCGGTAGTAAAGTATTTTTTCCCATTACAGATAAATTATAAACCAGATGAAACCTTTAAGGTTACGGGACCTGCTTGAATCAATTTCTATTTGCACCACCACCACCATCCACCGAACATACACTTCCTGAAGGATGCTCTGTCGTCTCCATTTCCATGTCAACGGATTAGTTTCAACACGTATATATTCCTCAGGCAGGTCTGTGAGATGCAGGCTTTAACAGGATTGGTTACCCAGTCTCCTAAATTCATACTGGGTATTTACAAATGTCCAGCAGAATAAATCTCTTTCTTTGCCAGGTGATCATTACCAGGATAGACAACTTTAATGTAAACATAAGACAATGGTCATCATCATTATTCTGATGGTTTGGCACAAATTACTACCAGGAGAGCTTCCAGGAGCCAGAGACAATTAAAGTCTGAGTTCAGAGAAGCTGCCCCCAACATCAAGCATTGCTGATTAGAATGATTTGGAAGTAAATATGTTTCAGCAAATTGGCCCAAGTCTTCCAGGAGGAAGTTTGGCCACGTGATCCATTCTGGCGTGACCTGTTTCAGGAGGTACAGGTTCTGGCCAGGCCCTGCCATCAACCCCTTGAATAAATGAGGACAAATCATTTAAGCATTCTGGAAGGTATGAGTGGAAAGTCTCTGCAGTCCCTTCCAGTTCTAAAGTCTATAATGAATCTTTTGCTAGGACTCTCTGCTATATGCTCCTGAGTTACCTGCACATCTTTCTGGTGCACTAACAGCCTCTTACAATTTCCTCTCTCTCACTTTCTCTCCAGCTAAGCTTAAAGCACTATGTGCCACAGACGTTTTGTCTATTTTAGCCCCCAAATCCAGGGAAGAATATCACAGCATGGTAGACATGTTTGATGTTAATAGTAACTAATATGTTTTTAGAGCTTTCCATAGATTGGGCACTGTTTAAAGTACTGTGTGTATATGTCCTTAATCTTCTCAATTACCCTAAAAGGTAAGTATCACTGTTACCCTCATTTTACAGATAAAGAAACAGAAGCCCACAGAGAGTAACTAAAGTTGCCAAAGGTCACAGAGCAGGTGATCTGGGATTCAACCCAAGCAGTCTCACTTCGGAGCCCACACTCTTACCTGCTACGCTCCACTGTCCCCGCAAACACCCAGTTGTTAGATGTGTGGAAGGATGAATAAACAAAAATGCCCCATTTCTTCCAGAACACCCTGAAGGGCTGACTTGAGCCACACCTAGAACGTTTTAATGTCCTACTCACCACATTTTCAGAACTCTGACCTCACTTTTTCTGCACCTTCATCATCTGCAGTCCTCAGGCCCAGCTGCAGAAACCACCTGAATGTGGCTGTACTTTTTTAAAAAAGCTTTACAAATTCTCTTTAAAAGCAAAAAATAATGCAACAGGCTTACGGCAACAGCTAAGGTAGGGACATGTGGAAAGGATGTCGAGCTGGATGAAAAGATGAGAATCCCCAGGAAAGGGTAAGGAAAGGAGAACAGTACAAGGGCACGTGACTGAGCTGCAAAGACCTGTGCCCTTTCATCTGATCCAGCTGCCATCCCACTAGGATTCCTGACGAGGAGGGTGTGAGAGGTGGAGCGGGGGGAAGAAGAGAGGTAAGGGGTTATGCAGGGCAGGTGACCCACGTGTGGGCCCTGGAGCCAGCGTGCCTGAGTTCTCAACCTGTGTCTGCCACTGGGGAAGTACGATGCCGTCTCCACAACTCAGCATCTCCATCTGATACCCTGGCAGACACAGGGGCCATAGTGAGGCTTAAAAGAGATCAGGGCTTCATACAGCGGCTGGCACACACAAGGCACTTCAAGGGGGTAGGTAATTTGGAGACTTGTGAGAAATTAAGTTTCAGGATATCTATCATTAAGATCAACAAACATTCTTTGGCACCCTGGCAACTATGCTTATTGTGATGAGTAAAATGTACTTGCATGGAACCTGAAACTGAAAAATCAGAGCAGCCCAGGGAAATATGTCAGAATCTGCATCCCATATTCTCCAGCCCCCACAACGTGGAACGATGTTGCGAGGGGAAAGACGGAGGAAAACATCTCTAGCAATGGAGCATTCATTTTCTCCTAATTAAATCTGTTCCTTTGGAAGCAGGATCAATGTTTATCACATGAACAAACATGAAACCGTGTAAGTATTACCCCACACGCTATATCATATAAGTGTTAGTATTTTTCATGAGAGGTAGTTGGGAGCAAGAAATTAAGTGTGAACTATCAGCTCTCTCATGAGTATTTTAGCGCACAGGTCTTCCTTCTGGAAGGCACCTACTCCTACACCTAGCAGCTAATATGGCTCCTCTCTCTCCATCTCATCCGAAGGGCATGGCAGGACCGCACACTGGGCCTGGCCTTCCTACAACGGAGCCAGGCATCCATTCCCGGGGCGCAGAGCACCGAGGGAGCTGAGCGCCCCTTCCCAACAACCCCTGCTGCTGGGGATGTTCACCCTCGTGAAGAAGAGTCAGCAAGCAGCAAATTTGGTCACCACAGATCACACCCTACTGAGCACCTTTTCAAAAAACAAAAAGAAGAAGTTCATTCTGCAGTTTAAGATTCTTTTAAACCTGTATGATGTTATTCGGTGGCTTAACACCTTCATGAAATATAAATGTCACTTTCACGAAGGATTTGTGCAGCTGGCTTGCCCTGAAGAAAAAGAAAGGGGATTCTAGCTATTATTCTTCAAGTCCAGAGAGCTTGGGTTCCAGGTCTACCTCTGCCCTAACTGGCTATGGATGGTGGCTTAGTCTCTCTTGGGGCACCTTAGTTGCAGTTAAAGCTTGCCTTAAATAATTCTTCAAGGAAAACATAAGGTAGCAGATGTGCTCACGCTCTGAAAAACAAGACTGAAATTTCTGATGCTTTGTTAGTATCCACCAGAGTTTACAATAAACAAGAGAGTCCAACACACTTGAGGCAAGAGTGCTCAATTCTACGTGGAAATGAAAAGAGTACAATGAGGAAGAGAGAAATCTGGGGGGTGGGGCTCTGAGCAGTCTTCATGGACCAGGTACAGTATGAGCTCGTTCATGAAAGACAATCCTAAACAAAGCTACCATTTATTAAGCCCTCGTTTTTTAGGGCTTTACTTAACTATTTCACATAATGCGCCCTGAACTCTGTGAAGTACGTATCATTCTCATCATTCGACCAAGAAGTTAATTCGCCAAAGATCCCGTAAGTACCTAACTAACCGTAGCGCACCCCCTGCCTTCACCGCTGCACTGTGGGACTCAAAAGTGGAAACGAGAGACAATGGAGCCACAGGGCGAGTGAGTCCGAAAAACTAAAATGGACTCATGGGAAACTGAGGAAAACCTAAATAGAGGGAGATCTATGCCATATTCATAGACGGAAGGATGTCAAATTAATCTACATACTCAATACAATCTCATTAGTAATTCCACCAGATTTTTTGTAGGAAATGCCAAGTTGATTCTAAAATTTATAGAAGTAGAAGAAGCTAGGGCAGCTACACTATCTTGATAAAGAAGAGTAAAGTCGGAGATTGACACTAATCGACCTCAAGACATATAATAAAGCTACAGTAATTAGACAGGGTCGCTGACAAACAAGCAGATCAATGGAGCAGAATACAGAGGCCAGAAACAGACCTGCAATTTTACAATCATTGGTTTTTGTCACAGGAACCAATGCAATCCAATGGCAGAAAAGCCAGTCTCTTCAACAAATGGTTCTAGACCACCCATACAAAGAAAAACAGACTTAGACTCCTACCTCACGCCATACACAAAGATTAATTCATGATAGATCACGGGACTAGAAATGAATGCTTAAAGTATAACATTTCAAGGAAAAAATGAGAAAATACCTTCACTAGTTAGGAGTAGGTAAAGATTTCTTAATAGCAAACTGAAAGCAATAGCCAAAGGAAAAAAGTACATAAAAATTCCTCAACATTAAAATTTTCTGCTCAGTAAAGAACACCATTAGGTAAATGAAGCAATAATTTATTTGGGGGAGCAAATATTCAAAAAAACCTGTATCTAAACATGTTAAAAAAAAACTCCAAGTTACTCATAAAAAGGTAAAAGAAACCAACTTTGCAAATGAGTAAAATATTTGCACAGACACTTCACAAAGGAAGATATACAAATGACAGATAAGCATAAAAACCAATTAGAAAATGGGCAAAGAATCTGAATAAACATTTCTCAAAAGAAGACATACAAATGGCCAATAACCACTTGAAAAAATGATCAGCATCATTAGGGATCAGGGAAATGCAAATCAAAACCACAGTGAGATACCACCTCACAACTCTAGGATGGCTATAATTTAAAAGACAGATAAATAACAAGTGCTGGCAAAGATCTGGAAAATTGGAGCCTTCACATACTGCTGGCTGGACTGTAAAATGGTGTAGCCACTTTGGAAAACAGCAGGTCCTCAGACAGTTAAATATAAAGTTATCGTATGATCCAGCAATTCCACTCCTAGGCATATGCTCAAAAGATAGGAAAACACAGATCCACACAAAAACTTGTACAAAAATGTTCACAGCAGCAATTACGCATAATAGTCAAAAAGTGGAAACAATCCAAATGTCCATCAACTGGTTAATATAAAATTATATTAGGTCTCTCCATACAATGGGATCTTATTTGGCAATAAAAAGAAAAGAAGTAGGAATAGATGCCACAATGTGGGTGAACCTTCCAAACATTATATCAAGTGAAAGAAGCTAGCCACAAGGACCACATATTGGATGGTTCCATTTACATGAAATGTCCAGAATAGGCAAATCTAGAAACGGAAAAGACATTACAGTTGCCCAGGGCTGGAGGGGAGAAGAGGAAAGGAGGGTGGCAGTGTTCGAAAACTGACTGTCTGAGGGGTGTACAGCTCTATGAGTACACAAAAAACCATGGAACGTACACCGTATTGTTTTTTTAATCCTCACTCAAGGACATATTTTTTTTCATTGCTTTCTTTTTAAAAAAAATATTTTTTTTTAGAGATAGAGGAAGGGAGAGAGAGAAACATCAATGCAAGAGAGAAGCATCCATCAGTTGCCTCTCGTACATGCCTGGACCAGGGATCAAACCCACAATCCAGGTTATGTGCCCTTATCAGAAATCAAACCCATAACCTTTCAGTTACAGGCCAGAACTGTACACTTTAAATGGGTGAGTTGTATAGCATTGTGAATTACGTATCAATAAAACTCTCTGAAGAAAAAAAATCCCGGGTTTGACTACATTTTGAATGACAAGCATGGTCAAACCTCGATGCCTCTCTGGGCCACAGGTCTGGGCAAGCCAACCTCTCAAAACTGTATCCAGCGCTTCAGGCTGTGAACACACCTAAAGGAACACCTCAGGTGCTGGCAGGTGCTTCGCTGAGAAAGCGAAGTGCAGGTGGCATGCGACCTCATCACTGCCAGGTGCTTCCGTCCACACCCAGCCTCATGTGGCTACTGAGCACTTGAACGTGGTGAGTCGGAGTTAAGTATAAAATAGACACCGGATTTCAAAGACTTGGTTAGTGAGAAAAGCAGAATATCTCATTAATAATTGTTCATATTGAGTTACATTATGAAACGATATGGATAAATTAGGTAAAATTAAATGCTATTAAAATCAATTTCACCTGAGCACTGTAATTTGTTGAATGTGGTACTAGAAAGTTTAAATTAAATATGTAGCTCATATTCTATTTCTATTGTGTGGTACTGGTTTAGATTTTTAAATATAAATAAATCATCAAAACTTGCCCTATCCCCAGTGTTTTGGGGGAATTATTTTATGCAGACTTCTAAATGGTAATTAACTTTGAAGTCCACTCAGCAGTTATAAAATGCCTGCTGCTTGGCAATTATGGAGGCACAAAAGGTTTCTTGTTTGCCACCCGCTGCCAATTGGTCCCTCGGACTAGAGTTGAAGATGCTCAGCATGGCCTTTTAAACATCGGAGTGTCTCAGTCTTTACAAGGCACAGATGCTTCCCGAATCGGGCAGGCCCAGGAAACTTCCTCGGCACTCTTTTAGAAATCACGATCAAAAGGGCTGCCTTTTGAAAATGATTAAAGATGAGACTGAGAAG
The DNA here is from genome assembly GCF_021234165.1 of Pteronotus mesoamericanus. Taxonomy (NCBI): domain Eukaryota; kingdom Metazoa; phylum Chordata; class Mammalia; order Chiroptera; family Mormoopidae; genus Pteronotus; species Pteronotus mesoamericanus. The sequence goes on from NW_026555229.1 coordinate 16,034,865, forward strand.
ATAGACCACTGTTCACAGAATGAAAATGTCTTCTCAAAGGGGTTTTATCAGGAAGGGGCTTTGCATAGCATCCGTGCGGGCTACCCCTTGCCCCCCTCACTCATGAACGATGGATTGTTTGGGAGCTCCTCGCTTCTCCTGCCCGGATTCCTCTTTGACCCAGGCCCATGAGGCAGAGGCAAGCTCAAAACTTTGGCTCTGCTGAAACTTCATAAATATATCCAGAGATATACCTGTGGCCAACAGGGGAAACAGAAATGGACCTCAGATGTGGCAGAATCTGGAGGTAAAGATGTTAGTATCTCAAGGTAGCAGAGCCGAGGCTCCTACCAATACGTCTGGTCGCTGCTTTACCCAGCCAACGCCCAGAGAACTGAGTCGGCCAAACCTTTCCCACGACTCCCTGGGGTAAAGGAAGCAGGCTTGCTGGTGACGTGCTGTGGCCAGCGTTCCAGACAGTGCCGGTACGTGGTACAGCCACAGTTCCCATGTGGGTCTGCCTCATTCCAAACCTAAGGCCCTTGATGAACAATGAGCTATGCTGACACCCCTGTATCCCACAGTGCTCCTCCGGGCTGCATGCTGTGGGGGCAGGAGGTTAGGGTGCTTTTTATTTAAAAAAAAAAAAAGAAGTAGAAAAAGAAAAAAAGATTGCCCTGGACAGTTGGCTCAGCTGGTTGGAGCGTCATCCCATACACCAAAAGGCTGAGTGGTTGATCCCCAGTCAGGACACATGCCTAGGTTGTGGGTTCAATCCCCAAGTCAGGGCACATGTGTATGGAAGGCAACTGATAGGTGTCTCTCTGTCACATCTCTCTCCCTCTCTCTCTCTTTCCCCTCCTCTCTCTCCCTCAAATCAGTAACTATATCCTCAGGAGCGGATATTTAAAAAAAAAAAAGTTTTAAGAAAAGGTATATGAACTAGAATCCTGCCTCCTCAAATGAGATACCCCCTAAACTCCTGCACCTAGTTTTGTTCAGAATCTCCTGTAACAGAAGACAGTTTTATTGGCTTAAATGCCTCTACTTTGTGCATTATGGAAGCAGAGACAAAATATCTCTGGATCCTTTGTCTCTCCTGGGCCTGCATCAGGTAGAAGTGGGAAACACAGTGCTTCGCTCTGTGTCCTATCGCACCTGCGCCGTTTCTTCTCCATGCTCAGAAATGGGAGAGCAGAGCAGGTACCGGCTTGTTCCAGCACCTGGCCCGGGTCACACATCGTGCTCGGCTCTGGCTATAGACAGAGACAAATTCACCACAATCTCTGCTTCCAGGATGTTCCCCGGTCAGTGCCTAACAGGTTGTTTTAAATGGCCTGTGTCTGGGGCAAAGTGTGCTGTAAAGAACAAAGCTCATTTCTGGAGCTAGCGTGTGGCTTGAGACGTCTTCAAATGATAGTGGTTGTTACAAAATGTACCTGACTTAGAGTTTCCAAAGAACGGGCTGTAACACGGCTATTTCCAGATAGACTGTTTTGGGCCAAGGTCATCAAAGCCGTCATTTTCTGGGCTCCTCCCTCCTCTCCCATTATCTGCCAGGCCTGGTAGTCGGCAAGCGTTCGGCTGGCTTAGAAAGCCCTGCGGGGCGGGGCGGAGGGGGGTGTCATGTGGAAAGTTAAGAGAATTATGATGAAAATGTCACTGCAGGCCACCGAACGTCTGGAGGCCTCTGATGGAAAGATTTAAAGGTGCCTCCAATCATCTCCTGGCCAGACTCCTAAGGAGCCAGAATGGCTCCAAAGGAAAACCAAGGGTACCGCCCTTCTCCGTCTCTGACTATGGTGGGCACGGTAATGTCCCCCCCTCCCAAGAGATGTCCATGTTCTAATCCCTGGCACCTGTAATGGGGACTTTGCCGATACAGTTAAATTAAGGGTCCTGAGATGGGGGATTTTCCTGCATTTCCTGGGCAAGCCAATTCTAATCACATGAACCCTTAAAAATGGAGAACGTTTCTCTAGAGAGAAGTTTGAACAGAAAAAGGGTCAGAGTGATGCTCTTCTGATGACTTTGAAGCTGGAGGAAGGGAGCCAGCAGCCAAAAAATGCAATGGCCTCCAGAAATTGGAAAAGGCAAAGAAGTATTTTCTCCCTTAGAGCTCACAGAAAGTCCACAGCACTGCTCACCCCCTGATTTTAGCTGAGAAAGACCCATACTGGACATTCGACCTATAGAACTGTAAGAAAAGAAATTTGTGTTGGTTAAGCCACTAAGTTTGGGGTAGCTTGTTACAGCAGCAAGAGGAAACTAATACACTGGTTTCACTCAGCCAAACAGTGCGATGGTCAGGCAATGGGCCCAAGGAACCAGGGTGGTGACTGCACCGTCAGAACAGACAGCTGCACCAACTAGTCAATTCTGTCCAAAAGGAAGCTCAGGTCTGTGGAATGAGCTGTTCTACGATGGGACTACAAGCACAAAGGCATCAAAGCCCTGGGCACTCTGGGTTGATTCTGTGCACTCTTGCTGCCCCTACTGAATCCTCTTTCACCCCTCAGTCACCTGGAGTCTGCTCAGCACCAACAACAGTACCAGACAGACCTCTTACCATGTGGAATGAGATTAGAGAAACACAAAGCTGTGTCCCCAGGGTCTTGCTCCTAAGACTTTAACCCTCCCCAACCTAACTGAATTGTGGCATGGTGTGTTCAATGCAGAATGATACTTGGAGTGATTCATGATGGCGAGGAGGTGGCTCCTCCCCCAGCTTAAAGTGCCTACGATGCTTCTAGACAGATGGTCGGCTGTAGGCCTGTCCTTCCCCCAAGTACATGCACATTTTTAACGAACATGCTAGTGCCTGGGCACTGGGAAGGCTCAGTTCTTGACAGAGGGCTGGGTGGTTAGAAGGACTGGTGGGTGTCTTCCTCCTCTTTCTTTTTTTTTAAACCTCACCCATGGATATGTTTATTGATTTTAGAGAGAGAGGAAGGGGCAAAGAGAGAGAGAGAGAGAGAGAACATCAATGTGAGAGAGAGAAACATTGATCAGTTGCCTCCTGTACATGCCCTGACCAGGGATTAAACCTGCAACCTAGGTTATGTGACATGACCAGGCATCAAACCCATGACCTTTTGGTGCACGGGGCGATGCTCCAACTGGCTTACCCACCTGGCCAGGGCCTCCCACTTCTTTCTTCCTAAAGGATGAGGTGGTAGTTTACCTTAACCAGCTGTCACTGATACACTTACACGTGTGGGACAGGAGGCTGTTCCACAGTCTCATGTATACCCCCGTCCCCCGTTGGGCTTCTTCCCTGAAAATCTGGGAGAAAATCCCTATCTGTGTCTTTGGCTCAGGATTCCAGAGGAGCTCCTTTTGGTGGTTTTGTGCTTTCCCAACAATCCACCTAAGGGAGTAGTCACCCTACCCATCTGTGAACTTCCTTGAAGTCTCAGTGCTTAATTTCATGAACCCAAAGGGCATCATCAAATAGCTAATAGGGTAATTAAGGACTTAAAAATTGGCTAAATATGGTTCCTGACCAAAGGGATTCCTGATACATCATGAGGAATCTTACCACCATTTCCTGAGTGCTCACTCTATTCCAAGTACCTCTCGTGTATTTTCCAATTTAGTCCTTAGAGCATCCCTAAGATATGAGTATTACCCCAGTTTAGAGATGAGGAAACAGACTGGTAACATCCTCAAGACAATAGTGATAGTAAATGAAGGGGCTGGATTCAAAACCAGCAGGTGTTCTGCTCACTCTGCTACAGGGTCTCCCAGGTTGGAAACTATCTTCTCCCCACAAGCTTGTGGGAAAATGGGGCAATGAATATACACATCTACACAAAGACTGCTCTACATCAATTCTCAGTCAAAATCAACCTTCCCCAGCGAGTTAAGGGAAGAATTTCTGATGACATAACTAAGGCTGGTTTCAACTCTAGAAATATTAATTGAGCGATTACTATACAGAGGCCACACACATAAAGAGAACAGAACCCCTAACCTCTACTAAGAAACCAAGCATGTGTGCCCTCATGCGCACGCACACACACAATTATAATGTAATGCAGAAAATGAGTGTTTCGTCAAAGCTATCAGCGAGAAAAGTGATTCAAAAATAAGCAGCAGCCACAGCAATTAATTCAGTGAGCTTCAGAGGGGAGGTGCACACAGAGCAGACACAGGAGGAAAATGAGAGGGGACACACAGCACATCTCCGCACAAATGGAACATCTTCGTATTCTCAGAGGAAGTGGGGAGGTAGGGCAGGGCTAGGTTACAGATCAGAGATGACTGTGAAGATGATATTAAGGAAGGTTTGGATTTTACTGCCTATTTTTTTTTAATTATTCTTTTTGTGTATTTTAAATACATTCCATGGGAAGACTCCTCAGCGTGGAAGTACAATGTTCACAGCTGTGCTTTAAGGGACTTCTGTAAAGAGATCCGGGGATTGGCAATGGCCAATGGGTCCCTAAGAAAGCGACCGGCCAGGCACAAAACCTGTCCTCCTGACTGTTCTGAGAGTCAGTGAAGTCTGAAGAGAGAAAGCCTAGATTCCAGCCCCAGCTCTTTCACCAGCGAGCTCTGCGACACGGGTCAAGTTGCTGAACTTCCTGAACCCTAGTCCCCGCATATCTTAAACGATGCGGTTAAAGTAAACAATGGCTAAAGCCACATCCACCTTTAAAATGTTACGATTCAAAGTTATAAATTTTTGCACACCACGAGGAAAGTGCCTTTGTATCACATGGAGATAACTAGCCCTGCCCTATTACTTAGGTCTCCTCAGGGAAATAGTTTGTATAAAGTATTTTTTTAATGTATATATGTTAGTTAACATCCAAGTGCAAGCTTCTTATTGTGAATGTTTCCTTGATGAAATTTTAAAGAGTATTAAAGAATATTTCCCATTGCCCTTACCAAATCCTAGACCTGTCTTAACTATTGGCTTGGCCAAAAAGTCCATGTAGTTTTTTCCATTAGAGAAAAGACACATTTTTCATTTTCACCAATAACTTAACTGATTTGGATATTTTGAGTGCGTTGGCTGTCTCCTGCATGGTACAACGTTGATTGTTCTCAATTAGTGTCTTGATTTGATCACTATCAACTTCAACTGGTCTCAACGACCATAGAGCATCGCCCAGTGAGAAATCTCCGGCACAAAACTTCTCAAATCACTTTTTACACGTTCGATCAGTCACAGCCCCTTCTCCACACACTGCACAAATCATTTCTTGCATTTCAGTTGCATTTTTACCTTTCTTGTCACAATGAAACATAATAGGCCAAAATGTTGCATATTTTCTTCCATATTAAATTGGCTGCACAAAAATTCACCAATTCTGAGAATTTTTTAAATGCACACTGATATGACAGCTGTCATAATACAATCTAAAAAAGTTGTTTTGAATTAAGTTAAAGACAACTAAGGGCTACTAGAGCCATCTTATGGGGGAAAAAAAACTTTTTGGCCAACCCAATAAAAACAGCTGCCAACCTTTTCCCAACTCACCTCCTTAGTGAAGAAAAATAATCTGTTGGAATATACCCACAAATTTAAATTCTAACTGCAATATAAAAGCTAATGCTCTGTGACAGGTATTATTTCACCCTTCCACAACACCTAAATCAAGACCCGCGCATGCAAGCTTATTTAAAATGAATTCAGCCAAGTTATGAATCAACTGCATTTCCTTCTGCAAACAGGACCGTGCAGAAGGATTCCCTTAACACGTGGCCGTGCCTACAGAGGACGAGTCGATGTTATTACTGGGATCATATCGGGATCCCCACACAGAGAGAACAGCCAAGGAAGACAGAGAAGAAGGCAAACCTGTCTCTTTCTTCCTTAATGACTCACTTTATCTTCATGCCAACAACTATCTGATCCTACAAACCAGTGGGAGGCTCAGGTAAGAGTGCTGCTCTTGTATGTCAAGCTCTCTGAACCTGCTGGTGGACTCTGGAAACTTTAATAAACAGGTTAAAAATGAAACACTCCATACGACTCAGAAATAACATGAGCAAAAACACCAGTCACTCCGTCCTCCCAGGGAATATACATTAGAGTCTAATTTGGCAGCCCTCCAGGATCTTGTCTTAAAGAGCTGCTGGGTGATTTAAAGAGATGAGTATTTTAGTGCCTTGACTTCTCTTTAAATATACACCATTTGAATGAATCCAGTGGTTGTAAATATCAAGGCATTGTATTTACAATTTCATATCTCAAAAAAAATATTCTCTTCCATTTTTCTTCAAACCTTTCAAGATACTTAAATGATTCCTAATTTTATTTTAAAAAAATACATTAATCCTGGTGTTTAATGATGATAAAGGACTTGCCTATTTTTGTAACAAATCACCAGAACAAAAAGCTATTATAGAGTAATTAGACAAGTCCTTTCACATAGATATGGAGAAGGGAAGAATTACAAATTGCTTTTTACAGCTTGTTCTGAAGTTTTCTAAGGTGCAACACTTTTAATCATTAAACTCCTCAAAGGTGTTAAGAAGTAATGAGGAGCATTATGGGGCAACCTTCAATTCTGGAGCCCTGAAGCCTCAGATCTTCCCAGGTGACAACTGAGGGCCGTCACCAGGCTGAGACCCCCATCTTCGATAAGCCCATTCAGAGATAATTGCTGGAAAGCCCACTTTTCACGTTTTCCTTTTGGGGGTCCACAGAGATCTCTGGTCTTTAATTAAATATAGTTTGCTATATTTAGAATGAGTAACTTTGAGTACAGGCTGAAACCAGGATCATAAATAGCCATCCTTAGTTCTTTTTTTGTTATTATATAAAAGGTACAATTATTTTTAATTGAGTTAGCTTTCTGAGTGCACCTGGAAGTATGTAAGCAGATTAAAATATAAGGATTCCCTGCCCCAGGGAGTTCCCAGGATTCACTCCCTGCATCTCAGAGCAGCCCAGATAATGATGTTCCCACAGCGTCAGCCCGGGCAGACCCTGCCACAGCCTGGCCTGGCCCAGCCCAGATGTGCCTCGATTTAAGCACCCGTGGCTCACTGTTCTCTCTGGTGGCACTCTCTCCGCTCTGCCTTACCAGACCAGAAGCTCCCTGGAGGCACGGTCTGTCCCCTTGGTCACGGGGGCCCTTGCCCCATCTACCCAGAGCCACAACCCATCAGATGCTCTCAGTCCATCAGCACCTTCCTCCTTCCAGGGCATCTGTCCTGGCTTCCTCTTTGAAAAGCCAAGGATCTAAGTACTTTGCCTCGTTTCTTGTAATAAACATACTTGATTTTTCACTTTTCCCCCAGCACAAGTTATATATAAAGGCCCATCTTACCTAAAAAGGGGAAAGAAGAATTATTTCCCTTAGACCTTTCTAACACGGCTTTGGGGAAGAGTCTGTCACTTACTATCACCAACATTCCCTGTGGTGGATGGCCGGAGCGGGCAGCTGAGGATCGATTCATTTTTGGATATGGCTTCTTTTATCCCTTTCCTCAGCTCCTGGTTGAATGAGCATTTTAAATCTCCCTGCTCTTTGGGAGAAGGTAGAACTGTACTTGCATTTACAACCCTTGACAAATGCAGACTTTTTGTGCTAAACCAAAGCAGAGCTGATTATCCACTGTCTTTTTTTGGCAGGGGGGTACCTTTCAAGGGAAATGCCTACAACCAGACTGCCTTTGCTTCCCCCTCCAGTGAATCTTTTAAAAGCCAAGAAGAACTTCTAGCTGTGGGAACCCATTTCCTTCTCCCCTGGCCAGGGTCAGGCCCGCGTTTAACCAAACATCATCTTGGGATGCAGTGAAATGGGGAGACAAGCAAAGGGAGGAAGCCGGCTCCAGCCGGTGTGGGGGCACAGGGGCTAGAATCCTAGAGCTGAGCCAACGCTTTCACCCGGGGTGTGAGTTCCTGAATCCTGCCTTTGCCGGACACGCAGAATTGGGAACGACGCCCCTTCGGCAGAGAGAGTGGCCTGGGGCGGAAAATGTTCCCTCCAGTCCCCAAAAAGAAGGCTGCCAGCGTCTTCTCGGACATAAAAGGAGAAAAGTGCCCACTATTTCACATTTATAAAATTACCAAGTAAGGACAAATCACTAGGAAGAAAACAAGCTAAATGAATGTGGTTCCAGCCTTCCAGGAGGCAGGTGATCTGAGAAAAAACAGACCCAGAGGGAAAAAAATGATTAAAAGCAGGCAACTGATGAAAACTACTAAATAAGTCCCCACTCTATACACAAATTAAACATACACTATGTTTAATCCATATGCGGGAAGAAGCAGCTGTTATAATTAAATAACATTTATTTAATCAAGAAAGGAGTTGAAAGAGGGAAATGAAGGTCCAGTCCAGCCACTACCTCTGTGAGGCTCCCTGTCTTCCAAGAAATTAAGGGACAACTTCATCTGTGCTTCCAGAACAATTTATACATCCCCCCCTCCCCGTCACCACATGGACTATATATCCTGTGATTATCTGTCTTCTCCGCTACACAGGAAAAGTTTACTTCTACGCAGCTCTCTTTCAACCCCCACAATGTAATGTTAGTAAAAACTTAACTTCAGTGCTTCTTTTCAGCCAGGCATTGGGATAAGAACTTGACGTGCATTATCTCATTTAATCATCACAAACTTACAAAGCTAAACTATTATTAATTTATAAAACATAATATATTTATATGGTTCAAAAACATTCAAATACAAAAAACATCAGTGAAGTCCCCCGACTCTGTCCAAATTCCCACCCCCCTTCACATGTAACTATTATTATTAATGTCATATATATCCATCCAAAGTTTATGTATATATAAGACATGTTTTATACTAAAGGTAGCACATTATACAAGTTGCTCTGTACTTTGAAATTTTTATTTATCTCGGAGATCTATGCTTTTTATAGCTATATAGTATTCTACTCTGATTGTACCATAAAATATTTAACCACACCTCTATGGATGGAGACTTCCATGATTCTATATTACAGATGAGAAAACTGAGGCTCAGGGAGGTTAGGTGACTTGTCCAAAGTCACACAGCGGGTAGAGGAAGGATACAAGCCTACGCTCTTACCTGGTGCCCTGTATTTACTGCCTGCCACAACACCTGATATATAGGAGATACTCAATAAACACACGTTGAGTAGATTAATGAACCAATGACCAATAGTAAAGAGGAGGAGAAGGGGGAGGAGAGGAAGGAGCAGGAGGAGGAGGAAGGCTGCTCTCTATCCTCAATCCTTCACTGCTGCCACTGCTCTTCCTCCGCCCTCTGGAGATACCTGCATCCACATGCATCCATTTCTGGATCATCATAGTAGTAGAACAAAGAGGTTTCCAGCCATTCCTGGGTCCTTCCTGGTCCCCACACATTATTTAATCCTATGCAAGCCCTGGGTACAGGACATCTTGGAATGGATCCAAACATCACCTCGGTCTGGCCCAAAGCCCCAAAGATCTCTCAATGAGGTCACAAGGGAGGGAGGAAAGAGAGTTCTTGGGGGCAAACAACATCTGTGCAGAGATCCCCGGGCGTCCCACGGACACATCTGAGAGCCAGTGTTGGATTAGACCGCCAACTTCCATGCTTTTCTCCAAGATTCACAGCTAGTTTTCCTCTACAATGCAGACATCCTGAAAACATTCAACTTTTTCTAAAAGTGCCTGAAAGCTGACATATGTAGCCTTGTCTTTACACTGTTGTACAAGTGGCTCAGCCATCCAATAAATTTAACACCGGAATTATATACAACATTAAGTGCGTTCAAACACAGCTGATGTCTTCGTGGGCTCTTTTGTGAACAGCTGCTGGGAAGGTGCCGCATTTGACAGCAGGAAAGCTGTGTCTTTCAACATTACAGGCCTTGGTGAATGCTGGCCTGAAAGGTGACCTCCCTGCGACCTCGCAGGGTATCAGAATGGTTTATTTCTTCTGACATGCAAGTGTTAGAACACCGCAAACTCTGTCATCTGCATTCAGCCTTCCAGTCCCTCAAAAGATAGGAACAGCTGTCTTCGAAAGGCCTGGACTTAAAATTACTCCGAATGTGACACACACCAGCCCCTGTCTACATTCTCAGTATATATTCCCAACACCTGTGCAATTTCAGTATCTATTCCACATACCTGTGCAAGTGCACAGGAAACGCACACCCGTCTTGCGGCTGACACTTTGCTGTCATGTTTGATAATAAGAGCTATTTATTTAACAAGAGCTCAGAATTACAACTTAATTGGTTGTAATCTGCTCGAGAACGAATAATGTCCTCTACAATTATTCTAACCTAATCCATTTAATCTAAAATCTATGGGACATTACGGATTTTTCTGAGACAGAATATTTAAAATCTCTTCCCCCACATTTAATTTAAATTATTGATGTGCAAAAGAAATGGCCATTCCTTCTAAAGGCTGCACTACACAAAATAAAGTCTATAATTCTTGCCCATGTTTTTGCTTGCTAGCTATAGAATTAGCGTTTGCAATTCCCCTAATGTGAGAAACTTTTAAAGCTTATGTGTTTTTCCTTTTCCTCAATGGGGCTCACACTGAATGAAACATGTGGATAGAAATCTCAAAGCAGGAATATCATGATCCATGCCCAGCTGTATTCAAAGCCAATGGGAAAATCTATTTTACCAAGATGCAGAGAGAGAACGATCAGCTAGCCAATCACTCAACAAACAAGTTCATCTTCATTCATGGGTTTCCACTATAAATGTTTACATTTATGGTTCTTCCTAACACAGCATGTTAATAAATTCTGTTCAAACAAAGCCAGTGCCTAAACACCGCTATGCCCTGCATGCCTTGTGTTTCTCAGGTTTCAAGTAATAGTCAAAATGCAGATCACGATGGAACAATTTCTTGACATTTTTGTTTTATAATTATTATTATCACAGTACAATTCTAGTGGGGCCTTGCCAGATATATATCAGAGGTGAAAATCTTTCTAAAGTAAATCATTATGAAATCCCTTTCCTTTATGCCGTGCTGGAAGTGCAGTGTCTAAAGGTCTTTCGGGAAAATAAATAATGGAAATTTTGTTATTGATCTCATGCAGAGGCAGTGAATCTAATGAGTTATTGTTATTTTACCCACAGCAAATATTATGAGGTCCAAAATAATAACATTCAATTAAAGAAAGAAAGCCAGATAGGATGCAAGATAAAAACATGATTTAACAATGAGTTCCTTTCCGTACTTCCTAAATACTAATTTAGTCCGTCAAGCATTTAGAATGAAATTCTTTTTTAAAAGTTGTCTCCCATGCCACAGCAATAACTGAAATGATTATTTATCTTGTGATAGATGAGTATCAGCTTCGATAAAGGTTACTGGTCCTCATTAAAAGATAAGTTATACTTGGAGCTTTTTTTTTTAATCTAGTAATAATAACAAAACCTTAAGCTAATAGTCAAGTGTCCTAGGATTTCTCAAAATTTGCGAAGAGTTAAACTCGAGCAAAACTCTAACAGCAACTTTGAAAGTGTCGCCCCATCGAACCCTGTTAGCATGGCTTCCCATTGCATGGGTTTGGGGGTCATGAGACTAAAACGTCACAATGTGTCCCTCAGAGCTTTGCTAGATCCAGGAAATCAGAGTCCTTCATAGGAGGACAAAGGACATCTACAGCAGGTGTCCGTCTGATTTTTCCATGTTGTATTATAAGAAATGGGAAGCCATTGTATTTTTAAATTATGTGTCTGGTTTATGAAGCCATCAAGAAACTCCAAGTGACTTTTGAGTTTTAGGAAGCAGCTGCCGTAATCCTAAATCTCGGGACAAAGCTCCCACTGTTCTGTCCAAGCTGACCTAACGCACCCGCCGTTCACTCCCGTTGTTGGGACCCGTTTGGCAGCTCTGTTCGCGCAAGCTAGATGGTGAGGCCTCCCAACACCAGGCTCACTTACTCCGCTTCACTACTGCATCAGCGTTCCAGTGCCCAGATAAATGCCCCAGCCACCTCCCCAGGCAGTGAAAAGTAAGACTCAGACCTTGACACTCAATGGCTATTTTCATTCTCATCAACAGGAACAAAGCCACACTTGCCAAAAGGCATTTCCTAGAGACAGATTTCTTGTCAAGGGGATGAGTCTTACCATCTCTCAAAACTGAAAGCAACTAAAGAAAGAATGACTCGCCTTGAACTTTGCCCTTCATGGTCACCTAACACAACACGTGGGTGGCGTAAAAAAGAGGGCCCTCAAAATAGTGGGGAAACGCCTAGAAAGAAAATGTCTTTCTACCCTCAATTCACCATACAGTATCACAGTAACTTTCACTAGCTTTTCTAGCCCAAGCTGCTTGCTAAAGAATAGAGACTATATATGCATTTCTCCAACCTAGCATCCTATATAAATATCTGCAGACCAAATAAATACATAAGGAGTAAATGAATGAACACTAGCCAGCAGATCCAGGGCTCACCCTAGGTCAGGGATGATACTAAACTTTTAATCTTCAAGACAATTCCATGGTGGGTATAATTAAGATCATCCCATCTTACAGATGATGAAACTGAGGCTTAAAGAGGTTAGGATTGCCCAGCTGAGACTCACGGAGTTAGCATCTAACACTAAACCCTCTCCTCCAGACCTTGTGCTGGATTCAGCCACTATGACAAAGTGCTTGAGAGTGAACAGATTAATAAAATGACTCAATCTTCAAGAGCAAGTCCCTACTTAAATACACCTATTTTCACATCAAGGATAAACCTACTTTCACACAATGGATAATCTATGATTTCATAACTCATTGGGTTTCTAAAATGTGTGTCTTTGCAAAACAACCCTCTCAGATACTGAACCCACAAAGCGTCTTTTACCAGAAGACCTTAAAGAACTTTTAAAACCAACAACAGGAGGATAAAACCAATTCACATATATCCAAGAACCTGTCACCAAGAGGATCACGGTCCCCAAGCTTTCATCCAACTGTTCTGTGAGCATTTCAAATTGCCTGGAAGAGACTGAGAAAACAAGAGAGGCCTTGGAGAACCAAATCTGTCAAAACAAATCTCAACCATGCAATTTCTCAGCTCTTATGGTGCCTTCATTCGGATGCAAAAATGCACAGTCTCAGGAGGTCTCGGGAGCCTCCCCGCGAAGTGTCTGCATTGTTTCCCTTCAGGATGCTAGGCATCCTCAGCTGATCCGACCAGCAGCTCAATGGGTATTAATACCTACTGCCACATGGTGCAGATGAGTTTGGGAATGGAATTAAAATGCATTGGCTGAGGTTCCACTTTGGCAGGAAACAGAGGCTCATCAGAAGCAGGTACCATCTGGAACTGCTAAGATGGTCAAATTGGATATTTTCTAAACATGGGAGTGTTTGCCATGCTGTTTGTGATTGTTAGATACAGGTGAGGACTGAAGGTTTTTCATGGGCAGCATTTGCTAGCACTGGCTAGACGACTGTGTATTTTCTCAGGGGGCTAACTGGAGAAATCCCCAGATTCAGAAAGAAGGTTCTTCAGCACTAGGTTTAGGAAAAGCCACTTGCTACCCAGCTATTTTCACCGAAAGGCAGCGAGTAATATCCAAGGATCTGAAAAGCGGGATCAAGTACACAATCCCTGAGCAAGAGTTTTGATCTTGAAAAATGGTGATTTCCCAAATGGAAATTTTAAAAAAAGAAAAAGCCGTCAATCATACCACAGCTGTGTTTACACGTAAAAAGTGAAGTGGAAAAACTGAGGCAATTACCCAGATGATTTCAATCAAAACATCCCCTCAACTGAAATATCTAGAAAACTGAAGCCATAATATGGGGGATTCTTGTTCTTTGGCTTGGATTATACAGGTAATTGCTTCTTGCCTTCACTGTTCTTATTTAGACACAGTCTAAAACCCATCCTATGCATTGACAGTTGAAAGTGCATATGAGGTCTGTCCGGAAAAAGTCCAGCCATTTTTTTAATATAACGAGAGCAGTTAGCTCAACATTACTGTAACCTGGCTGCCAAGGAGAATGGACTGGAATGCACACGCATGAACAATGACAATTTCACTGTACTAGTCAGTGGGGGTGGTGGATGCTGGTGAGTGAGCATGTGTACTGTGTGGCTGTCACATTCAAAATGACTGAGCGAGTAGAGCAACGCATCTGCATCAAATTTTGCATTAAGCTTGAACATTCCTCTGCAGAAACTATTCCCATGATTCAGAAGGCCACAGATAGAGGCAACTGGTGATTGGCAGCTTTGTCACAACAACGCGCACGCTCAAGCATCACGTCTCATGCAGAGTTTTTGGTGAAACATCAAATCACCCAGGTGACTCAGCCCTCCTACAGCCCATATTTGGTGCCCTGTGACTTCTGGTTTTCCCAAAACTAAAACCACCTTTGAAAGGGAAGAGATTTCAGACCATCGATGAGTTTCAGGAAAATACAACGGGGCAGCTGATGGCGACTGGGAGAACTGTGTGAGGTCCAAGGTGCCTACTTTAAGTGGAACTGAGCTATCATTGTCCTATGTATCATGTTTCTTGTATCTTATATCTTCTTCAGTAAATGCCTCTATTTTTCATATTACATGGCTGGGTACCTTCTGGACAGACCTCGTACTTAAGAACACACGTGTCTGTGGTGACAATTACATGTAGATGTAACTCACCATAGGCCAGAATCAAGTCTGAAGTTTTGTAACCCTGTTTTGACAATTTGACTATAAACATAAATCATTCCTTTTAAACTCCACTCCCTATAATACATCGCTTAAACAGATAATGACAATTTGTCCCCCCAAAACAAAATCCGTATACAGTAAAACAAACCCTAAATACTGCCCTTTCATTATTTGGAGAGAAGGCATCCATGAAAATGGAGTTTTTAATAAAAAATAACCCTTTTGAAAACCACCCCTTTTAGCTTCAGAAATCACAGAAAAAAAAAAATTACCTCCCTTCTAAATATCCTCACCTTGATGTTTGAACAATCTATTTTATCCATCCTCTCAGAAAACAATTTCCATCATTTCTTATGGGACACTTAAAACCTTACTACACTTATGCTCCCTCAAATTTAACTTATTTTGAGTTATATTATCTACCTGCAGAGCATATTCATATGTTTGTGTCACAAAGGAGAAGCAGGGAATGTCACTAACTCAAATCCAGCCCAAAACCATAAATCCATTTTAATTACAGATACGGGATAAGCACACATGCTGAGAGAAATGAATAGGGGAGGGCAGCACAAAGAGAGTTATCTTTTGCAGAAAAATTAAAAATTGCAGAAAGAATTCAGTAACCAGGGAGGCCTCCTGGAACCTTCTGTTTGAATCCTTTTATCTCAGCACCCTGGTTAAAATTTGGTGCTTCTCATTTCCAGTCAGTATAGTAACCTAAACAAACCCAGGTATACAACTATGCCCCCTCCCAAGAAAAGGAAAATACAGAGAAAATACCAAATGTGATGTAATTTAAAAAATGAAAGCAAGATAAAAAACAATCACATGTCAATAAGGCAATAATTTTCAACTTGGGCCACAGAGGTAGAATCATCTGGGAGCTTTAAAAATACCTCTGGGAGTGGGGTCCACAGGACCTAGAGTTACCAGGTGATTCTAGTGAGCTGCCCATCTTGAAAATCACTGTGACAGGCACACGAAAGACCAGCCACCGTGGTCACAGGCCCTTGTCCAGGAAACTCTCAAAAATCTCATTGCATGAAACCAGCAGCCAAGAAGGTCCAGATCTTGAAAACAGGCCTGGAGTATCTTTGCTCACTGGTGTGAGGACAAGACACAGGAAGAAGCTTGAATCTTATAGGAATGAGGAGTCTCAAGGGCTTCTCAATTCTTCATGTGGCATGTGAATTCCAAGGAACCTGGCCCAGAGAAGGCACTCCAAAAACACTGGTAGAATTAATTATTCAGTAATGCTTTAAGTAGACTTCAACTTTATTGATAATAGTTCCTTTTACAAGACATAGGAGACAAATCGGGGAGCCAATTGTGTGTTCTAAGGGCCGAATCACACAGGCCCATCATCGTGAATTTCTTCATTCCAGAGTGTGGCCCAGGTGGGGTGAAGGGGGACAGGTGATCACAGCTGGAGACCAGGAGGGCCTCGGACTTTGTTTTTCACTCTCTGCAAAGCTGGGGGCAAGTCTTGGATAGTCCCTAGACCTGAGCTCCATCTAAACACTGCAGGCTTGCTCTCATCAGGGGGGGAGAGGAGCAGCCGTTCCTTTCCCTGGGGGCTGAAGGGCATGGAGGGGTACGCTGCCCACAGGAGAGGAGAGAGGAACAACCCTGAGCTGACCTCAAATTCCCAACTGGTACACAGCCTCAACAGCTCAAGTCTCACCTTCCACAGTCTAACCGAAAGGTCCCGCTGGCTCCTTCTGATCCTAAAATTCTAGGGCTCATTGTTTCAGGCTGTCTTGAATCCACAGCTCTTCTACAGTTGAAGAAAATCAAAACAACCAAAAGCAACTTGAACTGCAAAGTTCAGAAAGCCGTTTGCCACGGGTCATTTCTTGCAAGCCTGCCGACAAGTCTATAAAGTATCTAAGGCAGGTATGAACACGAACCCAGTCCACCGTGGAGGAAACTGAGGCCGGAAGGGATCCGGGGCGGGCCACAAAGAATGGGGCTGTCTCTGAAAAGCAAGCAAATTAAATCCCGAGTCTGCCAGCCCTTGTGCTCCAGCAGCCTCTTTTCCCACGTGAGCGCAGTTGGTCCTTCTCAAATGTGACAATGACGACAATGGGCTGAGAAAAGCAGGCAGCCCCCACAGTTCCCGCCACGGTGCATTCCGATGTGAAGGCACACAGGCTGAGTGCTGGCCTGCGCCACCCAGCTGAGTCCCAAGCTGCCCAACATGATTCTCCAGTCCCATCTCACACCGACCTTCTTTGCCCCCTGCTCCCCCTACCGCCCGTCCCTCCCGTCCTCTGCCTGAGTCGCTCTTCCCACCTGTACCAGTTTCCCTCTTACTGCATCTCACGTGGCACCATCTCCCACTCCTAAAGGGCATTTTTTACACTTGAACTTTTCCATATATTTGGGTCTCTCTCCCCTGCAAGACTATATCCATGAAAACAGGACGAATCTGACTTCATCCACCATTTTATCCCCAAATACCTAACCAGGGATCGTGTATGCAAAGCTGTGAGGTCTGCAAATGCAGAGGCCTTTTGGTGACCATGAAGGAGGCATGTGCAGCTGTTGGAAGGTGTCCCTCTGTGGACCCTGGAGGGGACACCCCAATGAAAAGGGCAGATCCAAGAGCTGGAGGTCAAGAAGTCATGTTCTTGGGAACCATGGTGGAAACCTGCTCTAGCTCTGGAGAGCATACAAATTCCAACAACTAACAATTCTCTTTCTCATCTAAGCCTGTCAAGAGGTGAGTTTCCTGTCATTCATAAAACAAAAAACCCTAATGACATCTCTCTTGCCAAGACTGTAAGCTCCAATCAGCATGGTTTTGCACACTTCTGTCTTATCTTACATAAGCGCTGGGCACCAAATAAGTACTTAATAACTTGTGTTCATCTACCTGGCTCACCGCGTTCTCATTTATTCATTTATGCACTCAACAAATATTTGCCAAGTGCCTACTTACGGCTTTCTAGGATTGGGGACAGAGAAGTGAGCAAGCCAGATGAGGTCCTTGTTTCATGCAACTTAATATTCTAGTAAGAGAAACGGGCAAACAAGTAAATCAACAACATACTCTGGAGCGTGTTAAGTCCTAGGCAGATAAAGAAATAGTGAAATGTCATCAAAATTGAGGGAGGAGGAGGAAATATTTAGCTAGGTGGTTATAGAGGACCTCCAGGCTGAAAAGGACAAGGAGAAGTCAGCAAGTGAAGATGACAGAGGAGAACATTCCAGAGAATAGGGGAAGCAAGAGCAAAGGCTCTGAGAACAAGCCGATGTGTTTGAGGGGCAGAATAAAGGCAGAATGACTTAAGAGTCTATGTGTCTTCCAGGGGAAGATGGGGAAGAATGGGACAAGGTGAGGCCAGAGAAGTGGGCGGTGACCAGATTATTTCATAATTCTTCTGCCGAGGGCAGTCCAGATGCCTGTAGGGACAGAGTCTTCACGCCTTTAAATCACCCCATCCTTCAGACCTTCTTACATGGACTTATTGCCATGTGTTCATTGAGGAGAAGAGAGAGTGTGGGACTTAATTCCAGCACCAGTTTGTCCCCTAGCAAGTTCCTTAACCAACCCAGTTTTCAATTCTGTCATTCATCCATTAACCAAGGACCTGGACTTTGAGGCCATAAAAGACTGTTTCTCCAATGTTCTATACTTATTTGCCTTTTTGTTGTCTTTTTTAAAAGGAGACAAAACAATAGGAAATATGAACCCGGCCCTAAAAGACAACTGTCATTGAAGAATTACATTTTCAAAGCATGCGTCGGAAGTGCAGCAGGGCAAAGTCTGCCACTTTGGTCACACTCAAACACAAAGTCTCTGGGTTAGAGACCGCTGTTCTACTGGCCTTTTCAGAATTCTAGAGCAGTGACATGCAGCCATGGCTGCTTTCTGTATAAGGGACATGAGTCCCCCTGAAGCAGGGGCCATAGCCCTGAAGCCTCCTAGTGGCCCCACGACCCCCAGCCACAGCTCCCTCCTGACCCCTGGTGGTGGCCTTGCCCTCACTACTGGCCCCCTGCCCAGGGCAGCAGAAAGAGACCAGCACTGACAAAAAGGCACAGGTTCCAGCCAACTGGTCACCTTGTTGCGGAGCCTGCCTCAGGCTCCTGCCCTCCTGGGGCCTTTGCAATCCACTAACAATGCACTTCGGCCAGTGCTCACAATGACCAGTTCTTCCTTGTAATTTAGGTCTCAGGGTAAAGTCACCTCCTCAGAGAGTCCCTCTGGACTTTCCTGTATAATGGAGCTTCCCTCTCCCCTCCATTTCTTGTCCTATTGGCCCAGCTTCTTTAGGATAGTCATTGCCGTCAAAAACCACCTGTTGGTTTGAACTCATATGTCTCCTCCACTAGACTGAGTTCAGGGGTCTCGTCTGTCCGGCCCGTGCCCATTTCCCCAACACCTAGCACACTGTTCAACCCCCCAAAGGTTGTCTTGGTAAGTATTTGTGATGGACTGAGGGCAGAACCACCCAAATATCTTTGGCAAAGCATCAGAGAGCAGGTGGCGGGCAGGAACTGGGAAGATCCCCAGGAATCATCTGGGTGCTGCAAAATAGTTTTCCACTGTGACAGCACATCTAGGGTGGGAGTGGGGAGAGCTGAGGGACACGTACCTTCCCCTCAGGGCAATAGGACACAAATTCATGATGTCACTGGGTTAGAACCACTGGGGTGGCCCATAGAGTCCACTCTGCCAGAGAGGAACAGGAGGGTCTAGCAAAGGAAAGTAAGTTATTCCATGGGGCGTTCAGAGACTCAAGCCCAGGTGTGTGACACATGCAAAGAATTCTTCAAGTCCCCAAGGCCAGTCCTCTTGTGGGTTCAACACCTCTGTCCAGAGAATTCCTTTACCCCGGAAGCTGGGAGGGAGGAAGGTCTGCCAACCCCAGCATCCCTTACAGCACGTGGAGATGCAGGGGTGGGGGTCAAGTCCATGGTCAGGGCCTACGGAGCAAAACCACCAGATTCACGGGGTCAGGGGGGCTATGCGTCTGCAAGGGGGACCTGGAGGAAGGCTGACTGAGAGAGGGGAAGGAACCAGAAGGCACAGGTTGCAGAGGCTGCGGCTCTGGTGCCTTCCTGGTTATAAAAGGCACCTCAGATGAAATGGAAAACAAAAGTAGACCTTTTATTTATTTATTTTTACAATGATGAAATATGAAACCGCTGAGTGTGAATTTTTCTATGTTAGAGTTTCTAAACAACACTTAGTACATGTTTTATGTCTTAAGTTAACTACTTGCTGGGCATGCCTGGCTCACGTCAGAGTGCGTATCTAAAACGCTGCTCAGTTCTGCTCTTGACAGGAAAATTCTCCATTCTTCTTAGAATATAACCCATGTGCGATCCCATAAGCACTCACCTCCCTCAGTTCCCAAGGTACACCAGCAGCAGGAGCAGCCCCAGGACCCCCGGAGGGGCCCTTTCTGGAAGGCCTGTCTATCCACGTAGGCTGTGCTTTCTCTCAATTAAAGGCGAGGGATGGAGGAGCAGGTCACCGAGCACCCGTGCCCGGGCCCACTGGGGCGCAGGACTGTTTGGGGACGCGCAGGAACAGCGAGGCAGGCCTGCAACGTGTCACAAGGGAGACACAGCTGGCTCACAGCCACACATGCTATCTCACCACTCAGCTCCGATCCTCACAGCGACCTTACAGAGGAGCTGTTACCCACATTTGACAAATCAGGAAACAGAGGCTTCAAGCAGTTAAAGAAGTTGTCTACGTTATGAAGGGATGAGCCGGGCTGCAAACCCAGCTCTGACTCCACATTCCTTCCACCACAGAACTCCTGCTAGCTGCCCCTCACCCAAGGGAGAGGAAAATACCTCCCGAATGCCAGGTAGCGCAGTTGGTTGGAATGTCATCCCAATATGCCAGGGTTGTGGGTTCGATCCCCAGTCAGTGCACATACAAGAATCAACCAATGAATGCATAGATGGGTGGAAAAACAGATCGATGTTTCTCTCTCTCTCTCTCTCTCTCTCAAATTAATAAAGAAAAAAAATTTAAAACTACCCAAGATTCTAACACTCCTCTTCCTGGATCCTCAGGTTTAAGAGAGAAGGTGAGTTTAATATGATTGAGATACGGCCAACATAACTTAGTAGAACTATCCAGCACGCAGCTGCACGGATGGATCTAAAAGAGGGCTCCTCACATTGAGACGGCAGAGCCTGAACCCACACAGGAAATACTGGTCAGAGCACCGAGCCCACAGAAACTCCCGAGGTGTGAGAGGCACACAGGTGGAAGCAGAGACCGCGAGACGGCCCCATCGTTGAACGGCTATAGTGACCCAGCCAGCCAGGGCAGGCCCTCAGCAAACTAAACCAGGGTCAAAGACAGGGAAGCATGAGGGAAAACCTCTGGCCAAGTCCATGGCTTTCTTCCTAAGCCTCCCTAATATTAGAAAGATGCCACAGTTTCTTGTTAAAATACAAAATAGGGCTTAGGCCAGAGAGGGCAGAGAAACAAAAGCATTTGGTTGCTTTTGTTCTTGACCTAACAATCAAAAAGGCAACAAGCCGAATAGCATGCAAGAAACTAGGCCACTGGAGTCGGACCAACTTGGCTGGAATTCAGAATCTTCCAGCAACTAGCTGTGTTGCCTTAGGCTAGTCACTGAACTTCTCTGAGCTTTGGTGTCCTTTTATGAGAAATGCAAATAAAAGCCTGCCTCCCCCTGAACCTCGACTCTGGGCAAACACTCAGGGCTTTTGTGAGGATTAAATGAAATAACCAATGAAGGCATCTTCTATCGTACCGCTGGGCACTCAGCGGGCATTCCACAATTAATGTTTTTCACAACTGTCAGTCTCGACACTGGCCCCGGGGCTGGGACTTGCGTTCCTGGGGACCATCACACCTAAACCTTCAAGTCTGAAGAGGCTTTCTATGGAAATCTTAAGCCTTGCTGGTTATGCCTATTTCTATTTTCCTAAGGAAGAAATCAGCTTGTCCCAAAAAGCTGATTTCTAAGAGCCAGATCTTTGGGAAAGGAACATATGACCAACCAGCCAGCAATCAAGAAGCAGCTGCCACCAAACCCAAAAAGAAGTCACTTCCAGACCCAGCCCTTCTAAGACGGGATTCTAGAGGAAACCCAAACCTAGACAAAGGAGACCAGGATGCAAATGGGTAGTGCTCAAGAATTCTGACCCTCACCCGACCCCATGCACAACAGAGTAGCAATCAGTGCACTTTCTCTGCAGTGATACAGCCACCAACAGCTGTGGAATCTCAAAAACAAGGCTGCTTGGGTCTAAAGTTACTCCTCCTTCACCGCGAGAGGAAAGAAAACACATTTCCAAGCCTCTACTTCTGTATGTTTTGCTTATGAGGAACAAATGTCGACAAGATATAGGATACACTGCTCTGTTTGCCATCAAAATGCACAGAACATAATTTTATATGAAGCTACGCCCGCTTAATTGTGATGCATTAAGTATTATGTTCATTGTTTCTGAAACTGAGTAGAAATGAATAATTTATTTCAGACAAAGGAAACTCCTGAATATGAAATGCCTCATCTTTTAAAATTACAATTTGGAAGACAAGAATGAGAAAATACTCCTAGTCAGTGAACCTTATACTGCTAATAGAAAACAATGCTTCTACTGTTTCTACTTTGTTTGCAAACATTACTTCTTCTTTTTTTTTTTTTTTTTTGGTAAACAAAATTTAATATAACATTCTTGAGAATGAATAATCAGCAAAGAAAAACGCTAGGTTTTCCCCACGCTCACAGCTTCTCAGCACAGGGCTAGCACATCTAATACTAATTTCCTGTGTTGGGCGAACAACCTTTCCTTTCCCACCCCACCAAGATTCCGAAGCCCCCCTGGAGTCCGCTCCCTGAACCCCTGCACCCCAATCTCTGCCACCTCCTTCCAGAGCGTACTTCCTGGCGTCCAAGTTCCCTCGGTCCTTCTCCGATCCTCTCCCGCCATGGCTTGCACTCTGTTCTTTCTTGGTTCTCCATCATCCTCCTATCACTCGCACTCTCGCTCGTTCTCTCTCTCTCTCTCTCTCTCTCTCTCTCTCCTCGCACCCCCCTCCCTCAGCAGGAGAGACCTATGTCCACTTAAATAATCTTCTATCCCTACTCCATGCTGATAAATTGGGAGAGGGCAAAGAAGGAAGTTGGAGTATTTATAAAAGAAGGAGACTGGCAGCCATCTACTACTGACTGCATTTTTCAAGTGCTCTGAGTGTTACCGCCAGGAACCTTGTGAATTGGGTACTAGTGTTGTCTCCATTTACAGACAGGGGACCTAGAACAGAGGAACTATTTAGCCGCAGTCACACAGCTCGTAAGTGCAGGAATGTGGAATTCAAATCTGGGTGTGTTTAACGCCCAAGATCTGCTCTTTACCACAACTCTTCTGTAGTCCGTTATTTCATAGGCTCGTCAGGACCTCGTCCCCGTCCCTCCCCAGTCCTGCCCCAGACTCTGGAATGAACTGGTCTGCTTGGTGGTTCTTGATGTAGGAGAGCATTGCCTGGCTCTGGGCGTGTTCTGACCCCAGATCAGCTGCAGATACAAGAAACAGCCCCTCCTCTTCCCACCCCCACCCCCACAATGTCATTAACACAATGTCATAAACACACCCTGGACTCAAGAAAGGGCGCACAGAGAAGGTTCAGTGACTCCTCAGAACCAGCTCTGCGACTTGCGGTAATTACTGGCTGCGGTCCCACAGCCGCCCTCCTCATCCTTCCCTCGCCGGCGTGCCCTGGGGTTAGCGGGCATCTCTTTCAATTAAGACAACTGCCTGCATTTAGAATCTCGCAGTTTTCATGCAGGCTCTCTCTTGCGAAATGTTCTGAGGCACGTTGAAGATTTGGCGGAGAAAACCGGCAAGAGAGACACAGGACTGGGGAGCTAGAAAAATTAAAGAGAATATAGAAGACAAATGAAGAAACGAGCCCCGTACGTCGAGTCCACGTCCCATCAAGTCCACAGAGAGGTTGGGTAGGTCCGTCCCTCTCAACCAGGACAGCGCTGGCCTGAGGAGCCACTCACACTTGCCTGAGCCACCATCCCCAAGTCAAAAAGCAGAAGGCCATCCTGAGTCCAGGATGGAGAGGGCAGCACTGGGGTTGGGGACGGGGCAGTGCAGGAAGGCGGGTGGGGAGCCAAGACCGTCCACATTCCCGCTGCCCACCAACGGCCACCTCCTTTCACCAGGCTGGTCCCTCAATGTCTAAGGGGCCCCACGAGCAATTTCCGGGGATACCCTTTCTCCTAACCACACGCCAAAAGGCCTTCCTCCTATCACTAGCATTAAGACCCTTCCTGACTTGTCTCTAGACCACCCTGCTCCCTGCACTCATCCCTGCTGGCAGCTGTTACACACGCCCGCCCACCCACCTGCCAGGACTGTCCCGGGAGCCCCAGGCTGCCTCAATGACTCCTGCTCCTCTGCCCACCACCGGCACCTAAATAGGGGGCTTTGTACACACGGTCTTTGCATCTTGAAACCGTGAACGTCCCCCACCCCAGGAGAAGGTACGTCTGGAAGAGAACTTGCACTTGACCCACACTTGCTCTACGTTCACCAGAAGCTGAAGCAAAGAGCTTCATTTCTGCTTCCCCAGAAGGTACCCTCTGCCATGAGAAGTTAGTCACCCACAACAGGCCATCTCTGGTGTAAGACATCCAGGGGGCGCTGCGTACACTTTTCTGACACAAAACTATATTAGGGTAAACCGTATGAAATGTCTGCGAGTCTACCCTGCTGACCTACAAAAGTGTCAGTTTCACATGAGTCAACCTAAAGAATTGCAGCCATGCTGAGGGACATTAACCAGCATCCTTCCCCGGTTCTGCCGAGACAAAGGCGGAGCCCTGGAGGGTGGCGCACCCTGCCCGGCTCCTCTCCCACCGCGGCTCGCGCCCGGTGCTCCAGCCACAGCAAGGGGCTTCTCACGGGCACCTTGGACGCTTAGTGTCTTTGCTCACAAGGTGGCCTCTGCCTGCCCGAAATGCCTTTCCCTCATCTCTACTCACCACACTCCTATCCATCCCTCAAAACCCAGCTCCAGGGCACCTTCAGCAAGCCTTCTCTGACCCACACCCCCATCTAGTCCATTATTCCCTCCTTGGAGCTGCACCTGCGCCTTGTGAGGAGTCCTACTCATTCACCTCACACTTTGCACCATATTTTGTTTTGTTTATACCTATCCCTAAACCAAAAAGAGAAATCTGAGGAGGTAACAGCAAGGTCGTATTTATCCCTGAGTCACATAGGTTTCGCACTGAACTCATAGCTCTCAATGAGTATCTGACGGGTGAATCTGGCAGAAAAGTTATTCCATCCCACAGAATGTTGAAAACTGATAGAGATCAGAGAAACTGACCGATTCTTCTCTTCATTCTAAAACAAATAAATGAATCATATATGTCATATGTAATTGATGACGAGTGTATACCATACACATACATATATGTTAATAAATAGATCACTCAGTAAAATGCTTAATAATCCTTAATACCCTTTGAACACTCAACTTTCACGGACTCTCTCCTGTCACACCCATGTCAATGTGCCACCGCATGGGCTCTGCAGGCAGGTTTCCTGGATGAGAATGTGCTCGTCCAACTCCTGTGAGCCCTCAGAGAGGTTTCTTAGCTGAACCTCGGTTTCCTCATCCATCAAGTAGAGCTAAGAGTACCTACTATTCACAAGGACGACTCAAGTTATTACCTATGCAACGCCTAGCTCATTGTTTCCCACAGCTGTTTAATTATTGCTTTATTTCCCTTGAGGTCTCATGGAGAGGGTAGTCATTGCCAATCGGGAATACGTTCGAGTTTCAGCCTGCTCACTCCTTTTCCCATTCAAATGCCACTTGCCATTCCTAAGCATATAAGAAATAATGGGGTTCCGTCAAGGACTCTCCGGTATTCCCTGATCTCCTGGTATCTTCTTCAAGAGTTTATTTGAAACTCAGAGAAGAGAGATCAATGAAACATTTCATAAACATGGGCTTTAAGAAAGCTGCTGGCCTGTTCCTACAGAGAATGTAATCAATACTTATTTTCATACATTATTAACTGTACACAAAATGATAATGTGCAAAGGGCACCAGAGCTATTGGTCGGCATGGCACTTCCCAGACCATCCAGAGGACCGCAAACGGAAGTAGTAGCGGTGCGGTGGAAGACAAATGAATAGGGGATTAGGTCACCTTAAAGTGGAACTAGACTGTGTATTCCTTTCCTTACCACTGTGTAATGCTATTTATATGACAACATGACAAAAAATGGCCTGAGGCATTTCGCTCTACTTTAGAAGCCTTCCATCTCACAAGGAAATGAAAAAAAGATACAATCCAGAAATCGCTTCTTTGGTTAATATTTCTGCAGTTCCACAGGAATGGTTTTAATAGTGTGCATGTTCTGGATTTTGGTTGTCAATAAGGAAGGCATGAGAATGCAGGGATAAATATTAAAATAATAGATATTGGCGTATTTCAACTTCAAAGGCCCTTTGTCAAACAGTGATTTACGTGGAACATGAGGGGGAAGAAATGGGGGATTAAGGAGGGAGAGAAGGGACTCGATATCTTCTCCTTAATAAAAGAACCAGGTCTGTGTTTAAAATTTCATCACATAACAGAAGAAAGAACACAGGCTTTAGAGAGGCGGGAACTAGATGTAAATCTGAACTCTTCCACTTACCAGCTGTGTGGCCCTGAAAAGTTACTCAACCTCTCTGAGCTCAGATTTCCTCAGAAATCAGAGATAATTCCTAGCCTTTAGCAGTGGCTAGGGACCCTAGGAAATAATGCCTAGGAACAGGCTGCCCAGGGCAGGGCACTCAGCAGGGGCTCCCAGGGGCCTTGCTCTCCCTGCACTTACCTCCCCTTTAAAGAGAGCGCAGGTTTGGAGATTACAGGGCCCAGGGACTGATAGGCAAGGTCCCAGAGGGAACTGCGGTTTCACCAAAAATAGTCCATTTGACCAAATGATTAAAAGTCTGTCATATGCTAATGCTTGGACTGGGCGGACCTTGGGCCAATTTAGTAGGAGTAAATTGCAATTGATTTTCGGAGAAATTGCTTGTTCTCTTGCCTTTCCTCAGCTGTGTCACACTCTCAACACACAGCTGCCTTTGTCACAGCCAGAACCAACTGAAACACGTGACAAGAGAGATCTTTTTGAGGCAAAATGTTGAATAATATAGACATCCACACCCATACGCTATAAAACACACACACGTGAGCAGGCAGCTATACAAATATATCTGTATCTCTGAGTGCATACATGTTTATAGAGATGTTCAGAGGGCTCAAATTTAGAAATAACTCTGCATCACAGTCGTATCCTTCTGTAGGTTTTGCAAATCCCACTGCAGTTGCAGACCTATCCTGACTCATTTTTATTTTTGAATAAAGACCACAAAACTGCACATCTCTAAAACCTCTCCATGCACAATCCCAGTTCTGTCTATGTGAGTCCCTGGATATGAAAACGGTTAAAAGATCACAGGAGATAAAAAGTCATAAGAATAAAGGTTAACAATGGCTGCTTTCACCCCTAATTTCTGATATGGTGATAAGCCCTCTTACAACATTAATTAGAAAGGAAAGAGAGATGAAAGAGAGGCCCAGGGGACATAATAAATTAGCCCCTTATGCAAATCGTCCATTCGTTTTCATCACTGACCCAGCTAGTTGAGTTTCTAAATTACAGGAAGTGGGTAGCTTCTTTAACAAAAATTCCAGATAAAGGATAATTTTTTTTTTTTTTAATCTGAGGACTGGGGGTGGGGGCTTACAGCAACAAATAATTTCTCAGTTGCTCTTGCAAGCAACTCTGAAGGGGGCCAAAGATATGAAAATTAATGTTCCAGCCACTAGTTTCTGTTGCCAAACACAGACGTTCATTAATCCTTCGAAACAATTCCAGAACAATGGACAACAACCCCTGTAACTAAAGCCGATGGCTGTGGTTCTCACCCAGTGTAAAAACAGCGTGTGGCATTCTAAGACCTGAACAGGTAAAGGACAATTTAAAAGAGGTAGGGAAATGCCTGGATGTAGAGAGTTTCAAATATCCTTTGAAAAACAAGCAGACACCTAATTTTACTTGTCATCACTGTCCTAGACAATTTATGTGCCACTGTCCTAGAAATTTATGGAACTCTCTGTTTTCTTGCCAGTAAAGTGAGGGGATTGGCCTAGAATGACCTCCAAAAGTCCTGCCGCATCTATGATCTGGTGGTTTTATTTATCCCTTTATAAAACAAACACGGCACTTCCGCATCTTTAATTTGTTTAAATAAAATCTTATGACATGCGTTTTGTCTACTGAACTCCCTCCTGGCTTCATTTTTTTCTCTTTCTTACTCTCGTTTTCCCTTTGTCCTCATGTTCTCCACTTCCTTATTTTTTATGTTGTTTTATCTTCTTCCATGTATTCAAATGAGATGCTATAAATAAATCGTTTCAAAGTAAGGTATATATTTAATAAGTCATCCTTTATGAATGTTATTAATATGAAAACTATATTTGCCAAGACCACAAATTTCTTTGGTATGAAGAAAATGCTAGAAGAAAAACAGTGAGTCCCAGAACACTACAAGATTCAACAACCAGGCCCTTAGAGAAGGAAGGAAAACGTGGTAAAGACAATTCTTAACCGCTGCCCCATTTTTAGAAAAGTGTGCCTCTCAGGAAGAGTAGACATTTGCCCAAGGTCATCTGCCTAGTCAGGGGTAAAGCGAGAAGTCTGACTCTTGGGCCAGTGCTCTTTGGCCCAAACTATCCTGATTTGATACTTTTTCTTGAGAATTTGGTACTGGGTCCCAGAGGGGAAAAAAAAAAAGGACCACCTAATGGAAAGAATAAGTTTCAACAGCAGAAAAGATGGCAGAAAGAACTACTTCAGAGGACTAAAGAGAAGAAATGAGGACAAACATACTGACTACAAATAATAATGAACCTTGTGACAATCATTAGTTCATACAATTCCTTATCACTCACTGATGTTTTATCTCCCTTCTTCTGGTAACAGGGCCCACAGTCACTCTGTGCCAAGTATTTGACTGCTTCTACCTTCACAGCCTTCACTGTCTGGATCTCATGAACCTTCTTGAGGTCTGACGGGTACCCGTAATGATAAAGTTTGCCTTTAGGAGAGTGGTCAGTGCCACAAGAAGACACAGATCCTACCAGGTCACCAGGTAGGTAATAAGAAAGTACACATAGACGACAAACCCATTTTTGTTAAAAAAAAAAAGAAAAAGATAAATATATTTATACATATGTATACATACACATATCATGCACATCATGTATCGATATACAGGAAAAATCTGGAAGACTCACATCAACATGTTTACAGTGATTATCTTTGGGAACTGGCACTGTGGGTACTTTCAACTCATTTTCCTTTTTGACTTGGTTGTCGTATCTTATTGTTCTACAATACAAGTGGATTGCTGAGAGGCCGGAGAGAGAATAAAAACCAAAAGTAGTGGCCTGTGAAAGTGGAGTGTAGGTGTACTTAGCACAGCCTGTGGAGACGGAGGCACCTCCCGCTGCAAGGCATGCCCTTCTCAGGGGCAGTAATTCTTTCTGCGATGAGGTGCATTGGAAGGAAGATTTATGGGGAGAGGTTAGAAGAATGGGAATCAGTCAAGCTGAGAGGGGAAGGCTGATCACAAGAATCCTTAAGCACAGGAAGAGCTCTCACCTCGCTGATCACCGGCTGCAGCCAACTCACCTCTGAACAAAGCACACAAGGAGAGGCCCCACAGGAAGGGGGACACTCAGAGGAGCAATAAGGAAGACCTTCCCCAAAGGAGAGGTAAGACTCAAACTGGGTTACAAAGAGGCAGAACTCCCCTCCAGGGCCCGCTAAATAGAGGATAGGTTTTTCATTTCTTGTCCCAGGAAGTTTATGAACATCCTTCCTACAGGTTTGGCATTGCTATCTTTTTTAGGACATAGAATCATTGTTTCAAGATCAGGGCATATGGTTTGCCGAAGAGAGGCCCAGGCTTGGAGTCAGGAACCAGTCAACAGCCAACACGGCCTGGGCACAGCATTAAAAATGGCTGAGATCCATTGAGGATCAGCCATGTTGCAGGCATTATGCTAAGCATTTTACATACGGTATCTTTAATTCACAAGAACCTATAAGGTAGGCATTACTGACATCACATTTCACATCCAAGGAGCCTGGGACACAGTAAGTGCAAAGACCTGCCCCAGACGAATTGAGGGACAGGGCTCAGAGGCAGCCAGGTAGGAAGAACTCTAGAGGGTGTGTTCTTCCTCTGGCACCAGTGTGTCCGAAGGTGTGGAGGCCTGAAGGTGCCTAGAGTACTGTTGGGACCACAGCTGGTCAACCCAGTTTGTGTGCACACAGGGTGGCTGGGGTGAGGCAGAAGGTCAATTAATAGAGGCACCTAGGGAGGAAGACTGAAGCCCAGTCGCCAAGGTGCTAAGATAAGACCTGGCAATGAGGAGACCCAGTGGGATTGGGAGAAGCTAGACACAAGGAGGCCAGTAAGGAGGCCAGAGCAAAGTTCAAGTGAGAGATAAGGAGGGGACAGAGAGAGGACAGCAATTCAAGATCACAAGTAATGTCAGCAGGACTCGGTGATAGGTCCAACTGAAGGCATGACGATGGCAGAGGGGGTGACGATAGCCCCGTAGCTTATACCTTAGGCAGATAATGTTATTATGTAAGACAGGAGACGGGGGAAGAAAAGGTATAAGGAGAAAAGGGGAGAGATCCATTGTGATCCATTGTGAATGTACTGAATTTGCAGTAACTGAGATACATCCAGATGCAGACAGCCAGGACTCACGTGGAAAGACTGGTTTAGAGCTCAAGAGAAGCAGGAATAGGAGGGAAGACTCTTGAGTCACAGGTGTAAGTGGCAGCCAAGGTCCTAGGAATGGATGAAGTTTACCTAGAGACTATGAAGAACAGAAAGAAGCCAACAGTGGCCTCCTCTAAGGCAGTGACATGTTCTGGCCTTACCTTCAAGCAGTGTGGCCCTAGCCAAATTGCCTCCCCTCTCTGAGCTTCAGTTCTGTAAAAGCAGAGAGTCAGACTAGATCTCTCAGGCCCTTCTATGATATTCAACCCCCCATGGTTAATAGGACACCTGCTCAGGGCTAGGAAGGAGGCTCCATCCTGAGAAGACACCCTGCATAATACTACATGAGTCCTGGGCTTTCTAGTGGGAGAGACAGACGCATAAATAAGTCCTCTCAATATGCTGTGATTAACAGCTATCATAAAGGCAAGAGCAAAATGCACCGTGAAAGAGTCCTGAGTGGAAGTGCCTGTCAGAGAGAATTGCAGCACAGCCCTCAGAGATGAAATTTGATCTTAGTCTTGAAGAACTAATAGAGACTTCCCAAACAGAGGCAGAGCCATGTGTGAAGGTACAAGAAAGCGAATGCCTTGAAGTACCTGGGGAATGGATCACTCCGTGAGCTTGAGCAGAGAGGAGGTGGAGGGGCCAAGGTGGCCTGCTAAGAAGTTGACCATATGCCAGAACAGATAAGCAGAAATGAATGGGAGCTCTTAAATAATGGGACAACACAATTAGCTGTTTTAGAGAGCTGAGTGGAAAGCAGAAGCCACTACACACCCGAGCTGCTGGTATTTTACAAACCTTTCTCTCTCATCACGATTTGACATCGGATGACCTTATAAGGCTCTTCTTCAACATGCACAAATTTTAAGTTTTTTTTAATAGTAACATAAGTATGATCGTATATTATAACAGAAATGTTAAGCATGGCTAATTATTCATAGCATCACTCAGAAAAGAAGGAGCCAGATTCAGAAGCGAATTTACAACCATCTCATCCTGGAGCAAACCATTACTTGGGAACCAATCTCAAGATGCTCCGGCTTCCTGGGAGGGTCTAAGCCACTCGTAGGACTTGGAAGGAAGTAACCAGACAGCCAGAGGGCTGGACCTTGTCTTGCACCAAATCAGACTTAGGCTGTTCAAATCCTAACAGCACTCTTTTCCCATGATCCGTCCACCTGATTCTTGTTCGCGAGTCCAATGACTTCAATGATATTCTCAGAAGGTCGGACATCTCTTAACTCTTCTCTACAATATCCAGCCTCGCGACCGATACTTTTAAACCATGAGGCCCTCTCTTTCTCTGGCTGCCATCAAGGTCCTCAGATCCTCCCTCTGAGCCTCCCTCCCAGGCTTTCCTTGGCACCCTACTTTACTTTCAAAATCCCCCCTGCTTTGTTCGCCCCACTCCAGAGAGTCCAACAACATTGCCAAGTTCATCTTCCTTTCAAATCATTATTTACTTCTTGAATTTTTGTGAAGAAGGAGATACAGGCAGAATGGAGAGTCAAGAGCTGAGAGCTGTGGCTGCCAGAAACACAGGTGTGAAACCCCACATGGTGGCTCTGTCCTCTGAACCTCCCAACGCCCCCTCCTGGTCCCCAAGGCACTTTCATGTGCTCTCTCCTATCCCACGCCCTCCTGCACTGGCTCACGGTTGCCTTTGTGCACTCTCGCTCACCGCTTGATTCTTTGCATCCGAGACCCCTGAAAACCACACAGGCATCAACCCACAGTAGAGGTACCTCCTGGAGCCCTTCCCAGTGCCTGAGAGGCCAAATGCCTCGGCTCTCCCGTTCCCACCAGAGTGGTCCCCTGACCTCCCACTGCACTTCTCGCCTGACTGGACTGCTTCCTTGCATTTCCCGTCCGCAGCCCAGGCTTCAGAACAGGTGATAGTTTGTAGATCAGACCTTACTTTGATTCCCTCCAGTGCTGCTGCCAGGCCACCAGCAATACCTCAATATGACCTTGTAACTGGTGATCAAGTAAACAACGGCAAAGGTGGCTGTGGATTTTGAGGAGTCAAAAGAAAATGGAAACTCAAGAATGTCAAACATGTCATATTCCGTGAGAGGTTTCAGCTCTCACTTAATGTATGTGGATAAACATTCTCTTCACAATGGGCAGAGAAATCCAAATATGGAAACTTCGATTGCTACCCTATCTGTACAAGGCAGAGGCCCTGTTGTCCTGGTTTCCTCAGAGAGATTTTTCAGGACAGAAGATATGTTCTAGAAACGCAGATTCAAACCATGCAAAGCAATATTTATCATCCTGCTCCTCTGCCCTTCTCCACCCTACAATTGCCAAACTGGATCATATGCATTATTCAATGACTTAAAACCTCTCTGGGCTCCATTTGGCTTTCCTGTACCCACTTAAGGCACAGAGTCACTGTCAGAAGTCAAAGCTCATTAGCACAGGAACCTAAATTTAATGCCCTTGAGATACACAGTGCAGCTCTAGACAAGGCCTTCTTGGCTCTGATTAATTCATCATGACTTCTGGGTTCGCACAGGACAGGTCTCGAAGACTCAGTGTCATATTGGCTATGAAAAGGCACCTGGCTGAAGGAAGGGTCCCAAAAGTGCATGAGTGAAACTTGGCCCATGCAGAAGAATTTCCAGGACTCATCAAAGACATTCAGATACACCGGTGGGATCTGGATCTGAGAATGACCCAGCCACTTGGAGTGTAGTGTGAAGGCAAGGAATGAAAAGGGAAATGCAAGAGCACAGTGGAGGCCTTCTGGAGGTGACCTTGGTCTTCCTCAGAATCAAGCACTGTTAGGTCCAGGCAGTACTCACTCCAATGGCCTCATTATACCAAAAGAAGAGAGATCCAGAGAGGGAAAATGAGTCTGTGAAAGTCCTGTTACAGTTCTGAAAATAAAGCCTCAATAAGCCTTCCTCCTTGCGTACTTCTCCCCTCTCGCTGTCCGTGGGAGGTCCATATCCTTCCAGGCACCAGCACGAAGACTGAGGAGTAGCGCATCCAGAGGGCAGGGGCAGGCAAAAGGCATTGCCCTTCACAAGCACTAGGAAAGCCAAGTTCATTCTGGTACCCCATCTGCCACACGCCATCCTAGCTCCTACAGACCTGCTTTCATGAGAGCCCAGATGGTCACAAACACTTGTCCTGGCTGGGCTAAGGGGACAAAGAGCATTATTAGGGGGTTGGAGTGGAAATTTTGGGCATTCTTCAGGGTAATGTATGAGTGCCTGATACTAAGCTTGTACCCTTCTATCTTATCCCAAAACACATATGCACGCACACATGGGCATGTGCACGCATGCACACATGCACATACTCTTTTCCTCTGGACCAAAAAAAGACAGGGTCATGTAAAGGAGTGCCTCTCCAGCTTCATGAGCACAGGAAGCACAGAGATCTTGAAATGAGATCCAGGAGGTCTGGGACAGAGCCTGAGGTTCCATTCCACTATCTCCCTCCCAGGGACACTGCGCTGCTGTCCTGAGGCCCATATACTGAGTAGCCAGAGGCAGATGTTACACAATCTTGGAATCAAACACCTCTGGATTTGTTAAATTCTAGTTCCACTATTTAGGAGCTTTTGATTCCTGGACTGGTTTCCTAACTTCACACTGCCTCAACCGCCTCATCTCTAAAATGGAAATAAGAATACCACAGAAGCATTTCATGCTGATTACGTAAGTTAATGAGGTGAAGCTTTTAACACAGTGTCTGGTATAGTATAAGAAGGGCGTGATAAATGTCAGTTGCTGGCTGCCTCTAAGATCCACAAGGGCGGGGGCAACACCTGTCTGGCTCACTGCCAAAATCCCAGGGGCTAGGATGTTGTCGGTGCTCAATGGATGCTGGTCAATGAATAAACGTATCTATAACACGCCCACACAGAAGCTCAGTATTTACACACTCCCTTGGTTCTATGGCTCTCTGCAGGAAAACATATAACATTTAGAATCCCGGAACACTCTCACCAGTAACAAACCATCATCTCATACAAAGAAATTGTACTTTAACCACCACGTATAACTACCACTGAGAAACACATCATTTGTGATGGCCATATATACTTGAGAAAATACCGTCACTGTAAACAGATAAAGACAACATCAGTCAGGAATCTGAAGATCATTAAGAGAGATTGCTGCGTTGCTCGTTATTTATGTGGCTGTCTGAAAGCAGATATTATGATAACCTTAATTCTAAAACGAAGTTCACTTCCCAACCAAATGTAGAATTTTAAGGAGAGACAAAACAAACCATGGGAAGCAAGAGTACTTTTTAAACAGCCACGGGGGCAGTAGTATATTCTCTTACACAGGCCCAAACTTGCCCAGGAAAAATTAGAAACAAAAGAACTGCTATCAAATGGTAGAGCTTTATCTTTTCCATCAAAGGCAGACAAATGAGTAAATACAAAATTCTTCCACAATCTCAGATCATCTTCAGACATCTCGTAAAGTAAGTGGCATCATTCAAACAGATTCCATTTCAGGGAGGCACAGTGCAAAGCAAGTAGCAAGAAGGGAATACGATTGCCACCTACAGACAGAACTGGCACTCCCTTTGCAAGAGCTGGCCAATCATATTTTAAGGTGGAAAAAAAAAATTCAACCAAGTCACCTCCCTCCAACCTCTTCCAAACCACCACACCACATTACTTCATTTAGAATTACTTTCAAGTCATACAATCATCTCTAGGCATTCTGCCTCTTCATTATCATCATCCTATTTCTAATTTCCCAGAAACTCTGCGCCATTCAACGTCTTATACACTATTTGAGAGCCAAAGAGAATGCAAGCCAACGCATTTCAAGCAGGCAAGAGCCCCAGAGTGGAAGTATAAATCTGCTTACCTGGTATGAAGGGGACCACCCGGAATATATCAGACAATCTGCTGTTAACTGGTTCATATGGGGAATCTTCAAGCAGATCATTTCCTGCAAACAGAAGAAAGATTGGGCTCAGAGAAGGAACACAGACATATTTCAGGCAGTTTTTGTTACCGAAAGTGAATTCTAATTATGTTATGATTGGGTAGCAAAAAGATGCTGAAACTTTCAAAGACTTCAAAATGCCTCTATCTGGCGAAGGTTGTTTTCCTTTGCTCGGCCTTTGTTGTCCTTGCTCTCCCCAGAGTGCCATGAAAACACTGGAGAACAACCCAGCTCGATCTTGCCAGAAAACTCTCCTACTTTTGCAAAGGAATGAAATCAGAGAGAAAGAAACTACTGCTATCACATGCCCAGCTTGCCTTCAGGAGCCAACTGGAGAAAGATGACTCCAACGAAGCCCCCATTCCTTTCTTCCCAAAACATGGTATGTGGTCAGGAAGCAGGCACCCTGGCTGTCTTTGAAACAGGTTTTCATGAGAGGTTCTGGCGGAAGTGGCTCCTGATAGGCCAATTCTATTCATTACAAATTTTTGGTGTGAGTCTCCGGGGACAGTGAGTGCACTGGGTGCTTGTGTTAGATTTACAAGCAAGAGCTGCATCTGTCTCACAAGGACCAAAAAACTGCCATGGGACTGGGTGATTGTGACAAGTGGACCTTTCTTCTCCGAGCCTCTTCTGTGTTAACCAAGGCTGAACCACACCAGCTGGTTCAAGACTCAGTTAATCTAACATGACAAATGGTTTTTCCCACAGCAGCCTTTGATCAGGTTTGAGGGGCACAAAGATAGAATAGATTCTACTGGGCCTTTAATGCTTAATTCTTTATCTCATGTCAGAATGGATGGAAGGACAGAATAAAGGGAGAAACTCCAGGCAGGACGCAGTGCAAGTCTTTGTATTATTATTCTGCCGGGCCTGCTCTCCTTACAGAGAAGGTGCCAGTCCTCGGGTGGCCTTTAATGGGTTCCCACTCCATGCTCTGACCAGGTTTCAAAGAGGTCAGCAGGGTCCGGGGGTGTTCCCCTCACCCCCTTGTGGGTTTTCCAACAACCAGGCCCAACAATGCAGCTGGGGAGGCAGCAAACACCAGCTGCTGCTGTCCCTGGGGGCCAATGAAAGGTCCTCATTCTGCAGCTGGGGAGAAGTGAGTGGAGGATGAGGTCAGCCAGCCCGGGGGCGAGGGCCCCGCCTGCCTAGGGAGCGGGAGAGGGAGCGAGGACAGTGGGCGCGTACCCTGCAGGCTCTGGTACATGCTCCAGTAGATGCGCAGGCAGTTCTTCTCCTTCTTCATACCCCGCTTGCAGCGGCAGTTGTAGAGTGACTTCTGTTTGAGGGCCTCCATGGCGCTGCGGCACTCGTCCTTGGCCTCCAGGCCGGACGTCAGGCTGAAGTTGGTCTCCTTGCCCGCCACGCACTGCCTCAGCGTGCGGTACTTGGTGCTGCAGCTCTGCTCCTTCAGGCACTGGTCGCTGGCTTTCACGCAGTCCAGGCGGTCCCCGCCACTCACCTCCGCCGACAGGAGCACGTCTGCGGGGGAAAGGGAGGGAGCGTGAGTGCGGCTGGGCAGGGGCCAGCTGCTCCTACCCCCGGGAAGGGCGCGTGCTTGTCTAGGCTCCTGGGGCGACCTGTGCAGGGAGCGCCCCCCACATCCACACACACACATTACATCCGCGATTCCATTTCCCGCCCTGGGACCTCCTGCCGCCACGGTCTCCCCCACCCCCAAGCCCCTGAGGTGTACGGACTTGTCCGGGTTTCCCACCGAGCTAGCGCTGCGCACCGTGCCTGCCAACCGCGCAGCCCCAGGCCAGACCTGCCAGAGCCCCGGGCTCCAGCATCCCGCTCGGCCCGGCCCTGAAGCCCGGGGACTTGCAGAAGAGGAGAGCGGCGGCGGGCCGGCCACTGGGCGCACGCGGGGCGAGCCCTGGTCCGCGGCCCGCCCGGTGGGGAGCATCGGGGTGGCTACTCGGGGAAAAGTTTTCCCTTCCAAGTTTGTCTTCTGGCCCAATGCTCACCCACACCCCACCTGCCCGCCGCACCTCCGCCAGCTCCCCGGGACTCGCTCGGGGTGCCAGGTCCCCAGGATGGAGGAGGGCTCGCACTCCTTTATTTCCACAGGTTAGGTCATTAAAAACCACAGGAAATAAAAGCCAAGCACGAAGGCTGCAGTCAAGCGCGCATCGACACCGCTTCCCCAGCCTGAGGTGCTAAGGATTCATGATCCCCTTCCCTAAAACGAAACTTCTCCCTCCCACACCCACCGCACCGCGCCGCGAGGACTCCTCGAAAAGACTCCGCGGATAAGAAACCGAGCGGCAGCCTCGACTTACCCAGAAGAGGCAGCGCGAAGTAGAGAGTCGCTAGGAACATGGTGCCGGCGCGCAGTTGGTCCCCACCCCCCAAAAAAACCCCGAGCCGCTGCTGGGTCTGGCCGAGGGAACTCAGCATGCAGCGATCCCTGGACGGCCGCGCTGCTCTGGCCGCCCAAAGTTCAGCTCCATCCAGTACGAAAGGAAACTCCGGTGTCCGTCTGCCGCCACAGCCGCGGGCGACTCAGCTCCAGGCAGGCGGCTAGCGCAAGAGCGGGAGGCGGTTCCGCTTTTAGGGGTTCAGGTCCGACCCAACCTGGAAGGGAGAGCGGGCTTTGAAATGAGAGCCCAGAGGGCTGGAGCCTCCCCTGCCCCTCTGCCCTCCTCCGCTCCCTCCTTGGAGTACTTTCCAGAGCCCGGGCGAGGGCCCACCCCTAGCCGAGTCTGGGCGCGGGGCGGGGGCACGGGGTGTGCGTGTGCCTATATTCCGCGGAGCCGCCTGCACCCACAGAGGGGGCTGGAGAGGTCAGACGCGGGCGCCCAAAGTCCAAGGGGGTGTCTATCTTGTCCAACCCAAGAGGCTGAACGCAAGCAAATAAATAAATAACGTTACTTTCCAAGCGCTGAGAGCGGAGCCGGCGGCTGCCTGGAGTGGAAGCACTCAGCGGCGGCGGCGGCTCTCTCGCCAGCCCTGGCGCGGAAAGAGCCCCTTCTCCCGGGAAGTTCGCCGCCCCCTTCTTGCGCCAGCTCGCTGGCTCAGCGGCCAGTCCTCCCCACCCAAACCACCAATCGCTGCCCCCCATCACCGTATCCCCTCCTCCCCGGCTCGCTTTCTTTCACAGGCAGCCGGGCGAGGGGGAACAGACGTCCCAGCTCGAGCTGAAACCCGGCTGATGCGCCCCTACCCTCCGCGCGTCGTCGGCTCCCTCCCCAACGTCCTCGCTGCTCACACACAAGCCCAGCGCCCCGGACTCGGGCGCTTCAGTGCCACCAGCCTGGGCAAGCGCACCGCCCTGCAGCCCCCGAGCGCCAGGGCAGGTGCAGCCTCGAGCGAGTCCCCGGTCCCCGAAGTTAAGGGGCGCTCGCAAGAGGGGAAGAGGTGTGTGGGGAAGCAGCAATAGGTTCCCAAATCTACAGGATGAGAAAACTCTCTCCAAATGCCACCAACCTGGACTCAACCGACCGTGTCCAGCTGCAACGAGGAACCAGTTTGTTTATTTATTTATTTTAGGGGGTGTCCCCGCCCCCTCCTTCCCTTTCCTGGCTCATTTGTCTGCGCGAGGAAGAAAGATGCGGTAATCTTGGAGAGCTTGGCGGATCTAGTTGGGCCAGGACGGTTTCCGAGCAGAGCCCCCTAGGGCTCAGAGGCTGGTTAGGGATGTGAGTGGTTCCTGGGAGCTGAGCGGAAGATAGATGGTTCGGAGACCAGGAGCCCCTGGGCCTGCGGCTGCCCTCTCCGAACCGCAGCACGTTGCCAGCCCCCTCGGATACTCGCCGGTCAGGAATGCCGCAGATGAACACGCTCGCGTGCGGCGAGACGGGCCCGGGGCAGACCCAGCACGCGCTCACAGGACACGCAGAGCTACGCAGCCGGCCGCGAGCGCTCGCTAGCTCTCTTTCTCTCTCGACACAAAAGGGCACCAGGCACCAGGACTCTTAAGCCCTACCGCAATCAACCCAGACCTTTCTTCCGGATACAAAGTTTTTTCTCCACGTCACTCGCGGCTGTGACTCAAGACTTGGCGCGTTAAAGACACACTCAGACCCAGACCCTCCGAGCTGAGATTGCTGGTTGCGCCCACTCACTCCTCCACGCCAACGCACACACATACTCACACATGCACACACAGTCTCTACCTCCGTCCTAGAGCTTGAACGTGGAGACAAAAGCGGAACCCAGTGCATTTAAACCGCGCCAGACCTGGCTTTGGGTATTATAGATAAGCGGACTTCCATTTTGGCTGTTTCGAGAGTAAATTTTAAAATAACAAATTTAAAAGCTCAACATATACATAATCCTTCACCTCAATCCCTAGGACCTCTCGTTCTCAGCCGAGCGGCTGACCACCCCCCTAGCCCGCCCTGAACACTAGCTCCCCTCCGGGCACGCCCATGGGCGCCAGGACTACGAGGTCTACACTGGGTCTAGACAAGAGTCTGGAGAGCAGCATGCAGTGGTGAATGGCAGGCATGCCGCTCAGGGCTTGTATTTGGGATCCTTGCTGATGTCCAAGTTCATATCTCTGGGAAAGCGAGTTTGAATCAAGTCTGGGTGAGCGCAGCTGTCAAATCTGCAAACCCATCACACCAGACAATGGGCTGCAGAGGAAAGGGGGGCGGGGGGGGAGAAGAAGAAGAACCGCTCATTTTGATCGAGGAGGGTTAATTGAAAAGGGCATGGGCTTTGGTTGAAGTTTGAGGCCGGGGTGTGAGGGCGGGGAGGAAAGGAGGAGGAAAGAGGAGGGGTTCATAGTTCTCCATTCAACTACGTATCAGCCAGGCGCGCCCCTCAGCTGCAGAAGCGGCTCCGAGGCGTGCAGTGCATTGTTTGGAATGTGTCTGCGCCTCGGTGCGCGCCCCAAACCCCGGGGACACCCGAGGAGCTGCGCTCTTGTGCACGTGTTCCTCGGAGGCCATTGATTCCCTCATCAAGCAACCCCCTCCACACACACACACACACACACACACACACACACACACACACCCGCACCGCGCACGGATTTTTCTTTCAGTGTATCAGTTTACACTTGGTTGTTGAGTAAACAAAGCAAACATATGCCACATTTTCTCGACAGATGGTTCAAACCAAGGGCTACTTAAGTTCTCTTTCTCTATCAGTGCTAACAGTGTAAATTACAGGGTGGACTAAGCAGAAATGTAATTAAATCTTTCAATCAATTTCTTCACCTTAAATAAGTTTATTCCCAAATTTTCACATACAAACCAGAGAAATCCTAGGGAGGTGGTTTTAGTGAAAGAAGTGCCAAGGTAAGAGTTTATCTGAAAACTATTTCTTCATGGACAACCAAAACATAAATCCTTCTTTCATCGTTCTATTTTATACGTGAAGGTGAGTGCCTCCCTTAGGAAAATTAGCAATTGGAATTCCAATTTTTAATGGATAGACTAGTGTCTGTCATCACTGAACACATGATTTAATGAAACAAGATTGCATTTAAGGACATCATCGACATCTTTTGTAAGTGTTCTTTGTTTAGAAATGACTCTATGCTACCACAATATTCCACAGGCATCTTTTAAATCAAAATTAAACACGGTGGGGGGAAGGGTGGAATAAAAGTTTTCCAAATATAAAATTTGAGACTTCTCTTAAAATATTTACCATTCACACAAACTAGTCCTCATTAAGTTCTTACTGATGATGAAAACGGAGTTTTATTTTTTTTGAAATTTTTAAAAATAAACCATCAGCCACTCTAACAGTGTTGTCCAATACAATAGTCACCAGCCACAGGGCTATTTCAATGAAAATTAATTCAAATTAAAGAAAAGAGAAATGCAGCTCCTCAGTAGCACTCATTACGTTTCAAGTGCTCAGCCGCCACATGTGGCTAGTGGCTTCCATATTGCACAGCACTGCTATAGAATATTTCCATCATCGCAGGAGATTTCTATCTTCCGAGAGCTGCATACAAAAAAAAAAAAAAATGGCCCATACTCTATCTTAAGACTCCTTATAGTAGGAGCTAATAAAAAAAAAAAAATCACTGCTTTCCAACTATGTCTGCTATCTTTTAATGGTGGAAGAAACATATAGCTGAAAGGCCTTGGAATATGGCAGATAAAAGTGTGGTGTGACTTGCTGTATTAATATGATCTCTGTTTCCTTGGAGCTTATCTGTTCCCATGTGCACAGGATTGATCTCAGGATAAAAGGTGACGCTGAAATATCAAATATTATTAATAATTATAAAAACCCATGCCATCTTCTGTGACATGTTTTCTTGGTAGGAAATTGGTTTTAATGCTTCAAAGTTAGGTTCAAC
Source organism: Pteronotus mesoamericanus (assembly GCF_021234165.1). Lineage (NCBI taxonomy): Eukaryota > Metazoa > Chordata > Mammalia > Chiroptera > Mormoopidae > Pteronotus > Pteronotus mesoamericanus. Next base: position 16,076,467 of record NW_026555229.1, read on the forward strand.
CCATCCGCGAACATGTGAAGGGAGTGGTTTTCTTATACTTCTTGATGTAAGCGCATTTTCATAAGTTAACGGATGAGTCATGGCGAGGGCGGCAGTTTTACACCGTGCAATATTTTGTTTCCTACTCTCATTGCCTTGGCCCTACAGACTAGAATGTAAAATACATTCATTTTGTAAAATTATATGGCTCAAAAATCACTCAGGTTTCTTTAACTCAAACTAGTTCATCAAAGTATTTGATGCTCCACAGTGTGACAAACTTACCTCTGTAGCTACACAAAACCGCCCACTATTACCTAAGAGTGCCGAACTTTTTTTTCCGCTGCTCCTCCTTCTTTGATCATGCCGTTCCATCTGCCTAATATGCGCTTCATCCTGATATTTGAAGATCCGGCTGAGCTCTAATGAGCCACTAAGGACAGCAAAAACTCCTTGTTGGAAGGAATAGCTCTCTCTGTATTGGACTCTCATGGCCCTGCTAGCATCTTCACTACAGCTGTGTCACACTGCATTGCCGCTACTTGCCACATCTGTCCCTTCAACTGGAATGTGAGTTCCTTGAAGGCAGGAAATGTTCTATTCTGTTTTCTTTTTCTGCATCCTTAGCATTTAGACTGACGACTGATAGAACAGTCACCCCGATAAATGTATACTGATTGCCTGAATAATGAGCAATGATGTTTCTCACTTTCCCCTGACAGAATAATTCTGCTGAAAGGTTTACATAAAATCTCTTTGCTGTATGAACAATACTAAATATAAGTACCTCATGCAATTACTGGTATTGCTGTTCCAACAGTACTATCAAATATGTATTATTCCTCTGGGGGTTTGACATGTACTTTTTTTAAACAAACCCATTATTGTAATAGAATGCTCTTTTTCTGGTTCACTTTAATAGTAACACATGACATATTTCATTTCTGGGAAATGATAGCTTGCGTTAGGTCATATTTTAAGGCATAAAGCCAGAGGCAGAGTAACATTCCCACCTAAGGTTCTCTAGTCATCTAGAAACGCGCCTCTCTCTAGGAGAGAAAGGATTTAGAAGGGCCAGATTACAACTACCCTGGAGCCTTTGTCCTCAAAGGCAAATTTTTTAAAACCCAATTTGACTCAAGAGTGTTAAAAATTCTTTTATAAACATAAAAGACCTGGTGCAATCTTTTAGGAAAATAAGAAAATGGTAGACCATCCAACCCTGCGATGCAAACATGAGGGTCTGTACACTGACACAGACCTCACGTCCCCATGCTGCACTCAAAACATTTGCCTTTTGGCTACACAGGAAGGGCCGGCTGCTCTCAGATTGCAGAGTCCCTGTCCGAGATGACTATATTAAGACGTGTCTTTGGAACATTACTTGCAAATGGCAGCTCCTTATTGGCTGTCAAGGTGCCTGACCCCAAGGAACCTATCTTAGGAAACCTCTCTTCTTCCCTAGTTTTCAAGTAATTCTCATTTCTTAGTACTCAGAAGCCAGTGCAAGGATTTTAATGCATTTGTGAAAGACTATTGCATTTTGTGAGCGTTAAAGTCATTTGTACTTTGGCCTTATGCCACAAAATGCATTCAAGGTGTGTAGCCCTGATGAAATAAAGTGCCTGTCATGTCTTATTGCTTGGATATATAGCAAGAGACACCCCATCTTCATGGGACTTCCAAGGCTTTCTTGGCAATTGCCAAAGGTGCTGGATTAAAAGCCCTGTACATTTCAGTCCTCTTTATCCAGAAAGGATGGGGAACGGCCGCACTAAGGAAACACCTTTCCCCTCCAACACTCTCCTAATAAGCCCTGAACCCTGTTCCAGAGGGACTGCTTCTTCATAAGGCAAAAGGGAAGCTTAATCCCCAGCTTTGTCCAGTAATTAGCCTTTCTCTCTCTCTGGAGGCAGCAAACACAGATGCCAATCCGGATGAGCTTTGGGACAGAGAATGAAAACAAGATGGAAAACACTGACTCATTTCTTCAGAAGCCTCTTAGCAGCCTTTAAGACAGTAAGATCCTCTGACTCCTATGGATGCTCAGTAGGAATGAAGTGGTGGGATTGGGCTTTTCCCAGCAGTGATCAAGTAGAGAAGCAGCCAAGGCAACCGAAGACATGGGAGCAGGCAGGTCAGAAGCGCTGGCTGCCGCGAGGCGAGGCTCTGTAATGCAGCGTGGCCTTGCAGTGCCGCCTACCCTGGTGTTTTTCAGTCAATGCCATGGAAATGCACTCTTTACCTAAATCCAAATCTCTGGAAGTGCTGGAGTATGAGCCCACCAACACAATTAGCTCGTGGTTTATGATCACGTCTCCGCCAGAATGAATTAGGCAACCGGTTCTTGTAGCACAAAGGATCTGGGGGTCTGTTTCAAAGCATGTATGGTGACATCATTTAAAAGTCATTTCAAACTCATCCAAGGCTGTTGCTCTGAAAACAAATGCGGTGTCATGTTCATAGAGTTGTTGGGTTTATTTCCCCCTGTCAAAAACCTGACAAAAGTCAGTTGAAACTGTCAAGGGAAAAACATCACACAATATGAGGTTTTCTTCAAATCTAAAGTGTAGATGAAATGACAAATCTCTTATATAGATTACGCTAGCACAAAAGTGAATTAGAGTAGCCTAGGAGATACGCTATTATTATGAATATATGAGGTTGTCCTTGACACAGTTCATAAATTTGAGGCCATGGCAAAGATTTAAAATGAGATCAATTTGGTTTTGATCTGAATCACCTGTTAAGCTTAAAATACCAGAGGATCAATAGGATGGATATTTGCGTGAGTGGTTGTTTCTATACACAGTCATATTAAGAGATAAAAAAGAATTTCTCCTTTTCCCATTGCTAGAGTATCTCTCAGTAAAAAGTCCTTCTAGCCTTCGATATTTTGTCTCAAGTGTCAATAGAGATTTAGTTATATTCTCTAAGTTTTCACTGACTGCTTGATTTATTCATGAACAGGTTGCTTTGGTTGATTTATTTATTTTTTTGCACCTACCCAGTAGCTAGGACTGTGATGTGCAATGCAAAGAATGAGGTCAATGATTTTGCCTAAGGTCAGACTGCATGTTCCCTTCCCATTGGTAGAATTACCCCCTGAATTTTTCTCTCATATTTCTGTAGTAGTACCTTTCAAACTGCAGACAATGCTCCATTTGTTAGTCATAAACAACATTCATTTTATAAGATATGGAAATTCAGTACGCAAAGTATTTTTTAAGTTTAATTTCTATATGTGTATACAGACTGTATTGGATTGTCATATACAATGTCTTTCTTATTGTGAGTCATGTAAAGGCTTCGAAAAACACTGCTTTGTAATAATAATACTTGATTTTTATTTAGACATCTGGCCACCCAGAATAAAGACTAAACTTCCCAGCTCCCATTGAAGCCAGTTGTGGCCATGTGGCCAGGATCTGATGAAATAAGATATCACAGAAATGATGTGAAGATTCTCTGATGGGACCCCTAATTCTATACTTTGCCTGTATCCTCCATCCTACTGCTTGGTGTGGTGCCGTTGACCAGACAGGTGAGAATAATAACTAGAGATGGCAGGGTGGCAAGATAGGAGGAACCTGAGTCCCAAGATCACCTCCTGGAGCAAAGCTGTCTGCCCACCTTGGACCTTCTACTTTCACACTATCATGTGAGAGACAAATGACTTGCCTTATTTAAGCCACTGTTACATTGGGTCTTTGATACATGCAGCTGATCTTGTAGAACCAGTATATCCAATTTCTAATGAAATACAAAAAGAAAGGAAAATAAATTCAATTTAACAATTATTTACTGAGACTCTATGATGCACCAGCCCCTCTGCTAGGTCACTGTGGGAAATATAGAAGGATGTTGGCTCTGAAAGAAAGTATAATCTCATTGATGAATGGTATAACTGATATAATCAAATAATATTGTAAGGAAGTACAAGATGGATTGTCGGCATGAGTGGAAATAAAAATAACACTCTACAGAGTCAAAAAGAGATAGGTAGAAAGGTAGAAAATGAATGGATCCGTGGACTTGAGAGAAAGGGAAAAGAAAAAGTAATGGAGTAGCAGGAATGTTCCCAAGATATTTTCAACTACTCTGAAGATCCGGAATGAAATTAAAGACATCCAAAATAGAAATGGTATGTCCCTTTATCCCAGTCTTTCCCCATTGCGGTTCTGAATAACAGTCAACCAAGGCCATCAGCAGGGGTCCTGCTATGGCAAAGGGCCTCATCTACAGACTTGCTCCTCTCCAGACACAAACTCATTCCCATTTGTTAAAAGCCCTTATTTTATTACCACCATGATAGACCAGGGGCTGTAGGCTCCTTGGTTAGAACCTCATGCTGAACAGAATGCTATCGTTGTGGGAAGTTCTTCTGGATTTGGTGACAATGGCCTCCTTTTTGGGGTGACAACCATCTTACCCAATTGTTGCCCCTGTCCAATTCTACAAGATTTTGATGAAGCTTCTAATATTACTTTAGGTAATGTGCCCTGCCAATGATGTGGATATTCTGGAATTCTGTTTTCTGCATACCAATCCAAAGCCATTTAACACTCTGGCCTCCCCACTTGGAAGGTGCATGGCTTGGAGATGACTTGCTGGCAAGGCAGGGGCATGTGAAAAGGGAAAGTGTTTTTTCAGCAGACCTTCCACAGAGGTATGTGTTAATTAAGTTAATTGTGCCATCAGCGATGCAAACAATGACAGTAACTGCTCCCCTAATGGGGCTGGGTTATTGCCACCATTTATTTAACATGCAGGTTTTCTTAAATGCAATCACTTTCCCTTATTTTTTAAGTGAGTGTGCGTGCACACTCGCACACACACTCTCAATTTATAGCTTACAACCTCTTCCATATGAGTTCAATTACATGATTTGATTCTTATACTTACTCTGTGATGAAGGAGAGAAGTTATTTTCTCCATTGAGCAAGTGAGGAAACTGAAGCTCAGAGCTGTCTAGTGACTTGCCAAGGCCACCCACTTTCTTAATCAAGGAACCAAGGAGCCAAGTTCCAAGTCTAGTGTTCCTTCCCATATACCACTCTGTCTATTCAAGGTTCATGATATTCTGAAGGGCAAAAATCAAATTTTTATATTTTATATCCCCTTGCACATGGGCTTGACAAGTTGTAAATATTAATTTATCTTTTAAAATGATTGATGAATCTTCTAATTGCCCCATTTATGAAGGTAGTAACCGCATATGGATTGATCAAGACCAAACACAATCTGGATAAGTATAAATCTGGATAATATGGAGAGCCACCCCAGGCCCCATCCCCTACATATCTCCTCAAAATATTAGGGGACAGTTAGCTTAACCTGAGTTATTCTCACTATAATTACTATGAAAACTAAGAAATGGTAAAGAATGTCAAGTCAACGCAGCCTTTCCATGAAAAAACCTAGACTCTTATTAAATGCTACCAATTCTGCAGCGAGTGGAATGCCCATTCAGGAGTAACAGGACAGTTCCCTGCCCTAGCAAGATGATTTCCTGCCTTGCTGATTGGTGTCTGCGGGCCCATTTTTTAAGCATTGACATAATTAGTGTCCCTTGTCAAAACATCAACATCCTTGGGAGAGTTAACTCAGAAGCGTTTTTAATCAATTGCACTTTAGCATGATGGAGCTTGTGGTTCCTTGATTGGAAAAACAAAGGGCTTCTTGAATCCCTGACACACTGTCCCTAAAGTAGATGAGCATCATGGTCTCCAAAAGAGTCTCACTTCTGGAAACTGGTCAGGCATGGGGCTTCTATGCAGGAGAGAACCACAGCATGCCTGACAGTACCCAAACACCTGAGTGTAAAGCTTCTAAAACAAAAAAGTATGATAAATTCTCACTTTTACCTCATGCTAAGCAAGTGATAAAAGCAGAGATAGAAGGTTCCTTCACCAGATGGCTAAGACTGCATGCCATCTTTGAAAGGCTTCTTAGAAGAGACCTCTTAAACAGTTGGACAGGAGAAATCTGAATTCGTCAACAAGTGAGTCCACTCAGCATGAGATGTAGAGAATGTTCAGAGAAGCTAATTTGCACTTAAATTCACTATTCCCTGTTAGTGTAAACACATATCAGCAAAATCTGATGAGTTTTAGAAAACACACCTTTGGAACTGCGCGGAAGTGAGTTAACACAGCAGGCCTGAAACTGTTATGCTTGGAAAGGTCCGCTTACAAGGCTGGCTCTGGCTGGAGTCTGGGAACTTGGATTTTAGGAGGTTCCCATCATTTCCTAATAAGAATGGCTCACTGCGCCTAAACGATTTGTGAAAGCAATATGGTTTATGTTAAACACTTTCCTCCTGGGAATCTAGAATTTTGGTTCATGCTACAAAGAGGGTGCCTCTATGACCAGCCCCCAGTAGAGAGTTTCTGTAGTAGATAACATTTCACAAGTTGTCACAACTCCTTGGGGGGCGGGGGGAAATTAAGCAGGTCCTGTGTGGCTCTTCCGGGGAGGGAACTATTGCGAGCTCACACCTGGTTGCCTCTGGACTTTGTACCATGTGCCTTTGCCCTTTCTGATCTTGCTTTGTTTCCTTTCACAGTCTTGAATCAAGACTATGAATACAACTAGATGCTGAGTCCTGCATTGAATATGGGTGTGGTCTTGGGCACCTCCAACACAGAAATGTGCTAAACGTAACTCCTGAAATGAACAGACAGCAGTATGACATTGTAGAGTTATGTTGGATGGGTCAAGGCAGGAGTGGCTTCCTGAACATGAGACGCGTTGCAGTCACATAGAGCCCCAGGCCTAAAAGGGTTCTGGGCTTGGTTTAATGTCCTGTCATTATTTTGAAATTCTGGATCCTTTATAAACAAAAGATCTGGAATTTTCATTTTGCATTGGGCCCTGCAAATAATAAAAATGGTCCCATGTCAAGGTGATCCTCAGAGACTAAAGAACAGGACACCTTGTCACCCTAAAGGCTATTCTCTCACCACTGGTGGTTTTTCAGTCATCTTCCCACAGGGTCTAAAATTCTACCAATTATAGATTCACTTTCTGGCGGAGAATGTGCCAGCAATGTTAAATGGTTGTCTGTTACCACGTCGGGTAGACTTGTTTATTCATTCACTCATTGCATGGCCTCCTCCTTAACCCTTAGTGAAGTTCGAAGTCTGAGGTCAGCCTTTCCCAAAACGCATCCTTCAGAATACTGATCCCCTTGGAATGCATTGGGTAAGAAAAGTCTTCTTGTTAAATCTTTGAGATACTCTATCCCTCAGTGCACATTAGCATATTAAAACCTCTGAAACTCTTGCACTGCAATAAGCTGTCTGTTTAACTGTATAATAATTTCCTAGGGTTCCCATAACACAGTGCCACAAACTGGATGAGTTCAACAACAGAAATGTGTTGTCTCATGGTTCTGGCGTCTAAAAGTCCAAGTCAGTTTTTTGCAGGATTGTTTTTTTCTGAGACTGTGAGGGAGACTCTGTTCCACACCTCTGTCCTTCTTGTAACGGTTTGCTGGCCATCATTGGCGTTCCTGGGCTGGTAGATACATCACTCCAATCTCCACCTTCATGTTCACCTGGCCTTCTGTGTGTGTGTGTGTGTGTGTGTGTGTGTGTGTGTGTCTCCAAATCTCCCCTTTTTATAAGAACTAATCAGATCGGATTAGGATCCTTCCTATTGACCTCATTTGAACCTGATTACGTCACACAGACCTTATTTTCAAATAAAAGCATATTCTGAGGCACTGGGGATTAGGACTCCAATGTAGGAGTTTAGGGGGAGAAGATTCATTTTTTTCCCCCAACTTATTTGACCACCTGAAAACCTAAATCCTGTTAACATGCCCTGGAGCCAGCGTTTCCTGGCAGAGATTGAGCGGCACTCTCTTCCCTAAAGAGAGGAAGGGCTGTGAGGCTGGGGGCAGGCGCCAGTGGCGGGGGGGGGGGGGGCGAGCCGAGGAGGGTCAACCCTGCAGCTGTTTGCCGAGGGAAAGAGGAAAGGCGGGAGGCAGGGAGACCGGGGAGGTTACTTCCAAGTTTAGGGGGTGATGAAAAAGAAGCCTGCATGCCTGCAGCAGCAGTGGCGAGGGAGGAGAGAGCCACTCAAAGGTAACACAAAATAAAAGAGATACGCATTCATCTTCATATTCATGTATATGTGCACGTGTATAAACAAATATGTATTCATGCATAAACACACACGCACCTATGAATATGTACTCCCATGTATAAACATACATTTGTTTCTATCTACATGACGGATTTCACAGGACGTGTTTTGAGTCTTTGCATTGTCCCACCTGGCTCGTGCCTCTCAGAGGAGAAGCTCACAGAGGACTGGACTGGGAGCTGCATCAGGCCGGGAGGGTCCTGTTTTGACCCTATTAGTGGCCCTGATTGTGCCATTAATTCTAAGGGACAGATGGGGTAACAGGGTCCCGCGTGAACTACCCCAGCCTCATCTTGCATCCCCCGCCCCCGCCCCTTTCCTAAGCACTAGACATAGTGACCTTGCTGTTCTACCTCAGAGCGTTGCTCTTGCTGGTCCTTTAACCTGGCTGTTAACTTAATCCCTGAATGTTTTATCTGGTTGAAGGTCTTGGCCCATAGGACACTTCTGGGACGGCTTCTTGGGAAGCCACCGTTCCCTGGCATTCTTTCATCAGGTTGGTAATGCCCTGTTTAATATTTCTCTTTTCCTCTGGACCCTAAGCTCCGTGAGGGCAGGGAGCGGGCTTGCAATGTTTTCTGGCTGTACCCCAGGACCTAGCACAGGAGTTGGGTGAATGAATGATTTACAATATAAAAAAGATTTGAATCGATGGAATAAAGGAATGATAAAAATAGATGAGGGACTAGACGAATCGATAGTTTACAAGTCAGTTTGGAACCCTCCCTTACCAAAACGACTTTTAAATATGAGACCAAAGTCAAATCTTATAGGGTTTAATATTAATTTAATCTTATCCAAAGAAACTTCCTCTTTTTTAGGGGAAAAAAGGGGGTTACCAAGATTTATTTTAAAAACTTTGTAGACATTAAATCACTTTTATATAGAAAAGGAAAAAAAAAAACCCTAGATGAATGCATTTGAGTACAAATGGCCAGAAACATGTGGATTGAATTTCCCTTAAACTCCCTTGGGTTTGCAAATTGGAAAGAGGGTCTGGAATAAAATGCATTTTTTTACTTTTCTGAAATCATGTATTTGGGAGCAGCGATGTTTGAGATATTCAGAAAACTGAAAATATGTGTGGGTGCTTGTTTAAGTACTGTTATTTCCAGTCGTACAGTAAAGTGGCTGATAAGAAAGAGGAAGTGGGCATTTAGCATCTGAAAAGAACCAATTCAAAAAAATTTTTTTTCTGTCTAGCTTTCATAGGAAAGAAACCTCCCTCAGCCTCACCCCACCCCCACCACAATCAATATTTTTAGGGATGAAGGCAGAAGGAGGAAAGAGTTTATTCAGGCTTTTGTATGAGACTGAGCTGTGGAAACAGGATGAAGATTTTGCTAAATCTGTCCATTAAGTGCCTCTAAGTGCTTTTAAAACATGACCTAGAGCAGAATGGAGGCCACAAGAAAGAGAAACTGGAAATTAAGGCTAAATTATTACATTTAAGTGTCTTGATAGTGAAAATGTCAGGAAAAAACAGCAGGAATGATGAGCAGATAAAACTTCGAATGCTCCACTTAAATCTTTTGTTGAGCATCCCTAAAAGCTGAAAAGTTGCCTTGGTTCTAAAATGGTCAAATTACATAATTTTTGTGGATTGAGCATTCATTTTTTTACCTATCAGGATCAATATATACTTCTTTTTGAGATGTCCTAGATAAGAATTGAGTTAAAATATAACAACCTAAATGCTTAAGATGATTACTAGGCATTTCAACAATTTATCCGTCAGTAGAAATTTACTTTCTAATTTAGATAACTTGAAGAATACTTTCAACATAAAATCAACAAGCTTCATGACATATAGAAAAAAAATTAATGTAAGAAAAAAATAAGTGAAAAAAATTTTTGACAAAGAATATTAGTAATTTGGCATATGAAGTAAATAATGTTGAGATGACATTAATTTATTGATATTTCAAGATGACAGCCAAGAGTCATCCATCCATTTTTAAATTTCAAACAGTTACAGCAAATCTATTTGTGTCTGAAAGGTGGACTGCTAGAGCCCTCTAGCTGTTGGAAATAATTCTGTTCCCCAGAATTAATTCTGCACAGGCAGTAAGTAGTTCACCAAGAAACCTACTGGAAAACCATTAGATAAAAACGTACAACGTGACCTTCCACTATCGTCTTACCATTTGAGTTGGCAGTAATGTCAACACTGTAGTGAGCATCCATGGACACCTGTTCTGGCCCCCCACGCCACGGACCTTCTCGACAGGTCAATTATAATGACACCATCACCACCCTTTCCCCAGTTGTTTTGATTGGTTTGAAATAGATAGTCTCCCAAACACAGAAATAAAGTTCACCGGCTTCCTTTTCAGGAGAAGGAGGGTCTGTCCTGGAGTCCTGGGATACCCTGTGCCCCGGCACGAATCGGGGATACATACACATCCCCCATGGACAAATGTGTTTTATGTGCTTTGTACAGAACTTTAAAAACCTTTCAATAACTAGGTGACTTTTAAAAATTGGGAAAATTCAGATGAAAATCCATATGTTCATCTTCATCAAGATGAAGATGAAAAATCAAGAGATCTGGTAGCTCTCAGCCTGGGGACCCATATGGTACCAACAGGCAAGGGCTAGGTAGTGGTAACCAGCTTCATTTGGAATATAAGTTCAGTTCACCAAAGTTCCCACGACTTCCTGCTGGATAATATAAAACCAGCAGGCTGAGTGCAATTACTTTACCTGCTTAAAATCCATAGGCATCCAAGTCTAAACTCCTGGCCCCAACCCTGAATAGCTATATTCTCTCCCCTCCTCCTAAAAATAGCAATAATAATGATGATGATGATGATGATGCAGTTTTTGGTGACTGAATACTCAGTGTGAATCAGACATGTTCAGAGGCTCTTTATGTGTATTATCTTGGACCTTCATGTCGACTGCTGAAGATAATTATTATGTTTATTTTATAAACCAAAACTATGAGACTCATGTTCAGATAAAGTAGCTCAATTAACACATAATGAATTCCATTCTGAGCCAGGTATTGTACTCAATGCTGGGCATGCAGCATTAAACAAGATAGCATAGTCCCTGCCCTTATAAAGCTTATGTCAAATTACAAGAGTGAACACAAAGTGAAAGTGTAGATTACTATAGAGGGATAAAACAAGGGGGGTTTAATGGGGTCTATACCAGTATTTCCAATTTTTTATATATCAGAGTCACCCGGAGAGCTCGCAGATTCCTACTGCATCCCTACCTCTTCCTCTCAATTTTCTGATTTAATAGGCCAGACTGGAAGCCAATAATCTGCCCCCATTTTTTTTGTTTTGTTTTGGTCTTTTTTGGGTATGAAGCATAGATAAGAAAATATTTACTATTTTAACATTAAGAGTAATTGAATGGTATTAATACACTCACATGGTTGTGCAATGATCAGCACCCTCTGTCTCCAGAACTTGCTCTGTCTTCCCAATCGGAAATGCCAAATAATAATTTCCCATCTCCCCCGCCCTTCAGAAGCACAATGTCTTCAGTGTTCATCCATGTTGTAGCATGTACCATAGTTCCCTTCCTCTTCGGGGCTAATATTCCATTGCACGCACAGAGCATATTTTGCCTATCCATTCATTTATTGCTGGACACTTGGGTGGCTTCCCCCTTTTGTCTATTATGACTAATGCTGCTGTGAACATGGGTGTACTAGGATCAGTTTGAGTAGGAATCTGTACTTTAACCAATAAACTAGGTCAGTCTAATATAAGTGGGTCATGAGACAGACTTTGAAATATGCTGATGTAGGAGCCAGAGAAAACCTCTCTGAGAAATTGACACTCAGCCTGAGTCTCAAAGCACGAATAAGAGTCGATCAAATGAAGAAGAGGTAACAGCAACGACCCTGTTAACCTGGAAGTGTGAACTCCCACCTTCGCCTAAGATACTGAGATGCTGAAACTATCAGAACATTCATCAGCACTGAGGACTGTAATTGGTTGTCATAACTCAGTTGAGTACCTAAAACAAAAGTTATTTATCAATCAGTCCTTTAACAAATATTTGTGAATTGCCAGGCACCCTGCTAGATACAAGAAATATCATGAGGTCGTTCATCTCTTCACTTACAATGAGCCAGTCACTATGCTAGGTGCAGAAAAATTACAGGAAATTGTTGCTGTATATAATTTTGTTAATTGTTTTACAAAATCCATACATATTTCTTATCAGTAAGTTCCCTCCATACTGATCCCAGAAATGTCGAAGAATTATTGAATACTTAAATATCTATCTGTAGGCACCCAAGCTGACAGTATTATTTACTTTTTTTACTTAGCCATAAAGGAATTATCACAGACGATGGTTTATAAGTTTTTGAGTCATTATTTATTTCAATAATCAATCTATCCTTTTGCTATTGATGAAATATTGACATTGATTTCTTGGTTTCCACCTTTCAGAATGACTCACACATTTACCAGATTTCACCAAATCTACCTCTTGACACATTGATTAGAAAGCTGTGGTTCTTTGAAAGGGAAAATAAAGAAAGTCTTTCATACTAAATTACTTTTTAAAAATCTGGTATGATAAAAAAGTGCCTGGTGGGATATACTATTTTTACGCTTGAGTCCGAGATAAAAAATTTTATGCTGTAGGAGTCTCAAAGAAATTCAAGAGAATGCTGTTCTGAACACTTAAATCACTTAACGTAGACAACATTTATTATAATCTACTTTGAATATTTATGCTTTTTTTTTTTACCAGGTTGCAAGTTTCTTGCAGGTAGAAACTATTTCTTAATCATCTTAGAACAGCTCTCTGCTACAGTACTGATAACTCACAGCACTGAGTAACTCACAATATATTATGTGCTGAATACTTCCTTAATAGAGATCCAACAAAAATTTAGTGAATGAACAAATAAATGAACATGATTCGCAGAAGAGCAATGGGAAAGAAACATAAATGGATTACAATTTGCATAAAATTAACACATTTGTGTGTTAGAGAAGGTAGACAGCAGAACAATTATGAAACAAAATGTTGCAAATAAAAGCTTTCCCTTAAAAAAAAAAAAAAAAAGGGTGCTACCTCAAGAAGCCGGTGGCTTATCCTTCGGAAAAGTGCCCTTCTCAGAAATGAGAGTATGTCTGAAAGGACAGAGCGGAACAAAGGCATCAGACCGAGAAAGTTGAGAACCCCACCCTGCCAAGAATAAAGGGACTGTTTAGATGAGTTACAGAAGATGAGAGAGCAATAGACATATTTTGCTGTCCCTGCAGCAAATAATCTACTAGCTCTGACTGATACGTAATCAGTGCTTCCACCAGGGAAAGGATCAGTAGTGAAAAAGAGGTAGGGGGCAAGGGGCAAAGAGGAAGAGGAAAAGGAAAAGGAGGAAGTTTTAACTTAAAGTTTGAAAGACTCTTTCCCCTCCACTCCAGAGAGAGAAAGAGAATTAAACAAAAGAGTCATATACACTGAAATACTACTCAGCCTTCAAAAAGAAGGAAATCCTGTAATTTACAACAGAATGGATGGACCCAGAAGACGTTGCAGTAAGTGATGTAAGCCAGGTGCAGAAAGACAAACACTGCATGATGTCACTTACATGTGGAATCTTAAAAATAGACGTTTATAGAAGCTAAGAATAGAATGGTGGTTAGGGGCCGGCAGGTGAGGAAAATGGAGAGGTGTTGGTCAGAAGATATAAAATTTCAGTGATGCAGATGAGTAAGTTCTGGAGAGCTAATAAATTGCATGGTGACCAGTTATCAATATTGTATTGTACACTTGAAATTTGCCAAGCAAGTAGATCTTAAATATTTTCACCACAAAAAAAGAGGGGAAATTATAGCTAATGAACAAAGCAGTCAGTAAAACAAAGATTGAGTCTCAAAATATTTTTAGTGATACCAAAACACCTACTTCTGAAGTAATCTTTTCTAAAGAATATTTTCATAGTTGGCCATTTTCAGAGGGAAAACTTCTTGCAATCAAAGTAGTTCATGTTGAAGCTCACATATACCTGCTTATCTTCCATCTGCCATTTCTAAGAGTTATTCAGGGCCCAGTTATTGCTTCACTGGTTTTAATGGGAGTTCAAGAAAAAACTTGAATCTGTTTATTTTACAGCTTCTTGGTAACTGGTTTTCCCTGCATTTGGCCCTACTGCCTGATGGTTCTCAGTTTTTTGGCCCACAATTAACCAGAACACTTACTTTTAAGTAAACTTTAGTGGAGGCCAATTTTTTTTTTTTGTAAACGAGAGGAGGCTAAATTAGCAAAATGGGGGGTGGGCGGAATCTAAGAAGTTAGTATTAGGATCTAAGACAGGATTTGGCAAAACAGGGGGGAGAGTTTGCAAATTCCTCTAGTTCTTTCCAAATGCACAGATGAAAAGGTCATGCTGGCTGACAAACTGTCACTTAAACCACATTGTTTCCGGAGAGTATAACGCTTGTACATTTTTAAATCCTGTCTTCTCCTGGAGATGCTAGGAAGTTTGAGCAGAAGGGGTCACAGTGTATGTCAGCAAATCAAAATCAAGTGTGTAAGCTTCCTCCCAGCTTGTTCTGGGCTGTATCTTACGGAACTGGGAATAAAGCAGGAAATGCAACCACTTCCTCTACTGTCTGACCCCAACTCATATATCATTCCTGATGACTTCACTGGCTCTGTGAAAGAATTAATGCCTTTTTTTTTTTTTTTTGAATTTGGGAATTAACAACATCGGAAAATGACTGTATGCAGCAATGATAGTGATTTTAGCTTCCAAACAGATACAACCTGGAGAAAACCTACACGAGGCAGACACCTTGTCCTTTTAGTCATCTCGCCATGCCTGGTATGCTGGGGGCCTCCATCAATGTTTGGGGAATGCAGTGGAATGATATAGTGATACTGTGCAGATCACTGTAAAGCATATAATTAGAGAGAGTTTTCTAATTCATAAAGTAAGCATTTTTCCACGTAAAGTCATTACCCAATATAACAATTGTTAATTACTCAGGCCTTTGGATTAGTTCAATGTTGCCAACAATATACTGTTTTTATTAGTTTGAATCAGACGCAATTGCAAACGCTTGACCATTTTTGATCTCCCGAGTGGTTGTTTAATGTGGTTCAATCAACTATTCTAATTACCATACTAATAGTAGTGGTACATTGACTATACGAGATTGCTAGTTTTGTAGGTCAGACTCTGTGGCTTACCAAAAATTTCATTGTTTAACTATAGCAATAATACCCACCTATTTAGGTATTATATAATTATTTGTCACTAAACAGCAGTTATACTACTGCCACCTATTATCTACCATGTCAAACACTTTACTACGTAGTTTATATACATCAATTTCATTTAATCTTATGAGGCAGGTTCTAACATTATTCCTCGGAGTATGCAAATACTCGGGAAATAGTAAGGCATGAAGCTGTTAGTCACATTTGCTTCATGAGACCAGTTCAATCACCGGGCCTAGGGGCAGGATCTTGGGGACGTTAAGGATTAAAGGTTGAGGCCACAACCTTACAGGGTAACAACTTCAGTGAGGCAGGGGCTGGGGCTTAGGCTCCAATTCCAGGGGAGCTTCCGAGGAACACACCTGAACTTCCTGCATGTTTTCCAATTGGCCCTGAGGTCACAGCAACGGAAAGCTAGTGTGTTCACTGATGGAAGATAAGACACACACGTATGTACATGCATGCACACGTACACAGACACTAACAAATATAGAGCGGTTCTACCAATGGGCCACTGGCAGTGAGGGGGACCCTAGGTCCCATAGGGCCCAGGACTGTACTGATTTGTACCTGCTGTCCCAGCATAGTCATTAGAAGCCTCCCGCATCACCCTCAACAGCAGAACCAGAACAAGGGGACTGAGGCAGGTGAGGTATTTGCCTAGGGTGGAAAATTGAAGGCACACCAAAAATCTCAAGATGTCACATTTCAAGGCATAGATTTAAAGATCTAAATTAACACCAAAATTTTAAATAAAAGCGGCATCGGTGTTAGCGACTTTTCCTTTTGCCTCAGGCTGTACATCTCAGTTCAAACAATAAATTACAGGGTGACCCTCATTTAGGATACTTCATAAAACGATGGCTGCTGCCTACTCAGCGATTCCTAGATGCCAGAGACAATTCTAAGTGTTCTATATATGTTAACTATGAGGCAGACATTGTTATTACCTCACGTACAACTGAGGACACTGAGGCTTGGGAAGTTTTATTGTTTATTTAAAGTCTCACAACTAGCAAATGGAAAGGCCAAGTTTGGAATCCAGGTGGTCACGTCCCCAAGAAAGATCGTCACAAATGTCACTACTGTGCAAGTTACTATAAATAATAAAGAAAGAGAGGACTGTCTGGGAAAGGGAGCAGGGAGGACAGGGAGACAAGCTTTACCTGCTTTTCAGTTTGGACTGAGGACAGTCCAGAAGACAGCTGTTAGCCAGCTGTAATTTAACCTTCCTGAGCCTCTGCTTCCTGTCAAATGAAAAGATCGGCCCGACTGATCCCTCAGGTCTCTTCCAGTTCCAAACGATAGCCTCCTATTCTGCGACTCGTCATTACTCTGCAGCATTTTTCCGGTCTTCCCAAGCGCGTTACCCTTTCCCTTTTCAGTCCCCCGTGCTCACCCCCACCCCCCACTCTCCTTCCATATGGTTTTTCCTTGGTGATCTCATCCATTGGCTTCAGCCCTCACCTGTCTGTGGCTGACTCCCAAGTTTTTATCTAGTCTCTCCCACCACATTTCCAGCTGTCTGCCGGGCTCTCCTCCTAAATCTCACCGGAAACTCGAAGTCAATGCGTCTGGAAGGGAAGTCAGGCTCTCCCAACACCTTCCCCTTCCCCGGGCTCCACCGCTCTTTCCATCTCTCGCACCTGATTTCAGGCAGCTGCTGAGACCCGACAGTCTCATCTCTGCCTTTTCTCCTCTCTTGCTCCCCTTCTTTCCAGTCCAACAGCCCTGACCCCAATGGGCCCCTTACCGCCTTCCTCCTGGAGGTCATCCCCCGGCCTGCCCCGCCCCTGTGTGCAAGGAGAATGATGCTTGGATGACGTCCCCAGACCTTAACCAGGATCCTGGCTCTCCCACCCTCCAAACACTTCGTGGCCTCCCAGGGCGTGCAGAGGAAAATCAAAATTCTGCTTTTGTCATTTAAGACCTGCCCTGCCAGAGACTGGCTCCTGCCTGCTTTTCCAGCCTTCTCTCCCACCTCTCCCCTCTCTCTATTTCATATGCCATCTACGCTGGACAATGTTTCCTGAACACGTTATTTATTTTCCTGCCTTTTGCACGCATGACTCCCTTTGCTTTATGTCCTTCCCTCCATCTCTCTGTACCCACCCTTCAAGATTCAACTCAAATGGCCCCTTCTTTATGAAGTCTTCTCAACTGCCCCAGCATAGAGATAGGCTTTCCCTCTTGTAAATATTTATAGCACTTTATCTCTACATCTCTGCCAGCACTACGTTCTTCTCCAGCCCCTTATGGTTCCGTGTATTTGCCTTTTGATCCCACCATCCCGGAGGCCTCCTAGCAGCAAGGGCCATGTCTTTGAGCCGTCCCACCCCCGGCCCTGCCATAGTTCCTGTCACATCATCCCACCAGAGGGGCCTGATCAGAATGAGAGCTAAATCACTTGATGTAATTTTTATTAAATGATCATGTCTGCGAGACACAGGAACTGACCTAAATTTTGAGTGAGTGAAAGGACAGAATTCAGTTTCACTATCTCTCCCGGAAGGAAATCATCCTCCGTGACGAGTGTGCATCTCCTTCTGGCAGCAATCCTTTGGGGACAAGCCAGGCTGCCCAGCCTAAATTCCAAATTCCTTTTAACAGCTTGAGAGCATCTCATCCCTCCTGAGGAGTCTGAAGTCTTCCTTCTTCTTTCCAAAGATGCTCCTCCCAGGATTCTTGGGTGGCAGCTCTTTGCCTTCTCTTCTTCCCAGACTTGCTGAGCTCCGGCGTTCCTCAGAAGGGGCTATTACTCAGCTATCCCCACCCCCAAACCTCTCTCTGTGCGTTGTATGCAGGGCAGCATGTTCAGGGTGTGCAGAGAATGGTTTTGAGATAGACTGCTCTTAGGATCACTAACCGACAATACTGATCACACGTAGAAAGGGCTAAAGATAACTTGCCACATTACATTTATATTTGGGTTAAGATCAAACACAAGAAATGAGTTACAAAGATGAGTAAGAAGTGCTCATTGCCAAAGGTCATTTGTTCTTAACCTAACAGCTAGGAGACATTTTTTTTTTAAATGTGTTTTTCGCTCGAGTTTGCTCTTGAACTAACATCTGATTATAGGATTTTAATTTAATATTACAGCATACGTTGTCTTTCTGAATTTAAAAACCCATGACTTGACTCCAAAATGTTTTCAGGTTCCGCAGAAGAATAGTCTCACCAAAATAAGGTCATCAGTGGCAGGCAATATTTATAATAAGTTCACAATTTCTGAAAAACTGGAATCAATATATACAATTAATATTGCAAATAAACGTCAAAATGACATACTTCCCGCCATATAAATGAACCCTGTTTCACACATAAATGTGCTCTGTGGCAATGGTTCAAAATCCTCTTTCTTCAACAGTAAGCAGATTGAATGAAATAAAAAATGATGTGCCAGGATTTAAGGGTACAAATGGTACAAATTTCAAATTATTGATTGCTGACTGTGCTTACAGACATCAAACAATACTTTTTCGAGCAGCTCTAATAGTCCCCTGCAATAGAGACGTGATATATTACAGGAAAATTGAAAATGTGAGGACTATTTGACTGGTCAGTGGTCATTGAAAAGTATTAAGGTGTGGGGTTTTGTTTGGTTTTTAGGTTACAGGAAAAAAAATGCAAATTAAAAGGAATCTCATTAACGTCAAACCAAGCACCTTTATTATAGATTGAAAAGTACTGAGATGTCCAGTTAGAATATAAACTCTCTCTGTGTTAGAAGAAGTGCACTCTTGGGCAGAGTCCATGAGCAGTGACAGCCCTTAATGGGAACTCTAACAGGCAAAGCAATCACTCTTGAGGGGCACAGTGTATATTTATGCAGGCAAGAAATTTTTATCAGGAACCAACTTTTGATGTATAGATGAGATGCGCTCTCAGAGAGTCTGAATGGGAACTCACTCGACCTGCTCACTTCTTTAAAATCATTGCTAGGCAACATCTTCCCAAAGGTAGCTAAAAAATTGAGTCAGTGGCCCCGCATCATTGCACGAGAAGTGCTCTTTCCATAACCTGGAAATGGGAAGCAGATTTGTGTATTAGAAAAATCAATTGGTCAGAACTCTCTCAGTTGCAAGTGACAGAATCCAAACTCCAACTAGCTTAGGCCAAAAAGATAATTTATTGTTCCATGTTATTAGAGAGTTTAAATAAGGCTGGATCCTGGGATTCAGATGATGTCATCAGAGGATGTCTGTTTCTTGCCATCTCTCGGCCTTGCTTCCTCTGTGATGGATTCATTCCCAAACTGGCTGTAACCTTGTGGAGGGCCCGGCAGTCAAGGCTGCCGAGAGCTGGTGCAGCCTGTAGGACAGTTTTGGGGTTTTTTCCAGGTGCTCCAGGGTAACGTGGTTAAAAACCTTTACAGTGCCGTTTTATAGACGAGTACACTGAGGCCCGAACACTCTTCTGGATCTCTTACTGTCATCCTCCCCTCCACACACACATTCCCAGCTCTGTCCCCTCTCATCGGTCCAGCTCATGGGCTTCCATCATGATTTCACAAGACAAGAGTCTCTCTCAGTCTCTATCTTGCTCTATTTTTGTTTCTCATTCTCTCTTCCTTCTCTCCCCGCCCCTGGACCCCTCCCAATCGGTATCAAACTTAGAAACAGAACACCAACTGGCCCTGCTAAAGCACACCCCCCCCCCCCCCCAACCCTGGCCAATCCCTGGGCTCAGTGGTACAATACTCTATGGAGCTAGGCCACGCCCATCCCACGGGAGCCGGAGCACAGCCAGAGGGACAACCTCCCCCTTGCCCCACAATGACGTGCGCTTGGAGTGAAGGGAGGAGCCCTCCAAAGGAAATATTCTACCAAATACAAATAAGAAACAGATTCCATCTCAACTACTGAAATCACATGTGAGTAAACAGGATTTGTTGCTTTATGTGATTTTTCTTCATCTCAGTTTTCCGAGTCAAAATCCATAAAGCCAGTTGACATATACCAATATGGAGATCTGTCACTGTTACCGATGCTGTGGCTCTGGACCTACCCTCATCAAAAATGCATTGCTTAAAACCTCTACGCATGTGCCTAGGCTTCAGAACATGGGCATGTGCCAGGCCATGGAGTAGTGAAGCTGGTATTTATTGCATAAGATGAGGGGAGGCATTGACATGGGAAAAATTCTCTTTTGGAATCTGATTAAGGAGGTGAATATTTATTTTTGGTGCAAACCTAGTCAAATAAAGATGTACTGTGTACCTCTTACATATGAAGCATTAAAGAGACATTTTTAAAAAAATCCCTAACTTCAGAAAATTCACAGGTTTTAATAGAAAAGAAAAGCAATTAGCTAACGAACACAGCGTGATTAGTGTCAGAGAACGGGATAATGAAGTGCAACAGGTGATTCATTTCACTGGGAATAGAGGGAGTGAGCAGTAATCAGGGAAGTGGAGGGAGAGGGTTGTCAGTAGCGGTATCCCCCGGGAGAGTGACAACTAACCTGAACAATGAGAGGGAGTGTGACAACTTGGAAGGAGGAGAACAGCATTTTAGGCAAAGGATACAGCAAAAGGGAGGGCAAAATCAATCCGACATCTCTTTAATAGTCGCTGGCCAGGCTTCTACGGCTAGCACAAGGGGGAAGATTGAAGCAATTATTGAGAAAGCTGTCTCAGTCCTTCCTTTTCTCCTAGCTGTGGAAATCTGGCCATTGAAACACTTTTGTAAGAGGAAGACTTGATTCCAGAGACCACACAATGTTAAGTGATGGCAAAATTATTTTTTAGACAGAATAGAGAAAAACCAGAGTGCCTGAATTCAGCTGGGGAAAACTAGACTTTATAAGAAAGGAAAACAAAAACCTTTCTTCTCTGTCTCCCTCTCCACTCTTCCCTCTTCCTCTGTTTTGCTTTTTTTTTTTTCCATTTTTGGAGGGGGGAATGGGAGGTGAGGAGAGGTTCACTTCAGAGAGCAAATCCACTGAGCAAAAATCATGTGTCTATATGCAATTGATGCCTTGTGAAAACTTAATAATAATGGTAGTAAGATAGTGATAATTATTCAAATAATTGTTCAAGAATTTACTAATATCGAAATCAAAATAAAGCATAATCCAGGAACTGAATCTCATGCCTTCTCCCCTATTATCCTATCTCCCCAAATGCCTATGTAGCTTATTAGCATTCAACACATCTTTGGAAGATTAAATAGCATTAAATTTTTACCTTGCAAGGAGAGAGATTACAAATTTATGTGAAAACAAGTCTTTGGTAGAAACATTTGCAGAAATCTGGAGAGAAATTCTCACTTAAAGTCCACGAAATGCATTACAAATGAACAGAAACTGAGTGGGCCCCCTTTGGAGTTTTAGCACCATGATTTCCTACGTGGCTTTAGACAGGTTTCTAAACCTCTCTAGGCCTCAGTTTTAAAATGGAAATAATGGAAATACCTACACTGTAGAGATATTTTGGGCAGTAAAAGGGACAATCCATGGAAAACAAAAGTTTTACGTAGTCCATGGACACACTATTATCTTGAAGTCAACAGAGCGATGGAATTACAAAAAATTGCTCCAAAAGTGGTAGTAACAACAGAAGCAAAGGTTATATCAAGATTCCAATCTTGCCCTGGCCAGATGGCTCAGTTGGTTGGAGTGTCATCATATATACCAAAAGGTTGTGGGTTCAATTCCTGGTCAGGGCATATACCTAGGTTGTGGGTTCAATCCCAGGTTGGGGCACCTACAGGAGGCGACCAATCAATGCTTCCTTCTCTCTCTCTCTCTCTCTCTCTCTCTCTCTCTCAAATCAATATACATATCCTCGGTGAGGATTTAAAAAAAAAATTCTAATCCAGTACCATCTATGCCATCTGTTCATCTCTTCATCAAGATGTTATATTAACAAGATTTGGGAACCATCATTAAGATGTTGATCCATGTTGGGTATCACCGAGGACCAAGGGACAACATTCAGAGCTTTTTACCCTCCTGTTATTTGCAAAGAGAAAAGATTAGGGCATAGAACTCCTTTCACTGAAATCTCAGCCATGTGGCAGCACATGAGTTCGGCTGTGGAGAGAGGAGGAGGTCCAAATGCGATATTAGCGCTGGGCCCAAAAGGCTGTGAACAAAGCCTTTCCTGTCTCACAGCAGAACTTCCTCTTGCTATCTGAACATATACTTCAACAACAACATGTTCCTTTCTGGGCATTAAGTATAAGAATTGACCAATGTGTCACCTTTGGCTTGAGCTTCATATTCTCTTTACAAGACAGAAGGAAGCCTAAATTTCTCACTGAAACACGGTGTGGGTAACAGTGGAATTGTCTATGGTTCAAAAATGAGTATGAATGTTCCCTTTATGGTACACATAAGAAGCAGGTACATAATTCAGTGCTGCATGTCTTTATATTTGCCTATTGGAGTCTTCACCTGGAATCGCATTTCTTACAAAGGAGCTAAAATGTGAATTTGCGTGGAAACAGAAGTCATGGCAAAATTTTCAGTTGGCTATATTTAAACAGACCTTTTCGTATGTTACTCTTATAGTTAATTGCTTTGAAGCATGGTCATTCATCTCACTTAATATACAAGGAAGAAAGTATGACCGATTGCAGACGGATTGAAAATTAATACGTGAAAGAGAGCGCTTGGGGCTATACACTTTTTGGGGGAGATTTTTTCATGACTTCATTCACATACCTGCTATTCAAATTCACTTTTGGCTGGATATGCACACCAAAGAGATATGTCAACTGTAATTTATTGAAACAGCTGAACAGTTGCAGGATATGGTTCCTTGTGGTCATCTATTATTCTGAATGATAATTAAGAACAAAAGGGAGTTTCAATTTAGAAAAAGAGCAACATGAATTTGGGAGAACAGCAGTGGGCCACACTAGGGTTTGCATTCACAATGAAATTTGAGAAAAAACATATTAACAAAACAAATCATCATAATAGCTATGTTAGATTTTGCAAAACTCAAATCAGTGTGACTTTGCAGGATGTGTAAAAACTGTGATTCCTAGTCATAATTAAATACTGGTATCTTAGGTCAATTTTTCATGTGCTGTTATAATGATCTTTGGCTATGTCTACAATGACTTCCCACCTTCCTTAGAAAAAGTGTAACATGGAGAGAATTTTTTGTAATTGAACAAAGAAGCTCTACATGTTAAGGCTTCTTAGTTCAAAAACCATCAATCAAAAGTGGGGGCTTTTGAGCTAGAACCAGGTCTCTCATGTGTACATTTGAGCAAATCAGAACCTCAGTTGCTTGATCTATAAATCAGAGAAAATGATTATAATTGTGCTGCTTCCCCACAGAATTGTTGTAAGGATCAAATGAGATAACAGATGTAAGATGCCTTTATTAGTGTCTGAAAATCAATTAATTTAAAGAGAATTACTTTTATCATTCCTTCTTAAATAGCTTAGGCACAGTCTCATGTAGAAGCATTGGGATATAATATATTATTTCCAAAGGTGGCTATTGCCTTGAAAGTGAGATATCGTTGTGCTCTTTGCTTTGTAATCTGATTTTTATTCCCAGGCTGAGGAGACATAAGGAAATATTAGTCATACTTAGATATTTATGAAAATTGATGTGCATTGAAAAGCCCAGCTATGCCTTGTAAATACCCAGTGTATGTGTCTGTTTGTGTGCACTTGGATTAAGAGTAAGGGCTCTGGGATCAGATTGCTTACATTTGAATCCTACTTACTTGTTTGTAACCCTTATAAGTAATTTAAACTCAGTCTTGCTGTGTCTCAGTTTCCTTACCTGGAAGAGAAAAAAAAACGTATATAGGTATATACATGTGGATTAAAGTACTAAGAATGGTGTTTCCACATGTTTTAAGTGCCCAGTAAATGTTCATCATCATGAGCACCTATAGTTTAGCAGCAAAATAATCAGAGGTGGTTTACTCTGTTCAAAACATACACCCATGTTCTGGCCCCCCTGGTGAACAACAGTTTACCAAAATGCTAGCCCAGACAAGGATCACAACTTTTAGAATTCCTGGTCAGAGAGAAGCTGAGTGGCCTTTAACAGAAATCCATACCAGGCTTCGAACCACAAACTGTATATTGCGGAAAATCATCGACCGTAACATGGTTAAGTAGACCTCAAGAGAAAGGGTCATGGCCAAATACATTGGGAAACATTTTGTTAATCTACAGGGTTTTTCTTTAAGCAGGATCAACTCAGAACCTTTAATCAACGCGTTGTGAGTCTCCAGGGGAACTGTGGAATGCAGTTTCCCAAATTATTTTCATATAGAATCATTGTTTTTGTTTTTTAAAGAAAGATGGTGCATTTTTAATAACAGGATAGTAAAGAACAAAAAGTACTCAACAAAATGTCTTTTGGGGAGCAAAAGGTCTCATGGAATCCTCCATTGACAGATCTTGGCATTGTCCTTGTTGGTAATAAGCTAATTATGTCTTGTCAATAATTTTAAAGAGAAGAGTCCCCAACCCTAGAGTTTGTCATGGAACATAGATCAGGGTGCATCAGGAAAACTGGACTTAAGTGCGATCCTTTGGGAACCCATCTGCACAATTTACAGGTCATGAAAATTTCTTCTCTGTGGATTAAAACAAAATCGTTTGCTGCAGAGCAGAAGTCGGGTCAGAGACATACATTGCTCCAGAGAATGAGCTGATGGTGATTTGTATTTTATGGTAGCTGAAGACTTTGAGCTGTTCGTTAATGAGATCAAGCACCATTTCATATATTACTGGCATCCTCAGTACTTGCAGATCTATTTTGAAATATCTGTATGCTACATTTGTTCAAAGAATTGTCTTTCTGTTAAAAGAACTCACCTGTACATTACATTTTCTCTAGAATATACTACTGATAATTTAAAGAAATATGTGTGAATTTGGAAGCTATGTATTTTCTTTGAGTTCCATTTCTTCTGAAAACTAGTTGTTGACAAATACAACTGTCACAGTGATTGTAGGACTGAATTACCCTGTTGATTTTTCTAACTCATCGCCTGAATTGTAATGACTCAAAATAAGAGCAGCCTCTCTAAAATATTTTGTCATCTTATACTGTCTGAAAGATAAATGGTCTTAAATAGAATTGTTGAGATTCTTTGCTAGAATTGAAATTTTAACATCAAGGTCTATATCCAATAGAATGTAGGTGGCAAGGATTGCTCTTTTTTGGGTAGGTTTTTCTAATCTAAGCAGGTGAATTCCCTAGGATCAAGTCTAAAGTAGAGAAGAGAAAGGAGATGGATTTCCAAGTCAAAAAGAAAAATACCATATGATCTCACTTATAAGAAGAACCTAATGAACAAAACAAACAAATGAGCGAAATAGAACCAGAAGCATGGAAACAAGAAAAAGACTGATGGTGACCAGGGGGCGGGGGAGATAAGAGGGGAAAAGGGGAGGGATCTAATCAATGAACAGGTGTAAATGACCCATGGACATGGACAACAGGGTGGGGACCGACTGTGGGGTCGGTGGTGGGTGGGGCAGGGGAGAGCAACAGGGGAAAATTGGGACAACTATAACAGAACAGCAGTTTTTTAAAGACATTTTAAGAAATCAGGAAAAAAAAAGAGTACTGGGTCCAGGTCTAGATCTTCATGAAGATCTAGATATAGATCTTGGGTATATCAGATAGCTATCTCGTCAATTTTCATATTTATGAAGTGGAAAGAACTGACATCAGTAATCTGAAAGGTATAACATTTTTCATTAAAAAGTTGGTATGGACAGAGAGAGAAAAAGGAAAAACATGGAGCCTAGCCACTAACTATAGAATTCTTGCCATACGTTAAATGTGGGGAAAACTCATAGTATTAGGACTCATACTTCTGTATCCTTTGGTTACTATTTCACATGTAGATTAGCAATGGCTCTTGCTTTGGGGGAGATAGCATTTCCAAACTGGACTCAATTTTCTGCCTGGAATTGTTATATGTTGTTGTATGCCTAGAATTTTTTTTTCCCACTTCTTCTTTGAAAGGCGTTCACTTACTATGCCTATAAGCTATGATATTAAGGCTCAATGCCAGTAAAATTTCATGGAAAAGAGTGAGAAATTTATTTAAAAGGACCACTTTTTGATAATGGTAGTGTTTTGACAGTTTTTGACAGGCAATTTAAAATAATGCAACCTCCTGGATCTCCGCCAACCTCTGAAATGGGCTGTAATTTAGAATGATGGCAGTGCCTATGACCTCTATATTGGAGAGTCACTGGAATTTAAGAAAAAAAAAATTCTCCAAACAGTTTGGGTTTATATCAAAAATCTGCCGTAAGTGTTCTGACATGCAGCCATTTTACTTAATGAAAGAATTTTCTTGTCCTATGCACAGCTCTAAAGACTTATTCTACAGTGGGGTAGATTTCCTGCCTTTTTGTATGTGGTAAAATTCTTCTGCTCAGATTCCACTGCCAACCAGATTGTAAACATTCTAATGAGCTGGTTGTGGGCATGTCTGCCCTTCTCTCCCCTGGATGAAAGGGGACTCACTCAGCCCTGGTAACTATATCACTCTGTCATCTGCAGCCCAGGGAAGTCCTGGGCTGTTACAGCTCCCAGCTCCCTCCGTTCATGCAAATGTGTTGTCTCAGGTTCAGAATATGGTCCTCCAGGCCCCTTTGAAAAATAGATTCCATTACTCCCTTAATTCCGAGAGTTAAATGCTTTTTAAAGAGTTGTGTAAGCTAAAGATGAGCTGGGTGTGCCGTGTAGGATTTTTAACTGAACTGCAATTCTCCAAACGTACCAATAGATTCCAAAATTGCCAGTTGCAGGTCATAAAATATTTATATTCCTGAGTAAATAATGTATGTTTAGTAAGAAACAATGAAATATTTACAGTTTTTCTAAAGATACTATATGGTTTTTCCCCCCTCTCTCTCTACCACAGCCGTTGTTCCTGAAGCAGGCAAAATAGGCAACTCGGAGAGCTCTGAGAACAATGTGGAAGCACCTGGGAAAGGAGAGAATGTTCTGAGGCACCAGGTGGAAAAGTCCCCATAAGGAAAAGAAACAACAGCTGATTTAGGACATCGAGATACATATTTCACATAGTTAAAGGTCTAGGGAGGCATTAGCAAACAATTTTGGTATTTTTATCATTAAATCGCAGAGTTGCTAGGCCCAGGTCACATGACAACAATCATTTGCCAAAGCCGTCCTGCGGGAGTGCGGTGAGCCTCCAAGGAGGGTATGACTTTCCAAGCTTCCAAACAAAGACATTTCTCAAACCTGTCCCACACGCTCATTGACCCTGAAGAACTCAATCACAGCGTTACTAAGTCCTCACGGGCATGTGTCTGGGAAAGAGCCTGCAGAAGCTCTTCACAGAAGTGTTTGACAGAATAACCTAGAGAGTCTTACAAGGAGATCTTCAGGTGGCCACCCACAATAGGAAATTCTGATAGGATCACTCTAGTGTCAGGCCTGGGAATCTTTAATTTTGAAAAACTTCCCAAGAAATTCTGATGATCATCCAGGTTTGGGAATTGTGGTAGACCGCCTACTGGACCCCAAAGATACCTTGATCCTAATCCCTGAAACCTGTGAATGTCACCTGATATGGCAAAAGGGAAATTACAGGTGTAATTAAATTAAAAGTCTGGAGATGGGGAGATTAGCTTGGATTATCTGGGTATAGCTTCCAACTTCCTTCTGTCATGCAAATCTGCTGTCTCAGGTTTGGGTTGTGGTCCCCAAGGTCCCTTTGAAAAATGTAATCACTAGTACCCATATGAGAGGGAGGCTTGATTTTAGAAGAAGGGGGAAAAACAGTGACAGGAACAAGATGCTAGGCTTCTGACTTTGAACATGGAGGGAGGGGCCAAGGGTCACTGAGCACAGGTGGGCACCAGACATGGGAAAAGACAAGGGAAGAGATGCTCTCCTAGGACCTCCAGAAGGAACCAGCCCAAGTGACCTCTTGACATTAGCCCAGTGAGACAGATTTTGGACTTTTAACCTCTAGAAGTGTAGAAGGATAATTTTGTGTTGTTTTATAAGCTACTGTTTGTGGCCATTTGGGACAGTGGTAATAGGAAACAAATATGTAAACCATTGCTCTAAACCATCTCAGTTTTAATAGTCCTATGCTGCTAAACACAAATCTTCAAGCCAGGGCTTCAGGGTCCTAGGATTTGATCCATTCCCCAACGATGGAAGGACACAACGACAGCCTTGCTTCTAGGAAATACTGTTGCCCATCCCTCTTCCCATCTTTGCGGAGTACCTTCCTCACAGTCACATTCCCCTGAGGATGTCATCGATGCCCAAAACAGAAAAGGCAGCAGTGCGGGACCGTGGCCAATAACTGCATCCCTCAAGCATGGACATCCAGCAGCAAGAATTCATCATACCCTGCCTGTGTGCTCAGCAGTCTGCTCGCCACTGGGGGGAATTCCGGGAGTCGGGAGAGGCCACTCCCCACTCTCCTGCAGAGCGCAGAAACGGCAGAGGGACTGCAAACACAAACTGCATTTTCCAGGATTGACAAAACTGAGCCTCCCCTGGGTACAAAGGATATTGTCTCATTTGGGAAAGAGGACAAATGTGTCATTGCACTTTAGGGGAAAGAGGAGGATGTCAGAGCATGGACTTCCCAGTTCTACTCTGATTAGAAAACATGGAAATCAAGTCATTTCCAAAGGCTGAGGGATATATTAATGAATTACCTATGCAATAATTAAAGTGTACTTTCCAAGGTGGGTGAGTGTGTGCGGGGAGGGGGAATCATTTTATTTTATCAGTACTTGTTCCTATCCGAACTCCTCATAGTGAAAGAGAAAATAAGATGGCAGGTGCATTGAGCTGGGATAGCATCTTGTTTCTATGACAACAGTGTCTGCTCTGCTCCCAGGCTCCATCTGGTATTTTCAGGCCTAACAGCCAGGTAGCATCTAAATGGTTAGTGGGGAAAAAAGGCATCGATGGAGGTTCTTCAGCTCAGGCACAAATGAACACAGCAATCCCCTGCCCTTTCTAAGGAACACAGTGAGTGACTTCACCAGCAACAGGGTATCGGGAAGACAGACCGCTTAGCGCATAGAGCATGCTCACCTCTATTTTATGGACTAAACCAGCACAACATGCTCATAAAATATAAACAGCTGTTGGGGCTGATAGGGGCTTTTTCCTAGAGGCAATCTCACCAGGCTCTCACGGGGTGACCCTCCCCTTCTTGCTGCTCCCTTTCCCCATCCTGCTTTTGCAGAGCTGTGTGTGCTTTAGGGAATATGGATGAAGCAGCTCCTACCTGACCTTCCTTTCGGATTTTATCCTTGCTGATTACTGGGAGCTCTACAGAATTTATGACAAGCTGCATTTCAGTCCTCCTCCATGGGCATTCACTCACAGAAAAACATGCTTTTATAATAGCACAATAGGATACCGTCGGTTTTCACCTTCCCCTACCCCCTTTTTGTACAAGATCTAGTGACAGCCCTTCCCTTTTTATCCTCGATAACACCAGCATTAAGAATATAACATCTTCACAAAGATACAGTTAATCTAAAATACTATGTAGTATGATTTTTACAGCTAGGTTGTCATGCAATATTAGGGACACACTTCTATTAAACAATTATTCATTGTTTGTCTGACATGCACATTTACCTGGGCATCCTGTATTTGTATTGGCTAAGTCTGGCAACCCTATTTAGAGACAGAAATATAGGCCTTTTCAATTCAGGTGATCAATTAGACTTTGATACAGTATATCGAAAGGTCAGTGCTTTGAATTGAGGATCGGTTTCCAGCATTCTCTGGTTATTAAAAGGAACATTTAAATGTTCATTGTTTACACCAAAAATGGTTGTTTACATTAAACCTTTGCTTACATTCATCTTTCCCTTCATGCAACACACAGTCCTGGGGCACCTTCCCGTTGCTGGGCCCCGTTCCAGGAGCTGGGAATCAGGGGTGCACAAGCCCACGTGGTGCTCCCTTATGGAATTAACATTCTATTGTGGCTCCTGGATTATATTTCAGGATGTTTGCATGCAAGCACTTTGATATACAAAGACCCATCTGATACGGTCCTGTCCTCTAGGAGCAGATAAACTATCCAGATGAGTTGTCCCTTATGCATCTTAAAATTTCCCCAAACCTCATCAATCAATTTTAACTAGTTTCACAGGCATTAAATCACAGTGGAAATCTAAATTGTCATGTTTCTCTTCCTTTGTCCTTCAGTATTCCAGATTGGGAGGCAATTGACACTGCAAGATTTGGACATCACCTGGTGCCCCTCCACCACCAGTTTCTGAAATCACCTTGTGCCCTCACTGGTCCTTGCTCTGTCCTCTTTCCCTCCTGAGCCCTCACTGGAGATTTGGACACGAGTGATATTTACATTCTTTCTCTCTCTTCCTAACTTCTCACGAAGAGCTTTTATTACCAGTTTTTTAGTTGTTTGTTTCAAGTGACTAACTGAACTTTTCATCTGTAAGTATTATTTGTTTCCTATACCCTATTTTCTCCTTTATTTTACTCTGCCTCTCCTAACCTCATTCAAAAACAACTAAAATACAGGGAAAAGAGAGCCAGTGATTTGCTCAAGTTCACATGGCTAATTAGCAACCAAATGGAGCTCTGGACCAGTGATATGGAGTCACTTCTCAACCAAGGGCACAGTGCCTGTGGTCATCTTCGCATTCTTACAATGCCAAGCATTCCTCATACAGAACCTTCTTATGGCCTCCCACTGCATTTCGAATAAAATCTGAACTCCTTCCCTTGCTCCCTGCAGGACTGGACCCTGACGTTTTCACCAATCCCATCTGTGCAACAATCCCACTGGCTTCCTCTCATTTCTCAGAGGCCAGTTCTGTCCCGCCTGAGGGACTTGGTGGAAGCATAAATGTGTTGACCACACTGTGGAAGCTCTCTGCTTCCATCTTACGCTGTCACCAATTCCATGGGCGTTGAATGAATGGATGTGTTTGCTTCTTGTCCCCCTGTAGGCTCCACGCGTACAGAGAGCTCATTCATCTTGTTCATCGTTGTGGCCGAACCG
The DNA here is from genome assembly GCF_021234165.1 of Pteronotus mesoamericanus. Classification (NCBI taxonomy): domain Eukaryota; kingdom Metazoa; phylum Chordata; class Mammalia; order Chiroptera; family Mormoopidae; genus Pteronotus; species Pteronotus mesoamericanus. Next base: position 16,107,807 of record NW_026555229.1, read on the forward strand.
GGGACACAGTAGTTCTTCAATGCACGCTTGGTGAGTCGTGTTCATGGTCATTCCTCAGGGCCTCATCCTAAAGTCATACCACCACTCTCGAGGCACAGAATTCTTCGTCTGCGTTGTAAACCACTGAGACAGGCAACCAATCAGCTGCTGGGAACGAATAAAGGTAAGACAAGCTATCTGGTCACAAATAAAACAGCATAAGCGGGGGCTTAAAGGGAGTGGGAACAAGCTTTCTGACCTCCACAGCAATCAGTTTACACTGTGACACAGGAGATTTGAATCCCTTTATCTACTCCTAGATGAGAGTATCATGTCTCATTTACAGCTCCAGCCTTCTGGACTGAAATATCATATTTGATGAATAATAGCATCTGTAAGTAAGATAAAAGACATCACAAAAGAAAATGAAAGCGTTTAAAATACAACAATTACCAAAATCAAATCATCTTTAGGACATTCTTTTGACAAGTTCTCTTAGGTTTTATTAATTTCTTCTAAGAATATTACCATGAATCTTTTTTATGAGTGTCTGGATCCCATGTGCATGATCCTTGCATTTATTCACTGGAGGCTAAGACACAAGGAAGTGCAGGATCTCACTGTTCCTGCTTTTCCCTGTGCTATCGCCTTGAAAAAGGAAATGGTAAAGTTAGGGTCTCTCATGGTTTAGGAAACCCTGCGTGTACACATTTTATAGGTAGAATAATGGGATGTAATAGGCACAGAATTACAAGACTGCCAAATTTCAAATGACGATATATACACAATTTAGGTAACTCTAGCATTTTGCAATATTTCCTTACTTGTTTTCAGACATTTAAATTTATTTCACTCTCTTTATTTATTCTCTTAAATTTTATTCCAAAACTGCTTATGATTACCTATGAAGTAATCAGCTTATCCCCTATTTGAAATGTTTCTTAGTGAGTGCTTTTATTTAAATGCTAATTAATTATTTTCTTTAACCATCTTACAGATTCTCCATATTCTATTATCAACACACCTGCAATGTCAAATAAAAGATGAAGTTTATGAGCCATGTACACTATGATACAACATTTTGAACTGTCTATGGCATTGAGAAGGGAAAATAATGGCAGTGTCTGAATTTTATAACATAATACTATTGTACTAAGACCACTAAAGTCATTTTAACCATTGGAGGCTAATTTAGTTTTATCTTGATAAAAGCAATTTTATAAGTTGTTTTAAGAATAAATAGGATTTATGGTTCACTTTAACTATACATATATTTGTACATATGCACATTAAATTTTTTTTCAGACTTTCCAGAGTTGCTGTGACTAACTCACAGAGAATAATAGAAATATTAAAATTTATCCTGGATTTCCAAATAGTCACTATAACTAATTCACTCAGATGAATACAATCTTCATAGAAATTTAGAGTAGAATATCTTAATCATTGGTTTAAATTTGGACCCATTCAACAACTGAAGATTTGGTATTTACTAAGTAACCAAGTACTTATTAAGTAGACGAAGAATACATTAATGACTAAAACATGTAAATAGTAAGAAAAAAACACTTGAATTTCTCTTTTAATTCTTCCTATATGATTCGAAACCATTTAAATTTATTGTCATGGAAACTAGAACTCGATACAACCAAATTTCAATCCCCTCATTTTCTTCATCTTTGTAATCCTAAATTTTTACTTGCTGTACTTATAGTGCATACCCAATAAATAGTTACTAAAGAAATGAACAGGTTATATAAGGTGGAGAACAGTGTTTTCCAAGTTTTGTTTTCCAGGGCCAACAGGCTAATCTCTCAGGTAGGGCACCTGGGCAGCCTCCCTAGACGCCCTGCTGGGTCCTCGGCTCTGACCATGTGAAAATCCAAGTTCACAGGCTATGCTACATCTTTTCTTCTTTCAAAGACTTTGATATTTAATGACTCCCAATATGTTAATGAAATTTTTTTATGCAATATATTTCACAACAAAAAAAAGTTTGGTTTTCTCAACCAATAATGAAGAATTGACGATTTACTTAAGTTTCTATTGTAGAAGTATAAGATTGAAAACAAAATGGACACCTTAATTATTTATACTTATATATGACTATCACATATATGTGCATCTATATGTGTATGTATATATATGCATGCATGTGTGTTTTCTCTATATCTACACATCTCTTGGTATTGGTCTGTCTATCTATCTATCTATCTATCTATCTACCTACCTACCTACCTACCTATCATTTATCTATCTAATATCCTTAATGGGGTAGAGCTCCTACAGTAGATGAGTTGCCCCAGGCCAGCCTTGCGGCCTAGCTGTTAAACCCTTTCTTCACAATCTTACTTGAGAGTTCAATATAACAAGAAGATAAAAAAGGAGATGTTTTAACTGAGGTCATTGAAAGCCACTTGTAAACAAAAAAGATCTTTCATTGGAGCAGAAGGAACGAGGAGGGAGTTCTAGACCTAGCTTGGGAGTTAATTGCCTGTGCAATGCTGGGGAAATCCATCAACCTCCACGGCCTCAGTATTAACATCTCTAAAATAAAAAGATTGTCAAGATGTTTTCTGAAGTCCATTAAAGGACTAAAAATACTTTGATTATAATAGGAAAAAAAAAAAAAGCAGTCATTGAAGTTTTTAAAAAATCTTAACTATTTTCCACAACTTAACTTTTAAGGTCTGTTTTGTATGAGTTGAGTTATGTCCCCAAAAAGGTAAGTAGAAATCCTGACTCACCAGTGGTAGTTCAGAATGTGACCTTATTTGGAAACAGGGTCCTTACAGATGTAGTTAGTTAAGATAAGGTCACACTGGAGTAAGACAGGCCCTTAATCCGATTTGACTGGTGTCCTTATAAGGAGAGGAAGAGAGACAAAGAGGCAGGGACAGACAGAGGGCACTCCAAGGGCTAAGGAAGGCAGAGATTAGAGTTGATGCACCCACAGGCCAAAGAACACCAAAGATTACCAGCAACAACCAGAAGCCAGAAAGAGGCAAAGAATAGATTCTCCCTCGGAAGGCCCAAAGAAACCATCCCTGTGGACACCTTGATTTCAGACTTTTGACTTCCAGCACTGTGAAAGAATAAATTTTTGTTACTCTAAATCACCCAGTTGTGGTACTTTGTGATAGTAGCCATAAGAAACTAATATAAATATTAAGAAACAAATACAATACTTGGCATATAAATTTTATTTTTATTTTTACATATTAGATATGTAGCTGGTTAAATAAGCACTTACAACAAGGTATGATCCATTCTCTATTTTTCCTTAGATCACAGTTAAATTTAATATGTTATAAATGCATGATATTATTAACTCACATTCTAGAAATCTGAAAATATCTTCAGAAAGGATTAATTTGTTGCTGTTAAGCATTTGTTAGGAAATGTATCTAACTTGAAATGAAATGGAGTTGCTGGAATAGTCATTTTTTCCAGCCTCTAGTTATGGAGGCAGTAAAGGAAGTGGTTCAAGGATTGCCTTGATAGAGGGTTCAAATCCTGATTCTGCTATGTGTCCTTGGACAAGTTACTGAGGTCTCTCTGCCTCAGTTCTCCAACTGAATGTGGAAATAGTAAAAGCATTAATCTCACAGGGTGGTTGGGTTGATTAAACAGCTATTTAGTGCTTCTCACCAAGCATCACAGACCGAATGTATAAAGCAACTCTGACATGCCACTCACCTGCTAGAAAACATTTCATGTTCCTCCACCAGATACAAGAAAATGTGAGTCAATGTCCAAATGTTGGACCCATCCTCCTTTCTGCTTTTCTTCTCCCTTACTCCTTTCTACTGAATTCCCACCATCCTTTAAAATCCAGCTCATATTTTATCCACTACTGGTAAGACTTCCCGGAACACCTACCTCAGATGTATTCTTTCTCCTTCTGCTATATTCCCATAGCACAAGGGCGAGACTCTTATATATATCTTGCCTAGGAATTACTTGTGCACACTCTGTCTCATTTGATAGGTTATGACCTCCAGATGGGCAGGGCCTATGCCTTTCAATTTTGTAGCCCCCACAGAACCTAACAAAGATTTTACACTTAGTAGCTACTCAATAAATGGTTGTTAAACTTGGTTGAACCCATATTTTTTTTTCTTTTTGGCAAGTGCCATAAGATAAACATAAGATAAATGAATTACTTTTCTTCTTCTCATTGCAATATATGTGCCCTGGGCTAGTGGGTATCTGCAAGCCTGCTTTAGAATTTAGAGAAGTCATCCATCTAAGAAAGGAGAGGCAATGCATTTTAAATCACAAGAGCTATATAGCCTTATATAAGGCCTTCTAGCAAAGCAATTATTGATGGCTCAATAACCCAGGTGCTTGTGTTATTATGAACAAAATTCTGAGGTTTAGAGAATGAGTGATCTTAACTTTTATACTTCATAGGTACACAATTCAATAAAAGATGCACAGATGGAAAGTTTAGATTTGAGAATCATATGTGGGTATCATAATGCAAATAATTGGCTTTCTTTCTACAGAACATCTGTTAAAACATCTGAAAGTAGTTGTTTATACCACTGCCAAAATGCTAAAAAATATAATAATTCTCCAATGAGGTTAGAAATACTTGGGGGAAGAAAAATACTTTTTTATGTAGTTCTGTTCTTATTAAATCCTGTTGTTTTTTCTCTAACATGGCACATAGGAGATGCTCAATAATACTTGTTGAATGAATAACAGAGACTCATTAAACAGTTGTTGAATGAATCATTTCCCTTTTTTAGATTTACAAGATACATTCTCAGAAAATAGTATGCTCTGGTTTTACCATGTCATATAACACTTTTATTTGGCATAAATTAAAGCAATGTAGATATACTCTTGCTCTGAGGTATATATACAAGGCAAAATGTATGATTAAAAGTGGATATAGAATAGCAATATTTTCTTTTTTTCCTTTTTATTGAATTTATTGGAGTGACACTGATTAACAAAATTATACAGGTTTCAGGTGTACAATTCTACTACACATCATCTGTACACTGTGTTGTGTCTTCACCGCTGCAAGTCCAGTCTCCATGCATCACCATTTATCCCCGTACCCTATGTATCTTACTATGTTACTTTTACTCATTATGAGAAACTTTTAAGATTTGAATTGTGGTATTGCGTAATCATGTTTGCTTTAACAAATAAAGCAAAGCACCCTGCTAATCTCTATAGTTGTGGTTCCTCAAAAAAAGACTCAAATTTAGGATTTAAAAGCACCAAAATATTCTGGGATTTGAAGAAAACGGCAGAAGAGGAAGAAGCCATTTCTCCCAGTAACCTTTCCAGCAGCTCTCTCTTCCCCACACCTGGGTGAGCAAGGCAACTGGGCTCCCTTAAGGCTGGCTGACTCTCACTCTGCCAAGTTCAGCACAGAAAGAGCTCGGTAAATAATGAATGTGAGTTTGAGTGTAACTAATACAATTAGAATGTTAAAGAACAGCATGCTTTTGAAAACCAGCCTCTTTATGAGGATACTCCCTGTGCAAGTCCACAGGAAATAATTCCTAAAGGAGTGATATTAATTAGTAATATAATTTATCTTCGGGAAGCCCTGTCCTTTGATGGCTGCCGTGGCATAGCCTCTGAACGAGTGCTCAAAGAAAATGGTTCAAACCGTAATGTCAGCTTTGTTTTCCATCCTTTAACAGATAAAAGAGTCCAATTTATTTCGGTATTTCACACAGGCGTCTGTATCATGGAGGATTATGAAGTTGTAAAAAATGTATTTATGAAGAGTTTTCAAGGAAATGTTAAAATGCTTGTGATGTCATAAGCGGGAAAAAAAGAGCGAAATCCAAAATTAAATTCATGGCCCCCAAACTCAGATTTCTTGGTTTCAGAGCTTGCTTTGCCATGTATTAGATATGCAAATTTGGCAGGATACTTACCTGTTCTGCGCCTCAGTTTCCTCAACTATACCATAAAAGTAATAGTAAAAAAATCATTGCAAGAGGATAAAGCATGTCTAGAATAGTGCCTGGCAAATTTACTCAAGAAAGAGTAATCATTATTATTACTTATTCACAATATTTTCAAGTTTGTAAAGGAAAAAATGCAAGGTGAGGAGGATTACCTGGAAGGCAATAACCAAATAATTATTACTGTTTGCTTCTAAATGATGTTTGCAGGCAATTCTTTTCTACTTCATTACACTTTGCAGTTATGTATTTTTTCATAATAAAGTTTAAAAATTAAGTTTTATGCATTCATGGCTTGGAAATTAAGGTAGAAATTTGGAATAGGTTAAAATTTAACACTGATTATACTATAACATTATGAAATATTAATTAAGTCTCTTATACAGATGATGTGCCAGAAATTACATTTACCTTGTTTTACTTGATTCTCAGTACATTCTAACTAGAAATTACTTTTACAAGTTTAGCCAATGTCAATTTAACATTCAGGAGTAAAGTCACGTGTTTATTGTAATCTTAATATTTTGACCTACTAAAATTAAAAATATTTTATTTTTTAATTTAAAAAATCTCATGCAATAGTCCCAAAGGTGCCTTTCATGTTTAATCTTTAATTAGCAACCACTTTGGTCTCTGACACATATTGCGCAGATATTGAAGTGTTAATATTACTGCAGCTTGATTACAAAAGGCAATGATTAATTTTAAAGAAGACACAAAAGATATGCCCTGATTACAAAGGAATGATTAAGGCGGAATGTCAGACATTGCTCATTTATAGCAGTCTTTGCCATATTCAAAGGCTAACACTTTGCAAAAGTTTATATTTAGAAACACAGGCACTTTGTACTTTTCATACTGGGTGTTTGTGCCTTAGAGATAGATCACCCCAACCCCAATTAAAGGCCTGAGACCCTCTGGGGCCACAGGGTCACAGCAAAGCACCTGCACGCAGAATGGGCCAAAGGGGCCGCCGTAGTTTCTGTCCCGCCTGGCCTGGCATACGGGAGGCCACCGCCTTTGGGAAGATCTCCGGGTTAATAGTGTGGTTGGCAAGTCCGCATTTTGCTGAAAGACAGAGCTCTTCAAGGACCTTATCTCTCAAAAGTGAGGGAGCTGGTAGGTAAAGGCTGAGGCCAGGAAGGGATGCTGCCCAGGCAGCTGGGAAGCCGACGCATGGGGTCTCGCTCTCTTTTTTAAGGTTTATTTTATTCTCATTCGAGAGAAAGAGGGGAAGAGGGAAACATCGTGGATCAGTTGCCTCCTGCATGAGCCCCAACTGGGGATCGAACCAGCCACCGAGGCATGTGCCCTGACAGGGAATGGGGGTGACCTTTCGGTTACCAACAGGGCTCCTACCGGCCCAGCCACACCGGCCAGGGCTGGGGCCTCCGTGTTTGTTGCCCCGGAACCGGAAGGAAAACCCAGAAAGGGGCCCAGGCCTGGTCCAGGCGGAGCGGTGCCCACACGGGGAAGAGGCAGCGTTTGAGGGTGGTGTCCCAAGTGGAACGGGGGCCGATGGCGGGGAAACTGGGTCTGCGCTGTGCACAGAGGGAACAGGGCCGGGGCTTGGCTGCGAGGTGGGCCAGGCAGCCCGGGACCCTCGGGGTCTCTCCCCGTCCCGTGTGGGCGCTGTCGGTGTTGGGGGATGGGGGGCGGCGGGGACAGAGCCGGAGGCCCATATAGGAACAGCTGGAGAATAATCCTTCTTTATTGTGCTTTCCAGGATCATCAGACTCGGTTATAAAATATTTAAGGGGGGAAGAAAAAGGATCCGGAAGCCTGGGCCGAGATGAGTTTAGAATCCTTGTTTCAGCACATCATCTTCTCCGAGCATCAGGCCGAGGAGAGTCGCCGCTTGATGCGAGAAGGTCCGTGGGGGTGCTTGGTCCTCTGCATGGGGCCTCTGACTTCTGCAGGTGGGGGCTCGGAGCAGAAAGAGGTCCCCAAAGCAAAGGTCAGGGCAATTAGCGGAGCCTGCTTTCCATGCCGAGGGAAGGGCAGCCTAAAGGAGTCTTAGCACAGGCTACAGAAGTGGGGACTTGAGAAAGATTGATGTGCTTAATGATTTAATTTGTCTTCCAGTCAGGTCGGAAATAAACAGATGTCGCGAAAAAATTAAGAAAGCAACAGAGGAGCTGAATGAAGAGAAAATCAAGTTGGAATCCAAGGTATTGACGTGGAGAGCATGCTCATTTATCACTTGAAAAAGTGTTTTAACTTGACTTCCTGAGGGTATTTTACTATTTAACTAGTTGTGTTTCCAGTAGGAAGGAGGCTAGTAGGCTGGTTAGCTAGTTCCATGTTGCCAGGGAATATTTTAAGTTCTGCATCCAGTGACACCTTCCAGTCTAATACGAATTTGTCATAAGGTAACCAGCTTAAGTAAAAAAAGAATTCATTGTTCATACTGAGGGATGATTAAAGTTTTAAAAGAGCACAATGTCATTGGAAAAATAATTGTTCCATAAGTAGTTGGTGTCATATATACATTTTGAATCATAAATAATTTAGAAAGTGTACTAGGTTGAATGTAACTTTCAGATGAGTCTCTGCCTTTTGTTTTTCAATTCTCTACCACATTTTGGACATACCTTTCATCCAAAAGCAGGTGTTTTCCACTAGCATTGCTCTCTTTTCTGCAACACTTCTTAAGTTCTGTTATTTTTCAATAGAAGGGAGGGAATCTGATGGCCTCTTACAGGAGGATTTTGAAGGGTGCGTGGAATTTCCGGGAGGCAAAGCAGTAGAAGAAAAGCATTTGGGGCCGCGGAGGACAGGAACTAAAGGGAGAGTACCCCAAGGCATATTGGGAGCGAAAGCTCCCGAAGCCGAGGGCTGATGATGCCTGGTAAACCATTGCAGGTTGCTGATTGGGGAGCTGTATGATGAAAGTGGTTTTCAGAAGATCTGAGCTCTGGCAGCATAGGAGCTAAGACTATCCTCCAGTTGTAGTGAATGTATCACAGTGAATGCCTTGCTATGGGCAGGAGCATAAAGGCATGGAAAAATATTTATTCAACTCCTACAGATACACACTAAGCAAGCAGTGTGCGATGGGAAATCTGTTTGAGGAAGCCTGTTTTCTTAAACTATGTCTATTTCAGCGTTACATGGTGAGGAAATTTCAGTTCTCTTTTTGAATAAAGTAATCCGAGAGTCTTTCTCCACCCGGAGAGCTTCTGCTCTTCCTTCCAGGTCTTGCTCAGACATCACCTGTGAAGCCATCCCCTGGACATCTTGGAAAAGACTTTTTATAACATTCAGTGTACCACCTTACAATTAAATGATACTTACATGTGTTTGTGTTTGTATCCTTCACTATGTTGTGAGCAGTATATCTGGGATTTTTTTTGTCACCCATGTTTTATTCCCACAGCCTGTATCCAATGCCTAACACATAAAACATTAGCATTTTAAGTGAAATAATGCGTTCTGATAATGAAATAGGCAGAGTAGTGCTGTCTCTTAAAATAGAATTTGGAACTATTATTTAGTGCAACCTTAGGTCCTGTTTTGCTTGTGAGTAGCAGATAAACTAGCTGCAAACAACAATGCTAAAAGCTGATGGGTTGGGCAAAGCATTAAGAATGTCATGATGTAGCTTTCTTTTTCTTTAAAAAGAATTAAGATACTTTCAGGATTGCTAACTAGAAGCTATTAGAATAGGCAAAACATAAACAAGTAGTGCATAGTGAGCACTTATTGAGCACTTCCTCTGTGCTGGGCACTGTTCTCCCTGCTAAACCTGTAGCACTCCATTAATCCAGACGAATCTTGTGATTGGCCTCCACCATTAACTTCCCTTTCTAGGGGAGGAAGCCAAGAGGTTAAATGACTTGTGTGTGCCATATTACCTTAAAAACAAAGCTAGTGTAATGAACATATGATGGCGTATTTTATTGAAACAGATTTTTTGAGCTCATCTTAAACTTCTTGTGCATCTAGTTTAGGGCAATATTTTTTAAAAGGCCATTTCTGTAAGTTTTTGGACAAAATGTGGTTTTCCTGGATTCATGAAGATACTGACCTGACAGATAACAAATGTTAAAATATAAAAGATTTACTCTTTGAATATTTCTTTGAAAAAAATTAGGTTTACTCTTTCTAGTATTTTCTTTGTTTGCCGGTTTTGCTGGAAAATGGAAATGTAATTTGTTGATATATATACATACATAAAAAATGTTGATGCAAATCTTTATACTTGAGGTAAGAGAGAGTAAATCCCTAACATTGTTTAGAAACATTTGCTGAAATTACTAATTAATATAGTCTCATAAATATGCATTGCTTTTTAATGAGCTCATCTATGTAGGCAATAATACAATTGTATTTTACTGATAAAATTAACATGAAGGTCACAGTTCATATAATATAATTTGATTTATAATATAGTGTGTGTATATGTATGTATAAAGGTTTTAAAAGTAGAACCACAATTATAATGTAAATGACTAATAGTAAGAACTGAAGAAGTAATCATAAATTGATTTCTTATTCTTTTATTCTCAGAGTTAATTATAATGCTGCCAATAACAATGAAAATATATTTATTTGCATATTTGACTTAGCATTTATTGACTGATTTATCAAAAAGAAGCAGTATAAAGAGAAACTAGAACATGATTTGAATAAGCCAGTGCTTGAGCTACTTGTACAATGAAACATTCTGAAAATATTTTGGGCATCTATTTTAGAAGTTGTTTGTGATCAAAAAAATGTACTTAGGAAGTACAGTATTCACTTTTCTGTTCTGTAAAATTCAGGTAGCATGTAATTAGAACTTGAGTGATAGCATTTGCCTTTCAGGGCTCAATGAGTTCTTTAAAATATGTGGTTGCAGAAGTCTCAAATTATATAGTATGAGTATGTCATGAATTGGACAGCTATAGTATGCCTGGTTAGGTTTGGTAATATGAAAACAGAAAGACAAGAACATGCCCTGGATTTGCATTAATGCTTACCAATATACCTGAAGCTTCTGAGAGTCAAGGAGAGGTTTTATAGTATTGTGACAGAGAAATTAAAATTAAGGACTCCAAGAATATTTGTAGTTTCTTTTAAGCACCTATAAGAGTTTTTTATGCTTTAAAAAATAGCTTATAGTTAAAGTTGGGGCATTTAATCTTTATAAAAATACAAATAAAACCTAATATAGTACCATACTTCCTGAAGAGAAAGTAAATGGAGGAAAGTCTGAGGTGATTTTGTCTATTTTTTTCTTTTCCCAGTTTTAACTTATTGCATACATACGATAACAATAATAAAATTTCATGAACTTTTAAAGTAAAATTGTATGGACATAAACAAGTAAGTTAAGGAGACCTCTCTTACTGCCTTACTTTAAAATGTACACATTTCCTTTTTTTTAATCAATAAAAGTTAGGAACCCTACCAGAACCAAGGGCAATGTAATATCCATTAGTACTCTATTACCTAATTAGGGAAAGGACAAAATCATAAATTATTATCATTTATAATATTGAAATGGAGTTTTGTAATTGAGGTTTTTAAATCTTTAAATTTTATCAAATAAAAATTTGTATCTTGCTTAAATAATGATTAAAAGTTGCTTAAAAACAGATAAAAGAAGGGCATTATTTGTTCCTTCTAATTAATATTTGTTTAAGTAACATTACATGGGATTGTTTAATCTTAATTTTGGAAAATGAGAATTTTTATCACCATTAATATTTTTCTCTAGTTCCATTAATTGTGACCAAGACACTCAGGGGGTAGTTGCATTTAGTTGCTTGCAACAGCTATGGCTTTTTCTCCATGAAATTCCTTTAAACCAAATCTCTCATGTCTTGAACACATACAGCTGCTTTTTAAAGTCTTAATATAGAACTTTAAATATGTTGGCCCTTTCCTTGGTCCCGTGTACAATTCTATAGCCAGTGGATGTATTTCTGAGTCTGGAAGCCACTCTGTGGAGGATTTTTTTTCCAACCTCACAGTTGGAGGATTGGGGGGTGCCCTCTCCATTCTCCAGTGCTTCTTGCGGAACATTTCTCTACCCATTGATGGCGGCTTAGGCTTTTTTCCAGACTACCATCTTTCTCCTTCCTGTGTCTTCTGTCATTTTACTGACTCACTGGACAGTTCCTTGTTCCCTAGAAATTGGCACCTGGCTCCCAGGCTTCGTTCTATTTCAACTCTTGCCACTGTCTTGGATGATGTCATTGTCTCCATGGTCTATTCCGTAACCTGTTTCCATAATCATACTCAGGACTTTGCCGTCACCTAAAAACACTTCACATTCAAAATCAACGAGGCTTTCACCTTTCTACCAATATATATATTCTCCAGTTTGATCAGGACAGAAAGTTTCTGTCCCTTTCTCTCCATGAGTGCCTGCCTTTGTATTTGCTTTCCTGTTTATTGTTAGAGTTCGTGGTTTGTCAGTGCCCTCTTTCCCCTGATTCCTCTCTCCTTCCTTTGCACCCCGCCCTCCACCCTTGCAAGATTCTGACTCTAGGTGAACCAGTCATCTGCTGCTGTGCCAGCACCCGGGGTGGTTCCCAGAGAGACTGGGGCCAGAGTGCGTTCATGGTGACAGCCTCGGCCTCCACTGGGCCCTCTACGCTCTTGGCGACCCTACTGTGTTTCTGTTTCTCACTCACCACAGTGACTGTTAGAAACCTTCACACTTCTCGCACATTTTGTGCTCTCTTCCAAACTGAACTTTCAATCAATAAATTTACCTTTTATTTCAAAGAGAAAATAAAAACTAGCCAATGGGGAACTTTTTTTTTTAATTCTCCAACCTTCATGTTTTAAACCTCCTGCATGAACACCCACCATCCCCCCTTTCCTTCTGATTAGGGAGAAAGTGCCCTTTGCTCTGACCAAGGACAACTCTTCCACCTGTGCTTCAAATCTCACCATCATCATCGTCGTCGTCATTGTGCATATTAGTGGGAAGAAGTCTAGAGAGAGAGATTGACAATAAAGACTAGAGAGAAAATATAATCAATAGTTAAATGTCCCTGAGGAGGTAGAAGGAGGATGGGATTTAGAACGTAAGAATTGACCTTAGACAAGAAAAGGGATACCTATTCTGTTTTAAACACTAAAAAGGGTAACATTTAGTAAATAACTACTTGTATTTCAGGCCTTATGCTAAGCATTTTACAAAGATTATCTCAGTTCTCACAGGAACCCTATGAGGCTGGTAGTACAATATTATTACTCCTATTATTCATTTGAGGAAATTGAGACTCAGAGAAATTAAACAACTTGCATGAGGTCACATAAGTAGTAAGCAGTATATCTAAGGTTTGAGTCTCTGGGGTTAACTAGAGAGCCCGCACTGTTCAGCACTGTGGTATAGAGAAAAAGGAAGGAAGAAGGAAACAGTGAGGCTGTTGGAAGGTTTGAAGACTTAGTGACAGGGAACTACAAGTATGATTCACTACACGTGGTCTCCTAGCTTTGTTTTTTTCAACAAATTTGATAAGTTTGTGTCATGTGCTTAATGAAGTTATTAGTAAGAATGTTTTATTTTTGTGGGTTTTTTTTTGCTATTATTTCTATGTTCTTTTGCTTTACCTGTTGGGTGACTTTATGCAAGCAAGGTAATAACTTGAGTTTGGAAAAGGTTTCCTCTAATTATTTGGACTGCTCATCACTGAAGACCCCAATTAGTCAGACAGGGTAGGGGGATTAATATGTGGCCTTTGCCCTTGAGGGACTGAGAGTCAAGCCAGCAGTACCACCCCTTCCTTAGAGAGGGGACTCTCTCAGTTGTGAACAGAAAGTGGGCTCTGCAATACATAAATCTAACCAAAAGTAACCTTAGAGTTGTCTGACAATAAATTCCTATGTGGGCAGGTCATGGTGGGTAGTCACACCGCAAGCCTTTCATTTCCCTAGTAAGCAAGCTCCATCCATTGTTTTTGTACACATAGGTTAACATGCCTTTGAAATGTTTCCTTTTTCAGATCCCTTGGGAGCATAACCACCCTCAAGAAATCACATCCTCTTGTTAACTATCCTGCAGCCCAGTCCCACCTTGCTTTCTCCCCATGCGTGCAGTCTGCCTTCCTCTCCCCCCTTAATTCCAGCCGCATAAAAGAAACTGGAAAATGTCATTCTCAGGAGCATTTGAGGTCTTACTTCCTGGCATGTCATCAATTTGGCTCAAGTAAACTCATAAAAATTCTCCACAGGTTTGGACATTTCTTATGCTGACACAGTTTAGGGTGTTCTTGGTTGAAAGTAATAGAAATTCAGTTCAAAATGGCTTGTTCATGCCATTTTGACTTATATATTTGAAACTCAGCATTTGGTTCTCTTGGGTATTCCATCTAGGGGTAGGGTTTCTAATGACATTCATTCCCCTAATGGCATTAATGTCAAACATTTTCAGATGCATATTGGTCATTTGACACATCTGTTCTTGACATGAGCTACTTAATTAATGGTCATGTGCATGAATGGTTTCAGTTCTTTTAAAGGGGGTAGGAAGGGCTGGTCTCTTAAGAAGTAGCAATCTCTTCATGTTAATTGAACTGGAATATTTCTAAATGAAGTGAAAAATATTACACATAGCATTTATTAGACTCCTTTTTCTCAACTTTGTTTTCATGATCTTAAGAAAATCTAAAGAATATTTCATGGTAATAACAGTTTAGAGCAAACTCTATTAACAGGATGCCAGATAGCCTTTGTGTTTGCAAGTGCTTATAAATCACAAAAGTTGCATACTTCCTGACTTGGATCCATAAAATGAAAAAGCTACTGCACTGTTTCCAAGTGTGAAAATCTATCAGTGTGCCTCTGTTTCTTTTTATTTTTTAAAAGAGCTTCTCTAAATAAATTGTTTAGCCTGAAATGTTAGAAGCGTTTTGAACAGAGGGGAAAAAAGCTGCTTTTCCAGGAACTTGAGAATGGTCCTCTAATTAAAGAACAGTGCATTTGTGGTGCGGTCTGCACTGAGCACAAGGTTAAAACTTCATTTACCAGCCTTGTAAAACTTTGCAGCACAAAATAATGCCCTGTAAAAAGTTCACCTTTTGACAGTTGATTTCTTGGAAAATCAACTAGCTATGTCCTCAGTTCTCAATATCTCCAATCACACATTGGATAACTTTTCATTCAACAAACATGTGTTGAGAAACTTCTAAATCACACCATGAATAATTGACAAATTACATAACAAATTTGTGGCTTAATTAGAGGGTTGCTATCAAGCAACTTTAACTATAGAATAACTAGAAACTCAAACTTCTTGATGTTGTTGTTTTTCAAAAAAGTTTGAAATTACTTTTAATTTTCTCTATGTAATTGTTTAAAGAAAATCTTATCACATTCATGATGAATAATTATCTAAAACATGGAAGTAGACAGAAGAGGTCACCATGTCCTTTGAGAGTAGCTCTAAGCATTTTCTAGGAGTCCACCTGCCTGGGGATCACCTGGCTTGCTAGGGGTGTGTGTACCTTTGTAATGAGCGCTTTTGTTCTTGAGTAAATCAGCCATTCCCTGACCTCAGGGCTTTGGTGCTCCTCTGCTTGAAATGCTTCTTTTCTCAGCAGTTAGTGTTTTATGCAAACTCACTTCTTTTGGCTCCCTCCTAGTAGGGTGGCCAACTAGTCTATCAGAATGTGAGGCTTTCAGTTCTAACATGGGGTGAGTCTGTCCCATGCAAATCTTGATGGCTCAAAGGGGGATCTGCGGATCCATGGGTGTCTCCATTACTCTTTCAGGAGATCAAGTTATTTTCTTAATAACGCAAATAATTATTTTCTTGATAATTATTTAGGATTTTCACTGTGCTAACATGCACAGTGGTGATACAAGGCAGTGGTGAGTAGTGTTGGCACCTAATCACAAATCAAGGCGGTGGCACCAAACTGTACTAATAGTCATTGTATTTTTCACTGCTGAGCACTCACAGTAGGAATAAACAAAACCTACCACTTTCACTGTATGCCCTTGATTAAAGTATAAGAAAATAGTATTTTGAAGCTGTGTGTGTGTACGTGGTTTTAATATTGTGTGTGATGAAATGGGTGTTCACATAAAGTCCTTCTGTATTCCAAAGCCCAGTGAATGTCTCAAGGGAGAGTACTTGTGTGATTGAGTTGCAGCGTGAGCTGGCTGTTCTTTTTTCTGGAACGCCATTTTTACTTGAGTAATCGATAGTCACACTGTAGTTATGTACATTTGAATATTTGGTAAAATTTTCTTAAAAAGGAGCCAAGTGACCCAGACATTGCAAGGCAAACAACTGATTGCCTTGTTATTGTACCAATGATAATATGCAACTTTCCTAACAAAAATTCAAAGTTTGGGAGACTCAGATCTGTCACTGTAACCTTGACAGTTTTCTAATAATCAAAGATATTTCTTATGAGTTTTTTAATGAATGTTATTTTTATTGTTGTATTATGCAATGTATCAACATTTGGAGGATCTGAATAATTTAGTGAAGCAATATTTTCCAAATGACCAATGCATAATGTTACAAAATTGTTCGTGGATGGAAGATCCATTCAAAGCGCAAGATAGACCAATGGATTTTATTCTAACAGCAGATAAAAAGTTCATTGAAATGGCTTCAGATTCTACACTGCAGCTAACCTTTAAGGAACCACCGCTTGTTGAGAAGAATACACACAATCATTTCAAGAGTATTAAAAAGTCCTTCCCATTTCCAACTACACATCTGTAAGAAGCCAGGTTTTCTTCATGTATATTAACTGAAAAACATAATGCAAAATATTGAATAAAGAAGCAGATATGATAATCTAGCTGTCTTCTGTTAAACCAGACATTAAAGAGATTTGCAAAAAATATAAATGCAACTCTTCTTACATGTTTTTTGTTTTGGAAAATAGTACTTTTTCATATTTTAACATGAAATGGGTTTATTATTAAGTGAATTGTTTTTTTAAGTCTGTTTTAATTTTTGATACAGAAAATATTCATAGTTATAACTAACAAAAAAATCAAATGAGTCAATAATTTGTTAAGGCTATGAAGATTTTAGACCAAAAAAAGTTTGAGAATGCTGTAGAGGAGTCTCCCTGACCTCCATATATAAAATAACATCACCTCATCCCATCTCTCTCTATCTCTGTTCTTTATCTGCTTTTTCTTTGTAGCACTTAATGTTTCTTGATGTATTTTATATTGATCTGTTTATTTGTCTCCCCCCCCCCCCAGTGGAATGTAAACTCTACAAGGAATATAAATTTATCTATTTTGATCACTATTATTCCTGGTATCTAGAACAGTAGGTGTTAAAGAAACATTACTGAATGAATAATTAATTTAAATTTTTTCATGCAGAATTCTCTGTTTTCTTCTTCTGTAAATTCTGCTTGTTTCACCTGATAATGTTTTTACATGGTGGTGCATTTTCTTATGAGCTTTAAAATTTTTTTATTGCGGACTTATCTTTAGCAGGACTTTTCTTCCTTGGGAGTCTTGCATATTCCCTTGATAGAAAAGATGTCCCTCAGGACCATTTTCACCCTGGCTGCCAGGGCCTTGCAGATTGCACTTGTCCCGGACCAGTTTTCATGTTACTTTCTGAGCTCAGGATTTTGGCCCTCCATAGGTAAGAGACACTTGACTCTCACATCCGTGAGCAGTTAAGACTTGGGGTTGAAATTCTGGGTTTGTCTCCTCTTTCACTCATGGCTCATTGGAAACGGATCATGTATACGCTGTATCTTTGAGCCAACAGGTAGAGTTTTGTTAACTCTACTTGCATAGCTGGCATAGACACTTCTGGATTCCTGACTATCCAGTGAACCCTGTCCCAGGTCCCTTTGGCCTTGACTTTTGGTCTTATGTGGGCATTTGAAACCCTACCCTATGATAGCTGTATCCAACCTCAAAGATACCCATTAGGCTTGAATTCTAGTGTGATGATTTCTGGCATGACGATTTCTCTCTCCTGTTTTCAGATTAGCTATTTAAATGATATGTTTTAAATTAGTAGTAGTTCATCCAGCATTTCTCTGTGTTTGAATAGAGAGTGGTCTTTTCCACATTTGCTTAGATTGCTGTATTAGCCAAAATTGTTCTATCAAATTTCTTAGTGCTTCAACTTCCTCTTTCTTGATTTTCTATTGATCTTTTGGTGAGCCTATGTAATTGTTCAGTAATTTTTCAGGAAAAATATGTACGTGATGGATAAAAGTATGTACATGATGGATTTTCTAAACCATTAAAATCCGACATTTCTCTTTTCATACTTGAGTGAAAGTTACCTGTATAAAGAAATCTTGACTCAAATCTACTTTTAGGAAACTTTATACATCTAGCACTATTAGCACTATTGTCTTCTAAAATTTATTAATATCTTTATTAATAAAATTAATTTTATTAATTTATTTATTAATAAAATTTATTATTTAAAAACTTGATTTAGGTATCCTGTTTTGTTTCATTTTTCATCCTTGGATGCTTGTAAAAACTTTTTTTATCCTTAGAATTCAGTATTTG
Organism: Pteronotus mesoamericanus; assembly: GCF_021234165.1. NCBI lineage: Eukaryota > Metazoa > Chordata > Mammalia > Chiroptera > Mormoopidae > Pteronotus > Pteronotus mesoamericanus. The sequence continues at coordinate 16,126,193 of NW_026555229.1, forward strand.
TACATAAACATGTTTCAATTTTGTCTTGAATGAGGGTGAGCCTCCCATTTTAACCTCAGCTATTATATTCTGGTTTCTTTTCCAAGTACCCTGTTTCTTATAGCTTAGATCTTTGTTCTCGTTTCTCTGAATCCATATCTTCTGTTATTTGCTAGTTCTCAGCAGTCTTGGGCAACCTTTCCTACTTTATATCACTGATTACATCATTTGCAATTAGTTCTGTAATTTAATACTCTCCAAATTTGAATTCTGTGTTGCCATGTTACTTTTCTAGATTTCTTAATTATGTTTTCTTTTTTATCTCAGCTTGTATATTTATCTCACTCCGTTTAATGACCTTACTTGCTCTTGTTTGTTAGTGAACATAGCTTTCAGGTAATTCTCTTTTTCTTTTCTGTTAGTCTTTTTTGATAGGGTTTATGTTGTCATTTGTGAGAGCTGTTCAGACTTACAGTTTTCCAACAGATACAATATATAAGTTGTTCTTTGTCCCATTCTCATTTCCTTGAGTTCTTGAAGAAGGTACTGTCATCTTAAAGCTAAAACTGCTGGTTGACAAGTTGATATGAATGTCCCCAACCCAGTTTCTGGTGTTCTTGTAGTGTACTTGACTGAGGTAAAATCTCTTCTTGCTCATGTGCCAAATTTTCTTGTTATGAGGAGGAAATGTATATTTTAATGGAATCTGTGTCATTTTATAGTTTTTCAATTAAAAGCAGTACATGAAATATCACTCCTGTAAGCATCCCATTTTTTTTATATCCTGACAGAATAGGAAGATATAGTAATAGGAAAAGTTAGGTGCTGCCTCCTGAGCTGTCAAGTGGCACAGAAGTCACCTTATTTCAAAGTGCTTCCCTGGTAAGAGTCTTCCAGCTTAAGAAGTACCATTAGAGAATAACACTCCTACTTTACTCCTCTTTCCTTAATCAGCAGTTCTCTGGGAATGGGCACTTTATTTGAGGAAAAGGGAAGAATAGTGTGGAGAATGAGGGTTCTTTTGAGAAGCACAGATTTAGGTTGGCAGTGGACTTTGGACTACCAGATGGGTTCAGAAAAGAGGAATGAAAGAGGTCAAGGGTGAACTGGGTACTTCAAGCTGTGCCTGTAATCTTACTGCTGCTGGAAAGAAATTCTCACACAGCTTTTGGTTCCTTTGTGGTCTTATGAATTGTTATTGCATGAATTAATATTTCAAGATAAGTTGAAAGGCTGCCTACCTCAGCTACTTTGATTCAGACTAGTTACATGGCTTTAAATATAGTTTATTTTCTCCTTTAATGGTAGGCAATGTGCAGTTATATGAGAAATAAAATTCACCTGTCAAAAGATGGGAATGAATTTTTATTGTCTTAGTTTGGTTTAATATTCATGGTCATGAGAAAGCAGAAAAGAGGAAGGGAAGGGGGATATGTGGCCACCACAGTAGGAAAGTAGAGTAGATTCTTACTCTAAATGGTCTTTTTCCCTTTATCATGAGCTACTTCTTGTGAAGTTTTCTGTTTTATTTATTTTGTTTTTGCTGTGGTAAATGGGATACTTTTTATGCTTTTTTTCTATTTATTGTTGGTAACTAGAAAAGATACTTTGTTTTTGGTATTTATTTTGTTACTAGTCAGTTTACTGAACTCTGTTTTTTATTTTTACAGTTTCTTGGTAAATTTTCTTAGATTTATTAGCTATGTAATAAAGACATTTGCCCAAACAAACAAGAGAGAATTGTGTATCAGCTTTTTGGGTAATTATATCTCTTATTCTTTTTTCTTGCTATATTACATTAACAAGAACTTCCAGAACAAACTTAAATAGCAGTGGTCTTATCAGGCATCCTGATAACCCTCAGTAAAAAGGTGAAAGGTGAGCAAAGCCTTGGCTGAGGTGAAAGAGTGAGCCATGAAGAGCCTGGGGAAAGAGATTTGCAGGCAGAGAAGGGCCAGTGCAAAGGCCTTAGGCCGGAGTGTTCCTGGTACATCCTGGGAATAACAAGGGCAGTGTGGCTGGAGATGAGTTATTAGCACTACGAGGACTTCCACTCTTCTTTTTATTGTTTGTAACTCCTTGAAATCATTGTGTAACTTAGTAAATAAAGTCAGTGATTTCAACAATGTTTAAGTCGTGATTTTACGTCTCTTTTATTGTCTTCCCAATTCTGATCCCCACCTGTCACTCTACAACAAGAAAGGTAAGAGAGTTTTATAATGATAATTTATTCTGTGAAATGACCTCATCTTGTGATCCTGTCAATATGTTCATGAATATTTACCTAAATTTTGCATACCACTAAGTCTGGTTTTCAAACATAAGAATGTGAAAAATAATTTAAGAAATTAGTTGTGATAACAGAAAGAACAAAAGGAACAGTGAGAAATTTCATTCTGCAAATAGATGGCTATGTAAAGCTATTTTAGTTCTTTTTTAAAGATTTTATTTATTTATTTAGAGAGAGGGGAAGGTAGAGGAACAAAAAGAAAAATAAACAAACATGACTATGTGAAACCAAAAAGTTTTTGCACAGCAAAGAAAACCATCAACAAAATAAAAAAACAACCCACTGAATGGGAGACCATATTTGCCGATACATCTGATAAGGGGTTAATATCCAAAATTTATAAAGAACTTATAAAACTCAACACCAAAAAAACAATCCAATTTAAAAAATGGGTAAGGGACCTGAATAGACACTTCTCTAAAGAGGACATACAGATCACCAATAGACATATGAAAGGATTCTCAATGTCACTAATCATCAGAGAAATGCAAGTTAAAACCACAATGAGATAGCACCTCACATCTATCAGAATGGCCATCATCAATAAACCAACAAACAACAAGTACTGGTGAGGATGTGGAGAAAGGGGAACCCTTTTGCACTATTGGTGGGAATGTAGATTGTTGAACCTCTGTGGAAAGCAGTATGGAGACACCTCAGAAAATTAAAAATGAAACTGCCTTATGATCCAGCAGTTCTACTTCTGGGATTTTAGCGGAAGAAACCCAAACGTTAAAAGTATTTTCTGATTTCCTTTGGTCTTGTAAATTTTACTTCTCTACTCTTCCTGTGTTGATGTCTTTCTTAAGACAGAGTTGAGAACAGCACCAAGCACCAAAGGTGTGGGCAGATGGGCTATGGCAATATATAAATGTGAGACCATATTTTCTGTTTTATTTAGGTTACTTTTTAAAATGCCAGTATTTGTAGGACTTTTGAGCCATATCATTTCAAAATGTCTTTTAGGCTAACCCATTGCCTCTGGACCAGACTATTTTCTAAGCTCTTTACTATTCAGTATCTTCTGGGACAGAGATTTCACAGCCTGTCTCTCACCTTGAGGAAGTCCTTATAGCTAACATAAATCTTGCTTTCTGCAATTTAAGTTGAATTTATTTCTTTTTTCTTTTCTCTGTGGAGATAGGAACAGCCCCAAACTAGGAGTGATGCTTTCTTAAGAGGGCCCATACTGAACATAGTAGAAAGAGTATTTGCAGTCCAGCATTATTTTTAGCTTTTATATATTACAGCTTTCTGACTTTCATTTCAACATTCGTGGTCTCCAGAGATGCTGCCTTTTATGGTGCAAGTAAAATAACAGTTACATGTCTAATACTAATGTTTACTATATCTTTTGCTAGTTAGAACCAGATGAGGTACTAAAATAAAAAAATAAGTTCTTAAAACCCACCTGAGTATTTTAGCAGATTCGTGTTTTATTTAATATAACTATATTCATAGGATTTGGTTTTTGCTTATGGTTAGTAGATTTTATCTCATTATTTTATTAGTCATATTATATACATGATGTATTCAGTCATCCATACCTTCCTTATAAGTGATGAGAACAGAAACTTGTTCTTTAAAACAAGCTGTCCTGAAGCAGATTTCCATGTGTATAGGCAAAAACTTTTAGTACCCAAGCAAAGAAATGTGCTAGATATTGGAAAGGAAAACAAATTCTCTGTCCTCGAGGAGTCTATAGTCTTACTGGGGGAAGAGATTATAAAAATTGTAATTATAAAGCACTTACAAAATATTATAAGATAGTACATATAAAGTAAGGTGTTTTGTGTGAATTATATTTTGCATTTTGAAGATAATACAGAACATGTTTTATACTATACAGATCTGCTCTATTAACTAAAGTACCATAAAATGTCTAATTGATTCATTCTGATTTCTGGGTGTTTTTTTTTTTTTCATTTTAAGGTTCAGCAGTTTTCTGAAAAATCCTTCCTCTTACAGCTTTTGAAAACTCATGAAAATGCTTTAGAGAGACAGTGCAGTGAAATTACAAACCAAAGGAATATGCTTCTCCAAACCTTTGTAAGTCTCCAGCCCCTCAGAAAAAGTCTATTTCACAAACCGTGTCTAAAGTATTTGAATACACTTAGGTGTACATTTAGCAAATTATCCATATGCGCATTGGCAGATAGTCCTGTTCAGATACAAAAAAGTATTAAGTGCTATTTAAAAACAGTTGGTAGAGTAATATAGTTTGAAAGAATTTTATTGGCAGGGATGCAATATGAAAATTAATTGTGATAAGCATAAAAGAAACAGTGAAACTGATTTGAATTGCTCAGGCTTCTAGACATTGGTTTTAATGCCTTTGAAAAGCAGAGTTTTACACTATAGGCATATTTATGGGTGTGGGTGAAAAGATAGATTTTGTTTATCTTTTTATAAAAAATCAGCCGACAGTAGTTTTAAATGATAAGGCCAGTTTAGGAACATGGCTTGTAATTAACTTACATTTCAAAGACAATACATTTTAAAATATTATATATTTTTGCCTATATATATATATATGCCTATATATAATATAGGCATCAACCACCAGTAGTTTATGAATGACATGGCCAATTTTTAAATGTAGCTCATAATTAGTTGACATGTCTTAGAAAAAATACACAAATGTCGTGATGTTTAGTTTCTAGCATTGTCAAAGTTTAGGTTCTAGCATTGTCCAAAGTTTTTGGAAATATTATTTCTACTACATGTTGATATTTCATAAAAATGTAAACTATTATTTAGAAGTGAATTTGAAATGAATATATAATTTTTCATTCACTGTATACATTTAAAAAGTGCCCTAGCTGATGTGGCTCAGTGGGTTGAGCGCCCGACCCGTGAACCAAAGGGTCTCTGGTTCGATTCCCAGTGTAGGGCACATGCCTGGGTTGCAGGCCAGGTCCCAGTAGGGGGCGTGCGAGATGCAACCACACATTGATGTTTTTCTCCCTCTCTTTCTCCCTCCCTTCCCTTCTCTAAAAATAAATAAATAAAACCTTAAAAAAAAGTTTCCTCACATTTCCTTGTCTCCCTCACTCTTCTTAAAGACTCTATTTATTTATAGAGAGTGGGGAAGGGAGGGAGAAAGGAAGAGAAACATCAATGTGAGAGAGAAACATTGATCAATTTCCCCCTGCACACTCACTGACTGGGGAGCAAACCCACAACCCAGGCTTGTGCCCTGACCAGGAATCAAACCAGGGACCCTTCACTTGGGGGGATGATGCCCAACTAATTGAGCCATAATGATCAGGGCTCGCTCGCTCTCTCCCTCTCTTTCTCTTAATAAGGCTGTAACTCCTTTGCATGTAGATTATTACTTTCAAGTTTGGTCATTTAATTATTTTATCACCAAATTTATTTTGCAATGACAAAATGGCATGTATGGTTATAAGTTTAATGCAGAAAGAAACACAGATATAATGATGAGTGGTAGAATTTCTACATTAATAATTCTTCCAAAACATTAAGGATAAATCCTTCATGTGAAAATGGTTGTTATTACACAATAACTTTAGTTATTTATAAATATTTCTGGAGGAGTAAAGCCTTTTTGTGACAATACCAGGAAATATGATACTTTGTTGTTAATAATTTCAAATCATTGCGTTTCAAATCATGAAAGAAAACTATTACTGCAATTAATACCTGTATTTGATTTTTTGGGTTTTTTGTTTGTTTGTTTGTTTTCAGGAGGCTACTAAGAAAAAAGCAATGGAGGAGGAGGAAAAATTTATTAAGGAAATTACAGACTTCAATAATGAGTATGAAATAACAAAGAAAAGAGAGCTTTTAATGAAAGAAAATGTTAAGATTGAAATATCTGACTTAGAAAACCAGGCAAACATTTTGAAAAGGGGTATGAATACCTAATATTACCTCATTTATCCAGCAGTAATGACATTGAGTTTGGCTTCAGATATTTTCAGTCTGAGATACCTGTGACATACACGGGTGGAGATGCCCAGGTAGCAGGTAGAAACATGGTTGTGAGGCTGATAAGGGAGAGCAGAGCTAGAGTCTTAGGTTTGAGACGGAATCCAGAGAAGACATCATTTCAGACAAACATGCAGAGAGAACACAGAGGAGTAGCAAAGACTAAAGATAGAAACTAGGAAAGCATAGTGCTAAGGCAAGGAAGAGAAAAATTAGAGTCGTCAAAGAGTGCAAGAGAACCAGCAGAAATGAATAGTTTGGAAACTAAAAGCTAAAAAGTAAAAGTTGTCCATAAGTGAGTGTGAATCAAAATAGGAAATTAATTAGACAATCAGGAGGTGCCATGAGCAGTATCATAGAGTGGGAGTTGAGGAAGTAGAGAATTAAACTATAAATGATGTTAAATGGAAAATGAGTTTTTCATCGAAGTCTTTCTAAAATGTACTGTTACTTTGATGCCTTTAGTATGAAGAATAGTAAACATATTTAACACTTCTATTGACTTAGAGCTATCATTATGAATATCTTATTGTTGTGCTTTGCATATAATGATTTTTATTATTACAGTTAACATCTATAGACGTATGCCATATAAAACCACCATCCTGAAGAGTGTAAATGCTAAAGTCATATTGATTGAATTAAAACTTAAATTTTACCACTTAATTGCACTGTGATTTGGGGCAAGATGCCTAACCTTTTTTTTTTTTTTTTTGGTCTCAGTTTCTTCATCTATAAAGATAGACGATTACAGTAATGACCTTAACAAGGTTGTGGTGAGGATTCGATGAAAGAGTATTTAAGCATATGGAATGCTGCTTGATAAATAAGTAAGGCTGCAGAAATAAGGGGATTATACTTTCAAATAAGCCGTATGTTATAAATGAAGGAAGTGAGGTTCTCATAGATAAATGACTTTGGGTAGAGAGTTTAGGACAGAGGTTCTTAACCGTAGGTGCACATCTGGAAAGTTTAAAATAATATTAAATGCTTGACTCTCATCCCAGAACCATTGAATCAGAATCTCTGTGGGTGAGGATAGGGAACATAATTTTTTGTAAAAGTCCCTTAGGTGATATTGATGAGTACTGCTATTTAATAACCATTAGTGTAAAACAAGATAAATAGGTAGTAACTTTAGGAAATGCTCTGAAACTAGCGTTCTTTAAAAAGTCATTGGATAGCACCACTTCTGTTCAACATAGTATTGGAAGTTCTAGCCAAATCAGTTAGACAAGAAAAAGAAATAAAAGGCATCCAAGTTGGAAAGGAAGAAGTAAAATCATCTCTGTTCCCAAATGAAATGATCTTATGTGTAGAACACCTAAAGAGACCACAAAAAATGCTAGAGATCATAAATATAATTGACTCTTGAACAACATGGGTGTGAATTGTGTGGGTCCGCTTGTACATGAATTTAAAAAATAAACTTACAGTCAGCCTTCCATATTCCTGGGTTTCACATCTGTGGATCCAACCAACCAGTAATTGAAAACAGTATTTTTGATCTGTGGTTGAGAATTCACACGTGTGTAGAGCTGATTTACGTAATACTTTGATTTTAGACTGTGGAGATTGGAGCCCTAAACCCCACCTTATTCAAAGGTTAACTATACAGCAAATTTTCAGTATACAAAATCAACACACAAAAATCAGCTGCATTTCTATGTACTAGCAATGAGCAATTCAAAAAGGAAATTTTAAAATTCCATTTATAACAGCAGCAAAAAGAATAAAATAACTTAGGAATAAATGTAACCAAGGTGATGAAAGATTATACGATGAAAACTATAAACATTGCTCAAATAAATTAGAGATTTAAGTAAATGGAAAGACATTCTATGTTCATAGATTGGAAACCTTAATATTTTTGCAATGGCATCACTACTGAAAATGACCTACAGATACAATGCAATTCCCATCAAAATCTGCCAATCTGACAACTAGTAAAGATATTCTTTTCATTGTTGGTTTAATTAGCACTTCTTGATTTTGTACAACATTGGCTATATTTCTCTGAATTTATTGACCACTTTTTAATGAACAATCTATTCATATTCTTTGCTCATTTTTTATTTTTGTTTTTACTGATCTCTGTGGGCTTTTTGTCCATTGAAGAAGTTAGCCCTGTGTCGTGTGTTAGAAATTGTTTCCTAGTCTGCTGTTTACATTTTGACTGTAGTGTGCATGTGTGACTGCCAGATAGAAATTTTAACCTTTTGCAGTAATCTTAATGAATCTTTATCTTTATGCCTTCTGGACTTTTGTCTCTGGCTTAGAAAAGCTTTTCTATGTAACGTCAATAATTTTTAAAAAATCCAGCCATGCTTATTCTGGTAACTTTCTGTTTCCTTCTTCTCATTTATATTTTACATCTATCCAGAATTTATTTTGATATGAGCTTATATCCAACTTTTTTTTTGGTTATTTAACACTATTTATTATGTAATTCACTGTTTTCCAGCCAGTCTGACATTCTACATTTATCATGTTAACTTCATATTTTGTGTGTCTTTCTGTACATGATCTTCTCTGTCTACTTTGTTTTTTAATTATTCTAGTTTCATATACAATTTAATTTCTAGTGGGGCAGTGCTCTCTCATTCTTTGTTATTGATTCTCCTGCGTGTATCTTCCTAGAAAAAATGATCTCATTTTATCAAATTTAAGACAATTTTGAGTTTTAATTAGAATTAACTTTAATAATGGATTTAGAGAGAATTGGTAACTTCACATTCTTGAGTCTTCCTATCTAAAAACAACATGTGTACTTCAATTGTCTTCACCTTCTTATTAATATTTCTCTAGGTATTACTAACTATTATAAATGGAATTTTAACATGGATCTTGGGAGCACACAAATATTCAGTCTTTAGCAGTGATGATGTTGCATACCTTTCCTTATTACTAATTAATAGAAATATTTTTAGAGTTTCACTATGAATCATGATGCCAGATTGAAGCTTTCTCTTTCTTCTTCTCCCCACCTCCCTCCAACCTCCCCCACCATGCTCCTTTGAGATGATCATATATGCTTTTCCCACTTTAATCTCTTAACACAGTGAATTTTATTAATAAATGTTCTATTTTTAACCTTATTTAGTTGTGGCCTCACAGTCTTCTAATGTACTGCTGAATTCTGTTTAATAACATTGAATATTTTCTTTAAGATTTTTGCACCAATATTTATAAGTGAGATTAATATTTTTGTGAGGGTTATGTTGAGTTAACCAAAAAAATGTAAAAGCTTTCTTTTTTCTCTAGCTGGAAAAATATAAATAGTAAAATTATCTCTTCCTTCAAGGTTGGAAAGAATTCACTGGTGAAACTATTTCTGGTGCCTTTTTCTCCTTGATGTTGTTCAATTTGAAGCAGATATTAGAGCCAGTTTCTTCCCAGAGCAGTTTTAGTTTCCATTTGTCTTCCTTCCTGTCAGGGGTTGCTCTTCCATTCCCTCTTCTTATTCATACCACCACATCTGTTATATCCTGACACTTGATTTTTCTCCTGTCTTTTCCTTCTTTCCTTGGCTTCCCCCTCTGACCTTTTGCATTGAGCTTTTCCCTCATAGCTATGATTAGTCATCCAGTTTCACTGACTTTTGAATAATCTTCATCTTCAAAATCCATAGCTGTTTTATTATTTTCTACTACTCACAGGTTTTTTTTTTTTTCATTGCCAGGCATAGTCTTTGATTTATTTTTTTAACCCCAGAGTTGGATTCTGTTCTCCCTCCTTGAGAGTGCCAAAATGTTAACATCCATATATTTTTAAAAGAACTTATTATGTCACTACTGGACTATTGTAACGAACCTCTTCATTTACTTAATTCCCATTTTAAAATATCATGATAAACATAGCGAAGCAGGTACCTCACCTTGTTTTGCCATCCCTGCACAACCTCATGCCTCTCTTCCTTCCAGCCCCACTCTGTGGCCTTCGCTGTTTGTCCGGAAGGTACGGGACCTCTGTTGTGTCCTGGATTGTGTTATGCTTCCTCCTGTCTCAGGACCTTTGAAAATGCTTTATTGGAATACTTTTTTAATTCTTTATCCAATTAATTCAGTCATTCTTCTGCCCTCAGTTCATATGTTACTTCCAGAGGGGATTTTCCTCTGACACATACACTGCCCATGCCAGATTAAGTCAGTTCCTCTTATATTCTCTCATGGCTCTCTGTACTGTGTTCTTCAGAGCACTGTATTTACTCACATACTTATTTGATTCATATCTGTCTCCACTACAAAGGTGTAAACTTTCACAAAGACAGGAATTATGTCTGTTTTACTCGCCAATGTATTTCTACAATGTGCCCAGGACATTCATTCATTCATTCATTCAATAATGATTTTTTGTACTTTAGTCATTGGTGATACTACAGTGAGCAAAAAAGAAAAAAAAATGCTTCATGAAGTTTATATTCCTGTAAGGGAAGACAGACATTCATCTTCCAACCTGTCAGAATAGAAAAATCTCACTAAGCAAAAGAGTCCTGCCTTAATAGTAGGATTAAATTAGCCTTGGATTTAAGGCTATGCTAGACCCACTGTTAAAACATGCTTTAAAAACAAGGTTTGAACCTGATCCATAAGTTATTTAAGTACCTGCAAAGTAACAAATATCAATGTACTTTAGGGGAAGATAACAAAATTCAAACATTTAACACAACGTTAAACACAATGTCTTGTATCCAATCAAAAATCACTAGACATTTGAAGAAGCAGCAAATTGTCATAATGAGGAAATTAGGTCAATTGAAATATACACATATATGACAAATGATGATGTAGTTAGCAAAGAAAGACTTTAAAATTATAAATATTTTATATAACTCAAAGGAATGTCTATAATCAAGAGATAAGTGAAAGATATTAAAAAATAATTAAAAACACAGAAAAAGCATTTGACAAGATTCAACACCCTTTGTGATAAAAATTTAAACACAAAACATAAAAGTGCTTTTGGGAACAAACGGAGGAAAACACTCTAGGTAGAAGAAACAATATTAGCAGTATTGTGGAAGCTTGTAGCCGTATAGCAGATACTATGCAAAGTCACTTTAAATATGCTTTATTTATGAAGGATAGAATTTTTCTTTTTGACTCATTGGTAAGTTTGCTTTATTAGTGACATTACATCATTTTGAATTATCTATTGGTAGTCTAATCATCAACTAACATTTATTTATATCCAGTTGGTGCTTCAACAAATCCTGATAAGTTCATTAAAAACAGTTCCAAAGTGGCCAGAGGAAGCCAGTCCAGGCTTAAAATTGACCATATATTGACCATATGTTGCTTAAATTTGTACAACATGAGAAAAAGTTCAGAAATGCTGACATTTATGGCAAAGCCTAAATAGTTAAAATAATGTTTTTTGTTTATTTCTAGAAATGAAGTCAATGGAACATGACAGTGGCCACTTAAATGAACTTCAAAACCAAAAGAGTGAATTAATGCAACAGCTATTTACCCTGCAGAGAAAACTTAAAGGTATTACTACCTTTATGTGCTTTATTTATTTGGCTGGTGGGTATATTCATACACACATGATAGTGTCATGTTTCTCTTTCAAAATGCATCAGCCTATTGGGATATAGTGCTATTATTGTTATTAAAAAAAAGAATAGATAAAACACTGAATTGATCAGTGTTAGACTTGTTATTTTTAATGTCTCAAATTTTAAGACCTTTTCTTGTGCCTTTAATTACTATATTAAAGTAGAAAAATAAAAATCATTAGTACATTTTACATGAAACCACACAAATTAGAAGATTGTTCTTATGAATGAATAAATATAAACTTTATGTTTAATTTTTAAAAGATTGTAAGATTTTCTTAATTGTTTAGTTTTTGAAGATAAAAAGAATGAAGCCATCTGTACTACAAAATACCTAGAGGCAGAAAAAATAAAAATCAATGAGAAGCCTCAAAATGATGCTGAATGCTTAAGGTAAGAATTGACTATTACACTTTGGCATAAAATCTGGTAATTTTTCAAGTTGTCAAATAGATTTCAGCATAAAGCTAAATGCATAGATTTTTTTAAAGAATTCCAGATGAAGATGTTATTTTTTTTTTCCTCTGTGTATTCTGAAACATGCTAATAAACACTTCGCTGACTAGAAAGTGCTACACATCAATTTCATGATGCATTGGGTTAATAATGCTAGGATCAATTTTATCTTTTCTTTTACCTCATGGACTCAGTATTTCACATCCTAATAGAATAAGACAAAGTATTGGTCCCACAACCCTCCTTTCTTTAATCTCTGACTTTTCTTTTTGAAATGATTGGAATTATTTTTTATCTTTCTACATTTCAGGGGGGAAAAAATCATAATCTACTATTTTGCTTGAAATTTGTTACTCCAGTTTTGTGCCTAGAGATTGAAACTGTATTTTCTGTTTGGAATATTCAGATGCTTTTAATGTATTTGGATCATGAAAGAATGGCTGATGTTAAAAATGAAATAGTCATATACACGAGGAAGGAAAAAGCCCTGTTTATTAATTTGACCATTCTGTATTAATAATTTAGTGTTATATTTGCTGGCTTAATTTTAAAGAAGTTTCTATGCTTTCTGGGCTTAACCAGGCTTAGTATAACCAAAGAAACCTCATTACTGAATCTATGAAGAAGCAAATGAAGCCTTTGTTCACATAAATCATATAGGAAATATGTCTACTAGAGCTGAACAAATGCTTCATATTAGCAGTGTTTTGCCTTAAGCCATAATTTTAGTAGATTATGAAAAAATATTTGCAATTTAATTTTATGTTAGGTTTTGTAAGCATGAAGTATCAGTCTCTTGGGTGATATGTGTGATGTAGAATGAGTTTCTGAAATGACAATGTGCTCATTGATTGTTTTTTACACTTTTAAAAATGGCAATGCTCACTGGCATCATTATAGTCGGTAGTATAAGGGCTTCTAATATGAACTCCAGTTTTGTGGGTTTATCACTCAGTCATAAAAATATGCCCTGGGTTAGAAGAAAACACACGAAGTGTGCTTTCTTCCTCACTGGTGGTGACATAGGAAATGTGGATATAAAGAAACATCAGTCCATGTACCTGATTCATTCTTTGGATTTTAGCAGCTATTAAATGAAGTGCCAATATTTATTAATTTCTACTTTAAATTCTTGGCTATGCATAGCTTAGTTTCCCCACTGGAATGTCCTATAAAAGTCCTTTCTAGTGTCAAGAGCAGAGTCAAAGTACTGAGTGTAAGAATTTTAGGAAAGAGGGCCATCAGTTTTATAATTAGTGCAAGAGCAAAAAACTAATGATGGCAAAAAATGATGTGACATATATTCAACTTTATCATGAAGGGCAAAGTTAAATTGGTTTTTATCCCTACATTTTGGAATAGAACAGTCTTTTTCATCTGTGTATTCAAATGTATACTGAATTTTGTAATTGTTGCCTTTTTTCTTAATTTTTCAAGTTTAGCTGCTAGTGGTATGGATGCTATTTTTATAGGAGAGTTTCTCAAAAACTTGTTAATGCAAACATTTGGGGCCTGGTTGTTCTTTGTGGTTAGGAGCTGTCCTCTGCCATGTAAGCTGTTCAGCAGCATCCCTGAGCTCTGGCCATTGGATGCCAACATCATCCCTCCCCCTGCCCCCGTCCAGCTGTGACAGCCAAAAAAATGTCCCGACATTGCCAAATGTCCACTGTGCAAAGGGATATGGGCAAGGTCATCTCCAGTTGATAACCAGTTTTATTTTAAGGTTGTTATAATTTTTATTAAACTTTAGTAAGAGTGCAATTATTAAAAAAGTGTTCATTTCTGTGAGCTTACTGTTTCTACTTTTAGTAATTAGAAAATTTTGATAGATATTCTGTCTATATTACTGAAATCTTTTATAATTATTTTGTGTTTTTTAAGTTAATTTGCCATGTTTAGGTTATTTGTTGAGCTCTATCTTGATGCCATCCATTAAGGTAGAAAATAGTACTTACATTCACGGTGGTTTAATGGTCTCTGCTTTAGATAATCATTCCCTATTTATAAATGCTAAGATGCCTATTTATTTAAAAGAGTCTGTATTGAAGTATGTGGGCTCATTAATTAACACATGTTAAGGCAGCTAATTGCTGTGCTTGACACTTAAGCCAGAGGGTGGATTCATTCCTAAGAAGCCTCGCCAAGACTTGTAAAACTGACTGAACTGTCTTTTCATACAGTCTAGGGAAGACCAAAATGACAGAGCTCGGATCTGGAGAGGAAGGAAGGAAGGAAGGAGGTTAAGATTACAATACCCTTTTGAATCCCAGCTCTGCCATTTACTGGGTTAGTGCCCTTGGAGAAGCAGTTATCTGTGCCTCAGTCTCCACATCTATGAAATGAGGTTAATAATAGTGCCTACCTCACAAGGTTATAGTAAAAAAATAAGTGACTTAATTTATACAAATCCCTTAAAACAGTGCTTAGCACACAGTAACTACTCTACACATATTAGACATAGTTGTATAATTACCTATGATTTCATTTTTATTTCATACTATGAGGATTTCACACCTTTCCTGCTTCTTTCTTGTTTTTTTTTTTTTTTTCTTCTGCTTGTCTCTAAATGCAGAGGCTCCCTAAATGTTCGCCATTGCCTCCTTACTTTGTATTCTCTGTGGGCAGTCTCACCTGGCCCAATGATTTTAGGTATCATATACAATTTTTGTCCCTAATCCCTCTCTCCTAAACTTCAGTCCTAAATTCTCAACAGTCTAACACAAAGGCGAAATACATCTGAAACAAACAAAACTGCATTGTCAAAAGTTTAAGGGCCTTCATGATCTGCCTATCCTGTATCTCCCTGTGTCTCTATCACATGCCTGCCTTATAGTATTGCACATCCGAATACTATTTTGGGAATTCCGAGTAAGCCTTCACAGCTCTGTATCCTTCTCGCTTTCTTCTCCATCAGCTAAAATCCAACGTAGTCCTCAGCGCCCAGCTCACATGTTATCTTGGCTGGCGATTGCTCAAATCCAAAATGTAGCAGGCATTTTGACATGTTTATAAATCACATTATTCTCACCCTACCCAGTCTACCACCAAAATACTTCTTGAGTTCTTCTTCGTCTCTGTTCTCATTGCTAACATTCTAGTTCTAGCCTCCGCCCTCTCCCGCCTGGATCACAGTAACGTCTCTCTTCTCCTTTCCCCATCCACTCTTGCCCCCTCCAACCCACGGTCAAGTGAATTGCCATCCCCTCATTAAAATCATTCAGTGGCTTCATACGAGATATCATAAAATTTGAAGTCCTCAGTGCAGCCTACATGGCTTGTCACAATATGGGCTCTGACCTCATCCCTGATGATATTTTCAGCCAACATCCCTTTCTCACTTTGTTCCCTCGAGCACTGCAAGCTTTCTTCCACCAAAGGACCCTTGTCCCTGCCTTTACTTCTCCTAAAATTATCTTCTCACTACTCTGCCTGCCTATCACTAACTGGTGGGACACACCCCATCCTGTGGGTCTCAGTTGAAATACTTCCAAAGAAAAGCTCCCCCCGCCCTTATAATCAGTTGTGGAACCGGTTATTTTTCTAATAGCACACTATCACTGTTTTTTCTTTTATAGTGCAGATTCTATTTTGTAATTACATATTTATTTGCTTTATTTTGTTAATATCTGTCTCTACCATGTGCCCAGTTAGAGGAGGTATCTTCTCTATTTCCTATTATATACTAATGGTCTAATACTTTGGTACAGAGCTTGTCCTATAGTAGGCATTGAATAAATAATTGGAGAGATAAAGGACTGTGCTAAATTATGAACCCTTTCCTCTGCAGTTCCTTTCTCTGTTTCAATCATATGCAGTGATAATATGCGTATCAGCCTATCCCGCAAGATTGGGAACTGCCTCCACTTGGTCGTTTCTTAGCAGTTTTCGCATGATCTAGCACAGTTAAGGGCAAATAATGTTCAAAATATTTATTCCGGGAATTGGGTCTACATATAATTTTGCTTTCACTGCAAAGGAGATAACAGCTCATCACATATTTTCAATGTTATTTGCAAAAATATAGCATATTCTAACCACTAGGAGAGCCGCATCGATCCTTTCTACTCCTGATTTTATCGTCCATGTATGGAAAACACTCTGCTGGTTTAACCCTGCTAGCCTCTCCCAACCTCCGACATCTCTCCATTTCTTACTCCAACTCACTCTGATGGGTGAGTGTGGAAGGGTACCCTGGAGCGCACTGTGTTCTCTGCTCCTCTCTCCTTCAGTTTTACATGGTAGGTCTCCGTGAGAGGGAGCTGTGGCATCCAGTTCTGCCTTTAATGGTGTGCAGTATGTTAGTCTGATTCTGGGGGTCAGTATTAGTAAGTCCTTTCCTGTAAGATACAAGCTGCATTCTCCACTTTCTGCTATATTTGTAGCAAATGTGATGTTTGACCCCTCTTCTGCCTTATTTCTCTTTTGGGTAGAATTCAGGCAGGAAAGAAAAATGTTATATACTGGACTCACAACACCTATTATTTTTATTATTATCCAACACCAGTCACTAAAATATAGTTTCGTACCCATAAAACTTTTTTTAGAATGGTTATACATATTTTTATAACCAACATTGTGATTATTTAATGCAACAGGAAGTTTGTTACAGAAATGAAACTGTAAAGTCAACAGCATGAGATTTTTCCTTCTGAACACTTGAAAAGACTAAGGTTTTGTGAAGAGTATATTTGCAATGAAAACTGCACAAGAGTTAACATACACCTGCTATTGAGGGACTCTAAATGCATTTATGTGAAGTAGTAAATCAATGTCGTTGCCTCTTCAGTGAAAAAGCCATTCAGTTTAGCTGGTCATAGAGGTCACATCAATGGTCCTTAGATTTATAAGAAGGCATAAACACACACACGTATTAAAATGCTTCCTACCTTTCTAAATGATATATAGATAAAACTGTATGTTTATACATGTATATATTTCTATTTTACCAAACAGGTATAGATATTTTTAAATTATGAGAGTGGGCTATGTTGACCGAATAAAATATGAAAAACACTACAAAAATGGAAAACGTCAAAGTCTCCTCTCCTGTGGCCTTACTCCAGAAACCCTCAGTGTAACTACTGTTCAGAGTTTGGCATCTGTCCTACTAGCGTTTGTGTACCTGTGTGTGTAATCTGTGCAGGCGCATGTGCATGTGTTCAGCAAACAAATGGGATCACACTTACTGGTCTGTAATTTGCCTTATTACTTTGCCATTTCCCATGTTAGTTTGTATTGATCAACTTCATTCTTTTTAATGCCAATGTGTAGAGATGCCATATTTATGTTACCTTTCTCCCACTGATGGATTTACAAGAGTTTCTAAATATTCACAGTGAGAAATATTTTAATAAATATGTCCTTAAATATGTGGGGGAGTATTTCTGTAACATTATTTAGAATAACCATCATTTAGCAGAGCAGTAGGAATTGTTATCCAGGCTGCATTGAGAAAGTAATGCACATTTACTTTGCAGTTCTTTGGGTCCTAAGGGATGAATCCCAAGTAGACAAGTGTAATAAGATCTCAGTTATGCCGTTTCTGGAAAATACTAGTCAAAAATAATTATGCACACTATCTGTATCTAGCCCATATTATTTCTTTTTTAACATTTATAAAATGTGAAAATTTCCACTTAATTCTATGATCGTTCTTAGCTGTGTATTTTGTTCTCTGCATCTTTTCTTATAAAACATCATTTATTCATAAACAAAAGTGTCTCTACAGCATTCATCGTGTAACCTGCAAGCTAATAGAGATCCCCTGTTTTTGTGAATACTTTGCACATACTGTAGTTATTGAAGTTTCTATGTAAATGCAAGGGAAATTTTGATGGTAGAATCAATTGATTATTTTTTTAAATATGTTTTATTGATTATGCTAATATAGTTGTCCCAGTTTTTCCCCTTTGCCCCCCTCCACCTGGTACCTCCATTGCCTCCAGGAATCCCCCACTTAGTTCACGTCCCTGGGCCATGCATACAAGTTCTTTGGCTGCTCCATTTCCTATACTATTCTTAACATCCCCCTGTCTATTCTGTACCCACCAATTTGTGCTTCATAATCCCTGCGCCTTTCTCCCTATTCTCCCCCTTCCCCCTCCCAGCTGATAACCCTCCAAATGATCTCTGTATCTGTGATTCTGTTCCTGTTCTGCTTGTGTGCTTTGTTTGTTAATTTGGACTCAATTATTAATAGTTGTGAATTTATTGTCTTTAATGTTCATCATTTTGATCTTCTTCTTTTTCTTATATAATTCCTTTTAGCATTTCATATAATAATGCCTTGGTGATAATGAACTCCTTTAGTTTTATCTTGTCTTGGAAGCGCTTTATCTACCCTTCAATTCTAAATGATAGTTTTGCTCGATAGAGTAATCTAGGTTGTGGGTCCTTTTCATCACTTTGAATACTTCTTGCCAATCCCTTCTAGCCTGCAGAGTTTCTTTTGAGAAATCAGCTGACAGTCTTATGGGAACTCCTTTGTAGGTAACTCTCTGCTTTTCTCTTGCTGTTCTCAAGATTCTTTACCTTTAACCTTTGTCAATTTAATTACGATATATCTTGGTGTTGTCCTCCTTGGGACCAACTTCTTTGGGACTCGCTGTGCTTCCTGGACTCACTGCTTTACCAAGTTAAGCAAGTTTCTTCCGTTATTTTTTCAAATAAGTTTTCAGTTTCTTGCTCTTCCTCTTCTCCTTCTGACATCCCTAAGATTCAGATGTTCGCACATTTAAAGATGTCCCAGAGGTTCCTAAGCCTATCCTCATTTCTTAAAAAATTCTTTTCCTCAAAATTCATTGGTATCTTCGATATCATAGTAAGTTTTTTTAAATTTTCATATGTTTACCTTTATAAACAACCCCTTTTGATATGATAGAGGGGAAGATGATAGAAAATGTCCACCCAAAGGGAGACGCCTAATCCACCAGCTAGAATTCAGGGTAGGGGAGATGATGGCAGGACCCCCCTTTTACCTTCTCAGCAGATCTCTCTGTTCAGCCTCACACACTGTGGAGGCTCCTACCTGTCTGCCGATGGGCTGGATTAAGGGAAGGCATAAGTAGGAAATTGAAGTTCTGCTTTGACACATTACACTTGCAAACTTACTTTAAGAAATAAATTGTATATGAAAGAGGATGCCCTATATGTCTTTAAAAATAGTGTTTTGTGTTTAAATGGCACTAAAACAATTTTATATGAATTAATTTAAAGAAACAATAAGAAACTTAAGTCATGGAAAAGTTAGCAGAAAGTAGAAAGGACTACTTGTTAAACCTCTGGCGTGATTAAGGGAACCAAAAAGAATAAGATTAATACATTTAACACATGAGATTTAAAACCACATGTGTCAAAAAGTCATCAGCTTGGAGTGATAAACTGGGAGAAATTTATAGTAATTGTGACAAACAAGGGGTAACAGTTGATCAAATACTTAGCTGATAACAACCAATAACAAAACACTAAAATCAATAGTTTTTTCATTCATGTGTTTATCTAACAAACATATATTAAATGCCCACTTTTTATCATGCACTATGCAAATTAAGAGGTATGATACCAAGATGAATAAGACAAGATAATTCTGTTAAACTGCTTATCAATTGAATGTGAATTAAAATCACTGCATATGATTTTTCTACCTAATTTTGAAAGACATTCTTATATTACCATAATCAAAATTGGCAAGAGTGTGGTACAGAACTAATTCATACATTGTCATGGTAGTATACATTGCTTGTATTTGGAATGCATTTTGAAGTATATAATTTATTACAGACATCTTAAAAATGTTTATGCCACTTAACTCAGTAATTCACCTTATGAGCTTTCTCTCCAAAGGAAAATAATTCTAAGTACAGAAGAAACTCAGTGCATGGAAGTGTTCACAGAGATGTTATTTATGGGAGGGGGTAAAAAGGAACAATTTAAATGCTGTACCATGAGTGATTAATTTAAATGTGGTGTAGCTGCTTAGACTACTACATATTTATTGTAAATGGTTTTAGTTTGCATGTTTAATTAACTGGAGGAAATGCATAAGCTAAGCATTAAGCAAAAGAAAAAGCTAGGAGGCAATATTACATAATCAGTATTAGATGGAAACAAAAGACTGTGATGAAACATACTGAACTCTTAATAGCACTTGAGTTTGGGTGTAAGACTTTGGGTGGCTTTTTTCCTTCTTTCCACGTAAATAGTACTTTTATACATTTCTATACCTAAAAAGGATGTTCTTTCAGTTAAGGCTTTCCTCTGACACTTAGGAAAAAATTTTATATGACACTGAAAAAATGAGAAGGCTGCAGAAAATCATAAACACATGGAACATAAGTTTGCTAAACTAACGAGCAATGTTGGCCATCCTTGTCATTCCTGATGGTTCAAAGAAAAGTGACAGTAACCAGTGCCAGCTGCCCCTGGGTATTGTGCGGCAGGTGAAGGAACCCTTTTTGACTCCTGTAGGCAATCAGCCTGTGCACCGAAGCCTGAGACCTGCACACCATTGTATAGCTCTGGCAATCTGCAGGTGTATTAGTATTCATATCATTATCACCAGCCTCTTTTAAAGCTAGCGAAAGCAATCTTTTCTTTAAGTGCAGATCTAAATTCTACGGCTTGATTATACGCTGAATAGTGAAATACTTCCTATAATTTGCTCTAAATGTCCTTCTTAATTTCAGTAGTGTCTCATCCTTACTGTTAGCGAACTAAAAGCCAAAGTGGTCGCCACCCAGTTCTGATGGACACGAAAGATCTTAGAGAACCTGTTGTCCATTTGAACTGAAAAGGGGGAAGAGCAAACACTGATGATAGGGTGGGAAGAAAGATCCCTACCATTGTATTTGAAAAGATAAATATATTACAGAGAAGCCCTAAGTACCTTGTATAGCACTGTTAGAGTAGCAGTTAGATAATTAACAAAAGAGGAGGGAAGGAATGGAACAGTCTCCCCAGGGAGTGATTGGTATCCTGCCTTCTCTGCTGGGCAGGAAACATAGCTTTACAGCCAAGGGTCTGGTGGGGAAGGGGGAAACGGCATCGTTCTGAGGGATCAGAAAGGGGGAAACCATTCATTTTACTGAGTGTGTGTGCAGTAGGGGCCCAAATGGCGGCCACAAAGGGAAGGGGCACAAGCCTGAGGAAATCCAGGGAAAAGGATGGGAAGGGGCAGAGCGTGAGCCCCAGAAAATCCAGGAAGGAGGTTGGGTAGGGGGAGGGCACAAACACAAGCCCTGGAAAAGCCAGGATGGAGGTTGAATAGTTGGAAAGAAAGCCTGCTCTTTCCCAAAACCAAGGAAATGCAAAGAAGCCTGACAGAGAGCCCGGCCAGTGCCCTTGCTTCTCTCGGGCACATACTGTTCTTCTTCTCCTAAATTCTGAGGGTCCCCATGAGACTTGTAACCAGGGGAGCAGTGAGCAGTGGCAGAGGACCCTCCTTCGCCTGTGTAACTTCCTGTCCTGCGTCCACGCAGCTGCTGCCCTCCAGCCTGCTGCTCTCCGCCTCTCTGAGCGGGTCCTATTGCTTTTCACTCTAATAAATCTTGTTACTGTTGCTTCACATCCCTCCTGTGTGAGTGTCTCTGAAATCCTTTTCCCATGGCACCGCTGAAGAACCTATTCCCCCTGAAAACAGCAGTGTCCACGTACATTGTAACTCCCATTTAACCTTCCACTTATTCTTTGCAAATATTTATTATAAGGGGTTTTGTGCTTGGGTAAACATCTAATACTCAAAATTAATAACTTATTCTGTATTTTCTACGTGAGCATTCCTTCATAATTCTGACTTACCATTAAATTCTTCAAAGTTCAGAACACTATGAGCCTCACTTATATAGGTATTGTTTCATCATTCATACCTATAACTGTTATGTTTTTGTTCTCTAACTATATGTAAGTTCTAAAAAACAATAATATAATGGACACCTGTGAACTAAATGAGAACGTTAACAATAACCTGCAGTAGCTAGGTTATTGTTATCCCTTTATCCCACTCTTTTATCCCACTTTATCCCACTCTTTCCTCCTTAACCCAGAAGTAATTGTCGTTCTACATTGTGTTACTGTGTTCCACATGTGTGCGCATGCTTATGTACTATCTCTGTCAGGCTTAGGTATCACAATTATACTTGATGTTTTCCTTATTTTTATACTCTGGACTAATTTATGTAGTATTGGGATTATTTGGTTTCTGAAAGTGCTTTTGCTTTTTATTGTTAGTATAGTTCTTTGAAAAGTTTCTCCATTTCAGCTGTAGTTATTGGGTAAGAACCAAACTTGGGAGGGCTACAAGCTTTAAAGTCAAGGAAGAGGCAAGAGACGGAAATTAAGGGTCTTGGAGAAACAAAAGTCATAAAATCAGAAACACAGCAACCCTTCTCACGGCCAAAGTAAGAGATCCATTGATTTAAAACAAAAAAACAAAAACAAACAAACCAACAAAAAGCTTCCTTCCATTTTAGAAAAGCCAGTATTCTCAATCACAAGGCCTCAGACTTGTCCGTGTGTTCCCAGGGAGGGCGGGACTTTCTCTTTCTGGGAGTCACTTAAACTGTGTTTTATCACCCCACGCCCTCCCTTGAATTTTTCCTCTCTTCTATTTAATTGCTGCTAACTCCCTGCATTGGTACAGACTTCAGATTTGGTTCTGCTGGATTAAGATGTTTATTTCCATACTTACATGTATTGTAATTTCAAGTTTCTAATATCCTCTGTTTCTTCATTAGCGTGTAAGTATGGCTTTTAAGTGGCATCATGTGTCCCTCTAATTAAGAGATTGTTTTTATTCAGGTGGTTGTCATTATTTTATTGGAACCTAGATTCCTATCATTGTCACTTTTTTAAACACAGGCTTATCAAGGTATAACTTACATACAATAAAATTCACCCTTTTAAATACACAGTTCTAACTCCCAGTCTGTGACCTATTTTCTTTTCCTAGTTTTGTTTTTTCATACCTCATATAAATGGAATAATATGCTATGTATGTAGCCTCTTGTCTCACTTCTTTTATTTAGCAGAATGCATTTGAAATTCATCCATATCATTTTAACATCCGTAATGTCAGAGACAATGGCAAAGCATATTATAAAAATAATAAAATACTTTAAAGGACAGATACAAAAAACTCAGAGAATTCCAAGGAGCATTTTTTAAAAAGGAAACATCTTTACACATTATATTCAAACCTCTGAAAAACACAGATAAAGAGAGAATCATGAAGGAAGGCAGAAAAAGAAAAGATATAAAAGCATATTACATACAAAGGAATACAGAGAAGAGTTATAATGCACTTCTCATCAGAAATCATGCAGAAGACAAAGGAATAACTCTTTAAATACTGAAAGTGAGAACTGTCAACTCAATTATCAGTGAAAATATATTTTATATATGAAGGCAAATTAAGATATTTTTAAGAAATAGAGTGTGTAGAATTCCTTGAGAACAGACCACATTACCCAAAATGGTTACAGTGAGTTTGTCAGGGAGAAAAAAATAAGATATCAGATAGAAACTTGGAGCTACACCAAGAAATAAAACTCCAGAAATGGTTTAAATGAAGGTAAACATAAAGGCTTTTTTTAAATTTTTGCTCTAAAAGATAAATTACTAAGTCAAAAATACTAGCAGTATATTTTATGTTTATAGCAAATGTAAAAGAAAAATATAACAATGAACAAAAAATAGAGGGAGTAATTGGAAACACACTCTTGTAAAGTTTTTATACCGTCAGTATGGCTGCATGATATTATTTGAGAGTGCACAGTAGTAAATTGAAGCTGTATATTATAAACCCAGTGCAAGCATTATAAAATTTTTAAAATATGTGTAAAAAATAGGTCAATTAGTAGATAAAATACAATCATAAAAAAAATCAATCAATCTAAAGCAGGAAGAAGGAGGGAAAAAAGGAACAATGAACAGATGGAACAAATAGAAAACAACAAAATTTTTAGTCCAGCCAGATAAATAATTATATTAAATATAAATGATCCAAACACACCAACTCATATCATGTTGGATAAAAAAGTAAGAAACAGCTGACCAATTTCTATAAGAAATTCAGTTTAAAAATACAGAGTTAGATTAAAAGTAAAAGAATGGAAAATACTATATCATACCAGCAGTGTCTGAGAATTCTCGTTTTTTTCATATCTTTTGATATCTTTGATATATCTTTTTCATGTCTTTTGATATCAAAGATATATCTTTGTCAACACTTGGTATTGCTTCTTTTTCAATTTAGCTATTCTGGTGGCTATGTGGTGGCATTACATTGTGCTTTTCTTTCGTATTTTCTTGATGACTAATGAAATTGAGCATCTTTTTGTATTTTATTAGCCACTGGATATCTTCTTAGGTGAATAATCTGGTAAATGTGTGTGCGTGCGCATTTTTCATTGTGTTGTTTTTTACTTATTGACTTGCAGTTCTTCATATCTGTCATTTATTGTCTCTAATGACCTTTACTTACAGTGGCTTGCCTTCTTGTGTCCTTGGTGATCTTTGATTGTAAGTTCATCACTTGCTCTAATCTGCAGGAGGCCAAGGAACCTAAATAATCTTAAACTCTCCTCCACAGAGGATTTTCTCTTCTGCCAGAATGCAGAGGGAGGTGCCACTGACTGGCAAAGGGCCCCTGTTGTCTCCCCTTAAGGACAGAGCTCAGCATAGGTTCGCGTTGATCTGCATGTGCTTTTCGCCCTGTGGCTGGCCCGGCTTGGGTAGATGTGTGAGAGTGGTGTCACTCCTAGAGCCTCTTCCCGGAGCAGCCTGGCCCTTCCGTCCTTCCGCTCAGTCCCTGGCTCTCCACCGCCCCACTCATGGCTCATGGCTTTTGCTTACGGTTTTTGTTTTTTGGAAGGAATGCTAGTCATAATGCCCCAAATGAAAGACTGTTGTTTCATTACTATTTTTAACATTAAACATGGGCATAAAATAATTTTTTAAAGTAATTTCAGAATGTCCAAAGGATTAAAGGCTTCATTGGGGAAAAGAAACATTGTTATTAATTTCTCACTCTCAGAATATATTTTGATGATATATGTGTATCACCGAGTTAATGTTTAATTTCAGAGCAAGAAGAAATCTCAGAGGTCTTTTTTTTTCTGTACTTCAGAGTCTCCGGTGAGGTTCAGAGACGGTGACTGGTTAGCCAAGGTTATCTGGCTTCTTAGTGGCCAGAACGAGCACGGAAGTGCTGCTCTTTCCGTTGCCCTGAAGTTACTATGTTTGTTATTATTCAATCTACCTTATTTTATTTATGGGAATATCCCCCCAAATTTTATATAGTCCTTACAGAATTATAGAGAGTTAAAATTCCTTTCCAAACTCTTTAATGTTAACATGAAATTCTGAGGATGGAGCTAGAAATCTGCCACCATTCGTGCAACTAAAAATTGTTTATGTGTTAATTGCTGAACTAATAGGGTGATTTTTTTCATTTAAAACAGACTTAAAAAAGAATTAGAACTGTATAAGGAAGATGACATGCAAAGTGCTTATGAAGCTCTCCAAACAGAAATAGAATTTTTGGAGTTGGTAAGCCATCATTGATTCTTCCACTTCTAGTTACTGTTTTTTACCTACTGGTAAGAATGGTTTAATGGAATACATGTCATTAAACTAGTGTTTTGCTGTTCACATGGATTTGTATTAAATACAAAAAGCAGAGCAGCAGCAACAACCAAAAAAACTAAGGTCAGGATATAAGTGTTTTTGAGTTCCTGGAGAGCTAGGTGCTACATAAAGCAAGTTCTATTCAAAGAGAATATGCACAGTTTCAAACTTAGTTTAAAAAGAAATTCGAACTTGGCCACACAGCATTCCCTCTACTGAAACTGTTATTAGAGGGTTAATGCACTGAAGGAGTTTACCCAAATGCTAAAAGCTTTCTGTTCTTGCTAGGCATAAATTACACTTTTATTATGTTTGATCCTAAAACTCTCTTACTACAGATTTTTATGATCTCAAGAACTTTGGATTCAATTATTGGAAACTTATTTTCAGATTGTGTGGGAGCACTTCAAATTGGGTTTAGCCTTCTGCTTTATTTGTTTATAACATGAACAGAGAATTTGCCATGCTGTTTTAATTGGGGACCTATATACGTTTAAACAATGTTAAAGTATAGGTTTAATTTAATATGTTACATTTTTGTTTCGTGTCTACATTCTGTAAACAGTTTTGTTTACAAATGCTCTGATAGGTTATGTTAGGGTTTATATTTTTATTAAAAATTAAAAAAATAAAATTTAGACATGCCCAGAGTAATTGTGTTAAATTTACATAAATTTTATGTTATTCCTTTATTAAGAATTTCGTGCATTTCATTTTCCTTATGGATAATTATTATGTGTATTCCTTTCAGACATTGGCACAGAAAGATCTTCAGGAAAACAAATAATGTGTAGAGAATTGATCAGCTACCCAAGATTTGATCAAAGCGTCTTAGAATTAAATCTTTGTGATAGATACACGAATGGTACCCATTAAAATAGATCCCTGTGGAAAATGTGAGGTCCAGAAAGATCAAAGTTGTTGATGTCTAGAATTGGTTCATTAGCACTTTAAAAAATAATTTTTTGTCTTACTACTTGCTGGAACATTAAGGCTTCTTGTGTGGTTTGATTTTGTTTCTAAAGGAAGAAAAAGGAGTAGTAGACATGGTGTTCTTGGGCTTCTTCTGTCCCCCTGACCCTAAAGCCGACCTGTGCTTTCTGATGTCGTTCAGTCTTTGTTGCAGCTCCCCCTTGGGTCCAGTCAAACACGCGAAGGAAGAAACACTGATTATTGACCCACTTTTGTTGGTGCCATTTCCACCAACAAGGTGCTTGCTTTCACTTTAATCTTTTGCTAATAATCAGACCTCTGTGGACAAAGAGTTCTCTGAGGTGTTTCATCTGCAAAAGCCGGTTTTCTCCACTTTTGTCTAGATGAGTCTATGCAGTTAAGTCTGGGCACTTGCAGCGCTCTGGACCTGCCAGGGCCCTTCCTAGGGCTGGATTCGGTAGAATGAGCAAATCCTCCACAGGGGGAGGCATATAATCTCCTGACGGGCATCAGGATTCATTTTCACTGGTGACCTGAAACATTGCAACTGGAAACAGTGTGCTTGTATTTGGATCAAACTTGATATTGCCACCACATTTCTAACAGCATGCTTATTTCTGCTGTTTGCAATCCTGACTAGGAAGAAAGGTATATTTTCAGTAGTTTCTAAAAAAAAGTGTATTGAAACTGTTCAACAGGGCTCTAGATTGCTGTAGGAGGGAAAGTGGAACAAAACCTATTTGAGGGTATATTTCAAAGTACTTAGTGTAAATGTGGGAATCATGTTTTCTTTTGTGGTTGTAGTTAGTTTAACATCAAATGTTAGATGTTTACAAATGCCTTATATACTGATGTTAAAGTAGAGTATTTAGGTCTGTTTTCATAGCAAGTGTTTTTTTTTTGGCATAGCTTTTTTTGTTATATGTTGTTTTTACACTATTTTTTTTTAAATTAGCAAAGCTAAAACTCTTTTTTGAGATGTGTAGGAGCTGACATCTGTTTAAATAATTTGCATTTTCAGAAGTGATTTCTATTCTGATTCTTTCAATATTTACTAGTAAGTTATTTTTGCTTAAGAAGAAAAAAATGAAAGCTACCAGGGAATTGCAATCTATTTTATATGCAAATATAGAGTGGAAAATGATTAGTGGAATTAGCCATGACCTCAGTTCTGTCTTATTTTAATCCATTTATTTACCCACATTCTAAGTTCTAAGTCTTGTGAATATCTATTATTAAATATATATCATATTATTAATATGTAGATTGAGTTTACACATAAATCCTCTTTCACTTTACAGTACTTTTTGTTTATTATTGGTTTATAACTAAAATATTAATGTGAACTAGAGATTTGCCACTTGTTTGTATAACTAACACACAATAGCATATATGCAAATAAACTCTTACTGATAATTCAGCTGTCTTTTGTGTGTGTCATATAGAATATCTAAATTAGATACTCAGTAATGGACTCAGGATGAATATAATGAATTTGAAAAAGAACCAGGAGGGTCAGTATTTTCATTATTTCAAAAGGTAAAAATGCTTATTTTAAGATTTAAACTAATTTTCAAATAATCCAATAAATGATTATATTAGCACCGCATGGTAGGGTAACACAGAGCAGTACTCATGTGCTACCAATCAAAACGACGGACTGTTATAATCAATGTAATCAATGGAACAAGTTCATTGAACAAAGGAAGTACAGGAATCAGTGGAAATCCCAGTGTATGACACTGAACTGCTCTGTCAAGGTAAAACCTCAGCAGTATAGTAGGTCTATTTTTAGTTTTTTAAGAATGAGTAATTCATAAAAATCTTAAATAGGAAAATAACAGAAATTATCTGGGTAAAAATATGTCTCAGACTGACCTCAATTATTCTGGAAATAGTCTTTGGCTATACAGAAATGCAATTCTTAACTAAATGCTCATTCACTAGGTAAATTCGCTGACTATTCCCTGTACCCAGTTGCAGCCCACGCTCACACCACCCCGGAGTGATCCTGACACCGCTCGGAGGTCCCTGGCAGGCCGCCATAGCTCTTCACTGCAGCAAGTTCTTGCAGAAGCAACTTCCCAATTCTCAGTTCTTTGTTGAGGATGTTAGGAGGTATAGATAATTTGCTGCATGTTTTTCCTGCTGATTAATGGAGCTGTTTGGCCAAGAGAAAAACAGCAACAAAATTATAGGATGTGGAACATGACCACTGGACTAGACATCCTTCTTCCTTCCCTGGCCTCGTTAGTGAGACGGGAGGAAAAAGCGAAGAAAAAGAAAGGCTTCAAGGTATGTACAATCAGGAAGATTCTGTCTCATTGTCAGTAGGAGTGTTTTCTTCTGTAAGAGAAATGAAAATTGAGGAGTATTTTGTCTGCCTTTTTTTTCTTTAAAACTTGAAAAACCGTAAAGAGATGTCAAAAATCCAAAATAAGGTTGAAATCATTGTAATGAGTGGGAATCTAGAAATGTCTTAAAACAGTGTCAGTTGGTATTGCACTTCCTTATAGAGTGGAAATTATGCTGTGAAAAACCTACGGAGTCTCCTGCCAGAAGGGCAATCAGTAGTGCAGCTGGCTGGCTGCAGTCGGACAAGCAGCCTGCACTGGGCCGGCCCTGTTGTGAGCTGACGCTGAGGACAAAGTCCCTTTCTGTTTCATACCCATCAATCATACATAACTGTGTCACATTATTATGAAGAAGTCATTTATCTGCAGTCCAGAGGAACAGTAGCAGTGCAGGGACATGATTGGAAATAAATATGATACGATTTTTAATCCTGCGTGTACAGAGTAAGGTATTTTTTCATTCAACTATTTATTTATAGTATAAAGTTTGAAGTTTGAAGTTTTGATGTCCTAAAAAAGACATTTTAGCATTTGAGACCGATATATTTTAGGTCAACTTTTATGTTCGTTCTTAACTCCTCTTCTCCCGTTTGTCCTCTGGAAAAACTTAAAGGAGGCAAACGCGTTTGCCTTTCCGAACATTTTCTGTCCGGGGAATTTTTTTCAGAATGTGAACTAAAAATGAAAAATATTTTTTGTCATTAGCCCGAAGTGGGGGTTAAGTCTTGGAGTTTTGTGGGCCTTTTATCGTAAGACAATAGATTTTTTTTTTTTAATGAAAGAACATGAAGGTTGAAGATATCTTTGAAAATGTTGGAGGTAGGAATGTGCAGTTTGCTGCATTTGTGCTTTCTAAACATTTGTTTTCAAGTTAAGGAAATTTTCAGTTGGCCTGCTAATGGTCAAATCATCATACTGGTTAAGAAGCTTTATTTTCCTATTTGATATTTGACAAAATAATAATATTGAGATAGCATTGACTAATGTATGAAGGAAGTAGTGTAATGACTCTCCCTGTTCTAGAAGGGAGAATCAGGATTTCACTTGTTCACTGTACTGAGGGTGACATTCTCTAAACATGCGGGAAAATTCTGCAGGGTAGTACAGGTTGTAAGAACATACTTAACTTGGATTGGAAGAAGAAAGAAGGGCTAACAAAGAATGCCTTGACTGACTGCTGGGAAAAGGTTCTCTTGGCTGCTGCTATGAAAAGTATCAAGAGCAAAACTGTTGGAACCAAATGCTTATTTAAACAACTGCTTTTAATACACAGCAAATTTATCTTTAAAAGACCTTCATGAAATTGACAGCACCGGAATTCAGATGTCTGGGAACATAAAGAGTAGGTAAAAATGTGAAATTAATAGCAATGGCTGATATAAGTAGCTGTGCAAAATGAGGCCTATACAGCGGGAGAAAATGACTTTGTTTTCTTCTTACGAGCAGAAGAGTTGTACTACTTTATAACTCCAAGTTAATTATTTTCATACTTATAATGAATTGTGATTCTAATTAGTTAGTAAATAAAATCTTGTTAAAATAAAATCCCCTTAATCTACATTTAATAGATGCAAATACAATTGCTAATGAATATTTCTGGATATGGTTTTGTGATTACTGAGAGAAAGTATTTGCCAATTCTAACCGCCATGAAACGGTGTGGTCGTTGACAGTGTTTGTTGACTTTAGACGAAGACGTGTCTTGTTGGGAATGGGTGGCATGGAGGTAATCACAGGGTCAGTGTGGTGGCGGCTCTAAAATCTGATGCCAATTCAAATTTGTAAAATACCAACGTTATATTTATAAAAAATATTTTTATCTAATATAATCAAGGGTCTTTACTGAGATTTTAGTTGGAGACAAGCATATATCCCCCTTTGCAGGAGGAACAGATTTTGATTGAGGAGTGATTTGTGTGAAGTCACAAGGGACAGTGGACCTCTTTATTTACAGCTTAATTGCTTGGGCTTTGCTTCCAATGACCTTAAAAATATATTCCTTTTGAATATTGGCTTATAATAAAATTTTACACAACATGTAAAAATTAGAAGATAAAGAGAAATTTGAGAATCATTTAAATCACCCTCTTGGCCCTGGCTGGTATGGCTCACTGGATTAAGCATTGGCCTACAAATTGAAAGGTCGCTGGTTCAATTCCTGGTCAGGACACATGCCTGGGTTGTGGGCCAGGTCCCCAGCTGGGGTCATGTAAGAGGCAACCAATTGGCATTTCTCTCCCTCTCTTTCTCCCTCCGTCCCCTCCCTCTAAAAATAAATAAAATCTTAAAAATTAAAAAATATAAACCAATCTTTTGGTAATCAGAATCAGTGAATGTGAATATTTAATAAACTAAGAATATCTTTTATACTCCCTAAGGAAAAAGGAGCAATTCAGTACAAAACAGACTCAAATCAAGTATTATTGAGAATTCACCTTCTGGGTATCTCTTGAAATTAACACCTATTCATCCCACTTTATTACACTTTCTACAGATGTACTCTCTTTTCAGTGCCACCCTTTGGTTATTGATAATTTAAGGTGAAAACCTAAGGGAAAGCACCTTCTTAAAATATCAAAGAAGAAGAGGTACATTCATTTTTTTTTGATACTTACTAAGACAGAAATGCAGGCTAATAGAAAACTTCCAGAAAGATCAACAGGGTAAAAAAAAAAAAAATCTCTGATTAACCTGCAATTAGCACTCTTGTTTATTTCTTTATTATGCCCTGCTGTTATTCCGTCTTTCCATTCTTAGCCATCCCTCCATCCCTCCATCCTGGCTCCTGGAACTCAGGCCGCCCCCTTCACCCCTTGCACATCTCCCCCGGGCCATCCTGGCCTTTCTGCTTTCCAGACACAGGCCCTGCTGGCTCTGGCCTTTGGATGATTTCAGGAACTGTGATCCTGCTGCTTGGAATGCCCTTCCTCCTCATCCGTGTATAGCTGTCTGGTTCTGTCATTCAGGCGTCAGCGGAATGCCACCTCCTTGGAGAAGCCTTCCAGGGGTGTGCACCCTGCAGCCCATGGGCCACACGCAGCCCGGGATGGCTATGAATGTGGCCCAACACAAAATTGCAAATTTACTTAAAAGCTCTTTTTTGCTCATCAATTTTCATTAGTGTTTGTGTATTTAATATGTGCCCAAGACAACTCTTCTTCCAGTGTGGCCCAGAGACGCCGAAGGTTGGATACCGCTGCCAGCCTAAGTAGTCATATAGTCACATTGCCATTCACCCCAGTTTAATTCATCAATTCTTCACACTGCTACTAATTTTTAATACCTTTCTTGTTTGTTTTTCTTTTCTGCTTATCACCACTAAAACATAAGTTCTGTGAGAGCAGGCGTATTGTTTGTCTTAAACACCCCTTTTTTTCTCAGAGACTGGAACAGTGCTGGCACACAGAAAGCGCTCAATATATGTGTGTTGAAATGTGGCTCAATTAATTTATTTAACCCATATTTATTAATTGAAGATTTAAGCATAAATAATTGATTCTCTAATGAAAGAAACCGGATCCACTTATTATTACCTTTATTGATCGGATTAGCCTGTCCTCTCGTTTCTCTCTCTTTCGGAGCCTGTTTACTTAGTTTAAAAATGGTAGTAATAATGTTTGCTCGTTTCAAAACCTATCTATGTAGAACAACCGATAAAAGCATCGAAAAGAAACTAGAATTAAATAATGGTCCCATATCCATAATGGAAAAAGTTTGTGGGTCTCTCCGTGGTCACTGACAGCCCCGTATTATCAAGCTGTTGATTGGCACATGGTTCTTAATGCTTGCTTTCTACCAGCTGCCAGAATAGGAAGTGAAAATTGTAAGTTGCTTACAAGCTATGAATGTGCATTAGAGTAGCTTAAAAGCACTATTTCTTCACGGTAATAGAAAATTTTAAAATGTGTTTGCTTCTGACTATGATTTATTCATCTTTCTGGTCTGAAATACAAAGTTTAGGCAATCCTGTTTTTATTCAGCACTGTATTTAGAAAAATGTATGAGTGCCATCTGCTGGGTTTCTCTGGTACCACCATCTCTGGAACAAGATGATCAAATGGGAAGTTTGGGAATGACAAGCTATTATAAAACACTGACCCACCTCTCCCTCCCTGCCTTCCTCTCCCCTCCGTCTCTCCTTCCCTCCCTCCCTCTCTCCCTCCCTCCCTTCCCTCCTGCCTTCCTTACCTTCCAATTTATGTAGGTATAAATTTTAAATCTCTCTCTTTCAATTGTCCATATATAACTTTCAAATATGTATTTTACACTAATTTGTAAATTAGTATCATGTACTATAGAAAAAATACAAAGTTTAAAGGACATAAAAGTGAAATTCTAGTAATATTACAATACTAGTTCTACTTTTGCTATTCTTAAAAGAGCCCAATGGGTTTAATCAATTCATATTCTTTATTTTTAAATTAGAAATATAAATAACAGGTTTTTTCACTAATAGTACATGAAGAGTTGGTATTAATTCAAGTAGTTGATTATTTATATAATTTCTGGGTGTGGTAACCTTGATTATTTAGTGTTTGTTTTTAGTCTTATAAGATTCATTTATGAATTGTTGATCTGTCAAATAAAATGAAGTCATTCTACTTAGGATGCTTAGTAATTGACCTGCCAACCAGCATTACCACCAGGTATGTGTTTCCATTAAAGCTTTATTTAAAAATTGTTCTATCTTCTTCTTTAAAATCTATAGAATCTACGTTGTTTATGTTGTATCATGAGTTCTGTGGTTGAAGTATTTTCCAGCATAATTCCATTGATGGAGGGAAATTGGGGTGAATCTTTCTTGACTCTAAGAATGTTCTAAGAGTTGAATATTTGACAGTACTTCATGTGTCCAGTCAGCAAATCTAGCTTTTTTTCCTGCCTTCAAAGTATATGCAGAATCTGGAGCTTCTCACCATGGCATGGCCACCACCCTAATGTAGGACCCCCCTGACACTTCCTGACTTTCTTTCTGCTCTATTGGTCTCTTAGCACTTAGCTCATATATTGTAGTTATTTATACACACTGTTATATCCACTGTCTACCTTTCAGACTAGAATGTAACCTTTGTGAAGACAGGGATTTTTGTCTCCTGTTCACTGCTATCTCCCCAGTGCCCAGAGCAATCCCTGACACATAGTACAGACTCAGACAGCTTACTTATTAAATGAATGGGTTTGCTTTGAGTGATTTTCCTCTTTCTCAAATAAAATATTTTATAAATTATACTAGTAGTGACATATTCTTGGTACCCCTGTCAACTCTAAATTATGATGTCCAAGTAACTGTAATCTTTTTATTATATATGTGTTCAATTTGACCATATCACTACATTTTAAGGAAAAAATGAGCACCTACTAAACGGAATATCATGAAAGCTGTAGTATAGGGCCAGGGGCGACTAAGGCATGGCCTTTGTACTTGGGGAACATAGACGTCCCCCTTTCTGGGGGTTGTTAAGGGGTTGTTGTGAGATGGCAAAACTCACAACAGGCGGAGAGCTGCTAGATTTATTCTTCAGTGAAATAAGAGGTGTGCTTAGTTTTGTTGCATTTTGCTTTATTTTTCTAAAGGCTATCTGTTAAACTCAGTGGTGATTCTTGAGTTCTGGGTCTGTTCTGATCCATGAACCCTTGACTTGTGTGCGTGGTGTTTGAGAGTCTGAATTCAGAATCCCACCCTTGATGTCTCATGCTAAGCACTTTACACAAATCATCTCTAACCGTCACCACTCTCCTGAACGATGGGAACATTGATTATTGTTTCACAGCCAAGGAAGCAGAGGCCGCAATGCTAAGCCTGTTACCAAGATAATGCAGCACTGGCCCCAAATCGGATTGGAACCCTGACTACCTGACTTCCATGCTCACTGATGTTTCCCAAGTCAGAATACCTAGGGGCTGGTTTGCCTGGGCTTAGAAATGT
This sequence comes from Pteronotus mesoamericanus, assembly GCF_021234165.1. Taxonomy (NCBI): domain Eukaryota; kingdom Metazoa; phylum Chordata; class Mammalia; order Chiroptera; family Mormoopidae; genus Pteronotus; species Pteronotus mesoamericanus. Next base: position 16,161,268 of record NW_026555229.1, read on the forward strand.
GGCTCTTCGCAGAGGCAGAGAGCAGTTGACTAGGCACCAGGGATGGATGTGTAAACGGACTCTTCCCTAATGGAGGCCACCGTTGCCTCCTTCCCAACAAGTGAAGAGGTAACTGGGATAGGAATATTCATCCCCTTCCGATACTGCAGTGCTCCTTCCTCTGCCGTGTGTCTCCTGGTACCATCAGGCAGATTAACTATGCCCCTGTGCCCCGCAGGACTTTTTCTGAGTGTGCATCATATTATTAGCCAGCAGTGGTGTGGTTATCATTCTCCTCTGGATTGTGAACTAGAGGAGGACAAGAGCTGCATTCATTTATCTTTGCATTTCGAATACCAAAGTGACTTGCATATAGAAAATAATGTGTGTGGGAGATTCAGGCATGTGACTAACTCGTACTTCACATACTTAATGGGTTGACCAGGTTTTATAGACTGACCTAGGACCTAATCATTTTAAGATTGTCGGTGAAAAAAGATGTATGCTAATAAGATTTAAGTAACCTAATTGACATTCACTTTTAAACACTAGGAGCCTAACTTTGCTTCTTTCTCATCTTCTTATTTTGAATTGAATATCAATCCCCCCTAAAAAACCCCTTAAATTTGCATTCAGCACAACCAATCGCCACTTGCCACTTACAGTGGCACCCTGGTAGCGTTAAAGGGGAGGGTGGGGATACTCACTAGTATGGGAGCATTCTTGAAGGAATGGAGGAAGCATCTTGAAAGAACAGCTGATGACAGACGGCCAGAATTAAAGAACTAATGTATGCGTACAGACTCAGGGAAGAACTTAGTTGAACTTCATTCTGCATGTGTAGAAAGGAGCAGATGTGGCCAAACTACAAAAGTATTTTGTCAGGGATGACGACGTGCTAAATGGGCAATGTGTACATGTTTAATTCAGCTCTATTATTTGTTTTCATAAAACCTCATTAATTCACTTTAACTGGGAATATACCTATTGGAAAATGGAATCAGTTTTGTTCTAACAAAAAGATGTGATTTCTTTTTTTTTTTTTTAGCTTGGCACTGTAAGTTAAATAAGCATCTCTTGGCTTATTTTAGAGAGTAAGATAAGACTAACTAGTTTGCATGCCCTGGCTAGTCAATTGTATTAATTTCCTATTGGTGCTGTGACAAATTACGACAAACTTGTGGCTTAAAACAACACCTATTTGTTATCTCACGGTTCTGGATGACAGAACCCCAACGTGGGCCTCACTGGACTGAGGGCAGGGTGTAGTCAGGAATGCATTTCTTCTGGAAGCTCAACTGATTAGCAGGATTGCATTAGTTTTCTTAGCAAGTCTTTTTAAAGGGAGTGAAAGTTTTACTCTTAGTTAACAACATTGTACTTTTTATGGTTCTGAGGCCCATTACCTGGCCTACAATAAAGTATTGTAAACACGTAAAGCAGTCGACTGATTTTTGTTTCCCTCCCAGGAAACAGTCCTGTAGTCCTGCAACAAAACCTTTCCCGGGCAGTTTTAAGTTAGCATGTCTCTCCCCGCTCCATCTCCCCTTCCTAATTGCCAAGCAAGATCTCTGCTTTTCCTTTCTGAGCCCTTTCCAAACACAGTTTTATAATTTTTTTCTCTTATTTTTTCCCCTCTTACCTTTTGTCCACATTTACTTATCTATTTTACTGAATTACTTCCATTCTTGAGTAGTTAAGTAAAGCTGTGTTCATTTTGTTGTTCACATTTTAGAACCAGCTAACTTTCTCTCTTCTGGCAAAAATCTTCACTTGGAAATCTCCCTACAAATCGAATTCCTCAGAGTGACCTATATAAATGGAAGGAAAAAATTTACCCTCAAAGTATCCTTTGGGGAAACCACTCTGTTGAGTCAAGTGTTTAGAATCTGTTTTTATTTAAAAAGAGAGAAGATATTGCAATGTAATGTTAAATAACAAGATCTGTGTATCTCTAAAGGTTGATTTCCTTGGTAGAAATCTGTCTAGTGACTTACCATATGTATCTATAATAATCTTGAATGAACTTGTTCTTGAGCATTATTCACAGAGCTATTAAATCTAAAAGTCTTTAATTTCATGAGCATTTTTTGTGGTTTTTCTCTGGAAGGTGCTCTATGGGTCATGCACACAATAAGATACTGTCCACATCTGTTTAAAAAAACCCAAAAAGCAAGTATGCTGTGTTGCATTACTAAATCAGCTTGGGTTTTGTGTTCAAAATAAATATGTTTATTTGCTTTTAAGTCACCTTATTGCAAAATGGTTATGAGGTGGCTTTAGAATAAGGCAGACCTGCGATCCTATTTTAGTTCTGCCCTTCCTGTGTGGCCTTGAGCTATTTACTTGACTTTTCTGGCTTTCAGTTTCTTAATTGGTAATTAAAGCATAAAATAATGCCCATTTAGTTAGGTTGCTGTAAAGATTCCATGAAACAGAGTGTATAAAGGAAATAGCATGACATTGGGTATATCCTCAATGAATCATAGTCATTTTAATTTTTGTCTGGCAGAAGGCAGTATGGAATAGTTGGAGTATCTTGGCACAGTATTAACATATTTAGCATTGCTCTTTATGCACAAAGATGAACTTTCTGGTTCATATACTTCATTTCTTGCATTGAGTCACCAGAATTTCATATGTGTAGCTTATATCTCAGACTCATGACACACTTGATTTGCCCCTACAGAACCCTCAGAACACTTGGAAATTGGCAGTGCTAGGTACCTCTGGAAGGGGAGGATAAGGCACTGAAAACAAAGGGAATATGTTTAAGAAATACTAAGATCCTTAGATCCTATTCCCCAGTCCAGCCGGGGGAACAGTCCCTCCCCAACCCTAGCAGAAGATTTTAAGTTTATTTTCTAGAGAATATAAAGTAGGGGGTCTCTGGACAGAAGGTGCCAGACACTGTTGAAGATAGAATATAATTACTGAAAACAAAGGAATTAAGAAAAGTTGACCCTCTCAATGTTACAAACCCAACCCTTTCCTCTAACTCAGGTCTCATTTGGCCAAATTTATAACCTCCAGGCCAGCCACTGTTGTCAAAGTAGGGTCCCAGGACTCGCAGTGTCAGCATCATCTCAAAACTTGTTAGAAATGCAAATTTTGGGGCCCTATCCCAGACCTAAGGAATCACAAACTCGGGGGGTGGGGCCCAGCAATCTGCGTTGCGATTCTGATGCACACTCAAGTTTCAGAACCACCTTCTTCCAAGCAAAGGACTGTACTCTCCTTCTCTAAGAAATTTCACAAGCTCAGAAGAAAAGACTTAAGGAAAGAAAACTTTCAATGAGACAATCCAGCCAGACAGTCCCTAGAATGAAGCCCATAGGCTGACAAGCTCTACCCATGTGTCCAGAGCTTTCAATTAATCTTTAACAGACTCACACTGAAGCAGAAGCAGCCAATATTCACAAGGCTGCCTTTAAGATAAAGAGGACCTATTTAAACAGAGAGGAAAAAACAACTTGGAAGAAAGAGATTACTCAGGGAGATGAAGTATTTTAAAAATTCATTGATATGGTTGGAGAGAAAAGAGAATATATTGTCATTATAAGATGCAAATAGATGAAATTGAAAATGTTAGCAAAACTTTTTAAAAAATAAAAGATTTAAAAGGTAAGTTTAAGAAAGCCCCCAGGAAATAGAACAAGAAGACAAAGTGAGGAAAAATGAGAATGGTAAGATTAGAGAATCAGCTCATTTTGTTCAACATCTGAATAATAAGAGTTTAGAAGGAGCAGGAAAAAAAAAAAAGAAACAGAGAAGAGAGAAACCAGTTCCAATGAGAGCCTCCAGAGAGGTGTTTCCAAGAAGACGAAAGTGCTAGAATACCTGATATGGTGGGATTATTGAGAGAAATTTTAAACAATTGAGATAGAGTTTTGGTGTAACTCAATGATAAGTACATAGAAAACTAAGCAAATTAAAAAAAAAACGAACACAAGAATATCGCTAACTCCAGAGAAAACAAAAAGTTGTGCAAGGAAAGAAAAGCAATATGACTCATAATACTAGACAGCTGAGCTGTGAATGTTTTCCTAATAGTATTTGTGTAAACACTTAATATCGCTCTAACTAAAAGACGACCGTATGTTGGAAGGACGGGGCAGGGAGCTGCCTATCGGCGATGGTGGCAGACGTTTCACGGGCAAGAAGGCTAAACTTGTGTTTTCTACAGTGGGAAGTCAGTAGATAGTGCCAAAACGGACAAAAATAAGTAGCAGCATGAGCATGGTATTTAGTGACATGCAAAAAATTCAAAATTAAACAGCCAAAGGGGTTAAAATTATTTTCTGGGAGTAGGGGTGATGGGAAGAAAAGGGGAGCAGGGAAAGGAGTTTGTAGAACTACATTCTGGAAAGTTTGCTTTGTTTCTTGCCCATAACTCTAAACATGACATGCAAAGCAGGTCCTTATTTTAATATAAATCATAAACCCAGTGGTGTGCTAGGAAACCAGAGGCGGGGTGGGGGGGCTGGGCGGGGGGGGGAAGCTGATTTATAATGTGCTGTAAAGACTTCTACCATGGCCAATTTCAAGCTAACAAAGGTTTGACAGCTGGCTTACAAAGTTCCTAAAATTTAACAATCAGTTCTTGCAAGGCAGTGTAAATCAGTTTGTAATGACTTCAATAGAATTACATTTTTTAAGTAAAAAAGTTCTCTCTGGCTTGCATGAAAAGCTCAATAATGCTATGTGAAACATGGTTCTATTTTTTTTTTTTGCTGTTTTTTTAAAACAAATTGATTTTTGAGATGTAATTTACATATAATAAGATCACAGATTTGAAGTGTGAAGTTTGATGAGTTCTGACAGCCACGTACCCACCACCCAAACCAAAGGATGGAGCGATTTCATCACTCCAGAAAGTCCCCCACGTCACCTTGAAGTCACTCCCAGCTGCCACCCCTGCCTCAGTAACCACTGCTCTGATCGTTTTCACTGCCGATTAGTTTTGCCTGTACTTGAACTTCATATAAGTGAATTATACAGTACGTACTCATTTGAATCTGGCTTCACACACTGTCTGTGGGATTCACCTGTGTTGTTGCGTGTACCCGTGGTGCGTTCATTCAGTGTACCAAGTACTGTATTGTATGTATACACCTCAGTGTTTGTAATGTTGTCCTGGCCCTTGGGGACGGTGCACGGTAATGAATTTGGATTACAACATCTTCCTTTAAAGAATGTTTTGCTTTGTCCTGACAGGCAGTTAGGTTACTGGGGAACTCGTTTGATGCTGTTACTTTTGGTTTTATTATTTCTTTGGGCGGTTCTATTTTCATCCTAAACTTAGTCTTGGGGCGGGGCCCTTACTGGAGGATGTGGTTTCTATACTAAGGCCTGACCTGAACCCCGCCCCCAGCCCTCATCCCCCTCCCCACTCCCACTGAGGCCCCTTTGTCCCCGCCCCGCCACCGGCTCAGGTGGCGGCCCCTTCTCCAGCACCCTGCCTCACGAATTCCAGCTGCTGCAGCTGCCTGGAACCAGGAAGACCACCTATCGGACCTGTCTCCTGGGGCTCACCTCTCCGCATCAGAAGCAGAATTGCCCCAGGGTCACCTCCTCTGGGTCCTGTCTCAGAGATCCTGATCCTGCCCTGTCCTCAGTGCCTGAAGTGTCCTCAGTCGTCTCATGGAGCCGGCTGAGCTCTTATTTTTTCATTGTTTTCAGTGGGAGAGCAACCCAGTGCCCATGACTCTCTTGTGGCTGAAAGTGGAAGTGTATAGAAGGATTTGACTCTTTTAGCTTTAACTTGGATAAAACTAAAAACGGAAGAGAGAAACCCCAGCATTTCTCCCTTTTTATTGCCTCTTTTGAGAAGAAACTTTAAATGGAAACTGAGCTCCTGTAGGGAGAGGTGGTGCTTTTTCCATTTTTGTATTTCAGGGTCAGGCTCCGGCCTAGCACTGTCAGCTGTTAATGAGTATAAGTGAATGAATGGGCAAGTGACTGAATGAGTAAATAGGCCGAAAACTTTGAAAAATATTAAAGCATGATATGTAACTTCTTTCTTCTTCCTTCCCCTACTCTGCACGATGAATGGAGATAAGGAGAAATGAAGGCTAGTTAGCTGAGGGCTGGGTGTAACTGGTGACAGACGATGAGGAGGCCAGTGTAAGGGTCACTTAACCTGTAGGAACAAGGAATGAAGGCATCGTGTTCCTCGCAGTATGGGAGGATCAAACCAAAGTCTTTGCTAACACAGCAGTAGCCAGCAGTGGCTCTGGAGTCTTGGCCTGTGTTTGGCCTCTGTGGCAACCAAAAAGTTGCCTGTTAGTCAAGAGAGGTGAGTGTGTCCAATAAATCCCCTTGGAGGATGATACCATCAACGTAAGCTCATACCTGGAGAGAGGTGGATGCGGTGAAGGTCTTGCCTGCAGGGACTGCGTGCGATGGCAAAGCTGCGGAGGTGCCCTTGGGTAGCCCGGAAAAGGTGACGGGTCCCGTTGGAGGTGAAGGCAAACTGCAGCTGAGAGGCTGCTGAACTAGGCACTGAACAGAATGTGTGAGCCAAATCTATAAGAGCAAAATATGTATCGTCATTGACTGGATGGGGCCAGTAACTTTCATAACACTGGATATTGGGGATGGGGCCATGATGAACGGGCATAGAGCATTCAGGTTGTAGTAATTCACAAGGGGCCTCCTCTTCTTTTTTCCCTGGCAAAATCTGAAAAGTAAGCAAAATTGGACTGTTAAGTGGAGAAGCAATGGAGATGATCAACCCTTTATTAGTTAGGTTTTATATAATAAGTTTTTATCCTGGAAGGCTCTGCTTTATTTTAACGTTGGGCCCTATGAACTATTTCACTGCGAGTCCATGAGGTCTCATTTCTCAGCCAGTTTATGAGTCCCAAAAATTTATTTCAATTTTCATTTGTTATTCACTGTGTTAGAGCAACTGTACCCAATATGGGATATTTTAGGCCAATGGGTACTATGACAAGGAGAAATTCAGGCAAGGATACAGTAAAAATGAGGCATAGTTATTTCTCCTTTATATTAAGTTACCTTCTTAAGATAATAGGGGGCATGATATTTACATTTAGTGGGATCTCATGTGTAATTAAAATTTGAGCACTGCCCTGACCAGTGTGGCTCGGTTGGTTGGTCGTCGTCCCACAAAGCGAAAGGTCGTGGGTTTGGTTCCTGGTCAGGGCACATGCCTGGGCTGTAGGATTGGTCCCCAGTAGGAGTGCGTAGAAGAGGCACCTGATTGAAGTTTCCCTCTCACATTGATGTTTCTCTCCCCCTCTTTCTCCCTTCCCCTCTCGAAAAGTAAATAAATAAAATCTTTTTAAAAAATCAAGTAAAATTTGAGCACCAATATTAATTAAGTCTATGAATCTTTGTCAATTAATGCATTTTAGCAAATGTTAAAGTTAATTTAGGACCTAGGTTGTAGAGGTACAAAAGCCAATTGGTTCTCTTTTTATATTTTTGTTATATAAATTCTTTAGAATTTTTAATTAAATAAAAGGAAAGCTGTGCTGGAAATAAGATTAAGACAGAATTATGTTTGAGTTATGTAAAGTAACAGAAATGATGTTTTGTGTGTAGAGAAAAGTTGCAACATCAAAATTACACAAGTAGAAAAGACCTATTTGAATAGATGTGTAATTTGATAACGCAGGTATGGCAGTGAAACCAGGCGCTTGTGAGGAGGCAGTGCTCTCATCGTCACGCCTGCTGTTTGAATAGGGCACCGGTTACACAGATCTATTGGTTATAAATTAAGAATAGGAATTGTTTCCTGGTGCTTATCAAGAACAATGACATCATAATGGTTAGTTTATGGATTGATTCTAACAGCCTAATATAGATATGACAAATGAGTTGTGTAATGTTGCCTTGAATCCTCTTGTTCAGAACAGGAACAAAATATATAGCCTTCTTTGAACAACACTGGACAAATCATTCTTTTATAATGTACCATGATTTCTTGCATATGACAATTTGAGAGATGAAGGAGGAACCTTTAGATAGGTGCCTTAGGAGGCATCAAAAACCATACATCTGCGGGCTGCCGAGAGCAGGAATATATATATCGTCACCTTCATTTTTAAGAAAGGTTAAATTGTGTTGTCTGAACTTAATTTCCTGCATTACTTATGCTGTTTGTTCCTTCAGCATAGAACCTTGTCTCATGTTTTCTGCCTGCTAACTTTGTATACACTTTAATCGGTGTTCGTTGAGCACTGAATTAGCTGGGACACTTTTACTTGCAAATTCCAGGTATCCAACTCAAATTAGCTTAAGAAAATGAAAAAGTGTGGTGTCTCGCTTAACTAGAAAGTCCCAGAGTGCATCTTGACCTTAGCACAGCTGAATCCAAGGGCGTCAGCGAGGCCATTTAGACCAGCCTCTATCTCCACGCCGTGTCCATTTTCACACTTCCAGCTTCATCTTCCGGGGAACTCGGCCCATGTGGTGTGGTGGCAGAGGTGGCTACTGGCAGCTTCAGGCTTTCGTTACCAGTGTGACCATCCCCCTGGAAACAGAGTGCCTTTCTCCGCCAGGTCTAGCAAGTGTCTGAACCGGCTTTCACCAGCCTGACATGGGATTGGTGCCTCTGCCCGAACCTCTCTCTATTATTCTCATTGGCCAGGCCAGGCTGAGGGGCGGGATCTGTGTAGGCAAATTCATGCACTAGGAAAGGGAAAGCTTATTTCTCCAAAAGAAAGTGGAGGGGATGTTACCAGGAGAAGGAGGAATGAATACTGTGCATTACCAGCAACAGCACTTACTATATTCCAAGCCCTGTGAATGTGTACTTACTCTTCAAGCTTGGATTCAGCTGTCATTTTTTTTCTATAAAGTCTCTCTGAGCCCTTCTCAATATAGGCAAAATTAGTCAGTCCCTTAATTCTTTTTTAACTTTTACATATACTTATTCTATAACATTATTTGGGCTCAATTATAATCAATCTTTTTGCCTTTCCGTTTCCTCTATGCTCTTTAAGGGCAGAGACTATTTTATTTTTGCTTGACTCCTGTTTATTGATTTAGTTAACAAATACCTATTGAATAGCTACTCTACGAGGTCTGTCCAGAAAAAGTCCAGCCATTGTTAATATAATGAGAACAGTTTGCACCACATGGATATAACCTGGTGAACAAAACAAAAGAACAAAATAGAACCAGAGGCATGGAAACAAGGAACAAACTGACAGCAACCAGAGGGGAGGGAGCAGGGGATAAGAGGGGAAAAACGGGGAAGGGTCTAGTCAAGGAACAGGTATTAATGACCTATGGACATGGACAACAGGGTGGGGATTGACTGTGGGAGCGGGAGTGGGTGGGGCAGGGGAGAGTAATGGGGGAAATTGGGACAACTGTAATATAAAAACAATTACAAAAAAGGAAAAAGAAAACCCTGGCAGCCAAGGAGAGTGGACTGCAATGTGCATGCGTGAACAATGATGACTTCACTGTACTAGTCAGTGGGGGTGGTAGACGCCATTGAGTGTGTATTCTGTGGCCATCACGTTCAAAATGACTAAGCATGTAGAGCAACAAATCTGCACCAAATTTTGTGTTAAGCTTGAACATTCCTTGCGGAAACTATTCATATGATTCAGAAGGCCACAGCTATGGGCAACTGGTGATTGGCAGCTTCATCACAACGATGCACCCACTTGTGCATGATGTCTCATGCAGTGTTTTTTGGTAAAACAGCACATCACCCAGGTGGCCCAGCCGCCCTACAGCCCATATTTGGTGCCCTGTGACTTAGGCTTTTCCCAAAACTAAAATCACCTTTGAAAGGAAGAGACTGCAAACTGTGGATGAGATTCAGGGACATACAGCGGGCCAGCTGATGGTGATTGGGAGAACTGTGTGAGGTCTCAAGTTTCCTACTTTGATGGGGACTGAGGTGTCATTGTCCTATGTGCAGTGTTTCTTGTATCTTATATCTTCTGTAAATGTCTCTGCTTTTCACATTACAAGGCCGGATACTTTATGGACAGACTTTGTATACCAGACATAGTACTAATGCTAGAAAGGTGGTGGAATTCAATGTACACATTGTCCCTACACTAACAAACCTTATTTTTAACGGGAAAGCTAAATTAACAAAGAAGGAATTGCAAAGTATGTGCTGAATTTTATGATACAGATTTTCAGGGTCCTGTAAGAACAGATAAGGAGACAATAAGTTAGCGTGACGCAAGGTGGAGTAGAAGTGAGAGGTGACTGTCTCAGGCAGAGGGAAGGGCCTGTTGGAAACCCCTGAGTAAGAGATGATACCATGAGTATTCAAGGAACTGAGTCTCATGTAGTGTAGAAACAGTAGACATCGGCCAGATTGCAAATGCATGGAAGTTGTTTCAGCTGTTCAGATTTTACCTTAAGGACAATGAACAAAGGGTTTCAATAAGGGGAAGAATGTGACCATATTTATTACAGTAAATCATCCTTTCCCACTACAGCATGAGAAGGGAATTGAAGAGGAACAAGACTAGAGGCTAATGTAGTAGGAGGAGGTAAATATTGATAGTGGCTAATATTCACCCAATTTTCTACTTTTCCCAGAGGCTGAACAATCTCACTGACAGAAAATTGGTTAGGGTTTAATTAATCTGGGCCAAGGGAAAGTGCCAAAGGACTCACTAGTAGAGCATACAGGAGTATTTAGAGCCTCACTTGATATGCCTTATTTGCAAGTGTAGTTAGCTATCAGATCTCACACTGTCTTTTGATTCCTCATGGGAATTCTACCACTTTTTTAAAAATCTACATTCACATGGAACCTATGATTCTCTTTTGAAAGTGCTCATCTTATCTTATCAAACAACACCTGCAGAAACTGTTTGTACCATTGAGGCCTGTTGGATCAAGCCAAGCAAGATAGTCCATGAAAATATTTTCTTGTGGCATTATTTCTCATCCAGGGGACAGGAGACAGTGACTACAATGCTGACCGTCACCTGTCACAGCTGTGTTCCACTTTCTGAGGACTTTTTTTCCTCAAGGATGAGTCATAAGAATTTAAATTATTTTCTGATGCTTGTCATGAAAAATGGTGTCAGTGTTTTAGTGTGAGTTGGATTCGTTAATTAAAACTCAATTTCCTGTAGAAGATTTAAATTTAGCAGGTTTATTAGCAGCATGTGGGAGTAAGAAAGCTGTAGTTCTCTATGACTAGTGTGGAGATGGGGGGTCTCACATAGTCCGAAATGTATAGAAACTGAAGCATTTAACTCCCTCAAGGACTTTTGCAGTACAGTCAGACAAGGTAGGCTCCTACTATCAACCATTCATGGGACAGAATTAATACCAATAGTTCCATAAATTTAATGCCTACTATACACTGGACAGTGGGCCAGACACTTTGTAAACATTCGTCTAATTCTAATACAAATAACAAAAGACATTCAAAACACACACACACACACATGCACATGCATGCACACACATGAAAAACTGGGAAAATATATTTGTGCCAGGTGATAAGTGGAGGGTTAACATGAATAATATATAAAGAACTTAAAAAATTAATAAAAAGGAAACTAGAAAAATAAACATGGAATATCAATAATTAATAGAAAAAGATACAAAGGTTAATTAGTGTATTAAAAAGATCCTCAAACTCATTTATAATTAAAGAAATGCAAATAAAAACAAGGTAAATTTTTCCTATAAATTGAAAATATTAAAATATCATGCCAATATTGGTGAAATTAGGGGTGAAAAGCATGCTCTTATAATATTTTTAGAAAATCTATCAACATTTTAATTTTATAATTTATAACCTAGCAGGTGCTACTAGATACCAGCATGGGTTCAGTGAATGTTGGTGAACACAAATACATCATTTGTGTTTTTAGAAAAAGTGGAAATGGCTTAAATATGGAATCAAGGGCATATTATACATACTATTAAAAATTAAGGAATATTTATATTATCAGTTTTAGAAAATGTCAATGATACATTATTAAACAAAAAAGACAATTTAGAAAATATAGTACAGTATGATGTATTTCACAGAACTAGAACAAATATTCAAACATTTATGTGGAACTACAAAAGGCCCCACATAGCAACAGTGATCCTGAGAAAGAACAAAGTTAGAGGAATCGCTCTACCTAATATCAAACTATACTACAAGGCCATAGTAATCAAAACAGCCCAGTACCTGCATTAAAAAACAGACACATAGATCAATGGAACAGAACAGAGAGCTCAGAAATAAACCCACAACTTTATAGTCAATTAATATGCTACAAAGGAAGCAAGTACAAACAATGAACTAAAGATAGTTTACTCAATAAGCGATGTTGGGAAAATTGGGCAGATACATGCAGAAAAATAAAACTAGACTACCTTATTATACCACACACAAGAATAAATTCAAAATAGATGAAAGACTTAAATGTTAGACCAGAAGCCATAAAAAATCATAGAAGAAAACGTAGGTAGCAAAATATCAGACATTGCTTGTAGAAACTTTTTGTCAGATATATCTCCCCAGGCAAGGGCAACAAAAGAAAAAAATAAACAAATGGGACTTCATCAAACTAAAAAGTTTTGGCACAGCAAAGGAAATCATCAACAAAATAAAAAGAAAACCCACAGAATGGAAGAACATATTTGCCAATACATCTGATAAAAGGTTAATATCCAAAATTTGTAGTGTTCTTATAAAAACTCAACACCAAAGAAACAAACAACCCAACTGAAAAATGGGCAAAGGACCTGAAGAGACACTTCTCCAAAGAGGACGTACAGATGGCTAATAGACATATGAAAACATGCCCACTGTCACTTATCATTGGAGAAATGCAAATAAAAACCACAATGAGATACCATTGCACAACTGTCAAATTGGTTATCATCAATAAATAAAAAAGAGGTGTTGGTGAGGATGTGAAGAAAGGGGAACCTTTTTGCACTGTTGGTGGGAATGCAGACTGGTGCAACCACTGTGTAAAGAAGTATGGAGATAACTCAAAAAATTAAAAATAGATCTGCCGTTTGACCCAGCAATTCCACTTCTGAGAATATATCCAAAGGAACACAAAACACTACTATGAAAGAACATAAGCACCCCTATGTTCATTGCAACATTATTTACAATCACCAAGATATGGAAGCCACCCAAGTTTCCATCAGTAGATAAGTGGATAAAACAATAATGGGATGTTTACACAATGGAATACTACTCGGCCATAAAAAAGAAGAAAATTTTACCCTTTGCAACAGTATGGATGGACCTGGAGAACACTATGCTAAGTGAAATAAGCCAGTCAGAGAAAGACAAATACCATCTGATTTCACTCATATGTGGAATCTAATGATCAAACTGAACTAACAAGCAAAACAGAGACAGACTCATAGATGGAGAGCAGATGACAGCTAGTCGGGGTCGGGGAGGTTAGGGGTGGAGGGACTGAGTAAAAAGGAAAATGGACTCATGGACATGGACAGCAGTGGGGTGATTGCTGGGGGAAGTGGGTATAAGTGGTAATGGAAAAAATATAATAAAAATTAAATTTAAAAAATAAAAAGAAAACATGGTACAGTAACAATTTGAAAACCTGTATTGTGGAACTGGCATATATGCATACAGGTTTTATATATAGATGAATAGATAATAATATATTTTAGTTTCCTACTGTTGCTTTGACGAATTATCAAAAACTTAGCAGCTTAAAATAACAAAATATATTTTACAAGTCTGGGGGTCAGGTATAAAATTGGAATTTCACTCTCACCATTTATATTCAGTGGTGTATTGGACGTTCTTGCGAGGGCTTCAATGTAAGAAAAAGAAACAAAAGACACCTAAATTGGAAAAAAACTGATAAAATTCTCATTGCTCACCAGTGATATCAGTGAGTAAATAAAAAATTCTGTGGAATTGTCCAAAAATGCAGTAAAACTAACAGGTGAATCTAGCAAGATTACAAGATACACAGGCAATATTAAAAAATTAATTGTATTTCTGTATATGAGCAATGAACAATTATAAAATTTAAAATATACTAAGGCATCAGAAAAACAAATACTTTGCAATATACCTTACAAATATCTTATAAAAGATGTACAAGTCTTCTACATTGGAAAATATAAAATGTTACTCATAGTAATTATAGAATTCCTAAGTAAATGAAGAGATATATTATATTCATGGATTGGAAGGCTCAGTATCATCTAAATATCAGCTCTCTCCAAAATAAGCCTATACACTCAATGAAATCCCTATTAAAATACCAGGAGGATTTTGTGAAGAAATATACAGGCTGATTATAAAATTTACACTGAAATACAAAGAATCCAGCATAGCCAACATAATTTTGAAAAACAAGTAGCGTTAGTAGAATTACACTGCCTGATTTCAAGACTTACTTCTTAAAGCTTAAATCAAGACAGCATGGTATTGGCACGCAGATAAACATGTAGATCAATGGAACAGAATAAAGATAGTCTTATATATGATAATTGATTTTTGACCAAGGTACCAAGGGACTCCAAAGGAGAAAAGAAAAGTCTTTTTAAACAGATATTGCTGGAAAATTGATTATCCATATAGAAAAAATATGCTTAAATCCCTATCTCACTACATACACAAGACTTAATCTGAGATGGATTACATACATAAATGTAAAACCCAGAACCCAAAACCTTTTAGAAAGAAAACAAGAGAACATCTTAGCAATTTGGGGACAGGGCACAGAAAGTGCTAACCAGTGAAAAGAAAACAAAGGACTGATAAATTGGTTTTCATAAAAAATTTCTGCTCATTGAAAGTTGTTATATTAGAAATGAAAGACTGGGAAAAATATTCGTAGCTCATAGTTCTGACATAGGACTTGTACCCAGAATATAGAAAGAATTACTATAAATTAATATTTTAAAAATGAAGTTAGACTTTATTGGAATTAAAAACTTCCTTTCTGTGAAAGACAATGTCAAGTGAATGAAAATATAAGCTATAGATTGGGAGAAAATATTTGCAAATGAAATATCTATTAAAGCATTGTTATACAAAATATGCAGAGAACTCTTAAAACAACCCTATCAACAGACACCTCACCAAAGAAGATATACAGATGGCAAATAAGCATATGAAAAGATGCACCTCACGGGGAAGTTAGTGTTTAATGGGGACAGTTTCAGTTTGGGAACATTAGAAGTTGTGGAGCTGGACAGAGGTGTTGACTGTACACCAATGTGCATGTACTTGATGCCACTGAACTGTACACTTAAAATGATTAAAATTGTAAATTTCATGTTATCTGTGCTTTGCCACAATAAAAAATACTCATTGAAATGAACACTGAAGGTCTGTATATTTTATCAAATGTGAAATAACCTCAATTTAAAACATTTTTAAAAGAGAGAGAAAATGCTGACTAAACAAAACGACCAAGCAAACAAAAATCGATGCCAAAGGCTTTAAAGCTCCCTTGGTAATTCAGCTAAACTGAATATTCAGCTGAGGCTGAGAAATACTTTAATGATTCTGGTATTATTGAGTTCCTTGGCAAAAATGTTTTCCAGTTGGCCATTCTGGAGCTGTTGGCCCATCTGCGCGCTGTACTGTGGA
Source organism: Pteronotus mesoamericanus (assembly GCF_021234165.1). NCBI lineage: Eukaryota > Metazoa > Chordata > Mammalia > Chiroptera > Mormoopidae > Pteronotus > Pteronotus mesoamericanus. The sequence goes on from NW_026555229.1 coordinate 16,176,812, forward strand.
TGTTGAAGTTGGATTCTTCAGTACCTGTAGCAGAAAACAACCCTGGTAACTTCACAGTTTTGTTTTTTTCCAAAGAATGAGTGAAAGGGAAATACAAGCAAGACAGCCATCAGGGTTGTCTTGGAATTCCTGGAGTTTGCTTGGAGACAGCTGAAGCCAGGAAATGTTCGATCCCTTTGTCTCCACTGGACAGACTCTGGTCTTTAATGTGGGCCATGTGATTGGAGTGATGGGAACCCGTGGTTCTTAATGGCAATCTTCTTTGACCTAATAGTCTTTGTTATCTGCATCATCCTTTCCTCCTAACCCTTTGCCAGAGGCAGCCGGGAAGGCAGTTCAGATAATCCCTTAGCTGATACACTGCCTAATATCAACCTAGACAAACTGATTCGTTCATTCAGACTCAGCTGCAGAAACTGTCCTATCTAGCGATCTGTCAGTTGCCAAGGAAGTACGATGCCTCTAGGGTTATGTCATAAAAGTCTGGTTTGTTATTGATGGCTCAGAGCCAAAAATAGTTATTTTATTTTTCACACTTTTGGACTGTACTCCTCTGTAGGCTCCTGTGAAAACCGGAGAAGTGTGTACTGATGTATCTCTATCATCTGTTTTGTTTATTCTTATCCCGTAATTTTTCAGTGCTTGGTTCTCATATCTCTTCCTAGACTCTACTGAGAGGGGAAAAAAAAAAAAAAGATCACTGTCCTGGTCACTAAGGGACACATTCCTGAATCTGGACCTCCTCTCCATCAAGGCACTGACACTTGATGCCAGATGAATAAGGCTGAGGTTCTCTTTGTTCTTCTTATCAGAAAGTTCAAGTCCTATTTATCCAGCCACCCATTGTCTACTCCCACCAGGCTGTACTATTCACACTGGGCGTCTTATTGTGGCTCCTCTCTGTCCACAATTTCCAAATATATGCCTCCTCCTTGTAGTCCAGAAAGCAGCTTGTAATCAATGTAAATTACACTGACATAATTGCAGACATAATTCAAGAACTTCTTGACTTTAAGTTAGGATCAAGGGCTTTCTTTGTTTAGTTCCATTTTGAAGATGACATTGTCCTTTAAGAAGGAGCATTTGCTCCCTCAGCATGATCTGATTTCTTCAGTGGTTTGTGTTTGTAATGTTCTGGCACAAACTCAAGACTCAAAACCTGCTTGATATTCCAGAAAGCATCGCTGTGCTGGTAAATTTAATATCATGGAACAACGTTATTCTAGTAGGCTAGGAAATAATTCAGCAGCAGTTCACATTTATTGAACAAAAATATGGTAAAAACTGAGTAACTCATAAGCACTGAATATGGGCACTTTGGTTCTTAGTTGATTGATTACTGGTGGCCTGTCAAAGTATTCCTGCAGCGTTAGGTTTGGGACCGTTTTGATGGGCCTTGGTGTAGCCACTGGGATTGGCCCACTAGTCTGAGGCCTTTTTACATTAATTTAATTGATTTTCTGTTTTTTTCCCCCTTAGAACAAAAAATACACAAGTTTGTTTTCAAGTAAGTTAATGCAGTGTCTGAATCCAGGTGGCATTATATGGGTCTCCTTTTACAAGTGCCAGTTCCCCCAGATAATATTTTAGAAAATTTGTCTACAACTTGCTGAGGCCGTTAGCAGTATCTTGAGCTTCATTCTTAATAGTGTCAGTTGTTTCTTTCCCAGACACTTTTCTAAGCTGCCCCCCACCTGGCCTGCCGTTGCCTTCCTCTGCACTGTTTCTAGCTGTGTCAGATACAGTGCTTACCTGTGCAACAGATGATGAGAGGAAGTGCTCACTGTTCTTTGTCTCCCAAGGACCGTAGTGGACACGGGCAAGTCACGGCCAGTTCTGAGGGCTAGTGCACATGTTTCCCTGATCTGAGGCCTGTGCCCTGGGGTAGTCCCTTTGGGTAAGCCTTCTTTATAGTCAAGGTCACATGAATATTCACATCCAGGCCTGAACTTTATTTTAATATCCGCTAAGTCTTCCTCCTAAAGGCAGGTTCATTCAAAAGGTCGCTGTCCAAGAAAATACAAGTATCGTATCCTTAAATTTCCAGATAAAGGTTTAGGTACAACACAGCCACAGCTGGATTTCGCTGGTGTCCTTGTATTCTGGCACGTGCACTTACTGCATTCTTCTGACTCTGTGGGCAACAGCTTTCTGCCAGTGTAATATGGACAACATTAGTATGAGGAAATGTTTCTGTAGTTATCGCGATGCATGGTTACGTGGCCTCATTGGCTGGAGATCTAACTCGGGATGAGTTCAATCAGAAGGTACCTTGGGAGGATTTCATTGGCACCTCCACATTAGATTTTGCCCTGTGTTATCTAAGGAATGCAAAACAATTAAAATGTTGAAATGGATATACAGTCTTAAACGTAAGTAGCAGAGTTGTTGGTTTCACTTTTTTTTGCAGACTGGATCGCATTTTTCATACACATCGATCCTCATGAAAACTAAAATCTTTAGTAAAAATGTGGTTTTTTAAAGGAATTTAAAAAGCTTATGTATGTTCTATATTCACTAATCATATGAAACTTTCAAGAAACCATATGAAGTTAGTTCAATAGGTGATACTGTCTCCACTTCATGTGTGAAAAAAAAGAAGAGCAGTTAAGTGTGTTACCTGAGACCAATGGCCTATTGAGAATGCTGCTAATAGAACCGGGAAAGTTGGTCATGGGTAGATTCCTCTGTTCATCTGAATAACTTGATTGGTTTCAATATGCGAGCTTGGGAGAAGTTGTAAAGAAAAAAAAGTTGACCTGCGTAGCAGCAGAAGAAAAAGTTGTAAAGAGATGAGACAGGGACAAGAAGGGGCCAGAGAGTGAGGTGGAAGCAGAGGCCTTCCTTCAGTTCCTTAAACTTTTAATAATAATTTCTACTGAATTTCCAAAATGCTTGGTGTGACTGTATTTGTTGTGAAAACTGAATTTCCCATTATCTTGATTTTTTTTTTGAGCACTCATTTACCCATTCAACGATTAGCGATAAACTGCTGGGTGCAGGCACTCACTGCCCCTTGCTGCTGGGGACGTTGATGACGAGGCTCACTCGCCACCCTCACAGAGGTTGTGGTCTGTTACAGGCTCAGCAGCTTACAACCCACAGGCCAAATATAACTCGTGGCCAAGAACCGTTTTAAGTGGTTCAAAAACAATCAGAGGAAGAGTACTATCTCATGATGTGGAAATTAGGTGAAATTCAAATTTCAGTGCCATTAATAGTTTTATTTTAACATAACCACAGTCATTTGTTTATGGCTGATTTCACACTAAAAGGCAGAGTTAAGTTGTGACAGAGTCCCCCTAAAATATTTTCTCTTTGGCCCTTTATGGAAAGTTTTCCAAATCTAGTACATAAAATTAATGTTAAGTAAGAGTTATGATTAAGCACAGTAATTTACAATGAAGAAAATTCAGAATTATAGGGACCAGAAGGCTTGCCAACAATTCAGACATAATGGGTAATGTTAGTTATTTATACTAATGGAGAGAATATAAATACTTCGCTTGTCACAGAAAATTACCCTAACCCAGCCTAGGCCAAAAAAGAGAATACGTTGGTTTATGTAAGTAGGAAGACCAAGGAAAATTCTGCATTCAGAAGTTTCTGGATTTAGCAGTTCCAATGACATAATGACCAATTTGTCTCTTTCCATTTTTGACTCCGATACCTTCCTCCATGTTGTCATCTTTTGAGATAGACTCTTCCTGTTTGATGACAAAAATGACCACAGACTATTCTAGACTTAATTGTACCCTCAGGTGGTGAGCCCCAAGAAAAGTCTCTCCATTGTTTAAACAAAAACCTGGGGAGGATCTTGACTGGCGTGGCTTGGGTCATGTGCCCATCCATAAATCTCAAAGCTGTGGCGAGGCCATATCACATGACGTCCTCTCTGTGACGGTGAATGCAGGGCCATGTGACTGACATCCCTTCCAGGAGGGAGAACTTATTAGAGTGACAAAAATGAGAAATTCACTCTATAAACTCGCATCTATAAAATTGTTTGCAGGTATTTGAGGTGTTGGGGGATTTACAGAATTTCAATCACAGTGGTTGATATAGTTTTAGAAAAGCAAAACTCTATAAAAATATCTAACATTTTAACACAGAGATCACACACTGATTGCCAATGCGGCTAATCCAGCTTCCTGGCCTATTCTGTCTGGCCTGTTCATCTGTAGTGTTTTTGTTGTTTTAATTAAGCCAACCATTTTCAGCTTCTCTCTTTTTTTAAATTATTAATTTGGGCAATGCTGGCTCTGCATTTATGCATGAAAATAATCAACCAGCTTTTATATATGAAGCAGCAGCAACTATACCCTTAGCCAGAGCATTTGCTCTTTCATTAGCCACAGGTACCACCATTCCCTATTGTACCTCCATCACTGAAGCTGATCTCACCTGCCACTTACACATGTTTCTCCTAGGATACGTAATTGTTTCTCTACACCCCTATCTCCCCTGATTGTGGGGAAGAGATGCTTGATTCAGACACAATGGAAGAGATTATCTTTCTCTGAGGAAGTGAAGAATATTCTTCCATATGTAATATGCAAATGAAAGACATTCATATTTAAAAAACCACAACTTAAGAGATTGTAAAATATGAAATAAACCATATGAAACCGTTATGAAATAAACACTAATAAAGATCTATGACTGGTATATGGAGAAGATGAGAAATGAAAAACTTGACATGAAAATAAGACTGAAACGTCAACAAAAAGTTGTTTTTGAATATGAATACAATATCTGATACTACTATAAATGAGGTTATATAGTAAGTGAAAAAAGCCCAGACAGCAAAAGCTTTTATAGGTGGCAAGTTTATAAAAGAGCATCACAGAATACAGCAAAATTATGTGTTCGACGCTGAGACAGGCATTTGTAAATTTGTCTTACTAGAAATACTGTTGACCAGCATTTTGAAGTCATGTCTTAGCACTTACTGAAAAGTTGTATAAAAAAAGGTAAATAGGTTGTAGCATTTTCTGTAGCAGATGGTGAGAACACAGATATCAATATCACATAGTTAGCTATAGTGAATTAGTGATATTGACAAGAATTTTTATGGGCCAGAGGATGAGAGCCTCTGATTGGAACTCAGAAAAAAAAATGACTTCTCTTTGTCCATTAGAAAATTACAAAATGTCATTCAGTTGGTCAAAATCAGTCAGTGTGATTCAGCTCCTGCAACGGGCAGCGTTAATGTGAAAACTTAAAGGGACATTTTCTAAGAGACATAAAATTTAGGTGTTTTGATTACAGCATCTCCCCAGGAACTGCTTTGTGCCAAAGAATTTAAAATGCAGTCTACGATGATGCACAGTATTAACACTGTGAACTAGACAAAATCCCGTAGGGTGAAATCCAGAATCTCCTTTTTATAAATAGTGTGTACACTGTGACAACTGCTATAGTGCATGGACTTCTGTGGCTGAGTAGAGATTGATATTTTTGGACACTTTTATGTCACTCAAGACAAAGTCCCCGCTTGCTCTCTTCACAGTGGAGAATGAGTGGATCAGCCTCTTGGCCTTTTTGGTTGACGTTAGAGCCTATCAACTTGGAATTGTTCTCCCAAAGGCGTTCACAAACAGCTACACAAATGTATGATTCAGTTTGCTCAATTGAACTGAAATTGTGTCTTTAAGAAACTAATTTGGCCAGGAATAGCCTGGCTCATTATCCTGCAAGATCGTTTCCCTGAAATGCAAGTCATGGCTTGAACTACTTTACTAAAGCTGTAGAGTTAAAAATAAAATTTCAAAAATGTTCTCTGATTTTTAACTTTATGAAAGTAAACTAACATTGAAAGCTTATTTTTATTTTTAATTTTTTAAAGATTTTATTTATTTTTAGACAGAGGGGAAGGGAGGGAGAGAGAAAGAGAAACATCAATGTGTGGTTGACTGTAGTGTGCCCTGTGCTGGGAACCTGGCTTGCAACCCAGGCATGTGCCCTGGCTGGGAATTGAACTGGAGACCCTTTGGTTTGCAGGCCGTTGCTCAGTCCACTGAGCCATACCAGCCAGGGCAGAAACTTATTTCTGTAATTTGATACTGATAAGATGAAAAAAAAAAGAGCTATAAATTAAAGTTATTAAGCTGCAAAGCAAGTAATTGAAAACTAAGTACAATGCCAGAACTGAATACATTTCCAGATAATAACCATTGTATAAACAGAGTCAATACATGTTAAGTAGCACCAACGTTTGTAAAGTCCATTTTTGCATATGAAAATGAGTAAGTCAGATTATTGCACTCAGTTGAAGGATTGGCGGTTTAGATTGGCATGGCCTGATGGTGATACCTTTTGTTAGTTTCAACGGCAAGTTAGGGAGCAACAACTTAGGAAAGAAAACTTTGTAAGTAAATATTTGTATTTTTTTAATTTTGCTTTTTATTTTAAAATTTCAAATATCTCTAAAAATATCATACATGCCTATTTGTACTATATTCAGGAATATAAAATGCATGTGGTTGTTTTCCTGACACTTCATTTCTCTCATATCTCATCTGCCTTTCTTATTTCCGTGACTAGCTGGCCCCTGTAGGTATTTGAAGGAGTAACCCCAGCCTTGACCTAAGCTGTATGATGTATGTGTATGATGTTCAATCATCCATTGATGAAAGACTATATTAAAGAGAATGACCCATATGGTGTCTATAAAGAGAGATCCCAAAGAGCAAGAATTTATCAGAACGTCTCCAGCACTGTCTAGGGGAAAAATGTACCCAACCAGTTGCCTCAAGGATATTGCTTCTGTGGAGATGGATGGATAACAGGGGCCATAAATATTATTCCACAAGCTATCCTTCATCAGATGCTATGCTCACCAAACAAAAGGAACATTATGGATGTGGCTTGGGGGAGAGACCGTAATGGCCAGACAGCAGAGTATCTCTTCTCCTTACACATTAATAAATTTGCTTTCCAGTTTACGTAGTAGCCTCTGGTCAGTTTGGGTAGCTATGTCAGTTACTACAGCCTTATCGCCCTTGGCCATAAGAGTCTTGACCTGTAAACAATGGACCAGATCCTGCTACTTATTTGTTTATAACTCAGTGTTCTAAAAATGGCTGAACCCTGTGCATTACCATTCAACTGAAGTTATGTATCAGTATTTGAGGACAGTAGTGACAGGCTCCCTTACCACAATAACTTAGAAGTAAAATGACTCTTTGAAAACCCACATAAAAATGGATGAGCTTAGGCATTGTTGAAGACTTTAGAGAAATTTTGGGACTATTTAAAGTCCTAATCAAAGTTGCTAATGGGTAATTCCAGGAAAAGATATTTCTACTAATGTTTTTAAAAAACATTTTAATCTAATCTAGTGGCTTTACATTTGAAAAATGTACCCAGTAGGCTGGTTGAACATGAGTGTACTGTTAACAGAAGTCACATTAAGGAAACCCCTAGCTGCTAGCACTTACTATGTAAGGCAAAGACAAAGTGCTTAATGGCCCTGATAGGCTTTTCCACAATAAATTAATTAATGTGGGTTTACATTCTTCTCGTAGTCGAATTGACATTCTCTGACATGCACCCATTAATATAACTTATGAGACAAAGTATTTTAATTATATATCATGCCACATAAGACTTTATAACTCATACCAAGTCTGTCAATATCAAAGTCAATAAAAGTTGAGTGACTGTGAAATAAGATTCTGAACAATTAATCTTAAAGCTAAAATAGTATGAAGAATGAATGGAAATTATAGGTGTATGTAAGCTTATTATGTTAGTCCTATTTTTCTGGTTTGTATTATATAAAATAATTAAGTTTTCCTTTAAAAATCCATCATAATTATATTGGAAAAAAATCTTTGCATCTGCCTTTTAGAAATAGTTTTAAATAGGCTCTATTGGCTTTTTCTAACTGATTGAATTCTCAGATATGTTTTAAGTAAATTAATTAAAAATATTTGTTCTAAGAATTAATGTTGGAAGATGATGGAATATAATAGAGATGGGAGTGGGACAGAAAATCAGACAGTCCTCTTTTATAAAAATCCTTACTAGAGCGACAGTCTTGATAAAACCACAAAATATTTGTCGGAAAGGATCTTGAAGGTCATGTAGTTTAACTTCCTGCTGGATGTATAAATCTCTCTTACATCACCCCAAGTAGTCATGCAGCCTCTCCTTGAACATTGTCAACTGACTTTGGATGTGTTACTTTTCTATTTAGTTCATAAATTTAACCTTCTATCTGGTTTTGGAATTCTTTGTGCATATGTTATATGACTTTTACTAGACTGTAGTCTCCTTGAGGATTCAATATTCAAATCTCTAATATCCACTTTATAACAGTGCCATTAGGTTCTCAAATATGTTGTTGAAATAACCAATGAGCTCTAATTTGGGGACATTGAACTTAATAGAGAATTCCTCTTTAAACTGAGATCTTCATCTTCTGTCAAATGATCCTATTCCTTTATTAGGAATCTCCCAGCCCAAGGCTGGGGCTTCATCTTTAAGGTGGAGCTTAAAGGTGTTTAGCTCCTTGTTATTGCTTCCTTGTTACCCCTCCCACAATGGGGAATAAAGCTGACCTCACGTTCTGCCCTCTTAAAATAACAGTGGTGCTCATTTTTCTCCTGCCACGGCAAGGCCTCAGATTTGACTGGGCCTAAATCATTCCCTTTACTTACCAAGACATACTGACTCTTTGGGGGGTTTTTCAAGTCAGTTCAAGATACAATTCAAGTCATTCTCTATTCTTAAAATTATTTAATGATGTCCTGCCTAAGACAGGAGCTCCTTTCTGGGTGGTGCCCAGAGTCACCACCTGACTAAGATAAACACTCAGTCAGCATAGATGACAACAGATAATCACACTTTAAGGGGGATTTATGGTTATAGCCCCAGCATTATTGAGAGGAAGGAAGTCAAATTGGTCAAGCTTTTTTTTTTCCTCAGAAGAGCTTACTCAAATATCTATGAACATGATCCTTAAAATTCATGGCCTAGACTGATTTTGAGCCACAAAAAGGACTTTATATCATCACAAAGTTCAACATCCTCATTTTTATAAACAAAAGAGTTAAACTAGAAAGACTGTATTGTCCTATGTCATAGCTAGTTAGTGGCAGTATTAGAAGAGAGCAAGAATCTTCATTTCCATTTATGTCTCTATCCAGAGAACTTTTGCACACAACTCTCTCCAGTTGTTAAATTGGGTTGTCTTTTCTATATCATGTACTGTCATGTAAAATTTAAATAGAAAATCTGCCAGAGGGAAATAAGTGCTTTGGTTAAAATATGTTTTGTGATTTATCATGTAAGGAGCTTACAGATATGCATTCAATAAACCTCAAATGTTATCCTGCCTACATCAGCTCTAATACTGGCTCTCTTGTGGAAAGAGAAACCCAATTGTCTTCAGGTTACCCCCAAGTCATCTTTTCTGCAGAAAATTTAAATTCATTAAGATGACAACAAGGCATTTTAGAACTATGGAGGCATAAATAAATAATATTGAACTATTAATGAAACAATCTAATATTTAGCCTGATTAGAAATGTTGAATTCTTGACATTATTTGTTGTGGGAATGGGAAACAGGCCTGAAGTTAATTCTTTTTAAGTGTCTTCATGTACTAGAAAACATGAAGAATGAAACAGATAAACTTGTGGAGTTGCTTCTAGTTGAAGCTTATAATTATAGAAATTTGGACCACAGATAAGAATTTTAGTTTTTGCATGTTTAGCCAAATCAGGATGAGTCTATTTAATATTTATTTCGGTCCTTCCTTCCTCCCTTCCTCTTCCTTTCCTTTTCCTCCCGCCCTCCCTCCCCTCTTCCTTCCTTCCTTTGAGTCTACCAGCAGGAAATGCATGAGGGAGATAGCTCAGAGGAAGAATCTGCAGAGCCCAGCAGTTTTCTCTGGGAGCCAGGGGCCTTGAGTGTCAAAGACGATTTGTTAGTTTCCAGCTCATAACTCAAAGAATAGCATTTCCTACAACAGGAACAAGGAAGGCGTGGGAGGAGCTCTTTGGAGAGAAACTAGTAGAACTTGGATAGGATGACTTTATGATTCAGACAAAACACCCTGTTAGAAAGGTCCAGAAGAGAGCGGATAATCCTGGGTCAGAAGCTTTGGAAAGAGGATGGAGGGAAAGTTTTCGCATAGAGACAAAGGTCAGCGAAGTCACGGGAGGAAATAATCCTACCACAGGTGAAAGTATCTAGGAATCTACAAAGCATGGAGAAAAGAGAAGAATCTTGTGACATAATCGTACTTGAAGAATAAAATAAAAGAAAATCAAAAAAGCTGCTAGCAATGGAGCCATAGAAATATGTGGGAAAACAGGTTATTTCAGAGACCTGAAAGGTAAGGAAGTGTGTTTCAAGAATCAGGAAAAGCAAATGCAGCAGAGAGGCCAGGAAGGACCAGTAATTTGAGAGACCATTGCAGGACATTACAAGGTTTATGGTTTATAATGGGTTCAGAGCCTAGGTCAGTTTTCATAATTATGTTGGGGATTATTTCTTTAACCTCTATAACTTCATCATCCTTATATGAATAAAAATTGAAATAAAATATCAACCTTATAGGATAAGCGTGAGAACAAAATGAAGTAATGTGTATGTAACATCTAAAACAGCACCGGGTAAGTAAAGGTGCTTAATAAACTTTAGCTTCCTTTCCTTCCTTAATTTCACTGTTGACCTTCAGTGCAGTCCCATGCATTTTATTCTTCATATAAAAGGTTAGAAAGAATAAATAAATGCATACATGCATAGGCAATACCTAATTAACTGGGTCACTCCCTTCTTACTGAGTTGTTATTTTAATTGCCAACATTCCCTCTGCCTATTGATTAGTAATAAATGTATAATTTACATTATCTTTTTTTGAATATTAGTAGGTTTTCTTTTTCTCATTTACCCAAGGTAGAATTGACAAAATCATTTATATTTTAAAGTATACAACATGATGAATTGATACATGTAAACATTGTGAAATGATTGCCAAATTCAAAGTAATTATCACATCCATCAACTTACATAGTTTGTGTGTGTGTGTGTGTGTGTGTGTGTGTGTGTGTCTTAAGATCTACTCTCTTAGCAAATTTCAAATATGCAATCCAGTGTTATCAACTATACTCAATATGCTGTACATTAGAGCCCCAAACTTTTTTCTAGTAAATGAAAGTTTGTACCCTTTGACCACTAATTATTATTCATTTCTTTTCCCCTTAAGCTACCACTCCTTCCTGCAACCCTATACTTAGCTAATAGATCATAGCTACCAGAAATGCAAGGAACATTAAAGACCAGCCACAGGTAAAATGAACCACTCATTTGGAAATGAAAAAGCTGTACAGATCAGGTAATATGGCCAAGGTCACAAGGCCAGAGCTAGAATCTAGGCTTTTTCCACTATACCACATATCCTCTGTGTTTAGTGTCAAGCAGGATACAAATTTTCATCCCCATAACAGTACCAAGTTCTTACTCTTCTCTATCTAATGTGCTTATGTTGTTGCTCTGTGTTTCCACTGGCAAGTATTATTTTTGTAAATCCATATTCCTTTCAGATCCTAGGATATAGCTCTCATCGTCATGGTCCAAGGTAACTTCTGGAGCTCCAGTTATTATATTGATGACCCATGCAGTGAAATCAGAGAAGAGGAAAGGATGGGCCCCCTCCCTCTAAGAAGGCTTTTAGGATTCTCATATAAAATTTCTTCTGTCACTTACAAGCCATCACAGTCCCATGGCTACATGTAGCTGCAAGGGAGGCTGAAAATGAGCCTTAATCCTGGAAGAAACATACAAAATGAATACCAGGTTGGTATTACTAACAGAGATGAGGAGAGGTGGCTTTGGAAGGTAATTAGCATCCTCTGCCACATTGCCTCATGGGGCTCCTGTGATGGTGAAAAAAGGTAATTTCCTTAAACCCTTTAGTCCAGGATTGACACATAGGAAGAGTTCAGAATGTGTTAGCTATTATGACTTTAATACTGTCTGCCTCATTGTATATCACCACTTCTGTTTTTGAATTCAGTGGTTTAGTTCAGTGATTCTCAGAGTGAACACACGTCAGTTCTATCAACTGCTCCTATCAAATGTATACAATGCACTGATGTTTGATTTCTCCCAGCATGACAAGAAATGAGGAAATGAGTGCAATACTCTGGGTGCCTTTAGGGTTGGGAACCTACCAACTGGCTTGAAAGCAGTGGCGAGAATTGTCTCAAGGATGCTGACTCCTGCCAATTTTGCAATAAAAATCCAGGCAGTGAATCCATCAAAAGCATTAAAATTTTTTGACCCAGTAATTTCACTTCTGGGAATCAATCAGAAAGAAATAATTTCAATATATAAAACAACTTTATGTACAGAGATATCCCCTGCCAGGCTATTTATAACATTGCAAAACCTTTGAGATATCCTCAGTATCCAACAATACAGAAATGGTTAGCCAAATATTGATAGAATGTTACATAACCTCTAAAATGGTATTTATGACAAACATATACTATAATGTTCAGTGATAAAATACAGTACTAAATTATAGTATATACAGTATTAACCTAATTGTGAAAATGCACGTAGAAAATTACTTTAGAGAAAATATATCAAAGAGAATTTGGGAATAGGAATGATGACTAGTCCCAGCCTTGGGACTATGGATTTTTTAAAAAATTATGTAAACATTATTTTTGGTACAGGTTTTTAATTTTTTTAAAGAGGAATATGGATCCGTTGAGTATGTGGAATTGAGTCATCTAGCTCCAAATGCACTTATTTTACCAGTATTTTGATAAGCAGCTCTCTAAAATAGGATTCTGATTTACAAAATGGGATGCATGTGCAGGTATTTACATTTACACTGTTTTGTTTTTATAAACAAACATTTGATTTTAGAATAATATTAGTTTTACAGAAAAGTTGCAAAGATTGCACAGATAGTCCCCAAGTACTCCCAAATGTACATATACCCAGTTTCTCCTGTTGTTAACATATTACATTCCTAGGGTAAATTTATCACAACTAATGAACCAATATTGATACATTACCATAAACAAACCTCCATAATAACCTTTATAACGTTTTTATAAAACTTTACTCAAATTTAGTTAACTTTTCTAGTATCTTTCTCCTGTCTTACGGTGTCATCTAAGATACCCTGTTACATTTATTACATTTAGTGGCCACATCTCCTTAGGCTTCTCTGTATGGTGACGGTTTCTCAGACTTCCCTTGTTTTTGATGACCTTGACAGCTATGAGGAGTAGTGAGATATTTTTTAGAATGTTCTTCGTTTTGCATCTGTATGATGTTTTTCTCATGGGTAGACTGAAATTAGGAGCATTTATTTAGGAGGAAGACCACAAAGGCTGAGTACCATTCTTAACACAACAGGACTATGTATTAAAAATCTGTTTCTACTTCTCCATATTTTTTAAAGTATGGATTATGAACATGCACCACATTGACAATGGGAACTAAAATAAATTTTATTGAAAACAGGGGTGTTCAACCTGTGGCCCACGGTCACATGCACCCCAGGATGGCTGTGGATGCGGCCCAATACAAAATTATAAATATACTTAAAACATGAGATTTCTAGTCAGGGCACATGCCTGGGTTGTGGGCCAGGTCCCCAGTAGGCGGTGCTCAAGAGGCAACAACACATCGATGTTTCTCTCCCTCTCTAAAAATAAATAAATGAAATCTTTAAAAAAAAATTATGAGTTTTTTTGCACCTATGTATCTCAATGCATGTAATGTGTGGTTCAAGATAACCCTTCTTCTTCCAGGGTGGCGGAGAGGTGTCAAAAGGTTGGACACCCCTGAAAGAAGGAGAATGAGGAAGAGGAGGAGAAAGATGAATTTAATGGCAAAGGAGTGAAAAACGATGAGATCAGATGCCAACAGGACATTTTAACTGGCCTTATTTTTCCCTTGATCACCCTCCCATCAGCATTGCAAAATTTTGAATTAGGTAAACAGCAGAATAGGTCTGAGGGGAATGTTTCTCGGTTGCATTTTGGGTGGTGGCAGCTGAGACCTGCACACCCTGTATGTTATCTTTGTCCAGAAGAGTGGAGTGGACACCGGCAGTTTGAAAATCACTATTGATGAATGAAAGTGCTTTGATTTCTGAAAACGGTCATATTATCAACAACATATCATCAGTAAGACAAGCCAGTGGGCAGTTTCCCATGCTGCAGGGCTCCCTTTGAGAGCATCCAGCCTCAAGGCTGAAAACAATGCTTAGATATGAAAGGGAATGTTTACAATAAGAAGTCACAAAAATCATGGTTTAAAAAGCTTGCAAATAACAAAAACATTGCAAAATCTAGAAATGTGATATTTTTACTAATTGACAAACTTTTCTAATGTTCTTTTTCCTTCATTGTTGGTGACACACTGTTTGATGCCTCTTCCTATGACAAAACTTTCATAATGTTTTTTTAGAAAGGAAATATAAAAATAACTTACTCTTTCCTCCAGTAAGGTAAAAATTATTTTTATTATTGATAATTCGGAAAAGTTTCTTTCAGCTCCACATCTCATAATTAGTAATGTGTACATATTTAGGATTACTGTCAACTTTGGGCATCACCCTTATTGAAGTTTCTTTTGTAGCTGAGCGCTAAGATCTCATGGCACTTCAAGACTTCCTGTAAAGTTACTAATCTCAAATATTTATATTGATGACACTTGCTAACCAGTATATTGTCTCTCTCTTCTTTGTAGTGGTGTTTTATGAGTGCTATGTCATCCTTGTGGAAGTCAGTATTTATGTCAAATTATTGAGAAATTTAAACACTAAAATTCTCATAAATTCTATTTCATGTGATTCTCATGAAAAAGAAAAATTTATGGCCAAGTACAATTGTCTGTGCCGTGTTGTTGGCAGGTGAGAACTTCCTCTTTGAGCAGGCATCAATGACAACCAAGTTCTCCACTTACACCTGTCACATCTGATTATTGAAGTTTCCATAGATGATCTTCCGGCTTCATACATTTCGAACCTTATTTCGCCATCACTTAGAATGCCAGGTACC
This sequence comes from Pteronotus mesoamericanus, assembly GCF_021234165.1. NCBI lineage: Eukaryota > Metazoa > Chordata > Mammalia > Chiroptera > Mormoopidae > Pteronotus > Pteronotus mesoamericanus. Next base: position 16,191,856 of record NW_026555229.1, read on the forward strand.
ACTGGGCGTGTTTTAATACTGGCGAAACTTTTGGCCTGCTTGCACCTTTCTGACATAAGCCCGATAGTCAGCAAACCATTTTTGGAAACTGACCTTACACCTGGATGACTAACAGAAATATAGCTCTACCTGGAAATTACTTCAAACTCTATAAGTATATCTGACTAATTCTGTAGCCACTCATGCCCCTAACATGCATGGGGTCTTGAGCAAGAGTACAAGTGGAGGCCTACAATTCATACGTAAAATATTTAAAAGTTATAAAGCAAGCAAAAATATAGTTAAAACATATTTCATCACCCTATCTTAGCACATATACCTTCATAACAACATTTTAAAAAATACAGATAAGACTATGGTTTTTATATGACAAAGTCAGCAAGATATCAAAGATGACCGAATTTAATTATTATTGCATATATGCTTGGTGTTCTGTTAATGGGCTGGGGGATGTTTGTATATGTAATAAAAAAAATATACACAATTCATACATTCTAATACATATATTCCATATAATTTAGTTATCTTGCCTCCACTTCAACAAAATTACTATAATTAGGGTATTATAATAAAAAATGTTCACCGCGTATATTATATTGACAGTAGTGATCTAATGAATTAAAAAAACAAAATTTAAAATAAAAAATAAAAATGATATTTTGTATATCTATTCCTTGATTTTTAGAGAGAGAGAGAAGAACATCAGTTTGTTCTTCCACTTATTTATGTGTTCATTGGATTGATTCTTGTATGTTCCCTGACCAGGTATCAAATCCATAATCTTGGAGCATCAGGATGACGCTCTAACCAACTGAGCTATGCAGCCAAGACCATGATTTTTCATATATGGGGTCTGTCCAGAAGGTATCCAGCCATGTAATGTGAAAAATAGAGACATTTATTGAAGAAGATACAAGAAACATTGTACATAGGACAATGATGCCTCAGCCCCCTTCAAAGTAGGCACCTTAGGACCTCACACAGTTCTCCCAAACACCATTAGCTGCCCTGTCACATTTTCCTGAATCTCTTCGACAGTATGAAATCTCTTCCCTTTCAAAGGTGATCTTTGTTTTGGAAAAAGCCAGAAGTCACAGGGCCCCAAATCTGGGCTGTAGCGGGGGTGAGTCACCTGGGTAATTTGATATTTTGCCAAAAATATCTGCATGACACGTGATGCATGAGTGAGTGTGTTGTCATGATGAAGCTGCCAATCACCAGTTGCCCATAGCTGTGGCCTTCTGAATCATCCAGATAGTGTCTATGGAGGAATGTTCAAGCTTAATCCAAAATTTGATGAGGATTCGTTGCTCTACTCAGTCATTTTGAATGTGACAGCCACAAAGTACACATACTCACCCAGTGGCATCTACTGTCCCCCCGACTAGTACAGTGAAGTCATCATTGTTAACACATGCACATTCCAGTCCACTCTTCTTGGCTGCCAGGTTACATTGATGTCATGCAAACCATTCTTGTTATATTAATAATTGTTGTTTCTGGGGAGACCTCATATATTTTTAAAAATAACTCTTTTTTTGACTGGAAAATTATAAATTAATTATAATGAATAATTATTTACATTTAACTAAAGTTTATTTTAATTTTTAATAAAAAATAACTATTAACAGCTCTAGTGTTCTATCTATTTACTGCCCACAGTAGAAAAAAAGAAAAACACATTATATGTGCTAAAGTGTTCCTCCCCTACCATGTACTACTTTTGTAAAACTGCTACTTTATGAGTACCTCTGAAATATCATATGGGGTAGTAGGTGAAACAATAAAATGAATATTAGGCATTGGTAGAAAGTGATGCTTAGTTATACAAAAATCTGCCTACCTGACAGGAAAGATTTGTCAAGTACACTTGTTCATCTTTTTAAAAAATCTAAGAATTTCCACCACTCAAACTCTCCCATACCCCAAAGCAGTGTACCTCTCTGACATCTTTAATTACGCAATCCACAGAGATTCATAGCATTCAGATTGAGTCACTTTTTATTTTGAGGATACAGGGCAATAAATGCGAAGTGTTTACCTTGGTCCAAACAGTGTTGGCCACGAGCGTGGATGTTTAGACTCACTTGCCGGGCCACATCCACAACAGGGACTCTCACCTGTATGTCGGGAAGCTGACAGCTGTGTCTGTGTTTGTTTACCAGTGTCCTCCAAAGCACCGGACCTGGGGATGGGGATCCCTGTGCCTGGGCCCAAGCGTGTTTCTGTTAAAACCCAAACTGAATGTAGTTCGATCATCTTGAATAGACAGGATGGTCCCCCACCAAAAATTTGGTCTGGATGTCAAGCTTAACGATGGCACACGCACACTGAGAGGACATAAAAAGGTTTCTTATTTATAGCATGAGCCTTTCTGGGGAGAGCAGGGGAGACTCCCATGCTTGTCTAAAAATGGCTGGTGAGAGGAGAGAAGAGTACTGGCTTGGGGTGCTCCAGGTTCGGATCTGGGGTTCGTGCGGGGGTTCCCGCACTTGTGGGCAGGGGCACGCAGGGTGTGATCTTCCTTTCTGTGCCAGAGGGAACACTCAGGCTTTCCTATCAGCTGGCCCAGATGAGGGGTGGCAAGAAAAGAGGGAAAGGTGAGGTTTAAAAGCTGTCAGCAATCAAATGTCAGAAAATGGAGTCAGACTCTTCGTTACAGCATGTTTTCCTAAATCTCCCTTAGCTGGATCCCCAAAATACCCACCGCTGCTCCAATACCACCCACGCAAGGGGGAGTATGAGAGAAGACAAGAGTGCAAAGAGACTTAAGAACTGAAAGCAATTGCCGTCACAATATCTTAGCAAAGTGAAGCATTACTAAGGCCCCTTTGGGGGCCCTGAAAGTGTCTGTACTTGTGAGGAGCCTTGAAACTCATGGTAAATCCTTTTATAGATGAGCATCGGAGTCGTTTTAAAATACGTTTGGCGAACTTACACTAATCTACTCATGCTCTGGTTTTCCTTGTCATGAGTGGACACATGTGACAGAGCTTCCAGCCAAAAGTTAGGAATGCTGTTGGTCATGAAACAAGAACCTCATAGGACCAAGTTTTATGTGCACTGAAACCAATCAGCAGCCTCCCTCCACGCTCTCACCTGTAAGTCGCCTTCTGCTTACCTGTACATGAGTGTACTTTTCTTCCTCTCCCTGAGCTCCCCACCCAGCAATCATTCCTTTCCTCACCTATATATAACTAATTAGTCATGCTTCCTCATGAGCCTGTCCCCTGTGGCTCTCTCTTGTCGTCATTGTACTGGGTCCACCATTCCTTCATAATTACATGGCAGTTCACAGCCAGACTTCCCTGTTGTCCTGACTCTCCCACGGAAGACCTGCCTGTTCGTGACTCCACCTTCCAGCCCTGCCTTCCTCCAGGACTTGTTTGCGCAAGTAGCCCAACCTCTCCCTGTGAAATTCACTGAGTACCACTCCACACGTAACAGGGGATTGCGTGGGACCTAAGAAAATGATCATTAGAGCTCCCATTTATAGAATGTTTACTTTGTACCTCATGCTGGGCTAAGCTCTTCATGAGCAGGGTCTCATTTCATAATACTACTCCAAGTACATAACCTCAGTGCCACACTTGAGGAAAGGGAGGTTCAGAGACCTTGAATAAGTGGCCAAAAGTCATACAGCTGAGGAGGTCCTGCCAGGCTCTGAGCCCAAATCCAGCTCCAAAGTCCAGGCTCCAAATCACCAGAGAATACTCCTTCCATGAGAGCCTGCTTCTAGAATTCAGGCCTTTTCAAATTGTTATGACGTCCCACCCATGATTTGCCAATTCTAGACACAGATATAACTCCTTCTAACTTCTCCTTTCCTTGCAGTTGCCTCTTGGATGGTGATAATTTTCTCTATTATATCATTCTGATTTCTTTGCTGAATGGGGAAGAATTTACATTAGTTTTTCCAAATGTAACTCCAATATACCACATTCTAGTTTAGTATATTACTATTCTGAAAAGTGTGCTGCTTGGAAACTTCAAGTGGCCTTGAGTAACTTATAAAGAATTGTGTTGAAGCTATGTGTATTTTTATTGTGTATAATTTCACAAGTATGTGATGGCTATCTAATTATAGTCTGTAGTTCACAAAGTCATACTTTACAACAATATTTCCTTGGCAGATATTTCACCAGTCCCTGGGGTCAGCAATGCAGGGGAAATGGTCATTCTAGGGCTTTAGAGATTTTGTTGTTGACGAGGTGGTAAAGCCATGTTCTAGGCATTCCTGAAACTTACCACTGCATTTCCCAGCCGAGCTAATTGTCCCTTCATTTCCTGATTTTCCCTCCCTGCTTGGGGGATCTGGCAACACTTTAAATGCATTCACTATACACTCTGAGGCTCAGGGGATGTCCCTGAACAGAAAGATGACAGTGCAGAATTCCATTCTTCCTCTTTGTCACCCAGGGCCCGGACCTGTGGGTTCTGCCTTTTTTCCATCTTCTAGATCCTTCCCCAGACCCACCTGTCTTTGAGTCTTTGTGAAACAAGGACACAACCACAGTTTTCGAAAATACAGACTTCTTGGGATTCCCTCAGAGCGTGGAATCTCCACACACCAGACAGTTTTTAAAGGAAACTACTGAAATAATTTCTTCAGGCCAATCTCAATCCATTCCTCAGGCAGAGGAATAAAAGCAGCTTTATTACTGAGGGCTTCCTCTCCTCCATGCAGCTTATCTCTGAGAGACAGGCTTTTATCTGCACCTAGTTCACACGAAAACACAGTGAGGGGTATTGTGATCTCCATACACTCACAAGGAAAACAGCCAGAAAGGGTAGCTGAGGCCACTAAGTTCCATTTGACCTGCATCGTAAGAATTATTCATGAGAGAAAAACCTGTTATTCAAGAATAAAACAGGAAAAAAAAGTGTACATTTTTCTACCGCTGCAAAATGCCATGAGGACTCCCCTACGTCTTGCATTCTTCAAGGGCTCAGTGAAAGGAGAGATAATAATGAAGGAAACCCTGTTGGCTCCATCTTCAGACTGTGTCCTGAGTCCCACCCGCTCCATAGATAGCTACCCTGTTGGTCCAAACCACCATCCCCTCTCACTTGGGTCACTGTGATGGCCTCCTAACTGGTCTTCATGAGTCCGCCCTTGCTCCCCTTCAGCTTATTAGCAACAGAGCAGCCAGAATGACCCTGTTACACCCAAAGTCAAACCAGGTCCCTTCTCTGATCGGAGCCTTCCCATGGCTCTTTTTGCTCTGAAAGGAAAAGCAGAAGTTGTTAGAATGACCAATGACTTTGCCCACCCTGGCCCTCCTGTGCCTCTGTGACCTCATCCTCTACTGTTCTCCTGCTGGTCCCAACCTCACTCCTGACTTAGGGCCTTGGCTCACCTGTCCCTCTGCCCGGACAGTCACTTAGTTACCTCCTTTATCTCCTTTGAGTCTTTGCTCAAATGTCATCTACTCAATGAGGCCTTCCCAGATCCCCCAAATTAATAACAACCCTTCCCTGCACTCAAATCCCCAATTCCCCAATCTCCTTTACTCTCTTCACTTTTCTACCATCACACTGAAACCACCTTTTCACAGACGCAGTTCACTCATTCCCTGTGTTCATTGGCTGCTTCCTCCCATTGTAATATCCAAGAGACTGGGGTCTTCATTGTCTCTTTTGTTCATTGATGTATGAGTAGACACTGGAAGAGTGCCTGCCACGAAATAGCCACTCAGATACTTGGCAGATAAATAAATACGTGCTAAGATTACTGAAGTGTTCCTCTTTGTATTTCACTCTTTCCTTGCTTCCCCAGAATAACCATGATGCCAGCCTCCTTGAAATCTGGGATAATTTAAAGAGTCATGCATTAAGAAATGAACTTAAAAGTGATTTTCAAAATTATAGCCATATTATTCAGGATTCTGACATTAATATTGAAATACTATGGCACCTCTATGCTTTCTAAATCCTCACAATAACTTAATCATATCAGGGACAAAACTAACTGAATTATTCTCTACTGTTGAATCAAGAATTTAACTGATCTGCTGTTTTTTTCACATTTTGGTGTGCTGTCATATATAAGCACAGCTCTGATTTTTGTGAGGGACTATTAAAAGCTTTGTTAACTAGCCTATGTGACATTTTCCAGGCAGAACTGCCATGATCCCAGCATGTGTGGATACACCAGTATCTGATCCTCATTAAAAATGATTATTAAAATATAATGAGTCCTCATCTCTAGAGTAAGAATTTCCTTGAATGATATGAGATCAATGAAATCTAATACTATCTTCTTTCTCTCAACAAATACTGACCAAGTGTCTGCTATGACAGACTTATTACTAGATACTGAGGTCTCAGAGATGAGCCACAACCAATCCTTGTCCCAGAAGAGTTCAGTCTAAGGAAGGAAGGTAATAGGTAAATGCCTAACAATTCTAAGACATGCTAAGTGCTATAGCAAATTCATTGAAAAGTGTTGTGAAAACATGGAAGAAAGAATAGTTTAAAAAAAAAAAAAAAGCCTTGCTCTGGCAAGTGTGACTCAGTTAGTTGGAGCGTCATCCCAAAGACTGAAAGGTTGCAGGTTCGATTCCCACTCAGAGCACATGCCTGGGTTGCAGGTTCAGTCCCCAGTTGAGGCCTGTAGGAGAGGCAACCGATCAATGTTTCTCTCTCGAATCCATGTTTCTCTCCCTCTCTCTCTCCCTCCCTTCCCCTCTCTTTAAGATCAATATGTGTGTCCTTGGGTGAGGATTTAAAAAAATTCCTACATTATCATTGTACTTTTTACTTTTTTATTTAAAAATGTTTATTAAGCTCTTACTATGTTCCAGGCACTATGCTTGTCCTTTGGAATGAAGACGTAAGAAAGATGCAGTCTTCTTAGGAGGAGCTCCTAATGATTATATTGTTCATGCTGATCCTACATGTGTGGCTGTAAACATTGATTCTTGAAATGCCACTTGTAAAAATGACCAGTTGCAACTGGTGAAGCTTTAAGAGCATGGCTTTTCCATGGTGTAGTTACTGGACACTGAATGGGCCAGGAAATTCATATCCAAAAGCTTGTGCTGCTGAACAGTGTAGCCTCTAATCACTGCATGTCTGTGCCAGACAGACTGGTGGCTGTGAGTTCCAGGATATATTTCAACCAAAGGAAGCACCCAAGACTCGTCCCTCCTCTTGTTCATTATCTTTCCTTTGATTCTTCCATGATGTAACAAGGTTTGTGTAAAGAGGCCAAATGGTTCATGAACACTTAAAATTTTTAATGTTTTTATGGTGAGAGTGAACAAGTAAGAAAAACCAAGAAATACCTTCAGCCATCTTTTGTGAACATGTAAGCATTGAGGAATGGACCAGGGATACCTATGGATTGAATTGCTCATCACTTTAAGTTAATGTAGCACCCAAAAAGGTAAGTTTGCTTTACATCAAAGTGTATTATGAAGTCTATGTACAATGATATGAAGGTGTATTTAGCTGTAATGTGAACATAAATTTTGTCTTACAACCATTAGCATAGTTGAAAAATGACAGTAATAAAATTAACACCAGATATAGTACTTAATCTATACTAGGTACTAGTCATAGAATAAGTAATTCAATCACCTAAATGATTCTATGAGTTTAAAAACCATGATTACCATATTTTACAGGAGAAGAAAGGCTCAGCTAGACTTACTAACCCAAAGTCACTGCTAATAAGCAGCAGAACTGGAATTTGGACCCATGTGATCGGGTTTTACAGTATGTTATATTACCACACAGGTAAGACTAGCAGATTAGCCACATTCATCACTTAACTCATATTTCAGCAGGGTCTGTTCATATTAAGTGGATGTTTGCACTCAGGAATGAGTTAGGGGAAAAATGCTTAACGTGTAATCCTGGTTTAGGAAATTTTTACCTTTTAAATGTTTGTTATCTAATATCCCAAAGCCTTAAAATAAATTTCTGTTGCTTAAGACAAAAATAAATAAATAACTTTGAAGAGATACTTGGTGCCTAACCAAAATATTACTAATGATGAAAAAGAAACACGTCATACAATTAGTACACAGTGCAAGACACACCCCACTAATTATCCCTCTTAATGTGAAGTTGGTTGTCTAGCTACGATACATTCACTTTGCAGGGCATAGAATTCAAGGTGCTGTTAGCTCTATGCTCTGCTGGACCTATAGCTTTGATAGTGAGTGGTGTCATTTTGAAGAAAACTGCTGAATATTTTATAGCAAGGTGACTTTATAAGCAAAAATCTTCAAGAAGATTTTATGTGATTTTTAAAAATCAACTTAGATGTTTGGAATTTGGATTGCTACATTCTTATTCTTTGGCACATCAACAGGTAAGACTCATAACTTATAATAAATTCCTGAAAAAGGAGTATATTCATATCCAAAATGTAATTGACATGGACTTTGAAATATGGGTCCTGTTTATACCTTGATTTATTTGTCATAAAATTATCTAAGGAAAATGCATCAATTTTATAATGCTGAAGGAATCTGAAGAGCAATTGTGACACATCTGTTTCCAATGATATAAAAGTCTTGTTCTTGGCTCCTGGATCTTGGCTCTTGGCTCCTGATAGTCTTGTTCTTGGCTCCTGGATCTACCATTTACTGGCCTTGGTCAAGTAACTTATCCATTGAAGTCTCAATTTCTTCACTTCTAAGGTAGATATGTGACAGTAAATGTGAAAATACACATTTCTGATTTCAGTTCCTGACTCACAGTAGATGCTTAATAAATGCCAGAAGGAAGGAAGGAAGGAAGGAAGGAAGGAAGGAAGGAAGGAAGGAAGGAAGGAAGAAAAGAAGGAAGGAAGGAAGGAAGGAAGGAAGGAAGGAAGGAAGGAAGGAAGGAAAGAAGGAGGGAAGCTAATGCTGACTGGAACTTCCACATTGATTTTTTTTCCATTTGTGTCATGATTTTTGAGAAGAAATATTGGTCTGTGGACATTTCTTACACATTAACTCAGTATTCATTGATTTGTGTTCTTTGTGCTGTGTATTGCTTATGCATTTACTATGTGCTAGTTACTGGTTTTGTTTGTCCTTGCCACCCAAGTTCAATATTGTATCTATCCTTTGTTATATTGGCCATTAAATTATTGGTCCAACTTCACCTTGTTAATTTTCTAGCAAACATGTTATTTTTCCCTAGAGGACATTAATACATATGATGTTGATCAGTCTTCTACATCACCTCTCGTTTCTTCTAACTTTATGTCCTCTTTATGGTATTCCCTTATGAAAAAAAAAATCATGGTAACCAATAACCCTGGTCAGTTACAAATAGAAAACATGGAACATTAACAACAATCTTCATTTCAAAACCCAAACTCTCTTCCATAGACTGGATAATGTAGTTGAGAACCTAGGGGTAAAGCCATGGAATGAAAAAAATAAAGGCAGCTGGACTTCTAGGAAAAACTGAAGGTTGTATTAGAAAGGCAAAATCCAAATGTGAAATCATTGCTCCAAATAAGAGCTGCATATATGTATGCTTCAAGAGAAAAAACAGAATGGATTGCAGGCAGGAGATGTATTGATGAGAAGCTGCACTAGGGATATATTGAAGGAGGCATGTTTACACTCCCAACAAGAGAAAACAAAGACAACCTAAGAAACCAGGAAAACAAAAATGGCACAAGAAAGCCATGGTCCAAGTATGGTGCAAACTAAAATAACACTAATATTGAGCAATTCACATATAAGAAAAGGGAATTCATGTGACTATCCTCCTCTGAAGGGGATAGAATCTGAGCAACGGGCATGAGAAGAAGGATATTAATTACAGCATGGTAGCTGGCTCTGGAAGGAAAAATATTTATCTAGTTGTAATCATATAAATTCTGTTTATTTATTTGTGGAGTCAGCCTACAGACAAAACATGGAAGACTTGATTATGATTATAGAACAAAGTCTGAGTGTTCTCATTGGTGTCAGCATGAAAGAGGAAGTGCAGCTGACACACCTGGGAAGGTGAAAGGGAGGACGAGAGGGAGAGGCAGCTGCACTTTCAAGTTCATGTTGCAAAGGTAGGGAGTCAGGATATAGGAATATGAGGTATGGATCATGAAACAGAAAATTACTATTTAAGTTTACAGCAGAAGCCAATGAATGAGCTGACAACAGTGTTGTTAATCATACAGGAGGAGTAGCTGAGAGGACAGGCTGGCTATTGAGCTGTTGTCCCTCGGCTTCAAGCTGGTCCCCGCTTTGCTAACATTGGGACAGGGCAGATATTTCAGCCATGGCCCCGTAGGCATTGTCAATAAGGGGGATTGGGATGCTAGAAGGAGAAGGGAGGTCTTCCTTCCTGTTTGCTCGTGGTTCCTGTCTAAATTTTTCCATCAATGGCTTTTCACTCCAGCACAGCCCTTCCAGTGGCAGCTCCCACTGTACGATTTACCTGATACTCCCTGAACTAGACTCACGATGCCCACGCAGTGATGCCAACAGTAGCGAGCCTGCACCCCTCCCCAGGGGCCCAAACCCCAGTTCTGGAGAACCCACACCCCCTCCCCCACCTAGCGACCCTGACCTCAAGTTTCCACATGTGGGTAACTCAGCCTCTTCCATGTCGTCTGCCAGCCTTGGAGCTAGCAGCTGCTCCCTGCAGTTACTGCTTCCCAGCGACTTACAGGGGCTCCTGGTGTCTTCAGTTCCCCAAAACCTGATTAATAACCATTATTATATTAGAGTCACACAGTTAAAATAACTGATGTGAATTCTCTCTCTTGCTCTGGTTTTGGCTGATCCAGGGAATAGGTGGGTTAAATCCTCATTTATTACTGCAGCAGTTAATAGATCATCGTGACTAGAGCTGATAAATTAATTGCGACTTGGCTGTGTCAGCACATCATGCAGGCATGGGGGGGGCCATAGGAACCGCATGTGTTTTGAGTGGTCACCTCTGGGAAGAGGGCTGGGGCTGGGGCTGGGCAAGGGTGTTGCTCATTTGTACAAATTTTAAAAAAATGTACAAACATTTATTAGGTTAAAATTCTTCCTCTTTACATTAATGTGGAATCTCATTCTTGAGAATGTGAAATCTCCTAAAATTTTGAAGTTAAAAGTTGGTGGATTTGAGAGTTAAAGGCTTATTTAGTATTTTTTATTAAGTAAGAAAAGAGAATCCTCAAATTCAAGTCTTCAAACAGCTCTAACAAAAACTAACAAATGACTATAGAGTGAATAGATTACAATAAACGTAATAAATAATAACAATAAATTGAATAATTCGATCACAAACTGAATAATTACAAATTATAATCATAATTGAATAAATTGAACTATCCCTCCACAAAACAGTGTGAAATGAAGCTATTTGTTTTTAAGTATTAAATAAATGAAAACAAAAGGTCATAGTGACAGCATTATTTAGAGTCAGAAATGATTAAGACTGAGTTTCCCCAAAGCCTCTCATTTTAGGGATGAGTAAAGTGAGCTCCAGAAAGAAGAAATTTGATTACAAGTGAATGAAATTTTGCTCCCATATATGCTCTGAGGAAATGTACATTAGACCTCTAGGATCTGGGGACAAAGAGATCCCTTTGATCAAGAGCTTCCAGCCCAACAGAAAAAGGTAGAAGCTCAGCATCTCATTTCAAGTTTCATGCCCAGACACGGGGGGTTCCTGGGTTACAGCTCACTTGGCCTTCATAACAAGGCTGTGAGGTAAGTAGTAGTATCCTCATTTTGCAGAGGAGGAAAATGAAACTCAAAAAAAGCTTAAATAATCGCCCAAAGCCAGGAGTATCTGATTCCAAAGCCCATGCTTTCAAATCCACAGCGTCGCGATCTCCAAGGCCACGGTCCTAAACGGGGCAGAGGAGAGCGTTGTTTGAAGAGATGCTCCCTGAGACACACTTGTTTGACTTAGAGACTCATTTCAATTAACCTTCAGAGTGGGAAACACAGCCCCTCTGTGGGCCTGGTTCCTGCTATACCAACACTCCATGTTTCTGTTGCAGGAAAAGAAGTTTGCTATGAAAGGGTGGGGTGCTTTAAAGATGGCTTACCGTGGACTGGGACTTTGTCGAGGCAGTTCGCCGGTTTGCCCTGGTCTCCAGAGGAGATAAACACCCGCTTCCTGCTCTACACTAGACACAACCCCAAAACCTACCAGGTAAGCTAGCCTGCTGCCTTCACTATAGATTATTTTAAAATAGAAGCTGTGGCCACAGACATAGAAGACAGAATAGGCGGTAGCCTATTCTGGCATAGACTATTGATTTCAAGGCAAGTACAAAATTTTTTCTTACAATTGGGAGCCTGATTCTCTTCTCATATTATTTGTCCTAGTATTTAAATATGAAAATGGCTCTGAATACATTGTTTCCTATGAGGTAAATCTGATATTTTTTCCAGTTAATATAATGAGAGCCTTCAACAGGCAAGACTGTGATCAAGGCATATTACCTGTTCTGTACTCATATTAAATCAAATAAGCAAGACACTGTCTTAAGTGTATTGTATTAGGGGAAAGAGGGTATATAAACAAATACCTTTATTGCCACACGAATTGTGGTTTGTGATCTAAGCTCTGGGAATGCAGTGAGGAAGGGCTTACCTTCCCTGGGGGCATGGAGACAATAACCGGGAAGGGCTTTGAAGAGGACACACATTTGGGGTGTGTCCTGAGGATGGGTAGGGTTCTTACACGGATCAGACAGGGAGAGGGCGAAGAAGTGACCTGGACAAATACTGGGTTCAACTGGGGACAGAAAGGAAGTCCTCAAAGGTAGAGTTAGTGAGCAAAGTAGACAGAAACGAATTGTGTAACTGCTTCCTGTGGAGTTTTGATTTCATCCTTGGAGCCATGAGGCCCCACTGAGAGTTTTTAAAGAGGTTATAGGACATTTGCCCTGGCTGAGCAGAGTGTACCTTCCAGAAGCCTGAAGGTGACCGCCAGGCCTCTCAGTACTGGGCTGTCCAACACAGCAGCCACTGGTTACATGTGGCTATTAAAATTAAATTAAATTATAAATTCACTTCATCAGCTCTACCAGCAATTTTCAACCCATGTGCCACGAGAATTTTTAAAACATGTGATATCTGACTATTTAGTCAGGAGCACTGACCTCTTTTCCCTTAGTTTGTGGAATGAAAAGAAAGACAAGAGCAACGCAATAGCCATCCAGTATGAATGAATCAAGATTATACCTATTTTTTGTCAGATCAGCAAAAAATATATATTTTTTTGGTGTGCCACAGAATTCTAGTAATTAGTTTATGTGTGCCATGAGATGAAGAATGGTGAAAATCGCTGAGCTCCAGCAACCACATTTTAAGTCTTTAACAGCCACACTTGGCTGGTGGCGACCATATTGGTCAGCGCACACACAGAACGTTCCCATGATCACAGAACGCTCTACTGGACTGCGCTGAATGGACCGCGCAGTGCAGCGGTTCCGACATGGGGAACTAGCCTGAACCAGAGTCCTGAGTGTGAGTATGATGACGGACCACTGGCATGATGAACATCATAAGCTATCCTGAGATTTCACACGTGAGTGATTGGAAGACTAATGACACTCTCGTCAGAATAATTCGAGGGTGAAAGGGAATGAGTCACATTTTGGACAGGCGAGGTTTGGGCAGGCTTTTGTAGATTTTAGTCTTACAGCTTTAGCGGGCAGTGCAGAGTTGCAGGAAGGGATTCAAAGGAGGAGAAAGTTGCAACCCAAAGAACGCAAGCAATCTCAGGGCAGACAAAAAAGCAGGCCAGACCCCGTGGAGCATCTGTATTTAAGGGGTGGGTGGGAAAGGGGGTCAGAGAAGGAGCTCTCGTCACAGCGGGATCTTTTCCAGCCTTTACCTGTGTCTGTCACCTTGAGCCTTGCACACCGCCAGACCCGTCGCATGCAGGGCCGGCCACACCAGCCAGGACAGGCTTCTGCTCTGCCCGCATGTCACACAACATAATCCTCTTTGCAGCTGTCTACCTACGAGACATGCATGTGTGCGTATGTACACAATTCTTTACTGAAGTGTGCCATCTGCTCTGTAGGTGACAATTCTATCTAAAACAAAGAGGGGAAGTCCTTATTGTGAGTGCAGAGAAACTTCTAAAGAAAGTGTTCTCAAAAGTTTGGTTTTTATACATTACTCAGTTTTGAAAAGAAAGGAAATTCTGATAGAAACTGTAAGATGAATGAATCTTGTAAACATTTTGCTAAATTAAATAAACCAGATACAAAAGGACAAAAGCTATATGATTCCAGTTGGATGAGGTTCCTAGGATAATCAAATTCATAGGGACAGAAAGTAGAACAGTAATTCCTAAGGGCTGAGGGGTGGGGTGTCGCAGGGAGTTAGTGTTTAATGGGGACAGAGTTTCAGTTTGGGATGATGAACAAGTTCTGGAGAGGGATGACGGTCATTCTTGCACAACATTGTGACCCTCTTAATGCTACTGAATTGTACATGTAAAAATGGTTTAAACGGCAACTTGTCCACAATGGAAAAATACAAAAAAAATTTGTTTAAACTTTTATGTTATATATATTTTTGCCATAATTTCTAACATGTAAAAAGAATCTACGTTGAATACAAATGTTTGGAGCACCTTTGTCAGTTGAGGAGTTTCAGGGTATGTGTGTCCATTCAGGACTAACTGTATCTCCTGCTCTTGACCCTCAGTCCTCATAGGACTCACTGCTCCTTCATGCTTCTGCACAGTCATCATGCACTTGAACCTTGTAGAGCACAGGCACTAAAACAGAAGATGATGAAGACTAGTCTTGAGGCGAGGCTGGGCCCTAAAGGCAATGAAGAGAGCATCAGAAACCAAGTACTTTCCTAATAAAGGGACCATAAACACAATGTTTCTCTGGCCTTCTCCACTCCTTTCCACTGGAAAGGATCACATGTGACCAACTAGATCTGTGCCTGAATTTTGCAGTGGATAGAAGCCTGAGGGTTTGTTGTTACAGTGTTTTTTAACAACAACTAGGACACAGGATGGACTCAAGGTGCTATACTAAAAACAAAAAGGATTGTCCTAGGCTTGGCCCAAATGCTATACAGTATGAATTTGATTGCCTTTGTTTATGAGAAAATAGAAGTGAACTATGCAAAGGTTTAATACACTCTCTTCCCAGAGGGAGGAATTGTCGGTGGGGGGGGGGAACATTGTGCTATGGACTTGGTCTTCTGAGAGTCATAGGTCTTCATGGCTACCTTTCCACAAAAATAAAATGACCCACTTCTCCCCTTGAGTCCATGACTCTAACCCATAGTTGCTCATGCAGACACTAGAAGTGATGCACATTTTGCATAATTATGGTAGTTTCTGTGCCTGTAGCCATTGTCAAGCCTGGAACACACCTAAGTGGTGACTATTTTTGACATCCTGGACATGAGATGACCTATGAAATAGTCAGCAGTTGTAGAATGGGTTGATCTCACACCAACTGGGCTCCATGATGCCTCAAAGCTAAGAATGTCAGGAGGAAAGGCCCACACACTCAGCTCACCAGGGATGCTTTAAATAGCCCTTTCTCTGGATAATCTGTTCTGTTCTGACACCCTTTTAAATTTCTCTCCTTGTGGCAGCAGAATCCCAGTTGCCTTCTTTTGATCCCATGATGTGTGGCGTTTCCCATTTTCTAGGTCAGCATGCAGTTTCACAGGGGCGTGCTGGATGGGCTATAAAGTGAACAAAATGTTTTTCTAACTTTTCTACCTTTATTAAATTTCTCAGGGGTTCTTGAGACAGTGGAGGATGCTCAAATTCCACAATATTTGCCCAATTGCCACTTTGAGACTTGCTTAGGGTTCCCCATCTTCCAACTATTCTCTTGATAGGGAAAGACTAAACAAATTTTTTCTACTAAATTCCTCTCCAAAATAGGTTTTTTTTGGGGTGTAGAAACAGGAATACAGCAGGTGTTGGGGGGCTCCAGCAGGAGTTGAACTGAACATCTGGGTTCTTTCAAGTGCATAGATGGACAAGTGTTTTAGCCCTTGGATTCCATCACTTAGTAGATAAGTGCTTTCGACAAAGCCTGAATACAATTGATTGTATTATCTCCAGTAAATCCCACATCTGACCTGGGCCCTGTTAGTAGAGAACGCTATGACATCACAACTTGAGAGCCCAGTGGTTAAGCGCCTGTTTGAACCCACTCAGGACGCATTAGGTACAGTACATTTGGACAAGTGACTTGACATCTGTCATTGCACCCCTTCCTGATTCGTTAAATTGGTACCTACCTCACTGTGTTGTGAAGGTTAAATGAATTACTCTATAAAGTTCTTAGAAGAATTCCTGACACATAGACTGATAACGAGTGTCAGCTCTATTGTAATTACTATGTAAAACTTCTGATTCTTATAGTTGTTTACAGTCTTGGAGATACTTTAGCCAGCAAGTTGTATGATTGATGGCATAACACTATTAAGACAGGCAGCTAGTGATAGGCTCTTTGTTTAAATTTCCTAGGTATGTAAATGAGTGGCCTTCCAATTATAGGATCCACGATTGCAAGACTTGCAGCTTGATAATTATTCATTTTTTTGTCTTAGAGAATTGCTTGTACTTGTGCCTTTTAATCTTCCTCCTTTTAACAAAATCATGGTGTTCTAAAGTCTTTGAAAGTTTGGTTATAAAACCAACACCATAAAATATAAACAATACAAAAGAATATTTCATGTAATCACATAAAATTGTCTTTAATATGCTGTTGTCTTTCATGTGGTGAGATTCTGACCTCTATTCCTCACTCATAAAGGGGCTGTGTGTCCATTGTGCCACACACGTAGCATGCTTCTAAGTCTCAGATAAGACAATTCCCATGAATTACGTTGTCAAGCGAGGCATACTATATAAAAGCAAGCCTTACTGGAATTCTCATGGAAACAGATCCAACTTTGTCTTACAAGCATTGCCTTAAAACCAAATATTTTTATTTCCTTCCCTCATGATTAAATTTGTATATTGCATTTTATAATGTATTAATTAATGACTTTTTGTACTTTTGCAATATGCATTAGTGACCATTTCTTTGGTAAAAATGTACTAAAGGAGGTTATTAAAAATTACATTTAGTGGAAGATTTTTTTAGCAGACTTAGAATAATTCTACTAAATATTAAATACTTTTGAATTATTATTTTACCTTGGTCTCTCTTCCCTTGAACAGGAGATCAGTGCAGTTAATTACCTCACTATCCAGAAGTCACATTTCAGTGCAGACAAGAAGACTCGTATTAACATACCCGGATGGAAATCGGATGGAAAATGGCAGCAAGACATGTGTGATGTACGATGTGAACAAACTCTTCTTTAGTGGGAAAGTTTATGTTTAATGTGAATGGACTGTGCAGAGGGTGTTAATGCATATTCATGAATCCTCCATTCAGCTATTCACGTTGTCCATGTTCCAAAGCCTGAAGTGAATTATCCATTTCCTGTTTATCTTCACTTAGTATGAATTGCATAAATTATAATGGGAGCATATTTTTAAATTATCCTTTGATAATTCTCACCTTACACAGAAAAGATCGAATGGTATTATCAATTTCTTTTTTAATTTAAGGCAAACAAAATTTCTAAGTTCTCTTGAAGTAATTAAGTTCGCTGTCTTATACTGAAGATTAATACACTGCTAATAGCAAGCAATTATTTATAAGGCCCCATAGTGTGGTAGAATCAGGTCGTCTGAGTTCATATCATGGTTCTATTTACTGGCTCTGTGATCATGGGCAAGTTAATGTAAGTCCATATATAAAAGGGCCAGGACAGGGCCTCCATGTAGTACACCCTGCTAGTGTTATTTTTTATTATGAAATCAATTATTCAGGCACTTTGGTTTCCTTTCATTCTTCTTTCTTTACGCTTTGTGCTAGGTGCTGCTGAAAGTGGAAGATGTGAACTGCATTAATTTAGACTGGATTAACGGTTCGCTGGAATACATCCACGCTGTCAACAACCTCCGCGTTGCTGGAGCCGAGGTGGCCTATTTTATTGATGTTCTCGCGGTAAGAAGGGTTTTTTAAAAAAATTATATTTAATTGGTTTTGCATCAGCACACCAAGAATGTAGGGCAATTTCATGTTTTTTGTTTGTTTGTTTGTTTTTTTGTTTTTGTTTTTTTGTTAGCTTACACAAGTACTGAACACGGGAAATAGTAAGCGTTCCTGTGTGCGGTAGCCAGAAAAGAGACGCAGCTTCTTGCGCAAGTGCCTGTGGTTACACAAAGCGCCACGCGGTGGCAGTGTTCCTTCACGGGCTCCTCACCAAAGGCTTCCTTCCCTCGTCCTTCCCCCCTTTCAAGGTCGTCACTTTGATCTGCCTGTAGAACCGTCGCTGTTAGTTTTCACCACATTGTAAACCTGTCCTTAATGATTATTAACTATGTCCAGCTTATGAGTGCTATTTGTTTCAGAAATTGGATTCCAAGGCAGTCAATTAGGTCTGTAGGCGAGTCCAGGCACAACGCTTTAACCTATACATTTTACATATACATATACAAGAATAACATAGACTTTGCTATTTACAAGGGATACACCCAGAGACACTTGTAAATTGCCAAATGCTCTACCCTTATAGAAAGTAATTCCCCACCATAAAATGCAGTGAAGTAAAATCTAAAGACGTTTGACCCTTTCAGATTCTTAAGAGGGTTCGTTCCTGGAGTCAGCAAGCCCTGCGCCTTGCGCTGGCCGTGAGCCCGGCTCCCTTCCGGGCGCTGCGGGCGCGGTCAGTGAGGCCGCGGGTCTGCCCCGGCGCCGGCGCCGCGCGAGGAGCAAACCCGAGGCCACGGGGCGACAGTGGCTGCTCGGCGGCTTCGATGGGCGGCCAGGGACGGCGGTCCCGGGACACGGAGCGCAGCCAGGCAGCTCAGCCTGGAGAAGAATCGGGGAGCCCTATACTCGTTTCTGCCCCCGCACAACTCTCTCTGCCCCTCAGTGTGACGGGAGAGTAGACCCGAAGGAGGCACTCAGGGTGGGTCTTTGTATGCAAAGGAGGCAATCGGATGCACCTCCTCTTCAGAGAAAAACCAGTCCTAAGTCCTTGTGAACTTCTTCGTTGATCCTGGGGCCTGCCTTAATCCACGGGCTCCTCTGGGTCCCATGCCATCCCAGACGTCCGCCGGGGTCCCCTCAGACTGAAGGAGGCAGACACGGGCGAGGCGGACACCAGCCTGGGCGTCAGCTGCCTTTGGCCTGCGCTGGGGCCCAGCCGGCCGGACTGGGTCTCTGGAGGAGGGGCGTGGCTGGAAGCCACAGCCGTGGCCCCTGGCTGCTGTCCTGCCCCCGAGGACCCTGAGGTCCCTCCGCCCAGGGAGAGGGGCTCTGACGGAAGACAGTGCTCGGGGCCTGCCTGACGCACGCTCCTTGCGTCAGACAAGGGCGTGGGTGCACGTGGGGTCGCTTCGTCGCTCTGCCAGCCCCCCGGCCTGTAGAGGAGAGGGAGAAACATGCTGGCTCTTTTCGTATTTTAAACACATTTAAGCCATTCTACCTGCTCTTTTAAAAATATTTGTTCTGTTTTTCTTTTAAAAACCCCAACAGAAACAGTTTGGATATTCCCCTTCTAAAGTGCACTTGATTGGCCACAGCTTGGGAGCTCACCTGGCCGGGGAAGCCGGGGCAAGGAGGCCAGGCCTCGGAAGGATAACGGGTGAGCCTCCCCGGGAGCGGGGCCTTGAATTTGTGTACCTGGTTTTTTTTTTTGTTTTTTGTTTTTTGTTTTTTTACACACAAAATTAAGTATATGAACACCAGATGAAGCACTAGAAGCAAGTATAAAATACAGGGGAATGAGACTCACCTAAACCAAAACACGGAAGTGCTTTCAGAGCAGGAGTGTGCAGATCCATGTCCCAGGGCGTTCACCTCAGCATTGTCTGCGGTGGCAAAACAATGGAAGCCGGGTGATAGGCCACCTGTAGGGGAGGATTGAAAGAATTATGACACAGCCCGGGCTTTGCGGTTGCGGACGTGCTAATACAAAGAACGAGCTAGGGCCCCGCCGATGGTCCATCATTAAGCAGAGGTCATTATCTGCTTAAGCGATGTATTATGGGGGGTGGAGTTTAAAAGGAATGATTTATGTTTATAGTCAAACTGTCAAAACAGGGTTACAAAACTTCAGACTTGACTATAGCCTATGGTGAGTTACATTTACACGTGTCACCATAGATACTTGGGTTCCTAAGTAGGAGGTCTGTCCAGGAGGTATCCGGTCATGTAATATGAAAAATATAGACATTTACTGAAGGAGGTGCAAGATACAAGAAACATTATACACAGGACAATGATGCCTCAGTCCCATTTAAAGGAGGCACCTTGGGACCTCACACAGTTCTCCCAGTCGCTATCAGCTGCCCGGTTGAATTTTCCTTAAGCTCTTCGATGGTCTGAAATCTCTTCCCTTTCAAAGGTGATTTTAGTCTTGGGGAAAGCCAGAAATCACAGGGCACCAAATCTGGGCTGTAGGGGGGCTAAGTCACCTGGGTGATTTGATGTTTCTCAAAAAAACTCTGCATGAGACGTGATGCATGAGCGGGTGTGTTGTGATGAAGCTGCCAATCACCAGTCACCCATAGCTGTAGCCTTCAGAATCATCTGAATAGTTTCTGTGAAGGAATGTTAAAGCTTAACTCAAAATTTGACGCAAATTTGTTGCTCTACTCACTTAGTCATTTTGAATGTAACAGCCACACAGTACACATGCTCACTTACCAGCATCTACCGCCCCTACTGCCTAGTACAGTGAAGTCATCATTGTTCACACATGCGCATTCCAGTCCACTCTCCTTGGCTGCCAGGTTACATCGGTGTCACACAAACGATTTCTGTTATCTTAACGATGGCTGGACTTTTTCCGGACATACCTTTTATGCTCAGTTTATGTAGGTGCGCTTTGTCCTATGGTGTCCTGGGTGGAGTTTGACCTGTGTAAATCATATAGAAAATTGTGCCTTGCCTTCACTGCCTATCCTTCCAAAATAGCACCCCCTCAACGTATGCTTGAGTGGAGTGTGACTCGGCCTCACAGACATCGTGCTTTTTCCCAGGGTTGGACCCGGCCGGGCCATATTTCCACAACACTCCGAACGAAGTCAGGCTGGACCCCTCGGATGCCGACTTCGTCGATGTTATTCACACCAATGCAGTTCGCTTCTTCTTTGAGTTTGGTAAGTTTTTAAGAAACAGAAACTACACTAAAGCAAAGAGGACAATTCCAGAAGCATTCATCCTGCTTTTTATCTGCTTCAGGTGCCGGAACTATTAATGCTTGTGGACACCTTGACTTTTACCCAAATGGAGGGAAACATATGCCAGGATGTGAAGACTTAATTACACCTTTATTTACATTTAATTTCAGTGCTTACAAGAAAGGTAAATACTTTCTAAAATAGGAAAGCTGTTGTTACATATTGACTCAGCTCCCTCCTTGGGCAGGATTCACATCCTTTTGTATAGAATAGAATAGAATAGAATAGAAAAGAAAAGAAAAATATAGTTTAATCCAAAACAGAGTCCCGTGTATGGCACTCCCACTAGCTGGGAGATCTGCAAGGTCAGGTTCATGTCTGACTACCTTCGTGTACTCAGTGCCTAATAGCATGTCTAGCATATTGTAGTCACTCATCATAAACAAGGAGGGTCCCTTCACTCAATAAATGTGTGCTGAGTGCTTACAGGGTGCCAGACATTATTCTAGGAACAGCAGGCGTAGGAATGAAAACAAAAAGACAAAAATGTCTTTCTGTCAAAGCTAATATTCTCACTTGCTAGAAAAACAGTGATAGAATAAGTGCTAAGGAAAGAAAGTAAAGCGTGGAATGGGGGGACGATGCGCTGCGATGAGTAGGGGTGAGGGGGAGCGGAGCTTTTTGATAGGGTGGCCAGGGAGTCCTTTCTGAAAAGATTGCCCGAAGGAGTTAGGCATGTGGATACCTGGGGGAAAGGCATTCCAGGCCGAAGGGTGAGGGTAGTGGGTGCAAAGGGCCTGCGGCAGGAGCCTGCCTGGGAGGTTCCCGGCAGTGAGGAGCCTGTTGTGGCTGCAGTGAAGTGCGGAGGAGGGGGGTGGCAGGGCATGGGGTTAGGAAAGGAGCGGTGACAGCGGGAGACAACACAGGGCGCAGGGACGCCAGTAAAGGCCTCAGCTTGTGCTCCAGGGGGAAGGGGGCGTGGGAGGATTGTGAGCAGAAGAGAGAAGTGGTTTGACTTAATTTTTAACAGGCTCACTCTGGATCACAAATTACATTAATCATAAATTAAACAAGTAGTATTTAACCTTTTATAGTGGTTTCAAATAATAATAATAATAATATCTACAAGGCACTCAGTTAGAAGGCACCAAAAAGTTATAATTTGGGAATTGCACTCCTCCCCACCTGTATATATCATCATCATGTAAATAATTAAATGTATTATATGTAACATATAATGATACATAATAGTACAATGTATGATGGCATAATAAATATCTGGATGATTCCAAATATCTCACTGCATAATCCCATGTGGGCAGAATATCTAGACGATGTGATTATTTGGTCTTATGTTTGGCTAATGCAGAATGCAAACCGTGACATTGAGAGGAGCCCGAATTTCTTCTTCTTCCCGAGAGATGAGTTACAAAAGTTTTTCGATATCTGTTCCCTGAGAGGAAATGTAATTAAAAGTATCTGTAATTAAAAGCAAGGGTTACTTGTAAAAAATCAGAATATACAGATACTCAAAATCAGAATTAAAACCAACCCCACCTAGTACCGATAGACAGTATTTGTTCAAAAAAAGCCTATATAAAACTTAGTTCTCTTATTTTTCCATATTACGATTTAAAATTCTCCCTATTGGGACAAAATATAGATCGTAAGACTTCTTTATATAACTATAGAAAGTGTTATACCCAGAGCATTTGATGTTCTGGGAAGAATGAATTCAAGCAAAACACGCATTTGTCATAAGCTATCATTTTGAGACATAAGATTTTCTGCAACTTTATTGAATTAAAATCACATGTATCAATCATGTTAGGTCTTTAGGTGAGTTTTAAGTCTTTAAAATATTCTACTTTACAATGTAATTATTACTGAAAAGTCATTACTTTTAAAATTCAGAGTTCCCTATATTCTAATGAACCATCTTGTCTAAATCACAAGTACTTGTGAATGTAAGTCTTTATATAAAGAGAGCTTATGTAAAAGAATTCCCCATGTAAAAAATAAAAAGGATAATGCCAATTATTGCATTTGTGAAATTGTACTGTCTCAGTTACCAACTGCATAACAAACCACGGTGCTTAAAACAGCAATGGTTTTATGTCCCGGACTCTGAGGCTCAAGATTCAGGCACAGTTTCTGCAGAGACTCTGCCTTGCCACGTGTCCACTGGGGTTGCTCATGTGATGAACCCGCTGGGGGATGGGCTGGGCTAAGCTGAAAGGGAGGCCCAACATGGCCTCCCACGCCTGGGGGCTTGGTGCCTGTTCGCATTTTTAAGTTATCCCTCAGGGCCTCCCTCCCCTGCCAGTTAACCTGGATTTTTTTAGCATGGAGGCTTGTGTTCTGAAAGACCAAGAATGGATGCTGGAAGGTCTCTTAAGACCAAGACCCTAGAACTTGCACTGTGTCAGTTCTTCGACTTCCTATTGGTCAAATCAAGTCACAAAACTAGCTGCAACCAGGAGGGTGAAAATATAGGTTCCAGCTCCTGAAAGGAGGAATAGCAACATGGTACTGCAGAAGGACAAGGACCAAGAAAGGAGTGATTCGTTGGAGGCTACTGTTGGAGAATAATGATGTACCGCATATACTAAAACCAAACTCTAGTTTCTTAAAGATCAGCCGAGCAGCGTAGGTCATTGGAACAATGGTTCATGCCATACAGTAAAAATGTTATGTAAGGTGAAGAGAGCACAAACAACTGGATGCTGTGATATCTTCAGAATTACACAAATGTATTTAGATCTATCTTATTAATTATTGCAATAATCCTAAATGTTGGTGCCAATAAAGTTATGCCTGACAATGACAAAACTAATCGGTCTATAGCATCCTTTATAACACCTCCCACCTGTCACACTGGGAAGCTCAGCTGAAGATGTGCGCTGGTTAACATTGCTGGCTGTGTGTATTTGAATAGGAGGGAGCTCGGTCCTTCCTGCAGAGACAGAGAGACAAGAGCAATTGGCCCAAGGAGGTGCTATATGCACAGGGAGACTCCAAGCTCTGGGTGCTTATGTCGGAGATCTGGGCAATTTGGAGGATATTAGTGTCAGAGCACAGTCATCCACATTTGCATGTGTTTATTTACTCTGCTTCAATGTCCCTTTAGATTCACACAAAGAATTCTTTGGTACAAAGAAAAGGCTATGTAATATTGACAAATGTGCAACATCCAAACGTCTAGACCTAAGTCAAGGAAAGGCCATTTAAAGTTACTTTTTAAAGAAATGGTTCATACTTTCAGTTATCAGTTAATCCGTTCATTGCTATCAGTTAATTGCAAATTGTTTTTGCAGAAGTGGCCTCCTTCTTTGATTGCAACCATGCCCGAAGTCATCGCTTTTATATGGAAAGCATTCTCGACCCTGATGCATTTATTGCTTATCCTTGTAGGTCCTACGAATCTTTTAAAGCTGTAAGTAAAGCACTTTGCAGTGGAATTTAATTTGCAAGTCATTTCTGAAGCATGATCAGCCAACTAAAAATTAGGGCTTTGAATTTGTGGTTTAAAAAAAAAAAAAGGCATCTACCACTTTGGGAAATAGTAAATCTGTACTGAGTACTGAACAGCAGCAGAGTTTGCTGAAAGGCTTAAATAAGTAAACCCACTATTTGTATTCTGGTTGTTTCAGCTCTTTTGAACATTATATCCAATTTTCCTTTTTGGCCATTTGTTATGCAGTAATTAGATGCTATTGTGTAACTGGAATAAGTCCAGGGCAAAAATTTTTCTATGTATATATTTTAAATGTCATCTTCAAAAATGCCCCAAGAAAGCTGAACCAATCAATCGCTACAAACAAACATGTTACTATTCACTTGGAACATTAAAATTATTTTATTAAAATTTAATTATTTATACAGAGCAGAACTGAGGCAGAGATAGCTCACAGGAGCTCCACACAGATCAATACGTGACAAAGTACCAAATCTGATTTTACTTGAGTCATAAAGCCCGCAGTGCCGGATCTGAGCTGAGCATATTTTTCATTTGGTTATCACTATGAAAAGGAGAAAGAAAATCTATTTTGTAGTGGGAAATGGAAAGATTTTCCCTCTTGTGTTCAGAGACCACTGTTCGATCAAAGTAGAAAAACATCGAAGGGGCTCCATCTGAAGTTTATTGTAAGTAATAGCACTTTGTGAATAAGTTGGGGTAGGAGTAAGCATTTCTCTCCCGATAACAGAATAAGGTGAGTGGATGCCCTCAGGCCATTTTCTCGTTTCCGAGCCAGTCGTCCTTACTCCGAAGGTGCCCCGGTGAACTATTCTCAGAAAGCTTGACAGCCTAACATGGACATTCCCCCATAACTTCCTTTCCCTCCACCTCCCCCTTCTACCTGCCTGGATGCTGCTCTGAATAGCTAAAAGGTCCTGGCCTTTACTATACAGGTAGAAGCAGACCTTCAGACTCACGATATACTCAGAGATAATGGGGTTCAATCTGCCAGACTAGAGAACCTTAGGCTCCTGTTCCACATGATGCAAGTTACGGTTGCACTCTTAGTGAACATTCAGTCGATTTCCTTGGCATGTTTTCTGGTATTTTTACCCAAACAGTCATAAAAATAAAATAGAGTAAAATAAAATAAAGAGGGTTTCTAGCATCAGGCTGCTCCAGTCCATATTCTTGTTTCATCATTTACCAGATGTGCAACATTGGACAAACTGTTTAACTTCTCTGTTTCAATCTCCACATCTGTAAAAGAAGGGAGGCTAAAAGCATTAGAATAATAAGGGACTTTGTGAGGACTAATTGAGTTAAATGCACATGAAGTTCTTAGAACAGTGCCTGGCACATGATAAATGCTCAGTAAATGTGAGTCATTATTATTTTTCTTAGAATTTTCCTTTGTTAAAAATGAAGTTTTAGTTGAGGGGAGACAGAGACAAATGTATTTAAAAATAAATAAAGAAAGAAATAAAAAAAATGAAGTTTTAAATGGGGTGTTTTGCTATAGTCCTAGCCCAAATATCCACGGCTTATAAATCTAAAAGAGCAAATACTCAAAGAGTGCGACTCGAGATTTTTTAAAGTTAATGTCTTGTTAGTTTTGCTTTAGATTTGAAAACATACAAATAAAATTAAAGAATTTAAATACCTTACATTTCCTCACTACCTTCCCTAAAGCAGAATTTGATGTGAATCAGATATATATCAAATAAATAGCATCATACTATAAGTATCTTTCTGGATTTGCTTTTTTTGTTAAATTTTATAAATTTGAAGTCTACATTGATGTATATAGATCTATATATTTATTTTGTAGGAATCAGCCACAATTTATTTATTCAGATAAATTAAAAAATTGTGCATTTTGATGGCTTTCAGTTTTTTGTTATTAAAAGCAATTTGGCAATAAACACCTCTGCATGTCTTCCTTCGTACTTGGGTGGAAGTTTCTTGGTGATGTATACCAATAATAGAAGTAAGATTGTCAAAGTATATGAGCATTTCCGTCTTTATTAGGCATTACCAAATTGCTTTCTGCAATTTCTGTGAATTTATATTCTCATCAGAAGCAAATGAGAATCCCCCGCTCAATGTCCTCACCAGCACTTGGGTTTGCCAATTGTCTGAATTTTTGCAAATCTGCTGAGTATGAAAGTGCATGTTGTTTTAATTAACACATCCCCGACAGCAAGCAAGATGGAACGTCTTTTTACAGAGGAGTGACTGTCTGAGTCTCCTTTTCTGTGTGGGTTGTCTATCGTCGTTGTTTACCCCATTTTCCTAAAAGGCCATTTTCCTTTTTCTGTCAGTTTTTGTCTTATTATGTTTTGTTTTTGAAAACAGGCAGGGTAGCCCTTTAGGCAACTTAGTCATTTTTAGGTGGCTTGTCCTTTATTTAAATTCCAAAGATTTATTATTGTTTAATACTATGTCATAAATTTGTCCAAGGACATTTCTAATTACATTCCTGATTGCCTCTTGTTTTCTGTCACCAGGGAAATTGCTTCCATTGTCCCAAAGAAGGTTGCCCAACAATGGGTCATTTTGCTGATAGATTTCACTTCAAAACTAGGAAGCCTAATAGATCCTATTATTTTTTAAACACTGGGTCTCTTTCCCCATTTGCACGTAAGTATTATAACTAAGTTTTATTGTAATGCTTGAAGGTGCTTATCTTTTAAATTTTAACAGCTCATACTGAGGATCTATTAAATAAGTGGGCAGCGGGCCAGCCTTTACAGATGCAGAGAGGGATGATGGGTAAGTTTAGGCTAATGGAGAAGGTGCCGCAAAAAAAAAAAAAAAAAAAATCTCAGTTCCAATAAACCTTGTGTTAGGAGACAAAGGAGGAACTTCCACCACCAGGTCAGGGAAGTGTTCTGAGGGAGAGTGATTTCTGAACTGACTCCTAAGAGACTATAGGCAGGAGAAGGAAATGGGGAGTATTGGTGGCAAAAGGAATTGCGTAGAGGTCAGAGAGAGCAAAGATCAGGAGGAGAGTAATGTGAGATGCAGCTGAAGAGGTAAGTGGGTCAAATAATGAAACTGTGCACTGTATGAGGAGTTCGGGCTTCATCTTTGGGCTCATGGAAAAACCACTGAAGTATATTATGATTATCAGGTTGTTCTTTTTAGAAAAATCGCGCTAGTTAATTGCCACATGGATTAGACAGGGACAAGGTGAGGCAGAGTGACCGGCTAGAAAAGTGTTATCGCCCCACTGTGTGAGGTGATGGCTGCGTTGACTAACTTTATTGTGGTTACCGTTTCACCATATCTGTAGCATATCAAATCATCGCGTCATACACTCTAAAACTCCCCAATGTTACAAGTAAATTTTATCTCAACCAAGTTTGAGAAAAAAAGAACAGTTGTTGCAACAATCCAGGCGGAAAGGTAGAGAGACATGGAGAGAACAGAGAGATGGTCGAGAGGTCACAGCAAAAACGAACTTGGTGAAAGGATTTGAGGGATGCAGGAGATGGCGAAGTCAAGGTGGTCCTGGCTGAGTGGATCATGGGCCAATTTCTGAACTTGGTAACACAAGAACAGAGGCAGGTTTCAAATAGGTTCAAGGGCTCAGCTTCTAACATGGTGAGTTTGAGATGCTTCTAGGACTTAGCCACTGGGCAGTGAGAGGTGCGGGTCACAGCCTCTGGAGATGGCTGTGGTCTACAGATGGACATGTGAGAGTCACCCACATTTAGACAGTAACCATGGCTGTGAAAGTCAATGGTATAATGACCCAAGAGAAGTGTTTCCAATTGACAAGAAAGAGAGCAGAGAGAGAGGCCCCTGCAAAGGAGACTGAGGAATGGGCAGAGGGAGAAGGGGAATCGGTGTAGGGCAGCAGTTATTAAAGGAGCCAAGGAAAGAAAGACGACGAGGAAGGGAGGATGCCATCCCTGCACCAAATATGCTGAAAGGTCAACGGAGACGGGGCCCAAAGGGGCTCATGGAATGAAGCACGCATTTCACCACTGGTGAGCTTGGGGACAGTGGTCCCACTGGAGAAGGAGCAGAGGGAGCCTTATTGCTGTGGGAAAGAGAACTCTTTGGCAATGATTCGCTCATGAATTGAAAATTCTTTCTGGTAGGATTTTTTTCCATTTCTGATGCGTTTCAAACAACTCTATGAAGAACTGCATTTTTTTTTCAATGTGCTATGAAGCATGCAACAATTACAGACTTCAGAACAAAACATCTGTTTAGCTCTATAATTTTTTTAATGTTACACTTGACCGTTTGCAAGGGGTGTTATCCTGTCGGCAGGTTTGCGCCGACCCAGACCTGCACCGGCTGGGCACCCCTCGCACACAGCCTGTGGGAGGGGAGGCGACAATTCACGTCACCTCTGAAGTAACCATAACAGCACAGATCCTCTTGCCCAACAAGTTTTCTAGATTTTTTCCGGGTTCATTGTCAAACTATGGCATATAAAAAACCTGGCTGTGGAAAGGAATACATGTCGCAGAGTACGAGGAAATGAACAGAAGAAGGCACGCAACTTCCATTTTAAAAAGTCCTACAATGTCTGGAAAATTGAAGAATTTTCTTTCTAAAGTATCACGAAACTACTGATTTGTAGGACATTGGGATGTGAACATTTATATGTATTTTTAAATGTAGCTTTTCACCAAATTCATTCCAATTATGCAAAGTTTTTTTTTTCATGAACGTGAACAGCCTTGTTCCACTTGAACCCCGAGAGTTACAAAGCTGCCTTTGCATTAAAATGCCCAAGCTGTCCTGCTTTCCACACATTTTTAACCCTTCACTTTTCTCTCTTTCGAGGTTGGAGGCACAAATTGTCTGTCAGACTCAGCGGAAACAATGCCACTGAAGGGAGCATATTTCTCCGTGTGAGGGGGATGACTGGGAAGACGGAGGAGCTTGGGGTGGCCAGGTAGGTGAGCGCCAGGTGCCAGCAGGCCACACGGTGCTGGCGCCGCTCTGACAGGTCCAGTAAGCAGCTCCATGTCGTCTTTTCCTGTGAAACCACATCTATCATGTTTTAGCGGACCTGCCCTTTTACTCTGTGTTTTCCAGATATAAAATAGAAATCATAATACATACTTTCTCCACAGTTCAAGCTACAAACAGAAAATGTTAGGAGATGATAATCTGAAAATATAGACCTGGATAATGAAGCAAGTGGGGAAAAGCTGTCTTATAAGGAGAATAAACCAGATATATAGCTATCCTGTTATTCAGTCCTTTTAATATTATACAAATTCAGCATATATTTTTGTGTAGATTTTCAAATGACTTATAAAATAAGACATTTATATCAATCGCCAGATTTCTAATAAGCTACCTCAGTGGCACCCATAAATACAGGACATGTGTTGAAACAGTCAAAGTACAAATAACTCAGTAGAGACATTCAGCTGTGTATCTAGGGCTACAGTCCCTTTTATCTTGAGTCTTCTTTAATCATTTCTTTGATCAGCCTTTAGGACTTTTGTATTACATATCTCACTTTCATTGTTTACTTCTGTAAATCATTTTAGAATTACCATTACACATTAATTAGATGTTCCCCTTTTGCAAACTGATGAAAGGATTAAATGCTTTGCCTCTGATATTCATCATCTTCAAATATTGGGCAGAGGTTGTGTGGTTATTTTCTCATGTGAAGGATGCATCGGATGAATCATTCTGGCAGAGTCTGTGCATCATCCTGCCCTGGGGCGACTGCCTGCCAACATGGGTTCGGCCAGTGTCATCAGGATCCTAGTTAAAGCCCAGGCCCAGCCCGCCTGTCTGGCCACGCTGGCCACGTCTGCCACGTACGGCTGTGATCACCTTCAGCTCATTCAGGCTGCCCTGGTTGCACTGCCCAGCATTGAATAGATCCCTACCCTCTCCTCCCTGGCCATCTTCACCTGTGCTCCTCCTTC
This sequence comes from Pteronotus mesoamericanus, assembly GCF_021234165.1. Lineage (NCBI taxonomy): Eukaryota > Metazoa > Chordata > Mammalia > Chiroptera > Mormoopidae > Pteronotus > Pteronotus mesoamericanus. The sequence continues at coordinate 16,222,390 of NW_026555229.1, forward strand.
ATTCCAAACCCCCTTCCCTGGATTAGCATCTCGCTTCTGCATGCCTCTGTGACCCCCTCAACACAACTGTGTGCCTGTGACTTTGAGGCCCACGACCTCTGCCCAAGGCTGTGTGGTTGGTGCCCTGCACAAAAGGGCCTGCTCTGGGGCAGGGGGTGATGAATACTCAGTTCCTGCCCCTCCTGGGACTTGTGAGAGTGTTTTGACATTTCTGTACATCTAATGCGTGAAGAAGCTGTTTGCAATGTTGTTATGTAGGTACCCAATCCTCTCTTAAGAATTATCAAGCATTTCAGGTTCCCACTAGATGTCTCATCTTCAAATGAAGTCAGCTGTATGAATGGGTATGCTAGCCTATTCGGTCAAGCTTTAAGTCTGTAGATTATATTCTAGTTATTGGAACTTCTAATGGCAGTGTCACGAACGGCCATCCCATGTGTGCTGAGAGGAGGCAGTTCAGGGAGCCATTTGGGAGAAAAGTTGCCTTCTGGTCATTAAATCAATTAGTTCTACACCTAATGGAATGAAACGGGCCCTAGGAATAGCAACATTCGTTCATTCATTCAGCAAACATTTAAATGCCTACTATGTGCCAGGAAGTGTTCAAATTGCTGGAAATATAGATATGGTCCTACTCTTGAGGAGCTTACATTCCAGTTAGAGGAGACAGACGATAAATTACCAAAGGAGTAGGGAAACAGCAGGAATAGGAAAGCTTCAATTTTGGCCTGGATAAAATATGCCATATGCCACAGATACCCCCTTCCCTCTGCTCTTGTGCCATGACTCCAAAACATCTTTTGATTCCCAATTCTTTTGATAACGATAAAGAAGGTACCAGGGAAGGACAAGGAGACCATTCTGGTTAATAAAAGGAAACATTTTTCCATTGCGAACTGATAAACAGTCTTATAGTTATAAATCAGTTTTGGGTGAATTAGCCCATTATTGATGGTATCATCATTTCCTGGTGTCAATAAAACCTGCTTTCTGATACTACAAAGCCAAGACCAGATCGATCATTATGGAGAACTCATCAAGATAATGCCCCTCTAGGCATCCCCCCAAAATCAACTAGTCAAGCTTCCCATTTACCTCACTCTTCCCTCAAGCTTCGGAACCATGCTATTCTGAGAATGCTGACCGATATGAATAGAAAGAATAAATCTCTGACAAGCAAATGCAGCTTCCTCATCCATGGTGCACATGCAGATGCCTTTCACTTCAGCATGGCCACTACCCAGTCTGAAATTATGAGTCTTACTTTTCTGTTTACAGTGGAACACTTCAGCCAGGCATGACGTACACAAAATTAATTGATGCAGGAGTTAATGTTGGCAACATTACAAGCATTGAGTTCTTTTGGAAGGAACATTCATTTGGACATTCCCAGAATAAGTTGGGAGCAGAAATGGTGATAGATATATCTGGAAAATATGGATATGAGTAAGTACGACTTTTCTCTGCGTTTTCAAACACAGTTTAAATTTTGTGGAAGTGGTATTTGAAACCTGCATATAATTTGAAATTCGCAACTAGTATAAAAATTTGTACATCTTGAAATTTTGCAATTAAAGAAAAGAAAGATTATTTAATCAACACTATATTTGCAAAAGTGTTTACAAAATAGTAATTACTCATTAATTAAAAGATCTACCAATGTCTCTCCCCCTGCCCCAGAATCATATTAATATCCTTTTTTTTCCCCTTTACATTTTTCAGATCTACCTTCTGTAGCCAAGACATTAAGGGACCTGGTACTGCTCAGACCCTGAAACCATGCTAATCCCAGACACAGTCTTGATGGATTTATTTAATGGGACCATGAAAAATAATCTCCGTTTAGTTGGTAGTCGGACTAAACTTGGCCTTTGTAAATAAGATAGAAAAGTATGGTTATTTTTTTCTGTATAGAATATTTTGCTCATTGATAAACTTTTATATGTACCTTAAAAATAGACTGGATCCTAGGACAGAGTATAAGACTGACCTACAGGAATCTGGAAATCAATGAAGAAACAGGGCCATGCCAGGATGTCCCTGAATGAGAGGAGGAGATGCAGTAGCATTGTTGTAAGCTCCCAGGACAAAGGGAGGCTCTCTGGTTGAGTGAAGCGTGTTTTGAGTATTTCCAGGTAGAATAGTCATTGTTCTAAAATGATTTAAAAAATGTTTATTATGTCTTTAAAACTTGCTTTGACAAATTATGATGATAGTTCATGATATACAGATTATAACCCTGTGGGTTGATAATGTTTATCTACTAAGAATGAAAACTAATGGGAGTACATTAGTATTTCCAAGGTTTTCCTTGGTCTTCAGGGTATATGTGAGATAAGAGAGATTTTGGAGCATATATACAGTGTGTATCAGTGGGCAATGGGCCTGAGGATCATCAGCCCCTTCTAGAGCCCTCCTGAGGCAGGAGAAGCTCTCAGCCCTCTGGATCTTAGAGGCCATGATACAAATTATTTAGCCTGAAGGCAGCATTCATTTGTAAAGCACTTGACTAATGCTTTGTTTTCACAATAACAATATTGTTATATTTAAATGTGTCCATTGCGGTTTTTTTCTTTTATTTTGCTTCAGTTTCCTCTAACTCGGTTGTCCTCATTCCAACAAAATAGGACCACAGGCATGGAAACGCAGAACAGGCTGACAGCGACCAGAGGGGCGGGAGGAGGGGGACAATGGTGGAAAGGATGGGAAGGGGCCGGACGAAGAACACGTCTGAGTGACCCACGGGAGCGGGCAGCAGTGTGCGGGCTCACTGCGGGGGCGCGGGTGGGATGCGCGGAGGAAGGCAAAGGGGGAAATATTAGGACACCTGGAATAGAATAACAGTAAAAAATGATTTCATTTAAAAAATGAAAATGAAAGGTGGCTATTTTATTACTCTGCTCTCTCCCACTGGGCTCAGTGCTTGGGTCACAGCTCTGTGCTGTAAATATTGTGGAAAAGAAGTGTTGACAGAAACTCTGCAGAGGGTTTCTTGCTTCTCCTTGGCACCCCACAACCAATGGAAGCTTACAAAGAGAGGCTTGGCACCCCATGGGTGGACGTCAACTTGAGCTGCGGCAGAAAGCAGAGAGCAAAGTCGGGGCTCTTTGCCCTTGCGCAAGGAGGGTATAGAAGATTGATTGGTAGAAGGAGGAAAGAAGATGGGACACGTTTGGCATGACTTGGCTGAGTGTCCCTCCCTGCTGGGCACATCAGCCCGAGGCCTAGGCCAGCCAGGAGCAGGGTGGCCATGAGCGCCCCACCTGGGAGGGTCTGAGCCCTGCTGTGTGTCTGCCCTTCACCCAAAGCAAGCTGGCTACGGAGTTGATTCCAAGGGGGCTGGAGCGGACCTCACTGTGAGAGCAGCGGTCCTGGGCCTGCACTGCTCTCTTGCAGCCCAGTCTTCCTTTCGGGAAGGGCTCACCAACCGGGATGTGACATTAGGCTCTGTGGGTCCTGGCCAGTCTCCTTGCCCGGGAGGTCTCTTGGCCAACTCTTTCTAAGCTTGAAAAGAGAAATGAGAGTCAATTTCTGGGAACCCTATTTTAATAAAATACAGACGTTTTGTCCCATAGTTCCTAATATTTCTCCCCTTTTTTTGCATTTTAAGAATATTGTGAGGGTGAGAAATAGTACATGGGCTATCTGGGCAAAGGGATTCTGAAAGGTCAGGGAGAGAACTTGTTATCTGTGCATACTGTTGCTAGGACAGCTCTAAAGACAATACTTCTTTTCCTCTCTGAGTGCCCTGTATTATTGTAGCATGGTGTCTGGGGCCTGCAGATGTTCAGGAGAGGCCTGTTAGGAAGTTCTTCTGCTTCTTGAATGAACTGCCATTAACGCTGAAAAGTGACTTCCAATCCAACTAGCCATTCACTTCCTCCACTCCCCATTGCCATTGACTCCCACTCATAACTTGTCATCGTATCAACCACAAATGCCCACCTCCAAACTTGCTCATTGGAGCATCCCCCTCTTCAACAGAGCAGCCTCCTTCAGGCTCATAAGGTGACATTCTCAGAGCTCTTTGTGGCTTCTGATCCCTTAGCCTTCTACTTCCTTGAAATCCACCAACCCATTTCCTTTTATACCCTGCTTAAGTTGCCTGATTATTTAGTCCAGTAATAATGCTACTAATGCCCTGAACTCCCTATTTTGGTGGGGGGGAGGGTTTGCACCCTGTCAGGCAAAACCTCAAACTGAAGGCAGCCAGTGTTTCTCGTTCTCTAACCCAGCACCCCAACAGCTGAGTGCTATTGGGACGATGGCATCACAGGGAGGACATACAAGACTAGGAATCGGTCACTAACACTGTCCGGAAACTCTACGCGTGTCTTTGTTTTTGAATTTTGGTTTTTATACACATCTCATCCTGAATTTCCTCCTACTTTGTACAGAAAACAGAGGTCGTCAAGAGAGCAAATATCTCCTCTTTGTGATCCAAATATACCCGGCACCTTCATCTGCGTCCACTCTATTTTTTCCTTTCTACTGGGACAGCCTCCCCTTCTCCTATCCAAGACCAGTGCCTGCCTGTCCATTGGCTCTCCCCCCTTCCTCCTTTCTTGGGACTCTTACCCTATAGGGTTCATTTTCTTTCTTTTGTATATTCAAGTTCTCATTGCATCCATTTTTTAAAAGTCTAAGTCTGTCCCATTGGGAGAAAAATCATTGTCAACCTTAAATTCCCAGATGCTCTGATCTGACCTCAGAACAGCTCTCGCCAAGATTTCCCATGACTGCCAACCACTAAGCCAAATGGGAGATTTTTGTGCTTTCATTCCATCCCTCAGCAGAATTCAACACTGTCAAGTCCCTCCTGCTCTCTTTCTTTTTAAAATTAAGAAATGTTTTCTCTTTACTTTTTATTGTAGAAATTTTCAAATATTCTCAGCAGCAAGGAATACCTGTGAACCGGTTTAACTGTTCATATTTTGCCAATTCTATCTGATGAGTGCATACACAAACACACACTCCTGTTTTGTTTTGTTTGTTTTTGCTGGAGTAGTTCAAAGCAAATCCTAGACATACTACTATTTCTCTCATTTACATACTTTAGTATGTAATTCTAAACCACAAATTTGTTTAACATACAAACTACCCATTTGTTAACAATAATCATGCTTAAATGAATTCAAAGTTAACTTTAAAAAATTAACAATTCCTTAATATCATCTTACATTCTGATTGTATTTAAATTTCCCATATCATCTGACAAATGTCCTTTGGCAGTGAGTTTGTTTAACTTGGGATCCAAACCAGATCCACACATTACCTCTAATGGCCTTGTCCCTAAGCCTATTTTCATTTATAACAGTTCCCCTCTCCTTCTTCCACACCATATTGTTGAATAAACCAGATCATCTGTCCTGTAACATTTCTCACATTGAACTGTGGGATCGCCTCACATCATTTAGTGCTTTTCTCTATCGCATATATTTCTTGTGAACTAGCACATCTTTGGAGGTATTCGATGAGCCTCAGGGTCCTCTCCGCTAGGTAGTGCGGGAATGACCATCTACCTGCTGGCCTGCGGGATGGGAGTTCTCTGCACCTCCCTTACAGGTCTCAACCGCTCACCTGTCTTTTTTTTAAATGTCAAGGATCATGCATATAGTAGCTCTTTATAAACCTGAAAGGCCTGTACCAGTAAGAGCCGTAGGCAAATTAGAATATTGGGTGGTTTGGAATCTAGCTGTTTGATGGCAGGGGGAGAGGAGAAAGGGGACTTGATGAAGGTGAACCAGGTATAACCTCTGAGGGGACTGGAGCGAGGGGCACACGGTTGTTACAGACCCAGTTCCGGGAGAGGCACTGAAACCTCTGTACCAGACAGACCCGGAGCTGGAGGAGGCAGGTAATCGATGCTCCAGTGGAAGCTCAGGGAAATCCCGATACTTGGTCAAATTGTGCAACTATTTCCCTAGGCTCCTCAGATCAGAGTAAACAATAGAAATGCCCTGTTTAATAGAGCCCTCAGGTCGTGTTGACTCTGCAGCTCTCCAGAACAGAGAGCCTCAGAACAGCGTATAATTTATGCTATGGTGTTGTTTCCCAGCCTTTTAAAACCAAGCTCATGTTAGATAAACATAAAAGTCTCCTCTCCCTCCTGGGGTTTTACTCCCTCACTTGGGAAAAATCAATCTTTTTAAAATATCCTCTAGCCAGAAAGATTTTGTAAATCTTTACTCTCTGTAGATTGTTCTAATAAAAATGATAGGTGTGTTTTGTGTTTTGTTATTTTTTCCCCCAAATACATGCTGATGTTGTAATACCAGACCAGCTTTTAAAAATTTTTTACACGTGTTTCTTCAGAAGTTCTGCTCTAAATGATTTAAGTCTTATACTCAGAAGAGTGGAGTCTCCCTAGGAGCTTTTATTCCAATACGAAAGGTGATTGTTTTCTATGTTTGAGTTTTGCAAACATTTAGCCTTTACATAGCCACATATTTTTCTTTCATTTTTATTGGCTTTTTATTCATTCATTCAACAATTATTTACTGAGTTTTCCTTATGTGTCAGGCATTGTGCTAAATCATGAGGTTACACAAAAAAACAAGATCTCAAGAGGTAGTCCCTGCTCATGAGGTAGGCTCAACCCTGAAGAGGACACAGGAGAGGACACCGCCGATCACAGGCGCAGGCACGAGGATGGGAGCCGCAGAGAAGAACCAGGTTCCTTGATGGCCACTCTTACAGCCCTCGTCCTCTGCTCATTGATCTCCTGTGGAAGCAAGAGCAACAGGGAGAGACACCGGCAGGTTTTCATTTCTGAATTCTGTGGTCGCCCCATCTCTGCTATCAGTGATCCCATTTTGGAATTCAGTGTTATTTTCCGGTAACTGTGGTCCTGAGGAATGCACGTGACATTTCACTCATCCATACACACAAACATTGACCCATCAAGGATCTAGTGACTTTCCACTGCGCCCAGAGGAGCAATAATTTTCCTTGAGGGTCCCAGGAGGAGGGGGAGAGGCCCTGCCCACTAGATTTAGGATGGTGCCAGCCAGAACCCGCCCTGCCCACTCCTCCTGGGCTGTCTCTGACACAGTGCCGTGGTCCCGACTGCGTCAACGGCAGAACAGTGCCCGTTGATTACAAAGGCAGATGCAGCTACCAGACCTGCGCCCATTATTTAGGAATAACCACAGCAAACATAGCAGAGCACCTTAGGCTAGGGATGTGGGCGTGCGTGGAGGAAGACGAGAATGCCCGTTTAAAAGAGAAGGAAAACACCATTATTTCCTGGCTCCACTTAAAGAACATGTGGGCAGCGGGTGAAGCCTCCAGACGCCATTCATTTCTGTGTGACAACACTCTCGAGCTCTTTGTTTAAATAAGAACTCTGTCCAAATCATGATACCACATGCAAGTGTAAGAAAAGGGGAGGGTTAGCAATTTCCTCTGCCTTAAAAATGAAAAGGTATGAGTATTTATGGCTTCTGGAGAGCTGAAAGGAATTCCAATTTTATTCCCACAAGAAAACGTTTTCAAGCCAGCCAATGAGACTTAGACCTTTCACAGGATACGGGGCACCTCCACAGGCTCTAACATCAATCTAACGTCCAGGTGTTTGACTAACGACATCTTTACTGTGCACAATGCCATTGGCTTTTTCTCTGAATCTTCAGGGGAAAGGGCAAGATTTTCTCTGACTTATTTATAGAGGTTTCTTTTACCAGCACTTACAAAGGCCCATGGACTTTTTTTTCCTTGTTTTTTTTTCTTGTTTTAGTTTTTTTTTTAATTTATTAGGATGACATTGGTTAATAAAGTTATAGAGGTTTCAGATGTACAATTCTATAATACATCATCTGAATACTGTATTGTGTGTTCACCCTCCAAAGCCAAGTCTCCTTCCATCATCATTTATCCCCCCCACCCTCTTCTACCTCCCCCCACTCTCTTTTCCCTGTGGTAATCACCAAATTGTTGTCTGTGTCTATGAGGTGTTCTGTTTTGTTTTGGTTTTTTTGCTTACTCCCTTCCTGTTTTTCCACCCAGCTCCCCAGCCCCCTCCGCTCTGACAGCTGTCAGTCTGTTCTCTATCTATGAGTCTGTTTGTTTATTTTGTTTATTAGTTTCTACATATAAGTGAAATCACATGGTAGTTGTCCTTTTCTGACTGGATTATTTCACTTAGCATAATACTCTGCAGGGATTTTCAAAGCCAGAAATTATCCCATTGGTCATCACCAACAGGAAAAGACAAGCCTAAGGAGGCCAAAACACACAATTTGGAAAAAGAAAAAGGGCAGAAGGCAAGTGGAAAATGGTGAACCTACTATTTTGTACCAACAACGCAGAGGTGTTTTCTGAAATCGCAGGAACAGGAGTTTCTTTTTAACTTCTACAATATTTTAAACTTAATGTAGCGAAAGGGCACGGAGTCGTGAATTAGAGGATCTGAAGTCTGGTCCCGATTCCAGAAGCACCTAATGAAATGAACTCAGATAAATAACCTCTCCCCTTGAAGCTGCTGTGTGTCCACCTGTAAAACAAAGAAGTATTTGTGACTCCTGGGGTTGCTTTCCCATGTGTAAATCCGCTGGTTAATTGGGTGAGGATATGACTACCACATGAACGAATGGATAGATGTGTGAGTCAATCAATTAAAAACTCAAATCTGAATTTTCTTGTGTGCTCACAATTCTCCCCAACTATATAATGCTCTAATTAAGTATTTGTATGTTTTTTATGATGTACACTGATTGTACCTAGTCGATTTATGTTTCCTAAAGTTTGATTTGTCTTTTTCTGTGCAAAGTCTGCCTACTTGAGTTTAAAATATGGAGTCAGACAAAAGTAGGTTTACAGTTGTGAGCACATGAAACACAAAGTTTATTTTTATATTATTCACTAATTATTGTATTATTTTCTATACAAGCAATTGTAAACTTACTTTGGCTCCACACTATTTATTTTGTCGCCCTCTAGTGTAAGAATGAGCATATTGTGTTGTTCTTTGACAGACTAATCAACAAACCCCTATTCAACATCATATGCATTTTTAATGAATTAAACCTCTCTGCTATGTGAAATGAAATTTTTAGTTCTCAAGATCTCAATATCTCATTCTGGCTAACACTCTCACTGGGAACCAACCTTGAAATTTAATAATCGCAACATTTATAAAGGTAGAATATCATTTTTTAAAACCTTCTCCTGAATATTGATTGCTGCTCTTGGAGTAAAGTGCACATTGGGCTAAATAAAACACAAAAGATATTTCATTGTGTTCACCAAATGCCTGAATTCCAATCAATAAGAAAGAGAAAGCTCCGGGGCCCTGGACTGCTTGCTGGTTGACTGTGTAAGTCCCTCAGCACCTGTTCCGGGGGGCAAGGGGCTGTACCTGTGGAACAGGGAAGGTGAGCACCAACTGTCCTGAAAGCACCCTGGCCTCACAGAATATCCAGGGCAGGGGAGCAGAAAGACACACACTGGGATGCTCCTCAGGCATCTGTCATCAGGTTATATAAGAACTCACAGGTCTTACTCACTGGCGTCTGTTTCGATGTAATTGCTGTTGCTGTTGTAATCAATGAGGATATTTCTGTCCAGAGGTAGAACTTTCCATGTGGTTGAACAGCAACCAACAGGGTGTGAGGAAATGTTTAAGCTATGTCTACAAACCAATTGACTATAATTAATTAGTCAGTTTTGTTTTGAAAAAGTGACAAAAGCGTTTTGGTCAAGCAACAAAATTGTTTTTTCTAAACAGAATTTCACCAGTTATTGATTTTAATTTTAACAGCTCAATATACCAATTCATCCAAAATATCACATTGGGTGTATAGAGAGTGATATGAGTAAACAGAATGCTAGAAAGAGATATGGTAACTCGAATGTCACAGAGTTAAATAATTCCCTTGATTAGTATTTTATAGGGCAACGTTTGATATAAATTCCTATAACAACTCTCCATATTAAATTTAGATCACTCCTCACAGCAAAAGAACAATAGACAGTTCTATGAATGCTGATTTAAAAATTAGATGCATTTCCATTCTTACATAACTATGGAAAATTGCATGGCTAATGAATCTTTGAGGTGCTGATACTTCTTGCACTGACTGAGGCAAAACTCTGCCATGTTATTATAGGAACTCCTGTTGTTCATGCCATCGACAACAGGCTGGGCTCCCACACTGCTGGGCATGCTAGAAAGAAGATAAACGGGGCCCGTATGTGAATCATAGGTTGGTAAAGAGAGTGACAGATGTCAATGACACAGAGTAACCTTGGCCGCCATGTTGGCAGGAAGCCCCTAGGCTGCCACAGTTTGCTCTCATTTTTCTCATCAACTTCTTTTTATTGAAGGACAGCGTACATATAAGAAAGGACACAAATCGTAAATGTTCAGCGCAATGTATTGTTTTCAAAGTCAACACACCCATGTAAATTTTTTAAAAAGTAGTAATGGCATCACATTAATCTCCTTTGTAGTTTCTCAGTCTTTACTCAAAGGTAACTGCTATCTGATTTCTTTTACTGTAAGGTAGTTTTGCTGGTTTTTTAAAAACCTGACATAAATGGAACCATAAACTATTTATTCATGCTTAGTTCATCCAACATTATGTCTAGAAGATTGTTGCAAATTGTAACAGCTTGATTATTTTCATTCCTGTATACAATTCTTTTGCATGACAACTTGTATATTTATCCTGTAGTGGATGGACACGACATTGTTTCTAGTTCTCTTTATAGAAATATTCCAGCTAACATAGGCAAAGAGAACGATACAATTAGAATACCATTATTTTCATGCCCCCCCATTAAAGCATCTAGGCGATGATTATCAATGGCTGCTAAAATAACAAAAAGAGAGGCAACCAGATACCTGGGAATCAGGTTAGGATGCACTACCTGGCAGTGGTGCATAGGGGCCCTGAGCAGCAGCCTTGGCAGATGGCGTCTAGGTGTTCGGCTCAGGAGGATCCCCACTTCCCTCAGTAGGTTTTATCACTGTTCCTCAAACTTGTGTGTATGCCTGGGCATCAGAAGCTGTGTTTTCAGAGACCAAACCATAAACATTGTTCCTGAGCATAGGATCCAAACTGTCTCCGTTGAAAACCATTTTATCAAGTTCCACAGGTATTTCTGATGTTTCAGTCAGGCATGGAAAACACTGGTTTCTGTCACAGTCCCGAAAGCCTCACAGAGTCTCCTGCATGGAGCTAGCCATGGGCAGGTGAAGCACTGAGGTTTTTAGAGAATCCGTCAAAAGGATAGTATTGTCAGTCATTCCTCCACCACATTCTGGCACCTTAAATTCCACCAACAGCACTTTAAGTGTTTAGCTTTTCACTGTCAACACAACTAACTGAAGGTGGAAATTGAAAAAATACATGGCCAATGGGATGCCACGTTTCACTCCCAACCCATATGCTTGACCAGGAACCGATCACCATCCTCTCCCCCACTGAAATCGTAGGTGGCCTCAAACTCCTTCACACTCTACTAACCCAAGAAGTCACTACCTGCTCATTATTGTTGACACACAAATCAAGAACAATTTGTCATCTTTGCTCAAGGCATGACCATGATCACCCATGCACTTCAAGCAGGCAGACGCATGCCATTTATTTGCACCTACTGAACATGCATGGGGGATGAGAGTAGAAGGTGGTAAAGGGGGAGAAATCACAGACACGTACACATCACATGTCTGCAGCTGGTAGTGGCAACGTGCTTCTTGCTTCCACAAGAATCTATAGAATTGACCAGGCCCAAGTCCCAGGCTGGGTGTCAGCCATCCAAAGGAGGAAATCCAGACATGGTCCTAGCCCCACGGAGTTCCCTGTTCCACATTCTCAGAGACGGTTCCGTCATGGGCTGAGTTCATATGAGGTTTGGCACTTTGGGGGGAATAAAGGGCTGGAGCAATTTCGTTCACATACATTGAACAAATGTGAAATGTAACATTGGCTGTGATTTCCACTGAACTCTTCTCTCCCCCTTGATAACCATACCGTGTTCGGGGCGGATGGAACCATTTCTTTGGCAAGCATCTGACCTCACAGGAGCACTTCTCCTCGGATTCTCACACCACTGGTGGGTTTATTCTTTAATTGCCTGCATTAATTTGCATAATTTCTGGTTACTTCTGTGCTTGTTGTGTTCTCAATTTCACTAAAAAGGATCAGCGGCTCAAAAGTGGTTTGCTGAGCTGGAAAATCGGAGGTGACGATAGTTGCGAAACTCATAGTACAGAATAACATAATAAACTTAAAACCAGCTCTGGGTCAAACGACTCTGGAAGGATGAGAAGAACAAATTGAACAGCACAACATCTTCCATTTTCTGTCAGGTCCCCCGTACACAAACATTTCTCCAAAAGTGGCATAAAGTTTTTGACATTCTCATGACATTTTTAAGCAGAATAGAGTGACCTCTTTGCTAAGCATATTGAGTATTTTTTTAAACAAGCAAAAAATAATACTTCCACATACAAGGTTGATTAATAGGGGATGAGCTTAAGAACACAAAGGAGCTGCGTTCCTTGTAGCAAAGACAGGTGCACCTCACAATGTCACAGAAGAGCTTATAAAACCAGTGACAAATATTTCTGAAAGAACACAAATCAAGTATTGGTGAAATTCCTTTTATCAGATGGAATCATCGGATATTGCACCGTATTGTTTGGGAGGAAAATTACCCTTTTCTCTGGCCACCACGTGCTCGACTAGGACCCCAGTCACAAAAGAGTGACAAGAGGAAAGCACGCACATTTATTTAAAATAAAGTCCATGTGACTCTGGAGACGTCATAAGAAAATGAAGGCCAAAAGAAACAGTTAAACCTGAGCGGCTTCAGGCCAGATTTGATGAGCGTGGAGAGCCATGGAAAGATACAACTTACAGAGTCGGCACGAAATGGAGGAACCCAGGGAGGAACTTACCTGTGCCCGCTGGTCCAGATTTCCGTGTCCCTTTCTTGGGAACGGGGAGGGCCCCTCTCGCTTGAGGGTGTTACGGCCTGCTCAGGGGAAGGTCAGGAAGTCTTTCCTGCGCCTGCCATCCCTCGGATTCCTTCAGCTTGAAATGCATAACATGACAAGGTTGCCATGTTTGGGGACAGCATGTCGTGAACGCCATCAGTATCAATAACACACCTGTGGAATTGCTACCACGTATGCGCGCGGCACGCCCGCAGCGGAAAGTGAGGGGACATCCACATGGACCTCAGGGTGTGGCAGGCGTTCGATGACTCCCCGCCCTCGTTGCCAAAAGCCCACCCTGCAGGAGGAAAGGTTTCCATCCTGCTAAATGATGGATTGGTGTGTAAACCACAAGACGAAGGGGAAAAGGTGTACTGGGACCAGAATGGACAGACATCATGCGCTGTGTTTGCAGCAAACGGTGTCGACCTAACAGGAAAGTGGATGCGTGGCTGAATTCACCAGGTGCAGCTGGTCAACCAAGTGACTTCTGGCCCGACTCGGTGCTGAAGGGGTGGTGACGTTTCAGGCGCGCCAGTGCCATGGCCAGGGAAGGCGGGTGGAGCGCGCTGCGTGGAGAGATGAGCTGGAGTTCTGAGGGGCGCGGCTGGGGTGGGGAGGGGGGGGTGTGTCCACCTGAAGGGGACGGAGGCATTTTCAATACCTCTTTTCACGCCCCCGTGATATCTATTCCAGCATCTCAGGTGAGGTGCCTCAGCCATGTATTCATTTTCTCGACTAGCCCAAAATGCTCGCTTTTAGGATAAAATACAATTTTTAATGCTGATGATATGTGTTTAGAATTTCTAAGAAGAGCAGACTGTGGTGAAAAACTCCCTGATCTCCAAGGGCTTAGTCGTTCCTGTCACTTGATAATTGTCCCTGTCACCTGCTCTATTCCCTCTCCTGCACCAAATAGGTACATTCTTCAGAGTAAAGAAGAAGCATCCTTAGCATCCTTAGCTTAACATGTTTAGAATTGCTGGGTTCTCAGATATTCTTTCTTCTCTCTGTAAAACATACCAACTGACATCTACACACAGTGACTCGATACATCCCTGTTCCCCTGAGTGGCTTTAAAGATGCTTTGCCAACTGTGCTTGTTCAAAGAGGTAAGCAATAGAATTGAGCATGGTACCATTATCATTATGAATGATTACACTGTATCATTCTGATCGGTTATAGGAAAGTACACACCAGAATCTCTTGAGAAACTTTTAAAATCCTAACATCCAGACCTCCCTCCAGCCCAGTGACCTCATTTGCCCAGAAAGTGGGTCCCAAGCAACATTGTTCTCTTTAAGATCTCCAAGTGATTCCAACGTGCGGTCAAGGTTGAGCCACACAGGTCAGTCACAAAGCGATCGTAGGGAACAAAAGAAAGAGTTTGGCACAAATTATTAGCTTAGATATCTTTTCTTTCTCTTTTATTTTACCCCAGCTTACAACAGTCAAGCTACCTTCACTGATTCTGAGGAATTTTACCTCTTTTTTAGAGGCATGGGAAGTCTTGTGATTACACTTTGGGGTTCTAGGGTGTGGCCTAGCTTTTGGTGACTGCAGCTGGATTTTGAGACATTGTGAAGGAAGGCCCCTTCTCTCTGCTTACCCCACCCCAGGGAGTCCTGAATGTGGAGACATATTCAGACACCTCACCGCCAGCTAAACAGACAAAGAATACTTAAAAGACTGAGGAAAAAATAGCACAAGGATGCTGGGCTGAAGGAGACTCTCAGAGGACGACGTTTTTGCCCAGGAGGGGATGCCTGTACAAATACACACTTAATGCCCGTATAGCTGATTGATCATTGGTGACAGAGGGTCGCCTGTGTTGCCAGGTGTGGGGAGGAAGGGGATGAAGCTTCTGTGTGTGCCAGGTGTGGGGAGGCAGGCGATGTTCTGTGTTTCCAGGTGTAGGGAGGAAGGCGATGATGCTTCTTCTTGAGTAAAAAGGACGGGAGAACAAGCTGAGAGACTGTGGGCCCTGTGTCCCAGGATCGTGGGGCAATTCGACTGCTCTGCTGAGCATCGTTCTTGGAATCTTGTCACCGCCGATTCTCTGGGATCTTTCTGGGAGGGCAAAGGAACAACTCTTGGTGTATCTGCAACTCCTCATCTCTCAGACTTCCAAACGCCGCGTCATGTACTCATTCAACAACTGCTTGTGTGCGGTGGGAGCCAGCGTGGGCGTGTTTCGAGAACAGCAGGGGGACCAGTGTGGCCAGAGCCAGAGTGCCAGGCGGACAGTGAGGGGACATGACGTCAGTGAGCAAAGGGACCAGCTTGTAAGACGTGCGTGGTAAGGCACTTGGAACTCATTCCAAGGCGTTGGGAAACCAGAGGGGGGTTGTGAGCATTTCCTGTAAGTTAATTTTCTAATAGAATAGCTTTACCCTTAACTTTTGCAGAGACGTAGGCCACAGATACATCCGCGTTTTTGTAACTAGGCTCACCATTAACAGACTGCTAATGTAAACCTGGTGAAGTGATCTTGTGTGTGGGTTTTTTCCCCCTTTAAATTCCCCTTGGGTATTTTATTTAACAAGGCAGTTTTTCTGAAGAACGACTTCCTTGTAACATCTGTGCAAGTAAATGTCTCTTTTCTTTCCTCAACGCATTTGTTTCTGAATCCCTCCTCCATACCACCCATAGTGCTTTGCAGGAAACCTGCGTTCGGGAGGAACAGGTTCTAGGGACCTGCTTTCCCTCCTGTGAGCACCCGTGACTGGTGGGCACCAGGGCTGAGCAAATGGTGACCAGGGTGGGGCTGTCCTGAGGTGTGACATGCAAATGAAGGACGGGTTTTGGTGCCAAGTCCAAGCAGGCCGCCTGTGGTACTTGAGTGCCTTCTGCACACTGGCCCAGTGGGTAACTTGAGCATCACAGAAATGGCGTCAGGGGACCCAGCAGCACTGGGGAAGCCTACTCTTGACCTCCCAGGCTGCCTGGGAATCCCAGCTCCCATAGGCATGATCAATAGCAATGGTTCTATTGGAGAGCTCTACCAAATCAGGAATTTTAGGTACTTTAGGAACAGCAGCTATAAAGGAATTTTTTCCCCTTTTATAGAAGAGCTTCCTTTAAGCTATTAGGTTTATGTACAAATATTATTTCTTCAGAAGTATTCTTAAGTACTGCCCAAACCATTAGAGATGTTTGTAATCCAATAGGAGATTTTTTTTTTTTTACTTTAACTTTTAATGGACTTTAGGGGAAAATCAGTGAATAATAAAACACTAAAATACTCTAAACTGCATTTCTACTGGGAAATAAATGGCACTCTGGAGGCCTGAGTAAATCATTACAGCTAATAAAATTGCCCGATATTGCCTCCAGTGAATTTGCACCAGGAAGATTGAATTTGTACAGATTTATGCACTCAAATAAGGTCAGTCTATCTAAAAGAATGCTGTTTATCCAGCATTTGGTCAACATAAATTTACCCACCTGCAATGGGTTCCCTTTGCAGCTTCCCCGTGAGGCTGGAGAATGGAGCGCTCTCGCTGCCGGTGATACTTACGTGATACTTGTTACTGCCAGTCATAGAGGGCGCCCAGGACTCACTCCCGGGCCGGCCAGTGGGAAGGTCTGTGTCTTCTGTCTTGGCGGGCTTTTTTAGTTCCTTGCCAAAATGATATCTCATTTTAATGTGCATTTTTATGTTATTTTATTATTATAGTTTATACATGCTGTATTCTAGATGTAATTTTCACTGTACATTATTATCCTTTATATATGATTTTAATTTCTGACTATCCTGTTTGTGTGCTTTACCTATATTATCCGTATGGGTTGTCTTTTCCTTATTGATTTGTAAACACTCTTTGCATATCAAAAATATTAATTTTTTTTGTCTGACATATAGATTGCAAATATTTTCCCCAGGTTGTGGTTTATATTTTGCCTTTGTTTTTATGCTGTGGAAGTGCTGTTAATTTTTAGGCACTGTCAGATCTGGTGTAAGGAAGGAGGTTTGATGACACCTTTATATTAGATTATATTTCTATGACATTTAGATCCCATGCTATATTCTCTACTCTGTTCTATTTATTTGTCACTATTCACATTTTTTGGGTCAGGTGATTCTTTATTTGGGGCCAGATTATTGCCACGGCTGAGAGTGGGGGGCTGTTTTGTGCATCGTAAGATGTCTAACAGCATCCCTTACTTCTCTCCGCCAGATGCCAGCATAGCCCATCCCTCCGTAACAACCAAAGATGTCTTCAGACGTTGCCAAAGGCCTCTGAGGGGCAAAATGCCCAGGGGGAGCGCCTGGCCCATTTCATTGCCAGTACCTCATTATTTCAATGACTGTGGTTTTATAGTATATTTTAGTATCAGCTAGGGCAAGTTGCCCTCTTTTTGAATGAATTTTCATGTTTAGACTTCCAGAAATTAGAATAATATGGTGAATTGTGGAAAAAAATCCTAATGTAAATAATTATATATCAATGAAGTAGTTACATAAAAAAAATGGTCAGGACTTTATTGGATTTGCATTTAATTTAAATATAAACTGATAAGAACTGACACCCTTTATGATTCGCAGCTCTCCTCTTCAAAATCTGTCTCTATTGAGTTGAGTGTTTTTATGAATCCATTAGGAGAGTCTGGTAGTTTTCTTTGTAAAGGCAGAGTGGCAGTCTTGCTTGGCGGTTAAGGTCGTGAACTTTGGTTTAAATCCAGACTCTGCGGTATTCTGTGAATGACCTTGGGAGCCATTAAACTTTTCAGAAGCTCAGGTTTTTCAATTACAAAATAGTTATAATAATTAAAAAGCCTGCCCATATTTTGTTTTGAGAATTAAGTAATAATGCAAAATAAAAAATTCTCTCACTCTTAGCAGGTATTTATTATTAGTTACTATTGAGAGTCCTAGGAATTTTCTGTCTTATTGGGGTTTTGTTGTTGTTGTTTTTCTTTAAGATGATACTTTAATAGTAAGTGAGTATAAAATGATTCATTATGGTTCACCGTTTTTATGAGTAGACTCTCTTCTATAATGATACTGTTTCCAGAGAAGGGAATCTGTTGATTTTTGCATATAAATTTTACAGTTGAACCACCTTACAGAATTTTCTTATTGTTTTTATGGTTTTTCATAAATACAGTGATAGCATCTGGAAATAAGGGAACATCGCCTCCTTCTTCCCAGCTGGCCGACTGTTTGTTATTGAATTGCTGCATTATTTAGCACTTTCGGAACAATTTAAATTATAATAAATAACAAGTACCCTTCTTTCATTTGGTGTAAATGAAAATGCTTCTAGTTTTGCACCATTAAACATTGGTTCCTGAGAAGTATTATTATTATTATTATGTTGGGGATTAGCTTTCTATTCTCACTTTTTCAAGTGCTTTAAATGGGATGTTGTTACTCAATGTGTACCAAAGGTTCAGTCATGCAAGATGAGTAAGTCTGGGAGATCTCTGTACAACATTGTGCCCATAGATAACCAACCATCTGTACTATACACTTACAAGTCTGTTAAGAGGGTAGCTCTCATGTTAAGTGTTCTTACCACAATAAAATAAAAAAAAAAATTATATTAAAAAAATAAACATTGAATGAAAGGATAGACAAAGAGACCAATGGAACAAAAGACACAGATCCATAGAAACACAGAAACGATACGTTATGGAACTGGCAGGTGCAGACTAGTGGGAACAGATTGTACTTTTCAACAAATACCGCATGGACGGACAACCGTGCTCAGACAATCGGTCATACACATGGAAACGGATGTCCTGCATCATGCTGTGCTTTCAGAAAGCGAATTCCGGGTGGATTAAAAATTCAAATGGAAAAGGGAGAACTATAAAACAATTAGAAGACAGTGTCAAATATCTTTATAACTTCTCAGTTGAGAAAGATTTCTTTTAAAAGATATAAACATATATATAAACATATATATAAAATATACAAACATATATATATGGGGGTGTGTGTGTATATATACCATAAGGAAAAGTATATATTCAATTATATTAAAATTAAGAATTTCAGTTCATGAAAAAAAAACAAAAGGAAAGCAAAACTCCCAGTTTCACAACTGGGAGAATATATTGCAACACATACAACTGACAAGTTATTTATATCCAGAATATGTAAAAGATGCTTTCAAATAAGAAACAAAAATAACCCAGTAAAAAAAATTGTCAAGAGATACTTAACAGAGGGGGGAAAAACCTAAATAAACAAAGAAGTACCATGTCATCAATAATCAAGGAAATGCTCATTTTAACTGCTAGATTGTTTCACTGCCAGCAGATTGGCCAAAATGTAAATGTGTGATAACATCAAACTATTGTGAGGTGTGGAGCAACCAGGAAGGTTAGACAGTGCTGAGGGAAATATAAATTGGAACAGTCACTTTGGAAATAATTTGACACTATCTGATAAAGACTAAGAATGAAAGGCCTGACATTCTATCAAGTTCACTTTTAGATATACCATCTCAAGAAACTGGCACAATTGTACAGGGTCATGTATAAGAATATCCATAGCAACAATTTTTGTAATACCAAAACTACGTACAATCCAAATGTCAATAAGCAGCAAAATGGATAAATTCATTGTGGTATAATCATTCAATAAAATACTATACGGTGATGAAAGTTGAAGCAAAGCTACACACAATGTAGATAAACTCCAGAAACAAAATGTTGAGTGAAAAAATAAAGCACAGAAGAATGCATATAGTATGAATGTATTGATAGAAAGTCCAAAATATGCAAAGCAAAGCAGTATATTTTTAGGGTCACAAACACATATTGTGTTTCAAACACACAAAGTGTAAAGGAAACCAGTGGAGTGATAACCAAGTTTTGATTCCTGGCCACCTCTGATCGGGAGGGAAGAGCGTAGAGCAGAGCGGGGTCATGCAGGGGGTTAGTCCTCTTGCTTCGGCTGAGTGGTGGATAGAAGTGTGGTTGCTCATACACACATCCACGAAGTTCTTATTTATAGCCCGTGGTGGACCAGGGGAGAGAGCAATGCACAGAAAGACATTCTGCCCTCTGGAGCTTATTCCCGGTGATTGATAGACAACAAACAGAATCAATTAACTATGTTCGTTATATAGTGATAAATGCCAGTTCTCAAAAATGCAGCATAGAGAAGGGGGAGTATTGAGCAAAGGAATAACGGTCACTTTATCATGATTCTTTAAACCATACTCCTATTTTATGAGAATTGTTTTTGTGACAATTCAACATTAATTTTCTGAGAGATTATTTAAAGATTAAAGTGAGTCCTTCTCTCTGCTTTTTTCCTCATGGATTTATAGGGGGGGAAATAGGTGAACGTACAATTCAAGTGTTTCAATTACTAAATAAGATTGGAACGCGAGTCTAAATAGCAAAGGCCACGTCCTCAGGGATTCCATGCTGTGTTTTCTAAATTGCGGCCGGGGGGTGCTGTGCAGAACTCACCTTTGTGACATGGCCCAGCTCAGTCTGTGGCTGTGACTGAAAGGTTAACTTGACGCTCACACGCCCAAATGCCTTGAAAAATCAGGGCTCTGGTTCTTAGAAGTTTCTGTTCTCTGATGCCTTCACTGAGCTGTGAGATAATGAGAGCTCATTAAAATGCCAGGGCAAGATTTTACACGCAGCTGGTGTGACTAGGCCCCTTGTGCAAGACAACTTTCTCTTCCTTCCTCCGTAACTAATCTGATTTTATCAGAACTAGTTCCGTGCCTCGTGTTGTGTCGATACAAGCAGATCACGCACCCAACCTCCTGGTCCTTCATTTTACACAAAGGTCTCTGCCCTTCCATTCGTCTTGTTTTCTTTTTTGGCACCTGCTGTCTTAGCACTGAATCATCTTTTTCAGGGACACATATTCAGGACTCCGCGGCACCGATTCTTTCTTCGTCATGTACCCCCAGGGCCTGCTCCTGCTGCGTGGTGCACGTGAGCTGGGCCACCAGGCAGACAACGAGTAATACTTAATGGCCAGTTCTCCTCTCGAGACCTTTTCTGATGCCATTTTTTCCTAGGTGGGATTTTCCGGGTTGGCTCTCAGCTCCCTCTCTTGTCAGCCGGTAGCCTGTGACTTACTGTGGCCTTCCTGCTTTCCTTTGTTATTATTGTTATTTGTTATATATTATTATTGTACGTAGTTTTGGTATTACAAAAATTGTTGCTATGGATATTCTTATACATGACCCTGTACAATTGTGCCAGTTTCTTGAGATGGTATATCTAACAGTGAACTGTGGCCCTCCGGCTGGCTTGCCTTTTCTTCCACCTTATTGTTGAGAGAGGTGAATTGGCCAGGCGTACGTTGTTCTGCATCATAGTGACAGCCATTTTTCTAGAATGACTGGATTTTGTTGGGCTAGCCGTGAAGAATTATCTTGAACTTTGTGTTTCTGAATGTGCTGTGGGTTATACAAGCAGTTCATAGATAAAAATATGTGGGCAGGTAATTTTTAGTGTGTGTTGGGCAGGTCCCTCTGAGAGACTTTGTGGGAACGGAGCCCGTTCAACCGCAAGCATGCGTGTTCTAAGAGGCAGACTAAAATAGGAGCACTTTAAAATGGTGATGCATTCAAGCATCGATTATCCAGCCTTAGGGATACATTTTATGTGTGAATTTATGGCTTTCCCTTACCAGTTGCTGATAAAAGAGTTTTGATGGTTAAAATTGGAAACCTACTCTTGGAAACTTTTTTCATGTCCTTTTTTTTTTTTATGGAATGACAGGCAAAAGGAAACATTTATCTACAAAATCCATTTATACTCTAGCATGATACATGGACCCTCCCAGTGAGTTGGGAAAATATGCCCTATTTAATTAGATATTACACATACTTCTTTAAGTAGATGAACATTACATACCTAGGTATCTATGTTTAAATTAAATTGAAAAATATTGTAGCTCTGAGTTACCAGAGTACAACTGCAGCATCATAAATAAAAGGCATTACAAGTTTAACTTTATTTTGATTAGATAAAACACATAGGCATTAAATACAAAAATAATAAGCATCTTATTTGAAAGCTGCTCTTATTATCATTAGAGGAGCAGCTGCTAGTATCTTCCTGAGAGGAGAGATCTTTCCAGAATCATGGCTCATGGATAATTATGTGGAAGGTATTCCAGAATGAGCTCCATGTTTATCCAGGGTGTGATTCGAGGATCTCTCTCTGCCCAGTGCTCCATGATGTTAAAACAAAGTTTGTTTCTACATCTTGGCTACTGTGAATAATGCTGCAATGAACTTGAGAGTGTTAACTCCCTGAGATCCTGATTTCAATTCTTTGGGATAAATACCCAGAAATGAAATTACTGAATCATATGGTAGTGTCATTTTTAATTTTTTGAAGACTCTCCATATGGTTTTCCACAGCAGCTGCATCATTTTGTATTTGCACCTATGTTAAGAACACAAACATTTTTTTCTAAGTGGTTATATCTTATCACACTCCCACCAGGAGTGTGTTTTCCAGTTTCTCTACATTCTTATCAACACCTGGTTGTCAGTCTTTTAAATTTTAGCCAATGTAATGGGTATAGTGGTACCTTACTGTGGTCTTAATTTGCATTTCTCTCATTATGCTTATATGTTTAAGAATATAAAGGAAATTTTGTCATAATGAATGAACACAGAGGAAATATCAACACAGCAATAAAAAAAACTATAAAAAGAATCCATTGGAAATTCTAGCATGAAAACATAAAATATATGAAATTTTAAATGCCATACATGGGCTTAATAGATGATTGATGATGAGAGAAGAACTTCAAAATAGATCAATAGAAAGTATCCCATCTTGAGAACAGAGAAAAAGATTTTACAAGAATGGAATCTCAAGGACAATATCAAAAATTCTAGCATATTTATCATAATTTGAGTCAGAAGAAGAGGAGAGAGAGGGTGCAGAACAAATGCTTGAAGAAATCATGACTGAAAAATTCTCAAATTTGTTGAAAGACAGAAATTCACAGATTCAGCAAGCTCAGCAAACTGCAGTAAGGATAAATGCTAGGAAAATTACACCTGGGCACAAGGTAATCAAACTGCTGAAAGCCAAAGGTGAAGAGAAACTGTTGAAAGCAGCCAGAAGAAACACAACGTATTAGGTATGATTTAAATGATGACTCATTTCTCATCAGAAACCATGAAGAAAGCAGAATGTCACTTCTCATTAGAATACAGGAAAAAGAGGCCTCAAGCCAGGGATCTATATCCAGTAAAACATCCTTCAGGAATGAAGTAAAAAGAAAACAGAAACACTAACTCTAAAAGATATATGCACCTCCATGTTCATTGCAGCATTAGTTACGGTAGCAAAGATGTGAAACCAAGCTGCCCATCGATGGATGAAAGGATAAAGAAATGTGATACCCAGGGGTGGGAAAAAGGAGGTTTACCAACTGTAATACAAATAAATGAAACAATGATTAATAAATAATAATACAAGAATAAACTCTGTTCCAGTACTCACAACTGTAAACCTACTTTTGCCTACCCCTGTATATATCTCGGAATACTATTCGGCTATAAAAAAAGAATAAAATCTTGCCATTAGCAACAACATGGATGGACTTCGAGGACAGTATGCTGAATGATATGTCAGACAGAGAAAGACAAATGCCATATGATGTCCCTTACATATGGGATCAAAAGCAAACTAAAAAACCCAACCACAAAATCCAAGCTCGAAGACACAGAGAACAGATGGGCAGTTGCCAGAGGCGGGGGTGGAGGGAGGGCAGGGTGGCCAAGAGACACAAACTTCCAGTTATAAAACAAATCATGTGGCTGTCGTGCACAGCAAGATGATTCGAGTTAATAACACTATATTGCATATTTCAAAGTTGCTATGAGAGTAGATCTTAAAAATCCTCATCATGAGGGGAAAAAACTTCATACCTATGCATGGGGACAGGTGTTGATTAGACTTATCGTGACGATCGTTTTGCAAAGTATACAAATATTGAGTCATTGTATTGTATATCTAATGCCATGTGTCAATTATACCTCAATTTTTAAAAAAAAGATAAAGAAAAAGCTCTAAGAAGAATAATGCACCACTATGAATGTAAAATTAGGTACATTCTATATACATAAGAGTCCTGAAATGTAAGCTCCTTTGTAAATCTGGTTTGTGCTGATTCCTGCTAGAATTCTCAATGCAGGGAAACTGCAGTTTCTCCTTTTTCAAAGACACAATACTAGTCCTTAACATACAAGCCTTCTGCCTTGACTAGGGCTTAGTAACCATATTTCTATCCCTCATTCTATTTCTCTTCCTAATTGCCATTTCTAAGTCTGAATTAACTAAGAGTTGCAAGACATAGAAGTCTCCTGGGTAAATCTTTTAATATGGGAAGTCTTGTATGCATGGCCTGAGGCAGGAAAAACTATCTTCATGCTTATTTTTTTTTAATCTAGAAGATTCTTTTACCCTAATCCAAAACACTTTTCTTAGCAGCCTGTCCGGCTTGGAGTTCTTTCTCCCTTTTCCTGCCATCCCCAGTCCAGGCTCTGGCCACTTTCCTGAGCTCCTGTTAGCAAGTCTCCTTGTGCTTCTGCTTGTAAAGAATGGGCATGGTAGGAAGACTTCAGAATTTCAAGTCAGAGGATCTGGTTAAGTCCTGACTTCCTACTTACTAGCCATGTTGTCTTGGATAAATCAGTACTCTGGCCTCATCAACTTGTAGCTGAAATGGGATAAAGATATTGTATTTTCATACAGAAAACTGTATGAAAAAGCATGCTGGAAAATAAAAGACTATGTATTTTTAAAAGAGTAAACCGAAATAAATCCATTTCAGCCCAAAGACAGCAAAGAGCATGTGTGACCACAACCCTGCGCTACAAGATATGCCAAAGGCTATAGGAAATGATACCAGAGGGGAACTTGGAATGGAGCATATCGGACGTGGTAAATATGTGGGCAAGCAGATTATTTTTTTATTCCTAATTTTTTTTTTAAAAAATTGTGACTTGATTTTAACATTTTCTTGTGGGATGTATAATGTTACATAGATGTAATAGATATAATAATTATAGCATAAATGATGGTGAGCATAGAAAATGAACCACTACAGTTGCAAAGTTCTTAACATTTTATGTGGAGGGGTATAATGTTAAGTCAAAGTAAACTATGAAAAGTTAAATACCTATATATACACATATATGCATATATGTATCTTCCTAGAGCAACCACTGAAATCATAATGCACAGAGGTATAGTTAAAAAACCAACAGAGAGCCCTGACTGGTGTGGCTCAGTGGGTTGGGCATCACCCGCAAACCAAAAGGCCACCATTTTGATTCCTGGTCAAGGAACATGCCAGGTGCCCGGATGTCTCTTTCACACATCGTTGTTTCTCTTCCTCTCATTCTCCCTCGCTTCCCCTCTCTCCAAAAATAAATAAATAAGAATTTTTAAAAAAACAATAGAGAAAAATAAGAAAGTAGAAATTATAATCAATGAATTTACAACACATAATCAGAAATAGCCACAGCAAAACCCAAGGGAGGGGCATGGGACATAGTCTAAAGCAGGGGGCATGTGGCAGGGGATTCCTAGCTCCACCAGCAATGGGTCACGCAGCTGCCTTCCTCGGTGCTCTGCCCCGCAGTCAGGGGGTGTGGGAGCTTTTCCCAGGACCTGAGAATCAGAAGTCTAATTATTCATCTAGACAGATATAAAAACATCGATAGTGTTGACAGAGATAGAGAAGATTTTCCCATTGGAGAACGGCGGGGAGGGGCCGGGGGAGCAGGGAGAGCACAAGGCTGGGGCAGGGGCTGGGGCTGGGGCTGGGGCCAGGCAGGGCCGGGCCTGGCTCAGGGCTCACTCGCTGGGGCTCTGGCCCTGGGCAAAATATTTCCCTCTCTCAGCCTTGGTCTCTCCAGTTGCGATAAAATATTAAATATTACTTCTTAGATTTATTCCTTAAAAATATCTGGAATGAGATGAGGCTATTTCTAAATTAATTATTTTGTTAGTTGTTTTAAGAAATTTCCTTCCAGAACTAATCCTGTAAGATTCTATTTTTTTTATTTTGCTTATGGCATTCTCGTTTGATCATAGACTCCCCACCTTACAAAGTTCTAGGTGAATATCTGTATGTTTTCATGTGAAATAGCTTTTTACTGACATATAGTAACGGTATAGATTCAAAAGCCTTTTGATTTCTTTTGTATGGTCTTTTATCACACACATAAAATAATAAGAACCTTTTTCATTTCCTTTCAATAGATTTAGTTGAAGCGCCCTCTAGTGGAAGAATCTGCACATAGCACTACAACAGTTAAAATGCCTACAGATTTGATAGCCCACGACACTGTATTTTATACATTAAATATATGTATACCTACATTACAATAAAATTGTGACTATTCAAGTTCCCACTTAGGTTAAATTTCTCGTTGGGATTCAACATTAAAATATATGACACCACATATATAGGATTATAACATTTAAATTTTTTCTATCCCAAGTATTTACTTTATTACAATTATTAGATTAACCACATGCATGAGATGTATAAAATAGAGAAAAATTTTATTTTACCCCCAAAATGTATTATAAGAGGAGACACTTGGGTCCTGAATGATTTCCTAGATAACGCCTGCATTTTTTCAGGTGAAAGGGGCAAACACAACCGAGTGGAGAGCGGAGAAAGTTCACCAAGGAAGATAAAGTGAGGTCCTGCAGGTGGCAGGGGACCTGATGGGGCATCTTTCCTGTGTGCTCTTTGGGTGACTGTCTCCAGATCTCACGGACACTGCAGGCCCTGCCCTCCAGAGTTGGTTCTAAACCAAATTTGTTAACTGTGATGATTAATTAGGACACGTCTCTCCTGACTGAGTGCTGGCTTGCCCCTTAATTGAACAAAATAGTATTGTGAATGACAGCTATTTTCAAGCTCCATTCAAAAGCCAGTTGGGCTCCATTTGCTAGTTAGTTCTGCTTTTAAAAAATATTACTATATCTAAGGCAATATCATTAAGCAATTAATCAGGTCTTCAAACTGAACTCCATCCATTTTAAGTTTCACTTTTAATAAATTGGTGTAACTTATCCAAAACATCAAACTGGTTGCGTTAAAGCAAATCTCAGGAGCAAATAAAAAGCCAGGCTCACTTAGCAGGAAGGGGTTATGAAAATCAGCTCAGGCTTGAATTTCATGGAGCTAAAGTAATTACTTTCATAATTAGTTTTTAAAGCAATTCTTTCTAATAGCAAGTTCCTAAAATGACTCATCATTAAATTTAGCTCCTTCTTCATAGTAGAAGGGCAAGATAATAACCCATGGCAACTATCTACAGTGTTAGATGTACTCTTGTTTTCTTATGTAACTATGAAAAAAGTCATGGCTAATGAATATGGGGAATGCTTTTCTGCCGTCCTTTGACTGGGTCCAAACCCCACTGTTTCTCTGCAGATGTTATTGCCACATTATCTTGGCAAATCAAGGTGAGTGGTTCCTGTCACATGCACCATTTTGTGTGAAGAAGTTTACCGTCTGAGGAAGGGTACCTGTCTTCCGAGGCTCACAGCCCTGGAGACTGCTGGGCTCCTTCTCCCGGGGAGGCTGAAGGACGGCTGACAGGGCCATCAGGCAAAACACAGCCTGCCCACCCTGCAGCCCTGGGTAGGCAGGGAATGCATTTAGAAGAGGACTTCAAATAGTTCTGTGTTAGCCTGGGAGAGTGGTTCCCAAGTGTTTGCAGGTGTGGGCCATGGGGTTGGAAAACCAGTGTTGAGGGGTTGGCGGTAAGCATTTTTTTTTTTATTGATACCAATTTTGGAGTTGGCCAGAGCACATGGTTCACATATAAATATTATCTAAGACACAAAATTCAGCCATGAGATACCTTTGAGACATCATTCAGGACGTTCCTGCCTAAAATGGTGACATAGGAAGCTCTGAACTTACCTCGTCTCATGGACACATGAATCTACAGCTGTACACGGAGCAATTCCCTCTGAAAAAAAATCCAGAAGCCAGCTGAGCATCTCCTGCCCTTTGGGAGACCAAGAAAATGCTCACATTGGCTCAGGTCACAGCTCACCTTCAACAAGTGGGCACCACTAAGAACAAAGAAGGCGGCTTGGACAATCACAGAGACTGAGGGACAACTGAGAGCCCAGGCCTGGCTGAACGAGAAGGAGCATCTCCAACATGCGACCACTCCATCGAGACTGGAATAGGCTGGCTGTTTTATCTTATATACTGAAACCAACAAGCAGAGGCAAGAAAAAGGAAGAAGCAAAGGAATATGTTTCAAAGAAAAGAACACGATAAAATTCCAGAAATACAGTGGTACCTTGGTATTCATCATTAATTTGTTCTGGAACTCATGATGAGTGCCGAAACCGATGAGTGCCACACGATGAAGCATTTTCTCTTGCAGGAGTGGCATTGTGACTCATACAAGTTCTAGCAAGTGCGCCGGGTCCTGAGCAAGGCCCGAGGGCTGAAACATGTTTTCCTCGTCAAGTCACAATGAGGACAGGGTTTGCCGAGTTCTGAAGCTGACCAGTACCAAGGTATGACATCAGACCTAAATGAAATGGAGATGAGTGATTTACTGACAGCGAGACCTTGTTCACATCCACATGCATTTGGCTGGCCCTTCCCAGGGCCCCAGTTTCAGGGTGCAACTTTGGGAGAATTATTAAACTGGTATGGCTCAAAATCCCATGAATCACGGTGACTGGCATTTATGGCAGTCACTCACGGATGCACATCTGTCTGCCTGCAGGTAGTGCCGATTTCTCAGCAATGGTCAAGGAAGAGCGTCAGTCTCTCCAGCTCACAGTTGCTGGAGAATCAGTTAAACCCCACGTGGGCTACACTAAAGGCCTGGCAGGCTCTCCAAGGCCTGGGACGGTCCTGTTACCGCGACCCACAGTGTCAGCTTGGTAGAATCAGATCACATGGATGCTGCTCCCATTATCCCCAAATGGATGAGGGGCTTCTTGCAAAACACCAACCGTCTCCCTCTAACGTCCTCTCTGTGTGGCTGCCCTAAAGTCATCTGTCTTCGGGAAATTTGGTTGTGTTCAGAGGTCCTAGAAGAGGTATTTGGTGTTTGGAATTTCCAGCAGAAATTTCCTGCTGGCGAGATTTCTGTTCTCCATCACAGGTGAGCTGCTTTTATGGGGCCAGCATCTCCCACCCTTTGGGCAGAATCTTAGTCACTGTCTGGGAGTCATTGTGTTTTTGCAGCAACTGCCATTTGTTGAGTGCTTACTATCTACCAGGGGCAGTGCTAAGCCTTTGTCACTCCCCACAGTCACTCTGCAATGAGATTATCACTATTGTTCCCATTTTGCAGAGAAAAAAAACTGAGGTTTAGAAAGGTAGAAGCAAATTCTGTGGATTTCTTCTGTAATATAAATGTCACTTCAGCAAACGGTAGAGGAAACATCACTTCACTTGTCCCATACAAAGACCCAGTTACAAACCTGACATGTATGTGCACAGTCATTCACTAAGAAAAAGCAACGCACCAATGCATTTACACACCTGTGGTATTACCATGACAGTTAAATATTTGTTTAAGGGTTGGATCTGCCAAGGGCCTAGAAACCTGAGACATCGCTGATGCTATATTTGTAGATGCATGTCCTACAATCTCCAAGTAGATGAGCTCCTCAACCCATTTTCAATGGTGATCAGCTATTGTTCTTTGGTTGACAGTTTATTAACCCCACCTTCTCCCTATAAAAGTAAGCCAGGTCTTGGAATGAGCCACAATGGGGCCGCCCAGATCAGTATCTCTTAAGCTTGAATGTGCCCTCAAAATGACCTGCAGATCCTGTGAAAATGCCGATTCTGACTTAGCAGGTGCAGGTGGCTTTGATATTCCTGACAAGTTAGCTCCCAGATGATGCTGAAGCTGCTGGTCCATGGACCACACTTGGAGGAGCAGAAATCTAGGTACTTCCCAAATGGAGGGGAAAAAAAAAACAAATGTAAAAAGAATTCTCTCCTACACTTTGCAGCCAGCAAGTCTGGAACCATAAAACAATTATGAGTATAGAGAGACTTCTTGGGGAAAATGTAATGTTTTGCCAAACTTTCTAAATATTTTATATTATCTAGTTTTTTTTAATGCAAAAGAACTTCAGATATTATTCCAAGGACTTCCAGTGTTCCATGAGGCCACTAGGATGCAGAAAGATAATACTGTTGGGAAAACTAACATTGATTGAATCCAGATTATCCAATAATGAGTTAGACTCATCTAAAGGAGTCGAATTTTTTTTTTGTCTAAAAAAATTTTTACACCTTTTTCTGTGATCTATGTGAAAAAGCTCTTGGGAACTAAAAAAGTGATTGATAAAGCATGAATTTTACTTCATGACTGTAATGTTTCTCTATGTGATTCTGATCCAATTGGCAGTACTCTATCCCATTGTTATATCCTAACCAGGATACTAACTAGAAAAAGTAACAGTCACCACTGCATAATCAGGTCAGATCTCATAAGAGAGCTTATGGCATGTGAACACCTAAGAGGTGGCTATTCCAGTAGTATTGTCGACCCTGACGCCTTTGCAAGCTGCCCTTGCCCTTCCTGTAATGTTTAATAAAGAAAAGTATCTGTCATTGCATGGCAGTGACTAGGAAATGATGTCACCCATAAAAAATGGGGTATTATTTCCAGTAATTTTTATGACTCATACAATTTTCTCATACATTTAAGAAATACTTTATATAACTGCTTATCCAGGAAAGGATATTTTAGAGAAAATGTCATTTAATTTAACTTTAAACTATATTTAATTAAACTTCAATTATGCAAATGACTATCTCATCTGAAATATTTACTTTTCATCTACATGTTTAGTATTCTCTAGACAAAGCTATAGTGATCATATAAATGGGGAAAAAAATGTAATTGGCTTAATTATCTGGTGTTTTGTTAACTGTGATTTTTCTCATGTGCTATTAATCACATGCTAGTTATTTCCTATAATCAAGTTTTAAATATATATATTAAACTCAGACTTGATATGTAGCATTTCCCAATTAAAATATCAAATTACAAGTGTGTAGTATTAATCACAGGCAAGATCTATTGGTTTAGAGGAGGGAAAGTATTGAGCTTAATTAGGAGAAATAAAATAGATTGTTAGTAAATTCTGCAAAGCCTTACAGAAACACAAGTAAAACAGAAAACATTCATCAGAATGACAATAATGTCTATGACGTGCCTACTATGTGCCAGGCTCTATTGTACAGGCTTTACGTGTCCTGTCTCCTTTATTCCTCACAGGTACCCAATGAGGTAGGTTCTGTAATGTTCCCATTTTACAGATAAGGAAACTGAGACACAATGAACTTAAGCAATAAGTCTAAGGTCACATCAGCCCATACTGGAGCTGGGGTCACACCCAGGCTTTCTGGTTTCAGAGCCTGCATACCTCACCACAGAAGTATAGAAAGTTTGCATGCTTTAGATCGGGGCTATAGACTAGGGCCCACAGGCCAAATCTGTTTTGCCACCTGAAGCCTGCAAACTGGGGATGGTTTTTCCATTTTTTAAAGATTGAAAGAAAACCCTGGCCTGGTGGCTCAGTTGGAGTGTTGTCCCAAACACCAAAATATTCTGGGTTCAAACCTAACTTGGGGTGCATATGAGAGGCAATGGATGGATGTTTCTCTCGCTCTCTCTCCCTCTCTCTTTCTCTCTCTCATCAATAAACATATCCTCAGGGGAGGATTTTTTAAAAAATCAAAAGAAAAAATATTTTTGTGACACATGAAAATTTTATACAATGAAAATTTCAGTGTCCATAAATAAAGTTTTACTGGAACACAAAACCACACTCCTTTGTATACATACTGTCTACAGCAGTTTTCATGTTACAACAGCCAAGCTGAGTAATGGCAACAGACCCTAGGCCCACAAAACCTAAGATATTTACTGCCTGGCTCTTTACTGAACAAATGTACTGACTCTGTACTGTAGACCAGAAGTGAAGGGAACAAAGAACACAGAATTTGAGCAAATGCATCCGCAGACCCATAAAACTGGACGGCTTGTCCCTGAAGGTTCCCTGGCACCAGGGCCTCCCTTGTAAACGTGCGAGTGTGATGAGAAACACGCAGGCAAGGACTCCAGACGGCAGTGGTGTGGGTGGACGTCACACTGACCTCCTCCCAGGACCAAACTGGAATTACAACTAAAATACAGAATGATCATCCTGAATAACCACCGGGAGAAAGACCCCAGGCAATTAGGTAAAGAGCAGCCTGAGACAGAGCAATGGGCGTCGAGCCTGCTCTTCCGGGGAGGGGTCTGAGCGGCGGGCAAGTATGAGATCAGGCAGGGCAGGGCTGTGTCCCGAGCCTTCTCCATACAGCACGTACCTGCTGTTTCTCTCACTGATTTAATCAGAAAAAGAGGCAGCAAATCAAGAAAGGACAAAAATCTCATCTCCCATCACCATCATTGCCTGGAAGGGGTCTGGGACAGGAGACATGCAGAGATCTTCCTGGGCACGGGGTCAGGGGTGAGGTGGGGTATGAGTGAGCTTGGAGGAGCAGGGGGCCGCGTGTCCGGGGGAGCCCCCTTGTGTGACAGCAAGGCTGTACACCCATGCGCCCTCACTACAGAGAGGCAACATTCACTGAATGACTTCCTTCTACCCATGCCTTGGCTGGGAAAATGTCTTTCAATAAATGATGTCTTATCAACATTACGAAGATTACTTTTTACTTCCCAAATTGAGATGTCTAGAGGCTATTCCAATTCTGAGGGGAAATGAGATACCGAAGATATATATATCTTCATTAAAACACTTATTTTCATTAAGCAGATGGGCTGCTGTGCTTATGCATTGGTACTGAGGCTAGTGAAGTGGGTCAGGCCAACAAATCAAAACAACAGCGATGCCAGGCATTCTGGTCATAGGTTCCCATGTACTTTCTCAAATGATTATATTCTATGTAATGATGGAAGATATCCTGCGTGGTATCATGTTTATACTCAAAAGGATATGCATCGAAAGTGTAGGTTAATGTGCTTTCACATTTGTTTTAAATTTGCATTTTATGTCATCCCCATTCTGTTGAGTTATATCCTCATTTTCACATGCACACAAATAAGGATCAGTGGCTTAAAAGTGGTTCCCTGAAGTGAAAAGGCAATGACAAAAATAGTAATGCAAATACCATAGCCGAGAATAAGCTCATAAACCTAAAGAGATAAGACTACAGTGAAAATCTAACTTACAGAACTTAAGGTCTTGCAATCACTGTGAAAATGTGATGTTAATAGGATATACAATGATGATCAAAGTTTGGATTGTGTTAAATCAGCATTCATTTGTCCTTGACACCCTGTCTCCAGTCTACAGTGGGATTAGTCATGAATATTTGTCCAAAGTGGAGTTGATGATGTTGCTGTTTTCATAATATTTTCAAATACTACCCTGGTATGCTCAAGGAAATAAATTGGTTTTTTACCCCAGAAGAAGGAAAACATAATGCTTTCTAGAATGAAATCAATTAATTTGGCCACTAAAGTCATAAATCAACTCAACACTATACAGGCATTATTCAATGCATTTCTTCAAGTGAAAACAGTTGCAAAACTACCATCACAGAGGAACCTGCAAAACCAGCCATCAGCCACACTGATAACAATACATACTATTTTGGGATAGAAAAATAATGAACTATCAGACAGATTCCCTTATCAGAGGATATTGTTGAATGTTAGGTAGTATCAATGGCACACTATGTGAAATTATCATTGAGTGTGTTGGAGACATACTGGGTTGGCCAAAAAGTATGTATGGTTTTTTCTGTAAAATAAGACACATTTTTTTCCTTTCAACCAATAACTTTATTGATTAGGATATTTTGAGTATGTCAGCTATCTCCCATTATTGGCTTCTAAGT
Source organism: Pteronotus mesoamericanus (assembly GCF_021234165.1). NCBI lineage: Eukaryota > Metazoa > Chordata > Mammalia > Chiroptera > Mormoopidae > Pteronotus > Pteronotus mesoamericanus. Next base: position 16,256,232 of record NW_026555229.1, read on the forward strand.
GAGTAGAGGCCAAGGGTGCTGCTAAACCTATTCCAATGCATGAGACAGCCCCACAGCAAAGAATTATTAGGCAAAAATGTCGGTAGTACCAAGAAACTTCACAAACCACTTTGACATGTTCGATTGGTCACAGCACCTTCTCCATACACTGCACAAATCTTTTTTGTGTGTTTCAGTCGTGTTTTAACCTTTCTTGAAATAATAAAGCTAATATGCTGAAAATGTTGCATATATTTTTCCAACTTCAATATTAAAATGGCTACACAAAAATTCACCAATTTTGATCATTTTTTAATGCACGCTGATATGACAGCTGTCTCAATACTAGCTAACAAAACTGTTTCAAATGAAGTTAAAGACAGTTAAGCACTACTAGAGCCATTGTACAGGAAAAACCAAACATATTTTTGGACCAAACCCATATTTCACAATTATAGTTGGATGGCCTCACTCGTGTGCATAGTAGGAGCTAGTTCCTGGCACAAGGAAGAGTGCTTTACACGTTCTTTGTCTTATTTATCACTAAATAGTCATATAATGATTATTTTTGTGTGCCATAACACAGGCTGAAAAAGATGCATTGGGATACATAAAGACAGAACACCACTGGCTTTGCAGCAGGAAAGAATGTGAATCTCAAGCTATAAAAGATAGTACTCAATTCTGAGTCTCAGAAACCAGCTGGTGGTCAACCAAATGCTGTGTCCCTGGTTGAGCATTGAAGGACAGATTGATAATTGTAACTACAATAGAACTCCCTCTTAATCAGCCTCCACTTAGCCACCTTGCTGTATTCACTCATGTTCTCCATTCAAATGGTCAGTTCTCATTCTTTACCCGTGAGACATTGATCATATGTCCTCCTTGAAACATTTTCTTCTTTCAGCCTCCATGGCACCAACTATGGAAACAGTAAAAAGATCTAAGTTTGCTAGGTGTTGGAAGTAGGGAAAAGAATGAACAAATAGAGCACAGAGGGATTTTATGGCTGTGAAACTACTGTGTGTAATATCAATAGTATGCTGATGGGTATGACATTATTCATTTGTTTCTGGTCAGAAGCCTGAAGTCATTCTTATGTTTGTTTTCCCTGCATATAATATCTCCCCCAACCCCCATCTACCTTTAAGATTTGTTTTTTAATCATTGGGTTTCAACAATTTTACTAGAATATATCTTTCTGTGGTTTTCATTGGATTTTTCCTACTTGGGTATGGTGAGTTTCTTGGATATGTGGCTTCATTGTTTAAAATCAATACTGGAAATCTCAGCCATAATTTTGTAAAATACTTTACATACCTCCTGCAGCAAGAATACAGTTTACGTGTATGCTCCATTACTTATTATTCTCCTATAGATCACCAAGGCTCTGTTTAATATTTTTTGCCTTTTCTTTCTGGACCTCACTTGGTATAGTGCCTCTTGCCATGTCTTCAAGTTAAGTTATTGATCTTTTCTTCTGTAGTGCATAATCTGTTATTAAATCCATGCTTGATCATTTCTACTCCTCAACTCATTGTGTCCATGTTTTTCTTTGAATTTTGAATATATTTATAATAGCTATTTTAATGTCCTTGTCTGATAATTTCATCATCTCTAACAGTTCTGGACTTCTTTCTGTTAACTGATGAGTAATATTTTTCTGCTTCTTTGTATGACTAATAATTTGTGATTAGATGCTGGGAACTTACAATTTTATACAATTCAGTATATTATTATCTTCTACCAAAGAGAATTATATGAATTTAAATTGTTTTTAGTTGGATAAGGCAGGCAGTTAATTCACTTGTAGATCAGCTTTACTTTGAGGTTTGTTCTTATGTTTTGTTAAGCTAGGTTGAAATTAGCCTTTATTACTGGCCTGTGTTAGCCCTCCCCCTAAGACATAGCCTTTGGGAGAGTATCTACTAAGTGCCTTGGTTGTTTAATGAAATTTCTTACTCTGTTGAGCTGAATTGTGTTCTCCCAATTGTGTATGAGCTCCAAGAATCATTGAGATTATAAATTCTCCAATAGGTGGACTTTCCTTGATAGTTGTTATTTGACCAGCTTCATGGAATCTCACTCTTCATATGCACAGCTTGGCATTCATCCAAAGACTCAAGTGGACCACTATGTCCATTTCTAAAACTCTTCATCTTTGTAGCTTCCTCCTCTCCAGTACTCTGCTCTTGAAATTCTAACTACTTTAGCCTCCCTGAACCACGGCCTCTCTGCCCAGCTCAACGAGTCCGCCCTTCTCTGCCTGCAATGTGCCCCCCTGTGCTGGGATCCAGGAAATGCCTCCAGGCACATAGGAAGAGTGGTTGGAGATCTCGCCTTAGGTGTTTTCTTTTTTTAATGTATTACAGTCTTGCACTCATCATTGTACAATCTTTAACAATGATTGCTTCACATATTTTCTCTAGTTTTTCAGTTATTTATGCTAAAAAGACAGTTGCTCCATCATGGCTAAAAGTAGACGTCCCTCAGCTTATAATGTTTTAATGTACTTTGCTACTTGACTTACAAAGCTGGTTATAGAAATGCACATAGTAAGGCAGCTTCTGGCTTTGCCTGCCCCCCTGAGGATCCTCCAGTCATTTCAAATTGATCCCCAAAACATAAGTAGGGAGCAAAAAAATCATACAAATTATGAGCTTAATTTCTTTTCCTTCCTTCCTTCCTTCCTTCCTTCCTTCCTTCCTTCCTTCCTTCCTTCCTTCCTTCCTCCCTTCTTTCCTTCCCTCTTTACCCCCTATTTTCTCTTTCTTTTGCTTACTCTGTCTTTTTCCCCCTTCCATCACAGCTCCCAGTATCCAAGCTGTGGCCTCTGTTCTGTTGAATTTTACATCTCTACCTGTTTGCTCTCTCTTCCTTCTCAGTGACATCTGGAAAATCTTGTCACTCTGTTCTCTAAGTATACTATCTCTGTGTCCCATTCAAACCTGTTGATAGTTTATACCTTGAAAAGAGTTCAGAGTAGCTGGAAAATGGGTCAAATGGTTATACAATAAGGTTAGAAACCTCAAAGAAGCTAACCAAATCCTGAAAGTCTTATTTGTGATGTTAAGAAGAGTACATTTGATCTAGAAGTGTACTATCCAAAACAATAGGCACTAGCCACAGGACCTATTGGTCACTTAAAATGTGGCTAGTACCACGTGTTGAAATGGTGATATTTTAGGTTACATACATTATTAAAATGTATTGCACCTATTTCTTTTGTACTTTTTTCTTTATGTGGCTTAATACACACACACACACACACACACACACACACACACACACACACACACATTTTCCACTGGGTCTAGAAAGAAGGAGAAGCAGGCTGGGGTTTTAAGAAGGACAATGGCATGGCCAGTCTTCAATTGAAACCTGACTGTCCAGTAGTGTATAGAGGGCAGACAAGAGAGGGGACAGTCTAAGGGCAAGAAAAGCAATCAGGAAAATACTGTGGAGGCCCAAAAAAGAAATCCTTATTATCTTCAATGTCATAAAAATAGCAATTTTATCTGATAAAATGGCCATTTGCTGCATTAGTATCAAGGAAGCTGAATACAAACAAAATAAGTTATCCTAAAATATTCATGTCTTTGTTTTGAAGAGCAGAACCTGGTCTTATACATGTGTACATACACACACATATTGACACTTCCTGTGGTACCCATTCTTGACCATGTTTTTAGATCAACTCTAGACTAACACAACCCAGGAGAACATGACCTTCTGTGGATTCACAGTCATCAGGAGCTGGTGGAAAGAATCTGCCCTTCTAGATTTAGCTCTGCTACTTACCAACCCTGTGTCCTTAGGCAGGATGCTTAAACTTTCTAAGTCTCTTTGTCTTCATAAGAAAAAATCACTAAAACTTTCCCAGGTTCTGTGGAAGAGTAAATGTAAAAAGTTTGAAAGTATGTAAAGCTAAATGATGAATCCTATCAAAATTTAGGTATGTTCATTGTTCTATTACACAAAGTGAACCATCTTCATGCATCACGGAGGACAGCTGGCTACAGTCTCATGCCCTCAGTAAGGGTGAACTGAACCCCCTCGTATTTGACAGCATGGTCGCTCTGGAAGGGGTGAGGCACCAGCAACCCCGGATCATCACAGTCTTCTGCTCAGGGAAGTTCAGCTTCCCCAGGCCAGCATGTTCTCCCTCCCACTGATGGCCCTGGCAGGAGGCTGAACTGGATAAGGGAGGTTCTCTGAAGCCCAAGTAAATGAGACCTCGTTTGGTTCATGTGCTAGTTATCTGGCCACACAGGTGTCCCAGACTTTTTCTTTCCCTTGCCTGGAGTTTAGTATCACAAAGTTGCTGGAATTGGAGCCTAAACTTGCATCAATATTTAACTCCTCTGCAAACATAGGTATTGGATTAGTAACTTCCAAGTGTGGGATTTTTATTTTTAAATGTCCAAGGTTTCAGAGTCAAAGGTGAGTCAGAGTTATATAATGAACTGCTGAATCCAGGTTATTTTTTCAATGAGAACCCAGTTGCAAATCCATGAGCTCCATGGGCAAGGACTGCCTTGGCTCCATCACCTTCTACACGGCCCAGCTTCCAGCCTTGCAGTCCTGAGATGTGAGGAGTAACAAAGGCTGGCAGGGAGCGGAGTTTTGGTGGGAGCGCCAGTCCACCTCCCTGTGGTATTTGGGAGTTTCTTATGTATCCAGCAGATTGAACTGCTCCAATCGCACATAAATTGCAGGTAGGGGCCCAGGCAACTTTGGGTAAATTTCCACTAAACCCCGAGGTATCACATGGCCTCAGACTGCTTGTGAAACAACTGTCACTCTCAGGACTGAACTGGAAAATGCCCATTGAAATTAAAATTCTGCAAAAATGGAATGAAGAATTGAGCAGTTTTTATAATTCTGGAAGTGGCAGGAAAGGGAGGTTTTAAAGGCAAGAATTAGAAAAAAAAATCTGTCAAAGTATCAGTGTTATAAGTACCATCCAGATCCTATGGCAAAATTTATAGCCCAGGATTCAACGTTTGGCACTGAACTCTTCTTGGAAGTAGGAGAACTCATCATACAATACAATAATCTCTATCAGTTCAGGTAATGGTATTTGCCATAACCCTGAACTATCAGTGGCTTAAAACAATAGGAATTTATTTCTTGCTCATGAAAAATTCAAAAAGGGTCTTTGTGATTGATGGCTGGCTTTTCTGTAAGCAGGGAAACAAGACCCCTTCCATCTTGTGGCTCTGCCAGCTTCAACTATGGCCTTCAAGGTCACCATACTTGCCTCAATCAAGCTATGGAAGGCAAGATGTGTGAGGACCACGTGTGAGTTTTTATGAAAGAACTAGGACTGGTGCACATCTATACACTCACAGCTCATTGGCTGGAAGTTGATCATGTGCTCCATCTCCCTTCCAGGGAGATTGGGTAATAAGGTCTAGTTCTATTCCATATAAGAAGAGGCCACCAACTTCTGCCACATACTCTATAACAGTCCGAGATAGCTCATTAGCGGTCTGAAGGAGACAACAGGGTTGATAAAACTGTACAACCCGGCTACAGGGTTCAGCAAGATTGAATTTCAGAGGTCATTCACCTAGAGCTTGCCTGACAAACTGCTAATTATGTATGATTCCTTCCTTTGCTCTTACAACAGTTTGGGAAATTGAATCTTCCCAAAAAATTCTAAAATTTGAACCTATTTCAGTTTATAGAACAATTCCTCATGGACTCTAGTCTCTGTATCAGAATTTGGTGACTTTTGGTCCTAATTCTATAGCATCTATTGAACAAAGGTCACTCAAATTATAGATTAAATAATTGTGCTATCTAAAATGCCAACTTAGAAATTTTGTGTGAATTATTTGCTAATTCACACAAAATATATTTTACTTCATAGTAAACCCAAAGTAAGCATCAGTTCCCTTTTTAGGGGAGGTGGTGGCATTTGCATATTTGTTTTGAGTAAAAAGAGCTTCAGAAAAATCACAGTTGTTTACTGTGAGACTGTATAGACAGTTTTCACTGTAGCAATTATGCAATATAGATTGCTTTTTATTTTCATTCCCTCACAGTTTTGTTCATTCATTCAATGCGGATATGTTAAAGGTCTTGTCCATACCATCCATGGAATTCTTTCTTGTGCCTTCTGTCCTGATTTTAACATTTCATGTGCCCAACTTTCTTGAACTTTCCTCATATACAAATAACTTTATTGCTTTCTTCTGTAACTGTAATCTTTGCCAGGGAACTGAATTATTTGACTGTATTTGACCTACAAATGTGGCAACTTGAAGTGACTTAGTCTGCACGTGTGATCCCGTCCGGCTAAAGGGCAACAATCTCTTAAAATTATGGAATCCCATTATCATCTTCTTAAAATTTATTTTAAGCAATCTATCACCAACTGAAAATATACAAGTTCTTCTCTGTCAAATCCTTTTCTTCCAAATTATTTTTCCCAAGCCATTTTTTTCAAGTTGAATTTTATTTTTCTCTCTTATTCATAATTTAATGGATGGCGGGGACCACTGGCTTCACCCCTCTGCTCCTAGAAGTAACTTCAGTTCCTTTTGTCAGTTCATTTATGCTTTTTTCCATGTTATTACTGAGATGTAAACTAGTTCTATGGACTAGTAAAATAAAATATCAAGTGCCTTCCTGAAAGGAATGAACTCTCTTGAAGAATTGCCTCTATTTCACTGTTTTTGAGGGTAAGGCAAGGTCATACAAAAACTGCCTAAGCAGGTAACCTTTTAGTATTTATTTCCAAGAATGTTGCTATCGCCCCGGCTGGGTAACTCTGTTCGTTAGAGTGTCGACCCGCATACAAAGGTTGTAGGTTTGATCCCTGGTCAGAGCATATAAAAGAATCAGCCACTGAGCACATCAGTAAGTGGAACAACAGATCGATTTCTCTCTCCTCCCCCCACAAAATCAATAAATAAAAAATTTTTTAAAAAGAATGTTGCTATCAAATCTGTAAAAACAATTTAGTTTACACATACCCACTGACCTACACAGAGAGTTGTAAATGTAAAAGGAGGTGGACTAGTACCTTTGCTGCAATGAAACCACGGTGATTCTGAGCATTGTGTAATCAGACTGGAAGAGAATGGTTCCTATCTATCCTTTTCTAGTCTTCCCACCAGTACTGTGGAAAAATTTACCTACTCTATCACTTTTGGTTTACTTATGATTAAAGTTAGAAATATATCATTGGCACCTCCTTTCTTTTCATGTCACTTTTCCTTGGAACTGCTTAAAAAGATAAGGCTTGCCTATAAAAGGACCTTCGGGTTCCATCTGGTTGTGAGCGGGGCCTGCCGGAACTGCCACGGTGAGTCAGGGGCATGTTTTCCAAGCCTAATTTATTAGTATTTCCCTATTTTCCCCCGGAAGTCTAGCTGAACTTGAATTATGCCAATCTCTTAAAAATGAATTTAGCCAGCTTCACTCATATTTTTAACTTTGTTTAGATGCTTCCAATCTTGACACTTGCACTGCTGCTGGGAACAGTAGTAGGTGAGTAAATATATTTATATGGTGCTCAGTACTTTCAGTAGGGGCTGTGAAGGCTGAATTCAAGCTGCAATGAGAACAAGGAATAGAACAAGAAAAGTCCATGAATAAGAGCACAAGCGCTTGGGGTGAGATGGCCAGATAAAAGCTAAGGCGCCCTGTTAAATTTGAATCTCAGATAAACGATATGTGATTGTTTTCTCTAAAAAATATTGACTGTTCATCTAATACTCTAACTTGCATTTTTATTCACTACATTTAGCCACCTTAGCTTGGTGTCATGTGGGGTTTGAACCCTGGTTCCACCAGTCACAAATATATTTCCCTGAGCAAAATTCTTAACCTCTCTGGGTTTCACCGTCGTCATCTGTGAAATGGGCACATCCTGCCATCCCTCTCACAGGATCACTGGGAGACTTGGGCAGCTTCACTCATGTCAACCACCCTGCCCAGCCCATGGCACATAGCAAGATTTCGAGGATGCATCCCCCGCGACAGCTACTGCTCCTATTCCTGCTATTAATCTAGACTTAGTCCTCCTCAAGATCCCTTAATTTGTGTTGTTCTGTTATGGGGTAACATGTAAGTCTCGAGTTGAGTCAAACCATGGATTATCTGTTTGATTACTTGTCAGCAGCTTCTTCATCACGGGCATCCAGGATGCCCCTTTAACAGAGGTCAGAGCCCTAAATATGCAGTCATTTGGAGATATAAAGCTTTGGCATTTGCTTGAAACAAGCTCCTCACCCAAAGCCCAAAGCCAGAAGATGGCTACAAGGAGTTGAGGACTTTGCCTCCCTTACCAAGGCCTGGGGACACAAGGCTTCTTCTTTCTTGGCCATCAATGACAACATCTGAGTTGAGAGGCTCAATGGGACCCCACACAGGACTGCACAGAGAGATGAGGGGAGTGAGGTAGTCCTACATGGTAGAAATGAGGGGCTGCAGCCAGTCTGTAGTGTGAACATTGTCTGTTGATTCTGTCCTGTGAGTGTGTAGAAAGGATGATATCTGGGGATGTAGAGGAAGAAAATGTGACACAAAATATAATTTAACTTGTATTTTGCCAGAGATACTATTAAAAAACAGCATTCTGATTAAACTAATGTCCTTGAAACCTTCTGGGTGATTGTAGGAAAAGAACTCTGCTTCCAAAGACTTGGCTGCTTCAGCGATGAAGCCCCATGGGCAGGAATTGTGGAAAGACCCCTCAAAATTTTGCCCTGGAGTCCCAAAGAGGTCAACACCCGCTTCCTCCTCTACACCAATGAGAACCCAAACGCCTTTCAAGTAAGAGTGCTCATTGTTTTCAGAGTTCCATTTGTTTTATGTGATAAGGATACTGAAGCTTTAGTCTCCTAAAGACAGCAAGTCAGTGGAATGTACATCTTTGTAGGCTTTAAGGACTGTGATCTTAAATATTATTTTATGTAACTTTGTTTATAAAGGGTTCATTGTCTTGATATTATTATTCTTATCCTACCCTATGGTACCATTTAAAATAATTCAAGTGTTGATATATGTGTGTATATGTGTGTGTACATACGCATGTATAATCTCTCAGTATTGTATATAATATTTCAACATATTTTATGTATATAAAATACACATACACATAAATCCTTCCATCGCGTGGAGATGAGACCTCCTCTACCACCAGTATCATGGCAGACATATTATGCCAAGTTGAACAACTGCAAAAATGTTGTGCTGTCTAGAAAGTAACAACTTGAAACAGGATGGTTGCAGATAGCGTGGTTGAAATGGGAGAATCCTTACTCACAAGGCTTCTGAGCCTGGGCTGTCTTCTCCTCCTACCACCTCTCTCCATGTACAACTGGAGGCTGCAAGAAACTTGATGCCAAACCCTTTCCTCCCCCAAATAGGAACTTGTTGCAGATCCATCAACTATTGAGGTCTCCAATTTCAAAATGGACAGAAAAACCCGCTTCATTATTCATGGATTCATAGACAAGGGCGAAGAAAGCTGGCTGGCCAATATGTGCAAGGTGAGATATGGTCCTCTCTTAAGGGAAGATTGTTTCTGGAGCGATCATGAACCATGGGGAAGGCACAGGCCCCACCTCATCAGGACAAATACTGGCCACGGTGACACTGGAGGAGCCCCTGATTCTACAGAGCTTGAGGCTCCCAGGGTTTTGCTGTCAGAGCAGCAAAGTTGGCAGCATTTAGAGCCTCTGAGTTGTAGCTATTCAGTAAAGAATTCAGAGACATTTTAGAATTAAGCAACACATGTTGCTGTACTGATAAACATGAGTTGCATTTTCAAGAGCTCTTCATTTTTTTCAATAGGTTTCCCTATCTATTTGAAGAGTTAATATAACTCATTTTGCCCAAAAGAATGACTTTCCTTTGATTTTACATTTGCTACTCTGTGATCTCCTATGGTAATGACAGCTAGGGAATCGTGTAGATTTTCATTTCCAGCTTCTGTTGTTTCCACAGTTGTAGTGATCCTATTTTCTTTAATTTGCCTTCGGCTATGTGGCCTGTGATAATGAAGAATTTCAAAAAAGACAGAAAATCAAACAGAACAAAATTTCCTAGTAACTCCTTGGTAGCTAACTGCTCAAGGAACCTTATCGTTGTCATTTATTCATCAAGCTTCTGTGGCCTGTCATTTCTTCAGAGGTCTCAAGAGAGACGACATTAAGATTGTTATAATCCTGTTGAATTTCAGACCTGTCTATGAGTCAAGCCAAAGGCTTCCTGGAGACAACTCCAGACAGTTTCTGCTGACCCTGCGGACAGCCACAATGAGCAGGCTAATCCACTTCCCAGGTTTAGAAATAAGCAGTAAAACTGTAACTCATCTTCTAAAATGATTTAAAGTTGATGATTATTTGGGGTGGGGGTAACAAATTACTATACAACAGTAAAGAAAAAACAAGTGATTCTCATCTCAGTAGGAATGTGGCCCTTGAGATATGTGTGTACAATTTATTTCCGAGATCTCAAAAGCAGATGTGCTTTTCTTGCCTTTGATTTGGCTTTGACAACATTGTTGCGCTGTGATGGAAAAAAGTGGATTAAACTCAAAGGTTAAAGGTCCTAGATTGGAGTGTGACTCTACCCATGACATTAGCAAATTATTTCCCCTCTTTGAATTTTCTATCACTAAAATGAAAGAGTTGGAAGTGATTTCTAAGTCTGCTTCATTCTTCTCCAATTCTTGAAAAAATGGTGAGAATATGTACAAACACACACTCAAACAAAATCCCTGTCAGATTGAATATTAATATAACTATCATGGATCCCTATCAAACAAAGCTTCCAGGAACTCTCCAGTAATGCTTTTATGTGAAATAACTCTTTAGTAATATACAATGAAATATTTTTGTCTAAAAACTTTGATTAATTTTCCCATCATGGAAAAGATTACCCGTTTACCTTCAATATATTTATCTAAGAAGTTCCTAACATAGTCTCTCATTTATACATTTATTTATTCAGTTGATAAATATTTATTAAGCCCCTACTAGGTGCCAGGAACTGTTCACATCACTGAGGATACAACAGTGAACAAACAAGACAGGCGAGGTCTTGAGGTGCATTCTAGCAAGAGACGTTGCTATGACATTTTGAAGCTCTAACGAGACAACCCGCTGTACCACATTTTATATGTTTTTCCCAGAAACAGATGTCTATGCAACTGTTGCAGGAGAAATCCCAAGAATCAAGTTCCCATTATGGCCAAGCCTCCAGTGTGGAGTCAGTGTTAAACTTTAAAAGGGTATCCATATCCATAACAGGCTAGAAGTTTTGTTTATTGCTTTGGGGTCAAAAGCAAGCGTGATATTGTAAATCCCAGTCCTCCAATGCAGTAATTAGGAATTAATAGAGATTCTGAGTCATTTCCCTGTGTATTGTGTCTCCCCCTCCAGAACATGATCCAGGTGGAAAGCGTGAACTGCATTTGTGTGGATTGGAAAAGTGGTTCCCGGACGGCGTACACGCAGGCCTCCCAGAACATCCGGATCGTGGGGGCAGAAGTGGCTTATTTTATTAATGTCCTCCAGGTAACTTTTATATGTAAAATTCCATGCATGCTGCTCTCTGGGTTCTCTCCCAAAGAACAACAACCAAAATCAAAAACCAAAACAACTCCAATTTGACTTTCCCCTTTGTTGGGAAAAAAATGCAAAAAAAAGAAAAAATCCAGATATGGGCTTCATCAATACGCCTATGAAGGTCAATAGACTGGTTTTTCTTAAATAGAGTGTTACTCAAGCAACCAGGTAGGTTGTTCCTACTGAATTCCCCAGTATTTCTTTCAATTTTACCAGTTATTTTTTTTTTAATTAATTTATTTACTTTTTAAATACATTTGTCTCTGCCTTCCCCCCCCCTCTTTCCCTTGCCCCCTCCCACCTTCCCTCCCTCAGCTCTTCCCCTTTGGTTTTGTCCATGAGTCCTTGCTATATGTTCCTTATTAAACCAAGTTGACATGATAACATCAGCCTCAAAATTAAACTAGTTTTTTGTTTCTTTTTTTACTTTTTAAAAGATTTTATTTATTTATTTTTAGACAGAGGAGAAAGAAAGGAGACAGAGAAGGAGAGAAACATAGATCTGAGAGAGAACCACCAATTGGTTGCTTCCCATATGTGCCCTGACCTGGGACCAGGCCCGCAACCCAGGCATGTTCTCTGACTGGGAATCGAACTGGTGACCTTTTGCTCTGTGGGATGATTCCCAACCAACTGAGACACACTGGTCAGGGCTATATTTTCTTTTTTAAGAGAGGCACAATGATAATAAAATAACTTGATTTATTAACTAAAAACAAACAAAAATGCTAAACTTGAAAGTGCCTAAAGAATTACTTCATTATTATTTTCTAATCCAAATACTTGCTTCAACTACCTCTAGGCAACAATTCCTCACATCCATCAAAGGGTCTTTCTACATAGTAAAACAACAAAAGAAAGCCCTACTTCTGCCAGTTTACGTATTAAAACCATCATCATTTCCTATTATAACTAAAAAAATTATGAAAATTAATCCCTTTGAAGGGAGGAGTACAGCTTCTTAACACTCAGCTCTTCAGAGGTTCCCCTTCCATACCCATCGTTTCAGTACGTGAAAACATTCTGAAGAAGTCTTTTTCCCCAACAGTCATCATTTGGATACTCCCCCTCCAATGTCCACATCATCGGCCACAGCCTGGGTTCCCATGCTGCTGGGGAGGCAGGAAGGAGGACCAATGGGACAGTTGGACGGATCACAGGTTGGTCAAAATAGAAAAGCTACAAAATTACACTACATTTAGCCCCTATGCTTTCTAAGAGGATGGAAATTGGGTGTGGCCTACTTCTTACCTTAGGGGACCCAGGTTTTCATATTTTCTGAATTAGGCCACATGATGAGAAATCAGTGTGTGCTGAGGCCTTGTGAATGTTTTATCGATATCAATCTTTGGCCTACAGAGCTCTGCTGAGCATATAAATATTGCATGTGACTAAAATGTGAATTGAAAACATCTAGAGGTCTTATTCATGTCTATTTACCCTTTTTCAAGAATTCACAAAGGATAAGTTTCATGAATAGGATAAACAGCATAAATAATAGAGTAAATAATCGATAGAATTAAATCCAAAGAGCTCAAAACTGTATTAATTATATTTTGCTTCAATAGCAATTGATAATTAGCCCAATTTTCATCAACCACAACCCAAAAGAGTTGAGTGGAGGATCAGGCAGGTGGCCGGGTGGTCGAGGGCTGCCAGTTTGGCATGATGAATTAGATAAAATATATTACTTCACAAACTTATCTTTGGCCAGTGGGGTCACATGTTGGATAATCAGGTCCTAAAACACCCCTGTGAGTTCGTAAGAAAGACTTTGCTACCCTCCATCTGAGAGGTAGCTCAGAAAACAACCACTCTCCTTGTCTATCCTCCAACTCTGGTTTTCTTTTTAATACTTTGGATAAATTGTTACATTTGGATGGGTGGAGGCATTGGGAATGTCTGTCATTAATTTGCTGGAGAGAACGTACTTGCCTTAATGTTTATGAGAGCCTAGTCAGCCAAGCACCATGCAGAGCTGTGCAAGCCAAGTCCTTGTTCTCGTGGGAGGTTAGAGTGTAGAGGGGACTCTTAGTCTGAACAGCTTTTAGGAGCACCATGCCTCTCAGTCTGGCTCCTTCCTTGTCCTGCTGCTAGCGATTGGCATTGTCTCAGTGACTTAAGTATCCATAAGTAAAGCAAAATTCCATGGTTTGAGGACAATTCCCTTTAATGCAAACAGTAAATTAGACAGAGTTCTCTCCAGAAAATGGTGAGGTAGCGAAGAACTAGCTTAACTCTTTCATGCATTACTCATGATGACCACCATGAAGACAGGTGAGCGTGCAGGTACACGGATAGATGTTGACACAACACATCTTGTCACTTTAGGGTTGGATCCAGCTGAACCTTGCTTTGAGGGGACACCTGAATTAGTCCGATTGGACCCCAGTGATGCCCAGTTTGTGGATGTAATTCATACAGACGCCGCCCCAATAATCCCCAACATGGGTGAGTTTCTCAATTTGTCTTCCTGGAATGTTTTTCGAGTTTATACATTAGAGCATTTTAGAGGGTTCTCAGTCTATACATTAACATCATCTTTCCCATATTTTAAAATCTTCAGGATTTGGAATGAGCCAAAAAGTGGGACACCTGGATTTCTTTCCCAATGGAGGAGTCCACATGCCCGGATGTAAGAAGAACATTCTCTCTCAGATTGTTGACATAGAGGGGATCTGGGAAGGTAAGACCATTGCGTGCAGAGAGATTTTTCTTGGGGGGAAATTTGTGTTTTGTTTTTACTAAACTTGCTAAATATTTTGGCATTGTACAGGCCTCACATTTTCCATAACAAAGGATTTTTAAATTCTATCCCCAAGACATGGGCTTTTCACTGGGGGAAGTGGGCATGAGGAGACTGTAAGACAGAACATGTATTTGCCGTCAACTTTTCAAGGATCGAATTCGGGGAATGCATTACTAAATTATAGTTACATCTGTATGAACCAATCTTTCCCTTCTGAAATTATTTTTCCATTTCAAAAAAAGAGGTATTTTTATATTTCAAAAAAATGCCCTTTTCCATTAGCTATGGCATAACCGTTATCATCTTAAACAGCATTTAACTTCTAATTTCATCAGGAGTCATACATACAGTTCATAAATGATTTTGTCTTGTGATCCTCATGAGTTCACACTAATCAGAGAAGTCTCTTCAACACCTTAACTATAACCTGATCATGACATTAAGTTGGAAAAATAAAATCGATCACTGACATGGAATCATGCCTGATTTCAAAGGCTCACGTGACTTTGTTGCCTGTAACCACCTGAGAAGCTACAAGTATTACGCCAATAGCATCCTCTACCCCAACGGCTTCACTGGATTCCCCTGTGCCTCATACAGCGCTTTCACTGCGGTAAGTAGATGCCACCTGGCACCAAGAGAATTTTATGACTATTATGGCTCGTTGGGGGTCACTGCCCATGACATGTATTCAGTGGATGCTGCTATATGACTGGCACACTCTATATACTTTTAATCATACAGATTTATTTTAATGATGATAAGCTACTGGAGAATTTTCAGTAAATGGGCTTGTCTACTGGAATGTCTCTTATCTGTCTTGTTCTCTTGCTTCTGCATGTGTCAGGTAAAATTCAACATTGTTTTGGAAGTAATTCTAAGTTAAAAAATAGTCTATGGAAACCTGAGTGGTGGCTGCAAGATGCTGATGAACATAGAAAACTTGTCTTAAATGCTAACCTTGTAAAACTATGTAATAACAGACATGTGGCTGTTTCTGTGAGATCCCATACTTGCCAAGATTGCTTCGTTGTTTTTCTCTTTTTTTTTTCTCAGTTTTCATCTTGTTTGGTATTCTCTAGATATCTAGGTTAAGATCTTTAAATGTGATCTTGAATATGATATATCTATTCCTTGTTTATTTTTCATTGCTTTTTATTACACTGTAATTTTTTTGAATAAATATGTATAATCTATGTCATTTAATGAATAAAATTTCAAGTAACATGCCAGGTGAAATCACAATTACCAAGGAGGTATACCTTAGTGATGCAGACAGAGAATATGAATCCAGGTTTCACCTTTAAAGTGCTGAATGATTTGGGGCAAAGTGCTTAGGTTGTCTAAGGCAATTTCTTCATTTCTAAATGTAAATAATAATGGTAGACTTCATAGATTTGGTGGGAGGATTTAATGAGATGACATATGTTAATTGCTTAGCCCAGAACCTAAAATATAATAATTAGCATTCAACAGCTGTGAGATATTATGTGTGTGTTTGGGGAAGGTGTTGTATATTTTATTCCTAGTATGGCTTACATATACAACCAGAACACCCTCTCTTTCTTTGGTCTAAGTTTACTTTTATCTTCTTCCTATAGCCCTATTCTCTAGGTAATGGGGAAAACAGAAAAGCTTTAGGTTTCATTCAGTTAAAACTTAATCTGGCTCAATAATACAAACAGTCCTGTTAGGTGATGCTCAGACACTTTTATAAGGAAAACTCTCAGTCTTGCTGATTCCTCAGCCTTTCTCTCCAGGCTGGTCCTGGGCAAGGCGATCATGGTGGCAGTGGTCAGCATGCATATACCCAGAGGGAGAACTTGGGGCCCATGGTAAATTTCTGCTGATGAGTTCTGGCAGCATCTGCTTTCTTGCTCAGGCAAGCCCTCAGCGAGCTGTGGGCATTCCTCCTGGCTGGCTCAGCCTCTCTTTATCTTGTGCTGGATGCAGACCCAGTACTTGGCCCAGTCCCCATCTAGTTCACTGACCCAGGAGTGGAGCAACCTTGCCCTTCCATAGTGGAAATTGCTGTTTGTCCTTCCCACTCTGTTCCTCCTTTCCCTTCTCTTCTTCCCAGAATTCCTTGGCCTGTGGTTCCTATATCCATCTTTTCTAGACCCAACCTTATGGCTAAGCTTTAGCAGCTAACTGGAGCATTTTTTTTCCACACAGAATTGTAAGATCTGAATTTTTTAGACTTTCACATGCTAAGTGGGAGCTAAGGGAACTGAGAGAAAAACTTCACTTTTGAACCTGTTGTCTTTCCACTGGGCCCTATTTTGCAGTCAACAGCTGATTATCACTTCCTGCTCTGTGTCTTGCAAACTTTCTAAAATAAATTCTAACCACCTGCAGGCAGATAGATGTGAAGGGGCAAATGGGGCAAAAGGGGAAAGATTCAGATATGTGTATATAAATATTTACATAAATTCTCTTTTGTGTGATTTTTATAATATTTTTGTTAGTATTGTGTTCTTTAACAGTGAAATTGCTGATTCATCATTGTAAAATAATGAGATCCATTTTTAACCTTTGCTGAGACACTGTTAAGTCCTCTTTTACCAACAGAACAGAATTGCCTTTAAGGGAAGGAAAGGGTCAAGTCAAGGAACATGTATAAAAGACCCACGGACAAAGCCACAGTGGGGAAGGATTGAGGGAGGGAGGCAGGGGAAAGGGATGGCGGGAAGATGGAGACAAACATATTTGAACAAAAAATAAAAATGAAGAGAAAAAAAAGAACAGAATTGCCTTTAGAGTATTTGAATTGTAACGTGAAAAGAAAGATGACACACTCTTATAAGAAACAGCATCATCGTTCATTACTCGTTTATTTTCCCTAGAACAAGTGCTTCCCCTGTCCAAGTGAAGGCTGCCCGCAGATGGGTCATTATGCTGACAGATTTCCTGGGAAAACAAAGGAAGTAGGCCAGAGCTTTTATCTAAACACTGGTGATGCCAGCAATTTTGCCCGTAAGTCTCTATTTGATATGCCTTAAATTCTTAATGCTATGTATTTTATCATGCCCAGTAAAAATGTGTGGAATTCCTTTTCTGTACAAAAGTTTTTTAAACACCCCACCCCAATGTGGAAAAATATCCAAATGCTGTGCTCAGCAAATTTGGATGGTAGAACAGCGTTTAGGGACTGAACTATGAATGAAACAAAAATACATTTCTTCATATTTGATTCTCGTGCTGAACATAGGAAGCTTCTTCTACTCCAGCCTCTTCATATGCAGTCAAAAGCTTCAGTGAGCAAAATTCTGAAGTTTCGTACAAAGAGAAAAGTAATCCAGGAGCAAGATGGCAGAGGATGTGGGAATGGAAAGGAACTGGCAGATTCAAGAGATATTTAGGATTGCAGACTGTGGGTGCGGAGAATTAGAGGTGGAACGTGGGACAGACTGTAGGTCTCTCTTCTAGCTAATAGAGAAAGAAAACTGGTTGGTTGGGAATCGGTGAGGTTAGCTGCACTGTAAAAACTAAATCCAAATTTTATCCCTCCCCCCAATAACCCGCATTAGCTCAAAATGGTAAAAAACAAAACAAAAAAACCTGGTAGTTTACTATTGACAAGTACCATAAATTGATTACCACAAATTAATACATTTCCAAAGGCAATGGAAAGCTGAATTGTCAAATTCTTAAAATAAATGTAGACTATTTAGAAAAAGATGAGAGTACTGTAAAATGTGATAATCTATGAAAGTGAAGTAAATTGGTAAAAATGTCATAGTCTACTATTTTCTACTTACATTTTAACATAAAGTCCTTTTAAGATTTAGGAATAAACTGTTAGGTTAAAACATTGAAAGCAAAATATATTACTTTTTCTCTTGCCCTCCCCCAATGCCTGTTGTCTGAATATTGAGATAAAAGGAATGTCTATGACTATTAGAAGAACTACGAATGCCATATATAAATTATTCAGAATTCAGCAGTAGTGGAATTCCAGGCAGTCAGTTTTCAGTATCTTCTCTGCAAGTGACATTGTGCCAATCCTCGCCCACCTCTCATGCAGGCTGGAGGTATAAGGTGACCATTACTCTGTCTGGGAAGAAGGTGAGAGGACATGTGCTAGTTTCTTTATTTGGAGAAAAAGGAAACTCCAAGCAGTATGAAGTTTTCAAGTAAGTAAACTATAACTCTAAGCTTCTTAAATGTTGGAATAACCCACACATTCAATGTCTATTATGGACATAAAAGTTTATTCATTACTATCTGAGCATATGGTATTGCCACTTATCATCGAAAGGAAGAGATTAATTCACCCATGCACCTTAATACATTTCAGAATTTTGCTTCTAATTTTTTTCTCTGCTTTCTGAGAAAGCCCCTGATGTTTACATTGATGAGTGGCATCTGATTTATAATCAATAAATAATTATTCTGTCCAAAGTAACTGGAAAAAGATGATATATATGATGTCATCATTTATTAACTATTGGGAAGATTATGACTAAAACATGTTTGAAGTGTTATTAAAGTAAGGATGACTTTAAAGCAATATGAGTAATTAATGGCATACAAACTACCATTGAATTAGCATACATGTCTGCACTTATTTAATACATTAGGATGACAAATGTACTATCAATCATCAACTTAGAGATACATTGTAAGCTGGTTTTAGAAACATATATATATATTTATATGTATATTTACATATGTTCATGTACGTTTTTATTAACTTTTTAACTCCCAAGGGGCGTTCTCCGACCAGACAGTATTCATTCCAATGAAATTGACTCAGATGTGGATGTTGGAGATTTGCAGACGGTTAAATTTGTTTGGTATAACAATATCATCAACCCAACTCTCCCCAAAGTGGGAGCATCCCAGATCACAGTGGAAAGAAATGATGGAAAACTGTAAGTAATAAAAATCCAAAGAGATTTGACATATTGAATCACATTTATAGTTCCAGTCCCACTGCAGCTTTAAGTTAAATCTCCTCCAATGCTTCTCCTACATCCCACCCACAGCTGTGTCCTAATACCTTTTATTTCTTTAGGAGAAAGTGTAGACCTGTAGGAACACGACTTTGATAGATCTGTAGATGAGTGTTATGTTATCTAATGCAAGTCGTCTTAGAATGAGAATCTGATTTCATGATCTAAGATGAGAAGAATGATTTCACTTAGCAACTGTGCCTTGTGCTATGTGTGTGCTTAATATGTGTATCTCCTCCAAATGTCTTGGGTTCACTAAATCGCCACTAAAATCATGAGGAAAACAACTTATCAAGGAATACAAATGGACTGTTCTGGATCATTGGCCCTCTTAGTGAAGACAAGGTCAGCCTTTGGTTCTAACCAAGACTGAAGTGTATATGTGAGCCAAAGATATTTACCATGATGAACCAGCAGAAAAAGTGAACTGATGATGATGATAACAACCATAACAAAACCAATATGAGCCCCATGTTTTGAATATAAAGCCAAATTCTGAGGCATAGTGCTATGCTTCTTTTGTCATCGTGCCATTCAGTCTCCACAAAAGTGCAAAGAGGGGGCTTTTGCTTTTGGCAAAGATGGAGTAACAGTGATTGAATTTACCTTCCCAACTAAAACAACTAAAATTCAGACAAAAAGTATATAAAATAACAGTTTCTAGACACTGAACATTAGGCAATAAAGGAAAGCGATCCCTGAAAGACAAAGAACAAATAAGGTGGAACCTTGCAATTGTTCTAGCTTACTGCCTGGAGAGTGTTTTCAGTATGTCACACAAGAAATAAAACTTCAGACAGGGTCTAGTGGACTCCCTGAGTTAAGGAGACAGAGCCAATAATCCAGAAAACCCAAGGCAACTAGATTTCAAAGGATGTAGTGTCAGAGAGGAGAGAGCTAGAGAGAGAATCTCAAAAATTTGGAAACTTCCCTCGAATATTCAGCAGAATACTGATCAGGACACATATGTGAAGAAATTAACCAAAGCCACTGAAATATCCATCTGAAAGGATTAGAGAGAATAGTACCCAGTGATTTTGCAGAGATGGGAAGAGTAGCCTGTTTCCACTAGCCAAATTGGAAAAGTTCATAAGTCAAGAAATATTGGGTAGAATATTTAGGAAAGTCCTCCCTCAGTCACAAGAAATAATTAGCCTAGGTTGAACAAGACCTGGAAGTTTCAAATTGTTTCCAAATAACTTAACTGCAACCCAAAATGGAGCCTAAGAGAATTTATAGGAATATAAAAGTATCCAGCAGCAAACAGACTAAAAATCACACATTATGGCATTAAGTAAGTTTCTCAGGTATACAAAAACATCAGGACAATACACCCTCTGATGAAGATAATGGTCAATAAATGGAAACCAAACAAGAACTGAAACAAATATTATAAGAGCAGACACAGGCATTAAAACAGTTATTAAACTTGTATTTCATTTGTTCAGAAGGTCATTAGAGGCATAGCATATATGAAAGAAGACCCAAGTTGAATTTCTAGAACAATAGCATTTGAAATTAAAAAAAAAAAACAAAAACAAGGTAGGGCAAAACTAGGTTTACAGTTGTGAGTATGCAAAACACAGTTTATTCTTGTATTATTATTTATTAATTATTGTATTATTTTTCTTTATGAACTGTGAACCTACTTTTTCCCCACCTTGTACACTGCTATTAAAAGCAGATTAGACATTACAGAAGAAAGATTAGTGAGCTTGAAGATATAATAGAAACTACCCAAAATAAACACACAGAGAACAAGATTTTTAAATGGGATGAACATCAGTGAACATTAAAATAACTTCAAGAAGTGTATTATAGTTCTTATTGAAAACCCTAAAGGAGGAAACAAAAAAATATGTTTGAAGAAATAATGGCTCCAAAATTTTCAAACTTGGTGTAAACTATAAACCAACTTATCTAAGTGATATAACAAGAAACAAAAAGAAAACTAACCAACACACATCAAAATTGAATTGCTCAAAACTAGTTATAAAGAGAAAAATCTTGAAAGCAGCCAGAGGAAAAAAAGAGAAATAAGGACAATAATTACAGCAAATTTCTCATCAGAAACAATGCAAGTGAGAAGACAATGAAACAATATCCTTAATGTATTGAAAAGAAAAAAACTGTTAATCTAGGATTCTATACCCACAAATATGTATTTCAAAGATGAAGGTAAAATAAAGACTTTTCATATACACCAAAGCTGCAGGAATTTATTGCCAGGAGGTCAACATAGTGAGAAATGTTAAAGGAAGATCTCCAGGGAGCAGGCAATTATACCAGCTGAAAATAATCTGCAAAGGAACTAAGAGCCTAAAAAAACTACATTGAAAAACACATTAGGTTGTTAAATATTATTACTTAAATCTTTAAAAATAATTGACTAATTTAAGATGATGGCAATATTTGGGAGGGTTATAATACATGTATGTGTAAAATATATGATAACAGTACCATGAAGAGTAGGAGAGAGAAATGGAAATATCCTATCATAATGTATTTATGCCAAATGTGAATCGATATATCACTTGAAGGTAAATTGTGATAAGTTAAAATACATGGTATAAATTCCAAAGCTACCACTAAAATAATAAAACAGAAACTCTAGCTAATAAGCCCACAAAGGAGATAAAGTGACATTTTTAAAAAGTAAGGCATAAAAAGAGGAAAAAAGACAGAGGATATAGGTTACAAAGAGCAAGATAATAGACTTAAACCTAACCATATTAATAATTGTATTAAATGAAAATGTTCTAACTACACCAATTAAAAGACAGAGATTAAAACTGGATATTTTTAAAAAGTCAGAACTCAATTGTATGCTGCTTATGTGAAATGCACTTTAAATATAAAAACATGGATATATTAAAAGTGACAGGACAGAAAAAGATATAACATTAGTTATTAGGGAAATTCAAATTAAGACCATAGTATAATACCATAAATTTATTTAAATGGCTAAAATTTAAAAGATTGAAAATATCAAGTGTTGGTGAGAATGTGAAGAATCTTAAATTCTCATACACTTTTGATGGGAATATAAAATAATGTAATAATTCTGGAAAACAGTTTTGTAGTGCCTTAAAAATTGAAACATATACCTTCCTATGATTCATCCATTCTCCTCTTAAGTATTTACCCAAAAGAAAAGAAAGCGTGTGTTTTTACAAAGATTTGTACATGAATATTTATAACAGCTTTTATTGCAATAGTCAAAAGCCACAAATATCCCAACACTCGCCAACAGGAGAATAGGTAAACAAATTGAAATACTACTCAGCAGTGAAAAGGAATGAACTAGTGATACATGTGACCAAATGGGTGAATCTCAAAGTAATTACACTGACAAAATTATATTGAATAAAAGAAGTTAGACAAAAGAGTGCATATACCTTTGACTGCAATTCATATAAAATTCTATACAATTGAAATGAGTCCATAGTGACAGCAAATCAGTAGTTGCCTGGGGAAGGGGAAGATGAAAAAGGATAGAAAGGAAATATTAAATAAGGGCAAGAAGAAAATTTGGGGGTGATAGATAGGTTTACCCTCTCGGGTATGAAGATTGGAGGTAGATTCTCTTACTAGCTCCATTTTACAGATAATCCAATGAAACCTTAGTGCCAGAATTCATATGCAGGCAATTTGACTGCAGCAAATTCTTAACTACCACAAACAAATTCAGTCCATCTTTGTTCATATATAGTTATCGTACGGCCTTCATTTCTTGTGTTCTTTATCAATATTAGTTTTTAACCATTAATTTGCCATTTGTGAGTTACCACCATCAGACTACAGGAAAGGATGTGAAGATGAGGAGCAAAGACCATTTTCCAAGGATTTTTATGTGCTAGGAAACTTATATATGCTTTTATGTTAAAGAAAATTAGCCCCCAAACATCCCAGGTACTCTTCAGTCTTAGCACACTTAATCATTTTAGTTCAGTTTCTGGATTAAAGTAAGAATGTCTAGCCAATGTAACCCCAGAGCCGCAGAACTTTTACTCCCACTGACTTCCTGTCGCACTGCTGGCCTTCCTCTTCCTCAGTTGTGTTGGTTGACAACGTGCCAAGTGTTTAGTAGGTGCTTTTAGAATGTTACAAAGGAGTCTTCCCTGTCTTGAGGTATCCAATGACATCTCCTCTGTCTGCTATTGCATGGCCATGAAACAACATCAGCAAAGAGAACCTGGTCCTTTGCACGGAAGAAGGGTCTTCCCTCCACCACTGTCTGGCCCCAGGCTCACGGTGTGCTCCCCCCTCGGATGGAGGGGAGAGCAGAGCCCAGCCCCGTGCGCAGCACACAGGCTGTGGGCCGCAGGAGCTGACTTTTCGTTGTCTTCTCTCCACAGGTACAACTTCTGTAGTCAGTCAACTGTAAGGGAGGATGTGCTGCTCACCCTTACTCCATGTTAGGAGCCTGCTCACATGTGACCACTGGATCTTATTGCTAATAAAATCTATTGGTGAAGCAAAACGTTCCTTTCTTTGTCATCATTCGTCCATTTTTCTCATGAAACTTTTGTATGCACTGATTAAAATCCAAAATTTGAGGTTAGTCTGAAGAACCACAAATGACTGTTGAATTTTGCTACTTGTTATACAGCATTGCGCTTAGGGATCTTGTTTACTTGATGCTGGCTGGCAGCATGTCCAATACTACTATCACTGACCTCAGTCTGATTACTTACAGCAGATGTCCAGGCCCAAAATGGCCCCCTCTTGGTAGGCACACATGGGAAGTACCCACCTTTGCTGCTTGTTCCACCGCCTGCCCCTACTCAGGAGAGATGAGACAGAAGGAGGTGAGCACTGGGCATTCCCAATGCCTCCTAACTGCTCCCAGTGGGGCTCCCTCTGACCCCTCTCCTCCTGGCAGCCTCTTTGATTTTTCTAACGCACAAATCCAAGATCCTCCCAGTGGTCGCCATGATAGAATCCATATTCCTTAGGGAGACTTGCAGGGGCCCTCTTGGGCTGGTTTTCACTTGGGACTCCAGCAATACCTCTCACCAGATTCCTTCTAGAACTCTCCATTCTGGCTCTATCCCCTAAAAAGGCCTTGACTTCAGATGCTACTGGACCTTTGTGCAAACTCTTCCTCTCCTGAGGATGTTCCTTCCCCTGTCTTCCTGTCTATTTAACTCCTGCTGGTTAACTTCTGTGTAGATATCACTTCCTCCAGGAAGACTTTCTTTACTTCCATTACGCACACCCCCTAAGACTGGAGTGGAGGCCACATCACTGCATTCCCACTGTGCCCAGGACTTCCTCCATCTCTGCATTTCTCTCTCCATATCACAGTTGCTTGTTTACTTGCCTGTATATCTCATATGTAAATTCTTTAAGGAGGTTGCATGTTGTATGTGCCTGGTTCAGTGGAATGCAAATGAGTGTCTAGGCTGTGGGAAAGACCCAGAAAACAGCTTTCTCAGAACAAATACTTCTTTGAAATTAAGGGGCTCTGAGAATCCAGCTTGAACCAACCCTACTCTTCCCCAGAATTTATAAGATGGTTCTCTATTGAAATGACAAGGTATCTGAATATTCTGAACTTGAAAGTGAAATAGAAAACTAAGACCACAGAGTTGATTGGCTGGAGGTAAGCTGTGATTCGGCTCCATCTGGATGTGTAGACAGCTGGAGACTTCATCTTTATCTTTGTGCCTTCAAAGAGTTATACATTTTGAAGAGAGGAGAGCTGTCTGGTGGATATGAAGTCATAGTTTCAAAAGAGATACACAGATTTGTGTGAATATGAATCCTGTCTTAAATTCCTGAAGCTGAGCAGGATATAAGTTCATTCAACATATCTCAATTGTTGTCATTTGAAAGCCTCACCTAGAAATACTTCCCTCTGGGGTGAAATGGATTCATTGGTCTAGGAGGCTCTAAAGGAGGTGCAGTTTAGATCCCAAGCTTGTTAGGAGCTTAGACCAATTATATACCCCAGGGCATTTAAACAGGGGCCAGTGTATTAGAATACAGTGCATATTGACAAAATGTGGGTGTTAGGAAAGAATACACCCTTAACAGATGCTGTGTGCCCAAGAATGGTGGCAGTGAGTGCAATGGCAGCTGCTCTTTCTGAACCCCAGGCCTGGCTGAGCTGTTCTGTGTTCTGTACTGCTGCGTAACAAACCACCACCAAACTCAGTGGCATTAAACAGATAGCATATATTAGTAATCTCTGGGTTAGTCGGGTGCTTCTTGTCTTGGCTGGGTTCATACATGTGTCTGTGGTCAGAGTGTATTGAATAGACAGTACTGTTCATCTTGGCTGTGTCTCTTTCACACTTGGGGGTCAACTGGCTTTGAGCTGGTCTGTCATTACTCCCAACACAGTTAATGATCAAATCAAGTCACACATCTACCCAAAAGGATGGGGAAATATATCTCAGTTGTTGATAAAAGGAGCTGCAAGATCACATTGCAAAGGGTGTGGATATTTTGGGGAATGTGAAGAACAGTGACCATTTTCACAGTCCATCTATCACCATCTCTAACCTGTTTCTCTGTCCCGGGGAAGCCTGGGCCTGAGGAAGAAACAGGTCAGGTGTTAGATGAGTTTTCACAGGGATGGATCAGGCCAGGCTCCAGTCTCTGGCTTCTTATACTTCCTTTTCCTCACTGCTGCCATTGAAAGTGAGGGCGCCTTTTTGGTTCACTCACTTTTGACTTTCTCCATGACAGTGAGCTTCTTGTCAAATGCCTAACGCCAGTGAATGGAGGGTTGCTTCTTCATATCTCAAAACAACACAACAGTCCTGATCAGATTTGCTGATCAAGAAATCCAGTCCCCACAGTCACCATTCATTCCTTATTAATAAAATTTTTTATTAAATTAATTGAGGTGACACTTGGTTAATAAAGTTATATAGGCTTCAAGCATACAATTGTATAATACATCATCTGCATATTGCATTGTGTGTTCACCACCCAAAGTCAAGTCTCCTTCTGTCACCATTTATCCCTCCTTGATCCTCTTCTACCCTCCCCCCCTCCTTTCCCTCTGGTAACCACCATACTGTTATCTGCATCTATGAGTTTTTGTTTATCTTGTTTATTCATTTATTGCTTGCAGTTTTATATCCCACATATAAGTGAAAACATACAGTTCTTGACATTTTCCATCTGACTTATTTCACTTAGCATGATATGCTCAATATTATTCACTCCTGAAAACTCATGCAAATCACCTTTTCATTATTTCAAAGTGTGATAAACATTATACTTTTAAAGAAATCCCCTCCCTACCAGCAGTGAGCCGCCAACTCTGCACTCTTGTAACAACTTAGCAGAGCAAGCTGATTTAGAATTGCTATTTTCTTACTGTGGCACCGCACACCTCTTGCAGTGGCCACCCAGCTCCCAACTTCAGCTCCATGTTTGGAGGCAGATGGGTGGGTCCCTCAGCCTGGCCTGCCAATAAGAGCCTCTCCCCATTGCTAACTAATGCAGGGACAGCTCCTGACCTAACCAGACTAATCACCTGGTTATTAAGAATTCTGAGCTGAGGTGCCTAAAGCCAGGGGGTCCCTGCAACAGAATCAGGTCCAAGGCAGAGAGCATCTGAGGACAACTGAGGTCACCAGGGTGGTCCAGTTTCTTGGACTTCCCCAAGTCTCATGGTTCAACAATTTCATGGATTCCGTGAGATGCTCCAATATTCTTTCAATAATTCCCTGCTTTTTAAAAATTTAGCTAACTAACCAGAATTGATTTCTGTTGCTTATAACCAATGGAATCATAACATCCCTCTAAAGACTTAGCTGTTGAAAGAGCTAATGGTCTCTACTTCACTGTTGCTTCAGGGAATGAGGGTGAGGAAAGTAGCCAACAAACACATGTTAAATGTATAGGTCTTTTGTCCCTAAAATTCATCTTTAGGCATTTATCCCACAAGTACACCATGCATGTGAAAAGTGACAAATGTATAAGAATATTCATTAAGGCATTTTTAAAATAGTAAAATATTGGAAATGCCAAATGTTCATCAATAGAGGACACACCAGCTCTGGTCACCTTTAGGTGGTTTCACCTTCGGAACCCCTGGGTAGGGACCTTCCCCTTGGGGTGGGCAATGAGCCCATAGAGGAACTTGGCAGTGAAGGGAGCTAAAGAGGAAAAAGGCAAAGGGGCCTTGTCCATGGGAAACCTGGGACAGACCATGTGTAATTATTTCTCCTAAATCTAAACTGTGCCCTCTCACCTTTCTCAACCCTGAAATTCACTGAGAACATGGGTAAAATGCCCATGACTCCACTCATGGCACATTCATTCTTTCATCAATGCATAACCACATCAGTGCCAGGCACAGTTCCAGCAGCTGGAAGACAGCAGTGGCCAAAACAGACGCGGCCTCTGTCCTCATGGAAATGCATTCTAGATGGGGGAAGCATGACCACAAATAAACAGGTACATAAGACAGATAATTATAATTTGTCACAGAGAGCTGAAAAAAAACAAACAAGATGCTAGACCGTGGAGGCCTGAGGTCAAGTGGGGAGTCTGATAGTGGAGAGACGTCAGAGGTGGTCCGAGGTGGCCTCACTGAAGAGGTGACAGCAAAGCTGATTGTTGAATGACAAGAAGGATCCAACCCAGTGCAGGTCTAGGGAAGGGAGTTTCAGGTCATGGGGACAGTAAGTGCAAAGGCCCCACATGGGAAAGGACGAGGCATGTTGAACGGTGGCCAATGCGGCCATGTGCGGAGGGCAAAATGGAAAGTGAGGAGGAAAGAGGCCCACGAGGCAGTCAGGGCCACCTGCCGTCTCCCAGAGACCCATTTCCCTAGTTGCTTACCACCAGGTTGTCACAAGGCTCCCCCTGGGTCAGCACTGCGATGCCAGTGGGGAACCGGAGGCCTCTGATGTCCCCAGCCTGCGGAACGTGCTCCAGCCCTTTCCTGCACCACCAGAGCAGACTTCCCCAAGATTACCTAGTTCATCACACAGGTCAACCAGATGGCTCAAGTCTGGCAGTTTCACAAGAGCTTTATTCATCTTTTCAACTCATTCTATGTAAATAATTTTCTTATTCCATGTGCTTAACACGCAACAAATTCTGTTGGTAACTTGCTCAGAATAACTGAATATTCAACAACTCCTTTTCACTCTGTGCAGACTGGATTCCAATCCCACCTTATCATTCATTATCTATGTGGCTTTGGGGATGGTATATTTGTCTCTCTGTGCCTCCATTTCCACCTATGCAAAGGAACCAAATAACGGTACTCCTTCATGGGGCTGTTGTAAAATGTAAATTAGGTAATAGGTGCAAAATGCTTGCCTGTACCCTCTAAGCCTTAATAACTGTTGGTGACTATTCTGTTATTCTGGGGCAAGTCCTTTCTGTTTTCTTAACCGGGGATCCCTCCCACCTGCCCCCCATGTTCTGGCTGCTCTGGAGGAGGGCGGACTTTGACAATGAGGCATATTTAACTTGGAGGTTGTGTAGGGCTCCATGGGCTTTGCCAGGTGAAGGCTTATCTGGCCGCTGTGTGAGCTGGCCAGGCTGCTCACAGATGTGTGTCTGTGGGTAATTCACGACGGCCCCACGGCGGCGAGTCTTATGGGACAGGTGTGCAACCTTCAGAGGACCTGGGGAAACTCAGCAGATGTGACGTTATCTGGTGACATGGGCTCTTAGAGGGTCCTGAACCCAGCTATTCAAAATTACAGTGGGATAATGGGATAATTGTTGTTGTTTTAAACCATTAAGCTTCGAGTTTGTTCACTGCAAAGCAGTAGATAACTGGGGCAGGTAGTTAACAGGGGATTCTGGTCAGAGGCCGTTGTGGCGGCTGTGAAGTCCGTCTCCAAAGTTCATGTCCTTGGATATTACTAGACTGCCAGAGACAGAGACAGAAACAGACTAAGTATGGAGGTTTTTCTTAATCAGACACTTCCCTTTACTTTCACCTATGTAGGGGCATTTCCATCCATTCTAAGTGGGAAATACTACTATTACGGCTTTCTGCGGCGACCTTATTGGAACTTGCACGCCACTTAGTGATGAACTAGAAAATCAGAAAGTGGGGCCCACTTGGCTGACAATTATATGCACGGGTACATGGGTACAACTGAGGGACTTTTTACCCCTTTTTAATCAAGCATCCTTTCATCTTCCCAGGCTTGTGGAAAGATGAATTATTAATCTTGTTTTGTGTATTTGTGCAGATTAAAACATTAAGTGCACACAGCATGTTTTATCATCACCTGCTGTTTCCTTGAAGCAGCGTCCAAATGATAAAGCTGCAGTATAAAACGCCGCCTGGGCCCTGGACCCAGAGGGGGAGAATAATCCTGGAACAGCCAACAGGGTAAGTCGCCTGTGCCGCTCCCCCGCCAGCTGGGGAGGAGAGGCCAGGCAAACAGCCTTGAGTCCCCGAGAGTCTGCTCATCGCTCCGGTAAGCTTGGAGAGGCTGAAAAAATCTCAATTTGTTGCAGATGGTGAGCATGTGGGTGATCGGGCTCTTCCTGCTGGGAGCTGTCCAAGGTGAGAAACAGCACGCTTGCCCCTTGGAAGGACTGAAGCCCAATGCCTCAGCGCTGGCCACAGAAAGCCTTAGATATGACAAGGCTCCTAGCACCTCGGGACAACTCAGTTCCAGAAAGAGGCAGGAGGGGCTGACACTCCACCCGGGAGCAGGGACATTTTGAGGGGGACCCACTTCCCAGCCTCTCCCCAGCATCCTACCTTCATGCCCGGGTGCCCTGGAACAGACTTTTCTGGGTAAAGCGTTAAACACCTGAGTTAACATTTTGACTTATCAACGCCCATTTTCACATTAATCAAAAATATATATCTGAAGAGCTGGCACAGGACACAGACCTTTGCCATTTTGGTGGTAGTATCTCTAGGGGACCCACTGGGACTGGTTCCAGACCAGAAGGTGGGCACTGTGGGCAAGAACATATGGCTGGGGCACAGGTGGGTGTCTGCACAGTCTGCACACTGCCCCCAGGCAGGGGAGTGACCAGGCCTGGGCAGCAGTGACATCCCACATCCCAGCTCAAGAGTTAGTCCTTGAGCAAGTCATCCTTTCTCTACAGGCAAAGAAATTTGCTATGGCCAGCTCGGCTGCTTTTCAGACTCTGAGCCCTGGGGTGGGACTGTAATCAGGCCCCTGAAAGTCCTCCCCTGGAGCCCTGAGAAGATCGGCACCCGCTTCCTGCTCTACACCAATGAGAACCCAAACACCTTTCAGGTGAGACCTCTGCCATTTTAGCATCCAGGAAACAGGGGGCGGGGCTGTGCCCATCCTGCAGCCAGGAGTTTCTTTTCTCTGTGCCCACCTCCTCCCTCTTACTCTGCTCACCCCACTCCTCCAGCCGCACCCCAGGGCCCGGAGAGAGTAGGTCTTCAGTAAAAAGTTGGCTTGAGTGAATGAATGGCTCCTATTTGCCAGAACCTATAGCTGGCTATGGGATTCTGGTGTGGGGTAAGGAGCTTTCCAAAGAACCCCAGGAAAGGCAAGACCTCAAGCCACAACCCAGGCACAGTGGAGGCAGTGATTCCTGATGTGAGAAGGTGCAGCAGGAAAAGGGAGGGCAGGGCAGGCTTCATGGAGGAGGTGGCTTTTGTTGCATTGGAACAACTAAAAAAATGAGAGAGGTAATTGGACAATCCTGAGTGGCTGGACTGCAAAAATATGTAATCCCTCTGCATTTGTCACAGAACCTCCTTCTCTCTGATCCATCAACGATTGAAGCATCAAATTTTCAAACAGACAGGAAGACCCGGTTCATCATCCACGGCTTCATAGACAAGGGTGATGAGGGCTGGCTGCTGGACATGTGCAAGGTAGGGGCTGCACTAGTCCCCATGGCTTGCTGCTGCCACCGCGTCCCTTAATGCCTCTGCTTCCCTTCAAGCAATCGCAGTAAACGAGTTCAAAATGCAACTAAATGCCTCTCTTTTGCAACAGTAAAAATTCCTTCCCATGTTTCTGGGCTGCGTCTGTAGCCTGAAACCATGACTTTCGCTCTGGGAACAAGGGCTTCCTCACGTGGCTTAACTCAGGGTTAAATGTCATCTGCCTCTGTCTTCTGTGAGGGTGCTTGAGATTCCCACAAAGGAGGAATTGGGCTCTTTTGTTCCAATGTTTCCGTCCTCCTTGAGAGTCAAAGATGGACGGCCATAGCCACTTACGTGAGCGTGGAGAGCTAAGGCTGACTGGGTGGCTTACAAGGCAGCACCGAAAGTGACAAAGCTGTGTGTGATATAGCCCCTGTTGGTCAGAAGTCCACACAACAGACGAACCCATATATGCGCACATGCATACACACACAGACTTCACGTGTTCACATCTGCACAGGCACACACAAATACACACAGAATTCTTTCTTTTGACCTGTACACTGCTTTAATCTATTTTTTGACACCTAAGAATTTACCCCCGAACATTAATAGCTCTAACCTATAATGGCAACAGGAAAAATTACAAACCCAGAAAATTAGTCATTCTGCACTTAGCCTTGGTTGACCAGCATGTAATTCTTGGCACCTCTCTGTCTCACCGGTAATAAATGTTTTAATGTGTAAACTGTAAGATATTGTTTGGGCCCCACGTGTTCCAGGTCGTAAGAGATTCTTCACAGTTGCTTTAGACATTAAAGTCCTCAGGAGCTACCTCTGGGAATCCTTGTGTGTGTGATCACACATATTAGTATATACATGAAAAGGCTCGGAGTGGATTTCACATTTGTGGTACCATTTCAAATTCAAGCTGCCCATGTGGAGTGGGAATGCCTGGCGGAACTTCTAAGGACATATCTGTTCCTTTAACACCAGGAAGAAGTTTTCCTTGCAGAATTCTTCAATCTCTTTTAAGTCAGTGCAGTTTTATTTTTTAAATACCTGCAGTGTGTGTTTTCTCCATGAAACTCGGTGCGTTTCTGACTCTAAAACGGTGATGCTCCCCTCTACCTCCAGACTTAGTCAGCGCCCCGCGGGCTGGCCTGAAGGCAAGCCCTGGTAATTGGCAGCAGCGTTGCTAAGTGGCTGAAAGGACCCCTGGCGGTCAAATCCACAAGGTTACTTAGACACTGGCCCCCAGAGATGGCACTTGAGGCTTTTCCTTTTCAAAACGGAGCTCCTTTAATAATGCGATTGCTTCCCCCACCTAATCAACCTTATTGAATTTGGTCAGAGAAAGCCAGGGAGTGGCCAGCTTTTAGTTCAGGTACAAGCCAGAGAGGGAATCTGTTTGCATTCACCCTGGCGGGGGCGACTCCTAATTGACAACAGGAGTCCCTGAAGTCTAATGGATCTCAGCGTCCCAGCGAGGACAGGGCAAGAGCATGGCCAGTGGTAGCGTCAGCGACCATTGCTGAGCCCTGGCCAAATGTGGTTTCACGTGCCACTGTGAAAACACCCCATGTCTTCCCCACGCCAGAACATGTTCAAGGTGGAGGAGGTGAACTGCATCTGCGTGGACTGGAAGAAAGGCTCCCAAACCACCTACACACAGGCTGTCAGCAACGTGCGCGTGGTGGCCGCCCAGGTGGCCCAGATGATCAGCGTGCTCTCAGTGAGTGGACGGCTAGATTACGGGCTGCTGAGGGGACAGGAGGGACCCCTGGGTCTCAGTTGGGTAGAGATGCCTTTGGATTATATATTTAAAGGAGAGCTAGAAAGAACTGATATTTCTCCTAGGATCTTCTAAAATTCTGAATTTCGCCTTAATAATGAAACACCCATGGGAGCAAGCAGCGAGCACTAACACTTACAAAGTAGGGACTTTTATTATTGCCTTCAATTGGCAGGGAAGAAAATTGAAGCCCAGAAGGTATAACTAGCTTGCCCCCCAAAAATCATAGAACAGGTGAATATAAGAGTTGTCTTTGGGTCCCTCCCAAAGCATCTAGTTCCAGGGTTCCCCACTATACCAGGTAGACTCTGTTTGGGGGAAAACACAGCATCTTCAGGGAGAGCCAACATAGCCAAAGGACAGTGGGCACGATTGGCATGCACCAGCTCTGTCAGCCTGCTGTGGTGAGTCCTGTTGATGTTGGGGAATCTCTTCTGGAACAATCAATTCAGCTGTTTCTTTCTGCCCTGGTCTTTCTTTTTCACTAATTCTTTAAGTCAAGTCACTAACTTTTGGTGACTCTCCTCTACCAGATAAAGGCCCCAGCCATTTTTGCCTTATATTCAAAGGGTCTATAGAAGAACCAATTGGTTCTACTTCTGCAACCCTACGAAAATCAAAACCCAGGGTATTTGTACTAGAGACACTGTAGACCAATAAACAAGTATACTTGGGTGAATATCAGCGAGACCCATATGTACAAATACCTCGTACCTCTATGTTATTTGTTTATTCATCCAATATCTGGGGGTACAATATCAGAAGCTGTGCTAGGAGGTAAAGAAGATGGGTGAGGCCCCAGGACTCGGAGGAGCTTGCAGTGAAGACTTGATAATAGAGCACGGGCAGGGTCCTGATGGGGAGAGTACAGGGCTGTACGGAAGCATGGCGGGGGGCAATCCAGATGGAGTGGGCGTGGGGCCAATGTGAGCCGTGTTGGAGTGAGCTGGGCAAGTAGTTGGGGCCATGGCAACCACAGGAAGAGAATTCCAAACCAGGCCCAGAGCTCTGAGAATAGGACATATTAGAGGGCCTGAGAGGTCCACAGAGTATTTGCTAAAGAAGAGTCTAGAAAAATACATGTTGAGTCAGGAAAGCTCTAAGGACTTGGTAATGAGTTTGGGCTTGATTCTAAGAGGAGTGGAAGCTACAGAAAGTCTTAGCAGAGGAGAGGCAGGATCAGGTTTGCCCGCCACAAAACCCACAGCACAGAAATGTCCTAAACATACCCCTTTTTTGCTCCCAGACAAACTACAGCTACTCACCTTCCCAAGTTCACCTCATCGGCCACAGCCTGGGAGCCCATGTGGCTGGAGAGGCAGGGAGCAAGACTTCAGGCCTGGGCAGGATCACAGGTAAGGCCCAAGGGGCAGGGTCCCGGATTTTGTACCCAGCAACCCCACAACATGGTAACAGACTACAGCCCAGCTCAGGACTGGCCCAAAGGAGACTGTCCCTCTGGCTGTGGCAGAGGTGGTTAGAGCCTGCAGAGAGCATTTCATTTCAGGAAGCCCCTAAGAAACCGATCTATGCGGCAGAGGGCTGGCAGCTTCATTCCTATCTGTTTCCCTTTGTTCTTCCACCGCTCTCCCTGTCTCTCCCCTCTAGATCCCAGTTTTCTGGCAGCATGGGTTGCTCAGGACTGGGCACTCAGAAAAATGCAGAGTAAGGCTGCTACGAACATGAGCAAACATAATTAAGAAGGATCCATTTTGTCATTCCTTTTTCCCCTGCTCTCGGAAGTCAAGGGCAGAATAGAAGATGAAAAGTATGCTTCCATTGTCTGTGCTGGTAGAAGAAACCCAGCCACGGTCACAGCCAAAAGCATCCTGTTGGCCCAAGCAAGGCCTTTACATTGTAACAATAGCAACAACATACATCTGTATAATATAATAATAATATAATGCTAATATAATTGCTACAGTAAGCATAATTTAAGTGCTTAATTATCCCAAATACTGTACAAAGTGCTTTACGTTTTCTCATTTAATCCTCAGAACCAAAGAAACAGGCTCAAGGAAGTGAGTAGCTTGTCCAAGGTCACATCACTGATTAGTGGTGGAACTGAGATTCCAACCCAGTCTTGTTGTCGTTCAGCTCAAACAAGTCTCTGCCTTTATAAGAACTCTACCTTTTATATTCAGTAGACAGTTATGTTCATGATCTTTTTGTTCCTCTGACCAAATCTTCAAAAATCTTTGACAAATCCAAGAGTCCTTCCAAGAAGGAAATGTAGCCAGGAAGAAATAATAAAATTAATATTTAACTTATCCACCCATGCTGATGTGTCAGGGACTGTGATAAATGCTATAACATTAACTCATTTAATTGTATGACAATCATATAAAATATATACCATTATTACCCCCATTTTATAGGTTGGAAAACAGAGGCACAGTAAAGGCCAAATGACTCACCCAAGGTCACACAATTTGCCCAAGAAGTAGCTGAGTAGGGATGTGGAGCGAGGCAACCCCGTCCCAGAATATTGTTCCTATCTATAATACTGTACTGCTTTGTCACTTTCTTCTTCAAATTTGGGAAGTGAAAAGCATGTTGAAGAAGAAAGATGCCTAAGTAAATGAAAGCATCTGATGCAGAAAAAAAAAATCCTTGTTCCAAAAACAATCTAAACTTCTTTGTTCACCTGCCCTTCCCTACCAGGCCCCTAGAGCCCCCTCCTAATGGGCTGCATATTGAGACTGTTCCCATATTCGATAGCCAGGGCCCTGACACTGGACACCTCCAGGTTGTGGCAGCCCTTTAGTTAGAGCACAGCCTATGCAACTGCACACCTTGGCCCTGTGGGCACCCTCAGCCCGGCCTGTGTCAGCAGCACTGCCCATCTTTTCCAGGGCTGGATCCCGTAGAAGCAAGTTTCCAGGGTACTTCTGAAGAGGTTCGACTTGATCCCTCCGATGCTACCTTTGTGGATGTGATTCACACGGATGCAGCTCCTCTGATCCCATCCATGGGTGAGGCCGATGACACTCCAGCCTTGAGCACGTGCCATGGGTGTTACCCAGGAGAGCCTAGCTCTGTGAAAAGCTCAGGGCTGTTCCAAACATTTCAGGTTTTGGATCGAGCCAACTGATGGGTCACCTTGACTTCTTCCCCAATGGAGGAGAAGAGATGCCGGGATGCAAGAAGAACGCCTTGTCACAGATCGTGGACATAGAAGGCATCTGGTCAGGTAAAGCCAGAGTGGAGTGCGGCATCGCCTCCTGGGGGTGAGCCATGCTTTCCCTGTAGCAAATCTTAAAAAATAAAAACAACCTGGTCTTTAAAAATATACAATCCCCACTCGTAGACCTGACTTCTGAAAACTGTATGTCATTTGTTATATCTGAGCTCTACTGATTTTGTAATTCCTTACAACATTTTTGTGGTGTCCTGGAGTGTACAAGCAACAAAGAATTACTAAGCCATTGCTCAAAGCTCTAACTCCAACAATAAATGAGTAGGTACATATAACAAAGTAAGGAAAAACCATCCTGACTCTAAGAGAATTTGTCTGCCCACGTCTCCCATAGGAGTCAGTGACATGCTTCAAGTTTATGCAACTGGCTTCATTTTAGTAGCCAAAATAAGAATATTCCTAGGCATTTCCATGGTAAAGCCATTTGCACCATGAGAGTCACCATTCTTCAATGCTGGGTCAAGAATGAGAAGCAATCACACTTAAGGATGGTTAGAGCGAAGACTGGGCTCTTTGAGGCGGTTAGTCTTTATCATTGATTAAGTGCACCTGGAACCAAGGGCATCCTTCAGACACAGCTCTGACTCTGTGTTGAATGATGTTAAAAGTGCAATGCACAAATGA
Organism: Pteronotus mesoamericanus; assembly: GCF_021234165.1. Lineage (NCBI taxonomy): Eukaryota > Metazoa > Chordata > Mammalia > Chiroptera > Mormoopidae > Pteronotus > Pteronotus mesoamericanus. Next base: position 16,292,936 of record NW_026555229.1, read on the forward strand.
ATTTTTCTGGCCACACTCATCATTTGCCACCACACAGGTCAAAACCCTTAGTGATCTGACCAAATCTGCTGAGTAAAGATTGTTATTGAACTCAATCAAAATGGCTTGGCAAGTGTGGATGCTATTGAAGCAAATATTAAGGACAAGACCTGTATGATTGTGTTTTATAGTCTTAAGAGGGTTTGCGTGGACAGGGTGGCCAAAAGTCTCCATCAGTCATGGCCAAGCAAGTTCAGCCCAGACCTGCAAGTCCTGTATCTGTCACTTGGCAAGAGTTATGGAAGCCAAGGAAGGTGATAAGGAATGAGACACAATGAGAGTGACAGGGATGCTCATATAAAGCCACCCAGAGCTGCTCAACCCTCCTTTTTATTTGCATGAAAGTATTGCCATCCTGGTTTTACCATGTCTAGGAGGTCAGTGTCAAATCTGGTTGTGTCTTCAAGGACCTCCGGCTCAGTGCCTGGAACACAGGATGGCAGAGGATAGCGGCATGTGTTCACGGACCAGACGGGTTGGGTTTAATTCCCAGCGTTGCCATTTACTAGCTGTAATCAGAAATTTGAACCTATAATCTGTAGATTTTTCTGTAATTAGGGATGGCATGGTATATAATTTCGTATGTACTTAGTGACGGATAACATGGACAACATATATCAAGCTCTCAGTACATTGCCCATTCTGTATGTTAACTGCATTAATGTAGCTGGATTTTGGACTTACCCTTAATTTCTGAAAATGCAGTCCAACTTTTCAAGCATCCCACTTGAAGAGTCAAGAAGTTGTCACAACTCCCTGACCACCTGTGTAGACTTCTTCATTTGTTTCCCCAGGAACCAGGGACTTTGTGGCTTGCAATCACCTGAGAAGCTACAAGTATTACTCAGACAGCATCCTCCATCCTGATGGGTTCACTGCATACCCCTGCGCTTCCTACAGGAGCTTTGAGTCTGTAAGTTGTTGTCCCACACTGAACCCCAGGGTGGGGCTGTTATCCAGCTGTGTTTGGAATTTGCAGTACCTGCTCATCTTTTTCTGCCCATCCCCTACCTGTTTTGCATTGCCCCTCAGAGGTTCATGGTCCTGTGGAGTGGAGGGAAACAAAACTCTAGGCAGGCAATGGCTAGAATTCCAGATGAGTCATGTGGATAAGGAAGATTCTGGAAAAGCAGAAAAAAGAGCAGTCAATGCAATGATCTAGAAAGGCTTTCTGCAGGAGGCAACATTGGAATCTGGCTTGTAAAATCATTGGGTTTTGAAGGGAGAGAAGGAATGCACACATTTGGCTAGGGCAGAGCAAGGATAGAAGAATGTATGAGAGACCAACTCAGGTGCCAGAGAGAAGAAAAGGCATATGCTGGGCTTCTCAGGCTAGGCTGGACTCTGTGCCCATGCAGCCAGCAATGAGGTAAGAAATGGAGGGCCTGTCCGTTCTGGCTGTGAGAGCCAGGGGAACAATCTTTTCCCAACTCCGCATTCAGCAACATCATGTTGGTAGCCTGAAAATGGCCACGGTCAGAGTGTTTATACCATGGAAATTGGTAAACACGACAATCAAGGATGTTTTTTCTCCCAGAGTTGGTTTTTAATCATTCACCAGCACATCACTTGATAAAAGGTATAAGTGATCTAACCTGGGGCCCGATATTTTCTCAACATGGGCATTAAGATTTTCTAAAGCTCCCCAAGCAGTTACAATGTGATATGCACCAGGCTTGGGAAAGTAATTTAGACACCATCTGTTCTCCTTCCAGTCACCAATGAGGAAGCTCAGACTGTAGGAATATTGCTCCCCCAATGTATGGATCTTTAAAAGATAAATTTGCTCCTTCCAGCCTGATCTATCTTCTCTCATCAGAACAAGTGCTTCCCCTGTCCAGACGAAGGGTGCCCACAGATGGGCCACTATGCTGACAAATTTGCCAGCAATGTGAGTGAGAATCAGCAGAAATTCTTCCTGAACACAGGCGATTCCAGCAATTTTGCCCGTAAGTTGCACTTAAACTTTCCCTTCCAAGTAAAGAAAGTTTAGTTTCTGTTAGAAATGAAGGGCTTGTCTCTGACCTGAAATATTTATGGACATATTTTTACTGCCTTAGAAAAAGGACACTCCCCGCTGCACCCTGCCAACCCTTCCCATTTTAACACTCAACTGGGGATTTAGAAAGAATTAGCATTTCTTCCATTGTATCTCAATGGCATGAAATGAGTAGAAGAAAATAATATAACTAATGGAATAATAGCAATTTGCATGTCTCTGTGGCCAGCTACCCTGAATTTTTACTGTTCCATAGTTCATGGTTCCTTTTATTTTTTTAAATTAAATTTATCGGGGTAACATTGGTTAATAAGATTATATAGGTTTCAGGTGCACAATTGTACAATTCTGTGATACATGACATGTATATTGCATTGCGTGCACACAACCCAAAGTCAAATCTCCTTCCATCACCCTGTATTTGACCCTCTTTACCCTTAAGATTGTGTCACATGCACCTGTTCTTCTAGTCAGTCAACAAACATTTATTTGGTACCAGCTTTTTGCTGGGCTGGGCCCCTTAAGAAACCCAACTCCAATCTGCCCATTCCCCTCCCCCCATCCACGTGCACCTGGTGCCCAGGGACTGAGCCTCTTGTGGAGGGTGGGCAGGAATCAAGATGGGGTGATTTCTCTCGAGAATCTGCTGGATAGACCAAGTCATAAGGTAAAAACAGGGCATGTTTAAGTCACTTGGTGCCACCCTGCTCATGATGGTTCCCTAAGATGTTTCACTGTAAAAAAGAGACTGTATTATATAAGTAATATGAATATAATACATGTCTTACATAGTCAAGCCAGGCGTATTGAAGCATAATTTTTATACAGCAAAATTCATCCTTTTTAATGGATAGTTCTATGAGTTTTGACAAATGAATAATCCTGTAACCACCTCCACAATTAAGATATGGAACATTTTCATTGCTATAGAAATTTTTTAAAGACATTGGTTAATCAGTCCTTCCACTGAAGTAGTCATGCATGAAATACTTGCCCATATCCTAACAACAAATTAAACATTCCAAAACCATATATTAATTCCCCAACCAACATTCATTTATGGACCACAGACGAAGCTAGACACTGGGGTTCAGGGAGCAAGGCCTGCTCTGCTTGAAATTTATAACACAGCGGAGAAGACAGAAAGTGGGCCAGTGGCAGTAAGTGTGTCGGGCCTGGTGAGCTGCCGCTGTGGCTCTGAAGGACAGAGGACCTGGCCCTGACCAGAGGGAGGGACAGGGACAACTTCTCTGAGGATGTGAAGGATGAGCAGGAATTAAGCAAAGGCTGTGTGTGTATGTGTGTTTTCACATATGTGTTTATACAAAGGATGTGTGGTGTGTGCATATGTATATAGGTGTGGGTGTGTGGGTATATATGTATGAGTACGTTACTATGCGATTATATGTACATAGATTTTACGTGCATGTATGAGTGCTCGTGGGGACTGAGACAGCACTCCAGATGTAAATCTGGGGGACAACAGAGCCCCACGCTGTGCTGGACAGCGCTTGGGGCCTAGGGATGCAGAGATAAGACACAGACCCTGTCCTCGGGGGGCTCACAGGACCGCACTCCTGAGCCAGGGTTCCAACTCGGGGGACAAGCCCCTGTTCCTTCTCTTTCCACCTTAAGTCATTGTGCAATCATTCTAGAGCAGAACTCTCCCAAAGAATTTTCTGCAATGATAGAAGTGTCTGTGCTGTCCAATAGAGTCGTCATTAGCCCATGTGGCCATTGAGCACTCAGAGTGTGGCTAGTGACACTGCCGAACTAAATATTTAATGTTATTTACCTAATTTGGATTTAAACGGAAGCAGCCACATATGGCGAGTGGCGCCTTTACTGGGCAGTACAGGTCCGGAAGAGAACACTGCTCAATACGCAGTTCCCCTCATGGTCCAGTCCGAGTTGTAGATCAACATGTAGAATATCTTACACTTGGGTGCCTCACTGTAAGGGACAGAGACCGGAATCTAAGATGTAGGTCAAGTATTTCGTGCATGCATAAACTAAGCTCTTTTCCCTCTCCTCTGCAGGCTGGAGATACGGGGTGTCCGTCACAATGTCTGGGAGAATGGTCACTGGTCAGGTCAAAGTTTCTTTGTTTGGAAATAAGGGAAATACCCACCAATTTGACATCTTCAGGTAAATGTCCTTTTTTAACACCACATCTCACTTGATGATATACATGGCCTTCAATCCATGCCTTTAATTCTTCTGTGTGCTGAAGTTAATTTCAGACTTCTGCTAACAACTTTTCTTTTCTCTATTATAAATCCAAGCATTTAATTCTCTCTCAGTCACTAGATCATATTTTTAAAAAATAAATCTAATTATTACCTAGATATCATGTTTTATAATTTTCACAGTAATACATGCTTGTTACATTAAACCAAGTGAATAATGTGTTATTGTATGAATAATTCTTCCAGAAAAAATAATAGGAAGGAATTATATAACTTTCTATAAGAAAGTTTTAAGAGAAATTAACCTGAGTATGAGTAACCAATATTTAAATAATAGTTTGATTTCTGACTTTCCTATTTCTCCATCCTTTATTTGGGAATTAATTCGGAAAAACAATCTCTTTAATTCAGAGTAGGAAAGAGTGGTATGGCCCTATCTGGTCATTGGAAGTTGTTTCCATGAATGAAAATGTTCCCATTTCTATTTCAAGGGGGCTTATCAAACCAGGCTCCACCCACTCTAATGAGTTTGATGCAGAGCTGGATGTTGGAACAATTCAGAAAGTCAAGTTCCTTTGGAATAACCACGTGGTAAACCCAACCCTCCCCAAAGTGGGTGCGTCCAAGATCACCGTGCAGAAGGGAGAGGAGAAGACAGTGTATGTATCTTTGCTGGCTAGTGCCTAAGGGTGTTCACAGAGATTCCTATTTGTAGGGAAAACTCATCCCAGAAGGTCAAGTTATGGTTCAGCCCAAAAAGCCAAGAAAATCTACCCATCTGGGGCCCTTTTTCCCCAGACCAACAAATAACTGAAAGGGAACACGGAACAGTTCCACGGGGTGCACTTTATCGAGTGTTCTCAGCAGTGTCTGTGGGGGCACAGAGGATAGGACCCCCCTCACCCCCAGCCTGCAGGCGTCTCCCTGCGGCCCCCGGGGCTGAGCTGTAGCTACAGGGGACATCCTGCGACACAGACCACCTGCTGGGCCAGCCCTCTGCCTCCCTGGCTCACTGGGATAGTTTGGAGGGTAAAAAAGCTGCATTCGTCCAATTATTCAAATAATTTTGCTGCTATGAAAAGAGCCAGTAAGTAACAATTTTAAAAAGCATCATCATCATCATTAGAAGGCTAAAGAAAATCAAATTTTGTTCCAACCTCTTTTCAGTCTCCCTGAGATTATTTTAATCACTTTGGGATTACATGTCCTACAAAGGAACGTGCTGGCTAGAATTCCCTCCTGGGACATTGTACTAAAAGCAATGTGGCTCCATCCATCGTTACCCACCCACCTCCCTTCCTCGCTGACTTTAGTAAACACCTATTGTACGCCAAGCTAGCAAACACTTGGGTATACAAGATGGTGTCTGCTCACAAGGAGTTTACCATGGAGCTGTTGAGAAAAATTAGACTTGTGGTTCACATGGAAGGTCAAACAACAGAACGAAAAATTCACCGTGAGGGGACCAAAGAGAGTGACTGAGGAGAAAGCAGAGGGCTGAGGGGAAGCGGTTGCAGAGGGGAGGGGGCCATGGGGTGTCTCTCGGGCTGAGGGATTTCCACTGGGAAGGCCACCAGCAGGGACAAGGGGCTCCGTGCGTGAGAGGTAGGGACGGGGGTGTGGGGAGGCCAGCCGGCTGCCAGCAGCACTCGAGGTGCAGGGAACTGGGGAACACTCCCGGAGGTGACAGTTGCAGCTTCCAGGGAAGACGAATGAAATGCAAAGGACAAAGTGTTGAAGGCCGGCCAGGAGTAAGGAATCTGGACAAAACTTTAGGGCTCAGTGATGGTGAGTGAGGTCTGAGAGAGAAGCCCATGGTTCTCAGAAGGACTATGATAATGACCACTTAGGTCTGCGTTGTTTTTTTTACCTTTAAAGTTGTTTTACATTTATTGTCACGAGATGCTGTGTTATTGACATGGGATTCTCTGGGAGTGGGGCCCTCTTCTATACATGGAAACCAATGCTCTGAGAATCAAGTGGCCAGCCCCATGTCACTGCTAAAAGGCAGGGAGGGGAGAGCCCAGGGGAAGGGCACATCTAAAAGGCAAGGCCATAGAAAATGTGGGCTGTGGCGTCAAATATTTGCTTCTGGGTTCTTCCGCTGATTAACTGAGAGTCCTTGGGGCCTCCGTTCCTTCTCCTATAATGTAAGACACATAGTAACAGCAGTTAATGTCATTGCTCTCAGCTAGTAAGAGCTCAGTATGTTGCAGCTACTACACTGGTCGGTGAGGCCCCCAGGGTGGGTGAGGCCAGAGTGCGCCCATCTGGAACCGTGTTTGTGGAGGGCCTACACGTGCTTGGGAAGAGGGGGAGCACGAGAGGTCCAGTCGCTGACTGTCTCAAAGAGGCCCCGGTCCTGTCGGACTGAGGGCCCGGAGACCATGGCCACTTCCGAGTATCAGCTGGCCTGTCCAAGGACCAGCTGCCTGGTACACTGGCCACCCTGGAGGCAACCAGTTCTCTGGCCATTGGTAAAAGGTGTAACCCCATGGCTTGTGAATTGTAAGTTAGCAAATTCCTTTGCTTACCAACGCAAGTCACCAAGTAAGGACGTCCAGCACTCAGAAGGGACTCATTTTTCTCCACAGGTACAGCTTCTGTAGCAAAGATACCGTGAGAGAAGACGTCCTGCTCACTCTCACACCCTGTTAAGCTCCAGGCACCATTTGGTCTCTGTGTTAACATCAATAAAATCCATCGATGCATCATCATCCATCTATTCACAGTCTGTCTCTCATGTCAGCGGCCCCCTGCAGGGACATTTGGGAACTGAACGTTTTAAAATGTCCAAATGTCCTGAGCATTTCTGTAGAGTGGGGTCTCCGGCCATTGACTTCTGATCACACGCCCTTTCCCCCACTTTCCTTGGTCCAGGACCACTGTTTCCTTCCCACCTGAGGGGGCGGCCGTAAACCGCAGAACTGCGGGGTGGGCATCTGTGCCGCAGCAGGGCCTCTCGTCTTACAGGCGAGGACATGGAGGCTCAAGCACAAGGGGGAATCTCCCATCTGGACAGAGGGTCGGGCCCCTGACCCTGACTCCAGGGCTCCTCCCTGACTCTGCCACCACCTTGTGGGATCATGGAAAGACTGAGCTATGATGTGGCCTCTTCGTCATGGCAAATTTGGTGGTGATGGGACCACTCGGTGGCTGCGCTTGGTGATTACAGGGTGCTCCAGCATCCTGGGCGCCTCCGCGGAGTGTGGACAGGTTCCAGCCCGCTCACCCTGGCCAGGGCTGCCGCGGGGCCCGTGCTGTGCCTGCCGTCAGGAGCCATCCCAGAACGGGGCTCAGTGCTGAGGACAGATGGAGGTCTTTCTGTCATTCTGTGGTCTGCAGCCACCTCGGAACCCTCAGCCAGTCAGACCTCACCATGGGCCCCACGCCATGGGTTTTCTTCAACTAGGAGAAGAGGATGTTCTTCAAAGTGGCCCAGCCTGTCCCGCGATCATCCCAAGGGGGCAGTGCAGGTCTGGGAAGGTCACCTCTTCCCCAGAGTGTCCCCTCTTGGCCACCAGGCCTCACATCCCACACGGTCGTTTCAGTGCCCCACCTCTGTTCCTGACCATGAGTACCACATCCCGCTATTGTTGAGCTTCGAACCCGAGTGCGCGTGAACCCAGACTGTTCCTGAAAGCAGGTGTCATAAGGATTAAAGGAGCGACTCTAGTCTGAGTCCCACAGTAAGGGCACAAGGTGAGCGCTCAGTGGACAGCGGTAATGCTGAGGCAGGGGCACCGAGCAGGAGGGAACGGAGCCCAGGCCAGAGGCCCTATTGTCTCAGGTCTGCGCCCCACCTCCTCCCCACCCCCTCCCCAGCACTGGCCATGAACCCACACCCTGGGGAGGGCACACCATGTCAGCAAAGAGCTCAGTCAAAGGAATGTGGGCTTGCCAACGCTACCAAACAGCAGCTCTGTGCTGGCTCTGGAGGGAGAGGAAAGCAGACTTGGATTCGGTTCCTGCTCCCCCACCCCCCCCCCGCCGGGGCGTGCGCAGTAGGAGGAAGCCCGGCACCTGAATACACGCTGCTCTGCTGCCTGAGAAGTGCAAAAATCATGGTGCCCCAGGACAGGGTGGCCTCAAAGATGGAGGAGCAAGATGGGGAAGCCTCTGCAAAGCCATTTGCTCTAGACGAGGTTTGCAAGAAGACTGCAGGCTGGGAGGCCAGCTGAGAGGAGTAGGCCGGGAAGATATCCAGGCAAGAGGAGAGAGGACGTATGAGGGTGGAGAGCAAAACGGAGGCATAAGGGAGGGGAGGGGATGGGGATGGCCACGGGCAAGAGCCCTTCGCCCTGGTCAGGGGCAGCCTGTCTCCCCTGCTCCCGAGACTAACTGATATGGCTGATGACTTGGGAGAAGCAATTTTATTTATTCATTTTTATTAAGATTTTATGTATGTTTGGAGAAAGGGGGAAAAAGGAGGGAGAGAGAGAGGGAGAGAAACATGGATCAGTTGCCTCTCGCACATGCCCTCACCAGGACCAGGCCCACAGCCCAGACATGTGCCCTGATGGGGAATTTGAGCCAGTGACCTTTCAGTTTGCAGGATGATGCCCAACCCGCAGAGCCACATTCATCAGGGTGAAGAAAACAATTTTAAAACAAAGAGGAAACCGAGCAGAGCGCGCAATGTAGAAGGAGGAAGCCACTTGGGAGAGGCTCCCCAAGGCTGTGGGCCACAGCATAAGCGCTCCGTGACAGCGTTGCCCTGAGCTTTGGGTGACTTGGGGTGCCCTGGGTCTTGACTGCAGGTACAGTGTTGGCCATCTGCTCTGGGACAGGAAAGGCAGCTGACGGAGACTGAGCTGGAATGGGGCCAGGCTCCACTCCCTCTCCCCTGTCCCCTTGCTTGAATGTGCACATGTCCTGTTTTCAGCTGTGCAGCTGGAGCAAACTGCTGAGAAGGTAGAGAGCGACGGGTTCCGAAATCACTGCCGGGGACCCGGGCTACTTATCAGTGTGGCTGTGGAGCCTCCACCCCCTGGCACCACTGGAGAGCCCATACATCCACCACCCTAACACACCGCCCAGGAGGTGGGGAGTTTGGGGCTCTCCGTGGTTATACTGGGGTACACCTGCGGCGTCTGTGTGACATTGCCACATCTGGTCAAATTTCCAGGCTTCGGGGGCTACCTGGGGTCAATTTGATCGGGCTTTGTTTTTGTTTTGTTTTTTAATTAACAAAGGTGGCACATTATTCAGAATGCATATGGATACAGCATCTGGAGCAATGAAGATATGCCATGTTCCCATTCAGTTAATTAACATAAAGCTCCAGGGACCTTGAGTTTGGTTGGAAGCAATAGAAAAGGCATTGAGCTGCCCACCAGGAGACTAGCCAACCCAGGTGACTTGGGCAATGGCTTCTACCTCTCTGGGCCTCAGCTTTCTCATCTGTAAAATGGAGGCAACAGCCCAACCCTGCCTTGCTGCTCTCGTTGTCTTAAAGCTCTACTGAAAGAATCAACAGCACCACCTTGGACACAAAGGGCTCTACCCGGGTGCTGTGAGGTAAGCGAAGCAACCCAAGGGTGTGGCCACAGTCTGCACCAGACCCAAAGCTGAGAGAAGGCTGTAGACATGCAGAACAGTGGGTCCCTGGACCCAAAGCTGTGCTCATTAAGGTGGGCTTTGTGCCCACCCAACCCAGGACCTGCATACTCACCTCAAGGTATATGAGGCTGGCCCTGCCCTCTGAATCACCTGGGAGCTTAAAGGAAAAAAGGGGGCAGGACCGACCCAGGCTGATGGATTCGAGAGCAAGCTGAGCGCAGGCCTGTTTTAAGGGCCCTCAGGTGATCCCTGCCCTGGCCCTGCGGTGCTACAGCCTTTCAGCGAAACTCACACAGGGCTCAGCTCCCTAGGCAGCAGGCGTACTCTTCGTGGAGAATTTATTAATTTCATGTTTTCATTTTTATGATAATCCCCATGTTAACCAAGTATAGAGACAAAGTTCCCCCTGCGTCGTGGTCCTTTGCAGCAAGACCCTTGTTTCCTGAGTTCATGTGACATAAAGCACGGTGAGTAGGCACATCCCTGGGGGGTAAGAATTGTCAGCAAGGAGGGAAAACCACACCCCATCTCACCCTGAGCTGACTCAGGTCTCAGAAACCTAGGAGAGCAGGATCTGGGGCTGAAACTGGGGGCATCGAGCCCAGAGTCATAGGCTCTGAGAGCAGAGTTGGCTCTGGCACCTGGAACGGAAAAGCAAATGTGGAGGGGAGGGGAGGACAGAGGGGGACTGAGCCTGGGAAGGGGGGGGTGTGGGAGGGGGGCCTCAGGAGCAAGTTCCCCAGGGGGTGTGGAGATGCAGCTGGCTCCCTGGCAGGGGGACCCATGGGTGCAAAGGCTCAGAAGGGGGAAAAGCAGGTTCATTCCAGAACAGCGAGTCCTCTCACTTAAGTAATTATGAGGCGGGGCAGTGGCAGAGATGAAGCTGGGCAGAGGCCACATGGTGGCCTTATTAGTCAGCTCAGGCTGCCATAACAAAGTGTCACCAACTGGATGAGTCATACAATAAAAATGTACCCTCTCTCCATTCTGGAGGCTGGAAGGGGCATGACCCGGGCTCAGCAGGCCTGGCTCCATCTGAGGCTGGGAAGGAGAACCTGTTCACACCGCTCTCCTTTTGGTGGTTGCTGGCTTCCTCTGCCACTTCTTGGCTTTGAGAAGCATCACCCGGGTCTCTTCCTTCATGGTCACATGACAGCCTCCCTGTGTGCCTGTCTCTGTGTCCAAATTTCCCCTCCTTATGAGGACACCAGTCATATTGGTTTAGGGCCCACACTCTTGACCCCCCTTTTCCAATATAAAGACACTGTCTCCAAATAAGGTCATATTCTGAGATCCTAGGGGTTAGGGCTCCCCACATATCTTTTGGGGGTAACATAATTCAACCCGTAACAGTGACCAACTTTGTCTGCCTCATTCAGGAGCTTGGATTCCACCTAAATTTGGACCCCTCTCCACCCGATACCCCTAAGTTATTCTCTTTAGATGAAGCCCGGATCGTAGAGCCCGGGGACACAGATCCTTGGTGTGCTTTTTCTTTATTGGCAATTATGTACTTATTTGTAGGTAACGAGTGTCTGTGTTCTGTGGCACTGTCAGCTGCATGAGGACAGGGAGGGAGTGTGTCTGCTCACTGTTGTACCCTCAAGGCCGGAAGAGCATCCCGCACTGTGTAGCCACATAAAAACAGACATGAATGAGCGAATGCACAGGTGAATGTGCATCTGAGGGCATCCAGGAGCCACGTACAGGATAAAAGCTGGGAGGAAGCGGTGGGGGAGGGCGGCCTGAAGGGGGAAGGGCCAGGGACTGGAGGGGAGGGGACACACAGAGGGGGTGGTAAAGGAGAGGGACAAACGAACTTTCAACAGGCCTCGGTGTGCAGGAGGAGGACCAAGCCACCTCCATTCCCCGGGCAGCTGCTATGTCAGTTAGCAGGCCTCCCCCCGGCCATGGCCCTGCCACCTGCCAACATGTGGCAGTGAATGACTTTTCCCACAGGTGCTGGCCTTCCCTTTCTTCCCAGGGCACACAACTGGCACAGTGTCAGAACCTCGGGTCCCCAGAAAGGACAGGAATGCTGAGCTGGCCTTGTCATGGGCAGGCAAACAAGGGACAGCCTGGGGCACCCCCCAACCAGCTCTGGGCCACCCTGCCAAAGAGCAGGCGGGCTCAGGACCACTTGGGACAGGTGACTGTGGCAGTGGTGCCCAACCCTCCTAGGAGAGCAGCTTTACACAGGGACAATGTTCCTAAGTCAGTGGCCTAGTTCCACCCAGGTCATAGGTCATCAAACTGAGACCTACAGGAGACAACGGCAGCACCAGAGCAGGGGATAGAGCCCTGAGGTCAAGGCCTGCTCTTCCATTTGCCCTTGAACTAAGTCCCTTAACCTTTCAGGGTCTCGACTGAGGCTGTAAAATGGGAATAAACAAGGTGCCGTATGTCTTGAGCATCTTATAGCTCTGAGAGCTATGATTTGACCACTGTCATTTCCTCCCAGGACAGCATTTGACCTGAACGCCACCTGATTCCTTTTCGATGCTCAGCTCTCTCATGGCCAACACCTGTCCTTGAGATCACATTCCCCAGATGTGTTTGTTCAGCTTATTTCTCATGACCTTGGTGTGTGTTACCGCCTGGGTGAGTTCTTATCCTCTTTGAAAGGGGGGCGGGATGGTGTGCTCCTGCGGGCTGACTCTTGCCTGAGTAGAAAGGTAGGGTCTTTTCTTTAGATTTTGGTTTCCAAAATTTCTTGTAGGATCCCAGATTTGACGAGGACCTTAAAAGTAGATCACCTAATCACCTCTCACCTGAGGTTTGGCTTCTGTCTACCTCTGCTCAAGTCGCAATGTCATCCATGTGACTCAGGGGTCACCCCCCACCAGCAAAGCCCATCGGAAAAAAATTGGATTTTCCAATGATTCTTCCCCTTGGAAAGTTTTTCCTTACGTTGAACAAATCGGCCTCAATGAGTCCCTTAAGGACAGAGGTGACCACGATCTGACCTTGGCATTCGGAACAGAGCCTGGTGACCTGGACAAAACAAGAATTGAACTCGCCCCCTCCCCCTTCCCTCCAAGTCTGTCCTCTGGGTATGACTGTGGACCAGATAAAATGCCGCTCAGGTAAGCAGTTCCCTGGTTCCTTGACTAATCTGTGGCTGAAACCAGGGGGCTGTGGGTGATATGACCCACTGATTATCTGAAGATAACTTACTAAACCTGGGGCAAAAATCATAACCAAGTCCCAGAACGGGTTGGCTGCTATTGGTGTGGGTTGCAAAACCAAAAGCCCTACAAGTGCACCATCCAAAACCCCTTCCTAATAAGGACAGAAACCCTCATTAGAAATATGGAGTCAGGAAAGGAAGGTGCCCAAAGCCTAGCTAATCTGCATTCCCAAGATGGACCACAGGCCTCTGAACACATCCTCTCTCAGGGGCAGTCCGCTGGCCGCACCTGCCAGGCGCCCCAGTGGCAAAGTGATGGTCCCCTCAAAGGCCTTATCCAGGCAGCTCTACAGAGGTGTGGACAGGGTTAAGGGAACCCACCAGCAGCGCTGGAGCACCCAGGGATTAGCAGCAGCTAGAAGCTCTGACAGCCCCATAGCCTGAAGCCTGGAGGAAGGGAGCTACCAGAAGACTCTGGCAGGAGCTGGAGCCACAGGAGGGAGCTGCTTGAGAGGAACGGCAGTGCTCAGGAGGGAAGTGCGGGCATTGCCCGGCCACAGCTCAGGAGGGAGGGAGTCTGGGCAGAAACACTCTAACCTCTGCCTCCTCCCCTCTGACCTCCTGGAGGTGCCTTCCATGGGCTGAACCAACCAGAAGGCCAAGGGCAAGTAGTGCAAGGAGGCCACAGAAGCATCCTCCAGGACACAGGGCTGGGAGGAGAAGGCAGGAGAGATCTGGAAGTTATCCATCTCACCAACTCCCACCTCTTACCGTGGTCATTAGGGTCAGTGTTCCCGGACCTTGCCTCCTCCGCACGCACTCCCCCCCCTCAAGTCTCTCTCCCTCGCTCACTGAATCCCAGGTGCACAGGCTGGGCTGCCTTGTGTAGTTTTTCAAATGTGCCCATCTCGGGGTCTTTGCATATTCTGTTTCCTCTTCCTGAGACATACTACCCCTACTCTGTCCCTGCCTAAGTCAACGTTATCCCCCAAGGCTCAGCTTCAAGGTCACAACGTCAAAGAAGCCCTCCTCAGTGCCCGGAATGGGACCAGGTCTTCCTTTACATTGTTATCACGTTCCTTATTTTTCTTCCATGGAACGTATCTCAGTTGGTACTTATATTTCATTGATTATTTGTTTAGGCCTTGCCTTGGTGGAAGGATCAAGGTTTGTACAGTCATTTCTGTGTCGCCAGAGGTTAGCACTAACACATGTGACAGTGTGGGTGAATCCCAAATACCTGCTGCGTGAAAGAAGCAGGTCACTAAGGAGCACGTGCTGCGTGACCCCATTTCTCTGCCCGAGAGCAATGGGCACCGCTGGCCCCATGTCATAGGTCTAGGGCTTCCATTTGGCCTAATGCCACCGTACCAGCCTCCTCAGTGGGGTCCTTTATGAGCCTTCGACTTGTGCCCCAGCTGCTGGACACCTCTGGGGGTTGGGGGGCAGCAGGGTGACAACATTAGGCTTTGGCTATTCAGGTAGAGGGGACCCCATTCAGGCTTCCTCATCCCTTTACCAGTTCCACGCCCCTTGAAGATGCCATTTTTGTTGCTTGTAACCCTCAGGAAATTGCTGGCAACCTGAATGTGGCTGGGATTGACCGAAGGGCAGGGGTGGGGTGTGTGGCGACTGGACGCTCCTCCTGCTGCCAATGGGAGCTGACAGAGGTGGCAGCCTTGTTGGAAAAGTGTTCAACAGGCGCACACCCCTGGACCCAGGCAGTTCTGCTCCTGGGGACAAACCCGAGCAAAGGAGTGCTCATGTCTACCAGAAACTTGTACTAGACTAGAATGTTCCTAGCAGCATCGCTCATAATAGTCCCAAACTAAGCAGAACCCACACAGGCAAGCCTGCTGTGATAAATTCACACAGAAATACATCAATGTGGCACAGCAATGAGAAGCAGCAACTACTGATACACGTGACGATGTGGTCAACCTCAAAAACCTGATGGATAATTCCATGTATATGCAATTCTAGAACAGACCAAACTAATCTATGATGTGAGGTATCAGAGCCCTATTATGGGGTGGGGGAAGAGGGCCAGAAGGACCATGAGAGAAACTTCTGGATGCTGGAAATATGTTATACCTTGACCTGGGGCATATAGGCAGGAGTACACATTTGTCAAAATTCATTAAACCGCACTGAATTTTAAACATATGATCTATGCACTTTAGCGTATCTGAAGTATCTGTTAATTTAAAAATGGCTGAGCGGCAGCTAGTGGTTCAGAACCCAGGCCTCCCCTCAGCATTGAAGGAAAGAAACCACCTCCACCTTCTTATCTCTGGGTCAAGGTCCAATCGATGCAGCTCAGAAATGCTTTGAAAACAGGCTCTATTTTTTTCTAAACAAAGCTCTGTTCAAGCCTTCTTTGTTCTACTCTCTCTTGGACAACAGGGTTGCCTTTGCTTTTACCCTCTGTCCGAGTTATCTGGAGGGCTGCCCTCCACGCCCCCAGCCCCGAGGGAGAGCAGACGTGTGTCGCCTGAACCGGCACATCCCGGGAGCAGCACACCTTTAGACGGCCCATGTCTGCCCATAACATCGGGGCAAGAAGACGGGCTTGTGCTCACATTCCTGAAAGAGTTTTGAACAGGAGGCTTGATGCCTCCGTGTTATCACCTGGGGAACACAATCTTTTGGCAACTGAACCTGTAAATTCAGGCTAACAGGGGCCTTTCCTATCCCCAAAGTCAATTTTTCTTTCCTCGAATGGCACTTTGTAAATAGCCCCACTCCCGGGCTGAGCTGGCTTATGTGTTTATGATAACCTCGGTTCAAAGCACACGTATCTCTCCTTCGTGTCCTTTCCTAAGGAGTCCAAAGGATAAAGCCTGGTTATAAAAGGCCATGGCCACCCTGTAGGCTGAGTGGAGCCCTGGTGTCACACGGTAAGTCATGGCTCTGTGCAGGCAGGGAGCTTGGCAGCATCGCAGCTGCTCCGAAGGAGGGGGAAGCCACTGCACTGGGGAGACCCTGAGTCCGGGGTCCTGCAGAGGTGCTGCCCCACTCCCTGTGTGGGGGGGTCACCTCTGCCTCCGGGTCCCCGCCTTGAAGGACAGCCTGATGGGTGGCTCTCCTCGCTGCTCGTGTGTGTCTGTGTTTTCCTCCTTGCAGATGCTGCCCTCCTGGATCGTCGGCCTCCTCCTGCTGGCCACAGTCAGAGGTGAGGATCCATCCATTCGTGACTGTCCCTCGGCTGGCCTTTGGGTAGGGCAGTTAGAAGCATCGTCATCATTATTATCATCATAATCCATAGCACGAGCATTATCTCAGGAAAAGCTACGATCGCCACCGTTCAGGGCGTGTTGACATTTAGGGAGACACAGAGCAACATGCTGGACACAGACGACCCCAGGTAGTCCTGGCGGTGGCTGTGAGGGGTGGTGGAGGCGGAAGGCTGCTGGGCCTGTCGGGGGCGGGTGGCACTCTCAGCCCCCAACACCCTCAGTCCCTTGAGCGGACAAGCGTGTGCCCCCCGCCCCGCCCCGGGGACTCCTGCCGGTCCTGCCACATGCCTTCCCCCCCCCGCCACCTACCATCCCTCCCACAGCTTCCATCTCTGCCTCTCCGGCTCCGGTCCGAACCTCCCCTCTGGCACCCTTCTGCCGGGGCTTCCTTCTCCACCATGAGTCCTCCCTCTTGCCTCCTTGGCTTGTCCCCAGCCCGTGCTTGGCCTTCCCTCGCATCTTGGTCCTGCAGCAAGACCTGACCCCTGAGAGTGGAGCCTGCGGGGGTCCGGCTGCGCCTTGGGCCTTTCTGACCCATCTCGGTCCCTTTTGCTCCTGCCCTAACGGCAGGCCCTCCCCAAAGGCCACTCCCAGGCGCTCTCCTCCTCCTCCTTTTCCTCTGGCCTCTCCCTTTGCCCAGCGTCTGCCCCTCCCACTCCCCAGTTTCCAGGCAACCCCACCAGGGCCGCCCACTCCCTTGTCCAGGCTTCGGCTTCACCCCCGACCCCCACCTCCCACCATCCCCTTCAGCTCCACGGTCATCCCGGATTAGAATGCCTGTTACCTCTCGACCCACCGCCCCTGCATGGCTCACCCCAACCCCCACCTCTCCCAGGCTCTCCTGCCTCTGAGCCACCTACACTTGGCTCCCAATATGCCTTCACAGAGCACAAGTCCCCACCCCACTCACCAGCTCAGCACCCTCCGGCACCTCACCCCTATCCACCTAACAGCGCAGGGGCCTGCACCTGGCCTTCAAGCCCCTATATTTGTCAGTCAAGGCCATGGTGATTCCTTCCCTGTTAGGTTTCCCATCATCCGGGGCAGGCTTTCTACCTGATTTGTCTTTGTGCCTCCTCAGTGTCTAGTAAACTTCTCAATTAAATGTCCGCGGTTCACATCCTGGCTCCACCACCGGCTGCAACCTTGGGCAGCTCACTCTGTCTCTCTCTGCCTTGGTTTTCCCATCTGGAAAATGGAAGTAATTCCTTACTCATGGGCTGTTTTGAGGTTTAAAAGGCATAACACCAGTAAAGCGCTAGAGTGGTATGTGACACGTAGTAAAACAACAAGTGTTACTATTACCAGTTTTTGAGCAAATGGCCGACACTTGGCACCATCGGTTTAGGAGGCGGGGAAGCCTAAGAGGGAAGGCCCACTGAAATCCTCTGGATTTGATCACGCCACCCCTCGGTGACCATTTCCTGTGACGATGTTTATGCCGTAGACTAAACAGAAGACCCTCAGACTTAGATGTGGTTGTTGGGTCATCGGCCGCATGTTGTGAGCCCCGGCTACTGAATGAGGCCAAAATCAATCACCCTTAGCCTTAAGAAATTTACCTTTTAAAAAAACAACAAGGAAAACCTGGAATGACAGAGAATAAGTTGGGGGACAATGTGAGTAAGAGGAGGACATGAAGACATAAGAGTAGGACAACAGCCAGGAATGGCTGCTGTGTGCGTGGGCTGTGCTGGGTGCAGGGCAGACGTCCGTCAGGACACGTCAAATGGCGTCACGGGCACCTGATGAACACCCGATGCGGGATGAATCTGGGGTTCCCTGGCAGAGGTAGTTTTAAGGCAGAAGATTCCCAGGAATTCTCAGCCACTCCCCCACTGCGCTGATGACAAGGGTTAAACAGCATTCAACAGGCGGTTTCCAGCACCCTCCCCGCCAAAGCCCTCAACGCAGAATCTTGGAGGGAGGGTCCGGGAATATGTACCTGCGACACACACATTCACCCCCAGCCCCCAGACGATTCTTGTCACCATGGAATTTGGGGAACGCTGACAGTGAGAAAAGAGGAGCATTGGCTTCAGCCAGCCCTGGGCTGGGATGACCTGGCTCCTTTTCAGAACCTCACAAGTGTCCTGTTCGTTGCTCTTCCCGCCCCAGGAAAGGAGATCTGCTATGCACCTTTCGGCTGCTTCTCCAATGAAAAACCATGGGCCGGGATCCTTCAACGGCCCTTGAAGTTATTTCCCTGGTCCCCCAAGGACATTAACACCCAGTTCCTTCTGTACACAAATGAGAATCCGAACAACTTCCAAGTAAGAGGGGGCAGGAAAGGACTGCAGGGTGGGTGGAGGTGGGCGCACCCCTGGAGCTTTTATGCAGTTGCCCAAGGAACACTGTACTGCTGTGGAACGTTCCAGGCGGTGCTCCCTTACTAGTGTCAGCCACCTTGGCTCTCAGGATCAGAAACCCCCCATGAGATGCATGGATGCCCAACCCAGAAGCTTACACATTCCACGTGCTTGTGCATAGAACTTCCCGACCCTGGAGGGAGAGGGTAGGGGCAGTGCTTACAGGGAAAACCCAGGCCTGGCAGGTCTGTCTTCTTCCTGCACTTGGCAATGGAAGGAGAGAAGCCACTCAGGGAATAAGGGTGTGGAGGTGTAAATCGTTCCTGAGGAGCTGGAAGACAGGTAGAGGAGAGGGGACATTTAACTACAAAAGTGAAAAGGTAGGGAGGGGCCTTAGGAACAACTTTCAGTTCCCAGAAAGGCCTGCCAGGTGCTCCGAAGGGAGCTGGCTGGTGCAGGGGCCTGAACAGGCCCCTGGCATGCAGGAGTCGGGTCTTATGTCCCACAGGCTAGCAATGCTCCTCATGGCTCCACTGAGCAGCACTGCCCTTCCCACCTGGTGCCTCTGACCCCGGGGCCCTTCGCCTTTTCAGCTCTGGAAGGTCTCTTCCACCATCGAAGGGCCCCTTTCCAGGGTGATGTGTTTAAATGTGTAAACTAAAATACATTAGGTTACAAAGGAAACCAATTATATTGAAAGTAGGTATTGGAACATTAAAAAAGATAACTATGTGATATAGTCATATATGGGCTGCTTTATTATTCTCTCACTAAATATCAAGATCTAGCACTTGATCTAATAACTACTGTCACTTAAAATAATAATGAGAATAAATGATTTTTAAGATGCCTGTAACAAGAGTAATGTGACATGGAAATATCTGTGACTTCTATTGGTGACAGTGTTGCTAGGACAATTGTGGCTTGTCGTCCAATTTCATAATTAGCAGAAATGCTAGAAAGTCCATGAACTTGGACTTTCTGAATTCTATCGGCAAATCCCAGGTTGGGCAGTTCTGTTTTAGCCTGACCCAACTTCATGGGACCTGTGACCTCAGTCTTACTAAAATTAGCTCTAACAGGTCTATGGTTCAAAAAGGACAGCATCCAAATTCATCTTTTCTACTTTACCCAGCGGATCTCCTCCACAGACCTAGCCACCATCGAGGCTTCAAACTTCCGACTGGACCGCAAGACGCGCTTCATCATCCACGGCTTCATAGACAAGGGGGAGGAGAGCTGGCTGATCAACATGTGCAAGGTAGGGGCCCACCTGCCTCACCTGGCCACTCCCTTGTGAGACCAGCATCCAGCACACAAATTCAACCATGGCAGCTTCGCTTCCCTGAGAATGGGAAAGGACATACTCCAGGGACAGATGGCCCCTTCCTAAAAACACCGAGGAAGCCCTGTGTACTTAGGACCATCCATTGTCAAGTTCTCCCATCCTACCGACTTCTAGCCAGCCATCTCCTCTTGAGGCTAAAGAGTCCCAGAGTCCAATCAAAAAGCCCCAGAAGCCCTGACTGTGTGGTTCAGTTGGTTGAAGCATCCTGTGCACCAGAATGCTGCAGGTTTGATTGTCGGTCAGGACACTTACCTAAGCTGCGGGATTGATCCCCGGTGAGGGTGCATGCGAGAAGCGGCTGATCGATGTTTCTCTTACACGTTGCCCTCTCTCTCTCTCTCTCTCTCTCTCTCTCTCTCTCTCTCTCCCCCTCCCACCTTCCCTCTCTCTAAATCAATAAACACATCCTCGGGTGAGGCTTTAAAAAAAATTTCCTGAAGCAGAGACTATATCAAATTACCTCACATTTGTCTATGATGGTTTATATAAACCTCTATATGACATTAAAAAGAAAAAAACTTAAACTTTACCCCCTAAAGCACTACTATCCATAGAATGTTCTGTGATGGTGGAAATGTTTTATGTCTTTGCCATCCAGATCAGGAGCTACTAGCCACCTGTGCTTACTGAGTGCTTGAAATGCAGCTAGTGTGAGCACAGAATTGAATTTTTAATAGTATTAACTTCAATTAATTTTAAATAGCCACACGTGGCTGGTGGCCACAGTATCAGACAGCGCAGTAATGAATTATTATCCATAACATCCACTTTTGAAGAGCATGCTATGAGCCTGATGCTGACAATCAGTGTCCATCTTTGTCTCACTTAATCCCTCCAGCCACTTTGTGAGGAAGGTATAGTTATTGTTTCCGTTTTGTAGATGAGGAAATTCAGGCACGAAAAGTTCAGTGCTTGCCCAGAGTTGAATCCAGAGGTGGAATGCAAAACCAGGTCTTCTGTCCATAAAATACCACAATCCGTGTGTTTACAGTTAGTCTGTGGGAGGTACCCACAGGCATGACTTTTAGCTTAGTCTACACTGGAGTAGAGCTCAAGCAGCTTCTTCCCACAGGTCATCTGCTCCTCCCGAGGTTAGGGTGTCCACACCTGCCCCCGAGTCCCAGAAGGAGGCGTGTGAACCTGGAGCTGGGAGAGTCAGAGGGATGTGGTCCGTCACAATGCCCCGGCCCCCAGCCAGCCCCTCCCTGCCTCAATCCAAGGTGCATTCCGGGGCATCCCCAAATGAACTCAGGACCTGGAGTGGCCCTGTCTGACATTTATTTGGTCCCCTCGGGAGCCCAGTATCTGTGCTTGGGCAGTACCTGGTGTTCACACCACAGAATATAAATGATACATGCACCCAGGAGAGGTGTAGCCTACCTAAATTTCATCTGGTCCCTCAATACCTTCTATCTGCCACCTACACATTTTTGGGAACAAAAAAAAACAGTTCCCTTGTGGCTTCAACTACAAGAGTCAGCAAACGTCCTATAAAGGACCAGGTGGTAAATATTTTAGCATTTGTAGGTCATATGGTTTCAACTCAACTCTGTTGTAGTTCAGAAACAGAGAGAAACTATGTAGACAGGTGGGCGTGGCTGTGTCCCAATAAAACTTTATTTATAAGAGCAGGCGGGTTTGGCCCTCCGTAACAGTTTGCTAAGCCCTGATCTAGTATTAACCTGGCTGTGTCAATAGCCATGAGGGAGACCTCAGACAAGTCCCTTACTCCATTCCAGGCCTCAGGGTCCATGTGTGTTAAGTGGGAGTAAGATACCCAGTTCCTACTCATGTGATGAGGATGAGAACAAGGCCGGGGGGATGTTAACGAGGTGCTTGATGGGTGAGAAATCCCATCTCTGGAGTGTGCCCCCTGTGCCTTTTAATACATTGGTTTCTCCCTCTTGTTTTTCTTCCCAAGAATATGTTTCAAGTGGAAGAGGTGAACTGCATCTGTGTGGACTGGAGACGTGGGGCCAAGACACAGTACACCCAGGCTGTCCACAACATCCGCGTCGTCGGAGCCGAGATCGCTTTCTTACTACAAGAGCTGTCGGTAAAACCATGCCCGGGCCACAGGCCGTAAGGAAGAGGCAGGGAGGGACTCAGCAAGCTCCGCGCGCGGTGCACCCAGAGGCAGCCTGGGGTCTGCTGGGCGGGGGCGGGGGCGGGGCCTGGAAGCCTGGAAGCATAGAGGTGCTTTTCATAAAATGAAGCTGCCACCTTCCGCCCTCCCTACATGGTGCCTGGGGCAAATGAACCACTTTGAGCCTGTTTCTGCTTTTGAAACCATCTTTCCTTGTAGTCTGTTCTGGGGAGTCTAGAGCAGGCTGGGCTGTCCAACAGTTCTCAGCCGAGAAGATGAGACTCCATTCTCGGATAAGGGAAAGCCCCTGCCAGCCTTCCGGAAGGCCTATCCCGGGGCACCCCAGGGCAGGCAGGCCCAAACCCTCCGGGGAGGGGAGGAAGGCCGCAGTGGGTACGGATCGAAGCAGGCAGGCGGCCTGCAGTTGACACAGTGGCCGCTGGTCAGCACTGTTGGCCCGCGCACCAGCTGGCCAGCGGGACCCAGAGGCGGGCGTCTTGGGGCGGGTAGTGCTCTCCTAGGTGGTCCTGGAGCCCCGGGTCGTTCCTCCCGAGACCTGCCCCCTTCCCTCTTCCGGAGCCTGTGCATCCCCACCCCAGCCCGGGGGACCTGACGCGCCATCCTTCCGCAGACAGAGATGAAGTACAGCCTCCAGAATGTGCACCTCATCGGCCACAGCCTGGGCGCGCACGCGGCCGCCGAGGCTGGCAGGAGGCTGGGGGGCCGCGTGGGCCGGATCACAGGTAGGGGGCGCGCGGGTCGGGCCGCCCGTGGGCGGTGGAAGTCCGGACACATGCGCTTCCCACGGCTGAGGGCGCCCCCACTGGTCCTCTGGGAACTGATTTTAGGGACTGCCAGAGTAAAAAATAATTGCCCGTATATTTTCTTGGGAATTGCAAAATAGTGTCTGTGATTGTAAATAAAAACAAGTTTATAAAAAAGAAAAATATAACTAGCACATGAAACCCAGGACTTCAGGATTATTATTGCTAGAGTATGGCAGACTTTGAAAAAGTGACATGGTTTTTTTAACCACAAATTCTTACTGTCTTTGCTATTTCAAACTCAGGCAGAAAATCAAAGTGCCTAGCTGAGACCTGACAGAGGAGGTGCTCAGTAAACACGAAAATGAATGAATGAATGAATGAATGAATGAACGAATGAACAAATGAATGAATGAATGACTAGACAAAATGAAGGCACGCAAGACTTAGCCAAGTTTGTATGTAACTGTGCAGTTCAATGAACGTCCCCTTTGCTCAGGGCATGGTGCTAGGCATTGGGTGAAGGGTAAGGGAATTAACAGTTTATGATTATGGAGAATTTTTCCATTTGCAAAGTTCTTTCTCTTACCTCTTTGCACGGGGTTTTCACAGTAACCCTGAAAGTTCGGTTGCTGTTATTCCCACTTTCCAGATAAGGAAACTGAAGCTCAGGGAGGGCAGACATTTGACCTTGCGCAGAACCCCGTCTAGAACATAGGTCACTGTGTCCTGTGTACCATGCTCCTTCCTCCCTCTGCCTCTCTTTGAAGATGAGCTGGGCCCAGCCCCTGCTTCCGGCAGAAGTCCCCATGGATTCTGTGGGTACAGGGGTTAGAACCTGGTTTGTCGTAGAATATGGCCTCACGGTCCACCTCCCCCTTTCAGGGCTGGACCCGGCAGAGCCCTGCTTCCAGGGCACGCCCGAGGAGGTCCGGCTGGACCCATCCGACGCCATGTTTGTAGATGTGATCCACACAGATTCTGCGCCCATAGTCCCTTCCCTAGGTGAGTTCCACACCCCACCCCTTGGTGACCAGGGCTGTGACTGGTGAGAGTAGGCCCAGGTACCCCCGCCCCAACCCCACACACAAATATATTGCAAGGGTGGTGTGCAACGTCGTTAACCTCAGGAATAACTTAGACACCAACCAGCCAAAGTGGGTGCCGGCCACAAACACGCAGCCAGCACAGGGCCAGTGGCATCAGCCTGTGGCCCCAGATGGAACAGAAAAGCACTTCTCTAGCCTATGGAAGATCATTGCTCAGTCTTCAAACCCTGCACCCTTCCCTGGTCTCCCACCATCCAGAGTGGCAGATGTGTTTATTATTGATGTTTGACCCCTACTTGCAAAATGCAAAGTTAATCTTTGAATTTTTTGCTTCCTTCTTTTGGGAAAGCTTTGGCTATAGTTTGTGTTGTTGGAGATGAAATGTATTCCTTGATTTAATTCTTCTAAAACCAAATGGGTGATTTTTTTCTGTTTTTTTTTTAGATTAAATAAATTAAAATTTTAAAATAAATAAAATTATGTAGAAAGTAAATAATAAATAAAATCAATGTTCTCTTTTCAGTATTTTCTTATATAGCCACTCGTTAAACATGCCAGTAAAGGATGTGTTCAATTACAATGATAATTCCATGTGCTGCATCCAACAGTTTATACACAGTAGCTCGGTAATCATAGTAACAACCCTAAAAAGTGGGCATTATTATTATTATTTCATAGCTGAGGAAACTGTGGCTCAGAAAGCTTCAGTAATTACCCAAGATCACGGAGTGTGTAAACAGGCCCAGGATGTGAGCTCAAGTATGAGTTTAAAGAGCCAAAGCATCCAGCCATTACGCTGGGCTCTCAATATAACAATATGATGTTATGTGGTCTCCATACAACAATATAACACAGAGATCAAAATTTTAAAACGAATAAAGTAATAGAAATTATACCAGCCGTGATATGTGTCTGCTGATGCATAAGAGCATCAGGGTATATCAGTATTGTTCAGGGCCTCCCAGACAGACAGACAGACAGAACCACATACAGATACGCATGTATGCACACTCACTTCCTCTGCTCCCTCCTCCCTCCTTGTCTTGCCAAGGGCTCATCTTTGAGAATGTTCTACAAAGCCAGACGGGGTGGCTTTGCTGAGGGGAGAATTTGCCAAGACCCTCGCACTGGTTGGAAGGAGTTGGACAACCTCTGGGGCCATGACCTCGCCTTGGAGCCGCTTAGCGCCCTGCTCACCTCTGCTTCCAATGTTTCAGGTTTTGGAATGAGCCAAACGGTGGGCCATCTGGATTTCTATCCAAATGGAGGGAAACAAATGCCTGGATGTAAGAAGAATATCCTTTCGACCATCGTTGATATAAATGGCATATGGGAAGGTATGTACATTAGAAAAGCGAGACAGCCGCTGCCCTGCCTGGGGAGAAAGCAGGATGCGTGGTCTGGCCCTCGCCGAGCCGAGTGCCGCGACCTGGGGTGTGCTCCTTCTGTCCCAGGCACCTTCACAACAGGTCAGGAGACAGTTACTCTGACTATCCCCATTTTACAGATGAAGAAACTGGATCAGAAAAGTCATAAAGCTTGCCCAAAGCCACCTTATTTTGAAGCCCAGTTTCTGGTTGCAAAGCCCCAACCTCATACCCCAGCCTGTGTCACCTCCCCCCTTACCAGGACGCTGAGGCAGGAGCGGAATGGGCACATTGGCAAATAGCCAGCTCTGGCCTTGGCCCCTGGCCCCATCCTGCCTTTACTGCTTGCTTTTTGAAGGGAACACGCGAAAATATGGAGGGTTTGATTTTCTTGCCTTTTGCTGCTGTCAGGTGCTAGGACTGGAAAGGGAATGAGCTGGTAAGAAGACCAAGTGGGGATGTGCTGTGTGGGTTCGGGAAGCGCATGCGTGGAGGGGGAACACGGAAGGTTGGGGTGGGGGGCGGGCCTTGTATGTGTTGAAGTCAGAAACACCCAAACCTATGGAAAATGTTTATGAGTTTTTCTGAGCCAAACTGACAGTTGCTGGGAAGTAAAATCTCAAGAGACTGAGAAAATGCTCTAGAGAACGGCAGTTTTGCAGCTTGTTTTATACATTAGAGTTGAAGAAGGAGACCTAAGGGGCTTATACAAAATCTATTGGTAGATTAAGGGAGAGGGAGAAAGCAAACGGGGAAAACTCTGGAATTGGACAAAAAGTAAAACAGAAACACATGCTTCTTTTACATTGGTGGGTACTGAGGAGTTGATGAGCAACATCCACAGCACACAGAGATGGGATTCGGGGACCGAGATAGCAATGAGGGGTTCTGTGGTCTCATGCTCTTGCGGGGGATGCTCTGAGGAGTCAGAATAATAGAAAAAATTATTCTGATATTTTAAAGGTATGTTATCTTAGATGCAAAAAAAAAAAAAAATAGTCTCACTTAAGGTAAAGATTGACCTTTGTCAACCAAGCTGCAGGCCTGGGATATGATTACCCCATGACACGCTTTTAGTTAGGAAGTTTTACATTCAGACCATCCCGTGGGGTTATTTTCGGTCTCTGGGTTTGTACGTCTTGCCATGCAGGTCTCCCCTGAGCTTGTCAGGTTCAGTATGTGGCCCCTTTGTCATCCACACATGTGTCTCTGTTTATCTGAGCAGGTTTAGTCCCCCTAATATCAGGTGACTTAAAGCACCACTTCCGTTTGCTGCCTTTGTCTGGCCTTTGCTCTGTTCCTATTGCTTCTTCCTTGAGACCAGACTTCATCTCCTCCCTAAAAATGGCGGCTTTGAGCCTGTGATCCTTTCATCTGAGTATTTAATTTTCTGAGTTGGGAGTTTCCCAAGGCTAGGAAATATGTCCTATGCATCCCAGACACCCCAGAACCCTGCTCAGGGCCTGGCCCAGAGCAAATGCTCAGTATAGTTCATTCAATGGGGCTGAGAGGCCTTCTGTGGCATTTTAATATCTCATGTGCTTCATGTGAAAGAGCAGAGTCGATAAAGCAACAGCCAACATCCACCAGCTGTGAGTGGAGCCTTTGGCCTCGTCTCTGCTCAGCACCAGGTAACTCCAGGGAAGACACGGCTGTTCCACTCCCTGAAGCAACACCAGAGTCCCAGAAGTGACTGAGCAGGGCACACATAATAGAAAGGAACCCTGGTTTAATTAAAGAGGCCATTTAGCGTGAACAAGCCCTTGCACACTGGAGCGCACTTCTATTGTGTAGGCCTCCGCGTCACCCAGACGCGGAGCGCTGAGGCACAATTAAATCCCCTCGTTTCTCTATTATGGGATCCCTGGGCAGCAGTTTTGGATGAAAGAAACAATTAAGTTTGAAACAGGTTGCATCGTCTGGTAATGAGCGTTGGTGTGGGGCCGAACTGTCTGGTAATGAGCGTTGGTGTGGGGCCGAACCGGCTTCGCTGGAAGGCACCCGCCGGTGGGGCAGGCAGAGCCGCGGGCTGTGCCGGGCTAATCCCCCAATCCCCCAGCACAAAGGGGACCTGTCTTCTCTCCATGGGTGGGGGATGAAGCCCAACAGACCGCCAGAGGTGGTCCCCAGGTATGTCTGGGGTCACTGTGGATCATGCCGCAGGAAGTTCTGTACCAAGTAGCTGGAGATACAAAACAAGCAATTTTGCAAACAGGAGGACTTTGGTTTAAAGAAAAACATGGTAAATAAAATGCAGTGAAAAAGTGGCCCAGCGGCCATGGCGACCTTGATCTCCTCTGCTTTTACCTTGTGCCTGGAATAATTAGGAGGAGGAATTTCCTCGCCCCAGGCCATGGGTGCAGAAAAGCTTGGTTTATGCTGAGGCCTGTCCGGTGAGGTCCAGAGTTCTCAAAGGATGGCCCTCGGGCAGAACCCCACCCCCAGCCGCTGAGGCCGGCCTTTGCAGTGACAGGTTTTAAAATGGGAATGCACTGCTATCATTTAAGCACGAACACAATTTTATGTAAAAGTCAAGATGCTGGCTTCTGATGAAAAATCGGAAGACCAAGCAATCTGGGCCTTAACATTCAACAACTGGCTGACCTATGGAAGGCTCCTTTTTAAAGCTATTCCTTCTCTCTCTCTCTCTCTCTCTCTCTCTCTTTCTCTCCCCCCACCCCCCACCCTCTCCTCTCTGTATATATTTTTTCCTCACTCCCTCCCCGAGCCCCCAGCCCTCATCATTCATTTATGTCCAATGCCTGGCCTCTGGAGGGTTGGACAAATGTGCCTGATACAACTCATCACTCCCCGGCCCTTGCCTAAACCTGAGTAGTGCCTCCTCAGCAAATGGAAGCGTGGTGGGGAGAGAGGAAAGCAACTGTAGCCAAACACCATTGTTAAACAAGTCCCCACATTTCCTACTTGTCCCTAAGCATGTCAAAGTCAATGACAGAAACTTTCAATGGCGACCAAGGCATTCAGGAATGCCGCCCCCCATCTGTGAGGCGTGGCAGCGATTCCTTACTCAGTCAGAATGGGCCAAGCTTCACACGTGGCATGCCCCTGTGAGCTCCTGTGGCCTTTGCTCCCTCAGGGACCCGAGACTTTGTAGCCTGCAACCACCTGAGAAGCTACAAGTATTACGCAAGCAGCATCCTCAACCCCAACGGCTTCCTGGGCTACCCGTGTGCATCCTACGATGAGTTTCAGGAGGTAGGTCACAGCAGGGCCTGGGGAAGGTGTTGCTGGTGGCTCTGTTGTTGTTGGTTTTGTCCCTGGGGCTTGAGACAGCACAGAGTTACAACTCCACGACTAATGAGAGCAAGTGCTGGTGATGCTGAGCATCACAGAGCCTTCTTCCTTCCGGGAGCAGGGCGGGCAGGAGGCGGGCGGCGCATGTGCTGGGCCATCCCCAGATCCCCAAATTTTCATTCTGAAAAATTCTCAAAGGGTGCATGGATGGCACGGGAAAGATGAATGCGTGCATGCATTCATCGATGGATGGAGGATAGAATGGATAGATGAATGGGAAGATGGTTAGGTAGGTAAGAGCACAGATGAGGGATTGGTGGATGGATGGATGGATGGATGGATGGATGGATGGATGGATGGATGGGTAAATGGGAAGATGGACTGATCAACTGAGCTATGAAGGATTGAGTCAAAGGCCTACCACTCACAGACAACTTTTTTTTCCCACTAGAATAACTGTTTCCCTTGTCCAGCCGGTGGATGCCCCAAAATGGGGCACTATGCTGACCAGTTTCAGGGGAAAACCAGTGCTGTGGGACAAACGGTTTTCCTGAACACAGGAGAGAGTGGTAACTTTACTAGTAAGTTCCCATTTTACCCACTTAAAAGTTGCAAATAAGTTTAAAAGGGGTATCAACCTTATTAGTTAGTACCCTTGGTAGCAACAGACACAAACTCAACTCTAAACAGCTTAAGCTATAATGGAAGGACAGGAGAATGGCACTTGTCTTACGTCCCACGTTCACCCCTGTAACCAATAATGCTGATCAGTGGAGTCGGTGCAGTGAGTGGCCCTGCCTGGGTCACATGTCCACCCAGCCCTGTGTCAGGAAGGATGGACCCATTAACAGAAGAAGGCATGATGGGGCAAAGTCACGGAAACTCAAAAAGTCACCCCCGTGATTACCCACCATGCTACTTCCCCTACATACATGCGCATGAGCATGCTATGTTTTTATTGTTACTTTGTCACTTAAAAAGTTGGAGATAGTAAAACCATCAAGATTCATTTGTTACAAGTAAAATTACGTGGTGGTGAACAGAAGTTATTTTCCAAGGAAGTTTTTAAATTAAAAAAAAAATATATATATAGCACATTTTACAAAACACTTTTACATACAGCATTTTATATAATCCTCACAATACTTACCATAAAAGGTAACAGTTTGGAGGCATCTAAAAGTCTTACAAGCATATTGCTTTAACCCAGACCGTCCCTTTGGAAAATGCTTGCATGTGTGCAGAATGTGTGCCCAAGGATGCTTGCTGCAGCCTTGTTTTTATACCAAAAGATTATGGAGAGAAACCTAGGTGTCCGCCAATTGATAAACAACCAAATACTGTGTATAACCATTAAAAGAAGGAGCTAGAAAGCCTCCAAGGCATATTAAGGTAAACAAGCAAATAGCAAAACAACACATAATAGATGATGTACCAGTGAGGGTCCCTACAGGAGACAGAACTCCCCTAAGAGTTTCAAACGAGGAGACCTCACTGAAGGGCCTGCTTTTGGAGGAGCGGACATAGTTAAAGCAACAAACCAGGGATGCTGAGGCACCCAGAATCGGGTGGCCGCGGGGCCCCCAGAATGGAGGGCCATCGGAGAGGAAGTGAGTCACTGCCAGACACCTGGTACTAGAGCGAGGGTGGGTGCAGGGGAGCAAATACATCTGTCTCCCTCCTCCTGCCTCCTGACCTCCCGGGCAAGGCTCTTACGGGCTGAACCCAGCAGAAAGGCCACAGTGAGAATCGCTGGTGAGGTCAACCTTCTGGAGCACAAGACAGGACAGAGAAGGACAGAGAATCTCTCTGGCCGGGGGGGGTGGGTGGAAAGAACAGAATAACAGTGAGGGCTATTTACAGAAGGCGGAGAAGCCTACAGTTTTATATGTTCATATATGTGTGTATAAATGCTCATAGAAAGCTCTAGATTGGGGTATCCCAGCTTTGGCTCTATTGACATTGGGGACTGGGTATTTGTTACTTCGAGGGGCAGGGGGGTGCGCTGTCCTGTGCATTGTAGTATGTTTAGCAAATCCATGGCCTCTGCCAGACAGATGGCAGTAGTCCTCCACCCACCCACCTCCTTCCCCTGGGGTGACAATCAACAATGTCTCCGGACAGTGCCAAATGTCCTCGAGAAGCAAAATCACCCGCTGGACTTATTAAGTGTAGAGGCCAAACTGGTGACTTCAAGGAAGCACCTGAGATAGGGGCAGGTAGATGGGGTGCTGATGAAGGGACCATTTTATTCTTTTAAAATGTATCTGGGTTTTCCTTGGAGAATAGGTCCATTGCATGGGAGAATAACAAATATTAAAATTGAAAAGGAGAACAGTTAAGTGATTTATAGGAACATGGGAGCCCCAGGCACCTCCCTCTCCCCCTCTGGCCTGGCGATGTGCACCACGGGCACACAGGCAGAGCACCCTGGCGCCGCCATCTGCCAGCACACACGCAGGCTGGGCGGGCAAGAGATGGAGCTGAACCATAACATTTACATCCCTGAGTCCTCACCCCTGAATTCCCGGGACACCAGCTTCATGGAAGGAGACTATTAGTCAGATTCCCTCTTCGTTCACACTCACGGGGGTTCGGAACTAGGAACAAGAACGCTTCCACGGGGTCACTTTTTCCAACACGATGAGTTCGTTGAATGGGTTGTATTTCTGTCTTTGCACAGGCTGGAGATACAGGGTGTCAGTCACACTGGCTGGGAAAAAGAAAGTGCGTGGCTACATCAGGATTGCTTTATACGGAAGTGCTGGAAACTCAAAGCAATTTGAGATTTTCAAGTAAGTTTGATAGTTGGAGTGAAATCACCATGCATTCCATAATAGATTATTCATCAAAGACTGGCTATCAACTGCTTCATAGATCCAGCCATCTATGATACACAACCATGGAATCCTAGAATGTCGGAGCTGGAAGACTTAGCATCTAGTTCAGTCATCCCGTATGAGAAGAGTGAGGCCCAGAGAGGAAGAACTCAGTATTTGTTCCTAATTTTTGTTGATTTTTAGAGAACGAGGGAAGGAAGGGGAAAGGGAGAGGGAGAGAGAGAAACACTGATTTGTTGTTTTACTTATAGTAAGCATTCATTGGTTGATTCTCGCATGTGCCCTGACCAGGGATCCAACCTGCAACTGTGGTGATTTGGAACGATGCTCTAACCAACTGAGTTACTCAGCCAGGGCCAGAACTCACTATGTTAAATGCTGATTCTTTTTGATTGTCAATCATTGCTTCCCTTCTACTTGGGTTTTATGAACGTCACTTTCTCCTCAGACAAGGCACATTTATAAGGCAACTCCTTCCCATCCAACACACACACCCCCATCCAACACACCCTCCATCCCCCGACATGCTGCATGTGAAGCCTGGGGCCAGCTTCTTGTTGCTGCAGCAGCCTCAGCACCTAGCTTTTGCTGGGTATATGAGCTGCTTGGTAAAAATGTGTTGGATAACTGCATACGTGTGCTGTAAAATTAGATTCTGTTTTTATACTAACTTTACCTAATAATTTTCATGTTAAGTTAAAGTTCTTTGACAACTTCTTATGCTCCCTGTGAGATGCCCACAGATGCCCTCTGCTGAACCACATGCATCTTTAGTCATAAGACATAACGAGTTCTGCAGTGAACTTAGAGTTAATATCCCACTCCAACTATTTGACTTCCCTCTGGGTACCAATTAAGACAGTGGAAATGCAGAATCCAGCATTTTTTAAAAGCGTGTTCTTCGCAAACACATTTGTGTTTTAGCAGTCCCTGGATGTGATGAAGCTGTTCAAGATATTTGCAGAAAACCCACACCAGCAGCCATTGTTCCAAGAAACAATAGACAGCTGTCATTGTAGGTACTCATATATCCATCTGATATAACATTTTCTGTCTCTGTTTTCAGAGGGTCCCTCAAACCAGATGCCAGTCATACACGTGACATTGATGTGAACCTCAATGTTGGAAAAGTCCAGAAGGTCAAGTTCATCTGGTACAACAACGTGATAAATCTCTTCCGGCCCACTCTGGGGGCTTCCCACATCACAGTGCAAAGTGGCGAAGATGGGACTGAGTGCGTATCTTTTATCCCACCTATCTCTCATTTCTGTATTTACTTATCAGTCTATCTCTGCATACATACCTGCAGGCATTCCATCAGCCAGCTGCCCATCTATGCATCCATCTACCTGTGCATTCATTCATCCCTTTCTGTCCATCCGCTTAACCACTTACCTATCCACTTATCCATCCAGCCATTCATTTGCCCAACTATTTATCTCAATGTTCCATCTAGCCATCTGAGTTACTTTGAAAAGTCAAATACCATTTTCTTAGAGCCAAATTCAACTTGGCAGGAGAAAGACATCAGTTCTAAGACATAGATTTGAGAAACAGGAAAATATGAGACTGTTTTACTTCACACAATAAGGAAAACACCTGGGCAGTAGTGGCAGGAAATCCCTGAGTTAACTTCAGCTAGGGTGCATTTATTAATACAGATTGTTTTGTTTGGAGACTCTGGCGTGAGAGGAATATAGACTTTGTTCAGACCTGACTCACAATGGCAAGCTCTTCTCTTTCTGAGGGACTAGGAGCTCAGTTGGTACGAGCTGGGAAAGGACAAAACAGTGTTTAAAATATGGAAGGAAAGACTACCTTAAAAGAAGATAACAGAAAATAACAGGATGTTAGCATCTAAAGGGAACTTAGAGATCACCTTTCAAATGATCTCATTTTAAGATGAGGAGAGTGAGATTTGGAGAGTCAAGTGACTTGTCTACGGCCACACAGGGAAGCTAAAGGGAAAAATATTGGACTCAAATTGTTTTGAAAAGTGAACGCCAAGCCCTTGCACAGCTGTGTGACTTAACTGTGTTGACTATGCCTGGTCCTATTCCTGATTCCCGGGCGCATCGTTGGCAGGATCAGAGGCCCCTGTGGCTGTGCCATCACTTTGTAGACTCAAGAGCAGAGCTTGAGCATGAGGCACAACCAGGACTTGAACCTCTGCCCTCTGATCCAGCCCTCTTTCCACTGTGCCCATCCAGCTCACATAGCCGGCCGTGGAGGGGAGGAGTCCATAAGGCCTGGCTGTGGATTGCACTGTGGCACTGTCTGTATCTCCCCATCTTTAGGTGGGGGTGAGCGTGGAGTTACTGTTTTCACGTACAGGACAGCGCACACACTGTCTATTCCAAATGCCAAGGTCTCCACCCCACGGGAGGGCTTCCTGGTCAAGGAGCCATGTTCTGAAGCTGAGCCCTGAGGGAGCCTTGCCTGGCCAACCAGCCCCTTGGAGCCCAAGACACCTACAAGAAAAAGAGGGGCCAGGGTGCCCTGCACCTCATGGCTGAATGATTGTCCCAACCTGACAGGCTCCACCCTCTTCAGGAGTGACATTCCTTTGTGAGCTTTTTTTCTCCCAAAATCTTTCTTGAGATAGAATTTTTATACCACATGTTCACCTGTTTAAAGTGTGTACTTCGGTGAATTTTAATATATATTACAGAATTATGTAATCATTATTACATTCCATTTTAGAACATTTCATTGCCTCCCCCTGCAAAAAACCCATACCCATCAGCCATCACCCCATCTGCCCCATCCCTTTTCTTCAACTCTAGGCAACTTATTTTCTATTTCCTTAGATTTTCCTGTTCTGGACATTTCATATAAATGGAGTCGCATGATATATAGTCCTTTGTGGCTGGTTTCTTTCACATAGCATATGAGGTTTTCAAGGTGCATCCATGTTGTAACATATATCAGTACTTTGATTGCCAAATAATATTCTATTATATGGCTATATGACATTTTATTTATCCATTTACCAGTTCATGAGCATTAGGGTTGTTTCCACTTTGAGGCTATTATGAATAACGCTACTACGAACATTTATGTACAAGTTTTTGTGTGGACATATGTTTTCATTTCTTTGGGGGTCTGTACTTAGGAGCGGAATTGCTAGGGTATGTGATAGCTTTATATTTAGCCTTTAGAAGAACTGCCTGCCTCTTTTCCCAAGTGGCTGCCACATTTTCCACACCCAGAAGCAATGTATGGGAACGCTCCAGGATTTTAACTCTAGGGACGGTCCCCCTGGACAGGCTGGGGTGCCCCTGGCCCCTGAATCATGGCCAGGCCCAAGGCTGCAGGCTCCCTAGAGACCCCTTTGGTTTTGTAAATCCTCTGTCTGACACAACTAATTCGCTCTCAGCTCGTTCACAGGCCACAGGAGGGGAAGACGTTTTTTAAGGGGGTTTGCTTAGTGAGAATCACCGGAGTCTGCCTGGCGCAGCAGAGCCTTTTGGTCAAAAAGACCTGAATCCCGGGGGTTGGCTAAAGGCCGTTGACTTGCCTGAGGTCACATTTCCACAACCTAACGAGCCTCATGCCGAACATGTTTTCCTCCGCAGGTATCACTTTTGTGGTGATGACCCAGTGAAAGAAGACGTTTTACAGTCTCTTCACCCTTGTTAAAAACGTGGTGCCCTCTTATATCTTCGTGCTAATAAATGTTTCATGCCCTTGGGTTGACGCTGAGGGGTGAGTTTGACATTCTCTGTGTTCTGGAGTCATGTTCGGACATGATTTGGGGGACAGGAGCCCAGGTGGCTACGTGTCATGCCCCAAACCTCCCACCGCCGTCCTTTGCCACCACCTCTCTCCGGGCGCTTTGTGCGGCCTGACCTAACGCACACTGGGAAGCTCTGTCCTATTTGAACAGCTCGTCGTTACTGCCACGTGTTGCCCACCCAGCGTTTAACATCCTAGGGAAGGGCACTGACCGCACAGGAGAGCAGCCAGTGTGGCGTGAGGACCTCTGAGCCCATGTCATTTTCATTACACTACCCCGTGCTGTGGAGGAAGAGTGGCTTAAAAACACAGTCCATGCATGCCCGTGGCACAAAAGGCCACTGACCCGGAGGGTATTCTTACACAGGGTAGGTCGTCTTCCGTCCTGGCTCCCACGTCTCTCAGCTCCCCTCCCAAGGACAACTTGAGTTTTTCCAAGAAATATTCGACATACACATATGTATGTATCTATCTCACCCACTCCAGCCCCACCCCGCCCCTTTTTGAACAAATGGTAGCCTGCAACACACACCTTTCCTACCTTGCTTTTCACACCATCAATTAAGTGGATGGTGTCCCCTAATAGCACAGAAAAAGCTTCTTCATTCTTCACAGGGCTTCACAGATGCCGCTGAGGAGTGCAGGTGCTGCGCTCATCCCTGCTCTTGAGCGTATAAGCAGTCTCCAAAATCTCCCTAGTGCAAATATGCGTGCATCTACTGTCCTCTTAGGATATGTGTGGAGGACCGCTTAGCCTGGCCTCTGCGCAAGCATGGCAGGGCCCCCGGGAACCCCCGGCCTGCCTGCCTGTTTGGTCCTGGGCCCCCGGTGAGTAAATAGGCTGGTGCCCGGTAGGGGGAGTCACTTTCAGGGCCCAGGATGGCGGAGGAGGGTTGGCCCACTGGGCAGGGGTGGGAACATTCCCTGTTTAATTCTTAGAGTCCAGAAACGGCTCCACTTAGCAATTCGGTGGGAGGCGCCGTGACAGCTGTGGCTGGTGCTGGAGGAGAGCCGGGGCGACTCACTGGCTGAGACTCCGAGAATGAGGGCAGGAGGAGCTGCCCCCCTTCCCGGGGCCGCCTCTCATTCCCGGGGCCGCCTCTCATCCCCGGCGGCAGGAAGAGCTGGAGCTCAGCGCCTGGGGATTTTTGTCTTCCATTCTCCTTTTTTGCCTTGGGTTTTCTGAAACTATTTTTCCTGAAGCGCTGTATGGCATTTAAAGTCTTGGCCTGGTGCAGTGAACTAGGTCCTTGTCTGAAATCTCAATAAAACTGCATATTATAGGATGGAGGTTCTCAGCCCTGGCTGCATAATAGCATCCAGCGGGGAGCTTTCAAAGAAAACCGGTGTCCAGGCTCTACCCTGAACCAATCAGAATTTCTGGGGCGGGGCCAACACCAGTATTTTTTTTTTTTTTTAATCTGTCAGTGGTGTACAGTCAGGGTTGAGAACCACCGTGTGTGTTTTTTTCTAAGAGTTTAAATGACACTTTCTAACATTAACTCTTCCTAATTCTCATCTGTGCTATAGGGCTCCACAGTGGGGCGAGGCTGGCCTTGAATCCAGCTTCCTCTCTTCCTGCCTGCATTACCTGGGCTGACTGCTTCACTGCTCCAACCTCAACACTTACCCCAGAATAAGGGTGGCCGTGCCGATCAAATACGATGAAGCATGCGAAGCACTTAGTCCACTGTCTGGAACAAGACAAACAGCCCGTGAAGGAGGCAGGAAGGATGGGGGGCGTTGTTTTCTAAGAGTAGCAGTCACCAACAACCAAGATTAAAGACAAGCGACTTAACGAAGTGACTTAACAAAGAATTAGTATTCAGAGTACATGAAAGAAAGAATAACCCAACAGAAAAATGGACAAAGGGACATGAGCAGGCGAGGCACAAAGAGGAAAGTGAGTGATGTTTGAGATTCATCTTCACTAGTAATCAGGGGGATATAAACAAAAACTGCAACATGATATTCACACCCTTCACATTGTCCAAGATGTACCTTTAGCGATTAAAAATAATGAACAAAGGTCCATATGGAGCCACATGAGCAGATCCCCCAAATATCCCGTTCAGGAGAAAAGCAAGTGTTAGGAAGATAGCAGTTAGAGACAGAAAATACCATTTACATACATTTTTATTCCCAAAATACTACAACTCACTGCATATGTGGTATAAAATATCGAAACATAGACATGGAGAATCCTTTACCAGTAATGTTTTATATTTTTCATTACAAAAGGATTTGGAGCAAATATGACAAAAGTTCATCTTTGCTAATGTAAGGTGGTGGACACAGTGGTGTCTGTCAACGTCGTTTTTATGTGGTTTTAGTTGTTTACACAAATTTAAGAGGGAAAGTGGGGAGAGAGAGGTCCACGCTGCCCTGCACTCAGGACCTGTGGCCGGTGGGAAGGACTGCCGGTCGAAGGGGACTGAGCGGCACCTCTGACCCCAAGATGCTCTCACGTCTGTATCTGGATTCAAACCTGATTCGCCGGCCACTGTTCCCAGACACACAGCAAGAGCCTCCCTCTTGCTCCTTGGGGCCTGCGTTTGTCACATCAAAAACCTTCATCTTCAGCCTCTGACCGTCTTGCCCCTTGTCATGCTGTCATCCCTGTACCAAACGGCATTATTTATGAGGAGGCAACCCAGGACCTAGGGAGCCCCCTGCTGGACTCAGCCGGGACCACAGCTGTGCCCACGCACGAGCCTCATAATTCCACGGTACCTCGCTGAATCAAGACGTTAGCGGTGACACGGGCGTGACCCAAGGCCCTGGGTTAAAAACCGGGCGTCTCTCTCCTGCCTCCTCAGCCTCCCATGGGGGAGAAATAATGAATCCTTTACAAAGCCATTCCATAAAATGTTATGTTAAATGAACAACAAATTACTTTTCCTTTTACCGGCTTGAAATGCTAATAGTGCCATTTATCCCTGACCTTCAGGAATATGAGATATTTTAAATGACAACATAAAAAGGGCTCTAGTTAAAAACGCCAGCTACTTTGGACTGCATATTATTACTCATAAGTATAGCGTGTGCCGACATCGCCCTCTCCAGCCTCCCATTTGTGTCTCCCTGGTATATATTTCAGTTGACATTTATTGTTCTCCTCCATTCGTGTCAAATTCCTTAATGATGACTCTGACAAAGGTGTAGAGCTCGGTATATATAAATTACATCTGCTACCATATAATCAGTGTTATCTATTAGAATGCTATTTATGACAAATCGTGTTCAAAATAAAAGTCGAATTGATTTTCCCGTTATTTTAATATGGTGCCGCTCACAGCAAGCCTTTGATTGAATCTTAAACACTTTAATGCTCTATTTTTATTTGAGGCAGATCAGAAATAGAGTTTGCACCATTCGTAAAGCTAAAACAATTTGTAAAACAACAAAATCAAATTTCAAAAAGCATCTTTATTTTCGAGCCGGGGGAATCAATTTGGCAGAGCTGTTGTTACGGGGTACGCAACGTCAGGACGGGAGCCTCGTGCACACCTCCCATTTCTATGCATCCATTTTCATCTAAATTAGATTTTAACTTTAATGCAGGGTGTGAAAAGCCTCTGCCAGGCCTTTGTTTCTACCTTGTCTCTTGAGCAATTGCGGGCTTTTGCTCAGCCGAGATCTGAGCTCCACATCACCCCGTCCCTCTCTCTCAGCAATGGGTTTGAGATGCATACTGCGTGTTCTGGGCGCATGAGGGTTCTGTTCCACAGCCCCTCCAAAGGGGTCTCTCTCAAGAAGGCACCTACTTGACTCCTATTGCTTACAAAATCAGGCACTTCTGGCCAGATCGTAGATGGCGCCTTCCCCTTGGGTTACTACTTTGGCGTTTGGAGCAGGGGTTGGTCAATTTGGGCCCAACAGGCCACCTGTTTTTGTACAGCCCTCCAGCTAAGAATGGTTTTCACATGTTTAACTGGTTTTTAAAAAAATTCCAAACAGTATTTTAGGATATATGAAAATGATATGAAATTAAAATATCAGCACCTATAAATAAAGTTTTATTGGAACCCAGCCATACTCATTAATTTACATATTGTCTAGAGCTGCTTTCTTGCTAAACTGCATAGTTGCCACAGAGACCATCTGGCCCACGAAGCCTAAAATATTTTCTATCTGGAACTTTGCAGAAAATGTTTCCAACCGTTGACTTAGAAGGTAGGATCCTTGTAATTGGCATCCTATTGAAAGGGGTATTTACTTCCAGAGCAAAAGGCTGCATCCACCACAATAAATCTAATAAAAAGATTTTCTAGACACATTGCTAGAAGGCCCTCAAAATGGTTTTAAGTAGACAAAATGAGGGAAAGGGGACAATCAAAACAACCCCCACACTTGCACAGCTGCACACATGATACATGTGTGCGTGAATAAGACAGAAATGCCCTTAGACAAATAGGCTTAAAAATAATTTAATCGCTTCCCACAATAAAATAAAAGTGATTTTAGATCAATTGGAGCTGAGGTCTTGGACTGTGGGGGACAGGGAGTGACACAGGCAGATGGAGAGGCCTGAGGAGAGTTCCCCTTGGTGTGACCTTCACGAGAACACATACCAGAAACAAGGCTGGCGGGGCCTTGAGGCAGGTGCCTGGCTCCTCTAGGCCCCAGAGTGCCTGGTGCCCTTTGCTGGCAGTACCCCAGGCTGGCCATGACAGATGGGGTACACACTCCCTCTCAGTCTTTGGAGAATCTGGACAAATACTGTTTGCATCTAAATATTGTCATAGGGGCTTTGAGGATACATATCAGCCTTCTTTAGGGGGCCACCTGTATTTCTTCTGACTTTTGAAGACGGATGGAGGCTGGCATACCCCACTCTCCCCTCAAGCCCAGCCCTATCAGCCGTCAAGGAGACGCACCATGGGAAACCTCGGATATTTAGAGAGGAGAGAGTAACTTGCCTAAGGGACACAGAGGCCTTCTGAGAAAGAAGCAGCCAAGACCACAACACTTGAAATTCTGGGGTTGGCTTGGGGTCCGATGAGCAAGGCCTAGGAGCAGGGCAGAGGGTGAGGACGCTCAGTCTTGAGCCTTACTTTTTACCTTCTGGGGAAAAAAGATACGTTTTACCTTTTTATTGTTCCTTTCTTGTGCCATTAGCTGTGCTCCAAGGAAGCAGAAGGCCTGTAAGTTTCATGGTAGCAAAATGCTGGGCCAAGCTGTGTGTGTTGCTCCATTTAATCCTCCCAAACAACCTCATGAGGAAGGCGTTGTCACGGTGTAACGGAAAACTAAGGCTTAGAGCGCCTAAGTTTCACATCAGTCACTCAGCAGGTTTGCGGCACGAGCCAACAGGCACACTCAAACCTGCTTTTTCACATTCATTGTGCTGTTGTGTCTCTCGTTTGTCCTCTCATCTCTTTTCTTTCTTGACTTGCTTCGACATTGAAACCATGACCGATTTTGTAGTTTGTGTTCCCATTGCCATGACCACAGAGGAGGTTCCCAGCACATGGCCGTGTGGTGTGAAGGTTAAGGGCGCAGATTCTGGCCTCAGACTTCCTGCGTTCAAACCCGGGCTTTGCTACTCATGGTCTGTGTAGCCCTGAACAAATTACTTAACCTCTGTGTGCCTCAGTTTCCTCACCTGTAAAGTTAAAATATTTATACTAATTAAATAAATGATTCCAGGTAAAGGGCTTAGGCCAGAGACGGATACCAGCAAGCTGCTGTTTTTTCTTGTTTGCGAATTGTACCTGTTCTGCCTGCCTCACGGGGTGTAATCTGTGGAAGAAAAGTGCAGCAGGGAAAAGGGCACTTTGTTAGGGGCCCGGAGCCCTGGGTTTGAACCTGTCTCTGTTAACAGTCCCCCCCAACCCGGGTCAGCTATAGCAACTTCCCCTCTGTCTCTTTACCCCAGCGGTAATTGCTAATAAAATGTACTAAGCTTGTGAGGGCGAGATTTACCTGCCCACTCTCTTAATCTTTCTACACACACTCCTGGGTAGTCTGTTTGTCATCTTTTGACAAAGTAAAATTTGAGGCTCAGAGAAGTTAAGGAAAGCATCTGGAGTCACACAGCCCCACAAAAGGAAGAGCTGAGACCGGCACTCCAGGAGTCTGACTCCTGGCCACGCGCTCCACAGCGGGTGCCGGAGCAGAGGGCAGGCCATGCCTGAGAGCAGGTGCGGAAGCAGCCAGTCACCCATTCTGGACGGGAGTGAGGACAGGAAAGCTGCGCATCTCCTCCCCACGTCCGCCGTGGAAGTCAATCTATCCCGACAAGAGGCCCTGTTAGCAAAGGCAAACATACAAGTCCTCACCCTCCGACCCTTCCACCTTCCAGGCCCAGGGAGTTTCGTCTGATCAGGTAATGGAATTATTTTCAGTGGCAAGAATGAGCTCATTAAGGATGCAGCTTGTGCTAATAATGATAATTTGCTGTGCAGTAAAGTCACCTCTCTACCTCCCCCCGACAGAACAACGCTGTAGAAATTATAGGCTAGGGAGAAACAAAAAAGATAAAGATTAAGGAAAGAATTGTGATGCAGAACGGCTTCAACAAAAGGACTTACAGATTTGCACAGTGAACCTGGTGCTCTTAACCTTGACATTGCAGAAGAATTAGATACCATTAAACAATTTTTTTAATCGCCTTTATTCAGTTGTGTTCCCTCTGTCACTGGGCGGTTGTTTTT
Organism: Pteronotus mesoamericanus; assembly: GCF_021234165.1. NCBI lineage: Eukaryota > Metazoa > Chordata > Mammalia > Chiroptera > Mormoopidae > Pteronotus > Pteronotus mesoamericanus. Next base: position 16,334,509 of record NW_026555229.1, read on the forward strand.
TGTTTGTGATTTACCGTTCAAGCTGTTTTTTAAAGGTTGGTGCCAAACAGATTAGTCAGTGACTTAAATGTGGATGCGTGATGTTAGCCCACGGATGAGGCCAGCAGGGGGGCAGCTCCGAGGAGCCGCTTTGGTCCTGGCTCCCCTTAATTTAATGCGCAAAGGCCTCAGTGACCTTGAGCCCAGAGCACTCCCCCACAAACCCCCACGCCTCCCGCGTGGTTCGTGTCTGAGGAACCAGCACGGATGACTGGAGCTGGACCCCTCCAGCCCGGGAGGGCAAGCGATCTCTTTGTCTCCTGGTTTCCTTTCGGGGGTTTTGTGGGATCACCCTCCAGGGCTTCGCGAAAACTGGAAAAATCCTAACTATTCGCTGAGCCCTTTGCAGGGAATTCCAGCCAGTTCCCTTGTACTGAGATGAGACTTCTTCTAACGTACAATCTCTGAAGGATTAACATGTCTTCTTTCTTTTTTTGTTTTTGAGTTGAATGATTTAGTAATTTCTCTGTGTAAAGTAAACTAGTCTACAGTCCTTTTCAATCATCAATGGAAGTGTACCCATCACCTGGGAATTTTGTGAATTACAGAGTAAGAGTCTGCAGTTTTCCCTTTTTTTTTTTTTTTTTTTTGGATTTTATTTATTTATTTTTAGACAGGGGAAGAGAGGGAGAAAGAGAGGGAAACACCATTGTGTGGTTGTTTCTTGTGTGCCCTCTACTGGGGACCTGGCTGGAAAACGAACCAGTGACCCTTTGGTTAACAGGCTGGTGTGCAATTCACTGAGCCACACAAACCAGGGCCTTTTTTAAAAAATTATATTTTATTGATTATGCTATTAAAGTTGTCCTGATTTTCCCCCCTTTGCCTCCCTCATCCAGCAACATCCCCCTTCAGGTGATCTCCCCACCCTTGTTCATGTCCCCAGGCTATGCATGTAAATTCTTTGGCTGCTCCATTTCCTACACTGTACTTTACATCCTCGTGGCTATTCTGTAACTACCTATTGTACTTCTTAATCCCCTCACCTCTCACCCATTCTCCCACATTCCCCTCCCATCTCTATCTTTAACCCTTGGCTTTTTAATTACGGTGTGTCTTGGGGTGGGCCTCTTTTCATCCATCTCGTTTGGAACACTGTGCTTCCTGGACTTGCCTGTCTATTTCCTTCACCAAATTAGGGAAGTTTTCTTTCATTATTTTTTCAAATAGATTTCCAATTTCTTGCCCTTTCTCTTCTCCTCTGGCACCCCTATGAAGCAACTGTTGGATTGCTTAAAGTCAGCCCACAGGCTGCTTACACTATCCTTGTTTTTTTCGATTCTCTTTTCTTCTTGTTCTAATTGGTTGTTTTTGCTTCCTTATGTTCCAAATTATCAATGTTGTCCTCAGCTTTATCCACTCTACTGCTGTTTCCCTATAAATTGTTCTTTATTTCAATTAGTGTATCCTTCATTTCTGACTGGATCTTTCTTTATGCTGTTAAGGTCCTCACTAAGTTCCTTGAGCATCCTTATAACCAGTGTTTTGAACTATGCTTCCGAAAGATTGCTTATCTCTATTTCATTTAGCTCTTTTTCTGGAGTTTCAATCTGTTCTTTCACTTGGGCCATGTTTCTTTCTCTCCTCATTTTGGCAGCCTCCGTGTGTTTGTTTCTATGTATTAGGTAGAGCTGCTTCGACCCGGTGTCTTGGTATCGTGGCCCAATGTAGTAGGTGTCTTGCAGGATCCAGTGGCACAGCCTCCCATATCACCAAAGCTGGGTATTTGAGGTATACCCTGTGGGCTGAGCACACCCTCCTCTTATAGTTGAGCCTTGGTTGCTGTTGGCAGATCAATGGGAGGGATTTACCCAGGCCAGTCAGCTGCAAGGACTGCCTGTGACCACTGACTACCAACCTCTGCCCTCCACGGAGGATCAGCTGTGCAGGGGCAAGGGGGTGGTGTTCTAACGTGATCTATAGCTGTCTACTGGGTACATAGGCTCTGGGGTGTCCCAGGTGGTGCAGGCCAAAATGAACCCCCAACTGTGTTTTGCCTGGGGCCACCCTGCCTAAGTTCTAAAGCATTCTGAGATGGCTGCTACTTGTGCTGGGTTTAGAGATTTCTAGGCAGGATGCTAGTTCTAGGCCTGGGGCTCACTGAAGCCAGCTGTTGCCTGTTTGATAGGATTCAGGAAGTTGTGAAGTGTGAGCCAAGACCAGCCATTCATATGGAAAAGCAGCCTGGGTGGGGCGGAGTCTCTGAGGATCTCTTAGGCGGGTCAAGCAGTGTTAGCCAGGTTGATGGAATCTTAGATACAGCACCAGCCAATCTGCCGGCTCTGTGGGGGAGGGCCCAGAAAAGGAATAATGACCTCTACCAGCCTTGAGGCCAGATACCTCAGCCTCCCTCTGCATACCACTTGTGCCCCCCAAGCCAACACTCCAGTGCTCAAGCCCAGAGGAGTGATTCTGAGTAGGTGAGTCTGAGTTCTTTAAGAGGAACTGCTTGGGGCTCCAGAATTTTCTTCCTCTGACTCAATCCCCACTGGTTTTTGCAGCCAGAAGTTGTAGGGACCTCCTGGCACTGGAACCCTGAGCTCGGGGCCTGGTGTGGGGCTGGGACTCCTCGTTCCTGAGATATCCATCCTGAATTTTTATCCACCACACGTGGATTTGGGTCCAGCCTATTCCACATCTGTGCCCCTTCTACCACTCTGGATGGATGCGGTTCCTTTAATTCTGTAGTTGTCAGACTTCCATTCAACTCAATTTCTGTTTGTTCTGAGTAATGGTTATTCTATATCTTAGCTGTAATTTTGTTGTGGTTGTGTGAAGAGGTGAGCCATGTCTGTCTACACTGCCATTTTGACCAACAGGTCTTCTAATCAATTCAAATAAGCATTCTTAAAATAGCGTCTCTTCCTGATTATGTTAACAATAGCTGTTGGCTGTGAAAAATTGGAAAAAATACAAACAAGAAAATAAAAATGACCAATAGCACCATCATCTGAATAACCACTGTTAGCATTATGTCTACCCACGTCCCTCTTTCTTTCAAACAAAGAACAGGTTTAGTATGTGTGCGTACACACACAGGGTTTGCTGTTATTACACCTGTTTTTTTGCATGTATTGTATCAAATATTTCTCCACAACAGTGTTCTTCTATCCCATTAGTTTTTAATTATCTGAATCACTGTAATCCCAGGTACCATGGGGTTTGGGTTGTTCTGTTTTGTATGACACTTACTCTTTACATACATCCTTTGTTGCTTCCCTGGACCATTATGGTGCCAGGGACCCTCTGGCTGTCTGGTGAAACCTGTGGACCTCTTCTCAGAATAATGTTTTAAATGTAGAGTAAAGCCCTGACTGGTTCGGTGGATTGGGCATCACCCTGATTATGGAAAAGTTGCTGGTTCAATTCCTGGCCAGGCCACATGCCTGGGTTGTAGGCTGGGTCCCCAGCTGGGCGCACGCATTGGGAGGCAGGCAAGAGGCAACCGATTGATGATTCTCTCACACACCAATGTTTCTCTCCCTCTCTGTCTCCCTCCCTTCCACTCTCTAAAAATAAATAAAATCTTTTTAAAAACATAAAATAAAATACAGGAGATCACAGAGGAAACTAATTATATTGAAATAGTATCAAAATAATATTAGGAATAAATTTGTGAAATAGTGCGTTCCTTCATATATATGTTGAATAACAATATATTAGAGAGTGTGGCTCTAATAACTGCAATAATTACAAAGTAGTGATCAACAGTAACATTTCCAGCTGTTTGTGACAAATGTAAGATGTGAAAAGACTTGTGATTTCTATTGGGCTAAGACAGAAATTTTCAACCTTTTTTGTCTCATGGCACACACAAACTAATTACTAACACTCTGTGGCACACCAAAAAATATATCATATTTTTCTGCCAATCTGACAAAAAAAAATAGGTATAATTTTGATTCATATACACCGGATGGCTATTGTTGTGTTGGCTGTTGCTTTTTTTTTTTTTTTTTTTAACTTGACAATCTTTAAGGGAAAAGAGGTCAGTGCCCCTGACTATTGTCAGGTTTTGTATGTTTTAAAAATTCTGGTGGCTCACCGGCTGAAAACCTCTGGGCTAAGGTGGCAGGTAGGGCTATAGTGTTTCCTACATTCATAAAAAAAAGGCAATACTAAATTTCATTGATGTTAATGGAAACAAAGATGTAACATTTTTTTTCTCCTCAAGTTCTTTTTTTCTCAGCAAAGAGATGGCTCCTGATGTCTCCCCATGGAACCTGGGGGCCCAGGAAGCCCAGGTGAGAATTCCTGCCGTGGCCAGGCCCCCAGGCGTAGCTTGCTACACCTCTCAGCTCTGCTTGTTTCCGAGTCTTTCAAAGCCGATGCCTCGCTGCCCAGCAGCTGCTTTGACCTCTGCTGAGTGTCAACGGCTGCAGAGTGAGGTCAGAGAGAGCACCTGTCAGGGGCAAGAGGAAGTTAGCCAGTGGTGTGGGTTGAATTGTGTTCCCCTAAAGAAATATGATGAAGTCCCAATCCCTGGTACTTCAGAATGCAACTTGTTTGGAAACAGGGTCGTTGCAGAAGTAATTAGCTAAGTTTAGATGAGGTCATACTGGAGGAGGGCGGACCGGAACCCAGTGTGGCCAGGGTCCTTGTAAGAAGACAGCTATGTGAAGACACAGGGGGATGGCATGTGGTGACAAAGACAGACTGGGGCTGTGCACCGAGGGACACCGAGGGACACCAAGGATGGCCAGCAAACCACCCAGGGCTGGGAAGACTCCCTCTGAAGTTTCAGAGGGAGCACGGCCCTGCTAACTCCTTGAGTCTGGAGGCTTCCAGAAAGGTCTGTGGCCTTATGCCACCCAGTTTGTGACACTCCGTCACAGCAACCCTCGAAAACTGAGACGGCTGATGTCTGCCAGCCGGTCTCTCCTGAGGACTGGGATTTGGAAAACCCGGGTTGGGGTGCATGTGGTGTCTGTGACAGTGTTGGGGCTACCGTGTCAGGACCCAAGATGGCTGACGGGGGCCGCCAGCGTAGAGGGCTGGCCGAGGCTTCACTCGCAGGCTGGTCCAGGTGCACGATGTTCCCTCAGGGTTAGGGAGAGATGGGCTCCACCCTGGCTCTACTCCAGGTCAACCCAATCTGGAGAAAAACACACAGAAGCCCTCAGCTTGCTGAGAAGTATCCTCTTTATTCTCACAGGACAATAAAAGGTCTTTCTTGTTCAGGGCATGCTATTGCCAACCAGCCGGGGTGCTGGTGCCAGGGAAAAGGACTGTTACATTAGGAAATGTCCCTAGTGCCTCTTTGAGGGTGTGGGTGAAGGGCTGATGCAGTTATGAGAATGACGAGCTTTGGAGCGCCCTCTAGAGGTCACCTCTCCCCGTTAGCCTTCTGCATCCTTGGCCAAGGACAGGGGCTCCAGATAAACCTTCCCGTTGCAGGACGTAGTTTGTCTCTGAGCACAGCCACACGTCGTCGGAGGTCTGGGGTCCTCTCTCAGGGGTTTTCTAAGGGTGGGACAGCTTCCAACTGGAAGAGAAAGCATCTCCATGAGCGGCTGGCTGGTGGTCCCCCAATGCAGAGAGGCCAGTGCAAACATTTTCTCTCCGTTATAAAAATAGTGGGAAGGGAGGAGAGGAGGGCCTGCCTTACCGGGAAGAGAAAAGTCCGGATACTTCGGCAGCAACCCTTCACACTGCAACACTTTAGGAGAAGGAGCAGGAGGTTGTGTGGACCTAACTCCATATATTCTAATGTAAGAACAGAAGTCAAAGAGTTACACCTTTTATTAATACTTTTAAAAAAGAACAGATGTAATCTATGCAGGTCCCATGTGAGTACAGCATGTTTAGTTCTAATCCCTACCACTTATCCTATAAATAAGGATTCTCATCTCCATTTTACAGAAGGGAGAGCGGGAGCCACACGAGCCACCCTGTGCAGCACCCTGGGGCCTTAGGCTGCGCGCAGGGATGGTGGCCCTGTTGGTGTTTACTGCCACCCTCTGCCTGTCACCTACCAAAGACCACAGGCGGACCCGGGAGAATGCTGGGCATGGTGGGGCATGCAGACTGCCTGGCTGCTAGGCGGGCCTGCGATGACAAACGAGGCCCCAGGGAAAACAAATCAGACACACACGTGGTCCTGGTGCTGGGATGGGGGCAGCTGGGGGCCCCTGGCCCAGACCTGCTCTTCCGCTTTCTGCCTGTGGCTACGCCCCAAGCCAGACTCACTCCTCGTATGGTTTCAGGGGCGCTCTCTTGGCTTGCTCCACGATGTCCAGGAAGTCCCTGTAGCAGTTTCGGGCCATGACGGCGTACCGCGTGGCGCAGCCTAACTCAGTGACCCTGGCTCGCGGCAGGTAGCCCGCCCAGCCAGGGATGGGGGGCTCCTGGAGAGGTTTCTTTAAGTTTTTGCACTCTGTAAAGAGACACCACACTTCCTGAGGGCTTTGAGAAGCCACACCATGGGCAGTGCTCCAGGTTGGCCGGCACCCCAACGGGTCACCCGGGTGAAGCCCTGGGCCGGGCCTGCGGACGTCCTAGCCACAACTACGGCTGGCTGGCTGCTTCTCTGTGCCGGGCGCCGCTGCTGGGGCTGGACACATAGCCTCTCGTTTCATTCTCGTACAAACTGTAGGAAGTTGGTGCTATCATTACCCCCATTTTATAGAGGAGGAGGCTGAGACTTTAAAGAGGTGAGGAGAGACTTGGCCAAGGTCACACAGCAAGGAAGTGGTTGGGCCAAGATTCAAACCCGTGTCCATTTGATACCCAAGTCCTAGCTCTGAAACAGGTCCTGCTGCTTTCTCCGATGGAAAGCTTCAAATATTGCTCTTTGACAGTTCACTTAAGGGAATCAAGAGAAGCATCTGCCCTGGTCAGTGTGGCTCAGTGGGTTAGGCGTCGTCCAACAAAGCAAAGGGTCGCCGGTTTGATTCCCAGTCAGGACACATACCTGGATTGCAGGTTTGGTGTCTGAAAAGGGAGCGTGTGGAAGTCAACTGCTCGATGTTTCTCTCTCACATCAATGTTTCTCTCTCTCTTTATCCCTCCCTTCCCCTTTCTCCAAAAATAAATAAAATTTTTAAAAAATGAGTGAGAGACAGAGGGAAGCATCCAGATCATGATAAATAGTGGGAAGCTGCTTGCAAGTCATGAGCAACTCTGGCTGGCCAGCTGACCTTGGGCAATTTCCCATTTATGAGATGAAAGATTACTGCCCCATTTGCTTCCTCCAGTTGCTGTAAAAATTAGGCCACTGAGCCCCATAACCTCAGAGCTTGAAGGCAGCCTAAGGAGCATCTAGTCCATCCTTCCCTGCCCTGGGTGAAGGAATTGGAGCCCAGAGAGGGGAAGCAACCTGCCCTAGGCCACACAGCAAGTAGTCACAGAGCTGGGCTATAAATCCCAACCTCTTAGGCAAATCGTCTTTGCAATGTCTTGGAAATTTTAAAGCACAAGAACTGTGTTCTTGAAAGTTCCCAAACAATTCCAGCAATAACAATAAAAGCAATCAGTCAATTACTGTTCCTATAAGCCTTTAGACCTGAAAATAGTCCAGAGCAAATCACTGTGGTGATTATTAACATTATATGATTATATTAGCAGTTGTTTTTGTAGCTGTCAGTGCAAAACCCCATCCCGCCCAGCTAGAACCTGGAAGCGCTGGGTTCCAGCCGAGGTCTGACCTCAGACAACGGACATTCCCTCCCAAAGCCTCATGCCCCCTTCTCTACAATGGGAACAACAGCGTCAACCTCACAGGATTGTCGTAAGCAGCTGACGAAATAACCGTGCCCTGCACAGAGAAAGCAGGGACAGCAGCTGTCTGAACATTTGTGGTGACTTACCCGCGGGCTCTCTGTTCCCAGCACCCACCCTGTCCCCAGACCTGTGTCCCTCCCCCCACCCCACCTTTCCATTTTTACTGCCCCTCCCCAGCCCCGCTGGGGATTTGAGAACCGTGCTGGCCTCTGAGCTCTGCAGCAGCTCCATGGGCCTGCCAGGCCCCGCACTGGGGCCCTGGGGTGAAAGGGGCTGCTTTCAGGGAGCTGGTACCCAGACTCAAGGGGTGATGCTGCCGGTTGTACTGGTACAGCACCCGCAGGACCGTCTCCTCAGAGCAGACGGGCTTCAGTCTGGGGGTCCTGGCCACGGAGCAGCGGAGTTCCTCCAACTGGTCTTTGTAGCGTCGCGTTTTCTCCTGGAAGGTTTGCAGACACTGGGTCATGTTGTCCTCGCTGGAGGTGCCCTCGCAGCTCAGGTACGGGATGAAGCCTGTGAGAGCACATGGAATCACAGCCTTCAGCCAGGATGGAGAACCTGCCTGAACGCCCAGAGGCTTGGCCCGCGACCTGGCCCCTCTTCCCTGGCTAGCAACGCTGCATTTCTCCAAAGGCCTTTCCTACGAGTGGAGCTGTTATTTCCCTGGTGGCTGGGCCCTCCCAAGGCCAGGAAAAAATGACCTTGGAGCCAGGGAGGGAAGGCCTGTTCCAACAAAGGCGATGACAGTAATGTTCTTTGATAGCAAAGCCCCCGATGTCAGCCTGAACAGTAAATGGGGAAAGCGTGTAATGGGCCAAAATGATAGAGTGAGGAGTAATTGAAATTATTCGCCTTTTTAGAGAGAAAGCTTATTTTCCTTGACACTTCCCAAAGGCAATTTGGGATCTTTCTTGTTGGACCATCAGGAAATTGCGGGCCTATTAAAAGCGGAGACCTATTACACAAAAAGGTAAATTCATTATCTGCAAGACCCACCCTAGAACAATTTTTCACCATTTCCCAACAAAATAACAGATAATCATTACAATTAGTGTGGGTAAAACACAACTATTTATTTAAACTGGATGCTGAAATCCTAAGCACTGTAATATGGTCACAATGAAACCACTTTTAAAAAACGAACAAATGAGGAAAAACTGGTTAAGGACTTGCTTTTAAACTGCAAAATAAATTCATTGACTCTCGTGACTGAAGCCCAACAGTTTTGCCTTTGTCCTCAGGTAAGGAACACCTGGCTTCAGAGTTGAAAGCAGCCACCGCTGCCCCCTGCATGTTGCAGGAAGCCACCTGTAAGAAGAACCTAATGACTAGACTGAAGTCCCCCACCCACCACCCAGAATCCCCAGCGCCTGGGCAATTAAAACATCCCCTGATGTCATGGGGGACGACAGTAGGAAGCCAGGGGCCTTGCCCCATGGTTTCTCCCCCACCAGGGCCTATTTTGATCAGCATGGATTTTATAAAATTGCACAAACGTACACACACAGGGACACAAGCTGCCTTTATGGAGCCTTGCTAAGGGCTGAGATATTTTAAATAGGTTGTGTACATTGATTCCTTCAATCCTCACCACAATCTTTTTTTTTTTAAGATTTTATTTATGTTTAGAAGGAAAGTGAAGGAGGGAAACATCAATGTGATTGCCACTCATACGCCCCCTACTGGGGACCTGGTCCACAACCCAGGCACGTGTCCTGACTGGGAATCAAACCAGCGACCCCTTGCCTCGCAGACTGGTGCTCAATCCACTGAACCACACCAGCCAGGGCTAATCCTCACCATAATCTTATTTTAAAAATGTATTGTTACCCCACGCAGTTGTTTGAACTATGTCCCCCAAATACATTTACACAAGTTCTCACCCCAGTACCTGCAAATGTGACCTTATCTGGAAATAGAGTCTTTGCTGATGTAATTAAGGGTCTTGAAATAAGATCATCCTGGATTTAGGGTGGGTCCTAAATTCAATGCCTGGTGTCCTTATAAAAGGAAAGGACAGAGAGATTTGAGACACACAGACACCGATGGCACAGGGGAAAAGGCCACAGGAAGCGGCGTGTGGAGAGGGAGGCAGAGACTGCAGGGGCGCACCCACAAGCCAAGGAATAGCCTGGGCCACCAGCAGCTGCAAGAGGCGAGGAAGGTCCTCCCCTGGAGCCTTTGGAGGGGTCACGGCCCTGCCGACACCTTGATTTCAGACTTCCAGCCTCCAAAGCCGTGCGATGACAAATACACCCATTTTGTGAAAATATCTACTTTCCCTAGAGAGGTAACTTACACACAGGCGATGGCCAGGCAGACACTTGACCGTTAGTTTGTTAGAACCCGGAGCCTGTTCTCTTAATCAACCAGTAGGACAGGGGGCAGCTGGGCAACCTTGGAATAGGGCCCCTGCATCTCCCCTCCTAAGATCACCTGCATATGAGAGCCGACCGGGGTCACTGGATTTGTCATGGAGACGGATCTTAGTAAGTTCTCAGGAGCCCAGAAGCCTTTCGGCAGGCAAACAAATTGTCCAGGTGCCAAGGACTATGGCATTAGCTGGAATACAGGACTTTCAGTGCTAAAACTGGGACGATTCTGGGCAAACCAGGGCGGCTGGTCACCTTCCCCCTAGGGGATGCATGAAGGAATGGGACCATCAGCACAGTTCCACTGCAAAACTTGAGAAAGCCCGAATTGGGAAGAAGGACAGGGCCTTAACTATGCTCACGGCACTGTGTCTATTCTGGTCCAAATGCATTTGATGGGCCTTCGTTCAGTGCTTCCTGCCTACCAGGTCATGTCCTGGGGGATTTGGCCAAAGGGATATTTCTCCATTTATCAGAACGCAGTTATCAGCCGTCTTCAGCAATGGGGTGCTCTTAACAAGTATCTCAAAAGCTAAAGTGCCTGCACTGGCCCCGTCAGCCAGACAGACATGGGCCGTGGGCCAGAGCAGGGACAGTAACCGGGACTGTGACTCTCGGGGCAGGCCTGTCCCTGCAGCGCACGGCGCCACTTACCGCTGTATCCTGATGTGATCGGCGGCTGCCTCATGAAGGGCTTGGAAGGCTCCATGCTTTTGCTCTCTGCTCATAAAGGGAGGAGGGAATGAGACCCTCACCAAGGGTCCCTGCTTTAAGAACTCACTTCAAGTGAGCGAGGACCCTTGGGAGTCGAGGGGCCTCGCCAGGGGGCTGGGATGGAGGGGCAGTTTCACTTTCTTACACAAAACCAGGAGATGTTGCTGGTTTCCATCGCAGAACCAGGGGGCTCCCCCCTCACGTGAGCTTGTATAACAGGTGTGCCGATCACCACCCGCCAGTCGCCCGTGGCCCAGGGGGCCTTCCCTACGCACCCCCATCTGACAATCATGAGCTGTATACAAACGATGGCCACCAACTGTGATGGAGGTTAGAAATCGAAAGATGAGCAAGAGGCAGGAGCCCCCATGGAAGACTTAAGAACTTTGGGGGAGGGGAAAGTTGAGGCACCCTCAGCCCAGAGCCTTGTTTTACCAAGGGAGAGCCAGGTCTCTTTTGCCGCCCGCCACCACCCCCCTCAGAACACCTGGCAGGGTCTGGAGCTATTTGGGGTTTTCACCACTAGAGGAGAGGGTATTATTGGTATCTGTGAATAGAGGCCAAGGATGTCGCTCAAGATCCTGCAAGCACAGGGCATCCCCACAACAAGGGATGAGAGCCACTTCTGGCTAAAGGGACCAGAAATCCCAAAAGGCTGGCATGGAGTCCAAGGTGGTCGGGCAGACGGTGGCGGGGGACCTCTGTAACATCAGTATGTGTGGAAGCTGTTCCAGGGCCAGGCCCCGCCCCTCTCCAGGGACTGCCTTCGGCGCCCCCGCCCCAGATGGGAGGGGCACAGCATCTCATAGGGCCTGGTAGGCCAGGCCCTACCCCCGCACACCCCACCCCTCATCTCCTAAAAGTGATGTCCTCCCACCAGGACAAGCAGCCTCGGGGGGAGGGGAAGGCCACAGTCAGGGTCAGCAGGCAACGCTGGGAATTTTTAAAGCAGTTCAGACATTGATAGATGCTCGCTAGGGCACATGGCTGACTAGGGGCTGCATTCTCATTAAATCCTCACAGCCACCCTAAGTGTTAGTTCCAATAGGGGTCCCCATTTTATTGAGGAAAACACACACACACACACACACACACACACACACACACACACACACACATTAAGTAACTTGTCTGAGGGTTGTCACGTCCAAGGAGGTATGAGCGGACTCTGAGCGGCAGGATTTTGCCCAAAAGTGAGCCGCGGGGAAGGGCGCAGCACCCAGTGCGTGGTGGCGGTCGGGGCAGCAGCGGGTAGCCCCGAGGCCTGCCTGGAGGAGGTAGGAGGGAAGAGCTTGGATGGGAGATGTGCTAGGGGGTTGGGGACCGGGCAATGAGTTCTGCAAGCACGGATACAGGCGGCGCCCTTCCTTTTCCCCACTATCTCCCGAGTCGCTCACCTGTGCCAGCCTAGATGGGCCCAGGCTGCTTCTGGTCCCAGCCGACCTCCGCCCCGCCTCCCCGCCTTTGTGCGCTCACCACCGGCCCTGGGGGAGGGGAACGGGGAACGGGAGAGTCCGGCTCCCCAGGCTGCACCTGCCCCTTCCTCACCGCCCGCAGCCCCACCCGAGGGCAGAGGGGCAGGTGAGCCCGAGTGAATTTAGGGGTCGCTTCCCGCTATGCCTCGCTCAGGAGTAGCCCCACCAATACCTGGTCTCCCAGGCTGATCTCTGTTCTCAGTCTCCCCGCGCCGGGCCCTCTGGGCTCTGGAATTGCGGGGCGCGCGAAAGGATCTAGGTCAAACCGCCTTTTAGTAATGTGGCCACCGGACGGCCTGCGTTGGGGCCCCAGGTCCTCGTGGGAGGAAGAGGGTCTGCGGGAGCAGTCCTGCCTCCCTCCCTCTTGCGGAGTCGGGCCCAAGACTCAGCGCCTGGGTGCGAGACTGGCCAGTGCAGGAAGCAGCCAGGCAAGGGGCGGAGGCCCGTGTCCCTGGCGGCTTTCAGGTACAGGTGCTTCCCTTGGGCTTCTCCCACGAGTCCCCAGCCCTGTCTCTTAGAGAAGATGGAGTTTCAGCTGGCGGGACAGGTACCAGGGCAGAAAGGGGCGATGTGCCACAATGAAGGGTTGCCCGGGCCGGTGGGGCTAGTCCTCTGTAACCATCCCCATCTTATGGGCACCGAGGCAGGGCTGAACCTTCATGTCATTGGATTGGCACCCAGATGTCCACTGTGTGACTCAGGATGTGGGGATTCGTGGCCTTTACGGAGGCGGGGTCCCAGCCCCTCCCTGTACAGAGAAGGAAGTGGAGGCCTGACTGGAAAACAGTGCCCTGGACGCTATATTCCCATACTCATTTGTCTGCTTACTGCACCTCCCAGCCTTCCTGCCTCACATCACCCAGAGCCAGCTCTGGAGGGCCATCCAGACACAGAGCCTGGAATAAACCCAAGGCTCTCAGGGGTGTCAGCCTTTTGGCATCTCCGGGCCACACTGGAAGAAGAGTTGTCTTGGGCCATACATTATGTATACAAACACTAATGAAAACTGATGAGCAAAAAAAAGGCTTTAAGAAAATTTATGATTTTGTGTTGGGCCGCGGGCTGTGCTCCCCTGCTAGATGCAGCAGCCAGCTTCGTGTGCCTGCTTGGGATGTCATAGTCACCAGACGTGGATCTTGTGCTTTTTTTTTTTTTATAACCTTCATTTGGGCTCAGTGGTGTTGTCAGTGGCCACCCTGGCTTATCTGCTTTTGCTCTGGCTACACCACTTCCATCCAGGCTGGAGGGAAGGGGGCTTGTAGACAGCAATGGAGCCTTCCTTCCCAGCAGAAAAAAAGGGCCAGTCTCGTTGGAATGCAAGTGACCAAATCTTGCACCGCCTAGGAAAGGACTTGAAAAGTCTATCTCCACCTGAGATGGGAAGCAGGAGGAGGTTGGTAATGATGCATCTAAGATTCCATTTACACATTCAGAGCAAAATAAACAAAGTCTGGGCCACATGAGATCCAGAGTTTTGTTTTATTAGACATCTGTGAAGACAGTTTGCAGATACAACCTTGTCGTGAATTGCTGCAAAGTTCTGTGGAGTCTGAACAAGACCCATTTTAGAATATAGTTCCTTACCCAAGCAGATGAGAGGTGTAACATAACGGCCAACAACTTTTATAGCAGTCACCCAGGGAAGCCATTTCCCAGCATAAATATGCAGCTTAATCACAGCTATTTCGTCTCTACAATGTAAAGGTTCGATCATCGACTAATAATGCATTTTGACTCCTGTTTATATTGGTGCATGCGATTCTTTGCCACCCTGGCTATAAACTAGACCTGGACTCTAAAAGCTAAACTTGATCTAAATATCATTCTAAGGATAAGGCAGGCTCTGTAATCTGGACGCATCTTAGCCATCACTTTGCAAAAAAAAAACGCTTGTATATCTCCTCCCCTTTCTTCTCTTGTCTGTTTTACCTTGTCTCTCATTCAGCCTGTATTAATGCCTGCTGTGTACAGAAGGGCAGTTACAAAGGAAACCCTTTGACAGTTCCACTTCCGAGAAAGGTGAACACCAGGTAATAAGCCGGGGACAACTGAGTGATGTGTCAAGACAACAGGCCTTTTCGAAATTTTCTAAGATTAGAAAATGTATCCAAGTGTACTTATCTCTTGCTTCAACTCTACAATATTTCCATGGGGGGAAGAGGGAGGAGGCACAGATCTGGGGGTTCCCTTTAAGGAGTTCCACTATTGGGGCTACGTCTCTGGGGCCAAAACAAGGTCCAGTAGAAGTATCACCCCCCCCATCTGCTCTCTGCCAACACTACAGATTTCAACCAGCTCATTTTAAGAGAAATATATAGTAGACAAGGAGACATCCTTAATGCAAGGTGGGAAAGGCCTTCCATTATTAGCCAAAAAAAGGGGGACTTGCCTATTTTACCCACACTTCTACTTAATCCAATAGAAAAGTTGGGCCTGTGCCCTACGCCGTGCCTCCCTTTGACCGTGATGCACTGAAAACATCACCTGCGGTGGACCACACTTCGCCCTCAGTCACTGCCCTGCCCCACCAGGGGCGCAAAGAGTTTTCACAGGTTTTTCTGCACACAGTCACTTTGCTTCCAGAACCAGAATGTTCCGCTCTCAAAGACTGGACAGGAGAATCGGTACATTATGATGCTCCTTTAAATATAAACTGTGGCCCTTTGGAAAGGATGTCTGTCTAGAACGGTCTGACGAAGCCATTGACCCAGGTGGCCCATCTGTTCAGAATGTTCTGACCCTGGGCACTTCTGTCTGTCGCTCAGTCTCGCATAGACTGTCCGTAGCTTAGGATCGGTACAAATCGATGAGTAGTCAGCAGAGTTAGGTAATGAAACCATGAAAATTTAAAGGCCGCAACAGAATTCAAAGAGCATTTTTCTTTTTTTAAACAAGAAAAGCACATTATAGAAATAAAGAATCTGTACAATATTCTAATACTGTATGTACATAAAATTACATATAACTAAATAGAAAAGTCTTATTTGTAGAGTATGGCTGGCAACACCAGGACCCATAACACGTAGCTTTTGAAGCGGAGCAGGCAGCAAGAAAACCCTGGCAAACACGCCTGTGTGCCCAGACGAGAGATCCAGTGACGGCGGTGTGACTAGCATCCCCAAGTTCTGTGGTCTGTTGTGTTTCACATTCTAGTAGGGAATTCTGCAGCAGGCGAGGTGACAAAGCGGGCATGTTAAAATGACATTAGAAATGCTATTTCAAATCAGCAGACCAGCTGTGAGGATGGGTTTGTGAATCCAATGTGCACTTGCAGTTAGTTTGCTCATCCTCCCTTCCTTTGTTACGCATGCCCCCAGTGATTTAAAATCGTCCTTGCAGGTGGAAGGACAGCTTTGAACAGACCACACGGGCTGGGAGGTGGAAGGACGGCTTTGAACAGACCACAGGGGCTGGGAGTCAGATTCTTGGTGGTTCTTCCTCTGTCAGTTCCTGGATGTTGGAGAAGACTGTCTTTGCAGGTGGGGACTACAGACCCCACGGGGCGATTCCTCAGTCAGTCCCTTTCCTAGGGCACCTTTTTTCTCACCTCCTTCCTCCCCGAGCCCTTCCTGGGAGGGGTGGATGCGCCCTCCCCGAGCCAGCTGGGAGCCCGGCCCGTTCACAAGAGGGCAGGTGGGGGTCGCTGCTCCTCAGGTGAACCCTTCCCCTCAGGGGGCGCGCAGGGGGTGGCCGGAGGCTGCAGACTCTGGTCTGCCCTTCGGTCTCCCACACAATCCCAGCACGAGGGGTTCTCAAATGTCAGCTAAACCAGTCTCCTGCAGCAGCGTCTCCTGAAAGCTCCAAGGCTTGACTTCCGTTGGTGCCTGGGACAGGGTCCGGGGACCTGTTTTGTCTTGTTTTGTTTTACATACAGTTGGCATATAACACTGTATTAGTTATAACAGTTTCAGGTGTACAATATAGTGATTTGACATTTCCAGGAACCTGTTTTAACCAGCACCCTCAGGTGGGTGAACCGCAAATCTGCTTAAAAAAAAAAAAAAAAACCTGGCCTAATTCATCAAGTAAAGATCTAAGAATTCCTTTTGGACAAAATTTAAAAACTGACCATTTTAATACAACATTCTATGGAATAGATTCACTGCCTGAATATGACCAATATATTTCTTTGGAAATGTAGGAACATGTATAAAGGGCCCATGGACAAAGTCAATGGAGGGAGAACTGTAAGTGGTAGGTCGGGGGTGGGTAGGGCAGGGGAGAGTAACGGGGAGAAAACAGGGACAACTGTAATTGAACACCACTAAAAAAATTTTAAAAATAAAATAAAAATTTAGGTCAATAAAAAAAAAATGTAGGAATAAAGAGCCAAAACTTTCACGGGGCCGAGGTGGTAAGTAAGCTGGGAGGAGGGAGTTAATTTAAAATATGCACCTTTTCCAAGGTAAGGAGCTGTTCCAGATACCTAGGCTTGGTGATTGCTATGAACAAGGGAAAATGAAAACTTGTTTTCTCAAAAAATCCTACTAAGGTTAACTAGAATGACCTATGAATTCAGAAATCAGGATCCAGCGTTCTGATGCCTGAAATTACACAGCATGTGATTTCAGGATGCGTCGGTAGCTCTTTAACATCCATTCCCATCGACGCGAGTCTTCTCCTGCTGGTAAGTTGAGGCAGCAGCTCCCTCGCTCACGCAAGCCCTGGAGGATTGGTCAGGGCTACAGGTATTCTGCTGGAACCTGTCTGGGGTTTAAATCACGAGGACCGAAAACAGCGCCCAGGGTAGGCGGTCTTCTCCCACCTGCTACAGACGCGCCAATCTCCCACTGAGTCTCCACTTCTCATCACGTGACGTGGAAAAGCAATGAACTGCAAATGGGTGGCATTTTATATTTGACTGCCCCCCCCCCCCAAAAAAAAAAAGAAAAAAGAAAAGCCTCAGAAAGATGAAGAATCTCCTCCTGGCTCAAGGCTCTCATTTCGATCCAGAAGGACGGTGGTGGAGCATCCTGAGTTCTGCATAACGAGGTGCGCTCAGAGCGAGCCCAGCCATGGGGCAGAGATGCACGGGGTCCCCTGCAGGGCGGGCATTCCGCCGCGGGGACCGACGGACACCAGCTGCTCTTCTGGGATCCTTGCGTTTCTTATTCCTGACCCCCAATCTTAATGTCCCGGCAGCTTCTCTGACTCAAGCGTGCCCTCAAAAACCTCTAATTATTTCTAGCCCTGGTCTCGTCTTCCCTGCTGAAATTCAGGTGGGCAATGTCAAGGGTCAAGGGCAGGGACAGGACAGTCAGGGCTGAGGTCGGCAGATGCAGGTGAGCTGAGTCCAAGGGGACAGGCGACGGGGAAGGCCAGTTAGTAATTTAAGAAGTCGATCCCAACCTTGACGCTCTTTGAGGTGGCTATGTCGATGGCGGTGGCCTTGATCTCGGTGTCCCCAAACTGCATGAGGGTCTGGATCTCCCTCCGGGCGGGCACGGCAGTGCCGCTGGTCCCCGTGAGGTCCAGGCGGAGAGTGCCGCACTTCTTCACCCCGGGGTCGGTGATGAAGCTCACGCTGTCGCACTCAGAGCTGTAGATGTTGATGACGATGACGAGCTGGGAGGGTTTGGCGGGGGTGTAGCTGCGCTTGACCAGCTCGCCCAGGGCCACAGACTGGTCGGCGGAGATGAACTTGTCGAAGACGTCAGTGCACCAGCGGGTGCCGTCCTTCACCAGCAGCTTCTCGGGCGGGTGCTTGCCCTCCACGTAGCGGTTCAGCACGCCCACCCCGTAGGTGAGCGGGGACCGGCGCACCTTGATGACAGCGGGGTCCAGGCCGAAGAGGACGGCGCCCTTGAGGATGGTGAGGCCCACGTCCTGGGGGATGATGATGCGGCATTTGTCCCCGAAGGCCGTCTGGACCGCCTGCTGCAGGAGGGGGGCCTCGGCAAAGCCGCCCACCAGGAAGAGGAACTTGACAGTGGACACCTCGGGCTTCTGGAACAGATCCCCTGAAAAGCAAGAGGGAAGGACAACAGCCTGTCGCCAAAGCCAGCAGCCAAGGTGGGGTGGGGGGCTGAGAATGTGGGGAATGGGCACAAGCATGTGGGCCGGCTGGAGGGCGGGCTGAGTGTGGCCAGGATTTTTGTAGAGCTCGTCTTTTAAAGGAAGGGGTTTGTTTGCACACCAATATGCTCAGGAATAAAAACCGAAGCTACTGCTAAGCCGAAGCCCACCTTCACAGACAGAGAGTGACCATGTTAAGTAGCCATTGTTATGCACAAAGGAAAACAACTAACCCTCAACCCTGTGGTTCTGTTAAGTCAAGACAGGCTCTTTAGTTTTCATACACGTCCCAACCCACCCCTAGGGGTTGTGATCCCCGGTGAGTCTCCTGTGTGTCCCTGGACAAGGCCGCTGAGACAGAAGACAGCAGCACAGCCAGACTCCGTCCCCCTTCCTGTGGGGACCTTTCTTTGGTTCACACGACAGTTCCTTCTCCCCGGCAAGGGTCACGGGTCCTAAGTTTTCCACATCAAGCAAAGACTGTACATTCTTTAGGGCCTGTGGCTGGAGGGGGACAGTGCTACAGAGCTCTCAGCTCTGACTGGTGGAGCCATGGGAAAGCCCAGGGGAAGACAGACCCTCGGCTGCTCTCAGTACCTGAGGGGCAGGACCTGGTGCCTGTGCCCAGCAACTGCCCAGGTACATGCTGCCGGCCCCGCCTGCCTGCCAACCTGACTTCACGTGCAGGGTCGGCCACCCTGGAAAGTCAGTCCCCATTCGGGGCTCCACCCCGGAGCCCCCGAGCCCCCGAGCCCTGGCCGCGACTTACGGAGATGCTCGATGATGCTGTCGATGGTCGGCTTGAAAAGGGCATTCATGGCATCGGGGCTCATCCTCAGCATCCCCTGCGAGGACCACTTCACGAAATCCACACTGCGGGCCGCGGCGGAGAGGGAAGCAAGCGGTGAGTGTGCGAACTGTGCCCGCAGACGCAGACAGGCATAGGCATAGGCGTGGGGCTGGCAGAAAGGGGTTTCAGAGTCCTCGGAACTCATCTAAACTTCCAGGACCTCGACCCTTAGAAGCGCCCACGCTAAGGCATGGCCTCTTCTGCTCCTTCTGCCTTCCGCGGTGGCCAGCCGTCCCCTGGGAGGGTGGGAGCCAGTGTCTCGGGCAGAGGACAGCAGATACACGCATCTCTCCCTTTCAATGACCACGTTTTGATTCAACAGGAGTTGGATGCGAGTGTGTTAAAGGCCCAAATGACGTGTCCTCCTGTGATGCGTAAGGATGCCTCTGTGCTCAGGTGCAGCCCTGCAGGCCCCTGTCCCGTGACGGTGAGAAGCCTCGCCCTGCCGGTGTCCCTCACTGTCTCTGTCAAAGGAGCGGCACGCCCAAAGCAGCGGCGCGGAGCGGAAAGGGAGCCGGGCACAGGGAGCCGAGGCGGCTGGGCCCCGTCCGGCCCCCGCCACGGGGCTGCTGAAGGACTTTGGGCCAGGATTTTCTCTGAGCCCCCGGCTTCTCGTCTGCAAATCAACGATAATGCCACTTTCCCTACCTCCCTCACAGGGGTTGTTGTGAAGATGCGGTGGAATGCCCCGTCTGTGGAAACAGTTTGGAAACTTTGTGGTGCCAAAGGAATGCCGGTGGCTGCTGAGGGCAGGGTGCACCCCACCTCCGCTCAAGTTTAGAAGGACCAAACAAATGCTGTCTCTGTCCCTGAAGCAAAGCACATACCAGCCGCCTCCCAGCCTCACATTCTAGATGCTGCCGTGTCTCACAGACCAGGAATTCTTTCCATGGTCTAGGCCAAAGGACAATGTGGTGTGGCGTGGCGCGACCCAATGGCTGGCCGCGGCCAGTCTCCCCAGCGAGAGCCGGCAGGCCCCAGAACTATGCAGGCAGGACTCGGGGGACAGCTAGAAGCACGTGCCTTCTGCAGGGGACCTGGGGCAGGGAGAACATTAGTCTCATTAGAGGCTGGGACCCTGCTCCTAAGGCACAGAGACCTGGAGTCAATCTACTTGGTTTCCCACTAAGAGGAACCAGGGCTTCTTAGAGAAACAACCAATTACAGGCGTGGCAGGGGATGCACAAGGTAAGTCAGGGGTACCTTCACTGACCACAAGGCGAATACTGTTAGAGGCCACAAAGGTCATGTCGATAGGACACGGGAGCCAACCCGAAGAGGCTCCCACGGGCCAAGATGGGACAATTTGAGCATCACTAATGCATGGTTTACAACGCATCAAATATGCTTAAACCCATGGATTCCTAATGATACTCTCCCTGTGCTCCTGCCAAGAAAAGAGTTCATTTGTCACTTTGGAGGATGCTATGAAGTCAACAGTTTTTTAAACAAAAATCTTACCAATGGGAAGGAAGAACCCAGCATGTGTCTTGTCTTTCCCACTGACCTATACTTTAGGGCAACCAAAGAGTGGCGGCGAAGTTTCTCCCTGCTCCACCCCCTGGAGTGTCCTGAATCCAGCGCAAGCCCCACTCACTTGCTCTTCCTCAAGGCGTGCTCCACACTGTGCCCGCGGAACTTCTTGTAGTAGTCGATGAAGGAGAAGGGCAGGGTGATGTTCAGTGGGTTAGTTCGGTCCGGGGCGGCTGCCCTTTTGCGAGACTCAAATGCGATCATCAAGTCGACCCAGGCCGCAGGACGCTTGATTTTGAACTGTTCGATAAAATCCTCTCCAAATATTTTACACAGGAGTTTTTCAAATTCATAATCTACTCCTAAGGATCCATAGGGTCCACCTGCGTCAAGAACAAAGTGGAGCCCACTGCGTTACAGACGGCGAGAACCGAACCCAGACCCTGGGAGACAGCCTGCCCTGTTCTTTCTGCCCCTGCGCGGGGGACTGCAAGCTGCGCCTTCACTTAGGTTCTTCTCATTACTCATGCAGGAACCTGTTTGAAATCAACTGCTTTTTAAATAAAATCAGTACATTGAAGTAACTAAAGAGTGCTGTGGTTTTCCCAGCCAAGCCACCCAAGGACAGGATCAGGAAAACAAGCAGACCTCGCTTGGTCCCTGTGGTCTACTCATCGCCCCCACTCAACCAAGGGAAGGAGCCTGACCTTTGGTTTGGCCATCTTGACCCAAGTCCAGGTGTCCTGGGACCATCCCAGAAAACGTAGCCACAGCACCAAGTTGTAAGTGACACCAGGTTTCCGTCACATCCTTCCACAACTTTCAGAAGCAAACTCTCTTGGCTAGGAGCTGAAACAGGCTCACTTTTTGCCAAAACCCATGTTACGGTGGTTTGCATTTTAGAGGAGATTTAACTGTGCGTTGCTTTCCAACTTTACATAAGCCCCGGTACCGCCTCCTGCCTACTATCCCACATGCAGGTGGCAGGAGACAATGAGATGCCTGGGGAAATCTGAAACGAGGGAAACGACTCAGCAAGGAGAGAGTCAGCCATGCAGGCGCTCACCTGTTGCTTTGTACAATTCTTTAAGGTGTCCCTCGGGTAACCGTATCTGATGGACTGTCAGGTCTACAGTGCCACCGCCGCTGTCCACAACCACGTATTTGTCACCTAGTTAAAAAAAAAACAAACAAACAGCCATCCTTTACATAGACCACTTGTCAATGCATCCTGAAACAAGCGGTGGGTGATGACCTGTACACCCAACGCTTCTCATTAGTACAAGGGGTTTGCCAATGAGCTGCACAGCGTTATTCATGACTGAAAAGAAGCCGATAATGTTTGCTAGTGCCGGTTAGCATGGATGATGAAGATCCCAGAGGCGTGGCTCTTGCAGACTAAAGCATTCATGTCACATGCTGCTGCATACCTGGCATGTCCAATGGACAACTTCCTGCCACGTGAATAGTGCCATGAAATGACCTGCTGTTTAACAGAAGACTTATTCTGGAGCGGTTGAATTCCAATCCCTACCTTTCTTCTAAAGAGTCTACGTGGTTTTAAAACATGCAAAATTACAGCTCCAAAAAAAGCCCTCCTTGGGCGAGTAGTTTTTAAAACCACTTGATTTTGAATATTTTCCAAAAGTACAAAAGGAACAAATAGGAAAGCATTTGTGCTAGCAGCACACGCGCACACAAACACATACACACACACACACACACACACAAATCCAGCAAAGGCAAAGGACATTCAAGGACGCTACCTTCCTCCAGCTCGGACCAGATCTCTCCTATGACATTCTCCACCAAAAAGGTCCGGCTCTGCCGATTACGCCGTATGTGTTCCTTAGCTAGTGGCCGACAGAAAGAAAACGGTGACGGGTAAGAAGGCATGAAAAAGCGGACAGTCAGTCATCTGCAGTCAGTGGAGGCCACAGCATGAGGAGGTTTAGGGACAGAACATTTAGTGAAACGTGATCAAAACAGTTCCATGAAGACAACACCAGGAATTACCGAGCAAGTAGCTGTTGCCACCGGCCTTCCTACATTCATCTGCACGGCAGCTTTAGGCTGGACCCTGCTGAAAAGCTCCCCTGGATGAGAGCCCCATCTTCCGGTGACATGTGGGGAGGAATGGGTTAATGAAATAGGCCAATTTCCTTGCTTTGCTGTCCCAGGGAGGAAGCTGCCTGCCAAACAGCCTTCAGTGCGCTTGGTTAAATAGTTTCACATCAACTCTGATACAAGGAAAGTGGGGCATGTTTTTCTAATCTGGATCCCTGATAAATGGGACCGGAGCCATTTCCTGACCTTTTTGAAGTCAGTATGCTCGCTGGCCACAAGGTGGCGCGCTTGAAACTAGCCAAGCCCAGCACCACCTTCTCCCTAAGCACTGAGGGACAGTAACTGGCTGTGGCTCCGGGTACCTAGTGGCTGTGTGACAGACACCATGCACGGGGGACTTCATCTCCCACTGGCCTTCCGACAGCCCTGGGAGGCAGACAGGGCACAATCATCGACCCTTGTCAAGATGAGGAAAGCAGGTCAGGGAGGGATGGGGCTCGCAGTTCCCACACTGCCCTGCAGCCCGAAATTAACCCTGCGACCAGGGACCCTCATGCTGCTGAGAGTTCACAATTTAAAGCGAAGTCTGAAAAAGCAGAATACAAGTGCGAAGAAGGGGGAAAGGTGCAGTGAAAGGATACATGGCGGGCAGCAGGGCATAGCCAGGGTGGGCATTCGGGCAACTCAGCCCCCCTTCGCCTCAGCTTCCTCACTCATAAAACAGGGATGGTAACACTCGGCCCCAGTTCCTCAGAGGCAGAGCAAGGGCTGGCTCTCTGGTTTGTCCTGAGCAGCCAGAGTGACCCTGCTCACCGTAGGTGATCACGAAGGTAAAGCACCGCGTCCGCGACCTGGTGCCCAACAAATGCTCGCCACCACGCACGACTCAGAGCAACCACCTATTCCACAGGCCCAGGCTCTGTCCCCAGCTCTGCGGCCCCTTCCCCCACTTTGTCCACACCCATTTCTTCAGTCCCTAAGCGGGCGCTGCAGACTTTGAATTGCTCTACAAATCTGTCCGCTGCTGTTTATCCAATAAAGGACCCTTGACCCTCTAGCCTTTCAGCAGGGAGCAGTGTTTGCAAAACAACATTTTCTCCTGGGATTAGAATGGCCAGCGCTGGGCCAGCTCTGAGTTCCTCAGGCCCTGGTTTATGGCGGAGAGGCCGCCCCCGGAGTGGAGAGCCCCTGCAGGCCTGGGAGGGACCCCCGGACTCGGGGCTCCTCTCCTGTTCCCAGCGCCGGCTCCAGGCGGATTTCTATTGCAGATCTGGTAGTGGCATCTGGTCTCCTAAAACAATCTAGATGACTGACAAAATGGCCCTCATAAAAAACGGCCAAGCGAAGCTAACAAAACATGTTCTGAGCTCTCAAAAAATTATCCCATTTTTCAGGCAAATTAAGTCCATTTGGTGAAAATGTATCCTTTACTGATCTCATTAAATCCTCCTGGATTAAAAAAAAACAACTGACAGCAAACGCTGTGGGGCTGGGGGCGGGGCGCTGACCCGGTTCTCCACTGCAGTGCCCACTGGGAGTCCCCTCAGGGCAGGGGACGGCCGGGGGGTGGAGGGGGGGTCTCAGGGCACTGGGTCCGCCCGGGGTACCCCTGATTAAGTGCTCTGCCGGGCCTCCCCGGGCAGCGCCCGATCCTTCTGGGAGAGAGGCTCTAACTGCAACCCAAGGCCGAGATGGAACCCTTGCCTCTGTCAACAATTTGAAGATTTAAAAAACCATCAAGATGCTCTGAGCACAGGAGACAACAGCAAAGGCCACAAGGCACTGGACACAGACACAGAGCAGTGTGCGGGGAGACAGGACGTGTGAAAGGAAAGGAAACTGAAACTGAGCTCTCAGGGAAGGCAAACATGCAAAAACAGTTTTCCCCTCACATGTGTTATAATTAGGAAGTAGTAAGAAGAGCTAACTACTTCTTACGTATTTCTTTTTCTGACCAACTAATTACCAGCAAGTAAGACAAAAACCCAGTCATTCCTCTTTTTTCTAATTAAAACAACGAAGGTGGAAGTTTAAATAAGTGCATCGTCCTGAAGATGGAGAAGGACGCAGTCGACCCAGGCGGCAGTAAGGCTGACCTCGGCACGCGCTGAGGCCGCGCGCGGCTGGGAAGGGCAAGGCAAGCCCTCAGACTTAAAGGGAAGCCTGTTTGCACACTTTCCGGGAGCACCAGATATGAGGCGTGAACACACAGCCTTGGCGGGCTGAGGCGGCGGCTTGGTGACCGTGAGCTTTGCGCCACTGCCATGTGGCTGAGGCTCACAGACTCCCTCGTCCTGGGTGGACATGCAGGGCGCACCTCCAGGGCAGCATTACCCTGTGAAAGGGAACAGGAGAGGCCCCAGGGAACCGGCCGGCAACCTTCTGGGCAGGAACATGCACCTGCTAAGGGTGCGCCTGGGTCCAAGGTCCTGGGTGTGCCTCGGGTGTGGGGACCAAGGAAAACTCGGGAACGAGGCTACAGGGGGCTGGGACAGGCCCGCTCACGTCACCCCTCTCCTTCTGGGCTTGGCTTCTCAGGTGGGTGACAGGTGGGTTTTTGTCCTCGAGGGCCTCACTGGGGACAGAGCCCAGAGCTGTGCGCCACCCGCAGCATTCCGATCCGCTTCCCCAGTCCCTCACAGCGGTGGGCTGGCCCTGACCTAAGGGGTCTGCAAACGCCATGGCCCTGAACAGACCCACAGAGCCTGGGCCGCCAGGGAGAACAGTTCTGGGGGCCAGACTGTGACCCACTTACATACAGGTAAGTATGAGAAAGTCTCTTAAGGTCCCTCTTAAATCCCTTCTTAAGTCCGCAAGTCTCCTTAGGCAGGCGACCTTTTCCAAAGCTAAGTGAGTTATCAGCCGGGTCAGGAAAAATCAGCCCTTTCCATCTGTAGTTGAAACTCTTGCCAGGTTTATAGCTAAAACACATAATGAGCTCATCACACACCAAGCGGCCTCAATGAGTGAGTCAGCAGTAAGTCAACAGTCTTAATGGAGGAATTACTAACAGGCAGATGGGATTAGATTAAGAATCAGTTAACAGACAAGAAAGATTAAGAGCTTAGTAAAATGCAAGGCCAAGGACTGCTCTCGGGCCCCCCTCAAGTTTCTGGAAAGAAGGGCCCTCCCCGCCAAGGCAGGTGGGGGTGGGGTGATGAACCAGGGTACCCACTGCCAAGTTTACGGGGACCCCATGGTGGGCCGGGTAAAGGGGGGCTGAGCACAGAGATGCTTAACGCCAACCTCTCTGGGAGCACCTGGATTCTTCTACAGCACTAAGTGCGTTTAAATCACAGAGGCCCAGACACATGCAGGGGCGGGAGGGGAGAGAGCAGGGAGGGGGAGAGAGAGAGCAGAGGTACCCTGTGCAAACCCAGCTCCTACTGTGTCTCTGGAGCTGTACCCGTTGACCGCGGCCTTGCTGCTCAGCTCGATCATCTGGTGCAGCCGCAGCTTCCGGCAGTAGATGGAGGCCGCCTCGGGTTCCAAGGCGATGATGAGCTGCTCTGCATTCTCGGGGGAGGCCAGGCCTGCCTGGAAGACAGAGGCAGGGGCTGGGACCCGGGCTCCCGGGCTCCGAGGACACCCACGCCTGGGGGGACATCCCCAGGAAAGGGACACCCACGCTCTGCCGGTCTGAGAAATTCCCTCCACGGGCCTCTGCAGGGCTTCAAATTGGCAGTGGCTGGCTGCTGGGCCCTATCCCAGGCACCCAAACACTGCGGAGTGGCTGAAGAGACCGTCTGAGCACCCTGGGAAAAGCCGCCTGCATCTGGGGCTTGCTTAGCCCAGAACTGAAAAGCACGAGGGGGAAAGGCCCAAACATTTAGAAAAGCGTTATCAGACGGGAGGCCAATGGTCTGGTTTGGCTTGTAACAGGCCAGTGTGACCGAGTCAGAACGAGCCCCAGTCTTTGCTGGCCGAGGACAGCAAGGGCCCATTGCCAGACCTCCGCTACGCAGGCATCTGATTTTGCTGGACACAACTCTGACCAGGAGGGCTCCAGGGGTCCAGGAGCAAGCCCCCCAGAATCAACACAGCACCCCCTTTTCTGGAGTGTGGGCGCAAAGGCAGCTGGCAGTCATCTTGTCCCTTTAATAGCAGCATTGTTTCTGCCGTGACATCTGGCTCGTCCCAGTCACGTTCCTCCGGACGTGCAGAGGGCCAGCCTGAGAGTCTCTACGGTCACCCTGCTGAGGGTGCTCAGGGAAAGGAGCCTGGCGTGGCCCCTAGCAGGTCCCTGCCCACCTCTCATGGCTTTGACCTTGAGCCCCAGGTCCAGCGTGCTTGTCAGCGCTGTTCAAGCCCACGGGGTTTCCTTGGCCGCCTGCCTGATGGAAAACGGAGGCGTGCTTCGTCCCTGCCAGCGCAGTGTTTGTTGTCTTTGGTCCCATTTCCTAGGGAACCTTGCGATGCTGTCCTGGTGCCACACCCACTTGGTAGAAGGCCCCTAGTTCTACACCCAGCTCATGAGGTTTAGTGGCCTCACCCTGTGGGCCAGGGGTGGAAGGTCTTTCTAACGTCACGCATGCACAATGACCTCTCACGAGGAGGAGCCGGCCTGCAGTCACTGGTGGAGGGAGCTTAGGAGGTGCAATTGTTGGGTGGGAGCGGGGCCCAGGTACTGATGTAAGAAATGCAAAGGGCCTTCGGGACCTTCGTCCAACTCCTCCACTTTATGCAGAAACCAAGGTTCAGAGAGATACGGTGAGAAACTGGCCCCGGTTTCTTGGGACATGGACCTCTGAGTTCCTTAAGTTCAAAGGTATCCAACCCCTAAGTGGCAGAGCAGGCGCAGGCCCAATCTGGTGCCTTGCCGCCTGGCTCTTTACTTGGTTCTCAGCTCACCTGGTCTGAGTGAGCCCAGCTACTGGGGAGGGGCCCAGGCCCTCGGGGGGACTGGGGCAAGGCTCCCCGGAGCCTCGAATGCTCCCCCTCAACTGGCTTCGAGGTACAACCTCTACCCCTTTACTCTGGGACAGCACCCAATGACACGCTACCTACACTTGCCTACATCATACCCAACATGAACCGACTAGTTACGTCTTCCTGAGAAACCCTCCGCAGGCAGGCGACTGCACATCTCCACTTTGCTGATACCAGGCGCCTAAAGCAGGTGGTAAAACTTCTGGAAGAACGACTTCACAAAACCAGACAGAACCACCCATGCGTCCGGCCCCATCCACAGGAAACCTGCCTCCTAGTCCCTTGTCCCCTTGGCTGTGGCCATCAGCTCGGTCTCTGAGTCGAAGAGGCGGGGTCTGCCCTCAGCTGACATGGGTCAACGGGCCACAGACACAGATGTGTGATGAGGTTTCCTGCTGCTCCCTATTCAAGGATTAAAAGTCCCCTGCCCCCAGCCTCTCTCACAGGGTCCCATCAGACACCCTTGGCACAGAGATAGCTGAGGTTTCAGTACCCAATGAAAGAGGACATGGGTTACACACCAAAGTGCCACCAGAAATGGTCAGACCTCTGAACTTTCACGCCCGGATCCCAGAAGAGGAACCTCAAAATAAAACCAAGAGGAGCCCCTTCTAAAGGACAGCGCTCACAGGTTCACTCTTCCACCTTCATGGGTTTCGGCCGCTTCAAAGTCAAGGAGCAACGGGAAGAGAAGCTACCAGGCCGGCCTCCCACAACACGGGTGAGGAAGGGAAGACGAGCCAGGCCTAACTGCATCAGACTCTTCAGGACAGAAGATAAACTTGGGCGGCAGGTGGGACCCGCAGAGAGCCGGAGTGGCGCCCAGGGACTCAGAGAGAATGAGGAAAGGCAAAGGCCCTGTCCACTCAAAAGGCACATCACTGCCATCACGTCCCACAGGGATGTCAACCTGCCAGGCAGCCCCTGTGTGGCCAGGCAGCGCCACAGGGCCTGGGCCTGGGCCTGGAAGTGGGGTACGGACTCGGGCGAGGGGGAGCGTGGGCAGAAAGAAGAGCAGACAGTAGACGTCATTCCTTTGCACACCTCGCCTGAAATTCTGAGCAGAACCTGGACTTAGATGTGAAATATCTACGTAGGGAAATCACATCAAGAAGACAAGAGGAGTGAAGAGCCTTGAGCAAAATTCCCCAGCTCTAAGTGTCCAGGTGTGCCTGACACAGCCCCCTGGGGGGATGCTCCTGCATCCGGAAAACGTACAAGACCCCGGGGACCCGAGTGCCTAAAACAGCGTGGCTGCACCCGGTAGGCGAGGCCTCCCATCTGTCTCCCCAGCTGGGCTGGCCTCTGTTCCACAGCTAAAGCTTTGGCCCATTTCCACGGGGGGTTCCGACGGTCCTCAGGAGAAGACGCAAACAGGAAGTGGAGGTGAAGAGGACCCCCAACCGAGGGCGGGAGGCCAGGTCAGAGTACGGCCAGGCAGTGTGTGAGAGACCCAGGACGGAGGAGCCATCCTCATTTGTTTGAGCCAGCCCGTCACGCTCCCCAGTGGGAGTGATGAGGCTGCGCCCCCACCAGCAGCTCCCAAGGTGGCCACAGCAAAAAGTCTAGGGACAGAAAAGAGGATGCAGCTGGCTCCGGACAGATCCATCTCCCCAGGGAGGGGTCCCGGGGCTGCTTGTGGATTCTGAGAAAAGCAGGAAATACAAGAGAATCTGCCAGACTCAAAAACTCAGCTGGCTTTATCTCTGGGCGGCGGGTCTAGTGCCCAGATGTGCAGGTTTTGTGTGGGCTTGTTTCTGCATAAACACTGTCTCCTCAGCAGAAGCCCCCTGACCAGCCCGACAGCTGTCAGGGGACCTGGGGGCCATTTGCCTGGGATCAGTCCAGGGTCACCTGAAGCAGAAGAGCGCTCTCTTTGATTTTGCCAGTCTTGCCTCTAGCGCTGGGGCCCCATGGCTTCTATGCTGGTGCGAGCTCTCCCTCTGCTGGGGCCCACGTAGACATGTCTGGACTCTCCAGCAGGCAAGTATTCTTGCTCCACAGCACACAGTAGGGGCTCAGCGAGGAGCTGCTACATGAATGAACTGAGCATCTGTCCAGCCAGAATCCTGTTCTGCAGTTTCCCGGCGCTCCCCTCTGCAAAGCTGAATGAGAGCGAGCATTCCGCCGACATGACCTGGGGACTCTGCCAACGGAAAGTGTCTGCACCAAGAGCACGCTACCCCATTGGACTCCTCCGCGCATCTGGGGCAGCGGGAGAGGAGCAGCAGGTGGGCGACTTCAGGGAGGCCAAGGACATGGGCGTCTACACTGACTACACTGCTCCTCTGCCCTGCAGTCAGCTAGAAAAGTCCACCAGGGCTGTTTACACTGAGAGAAAGACCAGATGGCTGAGTGCTCCACTGGCCCAGCGTCACGCAGCAAAGGGCTACAGCTGCACCGGCTCTGGGTGTCATGGGGTTGTTGTTGTTTGGGGGGTGTGTGTGTGTGTGTGTGTGTGTGTGTGTGTGTGTTTCTTTGTATGATTATTTTTCACTGCAATTTGTTCAGAAAGGGAGGCAAATGCAAGCTGCAAATCTGTGTTAGATGAAACCATCCTATGTAGGGAAACAGTATTTATTTAACAGGTTCTGGAACCTACCTAGAGCTACACAATTTAGGCAAAATGCCTCCAGAAATAACCTGGTCTGTTTCCTCCATGCAGCCCTCAAGGCTCAGTGGAACTGCCTCCCATTCTAGGACTCTTCTGAAGACCTTAGTGGGGGGGATCAGCTGTTTTTTCTGCTACCACCTTCCCACTGAATGCTTGCAAGGGTCTAAAGATTCCCTGAGGCTGTGAATCATAAAAGAAGAGATTTGACCTACTTTTTCAACAAGCACTTGACACAAGAGGAGATTCCGGAGTCTCACAGATGAATCTGTGTTTTGTAAAGTGCAGCCCTCACTGGCAGTGAATCGCAGGCCTCTGGGCCAAGCCCCAGAACTGTCCGCTCCAGGCCTGCTTCTCCCGTGGGTGACGCTGCCCAGGGTGTCATCTCCTGCTCCGCAGCCAGGCCTCTTCCTCCTCCACCAGGCTGGTGGCAGGAGAGGCTCAGGAGAACCACAGGACTGTGCCATGTACTTTGGATCTGGGAACCTTCCACGGGCCCAGAAGAAGGGGCTCCGTTTTCACATGCAGGCACGTTGGACACGGCCAGTTTCCCTGACCATCCTACCCCCTCCTTCCGGCTCTTCTCCCTGAAGCCAGGCTGATGGGTAGCACTTTGAGCGGGAGAGTTGATGGGCACTGTTGGATCTCAGAAGCTGGGTGGGCCAAGAATTGTTTTTTGCTCAGGTTCAGTATTGGACTTCTCCAGAGAAACTGAACTAGTAGGATATATATATGTATAGAGAGAGATGTATGAGGAGGAATTCGCTCACATGATTATAAAGGCTGACAAGTCGGAGATCTGCAGTCAGCAAGCTGGAGGACCAGGAGAGCCCATAATGAACTTGCCAGCAGGTTCAAGACCCAGGAAAAGCAGATGTTTCAGTTCAAGCCAAAAGACAAAAAACAAAACCACCAAGGCCTCAGCTGGAAGGCACACAGGCAGGAGGAATTCCAACTCATTCCAGGGAGGTTCAGCCTTTTCTCTTCAGGCCCTCGACTGACTGGCTGAGGCCCACCCACCTTAGGGAGAACAATCTGCTTTATTTAGGCAGTTGATTTAAATGTTCATTTCGACTACCAGCCAAGATGGAGGCGTAGGTAGATACACTTTGCCTCCTTGCACAACCAAAAGAAGGACAACACATTTAAAAACAAAAAAATAGCCAGAACTGCCAGAAAATCCAACTGTATGGAAGTCCAACAACCAAGGAGTTAAAGAAGAACCATTCACCCAGACCAGTAGGAGGGGCGGAGATGGGCAGCCGGGGTGGAGAGGACGTGCAGCAAGGCAGCGGCTGGAGGACCAGGCAGTTCCACATTTGCGTGCGGAGAAACCGGGAGGGCCAGCTGGGGAGCAAGATAGACCGCGCAATCCAGGGTCTCAGTGCGGGAAAAGGAAGCCTCAAAACCCCTGGAGGTAAAAACCTGTGGAGGATATGGTGGCAGGAGAAACTCCTAGCCTCGCAGGAGAGTCCATTGGAGGGACCCATAGGGTCCTAGAACGTACACAAACTCACCCATGCAGGAATCAGCACCAGAAAGGCCCAATTGGCTTGTGGGTAGTGAGGAAGGGCCTGAAAGCTGGTGAAGAGCCGAGCAAAGCAGCATTGTTCCCTCTGACCCCTCCCCCACATATAGCGTCACAACGCAGCGACCTGGGTTGCCTCGCCCTGGTGAATACCTAAGGCTCCGCCCCTTCCACCAATTCCCAAGGCACGCTGAGACAAAGAAATATGGCCCAAATGAAAGAACAAATCAAAGCTCCAAAAATAGAACTAAGCAATGAACATATAGCCAACCTATCAGATGCACAGTTCAAAACACTGGTAATCAGGATGCTCACAGAAATGGTTGAGTATGGTCACGAAATGGAGGAAATCGTGAAGGCTGTGCAAAGTGAAATAAAGAGAAATATACAGGGAACCAACAGTAAAGGGAAGGAAACGGGGACTCAAATCAATGATTTGGAGCAGAAGGAAGAGATAAACATCCAACCAGAACAGAATGAAGAAACAAGAATTCAAAAAAATGAGGAGAGGCTCAGGAACTTCTGGGACAACTTTAAGTGTTCCAACATCCAAATCATAGGGGTGCCAGATGATGAGAAAGAGCAAGAAACTGAAAACATATTTGAAAAAATAATGAAAGAGAACTTCCCCAATCTGGCAAAGGAAATAGACTTCCAGGATGTTCAGGAAGCTCAGAGAGGACCAAAGAAGTTGGACCTGAGGAAGCACACACCAAGGCACATCATAATTAATTACCCAAGATTAAAGATAAGGAGAGAATCTTAAAAGCAGCAAGAGAAAAGGAGACAGTTACCTACAAAGGAGTTCCCCTAAGACTCTCAGCTGATTTCTCAGAAGAAACCTTGCAGGCAAGAAGCAGCTGGAAAGAAGTATTCAAAGTCATGAAAGATAAGGACCTACATCTAATATTACTCTACCCAACAAAGCTATCGTTTAGAATGGAAGGGCAGATAAGGTGCTTCCCAGATAAGGTAAAGTTAAAGGAGTTCATCATCACCAAGCCCTTATTACGTGAAATGTTAAAGGAAAAAGAAGAAGATCAAAAACTGTAACAGTAAAATAACAAACTCACAACGATCGACAACTGAACCTAAACAAAAACAAAAACAAACTAAGCAAACAACTAGAACAGGAACAAAATCACAGAAATGGAGATCAGAAGAGAGAGGGAGGGGGGCAAATGGGGAAAAAGGTACAGGGAATAAGAAGCATAAATAGGTAAGAAACAGAGAGGAGGAGGTTAAGAATAGTATAGGAGATGGAGAAGCCAAAGAACTTACGTGTATGATCCATGGACATGAACTAGGGGGGCGGGGTGGTGAGAATGCTGGTGGATGGGGAGGTGCAGGGCAGAGGGGAATAAAGGGGAGAAAAAAATGGGACAACTGTAATAACATAATCTATCTATCTATCTATCTATCTATCTATTTAAAAAATAAAATAAAATAAATGTTCATCTCGTCCCAAAACACCCTCACGCCAACACTCAGAATGATGTTTGACCAAGTATCTGAGTACTCCTCAACTCAGTCAGGTTTACACATAAAATTAACCATCGCAGCTATGCATCTTTCTTGCTCTATATAATACATGGGGGTGAGGAGAGAGTTGGAGGGATGCTCATTTTGGTCACAGAATAGCAAGCTTCATTTCCATTCTGTCATGGGGACTCTTCAAGAAAACAGGCTGATGAGACCAGAGGGAAGTCAACAAAGCAACTGTGCCCCTGACATGCCCTCTGCGCCCTCTCATAAGTATGACAGGCTTCAATGAACCACTCAGCGGCACGCATCTTGAGAACAGTCTCTGTTGCACAGGATATGAATCCGGTGCCTACACCGGTCCTGGCGCACAGAACAGCCCGAGCGTAGCTTCGTTTAATGAATAAATGAATGCATGAGCCAACAGTGATTGAATGGTCCCTGCCATCTTGAAATCCATTCAGTGACTGTAAATGGAACACAAGTTAGCCAATCAGAACTACAAAGGGTTAAAAGTTAAGCTGCACAATCATGGTACCAAACAAACAATACCCAGCAGTGAGACGACAGCCTGTTTGCACAGTACCTCTGGGCTTCAGAAAGCCAGTTCCCTACATCCACCGATGTTCACCCCATCTGCCCCGCTGGCCCTTCTTCCCTCTGAGGTGCCATTTGATTCGCCCAGACCCCAGAGGAAGCCACGCCCTCTGACAGTTTCCTTCCTCCTCAGCTGCCCCCGTGTTAGGGGGCCTCTCCCTGCTCCGTTCCCACCCCCCACCCCCACCTTTTCAGAGATGCTGTCCTTGGAAGAGCCGGCCCAGAGCTTCAACAGCCCTGACACGGCTACCGGTCGCTGCATCGCTTTCTTTTTCAAGCTAAAAATAAGAACTGACCCTTTTCCGGGTCACACATTTGTTGCTGAAGTCTTCCTGTGGGCTGGAAAACGAGAGTCAAAACCATGAATCTTGACTATCCTTCCTGGGAAAAACTCAAGACACTGGGCCATGTCTTCTCAGACTGTCGTTCCCGGGGTCCTGTCTTCGGACACCGCTTGAGGGCCGCGACCACGGAAAAGGTCCAGGAGACCGTGGCTTCTGTGGACAGCTGAAGTGCATCTGTGTTTTTTTCTTTTTAAAGAAGTTGCCTCTCTTTGGAACTTCCACCCTCTTCCTTCATCCCTATGAAAACAAATCTATTTTTGGCAGTGACAGGGACCAAGCTGGATTCTCACGTTGAGGAGAGGAAGGCGAGAGCGGAGGAGGAGGCCTAGGGCAGGGACAGGAAGACAGGGGCTGGGAAGGAGGGGACCCTGCCCCTTCCTGGAACTCCACCTGCCGCCTGTGGTAAAGCCCCAAGCGTTCAGTGCGATTCATGACACCGAGGTGCCCACTGCACTGCATTCCTGCACTCAGGGCGGACTCGGTGGGCATTTTGAAAGGTTCGCATACGTGGCCACAAACTCAACGTCAGAGGTATGCCCCCTGGGAAAGGTGGCTGTCTCCTGAGAGGCGTGGCGGTGCGCAAGAGGACATCTATTACCTTGGTGACTTTTCCCCAGCCTGGCTCAGGCCGATGGCTCAGAACACTGATTTTCGGGACACAGGGAGTTGACCCAGGCCCCAGGGTGGGCTTTCATTAGCCCAAGGAATTAAGTAAGTGCACAGGGGCCAGCTCTGACCTAAAATCTGAGCAGCAGGTCAGTGCAACCAGCCGTTCTTGCCAGGAGGTCAGACCCTCATGGAAACCCTGTCGTGGCACAGGTTGTCTGCAAAGAGCGTGCAGGCTGGAGGCCGTGAGGGTCTGAGGAGCCCAGGTGCCCACAAGGATGGGCCACCCATCGGCCCTGGAATGCTCGGTCTTCATGGCACTGTGTTGGCTGCACACTCCTTACCGTGCCGCTGCCCTCATCCTGGGGTCTGTCACCAGACAGCTGTGACAGCCCACGTGCTCCTGTGCATTCACGGGTGAAACGGGCAGAGGAAAATCAGATTTCTTTTATTTCCCGGCTGTGTATGTACAGCTTTCAGCCTCAGAACCGAGCTGATCTCCCTGGTTCATTCCAAGGGCCTTGTCTTGAGTCCTTCCTTATTTAAATATGCTTGTTTTCCAAGCCTTTTACTTGGAATTCTCAATTGCACTCACCCATGAAGAAATGTGTCTGAACCCCCGTTTGAAATCCTAGCCCCAGGGACTCTACAGTGGCAACAAGACCTGGAAATGCATAAAGCCAGAAAGAAAACGGAGCCCAGCGCCTCCCCCCAGTCAGTCTGCACCCCACTCCTCCCCCAGGAGGAAGCTGAGGCATGGGAAGGCTCCTGGACCCCTGCCTATGGGAGCCCCTAGCTGCTTCTCGAGGAAGCCTGTGCCCGCTGGAGGACACCTGAGTGGGTGACAGTCACCGCTGTGGGCACCCTGGGGCCCCGTCTGCTCTGCCCGCAGGCTCACCTGGTAGGCCGCCTGTCTCATGAACTGCTTGGCCGGCTGCTTCCAGATGGCAGGCACCGTGATGACCCATCTGACATCAGAGTTCTCGAACTCCGAACCCGCCTGGTCGCTCAGCTCCTAAAGCCAAGCAAAGTGCCGCAGGTCAAATGGACATTGCTGGTCTTCCTGCGGCTTCACTGAGAATCCAGACTTCCTGGCTAGGAACTCAACTTCCACAGCCTCCAGAATTTATCAGCGTCAGGGAGCAAGGGTCTGTTTGCTGCTTATTCAGCGAACGGGGAGCCCCCAGCTCCTTCACTCATTGAATGTGACTGCAGGCAAGAGGCTGGCCGATCAGAGGCTTCTGGCCCTGTGCTAGCCATGTGACTGAGGGCAAGTGACAACCTTGGCCTCAGTCTCCTTATCTGTACAACCCTGTAACAATTATATGGTTGTTACAGGGATGGATAGTTTCCTGAGAGTGCTATTTAATCAGCGTGTACTCTCTGTCAACCTTAAGTACTTCACATACCTCATCTCCATTAATCCAGCCAAGATCCTGTTTGAAGGGACTATAACTGGGCTCCTTTTCTACAGAGGGCAAACTAAGCCCTCGGTAGATTATCTTGTTGATGATTACACAGCCAGAAAGTGGCAGAGCCAAAATCTGGACTCAGACCCAGACTCTGACGCTGGCTCCAAAAGCCAACATCTTAACTCAACTGGGACACGTAGTCTCATATCTAGAACAGTGTCTGGCCCACAATAACGCTTAACAACTGGTGGCACTTGTCAGAGTTGTCACTATCATCTACGCCCCCTCAAGCCCAACACATCAGGGGAGTTTTCCTGGCAGGACAGGAAGGATAGGAATGACATGACGTAAGCAAAAACCAGGCTGTTCTTAACTTCGAGTTAAGGTTAAACCCTGTGGATAAATGGGATGAGCAGGGGCCTTGGAGGTTTCTACCAGGTCCACGTAGACAAAATATGTCTCTAGCATAGTTCTGACTTGGTATTTCCATCTGTAAAATGGGGAGAGTAAAACAAACCCACGGCGTTGGCGGCAAAATTAAATGAGAACACACGGGGAACGTCGGGCTCAGAGAAGACCTCTCGTAAATGCTGGCTCCTTCCTTTCCCCTCCCCTCCTGTTGCCAGTCACCAGACAAGCCTGAAAATAAACCTAAACACCTGCTAATGCACCTCTGCCTCAGAGTGGCTCTGGGGACAAGGTTCAGACGAACAGGCTGCTGATTTTTTTTCTCCCTGACGGATGTCACATTTTCCGTATTGTTTCAAATAGTTATCTCTGGACTGACCCACCCTCTCTCTGAACTCACTTCCTCTTTAATCAGTAAACTTTATTTTTCCCTGCCTTTAAATTTTTCTTTTCATTTTTAATTGCGATAAAATACATATAAAATTTACTATTTTTAAGTGTGCAGTTGGTAGTGTTATGTATATTCAGCAAACTTTTTTTTTAAACATTTTTTAAACACATCTCTGCTTTGGGTCAATGTGGAGCAGCCAGTTTTTTGTTTTTGTTTCTGCTCTACCTTATTTTTTACCATGTGCTATTTCCTTACAGATCTGTCTTGGCCTTCAAAAGCAGGTGAGCGTGTGGCGTGTGCTGAGAAGGCGTCTAAGCCACCTATTACCATGCAGACTGTTTCTGACACTAAACAGCAAGAGGCTCAAACCCTGAGTGACGGCCTTCCCTGGAGAGGGAAAGCTGTTCGGAAAAGCTGCTCACCAGCGGATGGAGCACAGCTCGGAGAGAAAGGAACCTGACGTTAATTGAACGTCTCATTGTCAGGCACTTCCACTTGCCTTCCTTCCTGAAAGAGGCTGTGTCAAGCATGGGATTTCTGAGATCTACTTTAGCTTATTCTGGTCCAACATGCAACAGTCCCTCTGGATCCCCTTGTCCCTCAAACACCAGCCGGCCCCCTCGTGGAGGGCCCAGCTCCTGTAAATCTCCGCAAACAGCTCTTCCTCATGGTCACGTGTCGCCCGCGGGGAGAAGGTGCTAGCCAGTTCCTGAGCCAGAGGCTGAGCTGACAAGTCCGTTCGCAACCACCCACCACCAGGCCCTGCTTGACCTTCTGCCTCCTCCCTTCTGAGATGAGCTGTTCATTCCTTTCTTCTTGGCCAACTTGGCCCAGTGTCACAGATTTTCTCAAGCCCTAAAGTTTCCCTGTGGCTCCTCCTCCAAATCCGGGGTCCCCGAGTGCTCTGCCTCCCTCTGGTCCTTCAACTTTCTCAGATTTGTCACACGTGGTCGGGCAGGCAGGCCCCCACGTGGCCGCCTGGGCCCCTGGGCGCTGAGCCTTCCCTCTGGGATCCGTGCCCTCCAGGCTGACAGAGGTCCCCCTCTCGGTGCGCCTCCTTGTCTGCCCTGCTGTCCCCAGGAACGACAGCACTCTCCCTTCTCCTGGTCCCAGCGCCTCACCACACCCCTGCCTTCCTGTCTCCCTCCCACGTCCTTCCTCTCTGTCTCTCCCCTCTCCCTTTCTTGCAGAATTTTTTCTCAAGACCCACTTCATCCCATCCGCTCGCTCTTCTTCATTTTCACCTTCTCCCGCGGTCCTCCGAGTCTCGGGGCCTCGCCCTCAGCCCTCAGACTAACCTGCTGCGGGGTCTGAGTCAGCCGTCTCCCCCTGGCTGTCCACCACCCAGCGGGCCCCGGGACCCCTGTGGCGCCCCTCTAACACTCCCCCCGGCGGTGGCCGAGGCGTCCATCCCCTGGCTAGAAAGCCTTTGCCGGCTCCCCACCACCAAGAAGTCCCTCGGCTCGGCATTCGAGGCCCTGCACAATCTCGTCCCGAGCTCACTCACAGCCCCGTTCTATTCCCAACCCTGCCCTTCTTCAACCCCAAACTACCTGCTTCCCGCGGCTGTTTGCTGCATGTTCTTTCCCCTGAACTGTTTTTGTGCTCTTCTACCAGCCTGAAACATCCATCCTTCCAGCTGTGCCTGAGAGAGGCCCCCGACCCACCTCCTCCAGGGAGCCTGCCCTGCTGCTCCTCACACTGAAAACTCAGTTACCCCTCACAACACTGACCCACTGACAATTTACTGTATGCTCCTTCATACTGTGTTCATTTCTATACTGCCATAACCTGGGCAGGAGGTGGCACATCAAAAGTACCAAAAAAAAGGACTTCAATAAATGAAAGTTGTATTATGTTCTTACTTGTCTCCCTCTAGCCCTATTTCTAGAATTCCACCCTCTATTCTATTCTACTCTATTCTAGTCTATTCCACCCTAGTCTATTCCATTCTATTTTTAGAATTCACTAAATTTCTTCTAGTGATCACATAATTCCAA
The DNA here is from genome assembly GCF_021234165.1 of Pteronotus mesoamericanus. NCBI lineage: Eukaryota > Metazoa > Chordata > Mammalia > Chiroptera > Mormoopidae > Pteronotus > Pteronotus mesoamericanus. The sequence continues at coordinate 16,373,544 of NW_026555229.1, forward strand.
ATGCTTCTGAAGTTTCCAATTGTTTTTGCATAAAGCTCAATACACGAGGCTCTTTAATCACTTGATTTGCACCCACTCAGCGCCATGCCCACAGGAGGGCACACTGAGTGGGCAGCTATATTCCACTTAGAAATTAGCTGCTTTCCGCATTCTGGGCCCGCACTGCACACATCTTTGCAAGGGCGATCCCAGGGGACTACTCACAGAGTCAGCTTCTTCCATGGTTCTGGGGTGGCAGTGGGGAGTGGAGGAGGAGGAGGAGGAGGAGGAGGAGGAGGAGGAGGAGGAGGAGGAGGAGGAGGAGGAGGAGGAGGAGGAGGAAGAGCAGCAATCATTTACCAAGTGTTTACTCTGGGCTGGCCCCGAGGAAGGCACTTCATGTCTATTATCTCATTTACTATCCAATGACCCCTGGGGTAGTGACCTGCCTCCCCCTTCAGGTAAGGAACATGCGTACTGGAGAGGCCGAGTGCCTCATCTGAGATCACGCAGGTGCTACATGTGTCTCCTGCCTTTCGTTTTGTTTTTTTACTGATATGTGTCACATACCGTATAAATTCACCCTTTTAAAGTACACAGCTCAGTGGGCTTTAGAATATTCACAAGGTTTGTACACCTGTCACCACTATCTAATCTCATCACCCATACCCTTTCGCAGCCACTCCCCATTCCCACCCTCCCCAGCCCCTGGCAACCACTAATCTAACTGTGTGTCTCCATGGGGCTGCTTATTCTGGACAGTGGGTATAAATGGATCATATAATACATGAGCCTCTGTGTCTGGCTTCTTTCACTTAGCACAGTGACTTCAAGGTTCATCCGTGCTGTAGCATACTCAGTACTCCATTCTTTTTTATGGGTGAATAATATTCCACAGTGCGGATACACACCACTTAGTTACCCATTCCTCCACTGACAGACATGTGAGTTGTTTCCACTTTTTAGTTACTACGAATAGTGTTGCTATAAACATTCGTGTACAAGTGTCTGCATGAATAAGCGTTTTCATTTCTCTCGGGCATACACCAGGGAATGGAATTGCTGGCTCCTATGATAACTGTGTGTAAGCTGCGGAGGGCCCGCCAGACTGTGTTCCACGGCGGCTGCACCATCTTCCCTCCCCGCCCCCAGCAGTCAGGAGGGGCATCCTGCTTTCTGAATGCACAGCCCACCCTCCCTCCCTCCCTCCTGGTGCCCTGGGTGGCAAGTGCACCCCCTACACTGGCACTGCCACGTGTCCCACCTTCAGCGCCTGCTCCTTGAAGTACTGCAGGGCGTAAGCAAAGATTTCTAGGGCTTTGATTTTCTTGCCATTTGCTGCTGTCAGGTCTGTATCCAAGGTGAGGTCCTGCCAGGAAGAGAGGAATAAAACCGTAAGGCAAAGGAGAGACAGCTTTCTAGCTTTGAAAATGGCTACATAGAGTTCCGGGGAAGCTGGTGAGCCGTACTTGTGTTTCCCACTGTTTGAGGGGCAGACTCAGAAGGTGCATCCCCCCAAAACAGGCCTGGGGGCATATGCCTTGTACTGGGCAGGAGGCCCTGGCTTTCCCCTTGGCCCCACCTCCACTTCTCCTTCCTTCCTTCCTTCTCTCTCTCTCTCTCTCTCTCTCTCTCTCTCTCTCTCTCGCCTGCATCCTCTGGGAGTGAGGTTTCAGGGCAGTGACAGAGTCCAGAAACTGAAAAAAGCAGCAGAAACCACTGCCAGTGCAATTTACATACTATTTCTCCTCATGGTCACACAGGGTCACCTTCAGGAGCCCCCCAACGGGGGCCTACATAATCACGCCAATTCACTAACATGCATGGTGTCGAACAGACAGGAAGCTTTCGTTCCCCCAGTGAGCTGCCAGCCAAGTCACCAAAATAGAAGAGCTCCTATTTTAAGGTTTTTGCTGCCTGATCGGCTGGGAGACCAGCATCACTGCCCGCTTCCTCCGCCAGAGCCCGAGTGCAGTCCTTGGGCAGAGGATGCTCTGTGAAATGCTGCACGGGCCGAGGCCAGTGAAAAATGACAAGAAACATCCCCGCGGAGTGGGGGTGGGCAGGGAAAGCCCCCAAGCATTCCAGAGCCAACAGGCTCATTACCGCCAAGGAAAAAAAATCAGTAAGGCCTCCAGATTGGTCCCGGCTGGGTTATTAGGCTTTGTCTTTGAAGTGTGAAGGGGTGTCAAGCCGCTAAAGCAGCCCTCTGAGGTCTGTCAGTCATCCTGACTGATCTGCACAAGATCCCTCCTCCCAGCCAGCCACTTCCTACCCCTGATGCTGAGCAAAGACACCCCAGCTTTAAGGCGGCAGCTCCCAGGCTCAGAAACATGGCTGAGCACCAGGAAGCCGCAGGCTTGGAATTTTAAAAATTCAAATGGAAAAAATTCCTGTGCATCCACCGGCGCAAGCTGAAATTCAGCACTAAGTCCCATCGGGTGAAATGTGAAGGGTGCCTTTCTAGCAGAAGCCAGTCTGCTTCACAGAGAGACAACCACGCCACGAGCACAGGGACCCTGGAAAGTAGGGTGCTGGTTGCTGGGTTTCCCACTAACCTTTGTTTTGTTGTCTGCGCACACATAACGTTGACACATGAAAGCAATGGTAACAGGAGCTAGCAATCGACCAGAGCTTAGGAAGTAGTAACGGGGTTCTAGAGCTCCGTGCATTCTGATTCCTTCTGTCCTTACAAAACCCCCATGAAGAAGGCGCTGTCAGTATCTCCATTTCACAGACAAGATAAAACAAAGCACGGAGAGGTGAGGGACTTGGATTAAGTAAGTGGCTGGTGAGAGTCTCCGTCTTAATCACCATCACCACCCTGAATCTCTAAGTACTGAAAATTCAGGAAAGTTTCTGAGATGCTTGAAGGAGAAGCCCTAGCTGCCCCCGCCATCTCACAGAGCTCGGGCGTGTTGGGAGCAGATCTGTTGGGGAAGTAGGGCCTCCAACTATTGCACTTGATTTCCAGGGCTTCCCCCTGCCCCAAGCAGGGGCTTCATGGGCCAGTCATCACTTCCGAACTGGTTCGTTAGCGGCCACTGCCCTTATCCCCCCAAATGCCCCCATCCTCTGGTCGCTCCTTCAGGGTTCCCTGATCTCCCACTAGTCCAGCAACTGAAGGGGGTCTCCTGGCACGGGATCCACAGGTCCCAGGCCTATGCTCCAGCCAGCATCCACGGTGACTGGTCAGTTTCCAAGGCAAACAAGTCATTAAATACGCTGAACATCCCCCTGCCCAGGTGTACATCAGAAGGGGCTGTGTTGTCCACGGAAGTGTTGGGTGCTCCGGGTTATTTCTAAACTCAGCTAAATGGACATGAATTTCTGCTTGGGAGAAACCCGAGGGTCCCTAGGTTGGAAAGACCCCCTCTCCCAAGACTGGAGGGACCCTGGCTCTCCAATGCAGAGGCCCTGTGGGACGGGGAGAGGCCCACGTACCCCAGTGGTATGCAGCTTCATCTTGAACCTCTCCAGGTACAGCCACTGCTTGGCCTCGTTGGGATCCAGGTCGTGGTAAAAGTCCCTGGCGGCGTACCCGAAGCTGTGGAACTTCCTCTCGGGAGTCAGCAAGATGGTGGTCGGGGTCTTCTGGTTGGACACCCCAGGGTCACCTCCTTCCCATCGCCTGTCACCAAGGGAAGGCAGAGGTTATAGCAGCTTCCTTGGAAATTCCAGGAAAATGCCCCAGGGTCGGAGAAGGCAGAGGTGCCAGCTGGTGGGGCAGGGGGAAGAGAGCAGGGCTCAGCAGAGGCTTGAGGGGGTGACAGACAACTGGTTTGAAGGGGCAAGGGCACCACAGGCGGCTCGGAGGTGGGCGCGCACGGGGCATGAGCATGCGGGTTAAAGAACGAGAGTTGCAAACGAGAAGCCTGTGTGTGAGAAACGAGTTTGGGAAGGTGGTGGGAACTGGGCTGAAGGGACCCTGTGGAGTGAGGGATTTACTCAGGGAGTAATGGGGAGCCACTACAGGCTTTAGAGCAGGGGCAGGATAAATCAGAGCTGCTACTGACCAGAGCAAGCCAGACTACAGGGAGGGGATGGGAAGCTAGGATGCTGAGGCGGCGGCTCAGGCCTCATCTGGGGGCAGAGGTGAGAGAGCCCGAACAAGGGCAGAAAGCCAAGGAAGTGGGGGCGGGGAGCGAACTGTCCAGAGGGGGAAGCAGGCCGGATGGACCCAGCAGTGAGCTGGAGCCAGGGTATCCCCGAGGCTGCACGCTGGCGCGCCCAGAGGAGAACGTGCCCTTTGCAGAAACCAGGAGCCCTGGCCATCACTGTCCCGGCGGAGAGCCAGCCTCCACCTGGATCTGCTGCCCGGAAGGGTCTAGAATCATCCTTGGCCGGTTTCCCAGTCAAGTTCCATCAGGTGCAGGCTTCAACCCAGGGCGCTAAGTCCCGCAGTGACCCCGCTGAAACATCCCATCCCGGGCAGACACCGGGCAACCGGGCCAGGGGACCCTGACACAGCCCTTCACAAATGCACTGTCCAGCACGGCTAACGCTGATGTATGTGAGTAATGACCTCCTGTGTTTTTCCCTTCAATTTTGTATTCCTTTGTTCCTATTAAAATACAAAGAAATAAACGTTCTCATTTATAACTTTGTCGGTGTGTACCATGGTTATGTTCATGTGTTCTGACAGAAGTAAAATCCAGGTAGAACCTCCTTCCAAAATCTCTACAATTGAGATGACGTCTCCGAGGCCCTGAACGCTGCCGGTGTTTTGTGAGGGTCCCTGCCAAGCAAGTTCAAAGTTACTTCTGCGCTTTCCTCCCCACCCCGCCCCGCGCCGCAATGTTCCTTGCATGACTATCTCTTGGAAATAACATTTTTTAAAATGACTACGGAGACCCTGATAAAAACTGACTCTAGCTTTTAATAACAGCGTGCTCTTTTCCGCCCAGGGCTCCGTCTCCACGGGTGACAGGGCAGACAGACCCTCAGGACATCGGCGCAGCTGGAGGCCGCTTCCTGGTTCAGCCCAGGAAGGCTGTGCTGTCTCGGGGCATCTACTAGACCCAGCCTTTCCGCATTTCCTGAGGAGACGACACCCCGGGTCTCGAGCCTCTTCGCATGCGGACCTCAGGTGAGTCGCGTCTGGTTTTCTGGGGGAAAGGCAGGGCCTCGACCAAGATTGGGTGGGGATTAGTTTTATGATGACTTGTGCTTTAAACAGCACTTTTTAAAAATGCCTAACATCTTATCCTGGGAGTGATAACTCAACTGCGTAATTACCAGTTAAAGGAATTGCCGATCACAATGTATCTTCAGAGCCATTCTTAGATTTGGAAACCTGGGGTGATAAATCTGTGGCTCCCAAAGCTTGGAGGGGCCAGAGACCCTGCAGGAAAGCCACGGCCAGCGCGGGGAGCCGGCGCTGGTGCTGGGCAGACCAGAGTCTTCACAGACCGCGGGTCACGTGCGCACAGGGTGGCTGTGAGCGCTTGCTGGGCTGCCGTGTGCACGGGGTGCCGGCAGGGAGCGTCCCTAGCACAAAGCGCACCTCAGGAGACCCAGGGCTACCTCGGGGGGACCTGCCAGGTTCACCGGCTCTTTCTCAGGCATGATGCTCTCTGCTCTGGTCACTGCCGTCCCATGACTTTTCTTCACGTGGAAGAACTGGCACCGTCCCGGCTTATATCTACTCCATGCTGAGCACTTGACAGGAAATCTCATTTTGTTTGCGCTCTGCATGTGCACCCTGCAAGGCCAGTGTTGGCATTGTCCCCATTTTACAGATGAGGAAACTGAGGTTTAGAAGGGTTAGCAATTGTCCAAGGTCACACAGTAAGGGTCCCTCACTGACACCCTGCAGGGGGGCGCCTCTCGTCCGGGCTGCACGCTGAACTCACCCGGGGCAGGTTTCAGACATGCCACGCATGCTCCTCCCCAGGCCCACTACGTCAGAATGAAACCAACACTTCTAGAGACCATGAATTTGGAGGCCAAAGATCCAAAGTGGCTAGCCCCAAGGGGCACGGTGAGTCTGGGCTGAGTTGGGCCAGAATCCGGGACCTGCCTACTAAGTACCGTTCACCTGGCTGTTGAACGAATCCCTCTCCCCTCCCCCGGCCCCCCAAGTCTCCTAGGTGCAGCGGCTGGCGCCAGCACAGGCCCCTCGCCATCCTTAGCACTCGCCTCATCACATGGATGCACTCTGGCTCCTTGGTGAAGCTGTAGGCGTAGCCGCTAGATGTGGTCCCAAAGTCAATGGCCACCACCACGAGAAACGTCTGCTGCTCCGAGACATTCGAGTCGGCATCGTTCTGCAGATACAACGAGCAAGATCGGGTGGGTGGGGGCCCACACCTGGCCTTCAGGACGACACCCCAGGCGGTCCCCCCGACCCAGCGGTACACCCGCCGCAGAGGACAGCCCGCATTCTGGCTCAAGCCCTGGGGAGAAGGCTGGTCGGCCTCAGCGCTGGGAGGCGCCCCTCGGGGAAGGGCCAGGCCCACTGGGCAAGCGCACCTGCCTGTAGCTTGCCACCACTTCCGCTGTCAACCGTGCGTGAGCGCGGCCGTGACAGAAACTCCACTGTCAGGGCCGGGAGCCCGGGGGTTCCCTGAGTGACGTGATCTCCCTCCCACTGTCCCCGCCAAGTTCCCATGCAGACGTCCTGCCACTGGCTGGAGGGCTTGACTGGCTGTGCCCTGGGCACCTCCCAGGTGACCGCTCCGCCAGCTCGGGTGGTTTCTGCCTGGGAGTAGGGCTCCACCGACCAGGGACCCTGGCTGGCCCCGTCGTAACCACACACGACTCTGGTGAGTCCTGTCCCATCAGGACCCTGAGCCGTTCTTCATCTGTCAAGCATGTGGGTAAGACCATTCCAAGGTTTCCAACCTGTTTTTTAAAAGCACTTTATAGACTTTTTGTTTTAACAGTTATAGAACTAAAAATGATCAAAGCAATCAATTTTGGATTTCGAGTGTACTGGCTAGAGCCAGGGTGGGCGGTGAGAGCCTCCCCCATCCTGGCCTCGCCTCACTGTGCCCCCCATTGCCATACACCCAAGGTGACCCAGAAGCTCTGACAGAATGTTCAGGGTGCACTGGGCCTGGCCGTAGGAGACCAAGCCTCTCAGTCTCCCCAGGACTGAAGATGCAAGACGTTCCATGCCAAACCAGACAGGTCTGGGAAAACCAGGATGAGCTGGTGCCCCTCCCTAGGGGTGGCTTCCACATCCTTCTCAGAGGGGCTCTTTGGATCTGAGCAGCGGTACGAAGCCGCTCTTTCCTTCTGGTACGTTTCTCTGGTTGGCTACATGTGAGTCCCTTGCATGGCCGCCCATAGCACCCACCCGTTCAGGACAGGGTAGGGTGGGAGCCACAGCCCAGTCCCCAGCTCCCCCCACCCGCCCCCCCACTGCAAGCCTGCACAGGCCCCCTCTCCCGGGCCGGCTGTCTCAGAAGTGATCACACGGCCGCAGGCTTTCGGACGTGGCTCTCACTGACTCGCCAACCAGATGTGGCCGCTTCCTCCCAAGGAGGTGTCTCGCACTCTGCAAGCCCCGCATCTTCAAAGGCTGCTCCCCTCGCCTGCTCCTGCGGCTCACCCGGGCCAATGGCCCCAGAAGCACCAGCCACTCCAGGCCCCCAGTGGAAAAGGGACTGGGGGCGGCTCACAAGGCTGGTGCCAGGACCATTGTGTCTCCGCCCATGAACATGAGGGGCGGCTCAGTAGCCTCATGAGAAGAGACCCAGAAAGCCAAGGATATCAGCACACATAGGTACACATCTCTTACCACGATATGGGAAGGGGACAGAGGCGTGATTCCTGTGTCCCCAAGACTCCGGGCTGGAGATGAATATGCAGACGTGGGGGCCGTTTCTGGAAAAAGAAAGACAAGGTGTGCTCCTTAGAGGAGGTAGGGGCTCGCCCGGAGCGGGAGCGAGGGCTGGGAAGCTTTGCCCCTACGGGCATGGTTGCCTCTGCAAAGCCGGCTGAGATGGCAGGCAAAGCTGACCCCAGTGACAAAGGGAGGCTGTCGGCACCCCCTTGCGTTTAGTATTGAAAACGTGATCGAAGACATTTTTTTCCCTCCCAGCGACCAGCAGACCTCTCACTCTGTGCCACCCAACTCCCGCTTGGCAGAAATGCTGCCCGATCCCCAAATCGCCTCTCCTTCTGGCTCCTGCCCGCTCTTAACCCAGCCTCCATCATGGATCAGAGGCACCACAACCCCTGGAGAGGATGTGCAAACTTTTATGTTCATTTTCTTGGAAGAGTAGCCACAGCCCTCAGGTTCCCAGAGGATTGTGGGACTCCACCCCCCAAAATTAACAACCCCTATCATGAGAACATAGGACATGAGTGCACCTTCCAGCAGGAATGTCCTTGCCTAGCGGAGGCACCGCGTCCTCCCTCTCTCTGGCATGAGGCCCCGCCAGGAAGAGATCTCATCTCTCTCCAGTGATACTGTAAGAAGACCCACAGCACAAAGACAGTAGACTAGCCTTTCTGGACCCCAAAGATGGGGTCCCTCAACAGATTCAAGATCAAACCAGAGAAGGGCCAACAGCTAAGTGGCATGAACATCACTGTGCCGCCCGCCCGCTGTTCCTGCTGTCGTTCAGGCACGGACATTTGTTCTGAAACCCTGACACAGCCCAGCAGCTCTCCCCCAGGAGTGAGCACCCAAGGAGAAGTCGCACTGTCCCTGGTCCGTGCTGGAGGCTCCACGCGGCTGTGCCTGCCCACTGCCCAGGCCTGGCAGGGCCTGCAGGGCAGCAGGTCGGGAACTGCGGTCTCCCACTGCGGAGAAGATGCCCGACCCGGGGCCCCTACAAATGCCAGGCACCGTCCGGGCGCTCTGCAAATACTGCTCCATTCAGTACATAACCTAGCAGGCAGGGAGGGAAAAAATGGGTAATTTGCTGAAACAAAACTCGTGGTCAAGGACACCCAGAGAGTGTGAGGTATCTGAGAAAGGTCCGCTTCTCGAGGAGACAGGGCGTGGCCCCCTCTGCATCTGCCGCCCATCACCTGGGCTAATCCCCTTCGCTTACTGATTCTTTTTTCCTGCTTGGTACAAACTCAGACAGCATCATGACAGTGGGTGCTCAATGGACTGAGGGAAGGAGATGACTCATGAGAGAGTGAATGTGAAGCTTCAGATCTGCACGGCCCCCTCCCCTCTCTGCAGGCGTATGGTGCCCTCCCGATGAGGCTCCATTCCAACCTCGGGGAGAAATGCGCAGAGGCAAAAAATCAACTTGCTGGGCAAAGGACTTTAAAATAGACATTTCTCCGAAGAAGATAAGCACGTGAAAAGACGATGAACATCAGTAGTCATTAGGGAAATGCAAATCGAAACCACAATGAGATACTGCTTTACACCCACTAGGATGGCTATAATAAAAAAGGAAAAGAAATGACGAAGGTTGGAAGTGGACAAATTGGAACCCTTGCATGTATCTGGTGGGGAATGCAACACGGCACAGCCACTGGGGAAGGGCTTAGTGGTTCCTCAGAAAGTCACACACAGAATTACTGTATGACCCAGCAATTCCACCCCTAGGTCTCTACCCAAAAGAACTGAAAATGGGGACTCAGGCCCGGCTGGCGTGGCTCAGTGAACTGAGCACTGGCCTGGGAACCAAGGGGTCACTGGATCAATTCCCGGTCAGGGCATGTACCTGGGTTGCAGGCCAGGTCCCCAGTTGGGGGCATGTGGAGGCAACTGTGATGGGTGTATCTCTTGCACACTGATGTTTCTCTCCCTTCTTTTCTCCTTCCCTTCCCCTCTCTCTAAAAATAAATAAATAAAATCTTAAAAAAAGAAAAGAACAGAAAAGAGGATTCACACAGATACTTGTATGTGAATGTCATTCACAGTAACCAAAAAGTAGAAAAAATCCAAGTACCCATCATAGATGAATGGGTAAACAAAATGTAGTATATTCATAGAACAAAATATTGTTCAGCTATAAAAAGAAATAAAATTCTCATATATGTCACAACATGGATGAATCTAGAACACATTATGCTAACTGAAACAACTCGACACAAAAGGACGAATACTACATAATTCTGCTTATATGAAATATCTATTATAGGCAAATTCCTAGAGACAGAAAGTAGATTAGAGGTTACGAAGGGCTGGGGGGAGGGAGGAGCGAGGTGTGCAAAGTTTCTGTTTGGGGCAATAAAAGAGTTTTGGAAATAGTGGTAATGGTTGCACAATACTGACTATAATTTATTCCACTGATTTATACACTTAAAATGGCAAATTGTACATATTATGTATTTTTTTTTACTTTACCACAACAAATACGTTTTATTAATAAAAATCAAATTGCATATCTGAGAGGGGAAGCACCCAAAGCTCTCTGCTCTTGAAAGGGGAGCTCCTGGACCACCAGCCTGCTACCTCCCCCTTCTTTGCTAGTCTAGCACAAGGACACCCACTTCCATAAAAGCGGGGCGGCGGGGTGGGGTGGGGTGGGATTCAGCCTCTCCACTAGGGGGCCCAGCCAGAGGGTCCTTTCCACCTGTGGGCGAGAAGTCTGCCCCGCCCGTGGGCCCTTGGGCAGCCCCCAGAGAGATGCCGTCCCGCCCTGGGAGCCACCCTCTCTCCACCTGCTACCTGGAAGGCCTCCGGCCATGTGTCCACATTTGCACAGAAGGCCCTGGAAGAAACCAAATGTCTAATTGCCCAGAAAATCTGGTGTTGGCAATTAGCAAACAAGCTATTATCTGCAGACAAGCCATCCACCCCGCTGTCTGCTTGGTTCTAATTATCCTATCACTCAGCCCTTTTCAGAGCACGGCCCACTGACTTGCAAAACAGCATGCGCTGGGCCACGCATACCTTGGGTCCCCAGAGGCCTCCAGGATATGTGAGGGCAAGGACCAAGGATCTTTTGGGTTCTCCCTGGGTTTCCCTCCCCCCAGCCCCAGTTCAGTACAAAGTAAATCATTTGACTTGCTGATCACTCAACCAGGCCTAGAGGCAACTGAACTTCATGGGCTTCTTCCATCAGAAATTAAAATGCAGCCATGCTGTGCAATGATTTAAAACCGATCTGCAAAGAAGGTATAGAGTAACATTTTTAGAGATACATGAATGTCATGTACACCCACATCTATAGCTCTATATATCCCAAATCAAAGATAATTTACCACTTAATGTATATCAATCCATCATAGGAATATACAAAGCCTATAGTGACAATTTCATTCTCAAGCTAATATTTCTTCATTGAACTATTTAGGTTGTCAAGTGGTGCTCTATAATGCTTGGAAAAAAGAATATGGAAAAGCCTACTTTAGCCCCTGAGAGGTAAGGAAAGTTTCTGGTGTGCTAATACCCCAACCAAGCTTGAGAGCTTCCATTCAATAAGTAAGTGATTAGAAATTAACACAATGGGGTCCATGGAATATTATATATTGATCTAAGAATATTGGACAGATCTGTGCTAATAGACAACAGGAGAGAGTTGAGACAGGAAGCACTTATATGTACAAAGTACATGTTGTGTGTCCTGGCTACCAATTACACAGAGGCCGTTATCCACTGTAAGAAACCCTGTCATCAGCTGTGGCCCTGTGCATGCCTCTCTATAAAGCCAGTACAATAACATCCGCCCCGCGACGGCTCCCACCCATGTGATACGCCAGGGCAGTACTCAGGGGGTGACTTGGGCACACTGGGAAGGGAAGAGAAAGGCAAAAATAAAAGCCTGACAAGAATGAAGATTTTTAGAGCCCAGGTTTGGAGGACAAAAGGGAAGCTGACAGAAAGAAACTGAGACCTGCCTGTGGAGGTGGGGAAAGGAGACTGGAAAACGAGAAATAACAGAAAAATGCTTTACCGGGAAGTGCAGGTGAGGGCAAGGCCAAAGAAATCTGGGAGTTTAAAGAAATACCTACTCTACTGTTCCAACGAGATTAAACAGACTCTCAAAGCATCTCACCTTTCAAGTACTAAGTTACCCTGAAATGCAGTAACATAGAAGGGTTTGATGATTTCACATCAAAAAATTGGAAAACCACTGACCATTTCAAGAATGCAAACAACCATGGTTACATGGAGAAAAAAGAGACCCTGAAGCTTTCTGATAAACCAACAGAAAATATTTGCCAGGCCTCTTTTGTTATTCATTTTAGCTAATTTAATATCACTTCTGTCTTATATATTTACCATGCCATCTTTTTTAGTTTAGTGTATATGAAAATGAGTTGATTTGGCTCTTTCTAGGTTGACTTTTAACCTGGGACCCACCCACTCCCTCCACATACATCATTTTTAAAATAATTTTTGCAGCAAAGTGGGTATATAAATAAAAGAAAATATTTATGCAGCACAGTAGAGGATATAAGTAAGCACAAATATGATTCGATTGAGTCTGTTGCTACAGGACTTTTTTTTTTAGAACCCCAAACCAGGTAGTTGAGGAGAAACTAATTTAACTTGTTCGGTTAATACCCATCACTTGCCTCTGTGGTATAAGAATTAAAAGGCAGATTTCAGCTGGGCTCCTGCTATAAAATGTGAGACATGTAAAACTCGGACACATTTTATTCGCTCCAGGCTCTACTGGCTTTAATCAAAGCAACTGTTCTTCAAATAAAAAATAGTCTTGATAAGAGTAGGTGAAAGACAGCCATAATTCAGGAACTTGCGTGTTGTTCTTCTCTGCTGGAGACATTAGTCAGCAAATGGCCTTGAGCAGAATCGCAGACTTTCTGGGATACATAAAATCAATCTTGGTCCGTAAATATAACATTTTTAAGGATGGAGACAGAATCCCTGGCCTGCCTTTATTCTACAAGGCCGCAGGCTCATGCGAAATGACAGGTGGTCTCAACAATGGTGGCTCCGCAGCTTTTCCCAATGGGCCTCTTGCTAACTTTCAGATACATGTGTCTACCAAATAAATGCCCAATTTCAAAAGGATTTCTAATGTCTGGCCCTTATGCTTTAAGAAGTGCAAAATATATTTCCACTTCTTTTCTCCGTCTGGCTCTGAGATGATCAGTATTTGCTGACATTGCCTAAAATCAGGCTAATGAAAAAACCTCTCCATTTCACTCTCCTGACATGCCCTCCCTACAGTGTCATTTCTGAAAATTGATCAGCTCAAGGTCATGTGTAGGTTACTGGCAAATATCTTTTAAAAAGGGAAATAAAAAAATTTTATTGCCCTATAACAGGCTCCATGGCTAGCTGAACTAATGCATTATTACCGTAAGCTGAACTTCCATTTCGGTAAATAATTTATGGATTTTTTTTTTAACCACCGTGGTTGAGAGTAAATGGAAATTTTATTGCATGAACTGGGAGACCCTCCTGGCTACAAAGAATGCTGAGTGTGAAACAGCTGCTCTCCAAAAGCCAACTAATAATTATGGAAATGAGCATTTGCAGGGGCTGAAACCCAGCACCAGCCACAGGCCCGAAGCGGCGGGCTGCGCCTGGCCCATCCTGACACTGGAAAGCATCTTCCATGTACCACCCTCCCCAGATGGTTTAGGAGATGAGATGCCCCAGTGAGAGAGAACTGGGGCCACTGGGGTTCCCCGGAGACAGTGAGATCCCCAAGCCCCTACCATCCTAGATGGTGAGTAGGGCCTTTCACAATGTCTTAACCACAGGTTCCCATGTCCATGTGTGTCCAGGCAGCTGTTGGGAGAGGCGAGAAAATGGTTTCTATAGGTCTTCCTACTAATCTTCATGAATTATATTCAGCAAACGGGAAGCCCTGCCCATGTGCACCCGGCATTTGGAGGAGCTTCACCAGCTCACCCCACGTACAGCTTTATGACAGTTCTGTACACCTGGCTTCTCCTCGGTGGACACTGGGCTCATATGGGCAGGGTTGTGTCTTACTTCATCTCTGATTCCTCAGCTCCTGACATGTCCCAGGCACTCAGTAAATGCTGGGTGGATGGATGGACATATGGAAGGGTGGATGGATGCATGCATGCATAAATAGATGGGTGGGGGGCGGGTAGATGGGTATGTGAGTAGATGAATGGATGGGTGGATAAGCGGGCAGATGTTTTTATGTGCCCCCAAGTGGTCTCAGTAATTATCCACAGACTTGGAAGGCTCTGAGGTCTTTCCCAACTGAGGCAGCACATTCATAATGAGTTGGCATATCAGCAATACATGTGCTGAGTTCCTTCCAACAACGTGGGATCAGCTCTCAAATCACCCAGGGTTGCCTCTGTCCTCAGAAGCCTTCCTTGCTCTTTGTAACCACGTTTGGTCAGGGCAACCACCAAGGCTCCCAGACAGGATATTTTCTTGATTCCTCCCTCCCCCGACCCCTTCTCATTGCATTCCCAAGTCCTGTTACTCCTCAAAGAGATTCGTAGCCTCTCTCATACTCCGCGCATCCTCTGCAAGCTCAGCATCACGACCTTGGCCCAGATCCTGCGGACCCTTTGCCTGGACTCATCATGCACAGCCTCTCTCGGGCTCCCGGCCCCACTCCAAGCCATGCTCCTGGGCAGTCAGAGCCATCCCGTGGAACCGAAGGCTGCTCAAATTACTAACCATGCTAGGGCCTTTGATCCCCGTCCCCCACAGGAGGAAGCCCAGCACACTGCTGGGACCCAGGCCCTTAGGAGTCCCGTGCACCTCCCTCTGCAGCCTCACCTCTCTCTGCTGCCCCCCAGCCCTGGCCATACCACACCCTTTCACAGGCCCTGGAACACCTGTACTTGACCCAGCCTCCAGGCCTTCACACTGCCCCCTGGCTGGAGGTAACCCGACCTCTGCCTCATCCTCCAGGAACCCCCACCTCCAAAACTCAGCCCTCTCTGGAGGAAGGAGAGCCTTGCCTGCTTCCCTGGAACAGAGGAGAGAGGGACTTGCTCATCTGCAGGGGGATCAACTGGCAAAACCCAGCCTGAAAGCAACACTAAGGACAACATCCAGATTTCTCCAATTAAAAAGTTACAAAAATACACACACACACACACACACACACACACACACACAGAAGACACAGGGATTAAAGGTTCTCAAACTTTAATGTGCATCAGAATCACCCAGAGAACTTTTTAAAATCAGATTGCTGGCCCTACCCCAAAGTTTCTACTCCAAAGTTTCTGGGAGAGTGGAAAATTTGCATTGGCTAATGAGCTCCTAAGCCACTTTGATGGGCCTGAGACAGAGGGTCATAGCTTAAAGCACGCAGCAGCTGCAGTCATTGCAATGCATGGATCTTTAATAAATCATGATTCAAATGAAGAGAAAAATTCACAACATTTATGAGACAACTGGGAATATAAACACTGACCAGATTTTATAATATTAAGGAATTACTGTTAATGGTGTAGTTATGTAATTTTTAAGAGTCATCCTTTAGAGATACATTCTGAAATATTTACAGATGAAACAATATGATCTGATAAGGGGTTTATATCCAAAATTCATAAAAAACATACAAAACTCAACACCAAAAAAACAAACAACCCTATTAAAAAATGGGCAATTAAACTGAACAGACACTTCTCCAAAGAGGACATACAGATGACCAATAGATATATGAAAAGATGCTCAATGTTACCAATCGCCAAAGAAATGCAAATTAAAACCACGATGAGATATCATCTCACACCTGTCAGAATGGTATCATTAATAAATCAACAAACAAGTGCGGGCGAGGCTGTGGAGAAAAGGGAACCCTAGTGCACTGTTGGTGGGACTGCAGGCTGGTGCAGCCACTGTGGAAAGCAGTGTGGAGGGATCTCAAAAAATTAAAAACGAATCTGCCTTTTGATCCCACTTCCAGGAATACATTGAAAGAACCCAAAACATTAATTCAAAAGAACATAAGAACTCCTATGTTCACTGCAACGTTATTTATAATTGCCAAGATACGGAAGCACCTCAAGTGTCCATCAGTAGATGAGTGTGTAAAACAACTATGGGACATTTACACAATGGAATACTACTCAGCTGTAAAAAAATAAGAACGTTTTACCCTTTGTGACAGTATGGATGGACCTAGAGAACATTATGCTAGGTGAAATAAGCTAGGCAGAGAAAGACAAATACCATATGAATTCACTTGTATGTGGAATCTAATGAACAAAATGAATGAACAAGCAAAATAGAGACAGACTCATAGATGGAGAGCAGGATGGCAGCTAAGGAGGGGTGGGGAAGGGGGGAGAGACTGAGCAAAAAGGAAAAAGGTTCATGGCACGGACAACAGTGTGGTGATTGTCGGGGAGTGGAGGCAGGGAGGGGCATGTAAGGGGATGAAATGGTAATAAAAAATACAATAAATATATTGTTTTAAAAAAAGAAACAACATGATGTCTGGGATTTGCATCAAAATAATATGAGAGGGGAGGGGCAGAGATTAAACAAGATGGGCCACAAATTGATAATGACTGAAACTGGGGAGAGATTCATGGGGGCTCAATACTTTATTTGCCCTACTTTTGTATGTTTTAAATTTTCCACAGGAAAAGAGCTGCTCTTCCAATGTGCTCGCTCATGTCTGTCTCCCTAGCTTCAGGAGGGCAAGACAATACAGCGCTACCTCAGTACTCAACAACATCAATTCGTTCTGGAACTCACGATGATCCCCAAAACCCACCAGAACTGAGCAAGCCACGAGTGCGGAAGCATTTCCTCTTGTGGGGCCGCATCGTGACTCATACAAGTTCTAGCAAAGTGCAACGGGTCCTGAGCAAGTGCCGAGTGCTGAAACATTTTTTTTCTCATCAAAAAGAGACAAGGACAGGGTCTGACGAGTTCTGAAGCCTACGAGTACCGAGGTATGGCTATGTTTTTCCTATGCAAGGCTCAGGGTAGGCCCTCCAGACATATTTGTCAAATGAATAACCAAACTTATAAGAATATGCATGCACTAAACCTATACAGTTTGGACTTTTGAAACCTTGGGAATATTTCAGACCTGGGTCTCCCGGCAGACAGGGGTGCATGTCCAGCTGGCTTTTCTGGGGCTGAGGCTGCTGGGATATTTCTCAACAGCCCTCAAAGGAGTCTGAATTTTGCTGGCTCTCCCCAGCCCCCCAGCAGACAGCAGAGGAGGCGCCTGGCCACCCACTGGCTCCCACTCTGCGGAGGGCAGCAGCCCACCTCAGACAGAGGGCCCTCCTACACTTCAAAAGCCTCCCCTGCAAACCTGGGGCCACAGCGGAGGCCGGGGGCTGTGCCCCTCCACTGCTGGGCCCCTCCACGTTCTGAGAAACCAGAGCCTGCCCCTGCAGAGAAGCCGGGTCTCTTTAAGGACCAGGACACACCCATTTTGCTTTGTTCAGACACAAAGGGCTCCCAAGGCCACAGGAACGGGACAAGAAGCCTCAGTAAAGGCCTTGGCATCTTCCCTCTGGGGGCTGAAATACCAAAGTCAGCTGTTGCCCTGTGACCTTTTGTGCTAAAAGCATAAACTCTGGGTCTGGGGGGTGGGGGGGGGTGGTTTCCTGGGGAGGCCCAGGTTGAGGACACAGTGCCCCCATGTTCAGGTAGGGCAGCCAGATTGGGCCAGAGGGTCAAGAGTACGTCTCCTCAGAGCCAGGACAGTTCAGAACAGATGCAAAGCCAAAGCCGGCTCTTTGGCTGTTGTTCTCAGAGGCAAGTAAGGAAAACAAAATGGCTCCTGACAGTATGGGGTACGGGCATGGCAGGAAAGAATGCCAAAGGTGCGGCCCCCCAGGAGCCTGGAGAAGCTGGCTCACCTCTCCCGGGGCACATCTTCTCCCTCCGGGAAGTGGGAATCCCTGTTCTCATGGACTTGGTCGCTGTGTTTCAATGACCCAAGGAGGTAAGGCATAAATAAATAAACAACAGCCCCACCCACTATTTGCTAAATTCCTTCATGAGGTCAAATGTTTATGTACAGTTTTTACTTTAGGCTCTGAGTTTGCATGTTTATTCAAACTCATTCGAAATGATCCGAAACATACAAACCCAGAAACCTATCAGGAAAGCTACTGTGACCAGCACTCACGGGTTGTGAATTTCATGCCAAATTCAGAGTTTGACAGGCATAGTTCATGAAACCCTGCTGTGTTAGGGCGCTAGGAGATACTGCCATTATTCATTATTCCCCTTCTACGGATGAGAAAAGTCAAGCCTAGGAGGTGAAGAAAGAAGCCCACGCTGTCGGGGTGTCGCCCAGCTGGACGCAGAGCTCTCCAACACCGAGCCTGTGCTCCGGTGCTGGACCCAACGCCAGGTCTCACGCAGGTACATTTCTCTCGAAAGATGAGCCTGCAAAGAGACGTTAACATAACTCCCCATTTCACAGATGAGCAAAGAGAGTGAAGGAAGTCGGGGGGCACTACCACACGGCTCTCCCAAGCTCCCCTGGCTGCCTCCGCCTCCAGGCTCAGGAGATGGCGGGGCTCTGGAGCTTAACTGGGCTCTCCATTTCCAAAGCCAAGGTCCTTCAAATCCAAAGATCAGGGGGAGGGAGGAGCTACTGGCAACACAGAGGCTCGGCGTCAGGAAAGCCTGGGCTCGAATCCTAGCATGGCCGCCTCCCAGATGCGTGGG
Source organism: Pteronotus mesoamericanus (assembly GCF_021234165.1). Taxonomy (NCBI): domain Eukaryota; kingdom Metazoa; phylum Chordata; class Mammalia; order Chiroptera; family Mormoopidae; genus Pteronotus; species Pteronotus mesoamericanus. The sequence continues at coordinate 16,392,016 of NW_026555229.1, forward strand.
GGGGGGGGGGGGGGGGGGGCTGGTCAACCACTCAGAGCCTGTTTGCTCACCTGGAAAACGGGTGCGGGTGGGGATCATGATGACGATGGTGATATACTTTATAGAACTGCTAGAAAATAATACACAAGAAAATGAAATAAGACCTCTAAATCCCAGTGCATGGTGAGCACTCCATAAATTATAGATGATTTTATTTATTATCATCACCACCACCACCATCATCATCATCAAATCGGTCCAACTACTGTTAAGAAAACAGCCACATGCTTAATCATTAAACACGGCAGAGAGAGGGCAAGCCTCTCCCTCAAGTCACTCTGCAAGTGCCAGCCTCCACGCCCGAGGCCCTCCCCGCTCCCACACCCCAGCCCCCCGGGTTCCAGGACTCTGCTCCAGGCCTGCGTGGGCGCCATGGGCAACCGGCAGCACACGGCAGTGAAAACCCGCCGCACCGGGGGCCTGGAAGCGGCGAGCGACTGCTAGTGGGCGTCAGCTGTCTCTTCGGGGTGATGAGAATTTTCTGGAACTTTACAGCGGTGATGGTGGCACAACCTTATGAATATATGAAAAACCAATGACTTGTATATTTTAAAACGGTAAGTTTTATCTGTGAGTTCTGTCTCAATTTAAAAAACATCAAAGGGCTGCTGCAGAAAACTGCCTTGTAAGGAAAACTCTTCCCTGTCCCGCCGGCCCTGAGGACCTCCCCCACTCCTCGCCACCACCATCTCCCACCCCCGCCCTCCCCTGGCAGAGGCGAACCTCTCCGCCTGGCAGGCTTTGCAGCAGGTCCCCAGGACTTGTCCAGTGGCGAAGCTGGCAGCCAGCCCCAGACACTCGGATCGGACCACGGCAACAGCTGGCACTGGCCTTTCCCCAGAAACCCTGCTCTTTGACAACACAAGAATGCAGGCGCGGAGCAGGGACAGTGTCCCAGTCACCAGCTGTATTTTCACTTTTCCCCTAGATGCTACGAAGCTGCCAGCTGGCCAGAGCATCTCCGTCCTGATGGAGAGCTGTGCACGCAGAACTTGTCGGCGCCTCCCCCACAAACAAGCAGTTGCAGGGGGTTCCAGAAGGAATGGTGGGATAGACCCTAAAACCTGCAGCCATGCCCACCCTGGGTGGGAATCGCAGCCCCATCCTGTCGGAGGGCGAACCACAGCAGCATTAAAACGCCCTTCTGTGTATCTATTTGCACAGGAGTTGCGGCTGAGCCAGGACTGGGCCAGGGTCCGGGGGCCAGGAGGTGTCTGGGAACATGCCTGAGAAACTGCTGCTTCCAGAAGATCAAAGGAAAGAGAAGGCAAGCGCCACAAGCGGCTCAAAAGAGCCCATGGGGAGTCCAAGTATGGACCATCCCCTGCGGCCTGGAGGGGAGCTTCTGCGGGGAGACGCATGGGGAGCCGCCAGGGCCGCTGGGAGCCGCCAGTGATGCGGGTCGCCCCGGGGAACCAAGTGCCCTCTCAGCACCGGCGGCCTTGGCCCCTGTGCACAGAACATCCCTCTATGATGGGCAAAGACTTCCACATCGGCAGGGAGGAAAATCCTTTCAGAGACTTTTTAAGACTTCCTAAGTTCAAAATCCCATATTCTTACCGTTTTTATATAAAAACTTTCAATGATGGACTGACATTCTTACAAAAAGAATGTTAGTAACCGGGGTTAAAATATTTACTTTAGACTTTGCTAAGTATGTCTGGCAAAGTTTGAGAAGTAACCATCCCTGGCATGAGCTGAAATATAGCCTCTCCTTCCAGCACGCTAAAGAGAGAGAAAAACAAAGAAAACCAACTAACAATTCCCTTGAGGAACAACTTTGCTCAGTCTTTTCCCAAGAAATACAAATGGACTTTCTGAGGGATGCAGTTTACTTCCTCGGGCTCCTCCATAGAGCAGGGAGGAAACTCCAAGCCCGGGGACGCACAGGGTCCCCAGAGTATCCCCTGGCCCGCCTAAGGCCAGGCAGTGTGACGATCCCAGCAGAGCCTCCCCACTGAATACACTACACGAACCCCGGGATATGATGCACGTTCCCCTGTGTTCAGTGACCACGGGGAGGCCCCGGCTGCCAGAATATTCAGATTTGTCATTGGCGCCACACACCCTGGTGCGTGCATGGGTACTGTCCATGAGGGGCTTCAGGACACGCGGCTCTAGGACCCCTGTTCCAGCCCCTGCAGAGCCAGGATGGGCGAGGCCCAAGGTCCAGGGCATGGACATGGCACCCTCACCACCACCCACAGATGGCCGACTGCCCAAGCCTGGACCTAGGAAAGCTGACAGGGGCGCCCATGAGCCCAGGTGGCCTGCCTGTGGCTCTTCATCATTGCTGGCCCCCAAGCCTGTCCCTCCCAGCCTGCAGGCCCGCCCGCTTCATTGAGCCTGACATGTGCAGGGACAGCTTCTGTGACTCATTGTTATCATTAACAGCTCCATCTGGAACTCAGTTAATCAGTGGCCATCTCCTTGACGGAGCTGAGGGATCCGGACACAGAGTGACCAGCCTGACTCCCACAGGCTCACCCCTACTGAGCCGGGAATGTCAAGAGTGCAGGGCGGCGACCTGCCCTCCCCGAGGTAACCCCCGGGAGGTGTCCACAGGAATGCCTCAGACAGGGAGAAGGGGGAGCTGGCCGCACGGAGGCCGGCACAGGCCCTTGGCTCCCTGACTCTCTCTCCCTCCCCACAGACCTAGGGCGGTCCTGACAGTGCGCATCCAACTCTGGGGACACTCTGGGTTAGTGACCAAGAGGACTGCAGTGGGGAAGGAGGGCAATCACTTCAGCATTACCTGGAAAATTCGCCAGCAGGAAGGACTAGGGCCCATGTGAACTACCCCCACCCCCCACCCCGGTGCCTGGCTGGGCCCCGTTCTGCCCCGTCCCCATCGGGCTGCCCTCAGTCTTGTCTGGCAGACACACACATGTGTACATAATTCCCGGGAATACGACTACGAGTTCTCAGGCCAAAACAGCAAGTGGTGTCAATTAAGTGGTGTCGATTTAAGTACTGTAACTAAGAATACTGTAAAATTCTATTCTACACTCTTTATTACCCACAGTGGCCAGTGCCACAGGCGGGGGAGACACCCCAGGGCAGGGATACTTGACTGGCATCTTGAAGGGCAAGTGCGCTGAGTAAACGAGGCGACGCGGGAACAGCAGGCGGAGGAACAGCATGAGCAAAGGCAGGGCCGTACGGAGAGCTTCCCAGAGAGCCTTGCACTCCAGGCCGCCCCCACGGATCCCATCACGTCCACCGATTTCATCAGGTCACTTCCAGCCTCAAGCACCTACTGTGGTTCTCTATTGCCCTGCATATCCGATGTCGCCTTCTAACCAATCAGACACCTCCATGAGCCCCTCACCACTGCACCGCGCCAGCTGGGCTGTGCTCTCTGCCATCTGGGAGGCCATCTGCCATCTCCCACGCCTGCCTTGTGCCCCAGTCTGCAGGGAGAAGGGGCCCCCTGTCCTTCCCGGGGGAGGAGCTGACCCTCATGGCTGCCATCCAGCCAGGCGGAGCCCTGAACCACCCTTCCAGGGGTGGGGGAATGGGATTGAGGACCCACAGTTAGCTGGGCCCCGGGAGGACGCCTGGTTCCACCCTTGCACAACTCTGTCCGGGGCTGCTTCCACAGCTGCAGAACGAGCTAACAGCTGTTCCCTGTCGCGGGGCCGCGTGGAGGCCGCAAGGGCAGGCCTGTAAGAAACTCCAGCACTGAGCTGGGCACGGTAGGCGCCCAAGAAGCAAGCGCCCGCCTGCTGTCCCAAGACCCGGAGCACACACAGGCTGGCTGAGGTTGCCACCTGCATCACCTGAGGGCCACAAAGCTCACCGCCCCGGACCAGAAAAGGCCCCCCACCACCTTGTGTGCACCCCAGAAACCACCGTGAGCAGGCAGGGCCGGCCATCAGTGCGGAGTCCGCGAGGCTGGCCAGGCTGTCTCGGGCTTGCGCTTCACGGCCCCTTAAACTAGGGCCCAGCAACTAGGGTTCCACCCAAGAGAAACAAATGTACATGTCCACAAAAATATTTGTTGCAGGACATTCTAGCGGTTTTTTTCCATAATCATCAAAAGCTGGAAACAACCCAACACCATCAACAGGCGAATGGATAAACAAAGCGTGATGCAGATGTACGGTGCAATGCCACTCAGCAATAAAAAGGGGACAAAGTACCAATACACCCTACGACGTGAATGAACCTCAAAAGCCCTGTGTTGAGTAGAAGACCCTGAACATGAAAGAGTTAATGCTCTATGACTCCACTTAAGGTGAAGTTCAAGACCCATTTAAGGGAGATTAAAGATGTCAGAACAAAGGTGACCACACAGGGCGGGTACAAACAGACTGGGAAGGGGCACAGGGGAACTCTGGAGTGATGAAAATGTCCCATTATCTTACCTGGTGTGACGGTCACACAGTGTATCAGCTTCCTATTGCCGCTGCAACGAAGTACCACAAACTTAGTAACGCTCTATCAGTGACTTAAAACCGGACACACTTATTATACAGTTCTGAAGGCCAGAGGCCCAAAACGGCGTCCGCAGGGCTGTTCCCTCTGGAGGTGCCGGGGGAAACCCGCTTCCATGCTTTGCTAGCTTCTAGGGGACGTCGGCGCTCCTCGGCACCTGCCGCCTTCCTCCCCTGTTAACGCCAGCAGCGCAGCCTCTTCCAGTGTCTCCCTGACTCTGGCCCTCCGCCTCCCTCTTTCACACGGGAGGAGTGCAGGGACCACACTGGGTCCACCCAGATAACCCAGGGCAATCTCAGCACCTCGGACCCTGAATCCAACCACGCCTGCGAAGCCCCCTTGCACGTAAGGTAACGCGCCGAGGATGATTCCGGGGGGGAGGACGTGGACATCTTTGGAGGGCCATTGCTCGGCCTGCCGCGCCCGCGGAAAACCCGGCGAGCTCGGCGCTTAGCCTTCCCAAGAAGGGCTCCTGTAACCTGGGTCGAAGACCTCGCGTGCCAGCGATGGCTTTGCCGGCGCCCACTCATTCAGTCCGCGTTCCCCCTCTACGCCATCACCCTGTCTTACAGCAACCACCTCTCCTGCAGCTGGCTAATTTGAATCCAAGTCTGGCTGCCAAGCCAGCATTCTGCCTGCCCCCAACGGTCACCGAAGAGCCCTGCTGCAGGGGACAGGAAGGTGCACGGAGGACAGGGGGTTTCCTTTCATGTCCCACTTTTATCTGCTCTAAGGAAAACAATGGTGTGGTTAGGATGTTAGGACGAGAAAAGAAAGGTCAAGGCCAGGATGGTGGGGTGGCAGAGACTGCAAACCGGAGGCCCCACACGCCCTGTCTACAGGGGCAGCGGTTCTCTGGCCCCACCCGACAGAGGAGTCAGAAATCCAGACCTCAGTGTGAACTCTCCCACTCACTTTAATTATAGGCAATGAATTCAAATGGATGGGCAAGTATCTGCCCACGGACCCCCAGCTGGCCACCTCACGCACCCCCCATGCCCCCTCCCGCCTCTCTGCCATGCCCGCCAGCGAGCCGCTGCCTCGCCCCAGCAGGACGCTGGCTCGCTCTCTGCAGGGCATGGGACACCGGGCGGTGAGCCTGCTGGAAGGAAGCAAAGGCGCCCCTGCAAAGAGGGCCCAGCGGCTCCTGGGGGAGACCACTGGGGTAGCTGCGAGGAGGCCTCCTGCCTGCCGTGGGCGCACGTTCCAGATGGGGCCCGAGGCCCTGCTCCTTAGATGCCAGCTGCTCCCACAACCGAGGCCACTCCAAAGGGAAGGCCTGGCACTTCCAGGCCCATCTGCCATGCTGCCAGATGCCCACCTGACTACATCCCAATGTCTGGGGTCCCCCGCGTCCAGGGTGTTGGCAGAGCCTCGCTGAGCCATCACCGCCGGGAGGGACCCGGCCGCAGCTCCTCAGGCAGCTCCGGCCCCGAGTTCTAGAAAGGGACTGTCAAGGTTAATTTCAAGTCCCTACCTGCCTGGGCAGAGCCCTGCGCCTGGGAGTGCCCAACCCATCCTGCTCCCTGGATGTCTGGTGGTGTCAGGGCACCAAGGGGTCTTGGAGTGGCTTCCCTATGGGGGAGCAAGGTCTGTGAGTGAGCGTTACAGAAATTATCCCGCACAAGGACTTTTGAAGAAGGCATACTTCCGGCTCAGAAAACATCATGTCCAATACCCGTAAGCCAGAACTGTTTGAGCCTCTGTGTCTTCATCTCTAAAAGAGAGATGATACACCCCCGCCTCCCACCCAGCGCTGGGCGTTAGGAAAGCCCATCTATCAGCTTTGTCTCATCACACCCGGCAAGTCCAAAAGTCTGAACACCAAGGTCAACAGGGGCTGCCTCTGGGTGTGGGGTCCTGGCTGTTTCCTTCATTCTTCCTTTGGACTATTATTTTTCATGATGAACTGTAAGGCTTTTGTCGTGAGAACCAAAGTTACCTTTGCTTTCCCCCAGTACCTGCCCCGGACAGCATGCGGGCATAGGAGGTGGCTGGGCGGGCTGGGCCGGTGTGAGGCCGGCTTTCACCCATCACTTCCTGCGGCCTCGCTGGGAGCCCTGCTGCCTGCCCACAGTGCTGCTCCTGCCCGAGGCCCTTGCCTGCTTCTGAGTCCTGCACCAACCCCCAGCCTCCAGTGATCACATGGCTGCCGCACTTTGGAGACCAACACTCTGCCCAACAAGTCTCCCCAGGGACCCCTTGGCTTTATTTCTCCGATCCACTCTATAGATGAGGAGATAGAAGCTCAGGGAGGTTTCCAGGACTGCCACGGCCTCCCAGCGAGTACACGATGGAGCTGAGACTCGAACCCAGGACTTGAGTTTGTCCCACAACAGCACACTGCCTCCCAGACAGAGTGCAGCTCAGGGACCCACCTAGAAGGGGGTCTTGAAATGTCCCGGGTTCTCAGCTTCCTCCAGGCCCAAGAGAGGAGCTACACTTTTGGGGTGTTGCTTCTGGCTTCAACACCCAACCCGCCCAAAGGGTGCCCAAATGTCCCCTGCCCGCGGTGGGGCATCTCGGGTGCCAAGGCAAAAACCCCGGCGCTGGATCCCCGCTTCCACCGTTTCTCACTCTGACCAGGGTGGGGGCTGCTCTGCATGGGCCCCGGGCCACACCCTGGGCACTAGGACCTGGCAGCTTCGCTGGGCTCTGCCTTTCAACTGACCGGCGCGGCCCTCACCTTCAGCCATTTATGTTGGGTCACAGTCCTGCTGTCCAGGTGCCAGAGCACGCCCGGAGCTGGCGGTGTGCTGGCCATATGGCCCCCAACAGGGCCTGGCCCTAGGGGCTCGGGGGAGGGGGGCAGAGAGGGTCACCCTGAGTCGTAAGCACATTCACGGATGGAAGCCGACTTGCCAGGGCTCTCTGAGGGAGAGGCCGGGTGTGTGCGGGGGCGGGGGTTGGTGAGGGGGCGCTGCGCTGGCAGAAGGAGGCGAGGGGCTGTTATCTTGGGACCCGGAAATCCCTGCCTAACCCTCTGGGAGTCACGGGATGAGCTGGGCCACCCCTCTGCCGCATATCACTTGGTAAGAAAGTCTGTTTTTCATTCAACACACAAGGCTGAGATGCAAAAAATAAGTAGGCCCGAGTGCACCCTGCCATTCCCATTGCTCCCTGATAAACCCCATCCTGCCGCCCCGTCTTCTTCCCTGAGAAACTCCAGCCCCAGCCCCCAGCACACGGCACAGGGGGATCTCACTAGTGGATGTTCGGGAAGGGCCACGAGGTGCAACACTGGGGCAGAACCAGTGTCAGTGACCAGTCAAGTCCTGTGGGTTCATGTTCGAACCTCAAGGGAAGGCTTACCAGAAGCTTCTGACCTCGCTCCGTCTCTCCCTTCCTCTGTTTGTGTCCCTCCCTCTCCGCCATCCCTGTTGCTTCCTCTCCCTCCCTCTGCACAAATGCATGCCCCTCTGCTCACCACTCTGCTTGTGAGCGTCCCCCAAAGCTGGGTGCCCAAGGGCAGACAACCCCTGCTTCTCAAGGCCCCCCGGGGTGCCCCTGGAACCACCAGGCCCAGGCTGGGTGCTGCACCCCAATATGCCTGTCCTCAGCCTCCCCCATCCAGTATCCCGACCAGACAGGCAAGGTCTTAGCACCTGCCCTGCGAGATGGCGTGGCCCTGTTCACCCACGGGGTCACTGTGTGCTCTTAAGGTCACTGCCACTTTCTAGGATTCTATTCTCCATCAGAACCCCAAACGCCCCCACCTTCACCCTTCCGCTTCCAGCATTTCTCACTCTGCTCTGTGAGGTCACGAGAGGTCACACTAAGTACTCATGGTGACAAAGTCCCAATCCGCACAGCATCTCCTCCCTCAGATCTCCACCAGTTCACGACTTCACTGTGCCCGGCTCGCCAAGCAGTGAAATCCCCCCCCCCAAGGGGGGCCTGACATAGTGTCGCCAAGTTTTTATTTTACCAAAGGCAGACACTGAAACATTTTTATTAAACCAAATTTAATTAAATTTAATGCATCATATTCAATTCGTTAAAGAAAAGACAATAGGACTATATTGATAATCTACTACTATTAAGAAAAAAAAGTTTTTAATTCCAAGATTTAGTGGTTTAACATAACAACCCGTTGTTTGCACAGAACTCAGCGATTTGGGCTTTTCCTCGCCTGGAGTCAACGCCTGCCGCCACGGTCACGGAAGACTTGCGGTGGGGGGGGGGGGGGGCGGCGCGGTCCAAGAGAGCCTCTCCCGCTCGTCTGACCTGATGCTCACCTGGGCTGCTGGTTGGGGAGCCCCAGCTCCCCTCTCACGTGGCCCCTCCAGCAGGAATACGAGATGGGGGTGCAGGGCGGTGCGGAGAGAACGCCAGGCTCCCAGGCTTTCCCGCCTAGACCCACAGGCCTAAGTCCCAGACGCCACCAGGGGTCCTCACTATAAAATCTCCCTTTGGCTTCCTTCAGCTCGAAAAGGTCTGGTTACCTGCGACCAAAAGTCCTGCTTCACACTCTTTTAAAACAAGCATCTGCCGAGGGCCAGAGCATGGAAGACGGGCGACCACCAACGTCCACGGAAGGGCTGTGCACGACAGTAGAAGGGAAAAGGTTGTGCCTGGGTTCTGCCTTAAGGATTCTCTCATTCACCGCAATTCGATGGGGTTCCTTACTCCTCTGAGTTAAGCATTACTCCTTCAAACACCCCTTTAAAATGTACTCCTGCAGGGAGGAACAAGTCATTAACTCTTTAATGGCAAAGGGGTTTAGGTCCACATGCTCCCTCTGACCTCTCGGAGGGGCCGGCTGCAGAGCTGTGTGGAGAAGGATGCTGAGGCCATTTCTGGGTCCAGCCGGGAGCATGTAGAGGGCGCCTCTGGACCTGGACTCTCATCCTGGCTTTGCCAGGTGCTCGGGGACAGTCTCTTTCCTTCCCTGACTGTCCCGTCTGTGCAGTGAAAGGGGGGGCCCAGCCTAGACTTTCAACCACACAAGTCCCGCTGGGCTGGAGGCACCACTGTGAGCTCTGTTTTCTCAACAACTCTCATCTCCACCCTGGGGACAGGAGTCCGGTCCCCATGCTGTAAACAGTCTCCTATCCCAACCGGCAGAAGAGGCCCCTCAAGACAACGAGAAAAGGACAAGAAAGGAAGGAAGTGAGCAGAGGAATTTAGCCTTCAGCCCATGGCAACCTGGGAGACAAAGAGAGGCCAGCACAGCACCTATATCGTCTGTGTCCCAAACAGGAACCAGGAGTCTGAGGACAGAAGCTACTGTTCCCCGTCACAGAGAGACCAACAAGACCACAGGGTCTGCTTGACAGAAAACACAAAGCAGCAAAGGAGATCACTTCTTTCAGTTTATGGGAAACAAAGGACTAGCAAAAGCCACTTCCCTCTGAGATGTTGGGGGCTAAGGAGGAAGATGGAACAGGGGCTCCTTCCTACAGATCTACCTTCCGAGAGCCTCTGTTACTGACAGTAAAATTGGGAGGTAGCTGGAAAAACTACCCCCAAAGCATAAACATCTGGGAAGTAAAACAGTCTCAAAAGTTCAGTTAACGTACTCCAAAAATGAGGCAAAGATAAGGTAAGTGACCAGACGTTCTTCCTGATGAGGCCCGGCACTTGAGACTTCACTCTGGAATAACACAAGTATTTTTAAATGGACACTCACGCTACAGCAAATAGCAACAAAGTACGTCTGCCATAACATGGTCTATTTTCCTCAAAGTCTTCACATTCTGCAAAAGCACACACTAAAAATAATAAAATTCATGGGGAAAATAGCGTTGGTGCATATCACTCAACACCTACAGAATCCTGTCGCCTGAGCCCTTCCAAAAACAGTAGCGGCTCTAGTCATATCCCAGCACCGCAAGCCCCGCCCGGCCCCTGGCCCCAAAGCCACAGTGACGAAACAGTTGGTGGGTGCTCCTCCTCTGAGAGGAAGGGCCTCACTTCTTACAGAGACCATTCTGATCACAATTAAAAGCCCCACCCAGCGTGTCATGGGCACCCACTGTTTTCTCACAGGGGCAACGCCTTCGGCTCCTTCATCTGCCCTCTCAGGTTCCCCAGAGAGCTTCAAGGGGAAGGTGCATCCATTGATGTTCAGCTTTTTTCTCAGTTTCTCGCCTGTTGCTCTTTAATCACAAGAAAGCGTGTCCTGATCTATATCAAAACATAAACACACTGAAAAAGTTTGCCAGTGAGCCAACATAACTTCCATGTATCCACAAGGATGCAGCGTAAGTGGTATTATATAGATTCTCGAGAAAGTCTCAAGGACTTAAGAGCCTCCCCTCTCCTTCTCTTGCTACTTTGGGGTCCACACATACAGAAGCCCAAGCAAGCCTTCTGGAGGACAAAGGACTATGTGGAGAGAGAAACCCCGCCGGCAGGCAGCACCGACCCCAGAGCCCCAGGGAAGGCTCTCTGGACTCTCCAGTCCAGCCCGGCCATCAGATGGCGGCAGTCACTCGAGTGACCTCAGGCAAGATCAGCAGAAGAACCACCCAGCTGAGCCCTACACAGAGAATCATGAGCAAATGCAATGTCTACTGTTTTAAGCCATTAAATTTGGGGCTGGCTGGTTACATAGAAAAAGCAAGTACAATGTGACAATTTGCAGACATTTCTTTAATTCTTTAAAAAGTCTAACAGTATTCCCCACTTAGAAGCCAACAAACCTTTTACTCAGGTTTCAATGATTCCATAGGCTCCTGAGAAGGGACTAAGCCACCCTGAAAGCGGCAGTGTCTCCAAGGACCCTACCAGGATTGAATAAAAGCCAGGGCTGACCAACAACCTAAACTCCAGAAAGGTGTCATGTGGCAGGTTCAAGAGGAGCCCAACTGATGTAAAACATGGAGGGGGGCCAGTCTGCAACATTCGAATTGTTCCTGGGGAAGACTGAGGGCTCTCTAACCGACTCTCCTAAATCTGGGCAATACCCCTATCTTTCCGAGTGTAATAGGCTGAATAATGGTCCCCCAAATATGGCCGTGTCTTAAGCCCTGGAACCTAGACATATGTTATCCTACATGACAAAAGGGGTTTTGTGGGTGTGATGAAATTAAGGATCTTGAGATGGGGAGCTAATTCTGATTAGCTAGGAGGGCTTCATAAGAGGTCCTTACATAAGAGCTGTTATAAGGGGGAGGCAGGAGGGACAGAGTCGGAGGGAAGTGACAATGGAAGCAGCAATTGGAGTGATGTGCTCTGAGGATGGAAGATGGGGCCATGAGCCAAGGAACGTGGGGGGCCTCTAGAAGCTGGAAAATGTGAGCTTCTGGAAGAAACATAACTCTGCCAACACCTTGTTTTTAGCTCAGTGAGACCCATATGGATTTAATTCCAGCCTCCAGACTACATGATACTAATTTGTGTGGTTTTATGCTGTTGACTTTGTGGTAATTTTTATGATGGTAATAGGCAACTCATTCATTGGATAATTCCTCCTGCCTGCAAGAATGTAACTTCGGACTGCTATCCATAATAACAATAACAGCTAACATTAATTCAGTGTGGCCCGCCCTGTTCTAAGCGCTTTTCTTGTATAAATTCATCTAACCCTCACAAAATCCATATGAAGAAGGCTATTGCAATCCGTATTTTACAGCTGAGAAAACTGAGCCTTGAAGAGGTAAAGTAAATTGTCAGGGCCATAGAGCAAGTAAATGACACAGCCCGGAGGGGGACCCAGGGAGTCGGACTCCAGATCCCACTTTTAACCCTGCATCTCCCAAATCAAAGCACCAACAATCATGATCCATTACTGCGACCAACTGAGCACCCTCTGTGTACCAGGCTCAAGCTTAGTGTTTGACATATATCCTCACACTTGATTCTCACCATCCCCTAATGGAGCAGGATTATTAACCATCCTTGTTTACAGCAGAAGAAATTGAGGCACAGCAATGTTACACCCAGAGGTTAACCGCATCTGAACCCAGAAGTGTCTGAGCCCAAAGCCCCGGTTTAACCACACACCCTACTACCTTCTGTGTCCCGTATGAGGTCCAATGGCTGAAAAGAGGGGCGGTAAGTGGCACAGCCGCTTAGTTCACCTTACAAACTGGCATACTTGGCAAGTAGGAGTCACTATTAATAATTTCACAGGGACAAGAAGTATAAACCACAACTGTCCAAGCAAACCAGGATGCATGGCCACCCTGAAGGGGACAAAAACTAAGGCCCGTGCTCCGCAGTTCAGGGTCCCCCAGAAGGGGCGCTGTGGAGCAGCCATCAGCCCCACCTCACCTTACAGCAGCCAGGTCCTGGTCAAGGCTGGAAGGAGAGGGGTGGTCCTGTCAGAGGTCAGAGCAGCATCTACAAAGCTCCGATCTGGGGTCTCAGCACAGTGGGTGGGGCCGGTCCAGTGGTGGACTGGGAGTTGATTTGAGGGTGACAGGCGGAAGGCCCCGGAGAGAGTCCAGGGACACAAAGCAATCTTGAACCCCACGGGTGCCCCAGTTAGGAAACCCAGCGGGAGCTCGGGGCCATGGCAAAGGGCCACCTGGGAGTCAAATGGGGCCAATAGTCTGGGACACCCTGCTCTCCTCCAAAGCTCTGAGCCTGCCAGCCAAGAAGCCACACAGCCTGAGGCTCAGGCTGAGGTCTGGTCCTCCTTTGCAGTGGGATCTCAGGCCAGCCCTTCTCCCCTGTGAGCCTCCTGGATGAAATGCAGCCGCTGATAATAACTGCCCCAACTACGTCCACTGGATTCGTAACAGTTAATAATCACAGCAGAAGACAGCAAATGAGCCAGGAAGTATACTCAGCACTTAGCAGGGTTACGGAAGTAAATCAAATCCACTCTGAAATGGGTACTATGATTATCCCCTCTTTACAGATGAGGAAACTGAGGTGTGGAGGAGGAGCAAATAACTTGCCCAGAATCCCATGGATGGTAAGTGGTAGAGCCAGGACTGGAACCCCAGCTGAATGCCCCTGTGAAATCCCACTGGAACATTCTCCTTGCCCACAGGGCCAACCTAAAGTAGCACTTCTTGGTCGGCCCCTTGGCCCGCCCTGCTCTCCTGGCGATGCCCGACTCTACCAGCTGGCGGGTGGGAGGCACTCGCTCCCGGCCACACGCTGCTCATTCATTAAGGCCCTGGTTTCTCTCTGCCATTCAAATTATGCACAGCAATAATAAAGATGCTTTTTCCCTCACCAAAAAGGCCTATTTATGCCATGAGAGAGCATTCCGCCCCCATAAGATTGAGTCATCTCTCAAAGCCTTGTTGGAATCAAAGCTGAATCTCTTCGGGGATTGACTGATCCCTGCCCGCAGCCCCACCTGCTTCCTCCCACTTCTGAGCATTGAGGCTTCTAGAAGCACATTCCACCGTGGAGTGGGCAGGGTGTGGGTGGCATTCCCCTCTGCTCTGTGCCCTCGTGGCTGGCTGACTGATATTCAGTCAACACACAGCAGCATATTTATTCAGCACCTACTATGTGCTCTTACAAAGAGTAGGGCCATGAAAGACACAGTCCCTGCCCTCATTGGGAGAAAAGGTATTGAAAGAAAGAGCAGAAGCTTTCAGGCTCCATGACTGATTCAGGTACCAGCTCAAGCATTCATTGGCTGGGTGATTTGATTCTTTCGTTGGGCAAGTTACCAAATTCCTCATGGCCTCAACTACTTCCTCAGCAAAATGGGGTGATAACACCAACCTCACCGCTTGTTAAAGGAGTCAATGGGATTTACACACATTGTGCGTAAACATCGTGCACTCAATGCACACTAGTCGGGATTACCAACAGTCAGTACCAAAGACTTTGGAACCACACAAGTGGATCTCACTCAGATGGATGAGTTCACGAAGGCTTCCTGAGAAGTGATACCCGAACTGGGTTTTGAAGGATGAGTAGGAGTTTTCTAGAGAAAGAGAGGACGTTCCTGGCAAGGGGAACTACATGAGGGCCAAAGGAGATCACAGGGCTCTGGAAACACAAGACCCTGGGTGGGAAGCAGGTACAGGGGCTACGTAGGAACCACAGTGGCAGGGGCACAGCTGGGGAGGCAAGTATGGACACGGAAGTGATCCCCTGGCCAGAGCCCTAACCAGTGATGCCTGGAGCATCACTTTGACTTCTCTTTGGTCAGCTTGGGACCCACATCCAGCACCCATTCACTTCCACCTGTAGTTTGGTGACCACAGGGAAGTCAGACAGCTACATTCTCTGTTGGTCACATATCCATTCATTTAGACATTCAATAAAATTCTGAGTGCCTAAAGCATGCCAGGCATGTGCTAGGAGAGGCTCGGCCACTTCCTACCCCTCACTCAGCCCATTTCCGGCTGTGCCGTGCTGGCCTGGCAGCTTGCTTATTGGTGAAATGGGGTAACGGGGCCCCCCTCATAGAGTTGTCCATTCATTAACAATTGCAGTCAGGGCTAAATGAGTAATTCACTATTCTTAGGCTTTAACATAAATGCTTAGTTTTATAATGGGTAACTGCCAGGATGGTAAGAATCCCAGCTCCAAAGTCCAAAGCAATGCTTACAGAAGCACCCCAACTCAGGCAAAGCCCCTGCCTCCTGCTCCTCACCGCACCCCGGCCCTGGAGCAGATTACCAGGCCCCACTGCCCATACCTACCCCTGACTCACCACCTTAGGAGCTGGCCCAACCGAGCAATCCCTCCCCTCCCCAATTTATCTCATCTTTGTAGGGCTCCATGTGTCAGCGAACCCAGGTCTTGGTGGGGGCAGGAATGAAAGCCATTTCAGCCTTTACTGTTCAAACTCCAGAGATTAAAGGGCGGCCCTTCTGACTTGGTAAATTAACTAATTTAAACATTCTATCAAGGAATTTACAAGCATATGCAAAACAAATGGAATACTGATGAACTGCCTTGTACAGATCATTCAGCTTTAGCAACAACCAATACCCCTCCGCCCTTGTCTTGTGGGCACCTCCCCCCACTCCCCACCCTGCCTTCACTTGATTCGTTAGGGAAAATTCCATGGCCAGCTTTTCAGGCACACCCCAGAACTTGGGGCTGCTACTGCTCACATGTCCCAGCACAGGCGCTCATCCTTCTGCAATAAGAGCATCCTTGAATAATCCTAGAAGAATGACCATCTTTACGTACCTACTAGAATGGCACTCACGGGCCACAGCCTTGGGGTTATACAGGGTGGTGGCGAAAGGCTGGGGCCCTGGAATCAGGTGGCCTGGGTCTGAATCGATACTTCCTAGATGTGTGACCTTGGATAGGTCATTCAACCCATGTTTAGACTTCCTACCCAGTAACGGGGGAATGCTGGTAACAGGTTTGTTGTGAGGCGTTAGAAAAATAAAACATTGCATGTCCATTTGTCCAGCAGAGGATATGCAGCGAGGAAACCTTAGAAATGGATGCGCTGAATAGTGGGGAACAGGCTCTGAGCATGTGAGATACTATTAGTATCTCCCATGTTACAGATGAAGGCATGGGCGCCCAAAGAGGAACAGTGAGCTCCCAGGGAGAGCCTGTCCTCGGTCCCAAGTCCATGTGCCAGGAATTCGCATAGCCTGCCTTGAACTGTAGGTCACTGGAAATGAAGAAACTCTCTACAATAGAAGCAGGCGAGAGGTGGCAGGTGGCCCAGCACACCCAGCCTGGGTGTCCCCATCCTGGAAGGTGAGCTCGCCTAGCCCTAAGGACAACTGGGCGGTGAGTGCTCGTGTGTGTGTGTCTGTGTGTGTGTGTGTGTGTACACATGTGTGGTAGTGGTGCTGAATTCAATTTTACAAGACAAAATGGTGTGTGAGGGTACACATCCCTGCTCACTCCTCTGGCTCGACAAATCAATCCCATAGCCAACCTTGCATTTGATACAGCCACTCACTATTTATCCCACCCAGCACCATAGGCAAGAAACTGGTTCACTAACTTAAGCTTTAGCAAAGCTTGGCAATTCAGGAGCCCCTATCACTCTAATCTTTTTTTCCCCAATTTAAAGGAAAAGGGTGGAAAAAATGAATCAATCCAGTTGCTGAGTGACGTTCAGACAAAGACAGCCTCCAGCCCCTCGCCGTGTTTGCCAGCTGGGCAAGGGCAAAAGGGGGGGCAGACTCGAGATGTGTGTTAAGAGCACTGCCCGGGTTCTGGGCCGGGGCTCTCGACGGTCCCTCCCAGGAGGGAACCAAGTCAGGATCTCCCCTCCCCCGCCCTTCCCCACCACTGCAGTGCCGAGAAGGGAGGCACCTCCCAGATCCGCAGGAACAATGGGCTGGGGAGGGGGCCCGTGCCTCTGGAGCTAGCAAAGGGCGGGGGCCAAGACCACGACGGCAAGACTGCGGCCACACCAACCACGGTGGCTGTGCCGCCACCTGACTCAGTTTCCCCAGCTTTGGGGTCCCTGCAGAGCCAGGCCCTCCTTTCCTGCTGGAATTTCCCTTACATCCCAGCTCGTCCTGTTGCTATGGGAGAAGCCGCCGGGCTTACTCTCTGCTCCAGCGGCCTTTCCTCCCACAGTCCCGCAGGTCGCAGGTCAGGGACGCGTGGAGCCTCCCTGCGCCCAACTTTCCCCACTTGGGACCCACAATCCTGGCCAGCCTGTCCGCTCCGCTGGCTAAGGCGTGATTTGTAGACTGGAGCTCCGAGAGCTGCTCCTCCTCCTTCCCCGGCTCCCAGGTCCTCTTTTGCTCCTTGCCCCCCTCCCGCCCCCGCGCCAACGCCCGCCTTATCTGAGCCCTAACCGTGTTCCCCAAAGAAAGCGGCCCTGGTCCAGCTGCAAAATGTGAGCGTCCGTCCGGTGCACCGGGAGCTGCCTCCCTCCCCACCCCCACCGAGGCAGAGAGGGCGAAGCGGGAACAGTGGGGCCCCCGCGGCTGCGCTCCTCAGCCCAGAGAATCCCTGGGGAGGGGTGGGGAGGGGCGCGGGACGCGGTTCGGACCGAAACTGCAGCCCCCACTCCAGGCCAGTAGAACTGATCTCGGCGGGGTGAGGGAGGGGACAGGTCCAAATGTTCGATTTCCCAGAGGCACGCACCCCGCCCCGCTGAGTCACGGAAACGAGCCGCTAGAGATTCGGGACCACCCTGCGGCCAGACCGTTACCGCGTAAACGCGGGCGTCCCCGCACGGCGCTCAGGGTATGGACACGGTGGGCACTTCTCACCCGAACTCGCACCGGGCCCCGCAGCCGGCACCACCTCGCGGCGAGGACGGCCAGGGTGCCCAAGGGGGGCTGCCGTCCCCGCCGCAGTGTCCGCACGCCGCCGGGAGCGAAGCACGTGACCGGTGGGCAGCCTCGGTACCCCTAGACCGCCAACGCCGCCGTGGCCCTGACCCCGGCCCCACCAATTGGGCAGGATGGGGCGGGGGCTCCCACTTTCCCGCGGCCCGCGAGGGAGCGGCCGGGCGCCGGGCCGAACGCGCCTCATCCCTCCCTGGCCCGCCCCGCCGCAGCCGCAGAACCTGCGCTCTGCACTCACCTCGGGGCCCCGTGTCGCTGCTGACAGCCTCCTTGTCCGCCATGGTCGCGCAAACCCGGCCCGCGAGAGGAGCCTCTGGCACACAGCCCGCACCCGTGCAGGTCTCGGTCCGCGTCCTCCGCGGCGCTCGGGCCGGGTCTGACGCGGCCGCCGCTGCAGCCCCGGCTCCTCCCCGGGCTCCTCCCGGGCCCGCCCCGCGCCCCGCCCCACCCCGCTCCGTGGAGCCGGCCGGCCGGGGAAGGCCGGGGAAGGCTGGGGAGGCGGGCGCGTCGTTGGGCCTGGCTGGATAGTCCTGGGTCCGCTCGCCCGCCCGCCAGCCCTAACCCGTCCCGCGGAGGCCCGGCCCCTCCTCTCCGGGGCTCCCCGCTGAGCGGCCGCGGCGGGGGACTATTGGCGCTGCTCGGGCTCCGTGGCTCGCGGGCCGAATGCAGGCGCGCGCAGGGCGCACGGTTCCGTTAGCACTGGGGCTCGATTTCAGGTCCCCTCGGCTCCTCTACGCGTCCGCTCTTGGGAATCGCAGGGGGCTGAAGCCTCGCAGCAGGCACCGCACGCGCACCTCACTCTTCCTAAAGAGGCCCGCTCCAGTCCCCACCAGTTTATTTCTCCCCGCCGGTCTCATCCCCACGCAAGAGTCCCAAAGGAACGGTCAAGGGCCCGCGCAAAAGCGGAACCCAACTCGGCCAGGTCTCGGCCCGCAGTCCGAGGACCTGCGTGGGAGCCGTGCTCTGGGCACCGCCGCGGGCGTCCGCCCCCAGGCAGCCTCCGGGACTCCATGGCAACTCGGGAGCCCGGAGGCGCTTGTGGCGGAGGCTGCCTTCCATATATGGGCTCCCATCTGGGTCCTCGTTAAAAGTCTGAGAATAACGACATTAATAATGCAGAGCTTCGGTGGTCAATGATCCATCCTCCCTGTCCTGAGGCTCTGCCACACACATGCGCCACTGGCACCTGTTTAAGCCTGGCGGGGGGGCGGGGAGGACGCGGCGGGGGGGCTTCTGGGTCAGCTGTGCAGCGACTAGGCTAGGAAGGCAGTGATAAGAATCTAATGACACCATTACTGGGTCGGTCCAGTGTGCCTGGCACCATGCTAAGTGCCTAAGAGTCTTATGTCATTTTCTGTGAGTAACAAGTGGAAACTAGTGGTCCCCATTTTGCAGGTAACGAAACTGAGGTTTGAGGGAGATAAGTGACATCCCCGGAACACTCACAGCAAGTAAGTGGCTCAGCTGAGATCCCCACCCAACTGAGGGCCCCCGTCCAATCCACCAGCCCAGGGAAACCTAGGACATGGCCTCACACTCAGGCCCCCGTGGTATTCTACATACCCAATGCCTCTCTTCATTTTTCCCCTCTGCTACCCTCCCTGTTACCCAGGCAGCTTGGCAGTCAGGAGCCGCCTCTGTCTATCTGCAGGGAATCCTGCCTCTGCCCCCAGGCCCGGACCTTCCCGCAGGGCTCCAGGCCTCTGAGAGTCCCCCTGGCCCTTCCCACTCAGCCAAAGCCCAGCGTACCTCTCCTGCCCTCCCGCCTGGTCACGGGATCTCTGTAAAGGGAACCTCACCTGCCAGTCACCAAGCCACATCCTTGGGCATCAGCTTTCCCTCCTCTCTCTCTGTCCACCCAAGTTCAGTCAATTTCCATCCAAGTCAAGGGGCTGCCCAGCTGACCTTGGAAATCTGCATCCTCCCTGCCACCCTCCTGCGCAGACCCCAGCATCCCTCACGCCTGCAAGTCCTCAGGGCCCCCTCACCAGTCTCCCGGCTCCTGCCGTACCCACACCCCGCCCTCGCTGAACCAGTCTCTGTGGATCTGGTCTGCCCTGCCCGCCTCTCCAGCTCCATCTCCCCAGCATGGCTTCTTTCGATCGCTCCCATCCACCCTGCCTAAGTGCTGGGATTTCAAGTATCTTAAAATGTGTTTGATGTTTGGACCGCCCCTTTCCTGGTCCTGCCACCACCAGCAACCTGGAGAGTTTAGCATGGACCTGGAAGCCTTCCCTGCGCCCCATTCTGGCCTAGGTGCCCCTCTTCACTGTCCTCATGGCACCCGTGTCCCTCCCCATCAGGGTCCTGACGCCTGGCAGCCAGACATTGGCCTTGGCAGCCTGTCAGAACCAGCAGGGGCCCTGCAGCCCCCACCCCGGCCCCCTGCTGGCTGCAGTGGTAAGGCTTGGGCGCCATCTGCGCGCTCCACCAGCCCTGAGCTGCAGTGCCGTGAGGGCACTGAGAAGGATGGGCTGTGGCAGGCAGGCCCCGCTGTGGGCCGGGGCCGGGGAAGAGCAGACAGTTGTGATTCTCAGGAAGCATGAAAGGCAATGAGCTTGCCCTCCGGGCTTTAATAATCATCCCAATAACTAAGAGTCGCCCTAGCGACCGCCTGCTCGGCCAGGTCTCACCTAATTCCCTTGGAGACCCTCACCGTTTCTCGGGAGAGGTTGACTATGGAAGCAAAGGAAGGTGGAAGACCTGCTCAGGCCGAGAGCAGCGGTGGCGGTGGCGGGGCTGGGATTCCAGCCAGGCCCATCTCCTGTCACTCAACATTAGGGGAGGGCTCCCGCCCTTGACACTTATTGTCTCTTCCCCAACAGAAGCCAGAGTGAGATCCTCTCACTTTTCTGCTACCAGGTCCTACATGAATTGGCCTTCTGATGCCTCTTGACTCTCACTCCTCCCATTCTCCCATCCTTCAAGCCGAAACACACACACGTCACCCTTCTGAATGTGCCAAACCTGGTCCCACCTCAGGGCTTCTGCTCTAGTTGGTCGCCTTGCCTGGGAAATATTCCCCAAGAGGATCAGGTGGCTTGCTCTCTCACTGGTGGTACTTCAGGCAATGTCACCTTCCCAGACAGGTCCAGCTAAGACTGCTGCCTTGCCCCCACTTGGAAGTCAGTTCCGTAAGAGTAGGGTTCTGAACTGTGTTGCTTCCCTCCATATCTCAGGATCTAGGACAGTGCCTGGCATACAGCAGGCACTCAATAAATGCTTAAGGGTGGATGAGCTGCCTCTTTAAGTGACATAGGAATACAACAGGCTTTGCCAAGGCGGGAAGGCCAAGCCTGCCACAGGGACATTACGCTGACTCCTGGGGGCTCCCCTAGCCATTTCAAGAGCATGCCCAGATTTGTGGGAGGCTGCTGGACAAGCCCCCTCCAGCCCCCCTCCAAAGACTCCTCCTCACAGTGCTCCCTATGAACTCCCTGCAGCATCCTCCACACAATCTCTCCTCCACCTGCTGGGCCACTGGACCCACGCTGCGGTCTGTAGCGGTGGGCAGCCCGCACACCCACCCTCACCAGTACGAATTATAGATCCCACTTGGACTCTTGAATCGCAAAAATAGGCCCAGCCCAGAGCCAAGCCCCCTCACACTGGTCATACTAGCCACATGGGCCTGTCCTCAGGTCACCAAAGAGTGATACCTCCACTGCGAACCCATTCTCCACTCGTTTTGCCAGGTAGACCCCTCTCCTCCTCCAGGTCTCAGCTTAGATGTCACTTCTTCCAGGAATGCACCCTGCCCTCCAAGGCAGCGTGGGGGCCCTCCCCTGTCCTCTGGGCCTGACTTGCCATGCACTCCTATCACTGCACTTGCCACAACAACTCTGCAAGTAGTATATATTATTATTAGCCCATTGTACAGAGGGCAAAATCAAGGCCCAGAAAGGTTGCCCAGCTAAGAAGCTGCAGAGCTGACACTGGAACTCAGGTCTCTCCAACTTCGGTTTGCCCAGCTCCCCTTCAAGCTGCAAGGTCGCCAAGGGCAGGCCCGCCATGTCCACAGCTGTAGTCCCAGACTCTAGCACACGGCCTGGCACAAAGAGTTAACTACTGAAGGAAAATAGCCCCTCAGCTTCAGGCCCTCACTTTCTCTTCAACTCCAGGATCCTCTTCACCCACAGACACCTACCTGCCAACAGCCTCCCTCTTTGTTCTTCAGCCCCTGAACAAAGACAGACCCTCCTCCCTCCAATATCAGCTCCTGCAAATAGACGCTGGAGTCCAGGGGCTGGCCCAGCCAGGACATCCTGTCACCACCCTGACAAGGTGGCCAGTGCGCGGCGGAGAGAGGTGGCTGAGTCCTCCAGCCCCCAGCGCAGATGAAACTGCAGAATGTTTGCTGACGGGTCAGATGCAGAGGGTGCTGATCCTGGGGGCACATGGGGACCAGGACAGGGAGAATACAATGGCCAGAAGCAGAGAGGGGGAAAGCATCGGGTCACATGGGGTCAGCCAGACCAGGGTTCAAATCCGGGGGCTGAGCCATCCTCTGCCCCTTCAGGTGACCTGGGGTACACTTCTCTGGGTCTGTCCTCCACCCGTAAAAGGGGTGGATAATGATGAGAGAGAATATGAGTAAAACACTCAGCATTGAGCCAGGCTGCATACACTCCAAGAAATAGGGCTTATTTAATTTGCAAATTTGCCTATTTAGTTTGACACAGAAATGCCTGTTTCTTGTGTATTATAAATTACAGAATGGATCAAGGCACATTTTCTTTGCTCGTGAAGAAACACAGAAGATGTAGGGGTGAATGACCTTTTTTTCTTTAATGTTTATCTAAAAAAATGTCTTTTTAAATTTGAGAACTGATACACATCCAATGCTGAGCTTTTACGTAGGATGCTTCCAATAAAATATACTTGACTTTATGATATGCCACCTGAATTTTGTCTCAAACTGAATGTCGAAAAAGTGACTCCTTTATAACAGGACCAAGATTCAGATGAGCTAAGACAAACTCACCAAGAAAGTCCAGGCATGAGTCAGGGCCCTTGACCCCTGACCTTTGTTACATTTTCAAAAACCCAGCCTCAGAGCCAAGTCGCAGTGTCAGTTTATACAGTACATCCTTTTCCAATGTATTTCTACCCCATCTGGTGTGAATCAGCCTCTCCATTAACATTCCCAAACACACTATACATATACAACATGAGCTGCCTCGTGACTCTTCCAGGGGAAAAATTCAAGGGCTGGAGGAAACCATTTCTCAGGATATCACAATCACTCAGGCCTGCAATGTAAACTTTAGAAATACCTGCTCAGGTAATGAAGGGTTATCCAAATATTTTTGTACGTATTTCAAATAGCGGAGCAAACGTCGATGGTCACTCTCTTGGCAGCGTTTTCAGAATTGCTCGACCCCTGGCCCTGCAAGCTCCTGGTTCATAGTAAGATGGGATGTTCTAGGAGCCACATCTCAAGGAGGACAGTGCGAAGCGAGAGAAGGGTCAGGGAAGGAAAACGGAAATGACTCCGTGGCCAGCAGAGCTTCCAAAATGGCTGCAGCAAACTGTACACTATTGGAACCGAAAGGTTGCATGTTGCAGAGGAAAAACTACTTCTTTCCTCTTTTCCAGCTCACAGCCCAGTGCCTGGCTCACAGCAGGTGCACAATAAATATTTGCTGAAGAAATTAATGAATTGTCAAGTAAATAAATAGTGGAGTAAAAACTGGGGCCCAGAGAAGCTGTCTCTTGTCATAGTCACACAGTCCCTGACAGAGGTGCGGCCAGACTCCAGCCGCCTGCCTCCCAGCTGCGTCCCGCCATCAACGTCCTCCCCTGCCAGAGGTCCGGCAGCAACGGTGCATGCTCACGGTGGTTGATCGGGGGTGGCCGGGACACTGGAGGAGGCAGGCGCTCAGGCCCTCTCCAGCTCTGTGGGAACGCGTGCGGTGAGATCACCCACTTCTGTCCCCTGTAGGATGTGTGGACCGTGGTATACACATTATGACACCTTGGCTTCCAGAATCCCTGCTAACTTTCCAGAATTCTATAAGGGGCAAAGCAAGCATTCTGCACTGTGCAAAGAATCTGAGTGGATCCCGCCTCCTGCAGCCTCCCATGCCAGATAAAGCCCTTGAAAACTCAGACGTCCCATAATCGCGGTTCTGCCTCATTACATGCAATCCTAGAGCTGCCCAACGTGGGTGCGCCCTAGATGGAGGCAGGCTGTGTGCCCCCTGGGCCGCACAGGCGTGGGTTTCCTTCCTGGCGGCAGGCCTGCCTGCCGGTATTTCCCTAGGCAGCAGACACAAGGCAGCATCGGCCAAGGGAAAGGAGATCTGCCTTTGAGTCACCGAGTTCTGAGCTCAGCCCCGGGAGCGTATCTCTGGGCCTCAGTTTCACTACCTGTAAAGTAGAGAGGTTCCCTAAGAGCCCACGGAAAGATGCCCTTCACTTCTGGAAGACATAGGCCCAGAAAGAACAATTGGATAAGGCCCTGAATCATGAGATTCATTTACTCCTACCAATATTTATTGAGGTTCACTATGTGCCAGGCACTGTTCTAAACCTGTAAGAAAAAAACAAACAATCAAAACCTATCCTCTTGGCCAGCAAGACTCTATATTTGGAGGGGGGGAGGGGTGTCATAAATCCTTTGGGCAAACTGTGACTCTTCTCCCCAGAACCATGCACAGGATTATACGCCCCTCTACGGTACCGCTCCAGGGCCTCGACATGCTGAAGCCCAGCTGAGGACCCTCAGACCCCAGACTAAGAAGCAAACTCCAAAGCCCTTGAAGGAAATGGCAGCTTTTCCACCGGGTGCACTGCACAGAGGAAGCCAGGCCGAGTCAGGAAGCAGCTTGTGAATGGCAGGGGCAGGAGAAGGCTCTGGCGTCGTCCACAGGCATGTGTGACCCTGGACCCCTAGAGCCGCTGCCTCTCCCCTGCGAGACGGGGATAGTGATGTCAGCCACCTCGCCGCGGGGGCTGTAAGGTCGACTGAGGCAGCGCGGGGGCGGTGCCCTAACAGTGCCGGCTCAGAGCCAGCACTCCCAGGTGGCAGCGGGGGCTGCCACAGGCCGAGCCGCTGCCCCCGGCCCTCCTGCCTGCGCCCCGCTCCAGCCCCCGCCCCAGAGGCTTGCTTTATCCTCCCTCCCGCTTGGACAAAATCTCAGGTCCAGGCACCCGAGGAGGATTTGCAATCTGGACGATGCCCCAGGTCACCTAGGAATCAGGCACTTTGACCGAAGTGAGGAGATGGAGAAGTGGGAGGCTTTGGAGGATTTGGGGAATCAGGGGGGAAAAAATGCCAGGGGCTATAAAATATCTTCAAAGTCCCTTTGTCTCCTCCACATCTCCCTTTGGTTTTCACCTTCCCTTGGCCTGTTTCCTCATTAGCAGGTGAGTGACAAGCGTCACCTCTCTGCCTGGCACCCCCGCCACAGGGGCACAGACCGTCTCTTTCTGGTCCCGTCAACTCTGGGCTCCCCTCTGACCTTCCAGCAGCTACTCTTGCGCCACCTTCAGCCCAGCCTCCTGACTGCCTCAGGGGTGGCTGGGAAGTGTGTGGAGGTCCACTTCTCCTCTGTCCGACCTCCTCCAAAGACTTCCCTAGAATTACAACTAACCCAGACCTGGCTCCCGGGTCTATGGGATGTGGCCCCATTCACCCTGGCAGCCTCATCCCGGTCACACCCCTGTCCCATGACCCCCATTCCTGGGCCTCCATTCGCTCATAGGGCACATTTACAACAGTTAGAACAAGGAGCCTCTTCCTCAGGGCACTCCACTCCCAGCTGCTGGAAATAACACACTCATTCCATCTGCCAGGAAATGGCAGTAAAAACCCTGTAGGTCCAATGTCTGAAGTGCCCGCAGGGCTGAGCAGTTGGCATCCTGAGGAGCTGTGCCCAGGCCCCTGGTGCTGCTCTGCCTTCTGGTCCTCGCCAGGCCCAGCTCCTCCCCCTCCCCCTCCGCTGGCCTCTGCCCCCACTTCCGCCCCTCCTTTCAGTCACCTGACTGACTCATCCCGAAGGTCAGCTCCTGGGAGGGCCCTCCCGGCCCCACCTGTTGTTCCGAGTCACAGCGCATCACCCCGTTTCTCCAGAGCAATGCTTTAAATCCTTTTTGCTTATTGGTTTATTGTAAGCCTCCCCCACTGGGCAGTAACCTCCTTGTGGACACAGTAATCATTAGCATTTAGGAAGCACTTCCTGTGCACTGGACATTGCTCTAGATACTTAACCTCTATTGTCCCATTTGATCTTCACAGCCATGCAGAAGAAACTGTATATTATTATTGTCCCCATTTTACAGACAAGGAAACTGAGACCCACCATGTTTACCACGGAAGCCAGTGGCAGAGTCAGAATGTGCACCTAGGCAGCCTGATCTCAGGAGAGCCCCCAGGTCTGTCCTGCGCCCACGGAGAGTTGTACAGGATGGTGTCCCAGTGCCTCGGCCCACATGGCATCTAGTAGGGCCTCAAGAAGCATGTTGAATGAGTGAAAAAAAGTATCTAATCGGAAGGTATAATTACAGTTTACAAAACACCCTCACATCTCTGCTCTCACCGGAATCATAACGCAGTAGGAGGAAGGCATCACTTTTTTCGGGTTTTTTAAGATGAAGAAATTGAAGGCCTGGTGAGATCATGCGCATCCTTGGCCTGAGGTTGTAATTCTAAGCACCAGCTTCAAGCTATGCAGTTCTTTCCAAGCTTGTGTTTTATTTTAAAATTGCATGTACCTTTTGTATTCTATCCCATGATGTATCTGCAGGGTTTTACTCTAAACAAACAAAGAAAAAAAACCACCGTAGATTTCTATTACTTGGTTTTAAAATGGTTTGTGGAAAATTTTAAATTTCCCCAAAAGTAAAGGGAGCGATATAATGAACCCACAGATACCCATTACCCAAGTTACTTAATTTTTAAAAATCAACTCTTTCTGTGAAATTGACTCTCCCAGGAAGAAATCACAGCAGCTGTCATTTGCACTTCATGTGAAAATTAAGTGAGCATTTAATTTTCACATCCCTCCCTCAAAGAAGTACAAACTAATATCGGGCTGTATTTCAGATGGAGACATTACGGGCAGTGAGGACCAGCCACTTGCTGGAAGTGTCGGTGCTGGAAGAGGCAGAGCCAGGAGTCAGCCAGAGCCGGCCAGCTCAGCCCCCGCAGGTGAAGTGTGTGCTCTAAAACAAGTCACGGACATGGGCCAAGCCCTCTTTCTTTTACGCTGAAAGTTTGCATTAAAGTTGCACCATTTCCAGAAGCATCCCATTCCAGGTCAGCCAAGATGCATGGTCATCTGCTCATCCTCTCCTTCATTCATTCTCGCTCACCCTCTCGCTCCATCAGACCTGTGCAGACCTCCCGCTGTGCCGGGACAGGAAGTCTAGCCAGCCATGGACCCAGCCCACAAGGAGCCCCCAAGCCTCAGCAGAAAGGAGGGAAACAGGCAGGCACAACCATAATTCAAGGCAGACCTTAACCCATACCCAGAAATGCCAAATGTATAAGAAAAGTGCTCTGGGCCTCAGCTACATCTGTCTCCCCCATCAGGAAGCAAGGCCCTGGACGGGAAGGGGAAGGAAGCACAGGGGCTAAGGAGTGTGTGTTTAGGAACTGAATTATGCTTGGGTTGGAATCCCAGCTCCACCTCTTCCTAGCTGTGTGGTCTAGGGTGAGTTGCCCAGCCTCTCTGATTCACTTGTAAAAGTGGGTTGATAAAACCCACATAGTAGAGATCTTAGAGCATTACAGTAGTTAATGCTTAAATCAGTTTCTTCAACAAAGGAAGCTTTTCATCAATGCTGGTCATTACAATTGGCTACTGCTCATAACCAGCTCTCGGTAATGAATCCCAGCTTGTCTGAGTGAGACAGGAGGTTTGCGAGAGAGCATCTCATTTCCCAGAAGGATGTTTTTCTTAATCAACCTCTCCTTGGAACGCCTGTGAATTTGGAAAATAAGTAAATAAAAACATAAAACTCCTCAGCCTTCCCTCCTCAGCTGGCCAAGGGGTGTCGGCCAGGTGCGAGAGGAACAATCTGGTGGTCAGTGGAGCGAGGATGAAGATGCCCTGTTGTTTCCCAGCCCTGGGCCGGCACGCTGGCAACGCATTCCATGGTCCTGCTGGCAAACCCACGGGCCGGGGGCTGGGGTGGCCGGAGAAAACGCTTCAGGCTCAGGCCGCCCTGGGCCCAGCCAACCTCTCTCCAAGACCTCCTCCTAGACCATTAACGACCAGGAAGGCCCCAGAGGGGCACCTGGCACAGGGTGTACGCTCTGTTAACAGTGGTTATCACTATGTCAGTAGTGGGACAAGCACCCAGCTGGACTCTGGAACCCTGGATCCACTGTGGTATGGCCTCGGGCAGGTCTCCAAGCCCCTCTGATGCCCTGTCTCCCCATTTGTACAATGCAGATAAAAGCCATATTGATTCCTTCCGCCTCACCCCGCCTGTCACAGATCTGGAGTGGAACTTGGCTTTGCCACTTCCGGATGTATGGTCTTCATTACTCTAAGCTCTACTTTCCTCACCTGTGAGATGGGACTAACTATTGCACCCACCTCCCAGCGCTGCTGTGAAGGTGAAAGGAGGCAACGTGTGGAGAACGCTTGGCTCAGGGGCTGGCACACAGTGAGGGCTCGGTGACAGGGAACGGATATCCTGCGGTGCAGGGTGACTGTAGCACCGAGATCCTGCACCATCATCATCATCACCAGTCCTTTCTGTCTTGCTTATTTTATGCTGAGCCGTAAGGCAAGCTCTTACTTGACCTGGGCTACTTTGCTTCACCTTTCCAAGAGAGGTGAAATGCCCCCGACGCGCAGCAGCCCTTCCGGGCAGCACGGCGGGCGCACGAGCCAGGCTCTCCCTGCCCCACCCCGGCAGGGGTCCGCTGCTGGCAATGCAGTCCCCGGTGGCTACCCAGCCAGGCAATGGCCCCAAACTGCTCGTCCAAGTCGTGCCGGCAGGGAGCGGGGCGGGAGAGAAGGAAGAAGAAACAGGCTCCTCCCATTATGAGCCTACACCTGCAAAATGGGGAGAGAACACACTGTCCTGAGCCCCTGGCTCACCGTCAGGATGCGAGGGCTAAGGTCCAAGCAGAGGTAAGAGGGTGTTCTTTATCTTATCCCCCCAAAAAGAGTTAGTCATTTTCTTCATTTCCTGCTTTGTCTAGTGTCCTCACAAAGGTCTAAGGTTGAAAAAAGAGGAAACCTTTTTTTAAAAAAAAATCACAACATTGAACTTTAAAATGTTAAGTTTCTGTTTTTTTAAATCAAAGCAAATTGAGGATAAGAAGGAATATAGATGAGCAAATTAGTGGCATGACATGATCTAACAGGCACACGAGCGTGTATACATGTGCGTGTTTCTCCAAGTCCAGAGCTAAATAACGCAAAAGTCACAAAGCAATATCACCAAGAAGAAACTAAACAGTTAAAGAAGCACATGAAAAATCGTGAACCTTGCCAGTACTTTATACATACGCGTATATGGCTAAACACATGAAATGGGGTAAATTACAAAACGATGAAACAATACTATCTAATGATACAATTGTGTGGAAATCCACACTTTCATACACATACTTAGTGCCATCATCGAGGGGTTTCGCACTCTGGAAGATCATATGGTAACACTGAAAACACTTTGATCAATTAACCCTTCTCTTAGAAATTATTCTACACCAAAGGAAAATGACAATCTTTATCCACGTATTTTTAAATGTGACTTTATGCAAAGTGTACAACTGAATAAAAGTACAAGTATAAATATGAAGGCAGTGCAGCAACATGGGAAACTGTCACAATATCATATTCCGTGAAAAACAGCAGAAAAACTATGTACACCTAATGAGTATGACCACTAACATCATGCCTGCCTCAGGACGGATACTGGAAGGCAGAAAGTTGCGCTAAGTTAAGAGAAAACGAGGGAGGATTTTATCTCCCTCCCCCCCCGCCCCCCAGATTCCCTCTAAGGCTGTATCATTTTTTTCTCTCTCCCTCTTCCTCTAAACTCTGCTGGGAGACGGCCCCTCCTCCCCGGGGAAGGGCGCAGAGCTGCACCCTGCCTCCACCGCTGCTTCGACTCCTGCCACTTCATTTGGTTCCTTAATTGTGTGGCTATTTCTCAAAACTGCAGCTCTCAGAACAAACGGGCTGGTGTGCGTGAGGATCAGAAGGCAAACAACTTCCAGCAAGTAATTCATGAGAGCAAAGGCATTCAGCTACGCGCTGGGGCCAAGGAACTTCCCATTCGGACACGAAATGTCAGGCCCTACAAAAGGCCCTCTGAGGGGCGGAGAGTGAGCTTGGAACCGCTGCCCTTCCCTGAGCTTACTTGCCATGGCAAGGCCGCCTCTACCCCTGTCCCAGGCCTGTGGCCATCCCTCAGCCTGTTCAGGATCCTGTGCCCCTTGGGAATCTGATAAATGCTCAGAATTTGCCAACCATTTTGGGGAGTTCATAGATCTAGGTGGTAGGAGCGCATCCATTCATTCACTTAGTTATGCCCTAAAATAAGCATGTGTTCGGAGCATAATTACATGTTGGGCCAGAAGGAGAGATGCGATGGTGGAAAAACATGGTGCCTGCCCTGAGAGGGGTCCCAGTCTCCGCGGATAGGCAGAAAAGAATAAAATACAGCTCCCGGTGACTTGCGCCTGGGCTGGTCCAGGCGTAAAGTGCCAGTATCAAAAACTAACACTTACTGAGCACTCACTAGATGCCAGGCAGGTTTCTAGGTCCTCTCCATGGAGCATATAACTCATTATGGATTACTGAGTTACGTTTAATTCACTTCATCTCCCAGCATCCTTAGCGGAAGGTGCTTGTACTATCTTATTACGGATGAGGAAACTGAGGGACGGAAGAAATTGGATAACTTTTCCACGGCTAGTCAGCAAAGAAGTTTGAGACCTTGGAGCCCCACCAGCCCTCAGGCTGGAGACCTAGTTGCGTCTGTCACAGTGTGGTTCACCCGGAGGTGGAAGGGGCTGACGAGCAAACGAGGGGAGGAGGCCCACAGGGCTCCCCCGGCTCTCTGTGTGGACAGGCACTTTGGTGTTCGGGATTATGGCCGTGTCCCCCGATCTGGGTTAATAGCAGAAGGCTTGAAGGGGGGCTCGCAGCCCTCCTGTGCGCTGACCCTTCTAGGTTCTGAGTGTCAGGCAGAGGATCAGGCCCCAGATGGGGAGCTGCTCACTTAGGGACATACTAAGTGCACCTGTGGGGACAGCCGGGCTCCTCCCCTGGGTCACCTGGCCTCCCTCTAAGCACCCCTTCCTTTCAACGCAAAGGGTAACAGGGAAGTTTCCAGAGTACCAAGTGTACACACACTGGATGAGGCTGCACGCATCCAAAGTCCATTAAGAGATAAAATGTCTTCTAGGCTAAACCCAGGAAGAAACAAAGGCAGTACATAGAGGTCACAGTTAAAGTACAAGCCCAGGTTTGAGATCTTGCTGGGTGACTTTGGCACTTCTTGATACCTCAGTTTCTACATCGGTAATATGGGGACAATAACTGTACCTACTTTACAGGAATGTTATGAAGATTAAACAGGTCTATACATGAGTGGAGAACAGTGGCTGGCACATAGTAAGTACTAATAAATGTCAGAAACCATTGCTTATAGACTACCTTTTTATCCAGATAAATGCAAATCATATAGATGTCTTTATCTATCTACAATAGCTATATATGCACTGAAAAGACTGGAAGGGACGACACTAACATATTAATAGTGGTGATCTATGCATAGTAAGATTATGAATGATTTTTTTTCATTACTCCCTCCCTTCATTTTGAACATATACAGGGTGGGGTAGACGTAGGTTTACAGTTGTTCCTATATAAAATAATACAATCATTAATAAATAACAATATAAAATAAACTCCGTATTTCACATACTCACAACTATAAACCTACCGTTTCCCCGCCCTTTTGTTTTTCTTTTATAATCACAATAAAATCAAGAGAGGAGTCTTTAAAACTGAATCAACAGAAGTGGAATGGGCGGTTTAGGAACGGAGGATGGGATTAGAAAGGCATGTCTCGATGCTGGGTGTCTAACGCCATTCAAGGAGGCGGGTACCTGGGTTTGTGAATTTCAGTCTCTGGAAACCTCCCATCATCCTTCGGATCAACGCCTGTGTCCCGCCTTCTGAGAACATTGCTAATCCTGCCCATTCTCCACCCATACTTGGTCCTTTGCCCTGCACCTGTCCGGGCTTCCCTGAGGCAACGCCTTAGAACTTCAGTTGCCAGTTATGACCCACCTACTGTGTGCCACGTCCTGAGATAGCTACTTCAGGGGTGGTCTCTTAGATCAGAGAGAAGATGACTTGCTCAGGGCTTCATGTTGCAGAGTAGAAGTCCCGAGTTATGGGAAAATGGTCAGGGGCCAGGAGGAGAAATTTCTATTTTCTGATTATAATCATTCTGGTGCATAATTTTGGTGTTAACTGTGTGTAAGTGTGCGTTGTGTGTACATGTGTTATTGTATGTGTGTGTGTGTGTGTGTGTGTGTGAGATAGAGAGAGAGAAAGAGAGAAAGAGAGGGGAAGGGAAGGAGAGAAAACATATTAATAAAATATTTTTCAGACTCTAAGAATAGACAGCAACATACGGAGCTTATTTTTTTTCAAAGAATCAGAGAAACTGAATCTAAAGTCAAGAAATTAAGAGGAATGGCTCAGATGAGTAGAAAATAGAAGAGTCTAATCCTGTGTCTGGGAAGAAGGCCCAGCTGATTCTAGATCTGCGTTCCTCACCACAGAATACTGAAAGTTCAGGTCAGAAGGCACTTGAGAGGTGACCCTGTTGAACCTTCTCCTCCATGCAGAAATCCCAGACAGCCA
The DNA here is from genome assembly GCF_021234165.1 of Pteronotus mesoamericanus. NCBI lineage: Eukaryota > Metazoa > Chordata > Mammalia > Chiroptera > Mormoopidae > Pteronotus > Pteronotus mesoamericanus. Next base: position 16,424,501 of record NW_026555229.1, read on the forward strand.
GCTTGTTTGTATGCCTCCCTGGATGGGAACTGAGTACTTAAAGAGGTAGGACATCCCCCTATCTCTGAGAGATGTCAGCAAGCTCTTCCCCTCCTAGGGCAAATGTCTTCTCCCTAATGTTGCCCTTTGGTTTTAGTTCCAACCTCTGGAGTAATGAGGTATAAACCTGCCCTTCGATCCTAGAGGCTTTCTGCATCAGTGAGGATCACCTGTCTCCCAGCAGGAAGACATTGTCACACCCACGGCCTCAGAAGGTGACCTGTGGCACCTTCTGCATCTCCTGTTCCCATATTTTCACGGTGTCCGGAAAACCCACCGTGGTCCTCTGTTTTGCTTTAAAAAGTCCTCTTACTCTTTCAAACCCTGCTGGGCAACATCCTCGGGAGCCTTCCCTGCAAATGGTTCGCTTTGCCCCCAGCTCAGACAAGGTTGCCCCTTCCTCTCTCGGTCGTTTATCTCTTTATACTCAGCGCAATTTGTGTACGGCTGCCCCTGCCACTCGATCGCCACCATCTTAGGGACAGCAATGCATCACAGTCACCTCTAGCACAGCTCCAGGCACAGCACAGATGCACAAAGAAGTTTTGTTGTTGATGGTGACAGAGATGACAGGGGACCAAAAGCTACATCCTGTTACCAACTTAGCGATTCAGTTTTAATTAATGCATGGTGGAAATTTGAGGCTTTTGAATGGATCTATTTTTCTTTTTCTGTTTCATGGCACAAGGGAGCCAGGAGAACTCAATGACCTTTTAGGTAATACCTTAAAATAAAATGTTTTTCATTGAATGTTTTCAAACAATGACAAAACAACAATAAACATAACAAAGAAAATTAAAACCTCCTGGGAACACATCACCCAGAGGTAACTGCGGCTGGCATTCTGACTGGGGTCTCAGCAAAGCTCCCTTATTGTTGATTACATCTGTCTGTGTACCGTGACAGAGTTACAGCCTGCAGGGCCGCGGCTTCCCAGAATCTGGGCGGAACTGCCCTCAGGGGCTGGAGCCCAGGACCCTCCAAGGAGGGTTGTGGCCCTGGGCAAAGATACAACTGGCCGCAATCCCGATTTGGGGCCATCTCCAGGCAAACACAAAGGGGCCATTTTTCTTTCCCTCATATACAAAGTGCACTCCGGACTGCGAGTATTTCTGGGTTATGAGATTCAACTCAATTGGAAAAGATCATCTGAGGTTTCCCAAGAAAGTCAGATTTAAAGACGGCATGGACCGAAGCTTTATTTTTGTCCAAAATAATCATGAATTGTGAAGGCCATTGGGTGGAAGCTGAGGGAACAGCAGGCTTTTGTAGAGAAAGGAAAAGCGTGGTTAAGAGCTAGATGCCGGTAAGACTGTGGAAGACTCTGAAAGAACCATTGAGTGAGGGGCGGGGCTCAGCGGCCAGCCTCTCTCTGGCCTGTGTCCTCTAGTGGGGCGTTCCTGATGGGTGACGTGTGGCTGGAGGACATAGGTGAGCTAATGTCAGGATTTGCCCAGTGCCAGGCCGTGGCCCCCTGGACCCACCAGAGGGCCTCTGTTATGGCTCCCAAGGGACTGAGGAATTCCTTTATAACCCACTTTAGGGAAAGTCCACCAATCGGCACTACCCATGGGAGCCATGACGACATACGGATTTGTACTTTGACTGCAATCCCACCTGCAAATATGAAATAACAATGCAAAAGGTGGGATTATTTGTGATTGTGTAATACTGGAAAAAAAACACAAGCAATCCTCAAAGACTACTTGAATATATACTATGGTGCATCTATTTAAGGAAATTCTATGCAGCCATAGAATAAAGAAAGTTCCTATGATTTGACATGGAATGATTTCCAGGATATAAGAAGGGGACGCAAAAAAACCCTGGAATTTATTCTTAAAAAATTGTGTATTTATTCTAACATGTTTAAGCTTCAGTTCCCTTCAAGGTACTCTCCCTTTGATGCAATACACCTGTCAAGACATTTTTTTCCACTGCTCAGAAGAGTTTTTGAACTCATCGATTTTGATCCTTTTAGTGCTTCTGCTGTTTTTTGTTTCACCTCTTCCACCTTTCCCTTTGAGGACTTTTTCATCAGGGAGACAAAAAAATAGTCGCTCAGGGTGAGATTGGGTGAATAGAGTGGGAGGGGCACGAGGACTTTGCTGTTTTTTGGTCATAAACTGCTGAACGCTCAGCGCGGTGTGGGCAGGTGCGCTCATAAATCACCCATCATGAAACAGGCAAACACATTGAACGAGTCTTAAAAAAAAATTCACCGAAGCTGAACGCAGCCTTTCACAACAATGCCAGCTGGTACGCTGATCTAGATGGGCTCCTAGAACATTCTCCTAGCGCGGGAAGCCTCCAGAAGATGATTCCAGTTTTTGGAGGGGTCCCCTGGGTATATTATTAAGTAAAACAAGCCAAGTACAAGAGACTACAAAATGTGTTCTACATTTTGTGTAGGCAAATGGGAACTATTCGTATATTTGGATGCTTAGTTTTGCAAAAAGGAATACAGAAGCAATAAACTAGAAATTAATAAAAATGGGGAACATGGTGAAGAGGATGGTAGTGAGACAGCTATGAATTTACCTTTTTACACAGTTTTCATTTGGAGTGTTTTATATACCCCAAAACAAAATGTAATCCAAAGGATTTTTAAAAAGCAAAGCCTAAATTTGACATACACAGAAGCAAATAAACTTTATTGTGTATCCTATGAGTGGCAGGTATGACAATCACACAGAGAAAATCATTAAGTCAAGTAACTTTGAACATAGTGTTCTGTCATTCTTTAATATGACATTTTCTTAGGATAAAAAGGCCTATGAAGACACCGTAAACTTAATGTAGCAGGTTTGCTGTTGGTAGAGTTCCCACTGGCCAAATTTGGGGCAATTTGAGCAAAACATTTAAAAAAGGAACAATGATGGCAATTTATTACAATGCATGAAATTTTTAAAAAGCTCTAGAAATGCATAATAATATTTTTAAAAATAAAAGATGTTTATAGAAAAAGAAGGGAAAAGAAAGATTTTAAAGTATTTACTGGTGTTTTCTGCTTTATTCTTGTATTTTCTCTATAAGGTTAAGAATTTTCAAGATTAGAAGTTGAAGGGATCACTACAAAAAGAATATTAATGTCTGGTGATGGAGATACGTTAACTAACCAAATTGTGGTAATCATTTTGCAACATATACATATGTCAAATGATCACGTACACCTTAAACTTACCCAATGTTATATGTCAATTATATCTCAATAAAGATGGGGGTGAAATAAAATATTCACATTTTTAAAAGTTGAAGGGAAAAAGAAACAGGAGCACAGGGAAGCTATACCAACCAACAAGATGCTGAGAAATGGCTCAGGAGAGCCCCAGTAGCCAGTTGCTCCCAATGGGGTGATAGCGCCCCCTGGGGAGGGTTTACAAGGTAACGTCTCCCCATTGTGTGTAGTCAGGGTTATCCGTTGTCAAAGAAACCAATTCAACGCTCTTTGCCTGGGATGGTCCTGGTTTAAGCACTAAAAGGTTTGCTCTGTCCTGGGCAAACCGGGAGGGTTGTTCGCTCTACCTGGGAGCAAACTGGCTGCTGGCCTGGGGAAGAGCCAAAGTGTGCTCCAGGGTTACTGACTTCGCTCCCCTCCAGAAAGCTCCTCCAGCCGCCTCTGCCCAGATCCCAGCATCTGACGGCCTCTGATAAGCGGCACTTCCTGCCCGTCTGCGTCTTCAGACAAGGCTGCCCCCAACCCTCAACCCTCGAGGGCTGCCTGATTGCCTTGCACAAGACGCCCAAAGCTCCCCCAGAGGTTCTGAATGCCTGGAAATGGCGTAACACATTAACCCAGATTGCCACTCCCCTCCCCCCGCCCCCACCGTTCAATCACCTTGGCCTGGCTCAGGGGAATCCTCTTGTATTAATCATATTTCTCTTCAAAACCACTCTTGCTAGGAGCAAGAGATGTCATTCAGGAATCTTTGATTCAAATGATCTGTTGCCTACCCCGTCCTCATCGTTTAATGTACCAGCCATTTCGTTGAGAGACTTCCTTTAAATAATGTGCCAGAGACTTTAAAAGAAAACAGCAAACATTGGCACATTTGGGTCCTCGGGGAAATGCTGGATTTGTATCCACAAGTCATCCCCAGAAAGATCCATCGGGCTGACAGCCAAGCCTGTCCTGGCGGGGAGTGGAGAGCTGTAGAGCCCGGGGGGCTGAAGGAGGGGACACTGCTGGGGTCTGTCCCCAACGCTGACCCTGAGATGGGCTAGGGCGGACAGAGGGGGGCTGAGGCCTCAGGGCTGGGGGCAGGGCCCCTGCTGGTCTGGAGAATCCTGAGGAGTCTGCTCCATCGTGTTTCCTCTCCTCATCAACCTGGAGGGCAAACCGGCGCTGGAGACACAGGCCTGGGAGGAGGCTGCAAAGGGGCAAGCAGAGCACAGGGGCCTGGGACTGGGTGGGCCATGCGGCCCGAGGGGCGAGCGGGCCGCGTGGGAGAAGGCTGCGGCGCCGACTCCCCTCCCTCGGCTCCAGACCGCCTTTCCCCGCCTTGAACCCCTCCTGACTGGTGATTGGGGGGCTGGTGGGGGTAGGTGGCGCAGATTGTTAGCCCTGCTGTGGCAGAGCTCTGTCCCTAAGGCAAGGGAGACAAAAGCAGGCACTGCTGCTGCTCCTGTCACCCTTCACCACCTACACCTGTCGCTGGGTCCCAGCCTGGGCTCGAGGCTGTTGCTGAGGCGCTCTGGGCTGGCTCCGGGCTCTGTCTGCCCAAGAGGGGCAGCCTCTCTGGGCTGTGCGAGTACATTCCCTAATTGCACTCCCTTTCAAAAGTGAGCAGCTACCTCTTAAAATCTCTTGTACCCCCTCATATCTCACATTCAGGGCTATAAAAGCAGACCATGGAGACAGGCAGTCCCACAGAAAGTTAAACAGAGTTATCAAATGACCCAGCAAGCCCACTCCTAGGTATACAGTGAGAAAACCGAAAAGCTATCGTCACACAATAACTAGCATGCGAGTGAGTGTCCAGAGCAGCACTATGCACAACAACCAAAAGGTGGGAACAACTCAAAGCCCATCAACTGATGAGCAGAGAACTAGGATGAAGTTTATCCATACAATGCGATGTTATTCAGCAATAAGAAGAAACAGAGTTCCGACACATGCTGCAGCATGGATGAACCTAGAAAACACCGTGCGAAATGAAAGACGCCAGGCACCGAAGGACAGGTATTGTTTGATTCCATGTATGTGCAATGTCCAGAGGAGGCAAATCCATAGAGACAGGAAGCAGACCAGTGGTTGCGGGGGCTGGGGAGAGGGAGAGCAGGGTGACTGCTGATGGGCACGGGTTTCTTTTTGGGGAGGTGGAAATATTCTGAAATTAGTGGTGACGGTTGCAACAACATAGTGAGTGTACCAAAACCCCACTGAACTGTACATTTTAAATTGGTGAATTTTATGTTATGTTAATTATGTCTCTTTTAAGAAAAAAAAAAAAGCATTCCACTGGGGTCGCCCTGACTTTGAACCCTGCACAGCTCCCTCCTGCTGGCAAGCTTATTTTTCTAAATCGCCTCCAACACCCGGGTACTGTCCTCGGAGTCCCATGGCCGCGCCCTCGTCTGCACTGGCCTGGCCCACAGGGGCTGGCCAGATTCTCCCCTGCCCCAAATACCCCTGCTTTTCGGAGCGCGGTCTCTCAGGACACATTTGGAGTGAATAAGGGGGTGGCATGCAGCGTAGCCCACGGAGACGTAAATCAGACGGTTCAACATCTCTGTTTTTTTAATGTGTCTTGGCCCTGCCACCAGCAGGGGCTCCTCTCTGACCAACCGTCCCGCCGGCCTCCCCTTTCCCCAGCCACCGACCCCTGCCCCGGGGCAAATTCTGCCTGCCGGACCCTGGACCCTGGAGCCTCCTCTTCTCAATCGAGGGAGCCTGAGTTATCAAATGACCCAGCAAGCCCACTCCTAGGTATACAGTGAGACAACTGTATTTGACAACTCAATTGAGGTGTCGCCCCAGCGGCCACACCTTACCGAAGGCCTTTCCTTCCTTCCCTGCTCTGACATTGTCCTCTGCCCCTTGCTCCAGCTCAGAAGAGGGCGGCTTAGAGCAAAGCAAGCCACCTAGCTCCCGAGAGGGGGAGAGGGGTCTCCAACATAGACCCTTGTGGTCTCCCATTTTGGGGACTGGGTCTTGTGGGGGAAGGGTCCCCATTTTGAAGGGCTGGGGCTTAGGGAGATCAAAACACCAGGAGCTTGCCCTAGGAGCCATGTTGCTGTGTCTGGCTGTTACTTTTACTGGGAATGGTGCTATCAGTAAGATTTGTACAGCCTCTCCCTCCATCCCCCAACTTGTTCAGCTCAGGGCAGCTGCGCAATCAATCCTGCTACCTCAACCCAGGACTCAGATGCTCTTCGTGGCTCTGAAACATGCTAATTAGGTTCAGGCAATCGAGCTCAATAAATTAGAGCAAAACAGCTATTGATTCACTTATCAACATTCTCGGAGACGCACAGAGCAGTGCTCCCAAGACAACAGGGAGAAAATAAAACACCTAGGAAGCCCAATGACTTTCTGAAGGTTGTGTTTTCACAGTAATTTTTTTTTTTTTTAAGAAAATGTCAGCTCAGGGAAGACATCTTAACAAGTGCAGGCCTCAGCTCCTTGAGCTTAAAATCCGTTCCATCTCAAGGACTCTCCGGCAGTGCCAGCTCTCAGGGAGAGAGCTACGGGGGCAGGTGGCTGCAGAGCCAGAGGTCATTCAGGCCGCTCCCCTGCCTCTGAGCAGCCGCAGCCGCTCCGCGCTCCTCCCCTGTCTCATTCAGAGAGGGAGGTGCTGCTGCTTTTCTCAAGTGCGCGCCAGGCACACTGCCTGCAGGGCTTGGTCATCCTCCAAAGGGCCCGGGAAAGAGGCGAGGCAGGATCCCAGTTCTGCAGATGAGGAAGCTGAGGCTCATAGTGGTTGGTGGTTTGTCCTTGGTCACACAGTTGCCAAAACCAGAGCAGGAACCTCGGTATAATGATCACAAGTGTGGCTTATGGGACCCCTGTGCACCCTGCGAGCCCTCCTGGTGAAGCTTAGAGCAAGTCCTCAGAGGGCAGCTTCCTGCAGAACCGCCGCCACAGGCGGAGAAGGCGCAGCCATGGGGAGGTCCCCATCCAGAGGCCGCCCTGGTGTGCCAGGGACAGCCAGACCCCTTGGCTGGTCCATTCAGACGCCCTCCTTGTTTCTGAGTTTGTGGAAGAGTCAGGATGGCTCGCAGCCACAAGGCATGAGGGCGGGTGGGGTAGAGTGGGCTGCAGGAGTAGACCCCACAAGGCCAGGTGTGGGGGGGGGCAGTGAGAGGGCGACGGGGGGCAGGCAGGACGAAGCAGGCGGCAGAGAGGGTCCCATTTTCCTAGAGCCCCCCCTCCCCCGCCACCCACTGCCTGGTTGTCATCAGAATCCCTCCTCCCTGCCCCCAAGGTGCTTCCCTCCCCTGCCACCCCCAGCCGCCCTCTCACTCCTTGAGGACAAGGAGCACTTCTTACTGGTGCATACCAGCCCCCCTCGCCAACCTTTTCTGAATTTGCTTAAAATATAAAAGCTTTTTCTGCCTGAAAGCCTTTCCTACGGATGCTCATAAATCTCTCTGGCCTGCGATTTTTATTTTTAAAGGGAAGAGCCACCTCTCTTTGCCTCAGGCCCTGTGTGTCCTGGGAGGAGGGGCAGCAGAAAGCAGGCGGGGCCTCTGTTTGCAAACCCGGCTGCTGTGGCCCCCTCGAAGGGGGGTTGCAAGGGGCATGTAAATGCAGAGGCGGCCTCAGGCTGAGGGCGTCCTACAGATGCCCCATTGCTAGGGCTCCAAGGCCAGTGATTCTGTCCCCGCAGAGGACATGGGTGAGCCACCCCACTGCCAACAATCACATTCATGGAAATAAAACCAGGGAGCTCGCTTGGGCGGCCTGCTCTCTGCTCCCACGGCTGGGAGGCCAAGCAGGGGGAGGGGCAGGCAGAAGCACTGATGGCCATTTGGGACAGAGGCCAAAACCAGAAACCTTGGGCGTGGGCCCTGCAGTGAGGTCAGCGTCAGGCCAGTAGGTGCAAACCTCCTCCTGCAGCCGAGATGGGGACAGATGGAGGGGGAGGATTTTAAGCTGTGCAGGAACCTGGCCGAGCGGGGTCTTGCATCATTTCCAGGGCCTGGACAGCAGGACCCAGAGGATGTTTCCAGAAGGAGTAAATCCAAAGGGATGGGATTGCAATTGCAATCCCAGCACATTTAACAGGGGGCCCCGGGAAGGAAGGACGGCGGGGAGGTAGCTGCAGATTCTCATCCGGGTCAGGGAGCTGCCACTGGCATCCCGGCTCCAGGGCTGCCTCAGGGAGGGTGACCGTGCTGAAGGAACGCTGCCCCTGAGAAACACAGAGTTGGGGGGCCCAGGACGGGTGCTGTCCCCTCAGGTGCACACTGAGGGCCATTCCTGGCGAGGCAGCCCTTCCAGGGGCTGCGCCGTGGCCGCCCCTCCCCGCTCCCACGTGTTTCCTGCCCCTCACAGTTTCCACGTTAGCCACACTCGAGGAACTGGGTGATGGGTTCTGTGCGAGAGGCAGGGCCAGGACAGGCTGGGGCCTGGGCCTGGGCAAATGGGAGCTCAGGACAGGAGCAGGAGGGGGCAGTAATGACGATGGTCGTACCACGTTAGGACAAGCTGACTCAAGGTGTCCCAGTGGGCGAGGCTGGTCCGTGTGAGCCTGGGGACCACCGCTGTGGGCGGTGCGGGAGGGGTCATGAAGCCAGTGGGTGGAGGAGGTGCGCCTGCAGCCTGGAGGGAAGAGGAAGGCCCTGGGCAGCCTCAGGGGGCAGTCAGAGGCCCTCAGAGTCTTCCCGACTTGCTCCAGAGGCCTGGTAATGACACTGTGGGACCTTCAGCACTGGTGCGCGGGCACACGCCGCAGATGAGCACTTACAGAGAACAAGTCCCATGCCAGGCCCTGACTGGGCGCCTCGCCCGCATGCAGGACTGCTCAGCGGGTGTTTGTTTTGCAGATGATGGAACGGGGACCCGGAGAAGTGAAATGAACGCCAGAAAGCAGGAGAGCGGACAGAGCCTGCTGTGGACTGAAGGTCTGTGCCCCACCCTGCCCCCGCCCAAATCTATCTGTTGAAACCCTAATCTCTGTTGGGTTGGTATTAGGAGGTGAGGCCTTTGGGAGGTGATTCGGTCATGAGGGTGGAGCCCTCGTGTGGGATTAGTGCCCTTACAAGAAGAGTCAGGAGACAGCTTGCTTCCTCTCTCTACTCCCCGCCGCGTAGAGACAGAGTAAGAAGGTGGCCATCTGCAAGCCAGGCAGAGGGTCCCCGCCAGAGCACGGCCATGCCAGCACCCTCAGCTCAGACTCCCCGCCTCTGGAATTGCAGGGAGTAAATGTCATGGTTTAAGTCCCATGGGCTGTGGAATCTTTGTTATAGCAGCCTGAGCTGGCTGAGATGGAGACGGAAGCTGTAAAGGCCCCGGGCTGGATTAGTGGGTGGGCCAAGGCCCCCAAACGCTTGCCGCCCCGGCAGCTCCTGCTGACTCCATGAGGGGTGAGCCAGCCTCCTCTGTGCGCTCCTTCCATCTGCTCCTTTTTCCCTGCAGAGCACCCAATGCAGGCCCGCGTGGGCCCACCTCCTTCTGGCCTGATTTGAGGCCCTTCGAAGGCTCGGAGGCCCATTCAGCAGCGCAGCTGCAGCGGGACAAAAGCAGGCCCCATGCACAGACCGCAAACGCGCTCTAGGCTCAGGAGCCTCCACTGCCCCGGCCAGGACCACCGGAGGCACCGGCCTAGCAGGCAGGCCACAGGAGGGGAGGCAGGCGGGCTGGGCCTGTGCAGAGCCAGGCTGCTGAGCGGAGTTGCTTTCCCTGCTCCCTGTGGGCTTCCAGAAGGGAGCGAAGGGTGGTGTGGCCAGGGCGCTGTTTCACCTCCCTCTGTCACCTCTAAACCTGGCCTTTACTCCCTGCCCCTGCTTGTAATAAATAAGGAAGTCAACCAGCCAGCCCCTGACCCATCTCCCTCTGCCCCAGCCAACCCCCCGCCCCCACCCTCAGGGGTGTCTCAGCCAGCAGCGGCCAGCTACAGTCTGAGGAAGTCCTTCGCACTGACTGGCTCCAAGAAGGGACTCAGCTCAGCCAACAATTGCGAAGTTTAGACTGGGCCCAGGCCCTGGACCAGGGCACAGCCACAAGAAAAGCCACCCTCCCCCGTTCACTGTGATGTATAAAATAAGCTGCGAACTGCCGTTCTCCAGAGCATTTTCTCAGTCGAGATTTTGCTTGCCAGCCATTGTCGTCAGTTTGGCTCAAATAAACTCATAAAAATTCCTTGCAAGTGCAGACGTTTCTTACGTCAGCAGTTCAGACAGAGGCTTTCACCCGTCTCCCAGCCCCTCGTGGGGGCCAGGCCCCAGCCTGCCCCTGCAGCTCCCGGGCTCTCTGTTGGTGGCACCATGTGTCAGTTACCTTCTCACGATGGCTCCGCCCTTCCCCCTGCGTGGGGGCTCCTGGGGCGCGTGCTTTTCCTTCTCCTGTGCCTTCTACTGTGGTCCCCTCACAGGGCCCGGAACAGAGCCAGGCCTGGGACACACCAAAGACTAGATGAGGGACTGCTGAGTGTCACGAAGGAAACGAACGTGGCCTCAGGGTAGTGCAGGGGAGGGGCTTAGTACTCGCTGTCCATGAGGTCCTCCCTGGCCTCCAGTTAGGCGTCCCCTCCACTCGCGTCTGCCCCGCTGAGAGGAGCACCCCGGGCCCCACTGGCCTGCGAGTGCCCTGTACCCCCAGCTGCCACCTTCACACTCTGCTGTTGCCCCTGGTTCCCAGGCAGCTGATCTCACAGCATCTCTGTCCCTTGGGAGACGCCACCAACACCTGGGCCTTCCATAGCGACCCCTGGTCTCGTGTGCGCACATCTGAGAGCACCGCCCTGGGGTCACCTCCGTGGATACCCCTCAGCCTCCGGTGCCTCTCAGCGCTCCTGTGGTCTTGCTCCCACCCCCATGCCCCACCTGGGCACTTGACCACACCCTCCTGCCGGTCTCCTCACCAGACCTTACCTGGCAGGGCGGGTGCTTCCTCCTTCACCTTCCTGCCGCCTGGGAACTTGGCTTCCATCAAAAGCACCCAGAGCTCCCTCTTTTGTGGGCCTACAGCAAAGCCCTATATTCAAAGTCAGGGGTACTGGCACTTCCTATTTAGAAGGAAGCTTTGGTATTTAGAAAAACGTATTTTATCTCTTAACAAAGCCCAGCTTTCAAGACTATTGTTTTGCCAAGGAGACAAACTAAAAAGTCTATTTGATTGCCAAAGCTGAGTGATGAATTTGTTACCCTTGCAGAAACCTGCCCATCCCAGAAGCACTTAAATCCATTGATCCCATGGATGCCACAGAGCAGAGGGCTGAAGGGCAATTAAAAATATATCAGTTTTAGTTTTTAGAATTATCTCCATATATGATGCTTGAAAAACCACGCTTGAAACTCTACCAACTGGTGCAACGTGGACTTAATGGAATCTTATTAGTCAGAATTATAATCAACATTTAGGAATACGTGTTTTTAACAGGCATCTTTAAAAGTGTGGCACAAGCAGGGCAACGGAGGGATGTGATGCATCATATAAATTGCTTGATAACTTTAATAGGGACCTGGCCTGGGTTCAAGAATGGGAGAGATGGACAACTTGGACTCAGGTCAAATTTGCTTTTAATTTGATTTACTCCTATAGCATCAGAGAAGCAAGGCCAGGAAGGCCTCTGGGTATGACTCCGTGTACCCCTCGTCGGTGGTCTGACACCCAAGTGGTGGGACGTGCGGACCAGGCTGGAGGAAAGGGACTCAGAGCCGAGACAGGCTCCTTCGGTGCCGGCCCCAGCTGCGTGGCACGGACCACCCCCCCACCCCTGGGCCTGCTCTGCAGCCTTTTCCATTTGTGCCCGGGAGACAGGCCCGCAAGCCAGGACAGGCAGAATAAGGAAACTGAGACACAGCAACAGCCAAGCAGTTTATAGCCGTCTAGGAAATCGCAAAACCGTACCTTGGCTAACCAAGGACACTCAGGAGTAAGCGATTTACACTTCTCCTCCCCCACCAGGGGGTAAATAGCTTCAGTCACCTACTTAGGGAGATAAATAGCAGAAATCCAATTAGCGCCATTGCCAGCCACGCCCAAGGACAGACGAAGTTCAGGGGATAAATCTCGTTCTGGTGTATCAGCCTAAAGCTGATGAAGATTCTGTTGAGGTCTCCTCCTAAGACGCCTTCTACTCCCGGCTCACACGGAAGGACCTGCCGACACATCCCCCTTCCAGGAGCACACCCGTGCCGTTCCCTTCTTTCCTTTCCCCCTCTCCTTCCCCCACAGGAGTGCATCTCCTACACTCTAAGGGACCCCACGAGACTAGCAACCAGGGGAGCAGCGGGCAGAGGCAGCTTGTCCCGGGCTCACCCCCAAACCCGTCTCCAAGGCCGCCTTTTCTCTGACTCCAGTGAGCTGGCAGCAGCCGCACCTTGGCTCACGTCTGTCACTGTGACTTTTATTTCTCAGGGAGCCAAAGCAGCCCCGCCGAGGCTCTCTCCTGTTGCCTCTTCTATCCTAGGCCCTTCCCCGTTTCACTGTCCCTGGCTTTAATACACGTCCTTGCCAAATCGCCTGGACTCCTGCTGTGAAATCTTTCTGGCGCGAAATCAAGACCCCGTGCTCTACAGGCCGACCTGAGTTAGATCCACTCTGGGCCAGTCCCTGTCCAGCAACACCCTCTCAGGCACTTTGCAGCGCAGCTCAGGAATGGCTGCCACCCTGACCAGTGGCCAAAACAATCTCAATAATAATAAGAGAAATAATTTGAAACAACTTGTTTCAGACTGATTCTGGTCTTTCTGTTTCCAAACCGTCTATCTCGCAAACGTTAGAAGCAGTCCTTGGGGGATGGGGCCGCGGCGAGGCGGCCTGCCCCTTCCTCCTCCTTCTGCCCCTGTGCGGACAACCTCAATGTAGGGCTGCAAAGAGACGTGCGTCATTACATTGTGTTTCCATCCCATAGATACGACAGGTGTGAATAACCTCAAGAACACAGGTAGTAGTAAAATAATTCAAAAGGACCGAGGTGCTTCGTTACTTTGGTTCCAGTAGGATTTATTCCATTGTAATATTCTATCATTTCCTTTTTAATAATGGCTACGTTTAACAACTAGCTCACAAAATTCCTGAACACGTAACAGTCAGGTGTCAGGAGTGGCGACAAGCCAGTGGCACCTCACCCCAGGGCGTGCCCCAGCGGCCCCAGCAGGTTGGAGAGGGGAGGGGCATAGCCCTGTCACAGCAAGCCACATGTTCCTTGACACTTCCAAACAACACAGCCTTAAATATGCACCTGATCTTGCTGATTCATAATAGGTCCCCCCCCCACACACACACACAAGCACACTTAGACTCGTGCAATGTAATTAATTCACAGAAGGGTGCCTGGGCACGGACGGCTCGCGCTGACGCCTCACGGTGGAGCTCTAACAGCAGACTACAGGGCTGTCCCGCCTGCGGCCCAACGGCCACATGTAGCCCAGGACGGCTGTGAATGTGGCCCATCACAAAATCGTACATTTACTTAAAACATTATGAGACTTTTTTGTTGTTGTTAGTATTTGTGTATTTAATGTGTGGCCCAAGACAACTCTTCTTCTTCCGGTGTGGCCCAGGGACGCCAAAAGGTTGGACACCCCTGCAGAAGGCGAAGGAAGAAGCGGGCTTTTCAGGGCTGGCCCCGTGCCCTCGCGCAACCAGAGGGAAGAGTCGCGGTACCTGAAGCTCAGTGCTGTCCGTCAACACAGGGCTGAGAGACGCTCCTTTCTCGCCCATGATCCCGATACCCAGGCCCGGCTTCATCCTTCCAGGGCAGAGGGGCCCATCTGCTCTTGGGTCACAAAGGCACTGAATGCTGATGTAGGTCATTCGCTCCTTTCAAGGCAGGTGCCCAAACACCCTTCTCAAAATCCTCAACCCAACCCCTATCACTCTTGGTCTGTTGCTTCAAAGCCACCCTAGGGCCTTCATCAGCTGTGCTTCTCTTTGAAATATGACAGTCACCAAGTCACAGATGTCACAGATGAACTTCTGGGGCTTACCAGCCGCTGTAGCCGTCGCCTGCCGACACTAAAGGTCCGGCAGGTTTTAGGTCCGGAGCACACCTGGCTGCCCAGAGCACACAGGAGAGGATGAGGGCGCGACAGACAAATCCCTCTGAGTACCCCAGGGCCAGGTGGGGCCTCGGTGACTCTTGAGGGCAGGAGAGCAGCTCTGTGACAGGGATGGGGTAGGGGCACTTTGGGGCTGGGGTCCCCTCCCTCCAAGAGAATTACATTCCTGCTCCCTGCACTTGGGTGCAGCCGTATGACTCGCCGTGTCAACGAGATGTGAGCAGGAGAGACACTCAGCGCCAAGCACCGTGCCCTTGGTGCCCTCGCCAGGAGACTGGAAAGGCTCCCGGTAGGGGCCGCTCGGTCAGCCTGGCTCCCCAGATGAGGATGGCTCGGGGCACAGCCGCAGCCAGCCCGTGACGGACTCGGGGCCATTTGTTCCCACAGCACTGTTTAGTCTACCTTGGTTGACGTGTGGGCAGGTGGGAGAGGGTGAGCAAAGTCCCAGGAGTCAGGCAGCGCAGGGCAGGTGTGGGGACCTGCACAGCGCCCCACGTGGATGGGGGAGGGTGGTGTGTGCGTGGCCTGGGAAGAGGAGACAGGAGGAAGCAGAGGCATGGCCAGGGAGGTGGGGCAGCAACGCGTTCCCTGCAGGGCTTGGAGTATGGCGCTGTCACAGCACCCCCCGGCACCTCACCCGCCCCCACTTAGGTGACTGCAAGAGCCCAGTCCCCGAGGAGATGGGTGCTAGCCTGCCTTCAAGGAGCTCAGGGTCTACTGAGGGGAGACAGACCAGTAATTAGAGAAGGGCAGCAACCAGAGCAAGTTGTTTCATCAACTTGTTCTCATCCCAAGGTTAGGGGTCCACGGGGCCTGCCCAGCGCGGGCAGCCAGGCAGAGCAGGGACCCTTTGCCTGCCTGCAGGACACTATCACGCCCGCCCCCGCCCCCGCCCCCATGCGCAGCTTGTCTGAGAACATGCGGTTCACATGGCAGCTCCGCCCTGGGACAAGGGTCCTCACTCCAGAATCCCATTGTCAACCCTCTCTGCTTCATGGACCCTTTGGTCATCTGGAGAAACCTAGGGATCCCTCCTCAGAATAACGTTTCTCAACACATAAAATAAATCACACAGAATTACAAAGGAACCTAGTATTTGTCAATATGATTATCAAAATGCTTTTGAAAATTGTGATACAGTAATATATGCACTACTGCGTTAACATTAAATACCAAAGATCTAGTAGACACTTATAACAACTGTAATTTTAAAGTAGATATTTCAAAATATCTACCGAAAAAAAGCAATGCGATGTAAAAATATCCGTGGCTGTTGTGCGTGACAAGTCACAGGCATTGCTAACACTGATTGGTTTGTCTACATTCATCATGAAAGGAAACGCTACATTTCAACTAGAGGTTAGTAAAAATAAGGACATAAATTTCTTCCGACCCAAGTTCACACTGACCCCTGACTCCGAGCCCCGGTAAGCACCCCCCTCTGGGCTGCCCTGTGCCCGGCTGTCACCACCCTGCCAGTGCCTCAGGGTCCCCATCAGTTGCGTTTATCATGAACGCTAGGCAGGCAGCCCTGAGTGCCTTCCCGCACACAGGCTCCGGTGCCCTGCTGCCTCTCTACAGGTTACCCTTCGCCGGGAGCAGATGCGTGTCACCATGAAAGGTCTCAGTAAAGGCTGACAGGGCAGCAGCAGGAGCCGCGTGGCTGGGGGACCAAAGCGAGGCCAAGGACACCTCTCCTTCAGCCTGCGTCTTGTTCTCAGCAAGGCTCTTCCTCTGCCTGTCCGTGGCAATCGCTTAATTGTTGCTAAAAGGATCAAATTCAAAGCACTCAGCCCCTCTCCTGTCTTTCTCTCTTCTCACCCTGGTTTTTAATCCATCTCCCAGCTGCCAGCCACACTGAGCGCCCCAGGCGCTGCGCGGGGCTCTGCCCCTCCGGGGACCCCTCAGCCGTCAGCGCTCATGGGCCCGGGGGTCCAGTCATCAAATCCAGTTCAACACAGACAAGGTTTCTTAAAACAAGCCTCAAAACATGCAAACAGTAAAAGAATTTTAATATTCTACTACGTTAAAATTAAGAACATCATGTTCACTAAAAGAGAGAAAAAAATAAAGTGTCAGAATAAAAGGTGCTATTCCATTCTGACAAAGGACTGGTATCCAGAATGAATAAAAATGCCTACAAATCAATTTTAAAGAGACAATGCATTTTAAAACACGGAGAATAACAGGGACCAGGCCCTTCTCAGATGAAGCCACAAGAAGTGTGAAGAGACGTTTGCAGAGATGCTCAAGCTCAGTCGTGACCAGAAAAATGCAAAGTGAGGCTGTAATAAGAGGCAATGTTCTGCCGCCTACTAGACTGGCAAACGCTGGAAACGTGACAGCTGCAAGGGTCCGTGAAGATGTGAATGAGTGCCAGGAGCACCTGGTGGAACAGCACACCCCTCCCCGGCTGGAGTCCACCTGCCCAGTCCGAGGCCTTTCCTGGTCCCACTTCTCCCCCCCCCCTGAGCCCCAGGCCCCAAACGAGGGGCAGCTCCCTGAGGGAGCCAGGCTCCTTTGTTCGTCTTTCCTCAGCAGGCGACGAGCGTGGGGCACAGCTGGGAAGGCTGGGAAAGGGCTTGAACAAGCCTGGGCTTGGGCCTTAAGCTGGGGCTCACGGTCCATGGAGGCCCGAGCAGGAGGTCCAGGGGCTCTGCGACCAAGTAAATTGAGACCCACGTGTGGCCACACATTTTCTGGATAGAAGATCCAGTGCTTTCGTCAGAATCTCAAGGGGTCTGTGATGTAAGAACCATCTAAATCACTGTTCCCAAGGAAAAATGCTCACCCTTGTTCATGAATCAAGAAATGCGCCTTTAAATCAATGAGATATTTTTCACCTATCGCGGTGGCCCGTATCCCTGCTTGCCCATCAGAATACCCTGGGGGAAATGTTTTTTCAATGCCAGAGCCCAGCACCAGCACCTCCAGGAGCAAAAGCCTGATTCGGACTGAGTCGGTCTGGGATACGGGATGCGGCACAGGCCCCGGCATTCGTGGGAAGCCCCCCAGGCAATTCTGACCCCGGTGAAGATTGAGAAGTGACCTGTCAAACTGGCAGAGAGCACCCCTGCTGGGACCAGGTCCCAGGCCTTGGATGGGAGTGCAGGGTGGCTCAAAGGGCCTCTGGAGAGCAACGGGGCAACGAACGTAGCACTGAAAGTGTCTGCATCCTGGACCAGCCATTTCCGTCCTAAGAATACAGTCAATCTCACACCTGTGCTTAAAGCCGGGCATACACAATCGTCACTGCCCTCTGCTCCTGAGAGCACAAGACCGGACGAGCCCAAGCACCCCCCAACAGGGAGGGCTAAATCCGGCACGGTGCATCCACGCGACAGAAGGCTCTGTAGCCCGTGAACAGCACCCAAGTGCTCTGTGAACTGATGGGGAAGGGTTCCCACCACCTCTGGTAAATGCCAACCAGGAGCCAAGTGGAGGCTGTGGTTTCTGAACACATGCTAGCACATCTACATTTGTGTAGCACCCATGAGTCTCTGGAAGGACGGATACTGCTAAAGCCTCTCAGCAGCTATCTGCCTTAGGGGAGAAAACTGGGAAGCTAGCATGGGAGGAGGGGAGAAGTGGTTTTCATTAGCTTCCCCTTTTGTATTGTTTGAATTTCTCTCATGAAGATGTTATTGCTTCCCCCCTAAGATTAAGAAGGTGAAAGGGAAACAAAGAGGAGAAAGAGGCAAGAGAAGACCGGGCACCTACTTGGCCCCAGGGTTTAAGACTCAGAGGGCCTGGGTCTGAATGTGGGTGGGAGGGACCAAATCAGCTTCAATGTCTAAAGGGGTGGGGAGGGACCCATAGGGCCTTGTTGGCAGGAATCAGATGGGCCCAGGGTGGATGTGAGGGCGCGGTGACCTAACCTGATGGGGTAGCGGGGCTGTGGGGGCAGCCTGGAGCAGGAGGGAGGGTGGCACTGCAGGCAGATCCCCCACTTGCGCCACCTCAACTCTGTTAAAGAAAAAATATGTGTCAGGGCGCAAACCGGAAGTCAGGGGACAGAACATCTCATCTTTGCTCTGGCTGCTCCGACATCCTGCAAAAGTTAGCTCAATGTCTTGCAAACACTGCCCTCTTGTGGTGCAGCTTATGAACTGCGTGCATCAGAGAAGAAAAATACTACTTAATTCTGAAATACTCAATATAAAATTCACAAGTACTCAAATTGGATCCAAATGCAAAACTCGTATTTTAAGTGTAATGCATGAACCACCTCCCAACGAACTCTTCTCCAAATATAAAATAGTTTGGTTTTTCCCCCAATATATATATTCAAATTCTAAATAATAATAATAATAATGATGAGGATGAAAAACACTAAGGAAAAGCAACACCTGCAATCACTAGGTTGTGATCAATAACCCCTGTGAGCATTTCAGCGAGCATCTCTCCAGACTCCCTATAAATACATGCATACAGAGACGTATCCAAACTTTTATCAATGGAACCAGACAACACACTGTTTCATAGCTTGATGCTTTTCTCTCCATAATACATTGCGGGCATCGGCACAATAAATAAATGCTACATCATCATTTTCATTGTTCTAAATTGTAAAAGTTAGGCTTGTGAAAATATACCCACAAAGTAACACTAATGGAAAAGATATATGAAAGTAGCCATTAATAGTGGACTGATTGAGTTGGTTACGGTATATTCCCAGCCAGAGGAACACTACGCAGCTGTTAGTCTACTGCATGGGAACTATGTGGCTATGTGTCAAAGATCTCTCATAGAATGAAATAATTTTACATTTAAAAATAATATTTATAGAATCATCCTATTTTAAGACATACATATGCCTGTATCTGAGAAGAAAAGAAGATGATGCTTGAAAGATTCTCAAGAAACTCTCTCAGAAAATATGATTGGGGAGACGAAGCATATGTGAAATTTTACCTTTCACTTTTTCTCTTCTGCATTGTGTGATTTTAAAAATATCATCATCTTGAGGATATTATTCCGAAGCCTGAATATACCATGGCTTATTTAATTAATCCCCTACTGATGAACATTTAGGTGGCTGACAATTTTCCTACTGGGGACCACCTTGCACGTGAATTATTTATTGTGCGCTTGCCTGATTATCTCACCGGGTAGATTTCTGGGCGTGGAATTGTTCGGTCAATTTTTAAATGCACACTATTCGTGATACTGACTATCAACATGTGGCACAGTGACTCTGCCGTGACTGTTCTCTGCCCAGCTGGATTTTGAAGTGCCTAGCGTCTGTTTGGGTGGGGAGGGCATGGCCTCTGTCCACAATGTGCACCTCTGGAGACTCTTCCTTCACCAGATTATGGGTCGGATTCACTGGCTCTTCTATGCCCAGATGTCCCTCCTCACATCTTGATTCCATTAACGTAACACCTCTATGCCTGTTGGCATCCTTTCTCCCCGCAGCCTGTTCTCCCCACAGCAGCTGGGGGAGCCTTTCCTACCAGACCCTGCTCACAGCCCTCAGCGCCTTCACTCCACACTGGAAATCAACCCAAGGTCCTCACCAACGACCCCATGGCTCTGCATGTGTGACCCTCGTGACGTTTCTAGCCTCAGGTCTGCCTCTTCTCCCTGCCCTCCCTCAGAGTGGGCCACGCTGGCCAGCTTGCTGTTCCTGATACTCCAAGCCAACACCAGCCCCAGGGCCTTTGCACTTGCTAGCCGCTCTACCTAGAGCACCGATCTTCTGAATAACTACAAGTCTCTTTCCCTCACTTCACTTATGTCTCAGCTCAGATGTGGCCTCCTACAGGAGCCCATGGGACCACCTTGCCTTAAAAGGTACCTCTCCCTTCCCAGGCACTGTTTTCTTACCAACTTCTCTTTTTCTTCCTCACCCTGAGGCTGTAGTAGGTCCACTCGTTCACCTGCCTTCGATGTCCCTCCCTCACTAAGTCATAAGGCCCGCGAGAGCAGGAAGCTATCTGGCTTGTGCTGTGTCCCCAGCACCCTGCAAGTAGAGCCTTCACTGAGGGCGTGCCGCTCGAAGGAAGGAGACGCTGGTGCCACATGGATGTCCAAAGCCTGGGGAGCCTAGACAGGCCCTTTCTCTCAACTGGGCCACAAATAGGTCAGGTGAGCTTCAGTCATCTTTTCCATCTCTGTGGAGCTTTATCAGGAATATCTGACAGAACGTCTACAGTTTGGGAGAAAAATTGCAAATGGGCGATTATTCAGGAAAAATTTCTTTCCTCCAAATCAGAGCGGCATATCTACCCTACGTACTTGCTCCTTTAGAGAAAAAGACAAAAGTTAATACGGCCCCATCAGAGGAAAGGAACCAATTAGCACAACTGCGATTCAGAAGAAGAATAGAGGTTAATTGCTTGGCGTCCACATGTCTCAAATGCCTAATGCTATATCATTATTTTTCAGCTACATATTATTCATTTCCTACACTGAAGTATTCCACCTTATTGCTAATTAGTAATTCCTTATCCTTAAATTTTACCCAATTCAGGCTGTCATCATAGGGCCCTCCTCAGCCCCCGTTTCCCCCAAGATGTAGCAAAATTGTGGAGGGAAGGTTGGCGTCTCCTATTCATTACCTCCCACGTCCAACCCCCACCAGCATCGCCCGGGGGTCACCTCTCCTCTTCCTGGGCGTGCAGTGTCCCTGCCTGAGACCTCCGTGGTCCGGGCAAACAGGCTGCACGCCCATGCCCTGCCCCCTCCGTGGTCCTCTGCAGGTCCCCTGTCCCAGGCCCTCTCTAAGCTTATTAGCTGAGCAAAAGATGCACATTCTTCCTGCTCAGGGGATCTTGTTCTTTTGGAAAGACCCACAACTTGGCACCTTGCACACGTTAGCTCAACAGATCGGTATTTCCTGGGAATGTAATAATAATAGAAACAGTAATAACGGTGATGGCTGTAAAGACTTTCTGAATATCGTTATGCTTCAGGCCCTGTGCTAATGAATTTTCCATGCAAGATTTTAATCCACGTGAAGCTGTGCATGTCCGTGTACATTGGTCATGTAAACGAATGAATGGGCCCACGCCTGCCCAGCTCCAGTTCTGCAGTTACGCAGCCTGGGGGAGCCATGGGAAGCTATTTTCTCTCTCTGTTTTCTCTTCCATCACATGGCTTGTTACGAGCTCCTGCTCTCCTGCCCACTGTCCTATCTCAAGGGGCTCCCAGGTGCCTGGAAGGCTTCAGAGCACCCCTCCCCCTTTTGGCTGGTCTATCCAGGATTGGAACTCCGCTCTGCCTAGCTCCTTGTCCCAGAGACATGGGTGAGAATATGCAAAATGCAAACCAAGCCAGAATACTGGCCTTTATGCGGACTTGCTGGGTGGCAGAAATGCTGCCCTAGGCAATGACAGCGTTTCCAGGGGTGCTCCTCGGAGCACAGCAGCACAGCCAGGACTGTGTTTCTCCTCTTCATGCGGTAAAGATGCTTCTGATAAATGGAGCCTTGGGGATGCCCCTCTTTTTCTGGAATTAACAGTCATAGACTATCAATCAACTATGTTAACTAGCTTGGCAATATGTGCAGGAAACAAGAAACTATAAAGCAAGACCAAACAGATTTTAAAAAGAATGAATAGAATGTCTAGAACTGCAAAGTATAATAATGAAAGCTAAAACCTGGATAAGAAAATTAGTAATTAGAAATAGATTGAAAGAAGTTATCCATCCAGAATACAGATCCCAAGAAATTATCCATTACGAGACAAGAATTGAAAAATAAAAAGGAGGCTAAGAGACCAAGAGAATTAGAAGCTCTATAAGGAAAAGAGAGGGAATGGGGCAGAGGCAATATAAGAAGAGAGAAGGGCAGAGAACCTTCCGAAACTGATGAAAACTACCAACTTCTGGATGCAAAAAGCCCAATAAGCCCAAAGCAGGAGAAATGAAAAGAAATCCATGCCCTGACGTATGGTGAATCTGCTGAATGCTAAAGACAGAGAGAAGACTAAAATGCAGTCAGAAAGAAAAGACAGGTTTTCAACAGAACAACAGACTGACCATTGACTTCTTATTAGCAAGATGAAAGCTAGAAAAATAAAAATTAAAAAAAAATTTTTAAGAATGAAAATTAGAAGAATGAAATGATACATTCAATATGGTGAGAGAAAAAGAACCATTACCAGAATTCGGTGCCCATGGAAAACATATTTCAAGACCAAGATAAAGTGTAGACATTTTCAAAACCAGAAAAAATTAGGAGAATCTGCTACCAGGAAAACTCAGTACGTGAAACTCTAAAGGATGAATTTCGGGCAGAAGGAAAGTAATTCCAGTTTGAAGATCTAAGATGTAAGAAGGAACAAAATGCACAGAAATTTAAATATTGTTTATGACTTTAATGAAGTTGTTTTAATCTACTTGTTTATGACAAAGATAAAAACAGTTGTTTTTAGAAGTAAAGATGCTTTGATTTAAGAATGAAGTAAGTTGTGTCAGGATGTCATCACTCTATGTTTGTTGACATTGATAAGCCATCAGTGGTCCAGCAGAAAAAAAAAATAGAAAAAAAAAGAAATTTAAATAAACATTGACTGTATAACACAACAGTGATAATGTCTGTGGAGTCAAAGAAAACCAAACAGAGTGGAAAGACACCACAACAATACCACACAAATCTGGAGAAAGAGAGTGAAATTAAAGTGTTCTGAAGTCCTCTCCTTGTGTGGCAGGAGGTAAAGGTATTCACTATCTTTAGATTTTGATAAATTAAATGTGCATATTGTAATATCTAGTGTAACCAATAAACTAATAGAAACAGTGTATAACTTAGAGAAGAGAAAAATAATCAATCCGAAACAAGAAAAAGAAAAAACAGAGAGCATAAAACAAGATGGTAGGCACTAATTTTAGTATAGCAATGATCACAAATGTAAAAAGACCAAATGCTCCTGGTAACAGATAAAGATTATTAGGTAAGATTTTAAAAAATCAAACTATTTGCTGTTTATAAGGCTCACAACAAAAACTTAAGGATATAGAAATGGTGGGAAGTAAAAGAGAGGCAAAAATAGACAAGATAAGCAAACAGAACATTAACAAAAATGACCAAATCTTGGGCCATAAAGAAAGTCCTAGCAAATTTCAAAGGACTGAAAACATACAGGTCACATTCCCTAATCACAGTTCATAAACTAGAAATAAATAGCAAAAATGTAATTATATTTTAAATTCATCTGTTTGAAATTGAGAAGCATACTTTTAAATAACCCGTTGGTCAAGAATAAATGATTTAAGAAAACATTAAGATTTAAACAATAAAGAAAACACTCCATATCAAAAGTTATGGGATATTGCTAGAGCCCTACAGAGATAGTCTTAATTGTTTATATTTTAAACAATAAAAATAAAAAATAAGAAAAACCAGAGATTAATGAGCTAAGCATCCATCTTAAAAGTTGGATAAAGAAAAACAAATCCAAACATACTTAAAGCAAGTCTCTATGAAGCACAGTTCACCCTCAAATCAAAAATGAAAAATGACTCTGGACCACATGGAGGGCTCCCTCCACCGCCCCCCGCCCCGGGACCTTCCTCTTACAAGGCGGCGTCTCCCCAAATGCGCTTGGACTGTTGGCTCGTGGTATGGAAGATGATTTTGATGGTCCCCAGGCATGTAGTTATTTCAATAGATTTTAAAAATAGTTCCCTTCTACTTAAGACAGGCAATGTACTTTTCTGTTTATAGTAGGAAAAGGAGGTTTCTCTGAAAAATACATTTATTTAGCAAATATTAAATAAATAATAGAATAGTATTATTTGGCAAAAAAAAAAATTTTCACTGCTAAAGTGGGAAGAACAGTTCTTGTCTTACAGCACCGTTATGAGCATTAAATAAGTTATATACCACACAAAAATAATACTTCATGAATTAATATATCACTTGTAAAGCATCCAAACGGTTCCTGGTACTTAATAAGATCTCAATGTTAGCTATTATCATAATAATTACTAGTACTCGAATGAGGAGAATTAGACAGACAGTAGCCCAACTAAGGCTCCAAAAGTAAACTTGAGGCCAACAACACGCCATGCAGGGCAGAAGGCTGGTCTTGGCAGCGCCCCAGCCCCTTCCACGCGCACCTGTCCTGCAGGGTTTGCCGCTGGGGACGAGGCCCCACGCTGGCCCTGCCCCGGGTGTGGATAGGGACGCAGATCAGCTCCTGTATCCGTGTCCTCGCCCACACCCACTGGCACTCACGCCGCGGAGCTCAGCAGAGGGCCAATGGGGCTCAGAACGTTGCCCCTTCTCCAGATGTTCTTAAAAGGGCAAAAGCCTTCACCGCTGGAAGAGAAGCCTTTAGGTCCAGCCTTTGCAGCACCTGGCTGAGGCACGGACAGAGACACGGCGGGGTAGGGGAGCCCCCCCTCTCCCCATCCTAGGGTAGCACCTTCAGCCCAGCCAACCCTGTTCTGGGGTGGAGAACGCAGCCGCGGAGCCACGGGTAACTGGCCTTTATGATTTGACAAGAGTGATGTCCTTGGGTGCTTGAGGGCTTTTCACACCAGGCAAATTTCCAATCTGTCATTTTCAAATTAACGGCATCATTTCCCTCCCTCTTCAAAGATGATTAGCTGAGTTACTTGGTGGCTTCTCCGCTGCAATGATTTTATTTACCGTGAGCGATTGTTCATACTCCTTGGGGCCTGTTTTGGGGGTCCTGGAAGGAAACCCCACAGAAGTGAAACCCACCAGGGTACAAGCAAGTCCCGTTTCCCACACAGAGGAGCTGGCTGACAGCACTGACTTTCTGGCGCCACCAGGGGGAGCTCCAGCTCTCTCTTTAGAGCCCCAAGACTCTGTGCCTGACATTCCTTGTCATTTGCTAAGTAGAGTGGCCGGTTAGAGGCTGAGAACACACATGGGACGTGCACGTGTAAACCCTTCTTGGCTGGTACACAGGACTGGCAGCACGTTGCTGAGGACTGCTTCACTCGGGTCCCGCGGGTTGTAGGTCATAGGCCTTGACCCCAAGGGCATTAGTCTGACCTGGGGTGGTGGAAGGACCATGGACCAGGAGTCAGACACGTGGGCTCCACAGGTCACTTGTCAGATGGGGGCCATGATGGTGTTACTTGTGGCTTACGCAACGGTAGATGTAACGGGGACACATGCCACCCAGCTGAGGCACTACCGAGGGAAAAACTGTCGCTCCCCGTAAGGACCAGACACTGGGAATGCTTCCCAGAGGACCAGAGCGCACAGCTGGCTCTGGCCATTCTCTCTGGCCTGGGCCGTCGGCCGGGGCGGGGAATGCGACGGGCAGGCCCGCAGGGGGGATGCCCACTCATGGAGCCTCATGCTGCTTTGGGGGCCTGACTGCCCCTCCCCACAGCCTGGCTAGGAGCCCCCCACCTCTCACCCGAGCTCTGTCTTCTGCCCCAGCCTCATCCTACCCCCTGAGTGTCTAGGAGGCTTCACTGTCCCGCTTTGCTGGCACCTGTCGCTTTCGGCCATGGCCTTAAATGGGTTCGCCCTGACCCTCTGCCCCGGGCCCCTGTGCAGTCTGAGCCTTTACCAGTCTTCACCAATCCCACTCAGGGAGCTGGGTATACCACCTCCCCTCAGGGAGCCAGGTACACAGCCCTCAGCTCAGCCGGCGACTTCCTCGGGCACCCTTCGACCCATTCAGGGCTTTTCCTTGAAACTGGTGCTTCTGTCGCTTCCTCTACTAGACAGCATCTCTGAGACCCAGTCCGCAGATTGAACACAGCACTTGGAGGCAGGTGGGAGTTCCGATTCTAGCCTACCACGTCATGCTGGATGACCTGAACACACATGCGTGCACAGGGGTTTCCCCTCTGTTCTTACAAGGCCCATCCCAAGGGAAAGGGGACTCGAAGCTACTCATAGAGAACACATCAAACGTCTTCGCCTTCAGAAATCTCCGACTGTGCTGCCCTGGCCTCTGGGGGCAGCCCTGCTGAGCCTGCTCTGCACAGAGGTGATCTATCTGCTTGTCTGTCCCTCCTGTAGACTGAAAATGCCGCGAGGACAAGGACTGACCTTGTACCGCTGCCTCCCAGTGCTGAGCATGGAGTGGGTGCTCAGCAGGCGCTTAGTAAATGACTCATTCAGAAATATTTAGTGAGATCTTATTATGGGCCAGTAACTGTTCCAGGTGCCAGGAATACAGCAGTGAGCAGAAGATAGAAAAATCTGCCCCTACATAGTGTTTCTCTTTCTTGCGGGCAAATGGGTAAGTGGGAGGGTGAAGGTTTTTGGTTGCTGTGGTTTTCTTGGTTTGTTTTTTCCAGGGTATCCATTAGGAAATCCACTTCCTCCTACTCTAATTCCATCTGTCCTTCCTAATACCCACAACGGAAGAAAAGGAAATAGAAACTCATTTCTCCCAGAAAATGAAAGACAAGGAAGCTGATACCCGTGGCAAGCTGGATTTTTGCTAACGGAACGTTCCAGGGTCGAGCTGTGGGTGGCTCTGGCTCACGACCAGCCTATTATATTCCCAGAACCTCAAACTAGTTTTGAAGGGAGGCGAAAGCTTTATGTGGAAACCGAAACCCACCCTCCCACGCACACCGCCCCCCCCCCCCCCCGCCCCCCGCCGCCAGAACTGTCGCCCTCCAACCCAGGCCTGCTCCATCCAGGGGCAGCTCATGAAGACCTGAGGGGACGTCACCCAGTTACAGACCTCCATCCCAAAAGGGTTAAACCAGGCGGGTTCTACGGTCCCGTCCAGCGTCCTGTCCAGCACCTAAGATTCTGCTTGAAACCCTCGCACTCACTCTTGGGAACTGAGCCCATGTCTGAGGGAGAGGGCGTTTTAAACTCCTCAGCACTGCCCAGCTTTGCAACAGCCCTGCGGCGCCCACGGGCTGCCCCAGAGCATTTCTCTCCTTCTCTCCTTTTCTTGCGTGAATGCCAGCCGATACTAAGAGACCCAAAGGGGCCTTGCATCCACCTCTGGAACTGATTTCTTCACTGGAGGAGATGGGGTGATTTGCAGAGGCAACTTACATGGCCCGTGGCACCCCATCCCACACTCCAGGCCACCCCGGGCTAAGTGGGGCCCGTCCCCTATGCAGGTCACGCACTGGCGGCATGGCTTGCTCTGCTCAAACGCAGGCCCTTGGGAAGCGCTCGTCTGAATGGCAGGAAGCAAGAGCGCCATCAAAATCCGCAGCCTTGAAAACGTCCCCTCTGGCTCCTCACGCCCCAGCTGCAGCGGCAGGGGACAGGGCACGCGCCAGAGCGCAGGCGCGTCACAGAAGCCACACCGCCTTGCCCGGACACTGCCCGCCTGCGACTTGCACCGACTCTGTCTTTTTGTCTGTTTCAGAGAAACATGAATCACAGTTACATTCTGCAAATAAACAAGCGATGTGGTAAAGTTCTATAAAAACCTACAATTTTAAAAAGGCTTGATGTGGTTGACACCAAATTGATTTTGACACGTCCTATTTCCGGCCTAATGCTGGGTTCCTTTCGTCAAGAGCAAACATGCTCATAATGGCTTGATTCCAAATGAATGGACTTGGTATAAATATACAGGAAGCACAGGCACTCACATTAATTTCCATCCTTTTTTAAATAAACTGAGATGGCATGCTTTACTTCTCAGAGATAGATTTCCCTGTAAAGTTTTCCTGTATCCTCCTAGGTTTTCAGGTCTGAATGATCATGACATGAACTAAAAGCTCACTTTGGGACTTCCTTTTCCACAGGGAGCAGAAACCAAGATCAGGTGGGTGTCCTGGGTGTTAGAGGGTCTGTCCTGGGCGTCCTCGAGGGAAAGCTGGAAAAAGCGAATTCTTAGCACCTGGTTACCACACAATGGGAAACAGCCTGCCTTGCCCCAAAGGTAAATTCAAAACATTCCCACCATCCTAATAACTCAAAAGGACACAACAACCACCAAAATAAATTGCACAGAGAAAGGGGGCTATTTCTCATAAATACACTCAATAGGTATATGTTTAAAAGGTTTGTGGCAAATTTATACATATGATAAAAATGTCATAGAACAATTTACTAAAAGAAAAAAGAGTGCATGCAAAAATTGGCAAAATGCAAATAAGGGTTAGTTAATAGTACTGTACCAATGCCACATTCTTGGTTTGGGTAACAGTACTGTGGTTATGTAAGAGGCTAACCGGGGGAGGGAAGGGCACACTGATGATACCAATTTTGGGTACCATTTCTAATTGAGTCTAAAATTATTTCCAAATGAAAAGTTAAAAAAAAATGTGGAGGGCCAGGCAGCGGAAACATAGCCACGCTGGGGAGGGTATAAACTGGCCCCCTGGCTCAGAGCAACCCAGCAGCATCCACCAAAACGTAAAACACACTCGCCTGGCAATTCCGCTTCTAGCGGGCCAGCTTGCAAAACTGCTTGTCCACGTGCATGCAGAATGTTCTCTGCAGCATTGTTATAATAGGAAAAAAAAAAAAAAAAAAAGGAAACAAGCTCAATATCCATGAATAGGGAAATAGTAAGTCAATGTGAAATGCCCATGCCAGGGAATACTGTGCAATCAGAAAAAGAATAAGGCAGCTCAATACGAAGATATCTGTGATGCACCACTAAGTACAAAATGAGGTCACAAAATAATATGTACATGGATAGGAAGATCCTATTTCCCCAAAATCTTATTTATGTGCGTACATTGTACGTGATAGTATAAGCATGGAAATATCTGAAATGATACACCCATAGTGATACAGTTCATAGTGGTTGCTTCTGGAATGGAAAGTTCTTAGTAGGTGTGATAAAGAGTCCCTTTCACCTCATTTGAAATACATCACAGTGAAAATGTGTTGCTTTTAGAATTAGAACAATAGAAATATGAAAGAAGGAAAGAAAAGGGCAAGGTAAAAGGCATCGATAGAGTGCAAAACCCTGACTTGGGGATCTACAAGAGGCTGAATGACCAAGCCAGAAGAAGGCAGTGGCTTAGCTGGACCGCCCCGCCACTGGAGGTGGGCTGCCTCCATCGCCAGTCACTGGTCCCCTCCCTGTGAGATCTGAGCACCCCACCTTTCTCCATGGGATCTGTAGGGCCTTCCCATGGGAGGAATAGCCTTCCCTGTTTCATGCTTAGGTTTGGCCATGTGACTTGCTTCAGCCAATGGGATGTAAGCAGACAAGCCAAGCGCAGTCTGAGCACAGTTTTAAGGGCCAAGAACTGTGGTGTGGCTCCACCAACTCTGTCGCTCATTCTGTCGTGTGTCCTGGCAGTAGCTGCTCCTTCAGTCTGGATCTCAGAACAAAAAAGGCACACAGAGCAGGACCACAGCCAACTGGCAACCAACATGTACTGGGGGCGAAGAATAAACCGATGTGACATAAGCCGCTGAAATGTGGGGATGTTTGTGAAAGAGCCTCACTCTATGAAAGCTAATATATGAGCAAAGA
Organism: Pteronotus mesoamericanus; assembly: GCF_021234165.1. NCBI lineage: Eukaryota > Metazoa > Chordata > Mammalia > Chiroptera > Mormoopidae > Pteronotus > Pteronotus mesoamericanus. The sequence continues at coordinate 16,454,074 of NW_026555229.1, forward strand.
GGCCCGAGTAAAAGACGTGAGGCGACTGAAGAGGAGTTGGCGAGCATTTATTGGGGGCGTATCGTGTGAAGAACCTCGACTTGCGGTGGGGGGCGCAGCGGTGGGCAGAGAGAATGTGAGAAGTTTGTGTACTGCGGGAGATCAGGATGTGCCAGCCCAGAACATGCCGCTTTGACACTTGGATCATTTTGAACTGGAGGCAAATGAGGATCAACAGACGCAGAAGGATGCCTTCCCGGAGCCTCCTTCACCTGAGGAAAAGCAGAAACTTCTGTCCATTGGTTTCCCCCGTAAGTTTGCCTGCACAGTTTGCTGCCCTTAGAAGCCTACAACCCTTCTCCCTTGTTTTTCTTTTCTAACAAACGTTGTTCTTTGCTAAGATACTACAGAAGCCCATTCTAACCCCTCCCCTTTGAGGTGCTCATCGCTGGATTTCCCCCACGTAATGCACATGTTACATGTTAACAAACGGTTTTTCTCTTGATGACCTGTCTTTTGTTTGTCTAATATTACAGGGCCCCAGTCCGAGAATCTAGGAGGGTAGAAGGAAGAAAACATGCTTTCCACCGCCTACAATACCCTCTCCTTGGGGAGGTAACACGCACACATGCAGAAACACACGTATGCACACCTGGAGCTCCCGGGGCAGGTCAGTGCAGTGAGAAAAGCCTGAAGGTGGGAATGGAAAGAGGAGGGAAAGCGAAGGGGGACGACCCTAAAGACCAAGGCTCTGGTGCACCTTTCCGCGTCACTAACACCCGCGTGCCCTCACGGAGCTGAATCAGGCCTTTCTAATAAAGAAAATAAAAGAAAAAAAATCGCCAAGAGTTTAATCATCTTCTAAGTCAAAGGTTCCAGAAAATCCCCAGCACCCAGGGAGCCTGTGTGGCACCTGAGCTGCTGGGACGTGCCGCCTCCGCCCTCAGAAGGGCCTTCCTGGCCAGTGTGTTCTGTGACCCTCGGAAGTGATGGGAACATGGACTGTATGTCCGGAAACCAGCTCTTTCTCTTTGAGCGAGGCACGTCTTTGTGCAAAATGCATTCTCTGAAGGGGGACAAAGGGATGTGAGCGAGGAGGCGTGTGTAAACGCCAAGTTTGCCCTTTGCCTCCTCTTCCCTTGCGTCGCCGTGGTTCATTCATAACCTGCTTCCTACACACAGGCTCCTTGTCATTTTCTCCTCCAGAGCTGGACATATCTGTTTGAATCTTTTCAAAACATTATTAGAATGTTTTGAAAAGGGGAGAAGGACACCAGTGAGCTATGACTAGGTCCCTTGGTAAAAGACTCACACCCGTAAGAACAGTGAGGACCGTCGAGGTCCTCGGCCTCTCCCCAGCGGCTCACACGGGCTCTTGCCACTGCCGGGCTGTGCGCTGGCTGCAGAGGGAGTGGCCTCTGCCCTTTGTACAAGTGCACTGGCTTCCTCCATCCTTCCACTCTTACCTCTTCCCTCCAGAAATGGGAAGCATGCATCTTCCTTTTAAACCACTTACTATTCTTGCTTTCTTCTCCCAGCCCTTCCTCGGACTGGTTTCTTAAAGATTTGAATTTACTGGCGTGCGTGTTTGTTGATATTGGCTACTGTAGAGGCTAAACCCTTAAGATGCCCACTATGTGGAGTTCTGCCAAGGATATCCAAGGTAAGGAGGACTAAGGCTGGGTTTGCAGGAAGTTATGAAAGTGGGCCTTGGAGAGAGGTGGTGCCCTCCTCCTCTGATCTATGACCTGAGGGGTTTGGCCTTGAGAGAGCAAGGCCCTGGGTGTCCTCCAGCTTCCGTGTTTCCGGGAGGGGCGGGAGAGGCTTCATCCTGCACTTGGGTTGCCCTCCCTGAGTCCCTGGGGATTCTCAGCGGACTTCAGCGTGGTCTCAATACCATCAGCCCCCAAAAGCACCCCCTCCTGCCCCCCACGCCCACCCGCATCCTGCCCAGGCCGCGGCACAATCCCTCGGCTGAGGCATCAGGTGCGTTTGTGGGAAGAAATGTTCCCGCATGTTCCTACGCAACAAAATCAAGTGCATGTGTAGGTGTTCCTGTTTTACAAACTCTCCTCCTTGGTTGTTATAAGATTAAAACAATTTTCTCCCTCAGTAAATGCTTCCCTTCCAAACCACTAGAAGCACATAATTCGCCAGCCCTTTGTGCTATTTGCTTGGGGCCTGGAGAAAACCGGGATTGTGGGGCCTGTTTCCTTCAGAGAGGCCAGGGCTGAGCAAGTGACAGACAAGAAGAAGTTATGTTTCAGTGACAGCTCCGATCAATGTTTCATTTATTTTGAAGTTCAGAGAAGGTAGGTGAGCATCGCAGGTCCTTTGGGAAGGCTGGGAGAGCATGTTTCAAGGTAAATTACTCCTTTATCCTCAGTAAATTTAATGGACACTTTCATTAAAACTGCAGGGAATGTTAAGGTAGTTGTACTCCTATTTTAAAACTACAGTGGAGGAGTTCTTTTTTAATGCCTGGATCGTGTTTGCTGCTGAGATATCGAAACATTGCAGAGACGTGGCCCATTTTATTTTCCCGAACCATGATGGGAAATTCACGCACACCTGAGGACACAGAAACATTATTTAAAATCACAACAGATTTCAAGGAAAATGTTCACAAGGGGAGAAAATGAAAAGGCTGGCCCAGCTGATGTCAAGGGGGGGGATACCAACTTGGGTTTGTCCTTGAAAAATAAATTCACCTGTCACTGATCAACGACGCCAGTTTGCTACCGTGCGACTGAAAAAGCATTCCTGCTGACTATAAACTGCTCCATTTATGTGACTGTTTACATAATTACACAGCAAAACATTGCAATCTTTTGGATTTAATACATGTTTTAACAAGCCCTTCAACTCCAGTGCAGGCTTCTATAATCAAATCTAGCCTTTTCAATTAAAACACAATCAGAAAAGGTGTCACAGTGTCACTGTTACTCTCTATCGCATGAAAAGATGCAAGAATCACTTGGCCGGAAATCAGAGCTCACCCAAAACTCCTGAGCTTAACCGCCACATCAGACCACCTGGGCAGGCACCCAATCTGCGGGTCCTGCATGAGAGATGCAGACCATTATCCTAGTCGGGGGCCATCACTTCGTGACCTACCAAAGGCAGCAGATGAAAACCCAGGGTGGCCTAGAGAGCTTGAAGGTGTATGGGGTTCTGACCTTGATGCCCAGTTGCCAGCAAGCGTGTCATGGGCTGGAAGAGGTGGGCACATGGTTACCTGGGAAACACCTACCTCGTCCTGGCATTAGTTACAGCATGAGGGGATTCCAGAGGGAGCCTTGCCTAATCTCACTGCCTCATTCAGAGACATAAAACAGGGGCTCACAGAAGATACACGATTTGCCAAAGGCCATGATGTTAATCATATTGTCAAACAAAGCAAAACGTGTACCCCATCACCACCCCCAACTTAAGGATCGTTATCTAGTTAGAGTGGATATGCAAAGGGGTGCTAGCTCACAGGGCCAAGGGTGGCCTTCAGGGAAGATGGCTCTGATCCATTAGAACCCCCCAGTAACCAAGGTCAGATGTGGAAGGCTCGTGTACTGGCCCCTTTCCCTGCAAAAAAGATATGTTCACATCAAATCCCTGAGCCTAGGAGCATTCTCATATTTGGAAAAAGGGTCTTTGCAGATGTAATGAAGTGAAGGATCTTGAGATGAGGAGACCACCCTGGATTTCCTGGGTGGGTCCTACACCAGTCACAAGTGTCTTTATGAGAGACTCTATAGGAAAGACACACAAACACAGAGAAGATGATGTGAAGATGAAGGTAGACATTGCAGTGAGGCAGACACAAGCCAAGACCACAGGAAGCTGGGAGAGGCAAGGAAGGATCCTTCCTGGAGCCCGAAGGGAACCAAGGCCCTGCCCACACCTTGACGTTGAACTTCTGGCCACTGGAACTGTGAGGGAATAAGTTTCTGTTGCATTAGGCCACCTGGTTCATGGGTATTTATTACAGCCACCACGGGAAATGAACACAACTGGCCAAATGCAGTGGCCAACCACCTACTCTGCCCCCTGCCCAGGGAGGCTGTACGGACTAAAAGCTTGTGCCCCAGAAATCCACGTGTTGACACCCCAATCCCCAGGGTGATGGTATTTGAGGGCGGGGAGTGGGAGGAGCCGTGAGAGTGGCACATCCATGAGGGTTCAGTGGCATTGTGAGAAGGAGACCAGGGCTCTCGTTTTCTGCCATGTGAGGACACCATGAGAAGCAGGCAGTTTGCAACCCAACAGAGAGTTCTGACCGGAGCTCAACCAAGATGATCTGTGACTTCCAGCCACCAGAACTGGGAGCCATAGGTTTCTGTTGCCAGTAGGCTGCTTGGTTTTATGGTACTTTGGTATAGCAGCCCTCGCTAAGACAGAGGCTGACCAAACACACCACATCGGTGGGCAACTTTGGCTTCTGGCCGGGCTCAGTGCAGGCAGTGGACGGAGGGAGAGAGGAAGGAGAGAGAGGTGAGACGTGAAATTTCTGGCTGTGCCCCTCAAACTTATGGTCACAGCTCCTCTCGGGGAAGCCCTCCCTAAAGGACTCTCTGCTCCTGGGTCTCAGGACTGGCTCTCCCCTCTTGCCCGGGCAGGCACAGGGCTCTATCAACCCTGCTGTCCATAGCCGTGGTCCTACCTGAAACCCTGCCACACCTCCGTTTATCAAACACCCTCAAGTTAATAAAGCTGAGCACGCCCTGTGCATGCTGCCAAAACGCAGGTGACTAATGGGGAATGTACCTGGCATCCCCATTAAGACAATGAACGCAGGTTCATTGAAGTAGTGATTCTTCTCTGGCTTCATTTACTCCTAGTAGGTCAGTGGGTCGTCACCCTTTCTCTGTGATGTAGCGGTGGCAGATGGGACTTTGCCACTTTGCCCTTGAGAAAAGTGATGCTCAAGGTGGTGAGCTGAATCTACAACTGTTATGCTGCAGGTTTGGAACAGAGCGTGGATCCCGATGCAGCCCTTACGTCCCATTTCCAGCTCTTTCCTAAAGTGTAGGCCAGGATGGCAGATCCGCGGTCCTCAGGCTGCCAGCATCTCCTCAGCCACTGCGGTGCAAACATCACTAGTCAGTCATCACGCTCTTTCACACTGAGTCTAGGCTTTGTGCTGCGGCCTCTCCCAACACAGGTCTCTGGAAGGCCACAGGGCCTGCAAGAATGGGTGGGCACATGTGCCCTTCCTGCTGGTCCGTAGGCTTTCCTGTGCCCTGAGCTGCACCCCCATGGCTGCGAGATGACAGGATTTCCTAAAGCAGTCTCCCATGTACTGGTCCAGTGGGTTCCAAGACAATAAGACTGCGTCTTTTTCTCTGGGGAGACAGTGTGGGTTTGTGAAATACCTGAGGTCCTCCCAACCTACGAGGAGCAGCAGGTTTTTCAACGTTAGGCCAAGGAGCCTTCAGCCTTGCTGGTGAGGACACAAGCTGAGGGGAGGGTCAGCCTGGCTAGGGGAGGGAAGGGAGGGCAGAGCTGTGTCCGCTGCCACCAGGAGAGGTGGGGGTGGGGCTGGGAAAGGGGAGCAGCTGGGAAATTTAAGTGGATTTTTAGGACATTCACATGTAAGCAAGGCAAAGTAACTACCTCCACTATTGATCACCCCCAGAAACCTTCAACAAAAACCCACATAACTGCGATTCTTTTGAGGTCCGATGTGTGTGTGTTTGGGGTGTAATGTGGTACAAGGCTGACTTCCATGCCGGGTATTACAATGACCCCCATGAGCACAGTGGAGGCACTGGCAAGTCCTGTGGCCTCTGAGGGACCAATGGGACTTCAACACAGCATTTCCCTAAACCGTTCATTTCTCCAGAACCACTGTTTCCACAGTTCAAGAGACTAATGTCCGTGGACATCCTGTTCCACAGAACAGTTTCAGGTGTCGTTTTGACAAGATGCTGTTATTCTGCCACCTTTCTTTATTCTAATCATGGCTCAGAAGTCCCTCCTCGGGAGGACAGATGGGCTTTCAAGTCCAGGCAGCCCTGACTTTTGCACGCTTGACACTCAGCAACTCACTCCCTTGTAAAGAATTTATGGGCCGCCTCCACTGTCTTTCACGTGTCACGTTCGGACTTCCCTGCAGCGGCAAAGGTGGGCGCACAGTGGTGCCACCCCCCAGTTGAGTGGTGGTCACCCAGCAGCTGGTGGGGAGGCGGAGGCAGGTCAGGGGGCATCATTAACTGTGGGGGGGGGCAGAGGGCAGCACAAATCACCCCTGGGCCAATTCATAATTGTAGCTCTTCGCTAATGGGGTTCCGTTACCGGGGTTCAGAGAGGAATGTACCTGGCATCCCCATTAAGACAAAAGCTCCAAGGTCAGGAGCACTTCAATTCAAAGCCAGATCTGCTTCTTTCTAGCATGAGTGTGGTTAACTTTCTAAATCTCTGTAAGGCTCAGTTTCCTTGTCATAAAAATTGGGATGACAATGGCATTTGTGCCCTTGGAGTAAGATGAGGATTAAACGGAAGAGCTCGGTAGCATGAACAGGCCATTGCCTGGCCTAGGCTCAGTGCTCGGCTGATGTTAGCAATGATGGTAACCATGATCGCGATAACCACGCTCAAGATCATAGCAACACGTGTCGGCAATACAGGGGGCTGCCTGTAGGCGAGATGTACCAGTTCTGGGACTCGGGGGAGTCACGTTCATGGATTTGCTGTGCTGGAGTCTCGTGAGGCAGAAGCTCTGTGGTGCCTCCCAGGCCTGGCCCTGCTCCTGTCTCTACTCTGGACGCCCTCTCTCTGCAGAAAGGGGCTCAGGAAGGAGAGGTGTAAAGACACCGGCCCTGCCCGATAAACAGAACTGGGGAAAAAATTGGAAAACGGAGACCTCCAGATAGACAACAGGCAGCCACCTGACACCTGCCACAGCGGAAACCCTCCGGTCTGACTGCAGAGGGCCCCTGGGGGCAGGGACACAGGTGGGTTGGGGTGGATGAGAGAGGGGGAAAGCAACCGAAGACCACCACAGGGAGGGAAAATATGCCCTCCGAGCAGCGAGTGCTTAACAAACAAAACCTCCAGCCCGGTGAAGGCAAACCTCCGGTCATGAGGCGTTTTAGTGTCAGAAACGAGGAGTTTCTGCTTTTGTTCTGTTTGCCCCTGGTCTGGACTCTCGCTTCCCTCCTTAACTATGACTCTCCCGCCTCACCCTCCGAGGTGGAGAGGAAGTGTTGAGCTGGGGGACGCTCTTGAAACCTGGAGGCCACAGTCGCCACTGCATTTGCAAGCGTGGTTCCCAGGGGCTGCTCAGCCCTGCTCCCTGGTCCACAGCATTTCCATTGAACTGACCTTTTGTCATTGTGAGCATTACAGACCCCATCGGTAGGCGTTAATCCCTCCTGATTTAGAAAAGGATTTTTTCCTTTCCTTTCCTTCCACCACCTCCCTTCCCCTTTCACTTTTGAAGGTACAGTTATGTTTCAGGACATCTCTTACATTTATATATGCTGCTTTTATAAGCACAGCATTTCAGAGTCATGTCGTTTGGAAAAATTAAAGATGAGTGCCTCAGGGCACCTGCAGACAGTCAAATCCATCAGTTCTCAAGGTGAGGCCCCCTACCAGCAGCATCAACGTCCCCTGGGAGTGCATTAAAAATGCAAAATTCCAGACCCACTGACACTCCCAGGGTGAGGCCAGCAATCTGTTTTTATAACTCTGCCAGATGATTCTGATGCATGCTGAAGTTTGAGAACCGCTGCACTAATCACATTTCCTCTATAGCTGCTCCCCGTTTAACAGATTAGGAAACTGAGACCCATGGTAATTTGGTCAAGGTCATTTACTCATTCATTCAACAAGTATTCCCCCGGTGCTAGGGATCAGGGACACTTATGAAAAAGACAAATGCGGCCCTGCCTCTACGGAATTACTCTCTGCAAAGAAAAAACAAGAGAGATAACCATAGATTGTGGTTGGTGCTATGAGATAAACCAACCTGAAGATAAGAACCTGGGATGAGATGGTCAGGGAAGGCTTCCTGAAGGAGGTGACATGTGAGCGGGATCTCAAGGCTAAGCAGGAGCTAAGCAGAGGCCACAGCTTATGCAAGGAGGCCTTGGAGGAAGAAACCCCTGGTCTTGGCATGTCTAGAACCAGAAGAGGGTGGCTGAAGCAGGGCAAGAGACAGAAAGAGAAAGAGAGAGAGGTTGAGGCTATGCAGGGCCCCTGAGGCCTCGCATCCTGTTCCCTCGAGTTAGGCCAGGGCTCCTGGCCCCCGGGTCACCGCCGCGGGGCTCTTCCTGCTGCCTGCATTCACACCCCACCTGCCAGAAGAGGTCTCACACCTGAGTCACCTACCCCAGCCACGGTTTGGATCCTCCAGGACTGAGGGGCTCATGGCCTCTCTCACACCGGAAGCAAGGCAGCTTCTCCAGCCCTGGAAAGTTCTAACTGATCATTCTTTATCCAGATCCTAACTCTGATTCCTTTTTCCTCCAGGTTTTTAAAGAAGTGCTCAGCCTCACTCTCCCCATCCCTTATTCTCCTTTTTGTCCAGAATAAACATCCTCACATCTGTTACGATGCAGTGTGGCAGCTCTGGAATGAAAGTGCTTGCACCCACGTCTGCCTCTGCCACTTTAGCATGGCCTCCGTGCCTCAGTTTCCTCATATGTAAAATGAGCATAATTTGGAGGTTCGTTGTGCTGTTACATGACATAAAGCATTAAAAAGGTCTCAGTAGGCACCCAGTGGGGGTTAGACGCTATCGTAGCTCTTCATGAGCTCTACTTTCCATTCATTGGACCACCCTGTTGTCCCTTGCTTGATGTGTGCCATTGATCAGCAGTCACCCCTATGTGGCCAGACCAGAATGCAGTAGGACTATTCCCTCCCACCCTGGCCATTTGCCTTCTGGAATAAAACCAGAGTCTCAGTCGGAGAGAGAGAAGGTTTGTCACTGCATTCATGGGGAAAGTGGCTTTTTCCATAGGCCCCACACCTGTGATATAAGCTCACTTTGTGTATTTGCCCCTAGTCTTAGTACAAGAATAGAACCCACATGACCATCAGGAAAACTGACTGTGTCCGCCGGCACCGAGACTAGAAGAGAGTAGCTTCTGCTTCTGTGCACAAGGGAGCGGCTGTGGCAGACCATCTCTCCCACAGGGACCTGAAAGGATGGCTGAGATTAAATACCAAAACCCTCTATATGACGTCAATGGAGAGCTGCAGCGACAATCAGTCCTCGGGGAGAAGTCTCAGAGGAGAGGGAACTGGATGGCGAGGTGGGCTGACATTTCATCGTAAATTTTTACTGCAGAGAATCTGCTAATTCTGGGCATGAAGTAAGAGGCTGAGGGCCCAGTGAAGGACCCAGGCAGTGGACTGCTATGAAGAGGCAAAGAAACAAGCAGAGCTTCAGGCAATCTCATGGGAATGTAGAGACATTTAATTAGGGTGTTGTGGAGGCTGGGTTCCTCTGACAAGGAAATACAGAGAGGTTAGTCCAACATACTTCCCATTCTTCTCCATGAGGCAGTTGCCAAATTCTGAAACTATGCAGGACAGCAGGAAGCTTTTGAAAACCAGTGCGGAATGTCCAACACTCTTGGAATGCTAAGAAAATCAAGATTAAAGGCAAGGCTGTGCTGGAGGTATAGATCCTCGTGAACACCCTGGGTTCAGCAGGAGCACCTAGAAGGTTGCTCTACCAACAGGCAAACAGAGCCAAGTCCCTGATAGGATTGCAGCGACCAGCTCCCACTTTATCTGCCACAAAGGAAAGGGGCCCATCCTGAGCTTCTTCATTTTTTGATATGTAATGTCTGACATTCAATTAAAAATGACTAGATACCAGTTCTGTCAACAGAGTAAGCAACCAAAATCCAAAAAGGAAAAAAAAGACAATAGAGGCAGACCCTTGGGTAATCTAGACCCTGGAATTAGAAGACAAGGACTTTAAAACAGCTATGATAGGTATGTTCAAGGACACAGAGGAAAAGATGGAGAATGTCACCAAAGAATTAAAATCCATTTTTAAAAAGTTAAATGGAAATTGTAGAAATGAAATATATAGTAACCAAAAGGAAGAAGTCAGTAGATGGTTTTAATGGCAATTAGACCCAACAGAAGAGAGGATCAGTGAATTTAAAGACATGTCAATAGAAATATTCAGATAGAAGCACAGAGGAGAAAAACAAACCAGAAAGGAGACATATGGGTACACACGAAAAGACCTAACATGTAAGTGGAGACCCCGAAATAGAAGGAGGCCACCAGCTGGTGAGAGTTTATATAGGGGACCCTCCCTTTCACCCACCTGGCAGGGAACCTTGATTCTTTGTATTTCTCATATCTTTACTTCACTTGTGACATATATCAGCAAGTTTTAAAGACCACATTTGCTGTCTACATCTACCTGCAAATAAAGATAAACTTTTTTCCCCACTTGGCTTTGTACTGAACTCAGCCAATAATGGGTTTAAAAATTGTTGCTAACTCGTACAAACTGGAGCTTCTCTGCTGGCAGAGACACCGCCCCGTCCCGATGACCCTTCCGCAGGGATGTCCTAGCAGAGGGGCCAGGCCCGGCCTTGGGTTGTCTGGTTAGTTCCAGAAGGGGAAGGGCATTTCTGGGCATAGCTGGGCTGCCACCAGATAGGGACATTTGGGAATACCATAAACCACTACTAAATTGGTATCCTATCTATTACCACCTTTGGCTTCCTGTTAAAATCTAAGAACCCTCCTGTTCTTTATTGAGAAAAGGTGACAGGGTTATAAATTTGCCTTTTGAGAATATAGTCTATGTTATAGAGAGGGAGGAGACTAAATCAGCATCAACCAGAGCTAGGGTTTAATTTCCTAAAACCTCTCAGAAGGGATAGTCCTACCTTTTCAATAAACCAGGACAAATCCTAAATTCTTTTCACATGGTCCCTCTGCCTTGAAATTTTGCAGTTTGTTTTTTGCAGTTGACTTTTGAACTTAAGTGCGGGACTTCAAATGGACCCCATCCCATTTCCTAAGAGAGCAGTTCCACCTCTTTTCAGACTTTTGATCAGCCATCCTCTCCCAACTCTGGGTCACCTGTAAATCTGGCCGGAGTGGTGTACTTCTCCTGCTTCAGATCCAAAATGCAAAAGTAGACCAAACAAGCAAACAAACAAAAACCCTGGGAAGGGACTGGGAGATTAAGCGCCTTGTTTTACACACGGCGAGTGGATTGTCCAAGGCCACGCGGGCAGGGTCAGGATGTGGCCGTTTTCCCTTAGGCTGCTCACTCCAGACATCCACCCGCCTAGAGCTGCGGGCTACAAAGTCTGACTTTGCAACGTGCTCTGTCTGCTGCGTACCATCTCCCATGGACAATGCTCAAACCCAGGAGGCTTGTTGTTGGAAGGACTGTATTCCTAAGTGGTGCACCTGCCAGACAAAATTGTTATCTCTGTGTGAGCCATGTTTTTGCTCTGACCCCCCACTTCCACGCCCCAAGATGAAGGAGTTGGGTTATTTATAGTAACGAACAGTTATGGGGCATGTACTGTGTACCAGACATTGTGCTGAGCTCTTTGCAAGTATCATCTCTATCAAGCCTCTTAAATATCCTCTTGGGTGTATAGTACTTCTTCATTTTATAAGAGCGGAAACAGAGGCTTAGAGAAGTTACGTAACTTGCATGGCACTCACAGAGTTAGTGAGTAGCATATCCAAAACTCGACTGCATGGCCCTCAAGCCTAACGCCATTGGTTTACCCTCCCTGGATGATCCCCCAAACCCCCTCCAGCTTCAATCATCTATTTTTTTCCTGAATCATTTGTATCACCTGGGCCCTGACAGCGGAATGACTCACTGTACAAATCCCCGAAACCATTGTTCTCCCTGTTCAGCTGGCTTCTCCAGAGGCCGGGGATGCTGCGCCCAGTCTCGGGCAGCCCCACACGCAGAGCGGAGAATGTAGGCCCCATGCCAGGCCAAACGACGTTCCAAATTACAGTCTGATCCATGCACTCTCAACCTTTCCTCAGAGGCCTGGAGTTTTCAATAGCACCAACCCCCAACTTCACAGCGCCCAAACCATTTCACTGAAGGAGCGAGCACAAAAGGCGCCATCCTGCTCACATGAGACAGCCCTGAAGTCGAATTCAAATGACCTGCGTGGCCGCGGACTCCCGGAAAATCTGCCTCTCACAGTCAATGGGGGTTTTCCTTCCTTTCAGAGTGACATAAGTCTTTCTAATAAGAAACGCCAAGTTTAAGGTTCTCAAACCCTCGGGTTTTTGGTACATGGATGCAAGGACTCCTTTTGATGCTGAAGATTACAAATTGTTTCCAATGACCCACTTGCTCAGTTATTTTATTGTGATTGAGTTTATTTTTCTGTTGGAAAAAACAATCCTTAGACTGTTTTAAAACAATTCCCAAATTGGTCAATGAAGGGAGAAAATGCAGTCACCTAACGAAAGCAGAATTGAAGTACTGTTTCAGCAGTTCAAGTCCTCACATCCATATTTAATATCTCTCCTCCATTATAGACCTCAACTGCACTGCTGAATGTTGAAAATGAAATCTACAGTTTGCCAGGATCACTTGAATTTATACTGCTTCTGTATTCCAGAGTCAGGCAGGAATAATTACAGGAGCCTATTCCCTCATCCTCCATCCAGATTTGTTTATTTCATATTTATTTTTTTAATTAGTAGAGGGAGAAACCCCATCTGCCTTTTTTTTTTTTTTTTTTTGCCTAAGGATCTAGAATCGCAACTTCCACTGCTGTTGGCTTGTGATTTTCCCCATCTTTCTAGAAGGTTCTGAGATCTCATATTTTCTAACAGCGGCTTTGTCTGTAGAGAATGAACCCTGACTACAAAGTCAACTGGCTTGCTTAAAACAATAGAGTTACAGAGACAATAGGAAAGAAGGTGCTGAGCGCTCACCCGAACACAGCCATCTACAGTAATCTTAGCCAGGCCTCTGCTGGCACTGTCAAGTTCAGGGACAGGCTGGTCTTCTATTCACTCCTTCCCTGGTTCTGGCCGGGGAATCCAGTGTGTGTGTGTTGGGTGGGGGGTGCAGCATCCTCATATCTACACATAACAATCCTGTTGGAGATGTCACTGTGTCCCACCGCTCCTAGTGATCTGCCAGGCTGGCCACAGAATGAAGACAAGGGGTAAGTCAAGATCACTGTTTGAATATTTCAGGCTCATTCCTCCCTGTCCCTGAAAAACCTCTGCCACCAAAACGCGGGTCATTCAAGAGGACTTGCAGAATATGAAGATGGTGTAAGATCATCTCGCTGCTCTCTGTGTGGGAGTTGAAAGCGGCAGCATCAGTGGCCCCCGCCAGACACCTGGCAGCCTTCCCAGATCTCACAATGCATCCAATTAGGCACCGATTCCTGTGCCGACCTCTGCGACCTCGCAGGGACAGGACGCTCTCCTCTCTAGGCTTCCCCTCCCCCTGCCCCAGGGTCTCTGCCAGGTCCTCCTCACCTCTCACCTGGGCTACTGAGCTGATGCCTGTCTGGTCGCCCTGCCTCCTGTCTTACCCTTGCTACACACTGCCACTGAGCTGCTCTAAACAGGAACAAGCCTGATCACATCAGCCTTCCTCTTTTTCTCTGTGAACTACAGAATAAAGTCTAAACGCTTTATCCTGGCCAGTGAGCTCCATCCCCGTTAGGAACCTATGAGCTTTGCTGTCTCTGTTGGCCCCTTGAGGGCTCTGCCTCAGCCCGGGGAGGCAGACCAGAGATGGCCCCCACGCGAGCCCCATCCCTCAGCGGAAGCCCATGTGGGCCAACTCGTTCTTTCCTCCACTCTGCTCGGCTGCGCGACACCAAGTATAACTGCAGTGATGGAGGGAAGGGGGACCCAGATGCATCCCCACGTTGCCCCTGCCAAAGTGAGTGCAACAGCATGTCCCCACAACACCTGAACACAAGGGCCTGATGTCCCAGAGGGGAAAATGTACCTGTCAGAGATGAGGAATGTTAGAACAAGGAACATGGCAGAAAGTGATCTATAAATCACGGTCCTGTTCAATCAGTGTGAAAAGCAAAATGTGTCTTGACAAGGTAGAAATTAAAAACAAAGGAAGGTAATAGATGCCAAATGGTGTTTTGATAGACCCCGCCCCATGCCAGGATGCCCCCTGGGCCTAGTGACACCTGCTGGCAGTCCCTCCACCTGGGCTGCCTGCGGCCTCTCGCCCCCTCGCATCTTTCTGAGCCTCCCTAGCGCTCACAGTTGACTGGTTCCTTTGGTTCCATCCTCTCTGGAACAGACCTACAGAAAGTGTCCCCCTGACCCACGGACCCTGGACTTTTCCTCCTCTTCACAGAAAGCTCCACTTTGGCAGCCCCAGGTCTGTGTCCCCAGAGTCTGTATACCACCCACAGTGGGTATTTGCTGCTTCCAAACTCACCTGCATTTTCCCAGCTCCAAGATCCTGCTTTCTGCTACACACACAGACACACACACACACACGCGCGCGCGCACACACGCGCAAATATAAGCTCCATGAGGACAGGAATTTTTATGTCTTATTTACAGCTGTACCCACAAATGTGAGGTGGGCATCCCACTGTGTTCAGTGCTAGTCCAATTCTTTTAAGGACCACATTCTAAAAGGGATGGAAAATGAAAAATCAAAAAAGGAAATTAAGAAAACAATTTCATTTATAATAGCATCAAAAATAATAAAATATTTAGAAATTAACTTATCAGAAGAAGTATAATACTTACACTCTGAAAACTACAAAATATTATCCAAAGAAATTAAAAAAGACCTAGGTAAATGAAAAAAAAAATCTTACGTTCACAAACCAGAAGACTTAATGTTGGAAATGTGGCAATACTCCCCAAATTGGTTTCTTAATTTCAAAACAGTATTTATAAAAGTCCCAGTGGGCTTCTTTGCAGAAATTTACAAGCTGATCCTAAATTCATATGGCCATGCAAGGAATCCAGAATAGCAGAATAGCCAAAACAATCTTGAAACAGAAGAACAAAATCGGAAGGCTCATCACACTTTGTAATTTCAAAACTTACCAGAGTCTCAGTAATCAAAACAGTATGGTAGTGGATAAGGAGAGTCAGAAAGGTAAATGAAATAAACCTGAGAGCTCAGCAATACACTTTGGAGTTCACATTTATAGTCAGTTGACTTTTGACAGGGTGCTAAGGCAATTTAGTGGAGGAAGAATAGTCTTTTCAACAAATGGCCTTGAGACAACTGAACATCATACAAGTTGATGAAACTAGACCCTCTACATCACACCACACATAAAAGCGTATTAAAAAAATGGATGAAAGAGCTACATATAAGAGTTGAAACTATTAAACTCTCATTAAAAGAAAACATAAATCTTTGTGACCTTACATTAGGTAACGATTTCTTAAATAAGACACCAAAAGCATGAGCAAAAATAAATAAATGAATGAAAAAACAGATTAATTGGACTTAATAAACATTTAAAACATTTGTGCTTCTAAGGGCACTATTTAAAAAGTGAACAGACAACCCAGAGAATGGGAGAGATTATTTGTAAATCACATATCTGATAAGAGAACTATATGTAGAAAATATAAAGAATGGTATTAACCCTGGGTGGTGTGAGGAGAACTTTGGGGAGGAGGTGGCATAATGAATAGGTTCCTGTCAGGAGAACCATAGGAATGGTCCATGAAAGACCATTTCAAGGATAGAAAAGAGTTCGTTCAAAGGCCCTGAGGTATGAAACATCTTGGCAAGTCCAGAGAGCTGCCAGCAGATCAGCAGAGAGTAGGCATTCAAGGTCAAAGCAAAGCCAGAGCCAGACCTGAAACAACCACCAAGAAGCTTTAAACAATGGAAAAATGAAATCAGATTTGTATTTCCAAAAGGCTTAGGTAATATCCAACTGAACATAATTTCCCTCTTCCAGGGTCACGTTATGATGATCAGTCAGCACAAATACCACACATGCCACTGGAGTATGCTAATGCCACAGAACAGAAGGCTTAATGGTAAGTCACAGTTCTTGCCTCTGTTCACAAGTCTTCAAACATTTTTGTTCATTTGAGTTTTAATAACTAATTGGCTTATTTTTCTAGGCTGGCTCATGTGCTGCAAAAGGTCTTCTTTACCACTAGTATCTTCCAGGGTGGCGTTTAGGTACTCATCTCCCTAACGACAAGGAGAGTTGCAGGTGGCCACTTCTAAGCATCTGTAAGAGCCAGAGGGGCAATCTTTGACCCTCGAGGTACCCGCATGGCAATGGCGGCTGTGCGGGCCAGGACCGGGAGACGGAGGCAGAAGTGGGAGGCAAAGTCAACGTAGGGGTTAGTACTGAAACTGCAAGCGAAACATGTCTTAGGATAATAATAGCAGCATGAGGGGGGGAAAAAAGTCCCTGAAGAAGAAGAAAAAGCATATGTGCTGTGAAGTGAAAAGGAGGGATAAAACTGCAAAGTGCATTTTTGAGAAGATTAACACAGGAGGTGCCAGGAGGAAATACATGTAGGTTCATCTCTGTTCACTTATTCATGATGTCAGCCTATCAGCCGATTCTGTTAATTCTCTTTGTTCATCAACGTTCCAGGTATTGAAAAAATAACTTGACACCACAGAACAGCATGTGCTCTCCAACAGTGAAGGACGCAGGACAACAGGAAGAGGAGTCACTGCTCTTGGGCACCTGACAGGTATTGTCCCAGGTGTGTTTTATGTGCTACCTCTAAATTTCATTTCCATAACACTCCTTTGATCAAATCGAGTTCAACTGATATGAACAGTCTATTCCTCTGGGCCAACTTTCATTGTCACATATTAGCGAAAACAGAGGCGGCAGGTGGGAAAGCGGTCATTGGGTGAGGAAAATGAAGCTCACAACTCAGTTGCAGACACCCATCATTTTAGTCTCCCTCCTTCTTTGCAGAATCGCAATCTTTGGGTCTGGTCTGAGATTTTTCACAACACAGACTTTGGTTTTTTCCAGATCCCTTTTCCATTCAGCACAGTTTTGACCCTACCTGCCCATGAACTAACCCTTGTCACTCCTTGTCACTCCCACTAACACGCTCAGCTCGCATACGAGTGTTTGCACGCTTGTGCTGGTGTGTTCGGCGCCAGCACAAAGAGGGAGTGCCGTCGCTCCTGCAGGACCCGCCAGCGTGTCAAGTCCAAATTCTGGACACAGCTGTCCTATCGCTGCCTTGGGAGCGCCTCTTTGTGTTGCAGTTGCTGCAGCCTGGGGCTGCTGAGCGCCAGTGGTGTTTTGCTTAAGCCGTTAAAAAAAAAAACAAAAAGAAAAGTAGGAAAAAAACAAAAAGTAAGCTAACATAGCAACCCATCATGTGGTATTCAAACTTAGCATGTGTTTTATGGTCGACTGAGAAATTCAAAGCGCATTGTACAAACACTTAAAGCAAAGCGTGAAAAGTAGCAGGGTCTCTATCAATCACCCTCTGTTTCTCAGTCAATAGTTTTTCTCCAAAAATATCAAATCAAACAATACATTACTTTTTGAGCACCTACTATGTGACAGTCGAATGTTATAGGATTTGTTTTCATTATTGCCTTTTATTCTTTAAAATATTTAAAGCATTAACCAGGATGCTTTAGCTGTTTTCAAGAAATTTTATTATGAGTGTCTTCAGAAGTTTAATACTGCGGTGTAGGCAGAATTGTCTGGGTCTTTTTTCTTTTGTTTTGTTTTGTTTTCTTCCTACTATATTCACCTAAAATTTTCTTTTCTATGCAGAATTTTCTGGGTCTTCTGTGTTTTTGTTTTGTTTTCTTCCTGCTGTTTTTTTTCACCTAAAATATTCTTTTCTTTCCCTATTCTCTGATTTTTAGGGAGAAAAAAAGTCTAGCATCTGAGTCTGAGACCACTTGAAACGTCTGGGCTGGGGATTGCTAATGACCTCCCAGAGATAACCTAAATTGCTGATTTAGCAAGGCCCATTCTTGACCTTGACACAAGACAAGACAGGCAAAGGGGAAGGACTTGGGAGGGGGCAGTGAAAGAAAAAGGATCATAGAGGCGCTCAGATCTCACCAGGCCCCTCCCCCATTCAGCAAACACCTGGCTGAGTTGGAAAACATGACTGGTCCAACCTTCCTATTGGCACCAATTGAAGCTGTCAGCTCTCGGCTTGTCACCAGTTGCACTGGGAGGCCCCGGGCAGCCACAAGAGCCCTAATTAGGCAGAAATGACACTTCTACAACTGACCTGACAGGACCTTTGGCAAACCATTTAACATCATTAGTTAACATTTTTTAAAAGTGTGAATGTAAATGAACAGCCAGTGGCTTTCAATGGAGTTTGCCGGTGGTATCTCCCCCGCCTCCCTGCACACTCTTTCTCTTTTTACATGAATAGTCCACTTGTTGTCCCCAGAATTAGAGGGAGGCGCTGAGCAAGGAGGAAGGAGAGGACCAGTCGTCTGAGAGAAGGGACATGTTAAAGCGCAAACAAGCTCAGAGGAGCAGAGAGACCACCTCTTCCTGCGGTGGCGCGGGCCAGAGCAGAGCAGGCAGGGGTGAGGGTGCGCCCAGCCGGCTAGGCCCATGCCAGGCCACCGAGCGTCCAGGACAGCAACATTCCAGGCCTTGGGACTACGGGAGGCGGTCTCGCTTCCTGACTCCAGTGCCCCCGAAATCCCCTTTCGCTCGCACCTCCACTCACTTGTTGGCATTCTGAACAAGCTGACGTTTTGCAGCTGTTTAGCCAATGTCTTACGTGTGCTGAAGTCTCCATGTACCCGTGTAAAGGTACCTAGTCCTTCTGTAAAGGAATGACCTTCTAGCGGTAACCGTTTCAGACGCTGGTTTGACACACAAATCAGTTCACTGCCTACCTGCGGCGGTTACTTCCCACTTTGAGTCACACTTCATTTTGTTCTTTGCTGTACACCCACAGAATCCGTACACGCCAACGCTCTCCATCTGTAGGAGGGGGAAAGAGTTTCACTGTGAAAATGTCACTTTGTCTGTTTCCACCCTGCTCTTAAATCATGCGGCCCGTGGGGCTGACAGTTGAAGAGGCAGCTGGGGGCAGGAAGTAGGAGGTTTAGGTGGGTGGCCCCAAGGGGCTGGTTCCTGACAGGACTTTGCACCTGCCCACCTACCTACTCATTGGCCCTGGGCAGGTTGGTTTGCCCTGAGCCTCGGATGTTTCCATAAGGTAATGCTTTACTACTTCAAGTGACAAAAAAATTGATGTCTCATGTTAACTGGAAAGCATGTAAAGGTAAGGCGATCAGTAAGAGAAATTGAAAAGCTATGATGGGTCCTCATCGATCATTTTCCTTGGAGGGACCTAGCTGAGACTCTGTCCTCTTGCTTCCCAAGGCCCGCCTGACAAAGCCACTAAACCACCAGCAGATCCCATGTCCCTCCCTGCTGCCCCCTCCACTCCTGCCTATTCTCAAAAGAACTGTGAATACTACAAAGGAAAGTGTGGGGGTGCGAAACAAATTCCTAAAACCCACGATTATATTAGTTATTTAGCTTCTCTGCTGGATCCTAAACAGCGTGAGGGGAAGCATGTCTTGTCCGTCTCCAGATTGCTGGAAGCCCTCAGGACATTGGTGGGCACACGGTAGATGCACAGTATTTACTGATTTGAAAAGCAATGTGGCTTCCAGAGCCATGCCAAGAGCACTCATGATGTGTGCTTCAGGAAGGCAGCACACGTACTGAATTTGGACAGTCTTCCTTGTCTCTGAATTAAAGATGAGTCAAGTCAAGAGGGCGGCGTGTGGTAGACGGTGCCTGTAACTAGTCATGAGAGAGAAGGAGAAGAAAACAATCTTAGTTTGGGGCAGAAAGCGAGGAAAAAAATACTGGAAAATGTCTTTAATAACACTAAATGGGGAAGAGAGAGAGGGCAGCTCATCATGATGGAGCATTTAGTGCTTTTAAGCTAAATACCTCAGCATATTAAGCAAATAGAGAAAAGCCAGCTAGAAGATGTCAGCAAATTGAAGCGAACAGTGCTCAGAAAGCCGATAGGAGGTGTCTGGCTTTGACCCCTTTTCCCATCACATGCTTGGTCCACGCCTGCTTGTTTAGTGTTGCCTCTCCTCTCCAGCTGCGGAGCTTATTGAAAAGCTCTTGCTCCCTGCCTGGTTTTGGCACATTTTCTGCAGGTGCCTCCTACTGCGGCCACAATGGGCTGCTAGGGAGGTTTAGACCTGTCAACAGCTACAGGGGAGGGGGTGGCGGTGCTGGAGGCAGCGCAGCCATTGTCTTAAAGGGCCAGTGACATTGTGCGCCTCCGTGGAGCCTGCAGCACCAGCACCTGCTAATGAGATGAATCCTTTCTCCCGCTCTCTTCTTTCTCTCTTTAATGATTTAACTTGATCGCTTTGGTTCCTTTCTGGAAGGGGAATTGCTCCATTGATCATATAAAGTAATTGCCTGTAAAACATTGCCCTGCAACTACGACTACTTCCCTGGCTGAAAATGTCACAGCAACGGAAAAGCTCTTAGCCCAGTTCAAGAACGAGGTTGCTCAAGAGAACATTCCTTTCTGGAAGGGGAATTGCTCCATTGATCATATAAGTAATTGCCTGTAAAACATTGCCCTGTGACGATGACTACTTCCCTGGCTGAAAATGTCACAGCAATTGAAAAGCTCTTAGCCCAGTTCAAGAATGAGGATGCTCAGGAGAACAGTCAGCGTATGTCCCCTAGTACCGGTGTGTTCACAGTTACAAGTCTGGGATGTGACTGACGGATTTTGAAGACAGAGAATTTCCCTTCCTGTAGCATAAATGATTTTGGGTGAGGTTGTGGAAAACCAACCAAACGAAAAACTCCCTCAAACCCTAAAATCAGATAGTTCAGAAAAAGACATTATTCTCTTATCCACCCAAGCCATTCTTTTCTGGGAGGCCAGTGAATTTGGAGGGATGCCCACAAGGGTCAAGTGTGACTTAGGAGAGCGCCTGCGTTCTCATCACACAAGAAGGCAGCATCTTTGTCTAGGAGGCAGCAGAGGCCTTGGTTTAGGGAAGGGACGATGCTCTAATTGTGGAAGAGTTGCTGATCCTTCAGACCTGTCACTGGGCGGCAGCAGGGGCACACTGCAGGAACGGGGACCACACTCAAGGAGTTTTCCTAAACACTTGATTAGTCACTGCCACACCAATGTGAAGGAGTAATTCACCTGAGGGAAAAAATCACTTTGTTGTAGGCATGAACCGGCCAGCAAAATAAACAGCTGTTCATGATGGTTTCATTTTCCTCTGACAGGTGAAAGCCTAAGTCTGTATCTGAGTAAGAGAGAGACTTTTTCAGTTTAATTGGTGGGAAGCACTGCTTGCTAAGTGAGATGCTGCCAGGTTACTAATTTGGGATCTAAGCTTCAGGTGAGTCACTTTCCAACAGAATGAGCCATGAATATTTTCTGTAGCTGGTGAAGTAAGCAGGAGACGTGCTTATTGCTCTGTTTTTTTAAAGGCAAAAACATCTGCCTGCTTACTTGACAAACAGGAGTATAGGACATTCAGCTATAAAAGGCTGTTTAAAGTGATAAATCTGGAGAAAGGTGTAGAGCTTTTTACACTGAAACATTCTGAAAAGCCAGGGCACAAATTTCATAACTTGGAAGTGAATGCAGCTGCTTTTTATCTTGGAATTTAGAAATTTCAGATTTTAGATTTTTAAATCTTGTAATATTGCCAGAATATATGGATATTCAGTTAATATGATTACATATGTTACACCACAATATGCTATATGTAATAAAAGGCATTTTTCCTTACCTACCCCCATAATAAAGAGAATTTTTCAAATTCCTTACATTTAAGCCCATGAAATGGATTGATTCCCGTATATGAAAAATTATGTTGGCGGCCTTTCACAAACAACTTGAGTTTTTTGTTTTGCTTTGTTTTGCTTTTTTTTTGTTTGTTTGTTTGTTTTGTTTTAATGGGAAGGAGAGGTAAAGTCTGTGCTTCTGTCGTTTGTATGGGAAAGTCTTTATTTT
Source organism: Pteronotus mesoamericanus (assembly GCF_021234165.1). NCBI lineage: Eukaryota > Metazoa > Chordata > Mammalia > Chiroptera > Mormoopidae > Pteronotus > Pteronotus mesoamericanus. The sequence continues at coordinate 16,476,013 of NW_026555229.1, forward strand.
TGGTCTGTAAAACGAAGGTGTGGAATTAAAAGACCCCCAAAGTTCTGCCTGGCTGTATGATCGATTTCCTCATCTATGAAAATGATTTCTATAATGGCAAATGGATGAGCAGTGAATAGGGCCGCAGTTTTGCCCATTAGATGGGCAGACAAGACAGAGTAAAACCAGGTTGAGTTAAGCCCCCGCAGCCCAGATAGGAAAGCCTGGACTACCACGGCTGGAATCCCACCCCCTGTAAAGAAACTCAGGGAAGCAGAAGGCGCAAGGAAGGTGGCAGTTGCAGTGGGAGGCATGGGGGCGGGGGTGGGGGGGGTCGCCGAGCCTGCTCCTGGTGCCCAGGCCACTTGTCCTCGGCATGAACTCCCAGAGTGACAGCGTAAGTGGAAAGTGTTAACGCCATTCACCGTATTTCTGGAATTGGGAGGCGGGGAGGAGGAAAGTTGGGGAAGAACATCGGAGGAGGAAAAAACAAGCCAAAGGAGCACATTGGCAGTGGAACAAATGTCAGCCTGACGGCAGTCACAGGGCTTGTTTCACTTTTGCATCCTCCTCTTTGGTTTATTTGCACAGAAGGCAAGAGGCGGAAACAGAACTCCAAAGTTCAGAGGCCACAAAATGGAGCCTCATGGCCTTATTCCTCATGGGTCTTTGCAGCGCATTTTAAACCATCTGGCTTCGAGAGAGAGAAATTCGCCTTGAGTTAACTTCTATTTGAACTTCATACTAATTAAGGTTTGCCAAAATGTTGGCTGTCCATTTAAAACAAAAGAGTATTTTAAAATGCTGCATCATCCCTATGTCCACGCACACCTGATGAAAGATGCACAGAGTGATGAGAATTCCGCCCTGTGCTACAATGTGATCGCTCTGAAGAAGAGCTAAGGCGCTTCAGAGTCGGATTTATAAATTTACTTATGGAGTGAGAGCCAGAGATATTTCAATCTGAGCCTCTTATTTACTTAGTGTTTACACTTGTTACCAACATGTATCTCAGCCACTAAAAGTTAACACACAGAAATGTTAAGATTCTTTATACTTAAAAAAAAAAGTCATCATCAGGCTGATGGATAACAGTACCTGTTAAAAAGTCTGTATTCCATATTAAGGTGTCCTTACTTTCCAGCTTGAAAATGCTGTAAATTCGAACTTTGCTTTATCACTCCTGAATCAATACAGAACTACGGGCTAAGGGAAGAAAAAGATCTATTCTATGTCTTGGTAGAATGCAAAGGATCGCGCTAAATGATCCTTCCAGCCGCAGTTCATATGACTAAGGCAGACGTGACGGAAGCGAAACGAGCCCAAACCTCACTCCCCTTCCCCAAGAAAAGCCTGGTTCTACTTTTTGTTTCTTGCAACCTTTTCAGAGTTCCATGCTGCAAAGTTCCCCTTCTTTCAAAAGTCAGAAAGCGCTAAATAGCCGAAGGGGTTTCCCTACACGGTTTTTCTCCAGTTAGTTTGATGCGGGGTCACCCCTTTCCTCCAATCATGGTCTTGCAGAGTCACATCTTATTTTAAAACATCCAACTGAAAGAGATGCACTGTAGTAACCAACACACATAGGACTGATCTTACTGTAAAAAAAAAAAAAAAAACCCAAACCAAAAACCCTGTAACTTTACCTGCACATTTTGTCAAAAATAGATGAGAGGAGATGGCATGATGTGCATAGTCCTAAAGCCTGAATTTGGAGAGCAAGGCAAGTCTCTCATAAGCACAGCAATGTCTGGCTGACACTATTGTGACGCCCAAGCCTAAAACCTGGGGGGTCCAGCAGTGGGTGTGATGTTTTCTCTGATCCACTAGCCAGGGCCTTGTTTTGTGTCAAGTAGGATAGTGCTTTCTTCTTAGCATTTAAGCGTGAAAAAAGAGTGTGAAAAGTTCAAGGCATGCCCCTGAGTTAGAGTCAAACCCAGACAACATACACAGGGGAAGGTAAAAACAGTTATTTTTAGTTTCAAAAAACAAACACGCAGAGTGATTCCTTTTGTTCTCATATAACAAATAATACTTGGAGGGAAAGTCTATAGAAAACATAAATTCAAAGAGATCTTATAATTTTGAATTTTTTTTTTTGCTTGCATTTTCTGCTTTTGCAAATTTATAATTGTCTTCAAAAAAAAAAAAAGGCAACTGATTCTCCAATAATAGGTTTAGGAGAAATTATACAGAAAATATCATTAGTTGAATAGATAATATTTTTCTTGCAATGGTCTTAGAATTCAAAATGGCTGTATTTTCAGTAAACTAATAAATGCTGATATAGAGGACACTATTCAATCTAAAGCTTATAAATTTATAAACATGCATTTTACTTATTTCAAATGCCATATGTTAAAATAAAAGTTATGTTGTTGTTCTCAGTATACAAAACAGAGTCTTCGATCCTTACCCTACAAAAGACAGTCTTGGATTTTGTATTCTCAACATCAGCACAGGAAATTTATTGTTCTCCTATATTCAGTCAGCCTGGCTATGAAGAAAAGAAAACATCTATGATTAAGGACCAAAGTTCAGGTCAGGGCTACAGATTAATAAAAATTCCAGCAAGTGTTGGCATGGAATAATTTTATATCAAAAGGAAATTTGGTCCTAGGTCTCTCAAACAGAAACTCTTCATTTAAAATTTTAGAGGTAGAAAAATTCTTGAGAAAGTACAGATATCTAAGGGCAACTGAGACATCTCTTCTCTATGAAATGCCCTGCCTTGTGCGTTTGGTTCACCATCTTCTCTATTTTCAAATCCCCATAAAGTTTGTTAAGACTAGAGGGCAAATATTTGGCCATGGACTTCGGGAAAGATGGCTACCTAGAATAGCTCAGGGATATTTTTAAATCACTCGGTAGTTCCTAAGTCAATTCAAATCTTTACAACAGTCTAACAGCAGCTGTTGAACAGGAGAAGCTCCTTCAGGGAGTTTTGCGGGGACAGTGGGTCCTGGACCACTCCCATGCTGCCTTTGGCCCTGTCTCCAGGCACCCAAAAAGAAATGGAGACCATGGCAGGCACCCAGGCACCTCTACTGCAAATTTTGCTTTTGCCTCAATTATTCATTCAAGGGAAAGTGCTGTCACACAAACTCATCCTCATATAAAGGGGTGGGAAGAGTAGGTTTACAGTTGCTCATATGGAAAAAACAATAATTAATAAATAATACTACAAGAATAAACTCTTTCATGTATTCACAACTATAAGCCTACTTCTGCCCACCCCTGTACATTAACTCTTTATTTCTGAGTACTACTATGTTAGAGTCTCCTACACCTTCCCTTTCCTTCCTACCCCTAGTCTGTAGCAATGAAAACATAGTTTGCTGATTGCAGCCCAAGCCGAAGGCAGGCATCTTTAACAACATATTATTTCTACTTTAGAAATAACATTTTAGTCTTTCATCCTTACTAAGTCTCTCTTTCAAGTATTAATGTAAACATTATTTTTCTGAGAAACTGATTCAGATCAGTACTACTTTTATTTCTATTATTCATCCTAAGGTGTCGAATGCACAATCACAAAATATAATCATTGCATTATATTATTTAATTAAAAACAGGATTCATTATCCCTTGTTAACATGCAATACAATTCTGTGTGTTCTTCTAAAAATTGTATGGAAATTTAATCTAACACATTAGATTAGTGATAGAGATTCATCCACAAGTGTCACCTTAAATAATTTTGGAAGTATATAGTGCTCCAATGATAATTTTATATGACTGTCACATATAAAAGAGATGCAGTAAAATCAAACCAATATTGAGAAATTGGTCTAAAATTATTTTATTTGCTAACAAATCCTGAGAATTTACTCCCCCCAAATCACAATTCTTCAGGAAATAATTCTCCTGGGTGTCTAACTAGCATTTTTTAAAAAATTCAAATAATGAAAGTCCTCCAACTTCTTTGGTCTTAAACAGGACCAAAAAACAAATAAATAAATAAAAGGTAAATCAAGGAAGAAGAGAAAAGCAATAACAACAACAAATACAACCCTACACTTTGCTGATACCAAATGTAAAGAGTCAAGACTTAAATTTGTGACAACTGAGTTTTTCAAATTCCACAAGTAAATTTTTGAAAGTTACTATTTTGAAGGTTAACATTACCATAAAATTCATGCTCAGGCATATAGAAATCATCAGCTATAAAGGCAGAGACAGTCTTTTCATTTTGCTACTAAAAAACAGATAATTCCTCTTACACAGATTAATTTAGAGTACATTTTCAGGGAAGCTTAAATCCCCTTCAGTCAGGTTCTTAAATTTAATTACAAAAGTGAAACAATTTATTAGCTCTCATTTAAGTGCAACAACAAAATAGGTGGGCACACAACTCTCAGGGGCCAACGAGACAAACCAAATCAATATTTGCCCCCGTAAGAGAGAAAACACTTTTAGCCATAACTTGATAAAACATCTAACTGGTCCACTTAACTGGTATTCTTCTTCTCCTTCTTCTTTGCTGCCCCCTATGCGGAAAATATGGTGAACATTTTCTTCATTCACAACAAACTCAATGACTTTTTATTTTGCTACTTTTATATTAAGAAAAGAAGTACAAATTAGAAAACCTGGCTTTTATAGGATGTTTTATACATATCTGCTTTATTAGCCCTGTAATTATGTCACAAAAATATTCTTAAGTTGTATATACTTCTCCCAAGTTAAAAAATTGTCTATTTAAAAATGGCAAAACAGCCTGCTTAAAGGATTTCTTTTGCCTGATTTTTTCCTTTTCTCTTTCCTGTCTGAACTCACTGGATAACTGCCCTCCTTCCAGGTTCATTCTGCCTATACGGAAAGTGTGTGTCTATACCCTGAAATATACCAATTACACCGCCAGAAGTAGCATCTCCAACAGTATCCTTTCATCTTCAGCGTCAAAGCCTTTTGAACAAATGACCAGGAGGTTCAATCTAAAACAGCCTTTGACAGGAATACCAGCTCAGAGCACTCACGTTAGGACTATGGCTCCAGCTTTATGGTTTATTCGGTAAGCAAGAGAGAAAAACCTCATCAACTTTGTAATCTGCACACATGGTAGAGGTTAAAATAAACGTGAAAGATTAACAGAAGTTTTGATTACCCCAAAAGGTCACAAACATCGTTTTAAAAGAGAGGGGGAAATCCCCCTTATCACTTAATACAGCTTCATCCAGATTTCTGTACAAAGCTAAATAAAGGATTTCAGACAAATACTGCAAAACTACTACAAAATGCTACATTTTCCTTTTTCTCAATTTCTTGGTAATAATGACATCATTTACTATGTGTTGAGCACAGTGGGAAGAAGTTCACATGGATTTTCAAATTTAATCTCATAGCAATCCCATGAAATTGAAAATAGTAGTAATGGGGAAATGGGCTCAGAGAGATTTAGTAATTTGTACAAGGTCTCACAGCTGGGAACTGAAAGAACTAGGACCTGAACCCATGGGGTCTGATTTCAAGACCCAATACTTCCAGGCCATCTTGGCCGCATCCATTATCAAACCATTCCTGGGTGAAGCCTTAGCCATTCTGCCTCTGACATGATCCATGAAGAAATCGTTTACATTAGTGATTTCAACCCTGGCTGAACAGTAATATCACATGTTAAAAAATACTTATGCTTTGGCCCTACCCCTAGAGATTCCAACTTAATGGATCTAGGGGAGGGGCCAGGCATCAGTATTTTTCTATACTGTAGCGGTCCATAAAACAGGTACTCCTTCCCTTTGTGATGTTTAAATTCTAATGGTGCTTAGATTCTAGAATAATCTAGTAGAATCCCCAGAAGGGTCTAACGTGCAGGCCAGAATGAGAACCAGTGATCACACGGATAATACCACTTAACCAGGCTCCTTGCTCCAAGCCCTCAATGTAAGCAACTCCACTGGCAGAGAACAGGCAAGAGTCCAGCAATAGCTGACATGAGACAGTAGAATCTAACAGAGAGTTCTAGATCTGAGAAGCAGTGGAGCACGATGGGAACTGCAGGGGCACTGGCATCAGCCAGACCTAACTTCATATTCCATATCCACTAATTAACTGTGTAACATTGGGCCAATCACTTGCCTTTTGTGGTTGTTTTGCAGATTCAATGGGATGATATGAGAAAGCCCCAGGCATATAAAAGCGCTCCATCAGTGGCAGTTGCTGCTGTGGTTTTTGTTGTTATTATTACTACAGTGGTAATGACTGTTGCGAGGAGGCATTAGGAGTGAAAAAAATAAAATTACAAAAAAACCCCACTTTTATTAGTCAATTAATTCCTACTTTTATTACTTAGCATTTAATTTGCAGCCATTTATATTGCAATTAGCTTGGCAATCATATTTTTCATTCCTGACAACTGGGTGAGTAAGGGTAACATTATTACTCCCGTTTTCTAGATGAGGAAAAGACAACATTTCCATCTAGTCTGTCTCCGGTTTCTATGATTCCATGATGAAAGACACCTGCAATCATGTTCATTAGTTCCCTATGAAAAATAATATTCAAGCCAGATGGCAAATGCAGGAAAGGAGAATTAACAAGCACTTGATAGCAACCCCAAAATAACATCAAAATAATCACTTCTGAACATTAAAGTCATGGCAAACAAGTTCCAATTTATATAAAGGTGTCAAAGAGGATTAAGGAAAATGAACAAATACATTGTTCTTTGTCCTCATTCATTTAGGAACTGTCTGACATAAATGAGAAATTCTATTTGACATGCAGACAGAATAGTGGTTAATTTCCTGTATGAGGGGTCTTCCATTAGCAGGTGGGAATACGCTAACATGCCCTGATATTTTATCTTGAATCAGAGCTACAAAGTAGAAGTCTAAGATGGAGAGACCAAATTCATTGGTTCTCAAGATCCCCAAGAAGCCCGTGGAGTGTGGGCAAGGATCCCACAACTTCAAATGTACACCAAACACATTTCCAACACTGAAGAGCAGTTTGCCTGTAAATGTCATCTTTGCCAAAGTTTCGATGAATGAAATACAAATGCGTCTAGACACACTACTGAATGCATTCATGCTATATAACCACCATTACATGGGGAGGGGAATCCTCAATTATTTATTGTTAAAAAGGAGTCTGCATCAAAAAGGTTGGGAAACACTGACGTAGTACAGCCCCTTTGTTTCATTGAATAGGTCACAGATGACCTTGGGGACAGCTGGGACTCCAGTCTAGGTATTCTAATTCCCAAATGGTCTTTGTCCCACATCACACATCCTCTCCAGTGAGAAGTTAACAGTCATGGCTGTGTCCTGTTTCTAATAACCCTTGTCTTTCTAAAAGAGGAGAGTATAGTCCTCCCCTCTCTCCCTGGATATGTTCCAGAAGTTTCTATATATCCTAAACCTTTCCTTTTTCTTTCCTTCTCTTCCTTTCCTTCACCTCCTCAATGCCCCCCTCCCCCACCATCTATACCTTAGGGGTGGCAGCACTCTGTCCCTTTCAAGCTCAGATGCTCAGGAAGGGCCCTGGGACATTTGGTCTCAATATGAAGGTACTAAATAAGGAATGTGCTAAGTATGTACAAAATACACATATGCATGAATGTATTTTACAGCTAAAACCCCAGAACTTCTCTGTATCTACAGAAAATAGGAAAATGGGGATATTCATGAACCTGTCAACACTAACAGACTTTTAAACCCATAGCATACCAACTTCTCAAAATGCTTTCACATCTATTATTTCAGTTTATTGTCTCAGTTGCTCACTGGGATGTAAGTGCTACTGGAGTACAATTAGAATTTAAGTGCCATGACAAGAAGAAATGTTATCTATTTTATTAACAACTCCCTCCTCACACAATAACTAAAACAGTGCCTGGCACATAGTAGGCATTCAATTAATGTCTGTTGATTGAGTGAATGACAGAAATAAACAGGAATGACAGGTAATTCATTATTTACCCCACATGTAGTTTTATTTTTATTTGAGAAGATAGAATGATCTGCAAGGGAAGAACCGAGCCCCTAATAATCTTTTTGGTCTTCAATTCTCCTGTAACATTTGACTTAACATCCTTCCCTCGAATATTTTTAATGTAATTCTTCAAAATTATACAAATGATACATTCATTTTGGGTAAGTCAGATACTACAAATATGTTAAAAGAAAAAATAAAAGTTCCTTATGATTCTGTCACCCAAGGATTACACAATTATGTTCATGATAGCCTTTCGGACCGTGTCCCCTGCATATGTGCGCGCACGCACATACACATACACACACATTTGACATATTCCCAAAACTCTCTGCCCTAGATTCCATGACTTGGAGTTTTATCTTTTTTTCCCTAAGCCCTTTTTGTTTGTCTCCTATGATAGCTCCTTACCCTCTTCCTATGTCCTGAATACATTCCTTCCCCCAAAATTTAGATCCTTCGTTCAAGAGGACTTTTCCCCTTTTCCTTCCAGAAGATTTATCTATTCTTACTCAGCTTTAAGTTCACTGAGGGTATCTAACATCTGTATCTTCAGTCTTTCCTTTCTTCTGGGATATCAGCGCCCTACATGTCTAAAACCAAATGTGCCCTGTTCCAACAAAACCAGATCATTCGCTTGTTTACCTCATTTCTGTCAACTGTAACAAAATTCTACAAGCTATCATCAATGGAGTCACCTTTGGTTCCCCAGCCCCACTCAAAGCAATTTTTGTCTTTCCTACTATCTCTCTCGTCCTTCTCTTCCCATTGCTACTATGATTGTTTAGGCCCTACATCTCTATTATTTTCTGCCTGGGTCTCCTGCTTTTTGTATAACTAAACCTCCATCAAGGTTACCTGCTGCTGCCAGTTAACTCCCTAAAATACCACTTCCATCTGGCCGATCCTGTATTCAGGAATTTGAGATGGCTTTGCGCTCTTACAGAATGGTATTCCAGCGCCTTCCAATGTCACCTCAGACGACTTGTGCATCCTTATTTCTCATTATTCTTAAAAATAAACCCTTTGCTCCAGCCAGCCTGGTGTTCTCAGTATGCATCCAGCTCCAAAATATTTGATCGTGAGTTAGGTATTTATTAAGTATTTATTATGTGTAGAATCTATAATATTTGCTAAGCCTCTATTCTATCAGGTGAGGCACTGATGCTGGGGATGCAAAGGTGAACAAGACACACCAAGTCCTTGTCCCCATGGAACTGAGAGAGGAATGAGGAGACTCCTGAGAGGGGGTTCCAGCTCAGGATACTTCCAGTCTCCCATTAAAATATCACGTGAGTCAAGAAATCCTTGAGGGCTGAACTTCGCGGCCCAGGCTGCAAGAAGAGATTTAGAAGGATGGACTGAGTGAGGATAGCCGGAGTGTGGGACTCAACGGGGCAGTAGAGGGTGGGCATCCGAAGAAGGGGTTGACCTCCGCCCAGGGGACACAAGGCAAGGCACAAAGGAGGGACAGAAAGAGCTGCAGCAACGACCTGGGCGAATTGTGTCCAAAGGTTCGTTCAACACTGTCGAGCAGAGCACAGGCTCCGTCCCTGCGGCGCCCCAGGCGCTGCGGCAGATATGGGGTGGCTGACACTTGGTTGCTACCGTGGAGGGATGTTCATCTAGCAAGGAGGACAAGGGGGTCTGCGATGCTTTACCACACTCCCGAAAGTGAGAGATTCCATTCGAGGTTCAGAGAAAACATCAAGTTCAGAAGGTGCATATCTGGGTCCTTATTACAGTATTTACAGAATCGCATGTTTTTATGCATGTATGGGCATCTATTGAAAAGCACTATCTTGTTTCAACGTGTGTTCTCACTCCCTTTCTCATTTTATCCTAAGTGACCACTGAATCGGACAGGGTAGGTAACACGTGTTTTCCAGATGCGCAACGCGCGGCGTAAGCGGTTTAAGCGATCCGCTTGGGTCAGAAACACAAAAGGCAGGAGGAGAACGTGCACACCTCGAGCCTCTCGGCCCGTTGCTGCGGCGGGAGGATGGGAGCAGAGGACGCGCACTGGAGTCCTAGAGCTGTCTCTGACACAGGCCGGTGCAGCGACGCCACGCAGGCAGCTTGGATTTAAAGGGGCAGGACGCGGGCAGCCTCTGACGCTTCTGGAGAGGGAACAGGACCCCGGGACACCCTTTCATTTCCCTTCGAGGCTTGCCGGCAACACCCCCTCCTCTCAGCCTGTCTCGACCATAACCATCCCTTAGGGTTCACCCAAATCTTTCGGGCCCACAGTTTTTCATTCCACCAACCTCCCGGGGAGGGCGCGTCAGACGCCCAGCCAGGACTCTGCGCATCTCAGGGCGGCCAGTTCAATATCGGCCGAATGAATGAGCTCCTGGGGACCTGCACAGCTTAGTGGGCCTCCCCTGAGTTCTCACATTCCTACCCAGGAGAGCGGGCAGCACGGGCCGCGCTCGCCATCCGGCGGAGCTCCCGGCCGCGGGAACGAGGGGGTGGATGGCGCAGGCCTGAGGCTCGACTCCCAGGCCACAGGAACCGGCGCGCCACCCTGGGCTCGAGTCCGAGGCTGGAAGCCGGGGCAAACCTTTCCATGCTTCCACAGAAAGCGCTAGCTAAGATCGTTAACTATTTCCCCACCTGGGAAACGGGGGGGGGGGGGGGGGAAGGTGGTGAGAAACGACGCCGGGATGGCACTAGGCGAGGAGGCAAATCCCTCAGGAAGGGCGAGAGAGGAAGGCAGAAGGGCCATTCCAGGCTCCCGCCGTCGGGGAAACCGGGGACTGGAAGCCTCGCGAGATCTGGGGTCGGACTCTCGTTGCGTTGCCTAGCAACGGGGAGGACGCTCGCAGGCCCCCAGGCTAACCCCCGCAGTAGCCTTAAATCTCCTACCATGGGGGAAGAAGGCGGCGGCCGCAGCTGTGGGACCACTAGAGAGCTGCAGAAGCTGAAGCAGCAGGCTCTGGAGTACTACCGGGAGAACGACGTTCCACGCAGGCTGGAAGAGCTGCTCAATTCCACCTTCTACCTCCAGCCTGCCGACGTCTACGGGCACCTGGTAGGGACCTGGGACAGCACCCTCTTCCCTCCAGCCCCTCTCCCCCCGCCCGGCGCTGCGGCAGCGCCGCGCGCCTGCGCCGCAGAGTTGCGCACGCGCGCTGCTGCCGCTGGGGGATGGAGACCGTGGTGGTGCGGAGGGACGATCCTGCAGGGAAGCAGCAGCAGAGCGGCCACCTGGGTGCAAGGAGGTTCGAGAAAGTGGTGGACAGGAAGCAGCTCGAGGATCGTGGGCTCGAGGAGGATTTGTAGCTACGGCGACGGCTCGCGGCCTGACAGGCTTCCACCCTGCCTCTGGGCAGGCCTGCCCCGGCTGCCAGTTCTTTTCAACACAGATCTTAGCACTGCGTAGCTCAGGTTACCGACCGTCAGTGGCCACCTCTTGACGGTGGGATAAAGGCCTTGGCCTTCGCTACAACTTGTCCAGGGCCAACCCTGGGGCCTCATACCCAGCCCGTTCCCATTGCTTCCAAGTTTCGCTCAAACCAAGCCTCGCCCCTGCCTGGATGCCCGTCCCCACCTGACCAGCTCCTAGCTAAACTTGCAGTTCAGATCAAGGTCTTGACCGCTGCGCCCTGGACTAATTGCCCTTAAGCGTTCCTAGTTCCTGTAGCATTTTCTCTGCATGCAAGGAGAGCGGGTGCCTTTTCGTATCACGTTCCTAGTTCCTATGCCCATTGCGATTTCTGGCACGGACTTTAGCCTTAAGCAATGAGCAGTTGAAACAAAGGCAAGGGTTTTCTCAGTTCCAGATCTATAGGTACTAACCAACACCTGCCTTCTGGAAGGCAGTGTGGTAGGGACTGGCAGGAATTTGCACAACGGTGAAGCAACAGGACAACACCAAGCACAGTATGTAAATGCTGTGAAGAAGCCCCATGTGTTTACAGGGTTCAAAAGCGCATTTTGTGGAGACAGTTGACCCAGAGGATGCTTCATGAATGTTTGGTTTTCTCTGTCGTGGCCCATGCATCAAAGTTGGGGATGGGATGGAAGAAGGTGTTTACTGAGCTCCTTGTGCTAATGTGCTTTATGTTATTTCAGTTAATCCTTAGGACCCCTGTGAAGTAAAATCTATGATTCCCATTTTACAAATAAGAAACTGACCCAGTGAACTTAAATGATTTTCCCAAGTGGACAACGGAGAGAAATCAAACCAGGTCCTAGTACCTAGCAGAGTGCATGGTACATAGTGGACCCTTCAGAGCTATTTGGAGAATGAAAGGGTGAATGCAATTCCACTCTCTTTCCTCCCTGTCCCCACTACGTTCTGCTAGGGGCATTCTTGAAAGTTAATTGGTCTAGTCTCCTCATCTTACAAAGACACCAAGCCCTTGTCTCATACCTACCTGGAGCAAAAGCTAAGGCTGGAAACTTGGACTCTGGTTGAGCTGAGGAGGGTAGGCGTTCACTTTTTCTTCCTTCCCGCTTAGCTCCTGAATAGAAACACCATCTTAAATCTTTTTACTCAGGCTTCTTGAGTGGGCTTTCTACCTCAGCTTCATTCTCTTTCTTGGATCACTTTCAAATGGCTTCTGCTTTTCCACATCAATGACACAGCTATTACTAAGGTTCCAACAATCCTCTTTGAACACATAATTCTATGCATGAACTGATGGTCAATGCAATACAGTCTCTGCATAACTCTTCACCATTAAAATATCAGATGCCTTGCTGGGAGGAATACAAACTTGCCCACTTTCGGTTTCCTAAGTTTGAATGCATCAGTGTTCTAGAGTCCAACTGAGTTCGGTATCTGGGACAGAAGGATAGCGTTAGGGCCAACGAAAGAGTGACATAGGGCCTTGAAATTAAATGCATGGGAGTTTCTGCTGAGAGTTTAAAAGACAACCAGTCACTCTACGTACCAGAGACTCAGCATCCAAATCTCAACAAGTAAGGGCGGGGCAGTTCGCACAGAGCTGCTAGACTAATCCTGGCATGAGGAGGACACTCAGGGAGAAGTTTAGTAGAAACTAGAGTAAATGTGAATGACCTTTTAGAGGTAAATTAGAGATGGTATTCTGATTTTTGTTTTTCTGTGTTGAAGGCAAACTGCTTCTCTAAACTTGCAAAGCCTCCCACCATATGCAAAGTGGTGGGGAAGAAAGTACTGGACGGACTGGGGCTGCCCACCCTACAAGTGGAAATATTTTGCACCATTCAAAATTTTCCCAAGGTACGAGGCAGCTTAAAGGTGTTCTGCACTATGTCCTGGCCCCACTGCATTTATTGTCCTCATTGTGGAAAATGGATACTTTGAAATTCAGTGTTTGTGAAATAGACACAACCATACAATTTGTAGGTAGACATGTACATAAAGCAGGAACCATACAATCAACCATGATGGTTTTATTATGTTTAAGTGTAATATGGTACAGAAACAACACACTAACTTGAAGATGATTCAAGAAAGAAAAAAGAAACGGGGTAAAAATAGTTTTAAAAACCTGACATTATTAATGTGATGGGTTCCATAAATCTAATAGGTTTATAAATTGATATATCTATACTCACATAGATTTCACAATACATAGACTGAACTACATAAAGAAAAATGCATTTTCATAATTTTAATAATTCATTTTAATTGCTACATACGTTTTAGAAATAATTTTGCTACAGACTCTGAGAAGAAAATAATTGTGTGTATCCTTTTTAGCTATTTATTGGAGAAATAGTGATAAAAGTGAACTTCAGTGTAAGGTTTTTCTAAGGGGATTTTAACCAGGCAATAATTTTAAATGTTCCTCAAAGTTGGATTCCACAGTGTTTCAATAGCTATAAAAAATACCTCAAGGAAAATTATATATTCTCATTTTCCCTTTGAAATTGGTGCTAAAATACCATGCTCATTAAAAGCTAGATACATTGGATTTTCCCACTTCCTGTGAGAGGAAGAGAAAATGTAGAAACACTTATGTTATTTGCAGAACATGTGTTCTGTGGTGATGGCGACTCACTTCGAAGTCCGCGAGCACGCGTTACCCGAGCTGGTTGACACGGAGGAAGCGGAAAGGCTCGATGCTGTCAGCACCGCTGTGCAGTGGGTCAATGAGACCCTCACCCAGGAGCTTCAGGGCCTAGCACCCTCCAGCCAGGCTGAGGTGGACCAGGTGCTCAGGTAAATCTTTCCCTTAGAAATGCAAACGTCCAGTATAGATAGATACCTGTTCTCTTTCCGTTTCATCTGCCAGTAAAACAGGTCTGGTCTGTCTATGGATACAGTTAGTCAGTTAAGAAACACTGCTAAAGCAGGAAAATTTAGCACAAAATATTGTTTTCCTTCTGAAAACTATTGTCAAAATTTTTCTGTATAAGGGCTTTCAGCCTCTTTTCATGCATAGAGCTTTCTTTGAGTTCAGTAAAAAGTTTTTCTCAGGAATATAATTAAGAATGGAGATGATGTTCTACCCCCTCCCCACCTCCTGACACCTCCCGATAGGCCCCGGGTTGCGCGTCCCATGGCCATGCATATTGTCACAATGAATGCGCAGTGCATTCAGACGCAACAGGGCCTCCATGTCTTGCCCGTAGATTGAGTTTAAAATGTGAAAACAAAGGAACCGTTCGCTGGGGCTTTGTGAGTGTTGCTCAGTGCCCAACTGTGCAGAAGTCAGCATTGCTTTTCCTTTTTGTGCAGGTCCAGGGCCACAACCCTCTTGGCCAAATGAAGGTCAACTGGATTCTCTTTCTCTAAGTTTCATCACTGGCTTCACTGTGCATAACATCATATTTTAGTTTACTTCAGAGTCGGATCATGACCTTTGTAAAAACATTTTTAAAATAGTTTTGGCTTCTGAATGCTATTGCACTTATTCGTGTGTGTGTGTGTGTGTGTGTGTGTGTATCTTTTCTGCTATTATCATATCCTTAGTTGTTTCCCCCAAGAGCTCAGTCATACTTTCTATTCCATACATTCCTTTTTCTCTGGAGTTTTCCTCCCCAAACTTCCCATCTGGACTGGTTCTTCTCTAGGCATCGCAAGGAGATGCCATAAGACATCCCTTTGTTGTTCTCCTGTTGCCTGGATCCCATATCCTCCTCTTTCTTAACTTGACGGATTACATCCTTTAAAGGTAAGAATGAGAGAGGAATGTAGAGTCTTTGAGTTCTTACCTGTGTATGAATGTCAGTACTTCGCTCTCGGGGTCAACAGTTTGGCTGAATATAGAATTCCCATTTAAAAATCTTTCTCAGTACTTTAATATCATGGCCCCACTGTCATCTAGATTATTACAAAGTCGAATACATATCGGATCCCCATGTCTTTGATGGCTTTGTTTTTTTGTCTATGGAACCTTGTAGCCTCTTTTTATGTGGAGTGACTGAAATTTTATGTAGATATACCAAACTGAGATTTCCCAAAACTTAATTTTAACTCTTCATTTTAAGCCCCATCTTCCAAAAAAGAAAAAAGAAAAAGAAATCCTTCACATAGTGCTATATATTTCACTGTCTAAAACAAGACCAAAATTACAAGTGATATTCCTAAATATGCCGCTGTACAGCCATATTTTCTTGCCATTAAGGACGTTCTTTGAAAATAAAGTGAAAGAAGATAAGGAGAGAAAAGAACTGGAAAAGAGCCTAGAAGACTCAGCAGAGCCCACACCCTCACTTCTAATACCAGCACCACCTCCTCCGCCTCCACCTCCAGCAAAAAAGAAAGGGCAAAAGCAAGGTTGGTGGCTTAACATCTTGCAGGCCCTTTAGTAACAAATGCATGAGGAAAAAAGGCTGAAGCTCAGTCTGCCTTCCTGAGCTACAGTCTCTGCAATAGACCTGAGTGGGCTCCCACCAGCTACCATCCATCTCCATGCTGCCTCCTTGCTTAAAGCTTCTATGTTGGGCTGTCAGGGTTTTGCCTCATCTCACCCTCCAGTTATTTTAAGATTTTATTTATTTTTAGGGAGAGAGGAAGGGAGGGAGAAAGAGAGGGAGAGAAACATCAGTGTGGGAAGGAAACATCAATCGGTTGCCTCTTGCACACCTCTAACCAGGGACCTGGCCCACAACCCAGGCATGTGCCCTGACCGGGAATTGAACCAGCAACCTTTTAGTTTGCAGGATGATGCCCAACCCACTGAGAGCCCCACCAGTCAGGGCCCACCCTCCATTTTTTGGTAAGATCCAAATATTTCTTACCCAGAAGTGAGCACTAACTAAACAAACAAAGTGCACTGAACAGTGGCAATGCCAGAGAGGGGACGGGTGGGTGGCATGGGGGACCCTTAACTGTCCCTCAAAATTTCCACTGGTCATCAAGAAGCCACTCCATATTTTAAAGATAATCAATATTTTCTCAGTCCCATGTAAAATATCAATAAAAGTTTTATTTGGAAAACTTTGCTATTTTAAAGCCAGTAATCGAAGTTATTTATCATGGCCCTTTGTGTCATGCCTTCCAACAGATTGCTAACCTCAGTCCCTCCAGTAAATTCTGGAGCTGCTGCCAGTATTGCAGCAGTGTTTTGTATGTTCAACTAGAACATGCTCCTTGAGGTCATGAATCATGCCTCATTCAACTTAGCACTGCCAGTGCCTAGCATGATGCCAGGTGCCAACTAAGTACTCACTAAACGTGGGTTCCATTGAATAAGAAAGTACCAGAAAACGAAAGGGACCAAAGAGACCATGGAGATAAAATCTCTTGTTATATAGATTTAGATGCTGAGGCCTAGGATAGGGAGGAGCGTTGCCTAAGACAAAAGAATTATGCTAGCCCAGTCTCTTGGGAGGGTGAAGACAGCCACTGCTGAAGTACATGCAGAGGCCACCAATGGATGTTCACTTGGGGGTTGCTTTTGACTGATACAATTTGGAACACAAAAGAAAGGAAGAGGTCAGAGGGGACAATAATTTGCTAAATTCTATGTGTTAGGTGCTTACATCTTTTTCCACTTACCTACTTGACTCAGGCCAGTAGTTGTGGGGAAGAGGAGGACAAGAGACCCTAGTGACTGTGGTACCTGATCAGACTGGGTGGCTGAGAACATGGGCGAGTGAAAGCTGAGAAAGGATTCTGACTGGCTGGTTGGATCTGGAAGGCATTTCTAAAAGTAAAGGAAGAAAGGCACTGGTTGGGGGCTGGCGAGAAAAATAACCAGTTAGATGTATCCATGAAGAGATGTTCAGCATCAAGTTGGGTATGCAAGAATGATGGTGGAATATAGCAAAGCAAAAGATTTGGCCAAAGACTGCCCAAATCCTCTCTTTATTTGCTTTCTCATAGATATTGGGCAAATCTTTTAATGTCTTTAAGCTCTAGTTTAGTTATATGTGAATATGGGATAACAATTATCTGCCCATATCACCGAAAGAGTTAATGTTGAGTGTTCTAAAAATTTCTTAGAGAGGCAAAACCCATGTCTCAGGGTTATTTGAGCAGTGGTGAGTGGTAAATGAAATAAAACAGAAAACCTGCTGAAGGCTGAGGTGGGAAGTATGTTCTTCCCAGCCTCAGCGCTCAGCCTTTATGCTGGGCCTTCATATGTATCCATAAAGTATTAAATGCCCATCAGTAGATGATTGGATCAAAAAGTTATGGTACATATACACAATGGAATACTACGCAGCAGAAAGAGAAAAAGAACTACTAAACTTCACGACAGCATGGCTGGAACTGGAGAGCATTATGCTAAGCGAAATAAACCAGGGGGCAAAAGACAAATACCATATGATCTCACCTATAAGTGGGACCTAACCAACAATACAAAGATGCAAGGAAAATAAGACCAGCAACACTGAAAGGAAAAGAAATCAACAGAGACAAGAGGGAAGGAGGGTGGGGGGTGGGGAAAAGGAAGGGAAGGGGAAAGTCAAGGAACATATAGCAAGGACACATGGACAAAACCAAAGGGGAAGAGCTGAGGGAGGGAAGGAGGGAGGGGGCAGGGGAAAGTGGTGGGGGGGAGGCAGAGACAAATGTATTTGAAAAAAATAAATAAAAAAAAATAAAGTTGGAAAAAAAAATACAGGTTTCTTAGAGTCAAACTTCCTAGTAAGGAATCTGTTATCAATATTTTCCCCTCCAGGTATGAAGGATTCGCTTACAGAGAAACCTATTCTACCTCCAGAGCCTGCTGAACCTGTCCTCTGTGGCAGCATGGCCATAGGGGCTGTGTCACTAGCTGCTGCCAAAACCAGCGCCGCACTGAGCGGTACTCCGCTGTACTTCAGTGTCGCACTCCTGAAGCGCCACCAGGTGGGAACCCTTCATATTCCATCACAAGGACCCACGGGCATCTCACTATGAATGAGCCATGCTTCTCCTTTCCTCTTGCTTTTCCCCTATTTCAGGAACCGCCAACCAAGCTAACTGTACCTCTGCTAATGGTATCTCTGGTCAGCTGTGGGAAGTCATCGCCCGGGAAGCTGAATTTAATGAAAGAAGTGATTTGCATACCCCACCCTGGATTAACGGCTAAACAAGTACCTTACGTTACCTCAAATTGCTTTCTCTACAAAATATATACTCCATTGTCAATGAGTTTTTAGTATAGATCCCCAAGGCTTATGACATTAAGAGATTAGATATGAAAAAAATATTTTAGGAAATCAGGGAAATGGTAGCAAAACAAGGCCTCAAACAAAAGGGAACACAATTGAGCCCACCTTAAATCTCTGGTTCATTCCAGCACTGGATCATGTTAGTGACTCACAGACAGGCCCTTGAGAGCAGCTTTGTAGGCCTAGATACTGCTGGAGGGTTGTTACTGGGGGAGCTGAGATGTCTTTATTTTCTGGTCCATGCACTACAGCAGCAGCAAGAGGAAGCTGGTACCTTCCTAGCAGCCCGTTCTGTAAAGTTAGAACTCCAGGGCCTGGAAATGGCAGACTGCAGATTGTCTGGCACGCAAGACAGGTTTAGTGCATGTTTATGGAATATGGAATGAAGGAACCCTAAATTGCATTTTTACTGCTTAGTGGCATGCTAGTGTCTATATTGTTCTATGTGTCCTGAATGAGTCATTATACTTCTTTAACTCCTCAACTGGGCATTAGGGAGAACTCGGTGTTCATATTCTATAGGGGTTGTTTTCAGAGAAAGTACAGGAAGCTCCATCCCCTCTTGTAATATGCTGAGTGATACAGTGAAAACCATGATTTTTAAATCTCAAGATGGTTTGTGATAAAGAATTCTTTTTTAAAGAGAATAACCATTACCCCCCAGGGTATCAATTGTAGAAGACTAGGATTTATATCTCGCTCACCATGTGTCAGGTCAAGTTCAGACCCTGGCACCAGGATCTTTCCTGTAGTGAAGATCTGTTGTGCTGTGTGGGTACCACAGCACCAGAGCGCCCTTCTTTATCTGTCTGCATATGCAGACGCCACTGTCATCAGAATACATTTTTTACTTTTAAAGTGACAGCGGGTTTATACCAAGTCCAAGAGTATCATGCAGAATCCCTTTGTGACCTACGACATCTACTGCAAGAAGGTCCGTCCAGAGACCATGAAATAGAATGAAGTTAACTTGATCCAGCCAACTGAACCATTCAGTTCTGAACAATGAAGAGGGGACACTGAGGAGGAAGAGCCTCTCAGTCCTGTTCAACCAAATGAAAACTGAGGGCTAAAGATGAGCATTTTATCTGATCTTGTAGACCTTGTCAGGGGCCTTACAAATATTCTGAGTTAGAAATAGCCATGTGTGGTGTAAGTTTTTATATTTAAAACTCCTAGACTGCAGTTGTAGAAGATCATGTTTATTTTACCTACAGGGTGTGGAGATGCTTCGGGAAATTCATAAACAAATTAACAAAACAATTGAAACGGTATGTAAAGAGAATCAATGGTATCTGATGGCTGACGTTTATGTTACTTCTAGTACCCAAATTATAGCCAGTTACGGAATTAAATCAATAGTGTTATTGATGTGGAAAATGTGTCAATTTGCTTTGGGTTTCCCATAGGAGCCACGCTTATACATTCCCTCCCTGGCTGTGGATCCAGCTTACAACAGTACTTAACAATCTCATTTTGACTTCTGAGGCAGCTGGCTCTATGCAACGATCATCCCTTAGGATTCATAGAGAAAGAAAAGACTTGGCCCCTAAAATGTGAGAGGCAGTTTGATATCATGGTTAAGGCACAGACTCTTATGTCTGCTTAGAATTCGAGGATTGGGCAAACAAGTGCCCTTGGCCAAGTAGCCCTTGAGGGGAATGTCACAGAGGCAGGGCGACAGGCAGCCATAGGCGTCCCCGGCTGTCCCATGGTATTCGAACTGAGGCACAATGGTGTAGCAGGGCTGAAGCCGGGAGAGGGGCCCAACCCTTGTCTCTGGTGCTTAAAAATATATATATATATATATTTATAAATAACATATATAAAGTAGATATAAAATATAATATATACAAATTTGCAGAGATAATAGAGTACCCAAATACCCCTCTGCCCAGTTTCCCCCAATGTTAACATGACACGTTACCATAGTATGTTTGTCAAAACCAAGAAACCAAAATGTACATTACTCTTCACTAAACTCCAGACTGTATTCAAATTTCACTGGTTTTTCCACTGATGTCCTTTTCCTGTTCTAGGACCTAATCCAGGATCCCCGCATTCATTTAGTGTGAGGCTTTTGGAAGCACCAGCCCCTCCTGTGTAGTGATTGGGGGGAGGCAAGCCACGCAGGTGATCAGAATTGCTTCAGGCACCAGCCTGGAGCCAGTTTCTGTGGCACATGTCAAGAGGCCAACTTCTTTATCGGTGACCAGCCTGCAGAGACCTAGATATGGACAAGTTAGCCCTGACTTTGCACTCTGCTTTGTCCCCATCAGCTGTGTGGTCCTAGGCAGCTGCACAATGTCCCTGCCTCGGGTTCCTCGTGTATAAAATGGGCACGATAAATACCCATCCCACAGGGAGATTGTGAGAAGAAACTGAGTTGAGTACAAGCAGTGTGCTCAGAATAGGGGTTGGCACAATGGTGAGCAGTCCACAGTGGCGGCTGTTATCACCCAGCTTGGAGGATACCCAGCTTGGAATATGAGGAAATTCAGGATATTTGAGCTTTCCGCAGTTATCCTGACTTTCAAAATATTTTACTGCTTTTTGACTATACAAGTAGCTCATGCATGTTATTGGGAAAATTCAAATGATGGTAGAGCTAGCCACCCCTGCCACCAACTCCCTAACCCCTACCAGCTACCACCCTCAGTCCCTTTTTTAGAGGCGAGCATCTTAAAATTTAGTGCATGTCTTTCCAGGTCTTTTGTTGTTGTTGTTCTTTTGTGGGGGTTTTTTTAAGTCACACAGGCAGATACACATAAATATATGAGAAAAAACCCCCGGGGTTATCTTCTGGAGGGCGAGCTCCTTGTAGTACAGGCTTCTCTCCGCTAGGTGAGTGTGCTAGGAACCTGCCTGGATCAGTGTATCAGCTGGTGGTGGTGTGAGAGGCTGTGTTCGATTTCACTGAATTTTTTGAAGACTCAGTGCGTTCGCCCATTTCATGATGGGTGATTTAGGAGCACACCCGCCCACACCACCTGAGTGTGCAGCAGTGTGCGACCAAAAACACGGCAGGGCCCCATGCCCCACCCTCACTAGTCACCTGATTGGCCCTCGAGCAACTTTTTCCTGTTTCCCCGGGTGAAAAAAGTCCTCAAAGGGAATCGTTTTACCGATGTAAAAAAGATGAAACAAAAAATGGCAGAAGCCCTAGAAGGGCTCAAAATCAATGAGTTCAAAAACTATTTTGAGCAGTAGAAAAAAGTCTCAATAGGTGTATTGCATCAAATGGAGAGTACTTTGAATGTGACCGATTTTAAACATGTAAGAATACACAATTTTTTAATAAATAAATTCCGGGTTTTTTGCATCCCCCCCCTGTCAATAGTGTGTTTTTGTGTTTAAAATAATACAAAAAGTTGGCACAAACCACTTCAAATTGCCTTCTTGGCCCTGTTTATTGAGGGTGCATCTTTTACTGACATCTCGGAATTCTTTGTAGTGCATAATAAAGGCTTCACGCCTTCCTATGTGTTATACATATTTTCCTCTGGCATGCTGCCTCTTAACTATACTTTATGGAGTCATAGGGATTTTTTTCTTCATAAATTTTGACGGAGTAAAATACATTCATCTGTTCTTGTAAGGCAGTGGTTCTCAGTGGGGAATGACTTTGCCTGAGCGTCATTTGACAATGCCAGGGGACATTTTGGGTTGTCCTAGCCTGCAGGGCGGGCTCTACTGGCAGCTTGTAAGCAGAGCCCGAGAACACTGCTAACCATCGGGCCGTGCACCAGGCAACCCCCACAGCAAAGAGTCACCAGCCCACAGGATGAGTCGGGCTGAGGCTGGAAACCTGCCCAAAGGCTCTCACTTTGGCCCTCGGGCTTCTAAGGCCACGCTCACCCTTCTCTTTACCCAGGGAGTCCAGCACTCCCATGCGCACCCCAAGTGCCAGCTTCCCCAGAGTCCCCTTCCCTGGCTCTTGTACACTGACGGCTCCTGGCTCTGCGCTCCCTGTCACACCCCACCCTCTGTGCTCGTGACCCGGGTCGCACTACGGCTGCCTCACTAGGCCGCAGCACCCTGAGGCGGTGTCTGCTTGTCTACCATGGTATCCCTCCTGCCCGGCACCTAGAGGTGTCCCTATGCCATTTTTACCAGGGGATAGAAAGCTCATCCAAATCATAGTGGAAAGAGCCGTGTAACTGCATTTGCACAGACACGAGTGTGAACCACGCTGATTCCTGACAAACAGGGCCCAGCTAATAGAGCCAGTAAATGCTGGGCATAAAAGGGGGCATCCTTAGCAATACCTCCAAGTTGTGGGAACATCTGGGAGAGATCTTAGCTTTTAATCTCAGGTGACTTCACACACACACCAGCTTCACCAGGTGTAATGACCTTTGGCTGTTTCCCAAAGTCCAATCCACTGGCTGGTGAAAGTGTGTGTGCCCTGAGAATATTTGAAACAATGTGTTGAGCCTCTGAAAGCAAATCCCACAGTGTTCTTATTCCTTAAGGGCAAGGAGGGGACTTTGTATGAGTGAATAATACTTTATTCATGTGAGTAGAAATGCATGAACATGTATATACACCCATATATATGATTGGAGGCAGAGGATGAGGACGAGCTAAGGTGAACAGGTGCCTATATTTGAGAAAGAGTTTAGGGTTTATAAAAGTAGGGAGTGGCTGGCGTGATCTGTGTGTGTACACATGTGTGCATGTGTGTGCTTCACAGTGTGCCTGGCTAGGCGCCAGAGCAGTGGACAGGCCAGAGGACCTGACCTTTGTTTGCTACTCACAGACATGTTTGAAAATTCCAAGTGAAATGTCTCTATCTTATGTCCCACAGCCTCCTCCTCCAAAAGCAGAGCCAAAGAAAGGGCATAATGGAGGCAAAAGAGGTCAAGTAAGTATACGTATTTGTTTACCATGCTTGTATGTGACACAATTCATTTACATAATCCCTGTCCATTTGTCTCTCCTGTAGTCATTTAGCTCCAAGACCTGGGCTAACACAAGTGTTGGAGAAATTGAATCTCTCTGTTAATTAGATGAAAGGCATATAGGATGTTTTAGATTTTAATTTTATCCTGCCAAAGGGAGAAAGAAAGGCACAAAAAGAGAGCCACTCCTTACATCTGGTCCCAAAGGCACTGAGGCACCAAACTCGATGAAACACTGGCAGACCTCAGATCTTGCCAGGAGGGTCAGACACACAGTTCTTGTGACAGCTGGCCTCACTGGCTGCAAGAGCCTTGGGAGGCAAGCTGAACTTGATCAGTAGGTCATTTTGGTGATTGTCGGTGATCTGAACACAGAAATTTCCCCAACTCTTCCTTTGTTGAATGGGAGGTTCCTCTCATTGATGTTAAAAATGTTGGATGGTTCTTATAATTAACTAGTGCGATCGCCGGTGAAAAGGGGATATTTATATGTAGGTTCACATTTTCTCTTGACTCTGGCGCGCGCGTGCGCACGCACGCACGCACGCACGCACACACACACACTCTCTCTCTCTCTGTCTCTCTCTCTCTCTCTCCCCCCTCAAAGCCCTGAGAATTACTGGTATTGCTTCGACTTACGTTATAACTGCATAGTGGCACATCAATGCTGACCTTGCAAGAGCAGCATATGGGTGGCTGCTTTCCCCTGGGGTCATTTGAGTCCTCAAATCTTCTTCCACTGAAATCCATCCTCAGTCCTGCATCCCTTTAGCTGAAGGCTCCAATCCTTGTTAAAAACTTCAGGAAACAGGGTTGCATTTTAAGGTTTTCACAGTTATATTCTGCTAAAGGAAAATGAAACAGGGGAAAGAGCGGGTTTGGAGAAAGAGGACACAGTTAGGGACAGTCAGGACAAGCGTTTCCAGGGGCAGCTTGGCGATTCACCAACCTGGTGGCAGTGGCTCAAGTCAGCCAATGTGCAGTGGCGGAGCCAATAGAGAGAGAACCTCGGCACACTGAAGACAGAGGTAGGTGTTCTCCAGGCCAAGCTTGAAAACCTTGTCAAGTAAAATAAAGTAAGAAAATTCCTCCCAGATACTGCAGGGCAATCATATGCCGAAGGTCATGCAGAGATGAAAGGGACCGAGATGCAGGATTAATCAAGAATCAGACAGAGGAACACATCTTTGGAGAGCTGTATCTGGCTGTACAATGCACGTCACACCGCAAACCCCAAGAATAGTAATGTGTTGTATTGACACTCATGATTTTCCTTTGATCTTGCAGCAGCTGATCACGGGCAAGATGTCCCACCTGGGCTGTTTAACCATTGCTTTTGACACCATAGAGCAGCCTCTGCTTCTAATACAAGGAATCTGTGCGAACCTGGGCCTAGAAATGGGAACGAACCTGCACCTGGCCATCAACTGTGCTGCACAGGAGCTGATGGACTATGTGAGTTTCTACTCCAGGACATGGCCTTGTTGTTGAAGTCCCATTGTTTTTAAATTAGAACTCAAAAGAGCGTATCTGTGTATTTTCCAAACAGATCCTTTTTTTTTTTTGGTAGTTTTTTGAGGGCACCCAAA
This sequence comes from Pteronotus mesoamericanus, assembly GCF_021234165.1. Classification (NCBI taxonomy): domain Eukaryota; kingdom Metazoa; phylum Chordata; class Mammalia; order Chiroptera; family Mormoopidae; genus Pteronotus; species Pteronotus mesoamericanus. Next base: position 16,500,962 of record NW_026555229.1, read on the forward strand.
TATAAATGGAATTGAGAAAGCCAAGTTAGTTAATAACTAGAGAATAATATAACCGTATACATAATTTTAGAAATTAAAGGAAAACATCATAAGTATACATAGAAATTCTATAATAAAAATGACTAGAATTTTTACATTGCATTCATGAAAGCTATTGAAAAATAATGTCACAGACTGGTATGTTTTGCTGAGCATCATCATTTGGTTGGTAAATGATGAATTTGTTAAGCATGGAAAGTGGATCAGTTGTAACTGACTTGATAAACCCTTCTAAACATGTGCTTCTCTGAGCTGGCGCTGTGACTCACTTTTTAAATATAAAATATTTCCAAGTTATTGAAGTTTATGAGAATATATCCAATTATCCACAGTCTGTGTGGGTTAGGACAGAGCTTTGGTGATGAAACTTCACCTAGGACCATACCACATGGAGGAAGTTATTTTAAAAAGAAAGAAAGTGGAAAGCAGGTTTTATTTTAAAATGTTATAGTCCTCACTTCTTCAGGGTATTGCACCAGCAGTTAACCTTTAACCATGGGAAGTCGCGACATTAGAAAAGATGTTACAAGTTGTCTTGTGCACCTAAACACATTTTCCATTTTCCAATTCTTAAATGCTGAATATAAATTTTATAAAACACCCAGCACATTGATGTGCATTTACGGTGACATGGTGTCAAGGCACATACAAGAACCAACCAATGAATGCATACATAAGTGGAATGACAAACTGGGTTCTCTCTCTCTCTCTTCCTTATAAAAAATTCAGGGCATATGACCAAATGGAATTTCACTCTGATTTACCAACTTCAAAGGAAAATTTGAGCAATATATAGGAACCCTGAGTTTCAGCTGATTTCTAAAAGTTCTTTTACTTTTCTAGAACTAAGCACATAAAGGAATGTTTAATATCATTTCCTAATTCACATAACGATTGGTTCCTAGGCATGCCATTAAGAAAAATAATTGCATGTTTTTATCGGCAACCTACACCAAGAACTATAAATATACTACTAACTGCTAGTGCTAACTATAGCGGGTATATATTCAGTAAAATATATTATCTTGATATCAGAGAATTCTTACAATAATGTTAGTTCAAAGTCATTAGCATTTTCTTACTGAGAAGACAGGATTTTAAAGCCTTGAAGTATAGAAACTGAAAGTTCTTGATGCTATTTAATGTGAAAACAGTATGAAATCCTTTCAATTATTTATTTCTTAAGAACCTGCTTAATTCCAATGGAATCCGTTCAATTAGTAGCAGCAGCAGCAGCAGCAGGAAGTCATTAGCAAACCAAACAGCCATTCTGTCACTGTCCAGCTCCCTCCCAGTTCCTGGATCCCTGGAGCCATCCCCAACCGCAGACGTGGAAGGAAAGGTGCTGTTTTCCAGAGAGATGACACTAGACCCTTTAGCCCTCCTTACCTCTATACTCAATGACTTGAGGGTTTGCCAGACTTTAAATAAAGGGGCTTGCACTAGAATTCTTTCAAGACAGTATTGTCACTACTAGCACTTGCATGATATCTGAGAAAGGAGCGCCTTCCCATAAATCACTTAACCTTTAATATTGGTTGTTAGTATCTCAAAAGCCTAGACCTGCTTTCAACTTTCAGAATATTCACTGCAGAAGAAACAAACTGTGTTCATTGTGAGTTGAAAGATGGTGGGCTCTAGTGCATAGGCAGGTTTGCATTGTATTGTTTGTTTTATGACCTTTTATTATTGCCCATCTACCTATGCAGCCAGGTATCTGGCCCCACGCCATAAACCGAAGGAAGAAATTGTTCCCCTTCTGCTCTGTACTCAGATTTTTGCGCAGAGGGCTTCATCTGAAGTCAGTGGGAAGAGCTCTCTGGAGTGAAAGGGAATGGGGACTGGTTTTCCCCAGGCTAACATGTAGCAGATGTTAAAAGTAAAATGCACAGATTTCTCCTGTGACCGTGGCCTGGAAACAATCTGTTTGCCGTCCTTTATATGAAATGAATGGAAATGAGTTTGAATCACACTGTGAACATTGAGGAATTCGCCGTGTACCCTCCAATATCTCCCTTACACTTACAGAGTAAAGGGAAGTACGAAGTGGCGACGGGAACACACAAAAATGCCGCGGAGATGGTTGACCTATACGTGGACCTGATCAACAAGTTCCCTTCCATTATTGCCCTCATCGATCCTTTCAGGAAAGAGGTAACAGGATTCCTCTTGAATTTGGTAATGACACACAGAATAAAATCCCATTCTCTTGGATCTGTCATTTGAAATGTGTTGTAATTTGGGCTGGGGCTGAGTTGCTTTATTTTGGCATTTGAGAGAAGGCACTTACGAAGCAAATGAATAGCAGAAACACGACTGCCAAGGAGTGTGCCTGTCTACGGAATGAAACAAGCTATTCCAAGCACTTCAGGAGTATCTGTAGGTTCACAAGCAACTTAACTGATGGAAGCCACGCCTGCTGTGCTAGCAGGTGCTTCAACAGGTTAATCATATATCAAGTGCTCATGGAAAAAGGACTTTGACTAGGCCAAATTCTTTTTTATCCTAAACCCAGTTACTGCGTATGCAAAAAAAAAAAAAATAATAAAGCCATATTTTTAAGAGGGTTGAGACTTTTTAAAATCTATTCAAACTGATGTCTGTGACAGGGGCTGGTTCTGTGCCACAGAAGACCATCTCTCTTCCTAACCCACTTAAACAGCACAACTGAAGTCCTTCATTATATGAATTTGAGAACCATTAGCTATACTGAGGAGACAGCCTCTCTGCAATAACACTTTGCATTTGGGGGGCAAGGATAGTGCCGGACCTGGTTGGGAGCCCCAGGGTCTCGGTCCCATCTTCTCACGGCCGCAGCTCTACCACCCCAGCACTTGCGGGAGACACAGGCTGAGCTCAGCCCTTGAATCTGGCCAGACCTGCCTTCTAGCGCTTGGCCTGGGGCTCTGGACCACAGCTCCTGTTAGTGGGACAGGGTGCACCTACGTGACCTGTTCTAACGAGACTGGATGAAATCTGCTACAACAGCTGGGAAGACTTGGAATGTTATTTTTCTTAAATAGTAAGCATTTCATTTCATATAGTGGTCTCACCAATAAAATATAAGGGTGTTGAGAAAGAGAGCCAAGAGCTCTTGTAGGCTTCTTTCAGTTGTCTGTTTACCAGAAATAACAGTAAAATCTTCTAACCAGCCAATCTGTAGCAGTATTATGGGTAATATAGTGGGCGAGGAAAGCCTGGGTTTGAAGAACTTAAGAATCAATGCAGAGAATAGCATCTAATGTGTACAAACATTTTATTCACTAGATCCCTAACCTGAAATTCATTTTAAGTTTTGGTTCTAAGAAGCTTGTTAATTTGTGTGGCTGTGGTACAGGCATTGTTCAGCTGCAGATGCAAAAGAAAACTGTTCTGTGTTATCTCAGAAAGGCATATAACTTTATGTGCTGTATGATCCCTGTTGTTTTGTGACATTGTAATGATCAATTCTTAAATATTTACCCAGGACTCTGAACAGTGGGATGGCCTCTATAATGCTCTTGGTTCCAGGTGTTACGTAATTGCAGGAAGTGCCTCCAAAAGCATTTCTAAACTTATAGAGGATGGAAACATCAGCAACCCCAAGTCCAGTGGGCTGATCATAAAACACACGAATCAAACTACAATGTCGGACTTGGTGGAAATAACCAATCTCATTGACAGTGAGTAAAAGTAGAGATCAGAAAGACTCATAATGAATTTGGTGATACAAGAAGCCCAAAATATGCAGTACCTTGGTTAATAGAAAGCACAAAATCAACTTTGGGAGAAAAAAAAAATCCCACCACCTCGGTGAGATTTGGAACTGGAAAACAAAATACAGCTCACTCACTCACTCCATAATGCTCCAGCACGGGCCCCAGTCCAGGTCATCTCCTTTATGAGGGCTGCCACGGAGGGGTGGCTGAGGCCACCGCCCTGTCTGCCTCACACGACACGGCAGTGAGGCCACCTGCCCACACTGCTCTTTAATTCCTCAAGTTTCAAACGTGTTACCACCCTGAGGTCTTCCAGCATGCTGTCCCTTCAGCCTAGAATGCTTTGCCCTGTGCTGTTTGCTTGGCTAATTGCTCCTGATCCTTCAGGACTTCTTGCCTTAAATGGGACCTCTTCACATCTACAGTGTGGGACAAAAGGAGATTTACGGTTGTGAGTACACGAAACACAGAGTTTATTCTTGTATTAATTATTATATTATTTTCCATATGAACTATAAACCCCCTTTTGTCCCACGCTGTACATGCCTTCCCTGACTTCCTCTACCCCTAACTGGTTGCTCTGCACCTTTCCCATTGCAGCTTATGTTTTCTCTTTGCAGTCCTGGCCACACTTACTGTTACAATTATTTTAAGGCCTGGTATCTCCCACTAGACTGTAAGCGTCCATGATTTCATGGGAGTCATGTTCGCTTGGGCACCATGCTTGAAACACAGAGATCAGGAACCAGACAAAGGCTAGCCTCAGACCCGCCGCAGGACCCGGAGCGGGCCTGGCTGGGCTGGCGCCAGGGGACGGAACGAGCGCCTGCGGCCCCCAGGCCTGCAGGCTGCCCCAGTCTGGGGCCCGCCACTGGGCAGTCACTCTGTCCTTCACCACAGATCGCTGCTGTAGCCCCCGCCTCTCTCACCTCCCCCGCCATCACTCTAGGAGGAACGCTGGTGCGCACTCTTTGTAGACGGGTAAATCCCAAGGGTCTTTGAGATCCTCAAATGATTAAACTATCAGTGCGGCTCTCCTAATGAGTAAACGTTCAGAATGACAGGTTCCTTTGAATAAAATTCTACACAGTGAATTGTGAAGTCCATTGTTTAGGCAGGCCAACTCGCCAAGCGCTGCCCTTGCACACACCTTGTGCTGACTCAAAGATGCATTTTTCCACAATGAACATGGAAGAAATTGAATCATATCTTACAGCTGTGGGCTTAAAAATGTATGGATCTAATTTGAGCATTTTCCCCCTTTAGTGGTAGTAATGGTGAATCTTACAATTTACAGTATCTTAAATTTGATGAAATATGGCATTCATTTAGTAGCATCTAAGCTACTGGAAAGGGGTAAACATAAAAAAAAAACCAGGATAATAAAAAATGCAAATGTTTGGGTTAGAATTCTTAGGTGGTCAAATAACTGACTCCTCACAGGAAAGTTTTAAATCTCTGGGACTTTTTAATTTTGATCTCAGAGGCTCATGTATATGCTACCTGTTTCTTTACCACGGAAACCTGAAAAGAATTGCCCTGCTTGTAGGGAAGAGGTACATCGCCGTCTTTGGAAGCACAGAAGCGGAATCGTGCGATGACAGCCTTGTTGATTTGGTAAGTGCCGAAGGCTGGTCAACTACAAAACTGCCAAAACACTGCTTTTACCACGAACTGGTATTTCAGAGAAATACAGTCTTTGGCAGAGAAAGTTATGTAATCTTTTATGAAACAGACTTGCTTCTTCCTCCCAGACAGCTCCCTTTTGCAAAGAGTTAATCTTTGAACTTCTAAAGAGCAGAAAAATTGGAAATCCTGGGAAATATGAAGGGCACCTTTAAATGACCGGGGTGAACACCTGCAATCTTACCTCCTAAAATGGAGAAAGGCCAGAATGTTCTTAGATAAAATCAGCACGCCCGTGTGGCTAGGAAAGTGTCTGACGTAGACTCACACAATCTCTTTACCATTTGACACCCTCAGCTTTAAGCAAGCCACTTTACTTATGTAAAGATAAAAAACTAAATTATAAGAGAAACACCAAAAGAGCACATGGAGACAGTGTCCTTTTGGCAAAATGTGACTCTTCCATGGATAATAAGTTGTTTTTCCCTCTTAAGGCCGTTGGACTGGGTGTCCGGTTTATCAAGTTGGGAGGTCTTTCTCGTGGTGAACGGGTGACTAAGTACAACCGCATTTTCACTATAGAGGAAGAGCTTGTCCAGAACGGAACACTGGGTATGTGCTGCTTTCTTGCTTAGCCATGAATAAGAGAACAAAGATTGGAAGAGGGCGAACAGAAGTCCCTCAGCAGGAGGGCAGAGGGCTCTAAAGACTATAAATAAGTGCTGACAGACTAGGATGGCATTTGCCACAATGTACATTGTTTTCTTAATGGATTATCTATTTACCTGAATGTTTAAAACTGTTGCTGTTCTTCTTGATAAACAGGCTGCATGATGCTTTTCAATAGAATTGATTGATTGGAATCTCCAAGCCTACCTTTTGTTATGGTCCAAATTATAGCTAAGGTTTCTCTACACAGCCCATGAAAGTTAAAGGCAGATTTTTCCTGGTGGTTCTTGGAAGCAACTCCTTTTACTTAAGTAGGAAGCATGTTCATTTTAATGTACTTTGGGAAGGCTATGGTCTCAAGAGAAATGACCCAATCGCCTATGACCTCAAACCTTTGTAAGTTTGCATGGGTCAGATCACCTTGTATACTGGCAAACTGGAGAGAAACACCCCAGATATCCAATTTTACTTTTTCTATTACTGACAGTGATGGCCAAAAGTAGGTATGTAGCACGCTGAAACATTAAACCAATAGTTGTTTTTGCAATTCTAAAACTGTTTTGTATTTTAAGATAAATGATTTGATATACTAAAAAACAGTGCATGTTATTTAAGTAGTGATGATAACTAAAACATGAAATTTTCTTGGATGCTAAAGTCTATTAAATGAGATGGCTGTATTATAGATGTATGGTGGACCATTGAAAGAAAGGAAGCAGTCCTACTTTAGGACTCAATACATGCATTAAAGAGGAAGAAAAGAAACCAACAGAAATGGTGGTTATAAAATTTGTCATGTTTAGCATATGCAATGATCTTGAAACACACCCTGAGACTGACAGAAAGTGAAGATATAATTGGGAGACTATTTGTGAGTCACATAATGGTAGTCGGGAGTGTCTTTGTGGTGTCTGTGGGCAACGCAAGGCTTGTGTTTTCAAACAGGTAAAATCGTATTCTTCCTACACGTCGCCCGATTATCTTCCGATGTTGTGCTGACTTGCAGGAGCCTTAGGTTCCTTAAATGACTTACCACACTTCCAGCCAGACTCACCACAAGGGAAACAGCTGCTTCAGGGCATCAAAAAGGACTCCAGTGACCGGAGACCAGCCCCTCTCTGGTGACAGTGCAGGCCCCTGAGCATTCTGGGACAGATTAACCAATGAACGAGAACTTCTCTGACATGGGCAGTGAGCAATAAATGTGAAGGGGGCCAAAAACTGGAAAAACATCTCTCGCCACCGAGAGACTGAGTAGGAAATCATGGCAAAAGCTCAGCTACTAAAACCCTGTCACTGCTTACGGGGGCCTGTCTGAAGAGTCTAAGTTGGCCTTCATTTGCCTGGGAAGGGTTAGTTGGCCATGGTTTATTTTCAGGTAGCGTACTGGCCTTTCCTCTAATTCACCTTTTTCCTCTTGGCGTTTTCTGCTAAGCCACTCCTCAGTCTGCTGCACGTCGAGTGCTGCAGAAGGCTGCACAAGGGCGCAATGCAACCTGAAAAAGCAAGTAATGCACATTTGATGTAAAACTGAAACAGGCCCAGTTTTAAATGGTTCTAGAATCCTTTCTGATAGCGGTATGACACCTCTGGACAGGTCTGAGGATGACCTCCTTTACATCAAGTAACATCAAATTGTTGTTGTTGTTTTGGGTAGGTGTCAATGAAGTACTCACTTTTTCTCACTTGAACGAGGAAGACGAGAAGGCCACCAAGGCTGCGGCGGCGGGGTCTGGCGAGCTGCCCGAGCCCCCAGAGCCCGTCTTCCCCACAGAGGTCACAGTGGAATCAGCCAAAGCGTGAGCACCCTCCAGACGGGGCTGTGCGCTCCCCAGCTTACAGCCCCATCATGTTATTAGACTGGCAGGTCTGCCATGTGTCCTTTTCTCACTGGTTTTGCTCTAAAATGTAATGAATTTGTGTGTTTTCTTTTACCGTTTGGTAAAATAACATACGTAGAATTTCTGCCTGAAATTATGCCTGTGGACTCTTGTCTTACAGCCACCATGTTTCCACGGAGGGCTGTTTGTTTGCATGCCAGCTCTGCTGTCCACTGTGTCTGGGCGCGGGGTTACCCAGTAACAGAGCCCAGTGCTTTTGTTGCTAACTCCACACTCAGTTGAACCAAAGAAAACATCTCGGAAGACAAAAATCTTTGACACTAGGAGCTCTCTGTGCCAGGAACAGGGGTACACCTGTGTTTGTCTTACACCTGAGTTATAAAGCCCAGGGAGTTTCATAGCCAACCTCATGCGGAAGTACAAGAGCTTCACTGTCCTTCGTCACAGCCCAGCAAAGCAGCTCCCTTGTACTGTCCTACCTGAATTCCCTCTGCCCTTAGTCCCTCCTCTTTCTGACTTTTAGTTTTTCTTATATTTTTTGTGTCCTTGTGAGTCTCCTTCAATCCTTTTTGGAACAAGAATAAGTGTAAGTGACTAAACGCATGTGGATGGATATTCTTAAAGGAATTAAATACTCGATTATTTCTATGACAGAACTTAACAGGTGATTGAAGACAATGTGACAGGCTGACTGAACGGCCTCTTCCGTGAGCCCAGCTGAGGCTGTGGCAGGGGAGTCACACAAATAAACTTAGTCACACACCTACACGTAACATAATGCCTGGCTGCTTTGTACGGTTCAGATTCTCTGTTAAAACAAAGCTGTCATTTGCTTTCCCCCCAAATTATATAAACGGCTATGTACTGACGTGTGGGAGAGCTGGGTAATAAGTTTATATTTTTGATATATTTGCCACGTGTTTACTAACCACACCGAGGGCCTCTCCTTTTGAAGAGTCTTCACAGGGAAGTGCGCTGGTCTTTGAGTAGAGCCGAGGTCTTACCCTTGAAGCAATGACTTGAAACTGGCTCAGGGGCAGAACGGTGTCCAGTGTGTGGCTGCTACTGTCTCTCCTGAGGCTTAAAGCGTCTTGAAGGAAAATTCATTTTAAAGGCGGTAGGGGCGGGCTGGGTGTTCCCACAGCCTTTGCCCATGTACATGTATGCACGCACACACGGAGCACGGGAGACCCTGTGAGAGTAGCCCTGGAACTCTGACCATTGTAATTAAATGAATGAAACCAGAGGGGGAAAATGAGCAGCTAAGCAAAGAGCTACATTAAATTAACCAAGGAGGTAATGTATGACCTGAACCAGATCACTACTTTAAGTTCAACACAGAGCTCGGCCTATTCACCTCCACCTCACTCGAGGACTGAGGTCACCAGTGGGTACGCAGCATTTTAATTTAAAATGTTTCGAGTGATAAAAACTACTGTTTCTGTTCTCTCTCTCTCTCTCTCTCCATTTGTTACATAATATATGACAGACATAAAACGTAGATCATATGTAAGATATTAGCTGTAAATGAGATGAAAGGAACGAGTCACATCCCATTTTAAGAGGGGACAGTCCTTAAGAGAGGAGGGCTTGGCGATCCTCTAAGGTCAGTGACGACGATGGGCAGCTGTCCACTCTCTCACCGCCTATTTCTGCATAAGCCAAAGTTGCTCCATGATGAAAGTGACTAGACACGCAGAGTGCAGTTAGAAAAACCACCCAAATTTTGCTTTTTAGGGTTCTGCTATATGGGTTATCCACCTAAAAAGGGTCTGGAAAGATAATTAGCAATGATTCGTACCTGTACCACTCCATTTTCACAGTCTCCCTGGTAACAAAGCAGGGATGGGAGGAGGACCGATGGTGAGCAGCCAGAAACGAAACGCCCGCCCGTCCTTTTACCCAGAGCAAACGGGGCGGGGCGGTTAGAGCACCCCCGACTCCCTCCCCAAGCCCAGTGCGCGCAGGACAGCTGCGGCTGCTGCTGCTGCTGTGGGCCAGGGCAGGAGACCAGCTCAGACAAGGAAGGGCTAGAATTTTCATTAAATCCGTGTTCTTGCAGAAGAAGGGAGACATTGTCTTTTTCTTTAACAGCAAGAACACCAATCTTCCTTTGCCTCAGTGCATCAACGCTGGGCTATAAAATGCATCAACGCTGAATTACAAAACTCTGTAGCAGATGCAACCTAGTTCATATTTCTAAAAAAGAAGGAATAATAAATAATTTTTTTTAGAGAGAACAAGAATATAAAGATGGCAGTCCCTTCCAACTTTAAAATAGCATTAAGTAGGGAGTCTACACCTTTAATGCCAAGAGCTTAGAACGTACCTTGAAGATACAAGCACTAGCCTTCACAGGTCTCCCTGTCCCAGCCTGCTTGTTGGCTCTGGCACCCCAAAAAGCAGGGGCAAAACCTTCCAAAAACTGATGTGAAAAGGGGAAAACTGTAGGCAGAAAAAGGTGAGTGAAATCCTACATCAAATACCTTGATATCAATTAATTTTAAATGATGGGATCACGGTGAAAGAAAGTTAGCAGCTCGGAATAGGCAAAAAAACACTCTAATGCCAGTGAATAACTGCAGCCTGGCCTCGCTAGCCCCGCTACCTGCCCCCCACCCTCCCCCCGCCCCCTCCCCCGCTCCACAGCTTGCTTCTTAGCCTGGAAAAGAGGGTGCTTTTACAACAGCACTGTTCTGTTAAGCGCACAATGCAAAAGGGAATAAGAGTGCACACCTTATATTCCTAAATGTGTATGACACATCTCAGTGGACTGAGGACCGACACAGGAAGGAGGGGGCATGAAGAAACAGGGAATAAAATTCTTCAAAATAAATCACTTCGTGGATTATTAAAAATTACTAAAGATCAACACTTACATCATTTTTTTTAAAAGAATGTCAAATTTGGGGACCTAATCCAAAGGTGTCAATAACCACAAACGACCTTTAAAGGGATACTGTTGGTGTTTTTTTTTAATAAGTGTGGGGAAGAGAGTTCAAATCACAGCATAACAAAACTTGTTCAAGTGAATTAATGCAGTTTGTAATCAGTGTATCATATAGCAGTATTATTCAGTTAGGGAAAGTTACAGTGGAAAACATTACATTTTCATTTCCCAGGAGTAAACTGGTAAGAAACTGTCAACTTGTCACTGGAAGAACATGGAAACAGTCAAGCATAACGAACCTACAGAGAGATAATTATCTCCAAATTCAGGAAGTACATTTACCTGCCTACCCACCTCTTCAAGCCTATGCTTAGCACACGTGCAAAAATAAAGTACAATACAACTACTGCAATTATTACTACCGTTTTCTTTTGCCCTTCGGTGAGAAACACCTGACAGCTACATGCTGAGCTACGCTAACGAAACTAAACCGCTCACTTTCTTTAATAGTAAAATTACCATTACTGAATCACTGTCATAAAAAAATGCATTCAAGTACATTACCACTTATTTGAAATAAACATCAATTTTGAAACAATCAACTTTGAAACTGCATAAGTTTGTTTTTTTAAATCCCTGATTACATTTCTATTTATTCACTGTGGTAGACGGAAACAATGTATTTTTAGACTGACTACCACTTCATTTCTTACAAAACAAAACAAAACCCAACAACAAACCTACATAATGTAGAATGGCAGAGAAGCAAGAAAATAAGAGCTGGGATAAAATACGGTGCTTGGTACATGAGAAAACACAATGAACTCATAGCACAGAGCACACGGTTTACCGAGATAATGCCCTCTTCAATTCAAGGATTAGACCGTCACCTCAGTTCTGCATTCAGGCCACCAGAGCACTGCCCCAAAAGTCCTTGCGAGGCTTTGGACACGATCAATAGCAGGTAGTTTTCATCCCACAGGTGACTATGTGTGTAATTAGCACTGCCTGTGGGACTACTGGTTTGATGCCGGCTCCTGAATTTTAAGTTTATCTCGGTATATCCTAGAAAGTAATTTGTGTGCCACAGCGCTTCACAATTCCTGTGCTACTGCAGTTTCTCCATCAAGACAGGATGAGATGCAAAAAGCATCTTATTTGGGGGCTTTTAAAATCATCTTAAGTTATTCAGTTCTGTTTATCCAATTATGCACAGCACTGCAAACTTTCAGCATTACATTTGAAGAGTGGTATGCACATTAACTAAAAAAATAGCAACATCTGAATTGTTTGTAACCCTCTAAAAAAAAGTCACACTTGATCCAGTAATTAGAAAAAAACCTTATCCCTATAAATATTAAAAAAGAAAAACTACACAGCATGTGTAATTTGCTAAACAGCTTACTTATGTTTATAGGTAGTCTACTTACAAAAGTGACATCAGAAATGAACCTCTATTTGAATACAGTGATAAGAACAGAATGTCTGGAGCGCTTGCCAATACACCAAAGCTAATCATGTGCATTTTGGAAAGGGCTCCCGAAAATGTCAGCCTTCTGGGTTACGGATCAGCAGTTGGAGCTGTCTGTGTCTCTTATTTTTTCAGCGCTGTCTTCTTTGTATTCTGGTTTAATTTCGCCTTCGTCATCCTTGCGTTGAATTGGATCTTTTTCGGCAACCTGGTCTTTGGTTTGGGGTTCATGTGTGGAAACAGGATCTAAAACTACAACTGGTTTAGCTTGTTTTTCACTGCCAATGTACTGTCTCCTCCATCCAGTGTTACTGGGAGGCCTAGGGGATAAACAGTTAAACAAACAAAAAAAAATTAAAAGCAGAGAGAGAAAATATTTGTATTTCAGATTCCTGAATTCAGATGAACAAAAAACCCAAAATGTTCTTAGTCTAATCAACATGCGCAAAGTGATCTTTGAGATGCCAGCCATTTAAAAAGAAAAGTGAAGCTATTAGATTACATATTAGGAGCACAAGGCCAGAAAAAGGAAGGCGGAAAAAGTCAGAGCAATTAACTACAGAAATGTTAAAAAGCCAAATGCACCTACCTGCTTAATTACATGCTCTTCTCAGGAAGTGCAAAGCTCACAGACACGTGCGGCCCTCCCCACTGCCCAGCCCGGACTCCTGCCTGCCCTCTAACTGCTGCCCCCAGCCCTGGGTGCGCGTGGCTGCCGCTTAGCTCAGGGGACTGCCTGGACGAGGGAAGCCCGTCGCCCTCGTCACCGTCACCGTCACCGACGGACAGCTGAGACACCAGGGGAAATCTGGTCAGACGTGGGGGTGCAGGGCGGAGCACGGGCCGATGGGAGAACCCAGCGAACCAGCTACAATGCTAGCTTCCCAAAAACTATTTCTAAAAAGGAGAATCGTGTTTCCGGAGAAATCTTTGACTGAATTGCAGGCGCCCTTTCTTTGCCTACAGAGGCTTTCCTTTTCTCTCTTCTGATGCAAAAAGCTACCGCTCCTCCAGCTGAGGGGGTGGCCGTCTCCTTGCAGAAGGGCATGTCCTGAAACGCACTTGCCAGGCCTCAGGAAATGAGGCGGTCGGCACCTCCTCCGCTCTGAAGTCACGGTCAGGAGCCACCACCTGAAGGTGCTGGGCTGCCGACCTGGTGCCTGACAGTTGAGGGGTGGGCAGGAGGCAGGGCAGGGGCCATTCAGACCCATCCGGTCTTCTGGCAAACGCTGGGATGCTCCCCACGAGCCAGCGCACCCCTGCCCACCGCTGGAGGCCAGGCTCTGCGCACGGTCCTGCCAGCCCCTTGCCTGGAGCTGATTTCCGCTACTCCCTGACTGTTGGAGCCAGTCAGGGCCGCCCGTTAAGACATGCTCTTGCCTCTCCATACTCCCCCTGACCCTCGCTGCACTTCCTACAGTTGTTAAGTAAACACTGCAAATACAATGGAAGCGACTCTGAAACGGGGGGCTGTTCGGCTTTGCTCACAGGCGTGCCCTAGTTAGCACCTGGCACAAACCCATTTATGGAGTCCGCGAACGAGTGCTGATTAACTGTTTGTGAAAGGCTCGTGATGAATGGGCAGAAACCAAGGCTTTGGCGTGAGTAGGTCTGGAAGTCTCTTACACAACAATAAATAACAGAACAAATGATCCGCTACTGAGAGAAAATGGCCTGCATGGTCCTGCCACAGGTACAAAAACCCTCAAGCCCGATGACCACAGTTTTATTACTTTCTGACTGGTGCTATGGGAGTTATCCAAATCTTGAAAAGCACTCCATCTGGCTATCTGGTTATACTCTGTGACGTGCTCATATCATTAAGTGATAAACTCCGACCTCTGTCCTCCTTGGAGGTGGTCAAGCAAAGAGGTGACCAGGCTAGGCTATTATGAGGACAGATTCCTTTATTTTTGCCTCAATTTGGCAATGCCCTTGTCATTAGAAAGCACCAAGACACTGCTCATCTACCTTGCCCGAGGACCCACTTCTCCAGATGTCTGTTCCTCTACTGTGGGAATCAGGATGGGCTAGAGGTTTCCCTGGCTTGACTTTCTCTGAGCCAGGCAACACCTGAAAGGCCGTACCTACTGGGGTGCGGTCAGAGAAGCCCGCCGCTGTGACCGATGGGAGGATTAATTAATTACGGGAGTCGGACTCAGGCAGTGGGAGGGGGCTCTTAGGCAGTCTGCTTCAGTCTGTTGCCCCCGCCTCTGACACTGGGCATGAAGTCAGCAGTTCTGGCAGCTAAAAGGGAAGGTGGATGAAGTGGCCAGAGACTGAAGGTGAACCAGGGCTGCCTGTGTCCGAGTCCCCACTCCTGATAGGCAGACCACCTGCAGGGTAAGCTGGGGCCCTTCCTCGTGGAAATGCACACACACCTGGCCCGGGACTGGAGCAGCTGGAGAAACCGAGGGCCAGCTGCTGCCACATGCCAACGAGGTGACAACATGCACAAACTGGAACAGCGTGGACCTTCAGAGCATTTAAAAAAAGGCTGCTATGTGATTTCTGCCTTCTCAATCTCATGCAAATTTCTCTCGCAGCTTCCCTAACGTAGAAGCAAATGGACAAGGGAATTTTAGGAAGTGAAGCTCCAGCCTAGCTGGGTTGTTGCGGTCAAAGCCACAAAGCCTGCGACTCAAGTCACCAGTCCGGCTCCACCATCCTGGGTTTGAGCTCACTGTGCATAAGCCAGCCAACCTGCTCTAAGCATGCAAAGGGGTATGCATTTCATTCTGGGTGAGCAAATTCCATCAACCCATACTGACCTTGACCCCTCCTGCAGAACTAGTGTGGATGTTTCCGTGCCCATGGGTGTCTGCAGGTAAGGGTGGTGAACACATCCTAAGAAAGCTTTCTTCATCAGTTGGAGGCCGAACACTTCCAGGAAGTGCTCTCGGGGGTTCTCAACAGCAACAAATGAATGTTGATTGAACTGAAACCTCGGGAACTCTGCATTGTCGGGCTGAAATTGTCCTGGAACTGCCCCAGTCCAAGGAATTCTTCCTTTCTTGAAGTAAGCTTCTCAACTGCAGATTAATCTACTATTAAATCACCTGAGGCTACAGTCTGAGAACTCCTTTGTTCGTTAGCACTGAACTTGGCACAGTGGACGACTTCTCTGAATCTGTACACTGAGAGTCAGGGTAACGAGTTTCTCAAGATTAATGAGCACTGACTTGGAATCCCGACAGGTTGAGTGAGACCAGAAGGGACTACGGTGACCATCTGGTCCAATCTATCCTTTTACAGATGAGGAAAATGATGTTCGGACAGGGGAGGAGCCTGGCCTACACTCACGGCTCAGCAGTGGCGGAGCCACAGCCACCGTCAGGGGCTCTATCGCCATGTTCCCGCCCTTCCCCAGCACCACGCTGCTTACCAAAGGCATCTTTTCCTAGAAAGATGACGATGCCACAGACTGACTTTGCCATGTTTAATGACACCTTTCTGGCCCTGGCTGGTGTGGCTCAGTGCATTGAGTGCTGGCCTGTGAACCAAAGGGTCACTGGTTTGATTCCCAGTCGGGGCACATGCCTGGGTTGCCAGCCAGGCCCAGTAGGGGGGCACCCGAGAGGCAACCACACACAGATGTTTCTCTCCCTCCCTTCCCTTCTCTAAAAATAAATAAAACCTTTAAAAACACATATATAATGATCTCTTTCTGAATGCCTGTTTGCAGTGGCATCTTTAGATATATAAAGTCCATCCCTTCAAGCTAACCTTGTCGTTTTCCCTCTGTGACTTGCATCAATAGTTCCTCCTGGTTTGGCATCGGGTCCATTCCTGGTTCCCATGGGCAGGGGCCCAGGGCGCCCTCTGGAATGAGAGGCCTTCCTGCCAGGCTTCATTCCAGCTCCATTCCCTTCTATGGGAAGAGGAAGAGAGCCCCATCGGCGATGGTGCCAGACACCCAGGTTCTTGCTGTAGGCAACTGCAGTGGCAGCTTTTAGGAGGTTAAATCTGAAGCTTCTCCCCCAAGGTAAAAATCCCAGGTACTCAAATGCAACGGTCCAACAGGAACTGCAGTACACTATTATTCTGTTCAATCTTTCCACTTTAATTCTTCCACTAAGGGCAACGACCACAAATAAGGGATTAAATATCAATACTCACGAAAAGTATGGCAGACTTCCTGTATCCTGCAACATCTCCAAGTAACCTTGGATTTTACAGGTGAGATAAAGTAAGACTACAATCATGGGATGTTCAAGATGACAGGGATCACCGATCCCTTTTCATTTGTCAAATGAAGACAACAAAGATGTGAGTGGAATGATCTGCCCAAGGGCGTACAACTTGTTAATAGCCGATAGCAGGACCACAATTGTGGAATCTTGATTTCCTGTCTGTTATTTTTTTTGTCCTTACCACAACGTACCAGTATAGCCATTTATAATCCATTCAAATAGATATTTTCAGATGTCACTTTAGATCATTTGTTCAAGGGCTATTTCAAGGCAAAAAGAAAAGGCAAAAGCAACATAAAAGCTAGGAGACAATGCACCAATCTATGCTGCCCCACGAAGACGCCTGACGTAGGAGCAGAAGCTGGGCAGGGAGAGCGGCCGGTGCCCCACCCAAGGCCCGGAGTGCGGGCCCCGGGCAGGCAGGGCTGTCTGCCGAGAGAAGGAAAGACCAGACTCCGAACTGCACTGGTATCAGAAGAATCAGAACCACTGCCAACAGCACTGCCACGGGTGAACTTTCTGAAGGACTCACGAGATTTCTCAGACTGTATTATAAGATGAAAATGCAGCATTCTAATTTTTTAAAAAGCACATCATTGTTTGCATTCAATGAAATTCCTTTCAAAATCAACTTTCCACGTTCCAATTATGTTCAACAACATTGTGGCTAACGTTTCGGCTGCAATTCAAATTAACTAATGCCCAAAAGAGCCCTAATCGACGCGGTTCTGAGCTCAATTGAATGCAATCAAAGCTCATGAAATGAAGGGGAAATGCTTATTTCATGCAAATTCTACATATCACTCAAGCTTAATTTTACTGATAATATAAAGGTGGGACATTTCGAACATTACAGTGAATGAAACTTTTAAGCGGTGAGAGTTATTTTATAAAATGCTACCTCTGAAAAGCTGATTGCCAAACAGTATAAAAATGGTCTGAGGCATAAATGCCAAGTTCATTTCTATTTCACTTCTGAGGTAACTATCTTTCAAATCGCAACAGCTGGACTATTTAACACAATCTGGTGAATCAAAGTATAGTCCTTCTCTGGTCTCCCAGTGGGACGCCTGCATTAGTCTGTGGCAGCCGTCCAACAATGACGCGCAGCCGGACGGTCTGAACTCTGTTTCATTTACAATAAAAATGGATAAAGCTGCAATCATATTTACCACCTTCAATGACAGAAAACGGAAAGATTTAAATTTGTCTTTATAAAGTAGTTTCCTGGGAAAACTCCAAAAAGGAAGTCCGTGTTCTATTTTCCCTTGTGTAAAAAATAAGTCGTACTCTTCCCCCCCGCCCCCCAAGCTCTTTATACAGTCACAACAGCAGCGACTGGCGGTGGCTTCGCCACAGAGGTCGTTTTTGTTGTTTCTCTCCGACACCCTGTTTTTCAGGAGATTTTAATAACACTTGTTCAAAATGTCCCCAAATAGACTTTGAAAGCATAAAAGGACATTTTCTATAATATTACCAATTCTAATACTTGCACATTTAATGCAGGTAGAACAAAGCTAATTTATTTTGGCTTTGTGTACTTTTTAAAACTCCATTTTAGCTCAAAGAATAAATTAGTTTGTCAATCTGGGTCAGCTTCTATGCAAGGGGAAAAAGAGATGTAATTTCACGTTCTGAAAGGAACTGGGGAACAACGGAAGGCTGGCGAGGCTGAAAACCCGTCAGCAGCTTCTGGACGTGGATTTGCCCTCACGATGAACACGCATCCCTCCCTAACAGGTGACAACGGCGGGCACAGCCCCGTGTCCTCACGGAGCGGCAGCGGCGGCGCAGGGGTCTCTGCGCAGGGTGACACCGCAGACAGCGCTGCATGTGGCGAGGCCTGGTCCCGGGTCCTGATTCCCGCAGTGGAGGCTGGAGTGTGGGTGTTTACAGATGCCACACGACCCCGGCCCAGGGAGGCGCAGGAAGCGGGACCGTTCTCGCCAGCAAAATCAACACTGATAACGCATGAACTCGTGAATTTTAGGTCAGGCAAAGATTCTGAAACGTGTTACATGTTTGGAGGCCAGTGTCAAGGCTTTTTGTAAGTTTACACAACTTTAAGTCCCCATGAAAAATCTGTTCAGATCCCAACTATTAAAAGGGAATGCTATTTAAGAGAAATGTTTTAAGAGACATAAAGTCTTCCACAAAACGGCCACATGTAACACTGGCTCCTCAGAAAGGGGGCCGTGCACCAAACGCTTGCCGTTTTCTGTCTAAGTTTTCAGAACAGCATTTTTAAACTGGTAAAGATTTTCCTCTAAATTTACTATATTCCATATTTTAAACTCTCCTTTAAGATGGGAAGTCACCAAGAATTCAGTGTGCTACTTCATGCAGTTATACAACAAAGTGTATTTCAAGTGAAATGTGCTTATCAGGTTTCAGTTGAGCCAATTTGTCCTTGAATCTGAAGTTGCCTTTAAGTTCTAGTCAGCTACTTCTATTTGAATACATTAAATTCTCCACCATACACAAACAAAAGGAGGCACAAACACTGCAGAGACTCCCGAATGATGTTCTTAAAAAATTTACACAGCACCAAGAGCAATTTGCTTCTCTCGGCAGAGGTGATATACTTTATGCTAAGTCCCTTAACATCTCAGGTATTTGCAACCAGAGGGACATATTAGAAGGCAATTAATTGCTGGAGAGAACTGAGACTTTCTCAGCAGCACTTTAACTGCCATTCTGAGATTTACTCAGCAGCATTTTCACACCAGGTGTAACGTGGCCTCCACAATTAACCTGGAAGAAGCTGCTGTCTGTACAGCAGCTCAGAACACGTGGGAGACAAAAGTGCCCGGCGGATCTTCCGGGCAGTCCACGGGGTAACTCCTTGGGGGGTAGGAAGAAAAGACTAAGTGAGGGGATCTCAACTTCCAGAACATCCAGTTGTCTGCTAATTTTGTTGTTAAAACTTAATGGTCCGTGTGCAGGCGCACAGGGAGAAGCTTTGTGGCCGCGCTTTGCCGAGCAGAGCCGTTTCCTGCAGTGTCAGTACACAATTCAGCAGTGCTAAGATTACAGTTGAGAGCGGACAAAATCCTTTAATTGTATAAGAGCACCAGATTAAGCAGTAACTTCCATGCAGTTCATTCTGCTAGCTAGTAGTCTCCTGTCAGAAACAAATGTCTGCTAAGCAGAGGGAAGGTGCCCTCCATTCCCCCCTCCACGCGGTGCACACACGCCCACACGAACGCACGCACGTATGCACCCTCACACAGAAAAGGGGAGAGAGGAGAGGCGGGGATGGGGAAATGGTGGAGGTGGGAATTCAGAAAGAAAATGTACCCTTTTCCACCGTGGGGGCTAAAAGAACTCTTCTGCTTTCCATTTGTTGAACCAAACGTCTCGTAAGAAACAGTTACGTGACCAGCCAAGAGAATTTCTGGCTGAGATCAGTATTTGAGGGAATAATTAAAGCCAAGTTTCCCTGAAAGTTAGTTAAGAATCTCAACTGCTATTTGGTAACATGTATCAAAGGCTCAGATTCTCTAGCTCCAATCCAAAAGAGCAGTGCTTTTCCATTTCATTCTTCTACATTAGTTTCACACTGGAAATAATGAAACAAAACTGAAGAGACCAGTTAGAGGTCAAACAATGATGAAATCAATCTTACTTTTAATTCAAAACCCTCTGAAAGGCAATTCCATTATTTTCCTTCACAGAGATGTTTGACTAATCGCACTAACCCAGAGACATTTAAAATTTCTCTTTTATCAGCTACCCTTGGTATTCAGTTAATGGCTCAAACAAGATGAACTCTACAAAAAATAAATCTGTGTGGGGCCAAAAGTCACATGTATTTAGAGATACTACAACTAGAAATTAAATGCAAATTAAAACCACAATGGTTTCATTGGAAATGGACATTTTTTTCTATTAAAATTGAAGTCCTATAATTGCTACATATGGGGTGTGTGTGTGTGTGTGTGTGTGTGTGTGTGTGTGTGTGTGTTTAAAATTCTTCCAGGGCACAATGTGACCTGTTTTGACCTCCCAAACAAAAAAGGCATGCTAGCTGCCTATCTGGTAGTTAAAAAGGAACTTTAAAAGAGCTTGATAAAGCTTCGAGTTTGGGGGAGACCTGGGATGGAAGAGCAGCATGATCATTTAGGGAAGTGTCAGCCGGACGACTCCGGCCGTCGTGGCCTGAAAGCCTCTTTGAGAATGGCCAAGAGATGAGGACACAGCTATGAGGCCACTCAAATCCCACCAATTACCATGGAGCCTGGGTTCACTTTCAAATGGATTCTCGCCATTGGAGCCAAGTTTTATGGAAGTACTGTAGCCAGATGACATGAAAAATCATCTTGGAGGCTGACTGCTTCATTTAGTTGGAACTGTCAGGAGGATGGATATTCACCTTCCTGAAAGTGACCAATAGCAAAAGTGAACATGGGTGAATAAAGCTCGGCAGGGACGAGGAGGGCCACACCTAGGTGTTACGAGTCAAAAAAGCCAGATGGCAAGAATGTAAGATACACTTGGCCCTCTGCCTGGTTGTGATGCGGAGCTCTCAAGATCTGCTCACCTCCTTCTCCACATGGAGGGCCCACTCGTCCTGCCTGTTTATAACAGAGAGGTCCTAACACACGATGATCCACGGACACTAAGCACAAAGTCAAGGAGATAGCTGGGAATCGACCAAAAATGGAGCTGTCTCAAAGAGGTGCAGCATAAAGTAAATACAACAGTAAATTTATTCCAGTGTAGAATGTATGAAACAACAGGATTCGCAGCGATTCACCCTTGTATTATCATGTTCTATTATCCAATGATAGAGTCAGATATTTTTATCAAGGTGTTTGACTTCTGGGAATAAACTGTTCTTCAGAATTCTGAAATGTCATTAAATTAAAAAAATGTGTACATTAAATTCACATCAAAGACTAAAGTAGCTTAGGCTGGTATTCTGATATGGTAATTTCCAAAGTTTATTTGTGAAGCATCACCTCTTTGTTTGATATGTGACATGAAAAACAGTAAAATAATTTCTTCCCGAGTACTCTTTAAGTCTTTGTGTTAATCAAGACTGGCTCTCCTTTCAGAATTCTTTGTTTCACTAGAAAACACTTCTTTCCCTTGGCAAGGGAAATGGCTTAGGTCAGCCGCAGGAAGAGGGAGCGAGCCGAGCTGGCCGCGCCAGGGAGTCAGCCGGGGCGGAGGGGCGGCATGTGCGCCTCACAGGGCCGATGGCGAGAAGTGACTGGAGTCAGCACTTTCCACAGAGGAATCCTCATGGCCGCTTTCTTCCCTCCATTCCTCACATGTTAATACACTCAACACAGTGTGCTACAGTTCAAAAGCATGGGCTCTGGAGATAGAATGAAAAAGGTTCAAATAAAATCTGACCCAACTATTGATTAGGAATAGAATGTTGGGCAGATTGTTTGCCTCACTGAGCCTGTTTTCTGTCTTTAAAATGGAGATATGTCCATTATATACATGTGGAATGATTACAATTATCCATGAAAGCGCATGGCGTTTATAAATGTTACTGAACTGCACAGTAGCTGTAACAAAACATCGCGGACGCAAATTCCAAAATCCTGAACTTCCAAACCAGACACCGGTTCCATTACCCATGGCTTCCATCTATAATCAACATGAGCACCCCGCCAGCCGCAACGCGGGCATATTTCCTCTTGGTGGGCACTATTATATATGGATGCACATGAATAAAGAGTGATGAAGAGTAATAGAAAATATTAACTAAAGTAGAGGAAAAACATATCATAAAATGTCGTAGGCTGTAATCCCCATGTGTCCCCAGTTTACCTCCCTATGTCAGAAACACCACCTTGGCATTCTGTTGATGGCAGAGCTCACGTGTTTCACGGGATTAAAATGGTAGACAATTTGACTCAGCTCTAGGTGCGCCGCATTTCTAACTTATTGCTCAACTTACATTTGTTTCTGGAATGTTAATTTCCTAGTTACCCGTTCATCAAGGCCTCAGAAGGGGTAACTTTGAAACTAGCCAACCTAACTGGAGCAAAAGAAGAAAGGTCAGGCACCGACGAGCTTTGACCTGACTGCACTACGTGGTACTTTTCTGTACCTGTGGCTGGGAGGAGGCACGTCAAGAGTCTGTGTCACATTTAAAAAGAATGTATCAGCAATGGCGGCAAAACTCATGGCCATTTCCAAAAACTGAGCCCACTTTCCAAAGCCAAAGTCATTTGGAAACATACACACATGCTGAACACACAGTGGGGATTAAAATGAGCCACGTCGTTTTCTGACCACAATAAATACTGCGAGTAGCTCTCATGCTTATAGGACCGGCAGAGAGGCACTCCACGTTTCACCCACTTTCTCCACCTCAAGATAATCAGGAAGAATTATCCCACTGCTATCACCTATGAGCAGGTATCTCTAATCCAAATGGGGCTAAAAGCAGTTGGTGCCACAGTGACGGAGTTGGAACATGTCCCGACCCTTCAGAGTATTGATGGGTCACAATCCTTTCGATTCAGACTTGTAAGTTCTGATGATGTCATTTAAAAACGAATTATTTTACATGTCTAGGTTTGTGTGTGTGTGTGTTTTAATGCATTGAGAGACATGCTGAAGGCAGAACATACATCCTTAACTCTTGTTGCTTAACTGTGAACATCTTTACTAAGCAACCACATTAGTGAGGAATTATTAGGGTTCTAGAGCTGAAAGGGACTCTGGAGAGTACCTAATCTCTATGGCTCAATTTTAGATTAGAACAAACCACTACAAAAAAAACCCCAGAGATTATGTCACTTCCCCAAGGAAACCCGGTCCATCAATAACCCAGGGGTCTAGTATCAAAACTTTCAGCTCTAACTTTTGCCCTTGCTTATCTAGTAATGGCTCAGCACTATAATTTTAACATAAGGTAGAAAAGGAAATACACTGAAATACATTTCAGATATTGTCTCATTTACAAGACAACCCTACAAGGTAGGCGTAATTACCCCTCACTTTACAGATTAGGAAACAAAGTCATGGATTAAATAACTTTCCTAATGTCACAGAGATACTGAACGGCAGCCCCAGGGTCAGAACCCTACCTTGTCTACCTGCCCGTAGAATTAGGTGCTGGAAACAGCCCCATCTGCTTGCCACCCCGTGCATCTGTGGACGGGCGTGGGTTTAGAACACAGATCACACGGTGCTTCCTTGCTACTGCCCTCTCCAGTCTACAGGTTTTACTGGCGGAAACACCCATCATTCTGGTTTTTCTGACCCTGTGCAACATTCAGCCCCTTTCCAGGTACTGTAGCTGTCGGAAAGTAACAAAGCAGTTACTGTTTAAAAAATTCTATGATTTGGAATTTTCCCTATTTTATATTCAACATCCCACCCACTGAGCTCAGCCTAGATCAGAGAGTCTTACTATATCGTAGCTGCCAGATTCCCCCAGATCAACGGAAGGGAGCGTGAAGGCAAACCCAGGTTTATGCTGCCCGCCGGCTTTGGTCCGCTCTCCGCCTCTCACCGCATCAGGGGAGAGTGTGAGCGTAACTCCGGTCTGAATTACCATTATTTCACCAAAATTAAGGAAAGGCAGGCCCACCGATCAATTTAAGAAATTGTTACTAGGTAGTATATACTGATTAGAAATAGCTAACAGCACACAAATACTTCTAATGCTATTTTTAAAATAGAAACAATTAGGCTTTTCCAAGTCCTGATTATCTTTTCCTTTCTTTTACTTTTTCATCTTCAAAAGGCACCTTGCTTTGCTTAGGCTGGTGACAGAAATGTTAATTTTAATTAATCCTTGTAATTAAGTATTAACGGTATCTCTTGCCTTCTCACAAGTCCCTAGGAAGTAAATCCATATACTGTACACATCTCTGGCTCTATAACTTACCAGACAGGGGCTAACTCAATTACAGCTTATCTGTATGTATATGTGGAACTGTTGAATAATGGGGCAATTGAGTATTTTAATTAATTGATACTCTGCTGTTTTGTTGATACTAAAAATATACACATGCTGTTCATTTACTCAACAAATATTTACCAAGAGCCGGCCATAAGGCAGGCATTTTTCCAGGTGTTTGAGATACTGCTGGGAACAAAACACAGAAAAATTCCTACCCTCATGGAGCTTACATCCTAGCAGAAGAAGAGAGAAAATGAGCATTAAGTATAATAAATAAAGCATATAGCATATTGGAAGATAACCAGTGTGGGGAAAAACAGAGCAGGTTAAGGAGGAACCAAAGTTTAGAGGAGGACAAGTTACAATTTTATTTTATTTTTTAAAAGATTTTTAAATTTATTTTTAGAGAGAGAGAGGAAAGGAGGGAGAGAGGGAAAGACGTATCATTGTGTGGTTGTCTCTCGCGCACCCCCTACTGGGGAACTGGCCCGCAACCCAGGCCTGTGCCTTGACTGGGAATCCAACCAGCAACTGTTTGGTTCACAGGCTGACACACAATCCATTGAGCCACACCAGCCAGGGCAACAAGTTACAATTTTAAATATAATGGCAGGGGTAGGCCTCATTTAAAAGATGACATTGAGCAAAGAAATGAGGGAGGTTGAGTTAGTAGGTCCTGTAGCTTAGGGAAAAGACATTCTGGGAAGAGTGGACAGCAAAAGCAAAGGGCAAGAGCAGACCCAAACCTGGACAGACAGGCCAGAGTGGAGGGAGGAAGGGGGGTAAGAGAAGAAGGGACTGGGGGGCGGGGTGTAATTATATAAGTACTAGAGGCCACTGTAATTAACCCTTTGACCTTGATTCCCTGTCAAGAGCCGACAGTGCCTCTCACCTGAAACTCTATGGTAGTCTCTCTACAGATCAATATAAAGATGCAATTACTAGAGCGCAAAGACCATTTTAAAAAGCAAAGGAAACATTTCACTTTTAACTGCTGATCCCACTTCCAAGTGCTTGGACAATTCAGGTCTATGAGATAAGACACTGCGGTGTGCCTCTGCCTTATGGTTTGTAAAAAAGAGTAAATTTATTAGTCAGAGGCAGAGAGAAACAGTCCCGAAAATAACCCTTTTCATTCCTGAGAGAGAGACTGGTTACAGGGAATCCCAATAAATGACGTGAGTTTTTACTTCGAAAGCTTACATATAACTAAATTATGTTAAACTTCTTTTCCTTATTAAAAAGCTAGGTTTAACCGTGAATGAGGTGAATAATTGCCATGTATATATACAAAATACTCGGATTTATCTGGAGAGTCTAATGGTACTTAAACCGATTTTTCAGAAAGGCACTCTTCTTTGTTAAAAGGCTTTCTTCTATGGAAATACATGGCATTGGTTATTCCAGCTAAAGAATGTCAAGAACGGAATAATCACGCATTAGGTTACAAAGTTTGAAAGTTAATACAGCAGCACAGAGTATTTGTATTAGTGCTTTAAGTAGATAAATTAAATTGAAATGTGTCTCTTGAGCAGTCATTGAACAAGCAAGATGAGAAATAAATTAAGCTTCACATAGGCCTTTATGGCCTCTAACAACTGTGTCTGTCAACACATGGATCCTTTTCACTGTCAATTCAACACATTTTGTAGACCTTGGGCCTGCAATTATTTCATTTCCTTTCTTGGGAATGTAATTTCCACTTACTTTTAGAGAATAAAAGGCAGACAAAAGGAAGAAGGAGTTGCAGTATTTTCTGATTAAGATTATCTGTGTAAAATGGTAAAGGGAAAAAAAAAATCTATACACACACATTGAAGCATTTCTCAGAAACTAACTTGTCTCAGCCAAATTGCTTTTGTGTCTGGATATTGGTTCAAATGTAGCCCGATTGCTGATGTCAAATTAGATGTTAAACAAATCTAACAGGAAAGATGAAGAATGAATATAGATCATCTTTCTGTCAGAACTGTTCAAATGACTGTAGTCAAAAGAAACATATGACTGCAGGAGAAAATGCGCTTTTAAACACAATGAAATTAGACAAAACTGTAAATCAGCAAAGAAGGCCATTCATTCCAAAAGAGGGGGGGAAAAAAAGTTAATAGTACCAGTGAGAAATGGAAGAATGGAAGAAAATACCAGTTGGCAAAAATAGATCTAAATTGAATTTCAACTTCATTTGTCCAGGCTTCACCTTTTAAACTAAGACAGGCAGAGGCACAAAGAAGGATTCTTTCTCTCCCGATAGAACAGGAAATCAGGGTTTAATTAACTGTGATTACAATTACCATCGGCTGATCTGATTTGCCTCACCTCTTCCTTTTCTTCAAGTGACAAACCCCCTGACATCCTGGCAAGAGAACTAAAGCAAAACTAGACTAATTTCAAAAAAGGCCGACATTGTTATAAAACAAACTGATCCTCTACCAGATCCGTCGGAAACACGTTCAATAGCAGGATTACCTCTGTGACAAAGTGTCACTTTCGAGCAAGTCTGTGTAGATAACTCTTTACATGGTATGTTTTCATTCTCGGGATAGAGAAATATTAAGGCTCATCTTTAAGTGAGGACCAGAAAATAAGGTTGTAAAAAGGTACCCTTTAAAGTACATCTGAAGATCTAGTTCTTCTGAAAGATCTAGTATCTTCCTCAGCTCCTCATAAACCATTAAGAGGGATGATGTAAGCATTTAATCTTGAAAGAATGATCATCTTCTGATGCTGAATAATTATTACCCAAGTCAACTCTTCATGCAGAAGAAGAACCAAACCAGTTTAGGGCAGAAATTCTCTTTACACATATCTGCTTTGGATGGGAATAAGACCTCCAAGCTAGGAGCCTAGAATCCAAAGTTGGCTCATCAAATGAAGGAAGAAGAGTATTTATTGGCTAACCAAATCAAAATCTCTCTAAAGAGAAATGAAGCAGAGTAACACACAAGTGAGTCATCACAGATTCGTCTACACACTATTTAGTAAAGAACGCCATTACTTACTGAAATGTAACCTTGGAACGTGTGCCGCCTTCCAATTTACACGGCCCATCACCTGGCTCAGGTGCTGGGCGGGACGGGCTGTTGAATTCTGCCTCCAGAGTTTTCTTGTTCAAGGCTGTTTTTGTTACACTGGATACAGAACCCAACACTGGCATGGATTTGGACTCTGAGGTGGCTAATATCCCGGTTGGACCTTAAAACCAAACACATACCTCAAGTTTAATAATTCTGCGTGATGCTGATTAATATGGTACTGAAAAACAGATTAGCTGAAAATCCCTAAAGAAGTGAAAAGGCCAAGTTTTGCTAAAATTTCAAGAGCCTGCTGGAAAACGTTCCTATTAGAAATTTGCTCTGCTGTGGTGGTACTACTCAAGGCCCTGGGACCACGCTGAGAAATTGTGTACAGACTTTTAAGAAACCACAAAACCCCAGGCCATGGTTCCCGCACTGACCAGAGTCCTTAAAAGTACTGCAATTGTGAAAACCCTTTTCTTCTCCTAAGTGTGGCTTTCTGACAGCCCTACTTGAACCATGTGGACTCTTAAGAGTTAATTCCTCCCCAAACTCAGCTCTGCATTTTAAACACAAAATGGAACAACGTCAAAAGGCTCTTTTTCAAAGGCTCATGAAGGCTTCTTGAGCATTAAACAGCTTTTATGAACATTTTCATTTTAATGTGATTGAGAAGTAAGTGGATTTATTTCCTGTTAATATAAAGACACGGGATTATAAAAACTAAGTGGCAAAGAGTTTGCTGTTTACCTTTTAGACTTTTCTGCTCTTTGGGACAGGATTAAAAAACTATAACAGGGCTGATAACTGACATTATTGGCATATAAACCTAAAAACTCTAGGCGTTGAAGCTAAGCTCCATCATGACTGACTTTCTATCTTTAGAAAAATACTTTCCTAGGCAGGTCTTTTTTTTACTTTCAAAGCAAGATTCTACTATGTCTTTCTTGACACTTCAAAAGGAATCCTTTTAAAACAAAGAGGTTTATAAAATAAGGCACAAATGTACAAATGACATTAGAACTTCTAAAGATGCAACCAGAGGACAACTTTGAAAAGTGCCAATTAAAAGAGGACAAAACTTGGCATAAACCCTAAGAAACGTCAGACCATCTTCTAAAAAAGAAACTGGTACAAAGTGGGTGCAATCCAAAATGCTAGCTAATCCCTTATCAGCATAAAGCTCTGGAATTCTATTTTTTCACTTGTATATGACTGTGTCTGATTATTACAACAGCATAATCTATCAACTCCAAAAATGAAGTTCTAATTTTTAAAGAAAACCCAAAATCTTTCTATATGGATCTGGAAAATTGTTCAGCCATTCAGCGGGGCACCTCCTTTAGCCTTACTGCATGTGGGAGACACAGATCGCTCCAGTCTGGCTGAAAACTTTGGCTCATGAAGCATCAGCGTCTGTTCTTCCTCATTCATTTCATCTATAGCATCTGGGCAGACAACTTTATGAAATTGAATATTCTGGTTCAAAGGGCCTCTCCCTCCCACTTACGTTAACCCTCATGTTGCATGGAGAAGTGGGAGTAGAGAGAAGAGGGCAGAAAAATCAAGAAAGTAAGTTCCTGAAGCTAGAAACATGAAGTTGAATTCAAGAATAGCTTCAGAGCAGCTCTATTCTGCCCTTGGATAACTGCTGACTATAACACTAGACAGCTTTAAGCAATCTGTCCTTGTAGGAAAGCAAGATCTGTTTCTGAATGTACCCGCGCCTACTGCTTGTTCTGCAACTGAAGCCAATTACAAAGGAGGGAGAGTGGGTGAGCTGGGCCAGAGCTCTTATTTTTCCTGCATACAAAAAGAAATAAAGAAAAATCCATAGTGTGTAAGATTATTATTATTATTATTATTATTATTATTATTATTGCATCCTGTTTAAGTTGCCCAATGTTTTCCAAGAGGCCTCTGCTGCTCTTTGAAGTGTCCGTTTGGTGGGCCACAAGTCTAGGTAAAACGAGGGAGTATCAGGTCCGTAAGAAAAATTCTATAGAAAAAGGTGCTTCACTTGCCCGTGAGGGGGAGACACCAACTAACCTGGGACCTGAGTTCTGCAAACCTCCTGCTGCCTCTGCTTCTCTTAGATGCCCCCTTTCTCTGCTCTGTGACTTCACATTTGGCTTTCACATTTTCACCTTTAGACTTCACATAAGTCCTTGTGTGTGGCAGAAAAAGAATCCCAAAGATTCAAGTGTCCCTGAGGCACAAACCTACCAAACTCATCTCTGTCATTTATTCCCACCATGCAGCTGGCTGCCTTAGCTTCCTACCCCACCCCCAATCCTAAGGAAAAAGAACATTCTTACGGCACCCCTTAGTTCTCCTGAGAGGTAGCTGATAGGGGAGGGGATTCTTATAGGATAGTGACAGGACCATTTCCAAAGTAAAAACTGGTGATTTTTCTAAAGAAGGAAACAAAAGGTTCATCTTTTTATAATAAAGGTTTGGCCGCTATGATGATGTTTCCAGTTTAAGAAACCAATTTACTCAATTGTTTAAGTCTGTGTGTGAAAACCAGCGCGTTTGACTACCAAAAACCCAAACCCTTAATATTTTAGCAACTTCAACTTGATGTAAACATGATGGCAATGCAAATGAAACTGTTAAAATGGGCTAAATTAACTGGACTTGACTGAACTGAGGCTCAATGATGCAGCCTATTAGCTGTGGTTGCTGATAAATTTTACTTTAGTTTTTCAAAGCCAGCCTCCTGGCCTCAAGAAAAAAACCTCAGAAAGGTTTCTGCTAATTCCCATGATCAAGTTGATGGAAAAAAATGAAGACACACAAGATTAGTTTGGGAACAGATTTTGATGTCCAATACATGGCTACCATGACACAAATACAAACTGTGAGCTCAAGACTTGCCCAGATGGTCACAGCTGGTGACAGAGCTGGAATTTCTCATTCACTTGGCTCATAGGCAGACACTATACTAAATGGGTATGCAGAACTATGACGATTTCTCTGCATCTGTAACTGATGTGTAATTACTACTGCACATTGTATGCTGACCTTCTGTCAGGCACAGTGCTAGGCACTTTGCCTATCCTGACTGACTCAATCGGATTATTCTCCTTAGAATAATCCTATGAGGTAGTGCTTTTAGTATCCTAACTTTATAGATGAAGAAACTGAGGCACTGAGAGGTTGGGTGATTTGTGTAAGAGGCAGCAGCTAGTAAATGGCAGAGCGAGGATTCGAACTCACACTGTGTGGTTCTAGCCTGTATTCAATGCTACGCTGTTGTCAAAGCCCATCCTGAACATCTTTACACAAGGGCATCTTGCATTAAGCAAAGCAGATCTATAGAACCCTGAGTACCTACAAATAAACAGATACACCAATAAATAAAAATAACGTAAGCGTTCTTATGAGAGAGCCCTAAGTATCTTTGACCATCCAATACTTCTCATTCACATTAAAAAAATTTAACAATCATTTTAAAAAGATAGTTTCATGTTAAAAAGGGACTTAAAGGAAGATGCTTCAGAGAGGAAGAGGAGAGCCGCGGAGAAGACAAACCAGCTTACTACTGCTATCTGCTTCTGCTGTCACCTTTCTGCGACGCAAAATCCTTTCTAACTCAGTTTCACTGCTTTCAGTGTAGTGAAGGGATTTTAAGCTTCTTGAACTAGTGGATTTGTTAAGTGTCCCCTAAAGTGAAAACAAAACAAAAACAAAAAGGTTAATGGCTTAATACAATATACAAAATATAAAAAATCAAACCACCAAAACATTACCAGAATTTGAATGGAATTACAAAACAAAATGAACTTTACATGTACACATATGTTTTTAATGTGCATATCTTCAACAGCATATAGCAGATCATCGAAGAAGATGCTACTGATGATGGAAGATGTTAGCTATCATGTCAAAGGAACAGTACAAGAACACTCTTGATGAGCTAACTGTATGAAGTTCAGGGGCGGGAAGGTACCTGCACCTCCTGCACATTGATGATTAAAGATTCTGACATGTGTTGATCGGTCGCGTGGAGAAGAGAACAGACATACCGAACTCACCTTAGAAGGTTATCTTGATGTGGCAGCCACAAGCTAAAGAACCAAAATCCTTGTGGCACTAAAAAAATGTGTGGCTGATTCTTCAGCGAGAATGACCTGGCCTGCACAACAGGCGACAATGGTGCCATGGCTGCCAGAGGAGGCACATAACACTCTCCAGTGGCCTACCCAGGCACGTGCTGCCCCGAGCACAGCGTGGCTTCTTCGTGAAAGAGGAAAGGTTAGACCCTAGCAGGGAAGCCAGGGAGGGCCCAGCACCGGAACTCCAGAATCCTAGCAGTGGGGGTAGCAGACGTGTGTCATTCAGGGCCCAGAAGATACCGAAGGAAACAAGAGATGCCACAAAGCTGTGCTCCTGCTGAAACTGGTACTGACCTTCAAGACGACAGAGAAGGAAGACCCGGGCTGAGGTTGCCTGCCCTGGCTACTCTAGAATATGTGCTTTGGAGGGAGAGGTAGGGCTTGCCACCTCTGTTACAAGTGTTTGAAAAGAACACTCACTGAGGCACTTCTCACGTGCACGGACTTGGTACTCCACTGCTATGCACAGTCCACTTTCTTTCATAAGAAATGAACACTGTTTCTTTGAAATGTCCTCCTCACCTGTGCCACAGACTTGGGGAGAAACAAAGCCAGGAGAACCACAGTATTTTGATCAGAGCAAATCAGAACCTCAAGTCTGGTACAACTTGCCTGACTTCGTATTAAGAGTAAGGAGGCAGCCTTTGTCCACTAAGACCAACCACCAGGCCAGCCTGCGTCATTTCTGAGCTCAGTACAGGCCTGCCTCAATCCTGCGCCTTGTTCCCTGCTAACTTCCTGAGGATTCTGGCTAAGTATGATAACTCATGTTTCTTCTTTAGCCTATAAAACAAAAACGTTTGTAAAAGCAAGTGATTATAAATCTCATATGACACAGGCTGATATGATGTTTTGTTTAGAAAGGGGTTTCCCCCCCTAGCAACGTAGTTACAGAAAAGCAGCCTGCTGTCAGGGAGGACTTGACTAACAAGATTAGGAGATTATTTTTTTCTCCTGTCAGGCGCCTAACCAAGCCTAACCAAGCCTAACCAAACCTAACCAAGCCTAACCAAGCCCGACGTGTAACATGCTTAGGGAAGGCTCAGAATTCAGTCAAGCATACACGGCTGCTAATTCCCACCCCAAAGTACATCTTCCTGCTTTTCATTTATTGCAAATATTCATAAAATATACTCAAAGGAAAACCACGTTATACGTAACACTATAACAGCTCGTTTTATAATTGAAAAATTATTTGATTTATTTGTCAGTTAACAAGCAGATCTGTATCTATTCATCTAAGAGTTATATCCTAAGATAGGATAAACACTGATAAGATGAAGAAAACAGAACTAAAGCCAATTTAGACTAATTTTAAAAAATGTACTAGAAAAGCTATTTTCACATCATTTGTGTTTATAGTTTTTAAAAACTTACCAGCTGTATCATATATAAACAGATATTTTTAAAAGGTATGGCTATTTTTATTCAAACAATTCATAAAACTAGCACTACATTGTTTGAATATCAAGGACATTCTGTGTGATTTTCCCAATGGCTGGAGTCAATGAATATCTTTAATTGAAGGATTTATCTTTCACAATATTCTCCATTTTTCATTTAGACAACAGCATTATTTTCCTAAGTTCCTGACTGTGGTGAATAACCCGCTCTTTATACCTGATTTGAATCCTTGAATCCCACACGTGTTCTCCACTCACTGACTGATACCGTTGATTAAGCTAATATATATATAAGTAAACTTTAAACATGGAGGCAATTATGAAAGAGAGGTTCTGCATGACTCTTGACTGAAATGATAAAGGGCTCAGCTAATAAAGTACCACAATTATCTTAATTATCTATTTGTATTATAATCACAGATTTTTGAACCAGAAATTAGCTGAGGAACCATGTGGCATATACAATTACCTCACCTAAAAGAGGAGAGCGCCTGGGGGCTTGACCTTGAACTTGGCTCTTCTAATCCCCAAATCAATATTCTATTCCTATATCAAACCACTTTGACCATGTAACAATATTAGTCCCCATGTTAGTTAAATGTTCGTAAAACTGAGCAATCAAATTGTCAGGTGGCAAAAGTAACTGTTCGACAATTTCGGGGCACTTTGAAAAACTAAAGATGTTTGAGGAAGACCTGTAAGAGAATTTTGTCAAATGTCATTTTTGCTTCTTTGATTTAGAGGCAACTGAACTTGAAAAGAGGCTTTTAGATTAATTTATATTGGTTTATTCTTCAGAAATTGCCATTTCCACTTCGAGTGACTTCTAAATGAACTGGAAGACTCAAGACGTTTCTAACAGTTCAAAATCCTTGTGTGACAACAAGAAATGAACTATATATTTTAAAATTTATAATATGCAGGTTTTTAAAATCAAGTATAAATAGGCTTAGAAAAATGAGTTCAATCAACATGGAGACTTCAAAAATTGATTTGAGAGCTGTGCAACCCAAAATACAGTGGAGTTTTCCCAGCCAGGGCTTTGTTTTCTACCCGGGTGCTAACTTCCAGCCTTCGGCCAAACCTCTAGGTCCTGGGGGTCCTTTGCAGCTCAGGTCGCACCTCACTCCCTGCAGCAAGCACACCCCACACCGAGTTTCCCCCTGGCTCCGCTCCACAGTGGAGCTGACCAGGCTGTTTCTTGGTTTCCTGGCACCTCCGGTGCGGACGCTCACCTCCTATCTCGGTACAACCTGCAGGCTTTTCATGTTTTTCATGTTTGTCTCTCATGCCTCACAATTGTGAGGCTGGTGTCATGTGCTCTGCTGGGTACTGAATCTGGTAATCCTAATAGTCTGAATTCCAGCAAAAAAAACTAACAGAGCCCATCCAATAGGGGGCCTCCTGTTTCTCCCTCTTGCAAGAAGTTCTATGGCCTCTTGGCCCCAGGTGACAAGTGATACACCCCTGCAAAGGGACTTCTGTGGGGAAAGCGGAGAGTTGCCATTTGGCAAAGAAGAGTAGGGGAGGACACTGTGAGTTCCTCTTGTTAAAAAAAAGGGGGGACACTTAATGCAAAGGAAGAATATCGTCAGAATAACAGTTATAATGATATATCAATGCCAGATAAGGCAGAGAAATCGAATGATAAATCCAGGACAAGGAGGACGGGGACAATCGACAGGGGAAAAAAGATGTTTTGACAATTTTTATAATTTGTAAATTATTTTACAAAAATCTATTGCAAAAATTTCTTTCCCTGAAGTGGCACAAAATGATGGTGAATAGGGTTGCACAGTGCTGGCGACGTTCCAGAGCAGTGCCGCAACCAGGGAACTCACTGCCGTCGGCCCTACAGGGAGTGGCACAGCCTGGGCAGCCAATTCCACAGGCCTCTTACGGAGATGCCTGACTTTTCAAATAAACCCAATTTTAAAGAGTCACACTCGGTACAGTTGACTATTGCACTGACGATCAGAACTATGCTCTAGAATCTCATGACACCCCTGGGGACGTTGTCTTGAACAGCAATTAGCACTATAATGTAGGGACAACAAAAGGGACTGTCACTGGGTGACAAAATTTTCTCCTCAAAGAGTCCATTAGATAATAGTCACCTACTTGTTTCCAATGGTTTCAAAACTTTACTCTGTAGGCAGACCAGTACTGTTGGCCACTGCTTTACCTCTCTCGTACTAATTTCGCTCACCCAAAACTAAAGCTAACTAATTGAGCCATTCTGAGTTAAGTGTGCTGTTTCATGCTTGATGAAAATAATTTTGTTTACCACAATTATGGGGATGTCTACACGCAACGCGTAATTAGCACAGTAACAACAAACATGGGCATATTAGCGCTGTACCTCCGCCCCCGTGTTTGTTGACTTACTGTGCATAATGACTGGCGCCGAGGCAGGAACCGGCTCTGAGAACAGGCGCTCAGCATCTGAAGCACTTCCTAAGCGCGGCGTCTGTCTCTGAGAGCCACTGTCCAACAGGGCAGCACTCATTTGCTCCGCTGGCAAAAGCTCGTTACTTTGGAAAGGAGAAATGTAGCTAGACGTGGGCATTCACTGTGTTCACCAACGGGTGGGAATCACTCTTAGAAAATGAAATCAGTAACATAAAGAAAGGGACTTTTATTTTAGTCTCCAATTTATCATCCAATAACCTTTGACTCTGTGAGGAAGAGCAGACTGCCCCTGATGCTAACTTGTGGGTATGGGCTCAGGTTTACATTTAGGGGCCAAGAAAGCCACTTTCGTGCCACAAAGTTAAGCACTAGCCATGTGAGGGACTCTACTGTATTTGTTATTAATAAGCACATACCAATTCTCACACTTGGCCAGACATTTCGTCTCCACGCTGTAATGCAAGGAGTGGAGGGCAGGAACAAGAAACCAGGATTTTGGTGCAAGTGTAACCATTCTTTTAGAATAGAAACAGCAGAGCATTGATACATTAACAACACACCTGAGGGGGAGTCCATAACACAACCAAGTAAACTATCAAAAGAAAGGAGGCTACTGTATGGAAATAAAACATATCAAACCAATTATTCATAAAAATCAATTTCAAAAACATTCTCCTTTCATTTTCCCATTAAATGAATAATAAACTGAGTTCTATTCTTACCAGTATTCCTTTTAATTCATTCACTGCACTCTCAGAGCCTTTGGAAGATTCTGGCTACAATTAAAAAACACAATTTACTGAGTAATTCATTTTTAATATGCTGAACAAACATTTCACATGACAAAGTGCTTATAGCTTATATTCACTATTTTTTTAATTAGGCCAATGTCTTACCATTAGAAAAAAATATTAGACAGGTTAGTGCTCCCAAGCGGCAGTTAAGTAGAAAATTAGAAGTAATATGCAAAGCAAAAGGACTCAAGCCACTATATTCTAAATATCATTTTGTTTCTTACTTGTTATTATACATAGAAAAATGAACTGGTAAACACCAGACTTCAAAGACTTAATTTCAAATTATTTCTAATTTTTTACACTACGCTTCTCCCCTCGCACTGCGGGACTCCTGCCGGCAAGTGAGGATGAGGAAGGCTGCGGAGCAGGGAGCAAGCAACAGGGCAGAAAACCTCTCTCAGCTCCGTTAGCTCCAGGCGCAAGCCAGGCACAGAGGACAGGCCCTCTCCGCGCCGGGAATTTCACAGCAGGGCTGAGTCGGGAGCAGGGACCAGCAAAGAGCCCGGCTCACAAGCCAACGTCAGCATCCCTGCTATCAAAGCAGTAAAAGCCCTGAGAGGGTGCGTGGCCCCTGAGGACAGTTACACCTGGAGGAAGGGTGTACTGGAGTCACTGCCTTGATTACAGGCCCAGTTCTCTTCTGGCTACACCATGAGCAAAACAATCTGAAATGAAGTTCTGGGTAATGTTTACCGGCCCCACAGCACCCCACAGGCTCTGGATCCCTCCCGTAAATAACGTGGAACTGTTGGGAGAGGACCTCATGAAAAAGATCAAAAAAAGACCTCTCATCTCCCCTGTACTTCTTCCTTTCACAAAGGATAGAGATGAAGGGAAATCTGCAAGATGGTGAAAGGACCCCCACGAGGCCTTGCATCTGGGGAAAGAGCTGAGGCTCATTCTCTCTCATCAAGAAATGGGGACGGGGGTTGATTCATAGTAACCCCCCCCTTCTATAATTCTTTCTTCTCAAAAGGTAATAAAGAATGAGACCCCCTTCCAAATTTTAAAAATGGACAATAACAGAAAAGCTAGAAAGAGACACAGACAGAGGAGGAAGGAGAGAGAGGTTTGCTGCTCATATACAAATCAGACTTAAGGCATTCAGCTTCCTGAGCCCAGGTTTTCTGTGAAATATTACATGCCACCAGTGCCAGTCTAAAGCTCTAATACACTAATTTTAACCACACCAGCACTGCCAACAACATCAAGGAATCGAGAAAATTCACAGTGCAATTAGTATTCTCAAAGCAGGCTTGACTTCTGCAGGTGACAAGCTGTGACTTTTGAACGAACGATGCAGCCAAAGGCACAGTCCAAAGTGCTGCCATGCCACGCACGGAAGCTGCCGCCTCTGGCTGCAGGAGCCCTTGCAGCCCAGGCCACACACTCTCATTCTTGGGACGTTCCTGGAAAGCCCCAATGTTATTGTACTCGGGCAGACAATGGCCACTTGTTTTAAACGTGACTGACCGGGTCATTCAGCGCTACCTCTACATAGATTAATGATTACCAGTGAAAAACCCACTCGTCCACTGATCCTTGTTCAGCTGTCTTCCAGATTTTGAACTGACATTAAATAATGTGGAACTGTTGGGAGAGTACATACGGAACATTGATTACTTATGACTTAACAAGTTCTCAGCATTTTTTCTTTCTAAACTGAACTTTGCTTCTTAATAACACTCCTTTTTTTCTTTAGTAATAGCATGGTTTTGCTTATAGCATGGTCTTTCCAATACAGTTGTGGCATGAAAGTCCTAAGAACATATTCTTCTCAAAGGTTCCACTTAGGCCCTGCATCTTAAAGCGTTTCCACGCTTTACTCCATCCGATCGCAACAACGACCCTCTGAGTGGGCAGGGCAGGTGCTATTGCCACTTTGGGAGAATCAGCCCGGGCAGCTGGGAGCACATGAAGGCCCCAGCTCCGACCACAGTGCTCCGCTCTCAGGGCCCAGACACCGGCACCGAGACGGCTGTGCCACCCCGTCTCCACCCTCAGCCTCTGGTCCTGCTCGACATTCTGCCCCTGACCTAGAAAGCTGCTTCCACAGCACGAGCACAAGACTGAACTACTCCTCATGGTCACCCAAGGCTTCCATCTATTAGATGTCAATCTGCCCTGCAGCTGAGTTTTCTGTCCACCCTTCCAACCCCCTTTCCGTGGACAGCCCAACCCACGGCCATTCCTGCCTGGCCTGGCTACCTTGCCTGCCTGTGACAAAGCGGCAACTTTCAAAGCCCCGCAGAATTTGTACTGAACAGTGTTGATGCCTGGGCACAGGGAGCAGCAGAAGAGGGGCATCCTTGAGAGTAAAAAAGAAAACAAAGTTTGTTTTCAAAGTAGAAGAAAGAGAACCGATCTCTTGACCCCTTACTAAAGTGAAAAAAGAAAAATATTTTTTAAGAAATATGTCAAAAAACTCTATTTTGGGGTCTCCTGCAATGGACCAGGCACACAAAGGGACAAGAGAAGCACTGAGCTAGACTCTAAGTGCTTCAATAAATCCTGGCGCTCACTGGGGTCTTAAAGTTGGGATGACAATGCAACTTATATATGATACACATAGGCACAAAATTTTCCCCTTGAAGTGACCTGGAACAGGTTTGTCAAAATGATCATATAAATCTCATTCTTTCTCAAAAGTCGTCTTAGGTCTTCTGTGGCATTATCATGTGACTCCTTACCCCCAGTCCTCCTGCACCGCCCCCCACGCCCGCAATACACACACAAAAGTAGAAGCCTCAGGAAGGCAAGAATGTGTGTCTCTCCTGTTTCCTGCTTTATCCTCAGTCCCTAAAACAGTACTTGGCACATAGTAGATACTCAGTAAATACTTGTCAAATTACATAAAAGAACCAGCAATTAAAGAAAAGAAACCATGTAATAGTTGTGATTTGTTTGGTGTAACAGTTCACATCAGTGTCTCCGTCAAGCTGATGACAGCACCTGCAACAGCAGGACTTAGTTTCTATGGTGATTTAGGTCGCCTATGAGCCAAGTAGAGTTGTCCTGAAACGTGCTTATGGAAATAAAGGCTTTTACGACACATTAGCCTTATCCTAAGATTTGACAGTTGGTCCGGATACAGCTTGCATCACACTTCGAAATTTCACATTTGAAAAAAGGAACATCACGGAAGAGAAAAAAGCATTTAGTCTTTGCATACCTGGGCCTTGGGTCTAGCTGTCTGATTAACCGGTCTAAGGTGAACTCCCTTTTTAATTCTGTCCATCATCTCTTCGACTGCTTGCCTCTTCAGATCTGTGACCTCTTCAGCTATTCAAAGAACATACACATCTTAGAAAGACTGCACTATGTAATTAACCGTAGTCATTTTTCAAACGAAGTCACAAAACACCAATAATTTAAGGTTAACAGCTACCAGGTAGCAACATAGTTTTCATAAAAATCTTTTAATAAACAACCTGCTTTGAAAAATGAGAGTTATAAATTTTAAAGTCTAATTTATAGCCTGGAAATCAATACCAGCTCATCTATGTTAAACAATTAAAATAGATTTTGTTCCTTCTGTCCACAGAATGAATTTCTATAGATTTTTAAAAACCCAACTTTGGCCCTGGCGGAGTAGCTCAGTTGATTAGAGCGCTGTCCCAATATGCCAAGGCTGTGGTTTCAATCCCTGGTAAGGGCACATACAAGAATCAACCAACGAATGCATGGATGGGTGGAGAAGTTGATATTGCTCTCTCTCTCTCTTTCTCTCTCTAAAAATCAATTTAAAAACAAATAAAATAAAAAAATAAAAATAAAAACCCAACTTTATAACTAGCCTCAAATAATCATTCATCTTTGTCTCACAAGTATTTTGTAAGTTATAGTACATCATATGCCAAGGAAATCAGCCCAAAGACGGAATAACTATCAAAAGCCCACTGGAAAATAAAAGATCAAAAAAGGTTCTTTTACTTATTGAAAGCAATTCAGTCAAAAGATGAGCAGCAAATAGATAAAATCCATTTTGAAATTGCCATCTTTTGTTTAGGAAGCACAGGGGAAGGAAACGTTTAAGCAAACCTTTTTCAAGTCTTAAAATTGTCAATGTTAAAAAAATACATCTAGAAATGACTGTAATTAAGTATTTAAGTTTGATTTAAAAATTTTAACTGTCTATTGTCTAACCTTTGCGCTATTTTGCTGCAAAAACAATAAAGCTGTTGAACTATGTATCAGTTAGATGCATGCCACTGTGGTGAGTATCAGCCTGTTGCGCAGAATACAGAGATTTGTCTCATTTGCAGAATATCTTGACTAAAAGCACTGAATCATATTTTGAATACTTATGACTATTAATGCAGTTCTA
This sequence comes from Pteronotus mesoamericanus, assembly GCF_021234165.1. Taxonomy (NCBI): domain Eukaryota; kingdom Metazoa; phylum Chordata; class Mammalia; order Chiroptera; family Mormoopidae; genus Pteronotus; species Pteronotus mesoamericanus. The sequence continues at coordinate 16,541,342 of NW_026555229.1, forward strand.
GATCTTGTGTTTACCTCCATGGAACTCACTGAAGCCAATATACTTAAGTTTAACTATCTCATAAAGACCTTCCAATCAGCATCTTTAATGAGACTCCACATGGTGAGGCACATCACAACTATTCAACTAGTTACCTGCCTACTGACAGATCTGTAAAGTTCTAGTTTTACATGGCTTGAATATTTTTCTTATTTGAGCAGAAATAACTCAGCTCCAAAAGGATGACTTCCAAATGGAGGCAATCACAACTGCATCTCCAAGCCACGTCACGTAGAGGCAGGCTTTGCCCTGAGAAGGCCTACATCATGGCTTCCTCGTCTGCTACGTTGCCGGCACCCACTGACCCTGGGCAGTCACTCTGCTAAAATCCGTGCCCAGGGGGGCCGCTCAGCCCAGATGGTGCCGTCACCTCCCCTCTGCGAGCACCACCGTGAGGGGACCACCGCTACATTCACTGCACACCCCGGCTTGCTCATACGGTCCTGACTTCAAGTGTGTTCTGTCATCCTCACCAGCCACTGAAAAGCTGGGACTTGAAACATCCAAACAGCACTTTTCATACCCAGAAGTCAAAAAAAACCAAAACAGAACCAAAAAACCTTTTGCCAGGCAATGTGGGGAAAATGGCACCAAAGTCAGAAAAGGAAAAAGGACAAAACTGTGGGTTGACCCACTATGTGCCCTAAGTAGCATTTTCGCGGGCAGCTTCTGTTGATGATCCACAAACATCAACATGGGGCCAGACAAGAAAATTACTATGGATAGAAATTCATTCACTCACTCACTCACTCACTCAATATCTGAATACCTAAAGAATGTGCTACACAGTGCTCTTGCTGACCCTATTCAAAACCAAAAGAGACAGAATCCAGACCTGCCATTCAAGCACCTGCTCTCAGTGTGGAATTTCTTCCTGGGAATTTAAAATCTTCAAAAAAAAAAAAAAATCATCTCATGTTCAAGAAGGCTGCCATTTTGAGACTTGGGGAGACTTGGGAAGAGCTGCATAGCAACAGGAACAGAGCCTACAGACAGATTAGCGCTCCAAGGAGTGACTGAAACCCAATTAAATGCACCATACAAAACTACTTAAGGCAGACAGATGGAGAATTATGGTCAACATTCAAATCTGCTGCAGCATCTAACATAGCAGGAATTTAAAGTAGTTTTTTATTTTTGCTTGCCAGATTCACAGCGATAATTCAGAGAAGCGCCACTATCAGTACTCTGTACAGATTTTAACCAGGCTTTAATTTCTCGGTCTTTTTCAAATGTAAAGGCTTAATTGGTCTAAAGGAAAAGAAATCACTCTTACCAGATTCCCTACTCAGGCACAATACGAGGGCAACACCAGGTTAGCTACACAAGCTTTCTTTCTCCCTGACCCTGTTTTTGAACCAGCAAAAAGCAATCTATACGGACTTCTAAACTATTAAGTAGTTCTAATAAATCTGCAAGAATCGCCTAGGGAGAGCTCATGGTATGTTTTGTAATTCTTTCTGCCATCATGCAGCTGGTAATTGTCTCACAAAGGCATGTAATCAGGGGGACAATAGAAATATGCAGGATACTGGAGATTAAAGAAAAGGGACAAATGAAGACAACAGGTCTAATGTTATTGAACTGCCACAGGAAAATAAAATCAAATGTTCTTTGAGTTAGTGCTTCGAGGTCAGTCTTGGATCAGAAAGCTACATGTTATTAATTGAGGCTTAAATTTTAAGACCCACTTGAAAAATAAGTTAATTCCTTTAAAAAAAGGAAAGAAAGAAAAAGACTCACAGACAAAACCATCACCCTGTTACTCAATAAAGCCTTTTGTTATTACCTAGAAGAAACTAAAATAAACGTTTAATGCCACAGGATTACTTTTCTCTTTCACTTATATTTTTAAAGGGCATTTAAAAAGTCTTACGCCACTATGATACACACATTTTCTAAAAAAGACATCATGGTTGAGTAAGTCGGAATCTGACCTCAGATCATCAAGTTAAAGAAATTTCCTTACGAGATCACAAGAGTCTGATGAATGAGGATGCCTGCCCTCCAAAGGGTAGTTAGGGCCTTGTATATATATTTTTTTAAACTAACATTTTAGGTATTTTCTATGTGCTAAGTACTATCTTAAATGCTTTACATGTTACCCATTAATTCTCACAACAACCCTATAAAATAGAAACTACTATTATCCCCATACTACAGATTAGTAAACTGAAGTAAGAAAATATCAATAAATTAATGACCTAAATATATGAAATCTCAGAACATGTTCAATAACTGCATAGTTATCAAAATTAGTTTAACTTCAAAGTCTGTAATGATGTCTTATATTTAAACCTTAGACCAACTGTAATATTCCACAGACTTTTCCTACAATCAAGTGTTTTTAAGAACCATAATCTACCAACAAGTTTCTCCATTCATAAGCCCTGAAAGGCCTACCAACTGAATAGGAAAGCCACCAAAAGGTGTTCACATAAGAAAATGCTGTGATAGCAAGGCTGCTCCCTTCATTTTAAATGCAAACTCCAAGTGTCACAGAGGAGCCCGATGTTTCATGTATATACATTCATTTACCATGCATTTAATCACTGTTGATGTATTCATTCAACAACTATTTTGTAGTGTGAACTATTAACAAGACATGATAAATAACTACCAGGCCAGACAGACAGGCTGCAGCCGCGTGTGGCCACGGTACACACCCTTTAAGGCACTGTGACTTCAGAGGGGCTCCGGTTTAAAGTCTCACGAGCAACTTTTGTGTCAGTTGCTCAGATCCCCACAGTGCAGTGCAACAGCTCACGGGTAAGGGCGAAAATGCCACATTGCATGAACTGCAAATGAAACATCCTTTTCACTGGGAAAAGTATGGTTTCTAACACCGGGGGTGAATCAGTTCTAGAATGCTGCTCTTCAATTTAAGGGTGCTGTCCAGGTTGACAAGCTAATAATTTAGTTTACTTCGAAGGGGAAATCATTCTGTTCTGACCGCCCTCCTGACCCTCCCAGACTTGGCAATTGTCCCCAAACAAGACTGAACAATTTTAATTCCAGGGTCAGGAAAGGTGTATAGCCAGGAACCAGGGAGCAAGGCAGTCCTGCAAATCACCAAAGGCAGGGCTTTTTCTGGGCCCTGCAATGCCCTGTGCAAAGCAGAATCTGCCTTTCGGTGGCATTACTATGCAGAGCAATACACGCAAAGGGCTGCAGGAATCAGGCACAGAAAGTTGATTCACATGTGTGAAATCAAACAGCTTTCGTCTGTGACGGTTGTGAGGTTCTTGCTACAGAAGAAAAGACTAAGTCTAAACTTGGATCCATTCAATCTGCACAAAAACTGTGGGAGGCTGCAGAGAGGAGTAAGCCCTCCAGAGATGTGGGAATAACTGGATCATCAGAGCAGGAACCAGGAGGATGGGGGGGTGGGGGCGGTGAGAAGAAGATAAAATCTTTACAGTAACAACATCTGCAGCAAAACACTTGAGCAGCACAAGAGTGGTGCACCACTCATTTTGGATTATTGATACGAACACTAATAAATAAAAAGAAGAGGCAGGAAGAGTCTGGAACACACAGATGATATGTCTGGAGCCTACACTGGAGAGATGGCAATTAGAACAACACCCCCGCCTAAGAAAGTTTTGACGAGAGGGTGGGCAAGCGGGCAATTCCGGAATGAGGAATAACAGGAGCGAGTGCAGAGGGCGCTGGTGGAAACGGGCCAGCCACAGATGGGAGAGGTGTAATGAGACACGGCTGATGTAAAAGCAGAGAACCATCTACGAGCCGACTCTGATAGAGTTTGGATTCTATTCTGAGGCGGTGAGAAGCGCAGAACAAAGGACAATGGGATGACACCTACGACACCGCCAATGACAGGAAAATGCCTGGACTGCAGAGGAAACCTGCAGGCAGGGAGAGGGAACCAAGAAGTTTACACGAGTCTGGTTCTGAACCGGGCAAATCTACCACGCTTGGTAACTAAGAGGCGCTGAGCACACGTTGCTGGGTTTAATTCGGGTGCTACAGTTCTCAGGCACAAGGCCCCAGCTCCGGCCCCAGCAGACCAGAGTTCTGCTCTCCCTGCGGCTGCTCCCCGAGCTGCCCACGGTGCTGTGGACCGACTCGGCACCTACTCGCCCAGTGCCCTGCTCAACAGCAAAGCCTTTCTCCCTCCGTTCTCTTCTCTTCTCGCTGTCTTTAGCATCTCCCTCTCCAGAAAATCACAGGCTCCTGTAAGTTTTACCTCCCTGAAGAGCTCCTGAATTCCTCCATTCCCTTCCGCCTCTACTGCTGCCACCCTGGTGGGAGCTGCCACGGACACTGATCTGATGCTGCGACCGTCTTCCCTTAGCCACTCACTCCTTCACAGCCTGCTCTCTCTCCTCTCACTGCAGCAGGTGTGATTTAAAAAAAAAAAAAAAAAATCTCATCTAGCTACACCCCTACTTAAAACTTCGACTGCCCTTAGGTTAAGTTTCAAAATTTGACCATAGCCTCCAGAGTATAGCTCCCGCCTCTCTGCCAGACCTCATCCCTTGCACCTCATGTTCTAGTAACATCAACTTTCAGTTTCCTCATACGCCAATCTCCTCCCCCACTCTGGACCTTCCAATCTGCTGCCTCTCTGCGTGAACTACTTTCATGCTAAATCCCCTCCCCTGGACTTTCTAAATCCGCAATGACTCAGTTTGCACAGGGCTGACACCAGCAGCCTTCCCGAATGCGCTCTTAGAAATGTATTCTCCTCCTCCACAGCCCTGATCAAAAACTACATTTAAATAATTATATGTTTAATTGGATAGTCAGTTTTCTTCCTGTCTCCCCCACTCAAGTGCAAATTCTATGTCCTGCATCTCCAGCGCACAGCACTGAGTGGTACATACTAGGTGCTTGATAAAAGTCCCAGTCCACCTGCTCTCAGGTCTGCAAAGCTTCTCTCCAAGTCCTTCACCTGGAATTACTGCCTCCCTTACTTTATACCCCAAAGTACCTTAATCACACGTCTTAGCATATTTCACTGTACAGTGATGTGCGTGCATGCTAATCTGCTCTAGACCAGTGATTTTCAAATGGTGTGCTGCAGAATTGTAGTAATCTGTGCATGTGTGCCATGAGGTGAAAAAGGTTGAAAACTGCCGCTCTAGACAATAAGACACATGAAAGCAATGCCTGTTATCTGGTTCATTCTTATAGCTGTCAAGTTCACATTTCTCCCCCCACAACCTGTTCACAAAGACATAAACAAATTTGTGTGCTGTTAAAATATTGCACACCATCAACCACTGAGAGTAAAGCAAGGCGGGGCGAGAATTACTTGTTTCTGGTTGAGCTGCCTTTTCTTTCTTAGCACCACTGCCGCTGGGGTGGGACCGCTTCCGGATCATGGACATGAGGGATCTTTGGGAGAAAGAAAAAAGTTGACAGGAGATTACTGGAGGCCTTACGATCCAAGAAATAACATGAATATATGCTCAAGAATCAGTAAATACCCAACTCTTAGGCGCACGAATGCCCAAGTAGAATTTAAGTAGCCTACTTTCCACTTTTAATAAATTATCGAACTTTTCATCTCTTTAAGGTAGAGAAAGGTGACTCACCACTTTGTGTGCAACCAAACCCACCGAAAGACGGGACCGCTATCATTACCAATACAATACATAGACATTTACCCCGTAAAACACAAAAAGAAAAAATTTCAATATCCATACCTAAAATTCAGAAAAGCTCTCTAGGTAAGATATTTGAGGGAGAGGGAAGGATGAAAGAATTAGAAGATATTCTCAGTAAATATCTGTTTGTGAAATACAGGCATAAAATAACCTGAATCTGTGACCCAGACAAGATACGTAAGAGACAAAATGTATTTAGAGCACTGTCTCTCTAGTACATGTTTTTAAAATCTGCATAAAATGCAAATAATGATAAATTTGACATTAACATTTTAAAACCTATATTTTAAAACATATATTAAAAGACACCATAAAAAATAAAAAGGAAGTCTACAAATCAATGAAAAAAAAGCAGATAACCTAACAGAAAAATGGACAAAACTCTTGCAACTCCATAAAAAACATTCTAAATTTCCAATACGCATACCAAAAAGGTACTTAACTTCATTAGTTATTAGAAAACACAAATGAAACCCTCACTGAGCTATTACTCCAAACTCATAAAGTAGGTAAGAAATTTTAAGTCTGATAATAGCAAGTGTTGGTAGGTTTGTAGAATAACAGCAATTCTCAAACTAAAGGCGGCGTGTAAATTGACAGACCACTTTAGAAAACCGGTATGATCTAGTGGAGGTGAAGATACCCATATCCTCTGAGTCAATGATTCCACTTCTATATTCTTACAGAAATACAAGCACCGGTGCACCAGGACTCATGTACAAGAATGTTCATGTACGCACTAATGCAGACAAGAGTGTGGTGTGGCCAGAGGGAACCGGGGGTGGGGGCGGCCAGAACGGGGTATCTGGGACCAATAACCCAAACCGCCATCTAAAATCTCCCCATCCACAGTCACTTTAATTGAATGCATAAAACCTCCAAGCAGGTGTCCTCCACAGATGAAACAGTTCAATGGAATATATTCACCTTGGAATTCTGTAAGAAGTGTTCCTCACACCCACTGTGATGTTTAGTGAGTGAACTTGACTGGGTCATAGGGTACTCAGGTATATGGTCAAGCATGTCTGCGTGTTTCTGTAAGGATTCTGAAGATTAACATTTAAGCTGGTCATCTCAGTAAAGCAGACTGCCCTCCGTCAGGTGCGTGGGCCTCATCCAATCAGCGGAAGGCCTGAGGAGAACGAAAGAGTAGCCCTTCCCCAAGTACAAAAGAACGCCACCTTCCTGACTGCCTTGAAAGTAGGACATCTGTTTTCTCCGCTTTCAGACCCAGGCTGAACACTGCCTCTTCCTGGGTCGTGAGCCCGCTGACCTACAGGCTAAAACCATACCACAGGCCCTTCTTGGTCTCCAGTTTGCTGACTCACCCTGCAGATCCGGGGTCTTGCCTGAGACCATGATAATAATGTGAGCCAATTCTTTCGAATAAGTCTCTCTTTATGTATATGTATATCGTTTATGTACATATGCGCACACATACCCTATCGGTCGTTTCTCTAGAGAACTCCAACGAATACCCTAATACAACCTACCCTTTCCCCATGAGCCACACTTTCCCAGGACCTGTCCCAATTTCATTACCACCAGTATAAAATGACCAAAGTAGGCCTTTTCCTCTCTTTCCTCTCTCTCACCTGGCCCCTCAGTCAAATGAGCAGGAATACGAGGGGAAAGCAATAAAGCCACTTAACGTGGTCACAGGCCCTAGTCTTTGTTTTTCCCTGCTTTCATTTCTACCCCTGATCTACATCAGGGTAAAGCAAATGACTCAGGAAGAAGGTTGGGAAATCTTGATTAATGGATTCAAAGTGCACTGAAAAATCAATACGCATGCAAATATATTTGTTTGACAAGCACATTCTCCTTACCAAAAAAATCCAAACAAACCACAACTCTTTCTACTGAGAAATTATGTCTTATACTATTTAAATCCATCTTAAAATAAAATCATTCATGTTATTCAATGAATTTTCTTTAAAGGGCCTTATGAAAGAATTCATGCTTTAGACATATGGTCTGAATCCTACATTCTTTTCTCAACTGTAAAGGGCTCTTTGGGAAAATAGTCTATTTAGGTTATTCTTTAATTTGAAGGGCTCTTGAAATTTCTGAAACTAAAAATTAAAGGCCAACAGCAAGACTATAATCACTTTTTAATAATTCTCCCTCCTCATAGACAGAAATGACCTTTCTTATCAGCTCAAAACTCCAGACCTTAGAGAAAGATCAAAGTGATGAATTTCCTATTTTAAATGTCAAATTCGGAATATCTCCATCTCCTACAGATTTAGCAACCCAGGAGAGAAAGATTTTAAAATACCTGAAATTCTTTCAATTGACTCTTGGATCGATCACGTGTAAAAATTATTTTGCTTTAACTACTTCAGTGGCTTAAAGTAGATTGTCATATCCTACTCAGTAAGGAAAACTAATGAGAATTTTTTTAAGGGCAAAGTCCCATTTTTATAGCCACATGGGGGGAACATGCTACGCATTCTATTCCAATGGATCAGCAAAAGTACCAAGTTCGAATAAATGGCTTCTCTGTGTGAAAGGATTAAACAAATCACATGAGTTAATGAAAGGTAAAATGTAGTGAATTTTTAAATTCTACTTGTTTAAGAAGAACTTATACAGAAGGAGCTCACATCATGACATGAGGAAGTAAGCTGCCACCACAGCTTGTAGCTCGTCTTACAGAATTCTGCCGGGAGGAATGAAGAGCCAAAACAAAGGCAAAATCTGACTCTAGATCTCCCAGGCTGTACTGTGCTTAATTCAGGCTCCCAGTACCACTAAAGCACCGTGTATGGTTTCCTGTCACAAGAATTTAATTTCTTCTGAAGGATGGTTCCTCTCTCTGCATCATTAAAGGTTTACATAGGAGGATAGGAACAAAAAAACAATAAGCACTTTTAGTTTACTCGTTTATAATAATTAGTTCTGTTAAGTTTTTGTTTAGTGCTTTTATTTTTGTAATAACTGAATAAACTAGAGCTTTTCAAATTCAAATTGGCAAGAGAAAAAGACAAAAACATTCTGGAGAAGCTCAAAAACTGTCGGTGCTCCAGTTTAAAAGAAATCCCAACGTCATCGACTGCAATTTAAAACTGAAATATCAAAACAATCTGTGTGTCCAGCTCCCCACGGTTTGGAACGTCCACATGGAATTGGAACATCTCCAACAGACCACTGCCAACCTCGTCAGGTGTTTTTAAGACACTTATATATGTGTGTGTGTATATAATACAAAAAAGGAACAATACACTGGTCTTTAGAAAATTTTCTTAGAGAAGCACAAGCTGATATCTTTCATACTTCTTACCATTCTCTAACAATGCAATCTAAGCCAGTATTTAAAAAAAAAAAAAAAAAATCCATGAACATACAGTTAAGGTTCCCTGACAAGGAACGACCCTGGCCCGCACAGTCTTCTGGACGCACTCACCGGATGGGGTTGGGAGGAGGGGGGAGTGGAGGTGGCGGAGGAGGTGGCGGAGGCACGGAATTCTCAGACTGGTTCACCCGTTTCTGGAGTTCATCCACTGCACAGAGACCGCACATTCAGAAAAGAGCTGGAATAGGCAACTAAACACCTTTTGTGCATGTTAAGGAAAAAAGCACCACCTATCTCAAAACCAAGTTCTTTTCTATTAAGGCAAAGTTAGAGATTTAATATGAGACTGCAGAATCAAACTTTTTATCATCCAGTCTACCATCATTAATGCAAGGGGCCTTACATGTGTTACAAGAAAATGTTACCATCTATTTGCTGTACATACAACTACAGAAAAGAAAAAAGTTCAAGACAATAGCTGGGCGGGTGGGAAGTAAGGACTGAGTAGGCTGAGGAAATATTTGTTAACAACTTACTACTCAAACACTAAGAAATTGTTAATACTTGACTTTTAAAATGTATAGACCAAGAATTAATTTTAAAGATGACATTTAGTACTGAATTTTAATAGCATGCCTTCCTCCTCCACTTAATTTCCTTCAAAAGCTGCAAATCTTAGTATTCTTGGTATTAACCACACTCAGACTCTCAAATGTCCGTGACTCAGAAACCTTTTGCTCTCCTGAAGAGCATTCTGGAAACATAATTATTCATTCGATTCACTCTGGTGATTAATGAGGCGGGTATTTGATAAGCACCGACAATGTGAAAGGGCCTACTGGTGCTGTTCCCAACACAGCTCCTGAAGTCAAGGAACAAATTTAATTTCCATCACTGATGCCAATACCTCCACCGCGGGCCCTGATGGGCTCTAGGTGCCAACTACTGTTTGCGCGGGAAGAGCTCTCTGTCTCCACAGCCCTTCCACTTTCCAGGCTGACTGCAGCCCCAATGACCCACCTGTCCGTCTGTTTTCTACTCTCAGCACCTGTATAAGCAGTGTGGGCAAGCTCATGACACCAAGACTCCTCCACTTGTTCCATGTGACTACTTCTCCAGGGGGAATCTGAGTTCCTCAAGGACAAAAGGCATGGTTTCCTTTCTTCTTTCTTACGGTACCTCAGCGTATGGCTGGGTACACACGGCAAAACTAAAACGGGCTCAAAATGGAATGTCTAATGTCTGTAGTGTCTGCCTCCCCTTTATCATAAAGACAGATGGCTTTCACTATAGGCTGCTCTGATAGTCACTAAAAAAAATGGAATATTTCTTCATTGTAGATCAGTTTTTAAAAAAAAAACAAACTATAATTTTCATTGTGGATTACGAAACACTGAATACGTTTTAAAGGAAGAAAGCCAACTTGGTTCTTCTGTACGGATTTCAAAATCCTAGTATAAAATTAACCGAAAATATCTGAAGTGAATTTTGAAGCTGTTTTAAAGGGAATGACCTGCTCCTCAAATTACCGACCTTCCAACAGAAACTTATCACTTAACCCTGTGCAGTAATCCAACTCACGCATTCCTGGTAAGCTTTCTAGAACGGAATGAATAAATCCTTTGACTTAAGTAAACTCCTGGTGTTTTAAAAGCGTTCCATTTAATATAGATATTGTTGCCTATTTTAGTGTTAGGTACAGTATTTTAAGTATTATTTCAAGTGTATAATTAGACATCAAAATGAAGGTGGTATGAATCTATAAAGTTTAATTCTTTTAAAAAATGTACCCTAAAATGAACAAAATAAGTACTTATTGAACACTCATAGCTGAGGCCCTGAGAAATACTGGAATTTCGGTCTTCCTATATTAATAGTACCTTTGTCCCTTAATTCTATGTGAAACTAACAAAGGCTCTGAGTCCAAAAATGTCTAAATATTTGTGAATCATTTAATTACAAGGACCATTCTACTAATGAACTGCAATAGTGAGAAAGGAAGAAATTTGAACACGAATCTTAGTATTTTTCTATAGCATTTGGTAAATGTTCTGGACTATACACCAGGTTTTGTATTGGGCATGAGAGTCACAGATGAATAATAAGACAAAAAAGCCTACTCAATGCTTTTACCAGAATGCTTTAAATTTCTGGCTTTCTCCTCAGAATTCTGATATTTCGATTCCAATTCTTTTTTATCTTCTTCTAGAAGCTCCAGTTGCTGTTTGAGGTTGTGTATCTCTTTGTGGAGTGTTTCATTTTCTAGTTTTTCTTCTAATTCTTTGACCTATAAGTTATAAACAGACTTTTATGGAGTCAAAGTTTTTTCTGTGTCAAGGACAATAAAGAAAAAAATAAATGTTTCCCATTTACTTTATACTTCATAGCAAAGAGATTCCAATCCATCTTAAAAACTATAAAAATTCTGGGATACAGATAATACCTCAAAATCATTACTGGCTATTTGATTTAATATAAATTTACTAGAGACCTATATACCAGGTAATTTAATTTTTAACATGAGCCAAAAAACTAATACCATACCTTAAAAATTCATTTAAAACAGATGAATACTTTTATACCTATTTTCAAGAGAAAAATTCAGGTAATATTAAAAAAGACCCTTGGAGGTACAATTTGGTAATAGCATCAAAGGCTTAAAAAAAAGGAAGAAGAAGAGAGAAGAAGGAAAATCCCCTTGATTTAGTAATACTGCTTTTTTTAAAAAATTGATTTTTAGAGAGTGAAAGGGAAAGAACAGAGGGAGAAAGAGAGTGAGAGAGAGAGAAACACTGATTTGTTGTTACACTCATTTATGCATTCATTGGTTGTTTCTTATGTGTACTCTGATCAGGGATCGAACCTGCAAACTTGGCATATCAGGACGATGCTCTAACCAACTGAGATACCTGGCCAGGGCCCAACAGTGCTACTTTTAGAATTTGTTTTAAAGAAATAGTAAGACAAGTGTTCAAATATATTCACTAACGTATTCTTTGTGACAGGGAAAAATTGGAAAGAACCTAAATGTCTGCCGATATCATTGATGTAATAAATTCTGGTGTGTTCATTAAATCAGATTCTATGCAACCATTTAAAATCCAATAGCTCACCATACACTGACACTGGAAGATATATTACTAATTTTAAAAATCAGTTACAGGACAATATGTACGATTCCATTTAACCTATAATCATAGAAGTATGTATTTACATAAGGTTTAGACAAGCACCAATGGATGAGATTCTTGGATAGTCTTAATTTTCTTCTTTAACTCTTTCTGTATTTTAAAAATCTGTTTACTTGAAGGAATAGGTTATCTTCACACTTGTAAAAACAATACAGCTGTGTTTAGAAATCGCTGAATCTACAAGTGGACTTACAGATGGGTAAGATGTATTTTATAAACCACATACATGAAATATTATCCAGAATAACTGTATGGTGTAGCATAACAGTTTGAGAGGTAATGACTTCGATGACTTCCTTTGTAACTTTGATCTCATCTTCAGCGCCTCACGCAACAGGTACGCGTGCAACAATTCAGCCCCACACCTCAGTTCAACTCAGTAGATTCCCGGGATGTATTAGTTACTGAATGAGTTCATTGCAAGTAGCAGGACTTTCCAGAACCAAAGAATTCTAGAATAAGCTAAATAAAAATAGCATTCTTTTATTCTCTCTTTATTTAGAATGGCAATGATGCAGATGGGGTAGGGGCCGGGGGGATTCTTTCTCTCCCATCCTCTATGTATATTTCAGAATTTCTTATTGTGGGGAAAAAAAAAAAACCCTAACTCTACCTCAGGACCAACTTTGTAAAAACTTCAGAAGCTCCCAAGGATTAAATGTCAATATTGTCCCTTAAAGAGGCTTTCACAAATGATAATGACTAGCAGCTAACAGCCTTTCCTTCTCAAGCTAGGTACACTGTAAGTAGTATAAATATTGATGTGATTTTTCTTAAGTGGTTTATTTAACCTGAAAGCCTTTGTTCTAGTCCTTGGCCTCTGCTGCCCGCCACCCCCTCTCTCACCGGCCGCGCTGATTATCCTTTTGGCCTGGCACACCCAGGTAGGCTGTGTCAGCAGGAATGGCTCCACTCAAACAAACAGAAATAACCACTTAGAAAGTCTTTAAACACACTCATTTGTGCAAGTTTACAAAATCAGAAATCCCCTCTGAGCAAACAATTACTACCAACATGGACTTGCCCTCCCTCTTTGAATAAAGCCTACGCCCTCCCACAAGCCCTTTGAGACCAATACTCTCCTAGTACACGGGGTCTCCCGAAACACAACCACCTCAGGCTTACAAATAGGGCATGGATGCATTATCCGAGCTCTTCCTAAGTCATCTCTTTTCCTCCCTTCCTCTGTCCTTTTGGACAGTTTAAAGTCTACAGTATTGCACTGTAAATTTCAGTAGGGCACTCATTTATTTTTTCTAGAAGGTGAAGAGACAGACTTGGTAACTCAGGTGAAATGAGGAACTAACTCTAAGGGACGAGACTAACTGCTCTCAATGTGTGGGAGTGTGCGTGTTAAGACTCCAGAAGAAAAGCTGGTACCTTTTGTTGATGCTGAATTCTTTCTTCTTCAAGGAGCTGGGTGAGTTTTGCATTCTCATCTAAAGCTTTCAAAAGCTGTTGATCAGGAGCAGAGCTCTGGAGCAGAAGACAGCTTTGTCTCTTTAGCTTGTTTTGTTCAATGAACATCTGCAAAAGTTAATAAGGAACATGTATATGCCAGTCAATCTCACGTATCTCTTCAACTGACACTTGAGCAAAAGGAAAGTATGCGGAGTTTTTATCAAGAAGGTAGAGCAAACTTCTGAATTCTATAGTTTAATGGTTTTAGAAGTAATGATTGCTATCACTGCAATCATAACTTTTATACAATTTCTTCAGTATCTTTACCCTTGCCCCAATGAGGTACAAAAATTTGAGCCCTAAACTTCAGTCTTTAATATTGTATTATGGCTTTAAAATCCATTGATACTAATAGTAGTAGCTAATATCTCTGAAGAGCTTATCTTATGCCAGGTACTCTACTAAATATTTATTTTAATCATTTTAATTTAAATATTTTACCTTATTTTAAATTAAGCATTATTTTAATCCTTGCATTAATTAATCTTATGAGTTAAATGCTTCTGCTGTGAATAGCTAAAATTAACTACACACTACCTGATACTTACAGAGGTAATCATTTTACATGTATTATATCATCTAATCCTTAGAACACCACTGTCAAGTAGACACTGTTTTTATCCCATTTTTATTAATAAGGTAAATAAGCCCCAGAGGGGTTAAGTAACTTTCTTTCCAAAGACATGTAAGTGGTAAAACCAGGATTTAAACGCAGATCTAATTCATAAGCCCAAACTCTTAATCACCTGGCTAATCTCCTCTATTTACTAGACCTAATGTTTTGTTTTAAAGCAATGAGCTTTTCCCCAGTGATGAAGTAGGTAACAGTAGGAGTGTAAAGAAAAGAAGGGGAGAGGTATAGCAATACTTATTAAGCACTTTATTAAGCACTTTACATATATCATTCATTTAATCTTCACAACTTCACACGATTAAAAACATTATTTTCTATTCATCTGTTCTTTCTTTTCCTTCGCGCCCTACACAAGTTATCCAATGGGTGATCATGGTTTGGTTTGGTTTGGTTTTTTGAGAGTATGTTTATTAAAGCTGGGGACAGTGAAACCGGGAAGGATTTGGGATAGAAGCAGCAACAGGACCGCCAGGGTGGGCTGCTTTGGCTCCTGGGAAGGCAGAGAGAAGGGGGCAGGCTCAGGGGGTGAGCCCGGGCCCAGGAGCCGCTGCCCACTGCTCCCCGGGCTGTAAGTCTCTGGGGGGGTCCCTCAGAGCTTTGGGGAGGGAAGAAAGGCAGGGGCGTGCTCCTGAGAGAGAGCATGTGCCCTGGGTCCTCCGTCTGGAGGGTTTTAAAGGCGGGGATTTCGGGAGAGGATCACAGAATATTCATCAGCTTTATGCGGATGCACCAAAAGGAGATTTAGTTCCTTCACTTTGTCTGTCCTTGGGTGTGGTCAGCACAAAAGGCATTAATTAGAATTTTTTCCTATCTCCCTGAGTAGGGTAATGTAAGCTATTTACCCTCTGGCTGGGGAAGAGAAGTATAAGCCATCTACTCTGTGTTCTGGATAAGGAAAGATGGGATCTGGTAGATGGCTGTACACTGCTTGGCCATTTAACTGTCCCAGTTCCCATATCCCACTTGTCCTGGCTCACTGGCCTGAGTCATTCCCCCTCAGAGACTTCCATTTCTGAAATCTTTCAGGGACGATGAGGAAGGACAGTAGGTCTTCCGTACAAGGGCCATGGTCCCTGCCTGTGTAGGTATGGAAGGCTCTCCCTGCCTGATCTCAGGGAGGCGAGGGAATGGGGTCTAAGACTGGAACAGAGGCTGTTAGAGGATTCTTCCAAAGTACGGATAGACCAGAATCCCTGAAGCATCATCACCGTGACAAGGAACTGTCATATCCATAATGGGTGATCATGTTTTTGTTTTTTAAATGGATAAGCAGGAGTAGGCGTAAGGAACTTTTTTTTTACACTTTACACATTTGAGAATGGTTTGTATTCTTTTACATGGCATATATTCCTTTTGTAATTAAATATATGAAGTAAATTAACTTTAAAAATTCATTTCTAAGTTTCAAGGCACTAGGTTCCAAGGTTCCAAAGGGCAAAGGTCATATTTGCATTC
The DNA here is from genome assembly GCF_021234165.1 of Pteronotus mesoamericanus. Lineage (NCBI taxonomy): Eukaryota > Metazoa > Chordata > Mammalia > Chiroptera > Mormoopidae > Pteronotus > Pteronotus mesoamericanus. The sequence continues at coordinate 16,557,056 of NW_026555229.1, forward strand.
TTGCCCATTCTGTTCCCACTATCAAGCAGCATCTGGTTTAATAACATGTTTGCTGAATGCACAAAATGCAAAAAAGTGGTACTTCTCTGGTTAAACTAAGTCATGTACCTCTTAGCAGTAGTTATCTGTTGAAAAACGTGAGAACCTATGAAACATGAAAAAGGGAAGATATACTGGTTCTAATCCAGCTTTATCTTTCTTCTCACCACGGTACAGGTCAATCTAGAGCCTGTGAAGTTATCGAGCACCATTGCCAAGTATTTATGCCACCAGTGACACACGTGCCACAGCTCTTGGTCTCCCTCCTCAAACATCTATCTCCTAATTCTGGAATGGCGGAAAACCATTTTCATAGTCTTAGTGGAATCTCGCTTCTCCCATCTATCTTTCCTGCTACTGCATGGCCTTCAAGTTTCCTTTGAGCTGCTTTGTATTCTAACATCACTCTGCAAACAACAGACGGAAAACTGAAAATGTCTCTCAAAGACAGACCGTGGCATTCAGGTCAAAATCAGCGAACCTTTTCAGTTTTGCAATGGGGGCATCTCTGCATTATTATTATCTCTACTCTCCCTCCCCCTCTGCTGTTTATTTAGATCCATTATTTATACCGCTGCAGCTTTTTCCAAAGAACTCTGACACACTCCAGTTCTTTTTTCTTTCTTCCAAGTAATAAGAGAATAATATTTACTCACCTTTCATTAAATTCTCTGAATAAAATGAATCATAGTATTTCAAATCAGATCTTCTTGGGCTAAACCTTTTATAAAGAGTTCGTTACTGGCACAGCTACATTCAAGCACAGAAAGGCTCCTACACAAAGCCATAAACTGATTTTTAAATGTCATTCGCATAACCCCATGCTTTGTCTTCTTTCTACACTGTGAATACTTCCACCTAAGAATGTCTTACATCTCCTTGGCTACTTTCCTTCAACCTACAGTATGTACACAGATTCAAATTATTTATACACGACGGGACCCTCATGTTTATCAGCTCCCCATCATGAGCTGTTAGAGCTCAGCCAACTGGTAGCTCATTACTTCCCTGGAAGCCAGTCCCGGAGCCACGGAATACATCAGCAAAGGTAAGATGGAACACGAGACACTCCAAGCTTATCTCCAACATGAGAGGAACATCATTACTCTGGTGAAAGGCTGATAATGGATGTACAACATGGCAATGTTCCACAGCAAGCAGAAGAATCAACTCACATAATGAGAGTACTGGATAGGAGCCCAAGAGAAATCCTAATACCATGATACTGTTACTGGAAATGGTATATGGAGAGGTAACCTAGATTCGTGAGGCTGTTGGAAACATACGAAAGTCCTATACTCAAGCTGGACTTTCCATCAAAAGCTACAGGTATCCTTAAATATAACTTCTTTCCCCTGTGTAGCATTTTAGAGGTTACAAAATACTTTTGAAAATTTGTGCCATTTGAATTTCAAATCCACTCGGCTCTGTGAATATCACTGCCCATTTTACGGATGGTGAAAATGAAGCCCCAATTGGCTAAGAGGCGGCTGTAAGGTGAAACAACTGGTAACTGACCGACATGCCAAAATTTGAACCCAGATCTTCTGATACCAAGTTTGGTGAACTTGATCCTATTCCATAGCCGCCTCCCTAAATCAGCTGATCCTTCGTTCATAGCAGTAAATTCTTATTCAACCTAAAAAAAATACTCTGATGTGTCATCTGCAACGTTCTTTAAGAAATAAAAATGTGAAACTAGGTCTCTACAAGATACTTACTTACCTCTTGTGCAAATGACTCTGCTTTCTTTCGAAGGTCCTTCTCCAGCTCCAAGTTTACTTGCATTTCCTCATACTCCTCGACTGCCAGCATGGACACTTCAGAAGACAAGGGGAAAAACAGACAACACGCCACACAGATTATCAGGAATATGGATGGAAATAGTGTTAAAAAGGTTCTTTGTACAGGCATATATGCACTCTCCACCATTGCTGGTTGGAATAGAAACTGATAAAACCTTTCGGAGGGCAATGTGAGTCAAAGTCTAAAGCTGTTCATACTCTGACTCAACGATGCCTCTTTCAGGAATGTATTTATTCTCCTAGGAGAATAATTCGTGAACATATACAGAAATTTAATGGCAGGGATGCTCTCTGCATCGTGGCTGAAAATTGTAAAATAATGGTCTAATATGGAAGGATCGGTGAAGTATAATATGTACGAGAAATAGTCTGCCATCAAAATTATACTATAAAACATATTTATTGAATGAAAAGACATTCATGATATTTTAAATGAGTTCATTTTAAAAGCCACATACTAAACACTTAACAAGGCATTTCATAGAAGAGGAAACATGTAGAAGGCCCATAAACATGTGGAAAAATACTGATCTTCATTAGCATCCAGGGAAATGCAAAGTCGTAACATAGATACCTTTCTTGGTATCTATACCGCATAGATACCGCACCAAAGAGGCAACTGGCAAAAATTAAAAGTACACATCAAGTCTGGAAATTATAGAGAACAACAGGAACAAATACACAGCTAACAGGAATGTAAATTTATAGATCTACTTAAAAAGTAATTCGGCATGAGGTAGTGAAATAAAGATAAAATTTTACATTTGTCATATATGTTAGAGACACTCTTGAACATATGCACCAGGAGACATGAATAAGAATTTTCATAACAGCTTGACTTCGAATGGCAAAAAAATGGAAAAAATTCAAGCATCCACCAATAGGACACTGGCTAAATGAATTCTGATATAGATATTGAAGAAATATGATATAGCAGTGAAAATAAACAGACCACAGCAAAGCCCTTCAACATGGAGAGACCTCACAAAGGTGAAGAGGTACATATGCAAAATTATACCACTTTATAAAGATCAAAAGCATGCAAAATAAAACAACATGTTATCTAAGGATATAAACATATTTGGCAAAACTATAAATAAGAGAGATGATAAAAATCCAAGGGAGGTGTATACACAGAGAGGGATGTTCAGGGACTTGGACGATATTGATGGGTAAAGAGATATTCCTTTTGCTGGTATTTCCTTTGTCTTCCATGTATGTTATAAACATATTGAATGTATATATAGCCTTTTTAACTGGAAAAATAACACTAAAATGTTAACAGTGCTTATCTCTGGACTGGAAAGATTGAGATTACTTTTTTCCTTTTTTGGTATGAATCTATACTTTCCACCAAAACAAGGATATTAACTAAAGAAAAAGAAAAATAGACTTAAGTTATTTTGAAGTGTTCGCCATGTCTACAAAGCAGAGAGACGGCCTTGGCTCCATTCAGGCCTGGAGTCAGAGCTGTTAATTAAAGAGGCACTGTGGGGCAGAAACCTCAGAGGGGAGGTCCCGTCAAGTAAGAGCAACACGTATTACTCTTACTTTCTGACATTTGGTGGTCTATTTTGTGAAATAATGATATTGTCAAGACAGGGAGCGATGACGCCATTAGAAATTAGACACAACGTAGGTAGGTGTCACTCTAGTCTCTCCATCTGTTTCTGGTGAGGCAGTTTCAATTCGGAGCTGAGTCATATCAACGCAGCCTTTGAAAAGGCTCTCTCTTAATGGCTGCTTTCAAACGCTGTTCCGCCAGGGCACTTCAGTCCTAACTGACTAAGGACTGGTTTGCTGTGTAATGACATAGAATTTCAAACTCTACACTCTGTAAATCTACTGCCCACTCAGAGGAACGACTAATAGTCTTACTCAAGTAAAGCAATAAAAGTGGTGGTTGGTGACGTGAATTATAGGTCCCTGAGAGCACAATTATTTTCAAAGCTATTTTAAAAAGAAATTTCATGAAGAAAACAAAGACTATGCTATGACTACCTGAAGCCCTGGGCAAGATAATTGACTCTCTTTTCTATGTCCAGAGAACACTGTAATAAAAAGGGAATTTTCGCAGATCCTGGTCCCTTTTACCTGGATTCTGAAAGAAATTAGTTTGGTCCTAGTTATGTGTTTATTTATATAATCTCTTTCTCTCTCTTCCAGGGGTAGGGGCTCTCTGAAGGCAAGAGCCACACGGTAAACCTTGACAGAACTCCCCGTTTCTAGCACTGCGCACCAAGATGGAAAAGTCTTCTACACCATTTCTACCTTTTTCAGGGTAGAAAGAGCTGAGGAAATATTACAATTGACTACATCTCCCACACTTAACTACTAGGTTCTTTGTTTATTAAAAAAATCTCAAGTCTTGAATGATGCAAAGATGCAGAACTACCATTAGCAACAGGGAAGGCTCTGAGTCAGAGAGATTCCCTTTTAGTGCTGTAGCTGCTGGACTCAGAAAGAAGGGAAGAGAGAGAACACAACCAGAGTCAACCCCATCTTAGAATACGTCTGCAGAGCTGCACTTGAACGCCATTCCTTGTCCTAAACTGGGGGACACAAAAAACAGCCCCATGAGACTTGACACTGTGTTTCATGACAAGGATAAGATCAAACTACCGCTTTCTCCAGAAGTGGCCTTGGGAGAAATTTCCTTCTGGTGAGGAAGGACTAGGTCTGCTTCTCCTGATGAGTAGGTTCACGTTCTTGTGAGTCACATAAATGATGATGAATTTGTGAGATGATCGCGAGAGCACTGCACTGGCCCCAGGGTAGCTCAGCGTCCGATTCTGGGCACGCAGGTGGGGAATGTGTAAGGCCTCAGAGCAAGAAACACTCTGTATATCTATACATACTTTCCCATTTGTACCATTTTCAATAGCTTCTTAATTTAAAACATTTTCATATCATGTTACATGTATTATGTAGATAGCCTATCTCTTCTGGATTGAAAAGAGGTTTACTAAATAAACCTGTCAAATATATAAATACCAAGGGGATAGCCAATATGGCCATGGTCCCAGGATATACATAGGACAGATAAATATTTAGGTTAAAAGTTTCTAAATGAGTGGGTTGCGAGTTTCTTAAGGAAAAACACTGGTAAGTTTCCTAAGACTCTAGGGTGAGTGGTAAAATAGAAATGAGCGACTCATTGCTGTACGTTAGGAAAACACAATATAGGAGAAGATTCTTGCTGTAAGAATCTTTTGGCACATTTATAAAACAACACAAAAAAACATATATACAAAATAAATTACATATGTACTTGAGAAAAAAGATCAGAAACACATACCTCTATTGCATTTTTCTAAGACTTTTCTCTGTTCAAGAACTTCTGAATTTAAAACATCTTTTTCTTGCTTAACTTTATTTACCTAAAAATGTGAGATTTTGAGGAGAGAAAACACCCAAAGTTGTAAGACATGACATATGGTGATGTGTGATACTCAAATTGCTGTTCAACTTTGAACATGAAGTTAAAAATTTAAAGTAGTAGTTGGCTTCACTGCATTAGCCTTTTATGACAGCTCTTCTTATAGCCTTGAAGGCGCTACTTAAGTTAGGATGTACAAATGGTAGACAATTTATTTACATATTCCAAATGGCATTGGCACTGGTTTCTACACATCATAGTGTTCTAACTGGCCAGTGTACATGATTGATATTTTTAATGCAAAAACCCCACTGGAGAGCACTAAGAAAACACATAAATCATTTAGAGATCCAATACTCAATTTTGGTATTTATTTTAAACTTTGATGATATTTGGCTTAAGTAAAACCTACATGAATTATTAACATTAAAAAATAATTTCAATTTGGATGACTTCGGTTTAAATAAAATATATATAATATTCTCTACAAACAAATGTCTGAAAATAATTTTTTGTATCTATCAATAGAAGAGAATGTCATAGTTAAAAAAAAAGAATGTAAAGCTATATGTATCAAAGTGGATAAATCTCAAATGCATTCTGTGAAATACAAAAAACAGGTAAGTTTATGTAGTTAAAAAACACTCAAAATGCTATGTACTGTAGTACAAATGTAAATACATGTATTGCAATAATAAAACTTAAATTCAGAATAATAGCTGTTTGGGGAAATGGCATTTCCCCAAACATGTTAAGGAGAAAAAGACACCAGGGTTTCAAAACTACCTTAATGTTTTATGTATTAAGGTAGATAGTAGATGGCATATAAAGATGTTCATTATCTTTTATACTTTTCAGATGCTTCAAACAGTCATAATACAAATAACTTCTGAAATGGCTTCCAACCACACCACCAAGTGGGAGGGAGAGAATCATCAATAAATAACAACTGAGGAATAGAGTGCATCAAAATGTGTCTCCTGTTTCTCTCCTATAGTTACACTCAAGAAACAAACTAAGAGGACAGCCCTGAAAGGGTCTCTGAACCATCAGCACTTCGGGCAGCCTCTGAACCGACTTCTTTTAGTATAACCTTTACATTTGGTTTTGGTATTCAATTAGTAACCAGTATAAAATGTCCAACAGGAATGCCATTTCCAAAATATCACTGTCCTTCTTCCCATTCGCTGGGATGTTTTGCCACAGTAGGTAAAAGCAGCTGGGGCTGAGAGGATGGTGGGCACTGCTTCCCAAGCCCTTTCACACTGTGGCCCTGAAGAAGGTGACAGCATTCATATGGGAACTAACGGGACGAGGCTGCTCGCTGAAAGGATCCATCCTTGGCACACCTGCAGGCCGTCTGATGGGTATCAAGGTGCTACAGAGCGTCGATTGGGAAGCTCTGGGCTACAGACTCTGAGAACATCGACACCAGTTAGATTGAGATTGCAAAGGCAGATCCTTGAAGCCTTGCGCAAAGAGAGGCAATTATGTGCTCTGCTCTTAAAGACAATTCAAAAGGAGGAAGAAAAAGATTCTCTAAATACCTACTTGAACCCAGTCTACCGCCTATCACATCCGCCTGTGTAGGAGGAACACCAGGGTAGCCTTTCCCAATGGAGCCAGCCAAGCGCTTCTTCCCCAGCAGCAGTAAGGTGGATGACTTAAATCCAAGGTACCATTCTTGCAAATCTGCCTCCCCTCGTGAAATGGGAGGGGCAACAGGGAATGCTCCGATGCTACTTTAGTGTGTTATTTACCGAGCTAGATAGTGGGTATATGAGAGGTCAGAATCTTATTTTCTATACCTTTCTGCCTGAGAGAGTGGGCAGAAGAGAAGATTAAAACTGGCACTAGGTTCATACGCCAGAGATCGGCTTCCAGAGGCAAGTTTTTAATGCGGCTGGTCCCCAACCCTCTTGAAAACACTAAAGGTCTTGCCCTTCAGGCCTAAGATACATACTTCTTCAATTACTTCTACAAGTTTGCTCTTGAGATTTTCCAGTTCAATGGCTAGTATCTTCTTTTCCTCCTGGACAGATACAATTTGATCTCGAAGTTCTGCATTTTAAAAGAAAAAAATATAAACCTATTTTTAAAAGAAGAAATCAATCTTGTCAAAAGAATTGAAAACACCAGTCCATGTGCAGCTCATGGTCAGGTTATTTAATAATTAAAAGAAAAAGGAAGCAGCAAAGGACAATGGAAATGTCACTCGCGTCCCCTCCAGCACAGCCATGGCTACTCGTCATTTTAAGTCAGGCAAACTCACTATGTGAAATGTACCAGATCGTGTTTGCTTTGCATTCTGTCAAACCCACAGTCAAGAAAACTATCTGGCATTTTAGAGGCAAAACTGTTTAAGCTTTGGGCAAAACAAATTAGGGCATTGTAGTGATTTCTTTTTTATTTTATAATGGCCATGGACCCTTGTCACACTACAATATAAACAATTGGGCAGTTAATAATTTGGAGATTTTCATTTGAAGAAAAATATCCTGATTTGCTGCCAATTTATAGCCCTTAAACATTATTTTAACTGACTCAAAATATAACCTATTTGAAAAAGGGTTAATGCTAGTAATTTTCTCTCCAGAGTTGTGGGTGTTTTGTTTCTTAATTTATTTCATATTTCGTCTTACTGAGATTTAATGAAAACTGTGTTATTAAAATGAAAATATTAGCCACTGTAAGTGCAAAAGCTTCTGGTGTGAGATTCAAGTTACTTCCCCCACTCAAATGTTTAAAAACATACATGGATTAACACAGAGTACTCAAATTTATACCCAGTCTTATGGTTTTGCCACTTAGTTTTTAACTGCCCTTAATTTCTTACCCTTCTTCAAGGACACTAAGAAACCTGCTATGTGGTTATTTATAAATTAAATCAAACTTTTTACACGAACCCACTTAATGGAGTGGATAGAGTTCTCAGAGACTTATTTCAAAATCACTTTCTCTATTGGCTGGCTGCTCCTGAAGGAAGAACAAGAGACCATGCTGTTCAAGACCTAACAGAGGGGAGAATTATGAACAAAAGAGAACCCTTTAAACTTCTGCTCTCTCCTCACCAACATAAATATTATTTTGTCCTAGGTTAAGAGAGTGAAGAGCCAGTTAAAGATGACTTTCTTTATATAATCATCCCTCGGTATCGGCAAGAACTGGTTCCAGGACCCCCGCAGATAGCAAAATCCACGAATGCTCAAGTTCCTTACATAAAATGGCATAGTATCTGCACACAACCTAGGCGTGCCCTCCTGTATACTTTAAACAATCTCCAGATATAATACCTAACACAATGTAGATGCTATATAAGTAATTCTTATACTTTATTAAGAAAAAACTCTGTACATGCTCAGTACAGATGCAATCATCTTAGGTCCAACATATAGCACATGTCAGCAACAGCATAACTTCTCTTTTCCAAATATTTTCTATCTGCCATAGGTTGAATCTACGCATGCAGAACCCACTGATACGAAGGGCTGACTGTACTTTCTTAATACTTCCAGTTGAAATTTTGTCTACCAAGCAAACAAGTATTGCTTTTGACATGTGTACTAAGTTAAAATACCCCAATAGTTACTGAAACAAAATCCGCTTTCTTACGACATCTTTAACATTCACAATGTCTATATATATTTACAAATAAAATGAATGTGTATTTAATAGTTGTATCATGTGATCTTGCCTAACACCATTTCTTGCTATCAGCACAGCTGCTTAATGCGTATTGCTTATAACTCACTGCCTGAACCAGACAAGAAGGGCAGATACCAGGCAAGCGGAGAGGAGTCTTCCCCCGAGATTCCAACAGAGAACCACAACCAGGAGCTGTTGACTGAATACATTTTTATTTATTCTTTCTTTCGCTTCTTTTAATTTTGCCAAAAATATCTTAACATATAGTCCATAATCTTAACTAGTTAATGAATTTAACTGGCTGTTTGTCAAGACAGCACTTTCAAGAATGCCTTGTCCCAAACAAGGAAGCAACTTGTCAGGCACACAACGTGATGCCTTATCATGACTCTCACCCAGGCTACACCTCAGGACACTTAAACCGGAATTTTTTCAAGATAAATGCCCCCCCTCCTCCCCCATCAGTATCTTTGAAAGTTCTCATGTGATTCCAGGGTGCAACCAGGGTTGATAAACATGATCAAAAATAGGCTCAATAATGAAGGCCAAAGCCCCACCTTTGATCTGCCTCTGACACTGCACCGAGACACACGTCTCCGCAGTGGGCTCCCGGTCCACCGCAGAGTCTTCTTCGTCGAGGCTTATCTCTTCAGTTATTACATCTGGTCCCAGCTTGGCCATATATAACATGCTGATTCTCTTCAGTGTCTTATTTTCTTTATTTAGCTAAGGCAAAATATAAAAACAGTGATTTTAACAGCAGTCAAATGAGTAACTTGGATTTTTAAACAATAGACAAATTAAGTGTATTTTTGCCTTCCACATTCATCAACATTCACAGCATGATATAACAATTAGAAGATTAATTAAATAAGGTTTTATTTACACTTTGTAATATTAAGGCTATTACTTAAGACCTGTTGTCTGCATGACGGCCAGCAGCATGTGAGAATGCTTGTTACTACTGATAAGAAATATAAGAAGAATGAAGATAAAACATCAGCACAGATTAAACCAAAGATCAGTTTGATTGTCTTCGTTAAGGCACCATTGCACGCCAATGTCTTCTTTGTCGCTGTGCTGTGTGCATCTTTGGAGGGCCAGTTTGCCCAGCATTCTCTCTTTTCTGGACGCTGCCACTCCTCTTTCATGTTCCACGCTGATTCCTGTGGGAACAGCCATGTTCCCCAAAACACGCCCTCGCCCTCTGGCCACAGCTAATTAGTACAGGGATTTGGCACGTGGCCCAGGCTTGGTCAAGTGGATCCCTTCTCTAGGAATCTGGAGGCTGGAACAGTGAGGTGAGTTTCTTTCCATATGTTGGAGTATACGGAAGCCCTTGGCAACCACAGTCCACGGAACTAAGGAAGAGGGGGCAGGCAGTCTGTACGTGGCAGAGCTCCAATGCAGCTGATGTGAAGAGGGAAGCAGAGAAAAGCAATGGAGACAGGGTTTCCCACAGGGCTCCAGCCCTTTCCCGAACTGCTGCTTCTAGCTCACAGGTACTATGGGATTCTCCAATCCCCCTGTAACAAATCCCTACTGTTTTTCTCTTCTCTTGCTTGAGCTAGTTCAACCTGTGTTGCTATCTGCACAGAGAGGCCTAACTGCTGCACAATAAAAGAAAGTTCAAGATATGTTTCCATTATCTCTATAAAGAGTTTGAATTCATAGCAGAGAAAGGGAGTCCAAATTCACTAGTGTATTTGTTATTCGTTAATGTAGAAATGAGTTGGTTTTTAGCTTTAGTTGCCCAACTTCTTTAGCTCATATGCTTATGTGCATGTAAGTGATAGTACAAAGCACACACAGGGACTAAGCGTGTGTGGGCCACGGACTATCAAAAAAGTTCTGAACTTAGTAACTGGCATTGAAAATAAATAAAAACAGAAACATAACTCATTGAAAAGGCAACTGCCCTTCCCTACTGTAAACCTTACACCAGAGTGAGAGGTTTAGTCTGGTACTTACTTAGCTTCGGCCCCCGCTTTGTCATCATAATCGGAACCCCTCAGGGGTTCTCTCAGAGAAAGTCCAGCCCACTTGAATCTGGGAGAGCTAATTCTTACCCAATAATATTAAATCTAAATATATCTCCAGTCACCTGCTCTAGAGCACAAGAAGGGCTTCCTCTCGGGAGAATCAGGAAGAATCTCCTAGAAACGGCTATGAATCCTTCCATGGATTCCTCTTGGGAAGCATGGTGAGGTCTCAGGGACTCAGACGCAGCCCTTTTTTCCCTAGCCCATGGCTTCAGCTTCTAGCTCCCAGATGACATCGTGGATCAGGAATAAGATACAGAGACCCATGATTTCCCAACTCTTCCCCCTTAAAACGGAAAATTCAGGTAAACACTGTTGGGGAAGGAGGTGGCTTGAACCATGAATGTTACAGCATACATAGCACTCAAAGATCCTTGTTAATTCTGCCCTGACTGGTATGGCTCAGTGGGTTAGGGCACCATCCTGCAACATGAAAGATGGCTGGTTCGATTTCCCCATCAGGACAAGTGCCTGGGTTGCGGGTTTCCGGTCGTAGATTCCATCCCTGGTCGGCAAACAACCGATGTTTCTCTCTCACTTTGATGTTTCTCTCCCTCTCTCCCCTGCTTTCCCTCTCTCTAAAAATAACTAAATAATATCTTTTTTTTTAAAAAAAGATCCTTGTCAATTCTCAAGCAATGCCTTTTTTTCTGAATGTTAGAAAAAAATAACAATTTATGAAAAAAGTGAAATACTTAGTTTGTAATTCTGCACCCTAACATTGAAACAATGGTCCCCAACTGCGCACATCAGAATCCCTACAGAGCTCTGTAAAAAATCCCACTGCACAGGCAGGCCCTCCCCCGACCAGAATCTCTGGCAAGGCGGCCTAGCCCAGCACTTTTTCAGAGTGACTCCAACGTACATCAACAGTAAGAATCGCGCAGGGGCGCACAACCTGCGACCCAGGGTGGCTAGGAATGTGGGCCAACACAAAATCATAAAGTTATTTAAAATCCTTTTTTTTTTTTTTGCTAATCAGTCTTTGTTAGTGTTTACATATTTAATGTGTGGCCCGAGACAATTCTTCTTCCAGGGAGGCCCAGAGACACCAAAAGGTGGGACGCCCTTGATAGAGTGATACAGCGTCTTAGTATTTACTTCTCTAAAGTCAGTATAACAGAGTTAAGGACCAGCTCTACAATCAAATTGTCTCTGCTTCTAGAATAACCTGATACTTTAGTGTTAGTTTTCTCATCTGCAAACTAACGATAAAAACAGTCTCTATCCCATAATATGAAGATTAAGTATGAGATATTACATATAAAGTATTTAATATAGTGGCTGACATATAGTGAAAATTCAGGTAAGTATTAGCTACTAATAGTAACAAAAGAGGTTTAGTTTGTGCATCTAATTTTCCTTTGGAAATCTTTTATCAGCTAATTTTCTTCAACCAAGGCATTCGTCTATACATTTTTTTCTTCATCCAGGACTGTCATGAAAAAAAATGAAAATACCAAGTCTTCCCAGTTGGTGCCGAATACATTACTCACCAGGCCACTCATCACAATAACACTTAATAACCTAACAGAAGTTCTGCCCTCAGAAGAGTGTGATGCTTCTATCAAACCGAGCACCAAAATCCGCCGGCTGCTCTCTGGCTATAATACCACGACTCTACTTAACAAAGTTACTGATTCGAAGGAAAACCCAGACAAAAAATTTCCACAGTGTTCTCTAAAATGTTATTTTAGTATATTGAAAAGGGGACTATAAGACATATACATAAGATTTTATGACTATACTAACTGAACACTTTTGAAAACTCTGGACTCCCAAATCTTGGCTTTTTTGCTGCGGTTGTTACTCACTAAGTTACATGGGTTAGCGGCGCGCTGCTTGTGTCCGGGGCCGTTCTGAATCACAATGTGAAAAGGGATCTTTCATAACCCTACAGGGACAGAATCTTCTACATTCAAATTTGAACGGAGTTGTTTATAATGCACACAGTTTAATCATTATTTAAAGATACAAAATAACAAGTTAAACGGATTTGGCCCATTTCATTTAAATAGCTGGCTTACATTTATCAGTTTAACCTCCAGATTTTGGCAAAGTAAAGTGTCCATATTTGTTTCTAAGAAAATTATGCGGTCAAAGTGTGTCACAAGAATTACACATTCTGTTTGTCATTAATTTGAGAGTAAAAATTCAGAAAAATAAGGAACTTTGCTGCTTAAAAAATGGAACCTACTTTCAAAATGACAATGATACTTAAAATCAGGATGTGCTACTATTATTTACTGATCACACATACTGAAACTTCTAAATTTTGCACTCAACGCTATAGTATCTACCACATCCAAAGAGAACATCTAAGGTGTTTGACTGAATAGGTTTTTGGGTTTGTTTGGTTTTTTTAATTCCAATCCCCATGAGTTCATAGTGTATCCTCAAAAACAAACCATTTGTCCATTTTCAAAATGGCTACTTAAAGAACAAATGATAACCTGCATAAGGATCCTGTTGTCAAAACAACCGTAAAAATGACCTTGCAGATTAGTAATGCAATGATTCCTATCCAGGGATGAATATAACAGCCACCCTGCCACACAACCATGCCTGGGCCACACTCCGAGATGCAGTGGGTCCGGGGTACTCCTAAGAAACTAACCCCGGGCTACCCTGACACTTAGGACAACTCTAGCTCACAGAGGTAAATTCTCTTATTCAGTCACCTGTTAAATTTAAAAAGCAGGGGGATAAACTAATTTTTTAAATTATTAGATGGATCAATGATTAAAGTGCATAATGGAAAAAGCAAAGTCCACCCCACTCTCATTCCAGGACTAACTCTAGTTCCTCCTGTCATTTACGACAAGGCAGCAGTACGGGGGACACAGCGAACTTGCCCGAAGTCACATATGCCTAAAATGACATAACCAGGAATAAAACTCCTATCTGCTGCCTCCCAAACCACCCATCTCCACAAACCCGGCAGCCCTGAGAGGTAGTCAGTATTCTCCCTTTTGATGTACTATTGCAACAGGAATGCCTGGTAATAACAGGAGAAAAGAGAGATTATTCTTAGACACTAAAAGATTCAGAGCATCTAGTATGTTCCAAAAGAAGAAAGGAAGAAAATGAAAAGAGAATCCACCCAATATTGTGGACCAGTGAACTCTAGTGATGTGCAGAAGAGTGGAGATGATCTGAGAGCACCCATGTTATCACTGTTTTTGAAGCCACAGCCTATATTGTTATGTATTCTTTAAACAAATAACAGAAATTACATACGCGTAGTTATAGTCTTAGTTAGATTCTGACTGCATATCTTATGAATTCTAATGTAGTGTCATTATGGAAACAATTAAGCAAGCAACTCTAGTAAGTATACTGAGTGCATACAAATTAGATAGATAGATAGATAGATAGATAGATAGATAGATAGATAGATAGATAGATAGATTTATTTGTAGAATTTCAGTCACATGAAAAGAAATACTTTAGAGGTAGGGGAAGAAACACAACCAGCATTACTAATGAAATTTGGGTGAAAATTGCTGTAATCCATTTTCTGATGAAATGGTTCAGATGCATTTTACCCAACCCAAAATACATAAGACAGGGATGAAAACATTCTTTAATAATAATGTACTTCTGATGAGATAGAATATAGAAAATTACACACTTGGTAAATTCATCAGCTAGAAGCAATCAGCAGAGCACTGGAGGTCACCTTTCGCATGCCCTCACTTTGCTTTCACAAATAATCACCTGAAATTGTAAGGCTTGAGGCTGACTTTTTCATCTAGTTCAGACATGAAACACTCACTGCTCTTTTCTGTCACACCAGGTTAGTCTGAAATTTGGTTAGCATTTTAACCAAATGTGTAGTCATTTGGAAAGTCCAGTTCAACAGATTATTCTGGGCCTATTTTTCAGAGGCAAAAAGTACAAATGCTGAAATACACACACAAGCTCCTTTTACAATAAAAATAATCTTTGCGTTAAGACTGATATTTACATAATCAGATTCCAGGATTCTGAGACTTTCAACCCTTTTGTCATCGTCAGAGTCAAAGACAGATTAGAAAACTAAAACAGCCAAAAAGGATAGAATCCACTGTATAGAAAAGCAAGTCAAAATCTAAAAGCTCAGGTAGCATTTCTTTACTTGGAAGAGTCTCACCTTTGTTGCCAAAGCTTCAGCACTTTCTCGACAAGTCTTCTCTATTTCAAGATGGTTCTGCATAAAATTAACTTCCTCTATAACCATGTGAGAAACTAGGAATGAGAAGAAAAAAAGTCTCAGCATTCAAAGATTAGTCAGCTATTCCCGAAACCCACACATCTTGTCCCATGATTACGAATGCTCAATTCTTTGGCTGGCCAGGCCTTTAGTGATCACGAAAAAGTGCTTAAGATGCTGCCCTGATTAAATCTTAGCTAATATTTGACACACAGAAAGAAAAAAGAACGCAACAAAGAACACTTATGGCTATTACACACATTTTAAGCTATTTAGGATAATTTTTAAGTGTCTGTTTTCTAAGTAGCTGTACAGATAACCACTAAATTAAACAAAAGAACCTCTCACAAATAAAAAGTGACAAACATGATTTCCTTTTCTTAGCAGGATATAACAGATGGGTCTAATAAGGATAAGTAGCTAACGGAAAAATTATAAAACTAAATCTAGATCTCATTACAATAATAACGTGACAGCTTAGCTAGTAAGTTTAGCAGTAGTAGTCTTTATCAGTGACAAAGGGGAGTTTACTATTATTTAATAAACTCGAGGACAAAGATGTAGAGCAACAAGATTTTTGTACTGTATTATGATGAAAATAGATGCTACTAAGTTGCATCCCACACTGTCAGGAAGATTAGGAAAAATAAATTTTACCTGATACTTTATCAATGCTTGAAAAATAGTAATTTTCAAGCATTTTGGGGGAGCTGGTTTATATAAATCGTGATTTAAAGGCACAAGGTAATTTAGAACTTTGTAAATCAAGTAAGAAAAATGCCAATTCCTTTCACCCATATTTCTAGTTAAAAGAAAATGCTCAGAATCTCAAACTTACTTAACTGTAGACATGCATACTTACTGACATTTGTTTGGCTTAAAATAAAGGAAAATTAAGGATACCCAAACGTGAAATCCAACAAAGTTAGGCAAAAAGCACTGGGCTCATGGAACACAAAGAGAGATTACTTTTGCTTCATTTAAGCTTAATTAACCTGCAATTATGATTAAACTCAGGGGAAAAAATTTCTCTCCAAATTAAATACAAAAATGTATTACTTCCTAAGTCTGTCCAAAGTTCTTATTATGTTAATATTCAAATTCATAAAGCAGCACTAAATGGCCAGAAACATCTCTAACCTTGACATTTTTTCAGGGGTAATAATCATCCGCGGCAAATGCAGGCCAACCAAAAACCACTTAACTAATTAGTAGTTGCAGTCACCGAGAAAAACATGAATCAACACTGTTATTACAAGTGGCACATTTGAGTGGCATCTAATTATGACTTGATGAGCACGATACTTGCATTATCAACATTACTACTGCATCCCATCAGGGCCTAAAAGCTGCTGATGGCATTGACTTCGAGAAACTCCCCCTCAATGGTGCAGCAGCACCCAACAATCGGCTTGGCAGGGGCCCCCCTCACTAAATGACACGTTAAGCGTAATTACTGGTAGACATTGTAAATAAACAGGATTGGAAGTGAAAATTGTACCAAGTGCATAAGACACAATCTGACACATTGGAAGTGGCAGCCTTAATTGAGAGTTTCTTTGACTGCTCAAGATCATTTCAACTGCATTTCTCAGACGACAGTGATTATAACTGTGGAGACAGACGGCATAATGGTATCAGCGCCGCTGACAGAGCAGTGAATTAAATTGTATCTGCTGTTGTGTGAAAGCCTTGATGAGAGGTACAGATGCCTTAGTGGTCTTACCATTATAACACAATGGTCATGTTGTCATCAACCTTTCTGGCTCCAATTGAAAAGAAATGATTGTGTGTTGAAGCTCTCCCCCTCCCCCCTCCACGCCACCCCCCTTCTCCTCTTCTATCTCTGGTTCTGAATAGAACCAATTTTCAGAGAGCTATGAAATCACGCAATAGGTCCTAAAATGCAGCTGCTTGGCATACAAACGGGTCCCCATTAAACTGGAATCACACACAATATGTGTTTATGCCAGAAGAACAAATAGAAGCTGAACACAGACCAAGTTTATTCACACACACAAAGCCCATGTAGCTCTTCATCAATATAATTGCCTTTTATATTGTAGTTTAAATAATAGGCTCTATTATTTCCTTAAAATCCTAATATTCCTGGCACTTTATCACTATATTTACAAGGTAGGTTCTTCAAAAATGTGAAGGAAAGAGAAAAGAAACCTATACAATTTTTACAACATCAAATATTACTTTGAATTTTTAGCCTTAACTACTTGACATCTTCTGCCGCAATCTGGTATTTCCACTATCATAACAAAAACATAAACACTCTGCATTTTTCATAGGAATTTGACTTTTTATTCAATAACATTCTTGCTCAGGGGAGAGAGTAAGAAAAATTATTCCACAGAAGTAAGGTTTGGACCTAGCAAAAGGAAAACAAAAACCCATTTATTTTCTAAACATTTTGTAAAAAGCTTCCCTGTAATTTAACTTGATAAACTTAGCTAGGTGGTAGCACTAGCCCACATTTTCTCCAATTCTGACAGAGAATACCCCACCAGGTAGGATTTTTATTTCTTCCTCTAAGTGGGAACAGTAGAAATTAAAAATTGTGCTCTAGTTTTTAGTTTAAAAAAATTACCCCAATGCTAAATTGGTGTCCTAGGACCCTACTTATCTACTTCCTAAATTCAAAAGGGAAGAACCCATTTCAAAGGGCATTTATACCTTTAAGAAGCGCGACCCTATTTCCAAAACCAAAAGTCAGGTCACATGACACAAAACAGAATTTTTTAAATACGCCAATATGTTTGCACCTTTCAAAGGACAAATGTTTTAAAAACCTTTGATTGTTCATTTAAGGATTTTCCGATGGTCCTAAATTCGGGCTTGTCTCACAATATCCACAATCTATGACCAATGCACCTAAAACACCTATGATTTGGATAACATCAAGGTTTAAAAAAGAAAAAGAATGAACTTTAAATAAAATGACCCTATTACTGTAGTTATATTTTTTAAAATCCTAGTATTTTAGAAATACATACCAAAATATTTACAGATAAAATGATATGATGGCTGGAATTAGTTTCAAAATAATGGGGAGTCAGTGGGTGGGTGTGTGGACATACAGAAGGAAGAAGACTGGTCTTCAACTGGTCAATGATGAGTACAAGACAGATCATTACACTATTTTCTCATTTTTGTATAAGCTTGAAATTTTCCATAATAAAAGATTTTTAATGACTCTGAGAACACAGAGTTAAGACCTAAAAATATACCAATTATGGCTTGTATCAGTCAAGTTGAATCAGCAGTTTGTCTCTCCTTTTCAATGACCCCAAAACACTCTCACACATCTGACACCAGAGAATACATCACACTTTAGGGTAACTGGGTTGGGTCTTTTTTTTTCCCCCACTTGTTTTTGCCTTCTGCTCACTATGAACATTAGAGCAGAGACTTTGTTTAACTCATGTCTGAATCTCTTGTACTTGGCACACTGCCATATACAAAACGGTTGTCATGTCTGTGTTTGTTTGAGTGACTGGGAAAATACACATATCAGTCCTAAGTTCACCTGTGAACACCTTCTTTACAAATATGTTCTCTGTCGTGTAGAATTGCTTAAGAAACAACCGCCATCACTACTTACTGAGCCAGCTAGGCATCCGGCCTTGTGCTAAACCCTTTACGCGTGTCCTATCAGATCCTCACAACCCTCCCAACCCGTGAGGCAGGTATTTCCACAGTAATTTTATATTTGAGAACACTGAGGTCCAGAGAAGTTAAGTAGCGTTTCCCAAATGAGAGCTCTAATTGGTAAAGCCCTGCCAAACCTATTTCTAGGTGACTCTAATTTCTGTGTCCCCTTCTAAATGGTCATATTTAAAGGTGACACCACCAATGATGTTGCTTCCTGAGTAAAAGCCCCTCTCCCTCCAGCCAACTCTTGGTGATACTTGGATGCCCGGATGTGTTTAAAGTGTACGTGATGAACGCGTAGGTTCTTTTGCAACATCAGATTACATAGAAAGGGTCTCATTGTAGTGAGAAAACAGCCATGAAAGCTGGCAGGTACAGGAAAACTGCGCCCCACACCAGGCGAAGGGTCTAACGCTGTGGCGTGCCGACCTGAGAGGGCTTATTCGCTTCTCCGTTCATAGGGGTCTGTCTTTCTAAGGAACGCAGCTCTGCTGTGCAGTGGTTTCTGTGCAGAAATACAGGGGAAAGGCTCAGGGAGAACTGGGAGAGAGCCAAAACTGGCACGGACTACACGGTGGGCAAACGCAGGTTGACAGTGGGAACGCTCTTTGAGTTAATGAAGCCATTGTCATAATCACACCCTGCACGTCTTTTTCCATATGAACAACTGCAAACCTGCTTTTGCCTAGCCTTGTATGGGCAACACCAGCTGGGAAAGGCATGCTCTTCCCAGCAGGCAAACATTACAGGGAGTCCAGTTTCGACCCAGCACCGAAGGATCCTTCCCCCGGGGGCCATCCAAACGCAGAGACCGGTGCCTGGAAACTAACTCACCAAAGGCAAAGGATACGAGCTCCATACTGGAGGGCAGTCAAGCACTGGGTGTGCAGTAAAGGAGAGGGTGGGAGCAGCAAAGAACATTCCTTGAGCCCTAAGGATAATGCCAGGCACTGCGCTCATCAGCACTTTTCACGTGGAGTATCTCATTTAATCCCTGAACAGCCTATGAGTCAGGGTCACTTACCCCAATTTTCCTATTGCAGACATTGCTCAGGGCCACGTGGATTCACACCAAATGGTGCATTTCACTGGTGATAACTGCCTCACCGGCTTCCCAACCTGATGTTCTACCCCGTGTTCAAAGGTTGTGAACCATAGATTCATTATTTAAAAAAATATTTAAAGCTTTTTTAGTCACACTAAGAAAGCCCCACTTGAACTATTCCCGCTGCCCACAGTAGACAATCCACTGTCCAGAATGAATTCAGCACATTAAATGGTCACAATGTCAGTGGTGTGGCTCTTTCACGTGTGGCTCGGGGACAGCACAGGCGTAAGAGCATCCTGTAGCTCCTGCTTCAGGGAGGAGAACATTCCTCTGCGTCTGTAACTCATAAGTACATAAACGGGAGATATGTCCTCCATAGCACACTGGCCTCCAAAGAGAGGTGACCTCAACGATGTTCCCCTCAGATTTCCTTTGTTGCAGCCAGACATGTGAAATACACTGGCTATTGAAATTGAAAGATTTTGCGTCGCGTTTTTTTGTTTTTTTGTTTTTTTGGGTTTTTTTTACCTTAAACAAGAATGAAATGTTTTCTTATGCCAAGTGAACACGTCATGATAGAACCTAACAACCTGACTAACACAGCGCTTCCCGGGGGGCGGGTCGCTGTCCCTGCTAAGGTCTGGTCCTTTTCCCGTGACATATTTCCCTGTGCTCCTTCCGAGTGTCATCGGATATGTCCTGTCTTAGGGAATAAAGTATCAACAAACTCCTATCACATAAAAAATAGCACAGTAAAAATTTAGAAACCTATGACAACTTTCATGGGGCTGTAACTTTCCTTGGTGAGAGGGCAATTTCAAATATTCATACTTTTAAAAATATGTATATTCCACAAACCTCGAGTTCCTTTTTTACAGCTTAAGGAACTACGCAGACCACTGTAAAGATGTATGTATAAGAGTAAATGCCATGGCATTATTTATAATAACTAGAACCCAGAAATAACCCATCAGTGAAGAAACACTTTAAGTAATAGTACTATCATATAACAGAATGAAAACTAACACACATCTGTACTGACATTCAAAGATGACAATAATATATTGTTTACCGAAAAAAGCAAGCTGCAAAACTAAATGCAACATATGATTGTATTTTTTTTTTTTTTTTTGTAGATTCACGTATTACAGAGATAAAAGACCAGGAAAGAAAGACTACAAAATACTCTGTAGTCTCTGCTCAAAAATTCAAGATAACAAGTAATTTTTGTTCTCTTTTAACCATTCTGCATCATAAAATCTTTTATAGCAAGTACAAACTGTCTTTTATAATAACACACTCATAAAACAATAATGCCCATTCCATTTCTTTAAAAATGACAGTAATGCCAGGGTATCTGGGGGACAAATGAGCAGACAATTCTTGCTTTCTTGTACGCCCAATGCATCAGTAACTAAAAAGAGGGGACATGTCTGCCCACAGAACCCCACCACGCAGCTTTGTGTATTGTAACATCCACTGAAATGCTTACGTACTTTTCTGAAATTCCTCCAATTTTCTAACAGCTTCATCTCGCTCTTGCCTAATTTTGTCACACTGAAATGAGAAAAAATGAAAACACTGAATTCGTATCACATGTTTGGAAAGACAAGAAAGAGCAAACTTACAAACAACAGCAACATTATGAAAAGAAAACAAAAAATTAAAAACCTTTAAAAAAAAGCATTCATGATCACACGCTGTTTGTGCTGCTCAACCAGCCTGGTATTTGTACCATTGTATCGGATCAATTTTCTTGGACCTTCTAAGATAATGAGGCACCTTACTGCTCATATTCTCTTCAGTAACAGACCAATTTTACATCCTTAAGTTAAAATATATTCATTCTTTAAGAGACTACTTGTGCTCCTTTTTAATTAGGTTTCTTGCAAATACAGTGGACACCCCACTCATCTGCAGGTCAAATTCCCCGAGACTGGATGGTTCCCAATATCCAGGACACCACCTGGTGCACAACGGGCAGTGAGCACTATGGGAAGGGGCCGCTACAGGAAGACAAACTGCTGCCACACGCTCCACGCACTCTCTTACTCATGAGAAAAACCATTCTTGTATCCCTGAAGTTCTAAATAAAAGAAGGCAGCAATTTAAAAGGAAAGGAGATAACCTAGTCCGCAATAAGCATGCATCATTTACAAAAACGGACTTTTTTGTTTTAAAAGGTGGGAGGACTCACCAAAAAGGCCGTAAGGAGGTAAGACCATAAAAGGCAAAATAACTATTAAAGCATGAGGACTCCTTAGGATATCTGGCACAGAAACAAGTATTTAGTACTTTAACAGACTCTGAAGGTATTAATGAAGTTTTTAAAAGCCTAATGTGCATTATGAGAACTGAATTCAATTTACCCTGAATTTCACAAAACAGGAAAGTATAACACTTTCAAAAAGATTTTCATGTAAAATATCTGAAGCTTTAAAAAGTGATTTTAGCTATTAGAGTGATAATTAAAATTTTAATTTTGTGGAATACTATACTAAGAGGGCCATTTGAAGTAAACACAACTTTAAATTATATTTTAATACTACTATGCCAGGTAAATATTGCACACCTTTGGATATATTCAAATTTCTATGGCTGAAAAATAATGATACCGCAGATAATTTGAAAAACCCAAATTAAAAGAGTAAGATAATCTCCTCTGATAGATGGGCAAAAACTGAAACAGCCTGGTATCAGGAGTTGGAAACTCACCTACTGCTGGTGGGTGTCAACAGGCACAATAGTGCTTTGGAAATACACTATCGAATTTGAAAATGCGCAGACCCTATGTGTGACTAAGCAGTTCTACTTCCATTACCAGAATCTCTAGCAATGTGTACGAAATGATCTATACAAACATGTTCAGCATCTAGAGTAACAAATCATGGTATAGTCTTAAAATACACTGTAAATAGGCACTGAAAATGAAGGGCCCAGAGCCCTGTGCATCAACACAGATAAACCTCAAAACCCACAGTGTTTAGTAAAAGGAGTCGTAGACTATATACCAAGTGATATCTTAACACACATCTTATATACTGATATTGTATATGTGTATTTCATGATACATATGGCATGTATAAAAATATAAAAACATGAAGTAGAAGGACATACCTACAAAATTTATGATCAAAGATAGGGAAGGAAAGAGAGCTATGATTGGGTAAGAGAGGCGATAACTCAACGATTTGTTTTACAGCATTCTTTTTTATTTAAATTTCAAAACAAAATGACAATTAATTTTGTATGTTGTATATTTGTTAGATTATTCTCTGCCCTCTTCTGTGCTTTTAAAATGTTTTTTTTAAATAAAGGAAAAGTTAAGAAGCAAACAGTTCAGTTTTCCTCTTTGGTTTCTCTCAAGTACTCACACTTTAAAAAAACACTTGGGTAAGTCCATTCTGACTACAGTATGTGAAACAAGTACACAGTGCTGACTTAGCAAAGCTGTTTACTACATCCTGGCTGAGGCCCTCCCCCAGAGTGGTCAGGCTGGACCACATCTCAAAGCAGAAGGCAACAGTAAGCAGTACCCCTCTTACCCATGGGGGACACATACCAAGACCCCCAGTGGATGCTCAAACTGCTGATAGTGATGGACCCTACATATATTGCTTTTTCCTATACAGAGATACCTAGGATAACATTTAATTTATAAATTAGGCACAGTAAGACATTAACAACAATAACTAATAATAAAATAGAACAATTATAATATACTGTAGTAAAAGTTATATTAATGTGATGTCTCCCGCCAACCCCTCTCTTCCTCTTTCTCTCCCTCTCCTTCCCTCTCAATCTCTCAAAATCTCTGATAGTCCATCTGATAAATGAGAGAAGCCCTAAGTAACTAATATTTAGGTAGCATACCCAGCATGCATATGCTAGACAAAGGGTGGACTAGCGTCCCAGGCAGGATGGAGCGGGACATCAAAAGATTTCATTGTGCTACTCGGCATGACGTGCAATTTAAAACTTATGACCTGTTTATTTCTGAAAGTTTCCATTTAATATTTTCAGACCTTGGTTGACTGTGGATAACTAAAACTGCAGATAAGGGGAGACTGCTGTATTTTTTTTTTAAATAAGGTGTTCTTGTGAAAATCTATCCTCTGTAAAAAAAAAAAAAAATTGTTTAATATAGTTTCTAGTTCCAACTTAACAAATTACCTGCATTTTTTGTGTGTGTATATGTGGTTCTGGATTCTCAGATAAGTTTTATTAAATCCTTCAGAATACAGTACACAGTTTGATCTTTTATTTTATGACTCTGCTGGCCAGTTGTTTCAGTAATGTTCCTCTTGTTTTCTAGAATGTGGCTTTGTTTGTTCTCTATTTCCCCACCTCCCTGCCAGCCTGCTCACCCAACCTCCAACAATGCACAGTAGAGGAAAGCACAAATAGAAACATTATTTGTAATTGGACTCCTGAGTTATGATTGCCAAATAAAATACTTCTGGTGTTTTCTTTCAAATTAATGTCATGTTTCTACTATCTGGCATTTCTGAAGGGTACAAGATGCCCTATGAAAAGCTGTCTTTATCTAAGAGCTGGTGCTTGGGAGTGTTGCTCCTGACTTAATGTCACTTGGATTCTTCTATATACCTCTCAAAGCTTCACCGGAAAGAATTAGAGGTTAATTTTATTCTCACTTAAATAGCTAGAGTTTTCACTGAGCCTTTGGCTGACAAAGAAATGAAATGAGCATTCTTAAACAGGATGGTACTCTACTCAGACCTGAAAAAGGCCACCAACTGACATCACACATAAGCCACTAACGCAGCTACCATTTACTGGTCATTAACCACATGTGACGATTTTAGGTAAGTTTATACCAATCCTCGCAAGTAAGATTTTACACCCATGCTCTCTGCTCATAAGGTGCTGAGAGACAAGCTTTGGTTAATAACAGGTCTCAGCATCACGGTTTTATTACTCGAAACATGCAAGTCACCGGTTTCTGTAGTCTAGCTGTGTGCCTTTACGTTAACCCCGTAGTCACCACCGGCAGATTCAGAAGCTCTCGCCCAACCCCAGCTGTGTTCTATCGGGGGTCTGCATGTTGCCTGGCTTGCTATTTTCTGCAACCACATTATGGTAGAACTGGCAGCCACAGAATTCACCATCTGCTATGATTACTGCAAGGGGTGCGTGCCGGGGGGGCAAAGGGGAGGGATCTACACATGCGGCAAAGGCAGCTTATTCTCACCCAGAGCTGAACAAAGTATGAAGGGTAGATGCATTTACTAAGCAAAAATCCAAACATCCACTTATTTCATCATTTTAAGTGAACTCACAAAAATGTCTTGTAATCTTTCTTTCATTCTTCCTGCAGAGGGAAGTCACCACGGGTTCTGGGCCTTTTTGGAAGAATGTTTCACCTTTGTGTCCCACAGAAGCCCCTCGCCCATCCTACCCCTTCCCCTGGCCTGCTCACGCAGCTGCACTATTTGTAGAAATGGCTTCTTTTTGTCTGAGAATTGCTCACGAAGACTTTGCAATAGCAACAGATGTTCGTGGGCCCACATCACTTAATTATGAAGGCCCATGATTCTCTGTAGCTCAAGCTGGGGTAGAATGCAGCGGCACAAGCGCGGCCTGGTTTAAGCAAGCTGGGTAACATTACGTCTAGAGTCTCTATTTTGGCTCTTTACGAAGTGGTGAATTGGTCAGAGGCTGGCCTTGCTGGTTTTGAAAGCTCTTAATATTGGAAGCCCTGGCTATTCTCCAGATCTCTTCCTTGAGCCTCATCAAGGCAGATACCTGGCTTCTGAAACTAAACCAGCATTTCAAAGCAGCGACAGACTGATCCTCAGAGGAAAGTCTTTCCATTGTGAACTGGCAGTACCCTGTCCCCCACCAATACGAACAGCTCTGCTCTCTCTCCCACATGTATCATCCCACTTACTGCCTATCCCAAAATGTGTGCTCAACAGGGCCCAGCAGACATACAGATAACTGATGGAGACATCGCGGCATCTTCATATTTCACTGTGCGTCTATTTTATGCAAGAAAAACCCCACTATTCTGAATTGCATCTAACTTCTACTGACGTCAACGTTCATTTTCATCTCTGTGGTGCACAAAGGCAGTGGGTGGTTTGCTAGCCTATAGGAAGGCCAGGCTCAGGCCCAAGAAGTGCACACGCATGCTGCATACACACAACGCCAACAGAGCAGGCAACCTGTCCATAGGTGAGTACCTTACCATGGGCGGAATTAAGACATCTAAGCAGATTGCTACTATAACCACTGACCGCCTCTAATTCCTTCCTTGAGCCTTGAACAAATTATTTATATAACACTGACACATGCCAAGGCCCTGTATGATACACTGGGGGAAATACATTAGGAAACATGATAAACAATGTGATTCACCAAAAAAGATCAACAAACGAAACAAGCAGGTTCTATCATGAGAGAAATACTGCACTGTAGGAACACACAGCAGCAGAGGCTGCAGCCCTAAGTCTGGAGGGGACATCGCCCCTCACCATTTTTACGTGTTTTTCTTGAAGTTCATTCTTTTTATGTCCAGTTCCAATATTTAAAATATTCACCATGCAAAGCATCGAAATTGTGCCTATTTACCTGTTTCAGAATCTCTGGCGATGTGCCTTAAGGACCATCAAATCATTTTTAATAATAGTAACAATTACATTGTTCCACCTATGTAAGTTTGGCTACAACTTGACTGTGCTTATCCTTAAAGAACACAACTAAGGGAAATCATTCCCACTAGGAGGGAATTCCTTTCGCTCCCTATTTTGGTGGCATTGTTGTTTTTTTTTTTCTCCCAATGCAGTTCTTTCCCTCCAATTTTCAGAGGCAATAAAATAGTAGCTGTCTTGCAGCCTCCTCCAAATTCTAGGTATTGTGCATTAGAGGGAAACACATGTCATCAGAACAGAGATCCCTGCTCTTTGTTTCTGGATAGATTGCTGTTAATAAGAGACTCATTTTCACTTTCAAACTGCTAAGTAATTACTTTTTCTCTGGCACAACCACTTGCCACTCTGCTCTAAAGAAACTGCATGTATGTGGATGTATTATGCATGAACAGTTAGCATAATGGGTGCATAGCTTGCTCTTGAAAGTGGCTTCTGTATTGATTTTTTTTTTCTTAATAAAATACTTGGGGACCTTCACCTCTGAGATTTACACAAGAGGAAGAAATTTTAACAATAGACAACAGAGCCAAGATGCAAACAGTATCATATACCTTGCTGCTTGAAACGTAAGACCGCCTCCTTCCCTTTCATTCATTGTTCCTGGCGAGCTGACAGGCAGCCTGACGCGCTGTTACAGAGGCTCACCCCAACGGGTGTCTCATCAGCCACTTAAACATTTATTCATTTCAGAACTCGATCGCAGTTCATAATATTACACACAAATACTGTTTAAAGGCAGACATTCTTCTGTTACACAGATTTCCTTCTTTTTATGTATGCTCCGCACACATCCCCTCCACGCTCAGAAAGTTGAAAGCTATTCCATTAAAACCTCAGTGAGGCTTTGCCCCCCATTAAAAAAAAAAAAAAAGAAACCAATTATGACAAAGATCCTGAATGAGTCATAAGAGAATGCCCTTCAACTGTAGAAGCAGGACTAACATTTGAATGTGGTGACTGCTTCACCAGCAAAGTAAACCATTTTATTTTGTTGAGTCCAAAATAAATAGTCCTCTAGTGTTCCATACTCGCCAAAAAACAGATTGGGACAGGTTGCTGACTTCAATATGATAGACTTTCTTACTTTTTTTAATATACTGTTGATAATGTTATTTAGAAACTAGAAAAAAATAATAATAAAAAGTAGCACCTTTCCATAATCTCCACTTATCTTGATGTGAAAAAGAAAACTGAAGTTTTTATATTTTCATCCAACCCATACAACTCGTACCCTACATATTTTGATAATAATGAACTCTCGTTGATAAAATGTGATGTCACTAAGAAATATACAGGTGTTTTATTACAAAGACACAATTAATTCTGCATATGAGAGGACTAGAGAAGACTTTGAGAACAGTAAGTGACATGGAAGCTGAGCATTTAGAGCTACTAAGAGTTTCTCACTTGAAACTGAGTAGGAACTTTGTCTTTTTGTGCTTTTCCCACCCCACCCCAAAGTCTAGGTATTCATTTATATCATCACAATTTATTATGGTTATTTGTCAACTTGCCTATGTCCCTCATTAGAGTAGTTTGACTCAAGAGTGGGATCTTCATATGCATTTCTTATGCCCCAGTACTCAGAAGGCATTCAACAAAAAGTTTTCCCTTCAAAAAGCTTTCCTTATAAGCTCAAAAAGATTCTGATCATTGATTTTTAAAACACACACACAATGATTGACATGACATTTTTCTCAAAAAGGGAAAACTGCAAAGGAAAAGATCATGAAATCTTTGGCCCACCCTCCCAAATCTCCTACTCGCATCCTCAGAAAGCAGTATGTCAGGAATGCAGTAGGTCAGAAACTGCACCCGCGCACGCACGCACGTGAGTTGTCTGACATAAGGCGGATTACATAGCCAACTTTCAGGTTTTAACTGCAAACTGATAGACGGTCTTGATAATTTGTGGAATTAAATTCATGTGGAGAATTCATGAGTTAACAATAAAGAATAGTGAATAAAGCCAAGAGCTTTATGGAAAAAAGAGTTAATTAGCTCCCGCAGGTTTACCTGCTTCAAAGAGACCCTCTGTGGTTAGAAGACCCAGGTCTGAATCTGGAGTCTCTTACCCTGAGGTCCTGTTCTCTGTGAAATGGAGGTGATCCGGGGCTGTTCAGAGCATCAGACAAGGGAGATAAGTGGATGTGTGTGACTCACAGAACTTCTTAATGACCGCCACCTGTTAAGCAACTGCCTGCTCTGAAGAGATTCCTGTCCTACCACGTGTCTCAGCAGAGGAGACTCCAAACAGAGCTTACAAAGATCTCACCCAAAGGAATCACACCCACTGTCTCTTCCCACTGATAAGGTTCAAGACCTGGCAACCAAGATAGTCAGCCTTCATGGGGACTCTGGTCCCTTCCTCTCATGCAACATTTCCTCACATCAAATTAACTATGGCAAACGGAGCCTTACTTGAGACCCCTACCCTTGACTGACTTAACTGCACTCTGGTGTGGGCCATGAGGCAGAAATGGCCATGTGCCTGTATTTGTAGACAAAGCTCACCCAGCCAGGCACAAGAAGGGCTTTGCCAGAGAAAATGGTGTTCATGTTTACCACCTCCAGAACGAAAGCTGCTTTTACTCATTCTCTGCTGTATAAAAAGGCTCTTATTATATGTTGCCCTCCTTTGTAATAAAGCCCTCCTTTGGGGGGAAAAATCTTCAGCAATAAGCCTGCTAGTCTTTTAACAGAAGATAAACAGAGTGAGGCAAACTTCAAACCACTCTAGTTTGTTTTATCCAACCACACAGGATTCTGCGTTGCTTTCCTTCCCTCTCTCCCCACTTCTGTTAATAGTTATTTTTAAAGAATTAGAACAGAAGCAGGTCAATAATGCATACAGATGTTACGAAAGTATTAGGCCATACTCTGTGTAAAGAAACATGCGAACAGTTCATGGACTAAGATAATTTATAACTCTTCCTTTACCAAATACATTTTACCTATAATTCCACCCACATAACAGATGGTTCACTTCAAACCTCACTGCAGAAAATGGCTCTCAGCTCAACAACCATCATCACCACCACCAACAGGTGTTTGTAAAACATCCACTACTTTGGGGGCAATACTAGGTTTACTAGCAAGCAAGAATTAAAGAAGAAAAAGAAAAAAAACAAAAGTTTATTCTCCTTTCTCATGATATTCATTTTCTTTTATGTCCTTCCTTCTCTATCATATGAAGATACCTGTTTGCTTTCCCTCCTCATACCTCTGAGGTTAAGCCAAAGAGTTCTCCTGAACTAACCCTTCCAACTGGTTTTGTTCTTCCCCTCTTGGGCCAAGGACACCCATGGAAGAGACTCAATTGACTGATATCCTCTGGGCTTTTTCTCCCAGAGCGGGAGGACACTTGAGTATCTTAGAAAAAGAAGCTCAAGCTCCCTGGCTCATGGCCCATTCACTTCACGTCGAGGTCATAGGGCACTGGGGACCCGGGATCGAAGCACACACTCCCCATCTGTGGGCATCCTCAGGACACCCGTGATTTTTGGCGTTTATGGTAAAAGGATTGGAAATGCTGTCAAAGTATTTTCTGTGACCTTCTTACCACATTAGAGATGCACACGCCAGCCATATTCTACATGGGTATTTTCATCACCCCCACCTACCATTTCCTGCCATCGCCTGACAAAAGGATGAGAAGAAACTGAAGATTTCATGGGACACCAAAGAGTTATTTACAAATGAGCAAAGGAGCTCAAAACTGGGTGGAAAATAGATCTAAAAATCCATTATAAGCTGCTTTGAACCAAAGTACTTATTATTAATATCACCAAGCATACTATAGCCATATAGGTGGCAAATTAATATGAGTGAAAAAGCTAAATATGATTCCTAATGACCCAATAAATGCCCCCAAATATGCCACAAGTTTTACAAATATTTAGCTCACTATTAGTTTTCATCATAGTTCTTATTCCAAAATTGTACAAATGAGGTTTCACAATTTACAGCAACGATGACGACCTTCTTTAACAATCACAAAGGACCTGTTTTATTAATTTTCCACCATGGTGTTCTGTTTTGAAATACTTGGTTTATCAAACAAAGTAATTTCTAAAAGTAAATTTTGTTTATATCTAAAAACAATAATAGACAGTTCTCTGTCTCCTACTTTTCATTTTCTATTCATTCCCTTTACTTTTTTTTTAACTTAGCCTTCCCTTCCACTTGTGTGTGTGTATACACATGTGGTATACATACACACAAATATTCACAAATCTTGAACATGTTCAGAGACAAAAAGGTAAGGAGTTTGTAAATATAAGTAGATTTCAATTACTTAACAGTTCAAAAATAAAACAGCCAGAGTCCCTGAAAATATTCACCAGGCTCCCCCATCTTCACATTGGCTATTTTTCAACTTCCAGCATATTATTTATATACTTAGAGGAAGTAAAAATACAAAAGGCTTATGGAGGCATTTGGGCTCACCAGCAAGGATAACTCCAAACAATTCTCTCCAGAATCTAGTGTGTCTAAACCCCAAACATAAGCATCTCAGGCCTTCAATTCCATCACTTCAATCTCAGATCGGACCGTTGGGGAAAAGCACACTCCTTGGGCCCTGAGCTCCTTGGCCAGGTGCCTCGCTGCACTTAGCTGTGGAGCTGATCTCCCGGAGCAGCGCCGCTATGGCCTGCCTGCTATTCTTCACCATCTGGAGCCTGGAGTTGATATAAACGTGAACCACACAAGCAGGAGGGAAAATAAAAACAAAAAACTCTCATTCACATTTAACTGAAATTCATGGCAGAACAATGCACCATGCCCTCTAGACTTTTTAGACATCTAAGAGAGGAAAGAAAGGGTAAAATACAAACCTTCTCCTTTGTTTTCTGGTTCTCTGCTCTAAGGTCTTCATATTCGCCTATTGCTAAAAGAAAAAAAAAAAGGAAAGCAACATTATAACACTATCAAAGTTTACTGTAGAAAAACCTGGGAACCCAAACTAACCCCTATTGTCTATTTTCTAGGTTGGGTGTGGGTGCAGAAGAAGCCACAGATGGAGAGCTTCTACTTTTAAGAGTAAGGAAGAAAAGGAGACCATAGCAGATGTGAGCCCACCAAACCGAATTTCAGTTCTCCCTGGATCATTAGGAATACGTAAGAGCCAAAAGTGACAAGTTACTTCTCTTTGATACTCAGGACTTGGTCCTGGCAGGTGGGTGTTCCCTAAAGTTCCTTCCAGCACTATTAGTCTGTGGTGCCATAATTAGAGGTTTATTTTTAAAATCAGCTGCCAGGAAATAAAGTATGCTTACACATTCAACTCACTGTTATATAGCTGCTTTATCCACAAAGCAAAAAGTTCCCACCAAGAGCATTCAGCTAAGAGTAACTATTTTCAGGCACTGCAAGATCATCATTCACCAAGCATGCCCTCCCCAGGTATCAGCCAGATTCATTTCACTAGGTTGGGAAAATAATGTGAATTATTTGGAAATATTTCCAACTCTATGGGGAAAATAGCAGTTTTTAACTTTAAACCCTTTCTTGCCAGAAAAATAAAGTAACTTGAACCCCCACATTCATCTTTTAGCCAAAGCACCATTTTCAGATATCCTTACAGTTGAGGACATTACACGTAGAGCGCAGGATGGAGGGACGAGGGATCTGGGATTGACGATGGAGCCCGTGCCAAAGGCAGGCCCGCAGAACGGCCGCACGCTTCTGGACCAGCACCGGGGCTGCCCCCCCACACCAGAAAACCGCCAGATGGGAATTTTATACTTTTACTCTCTACAAACGTAACTGGATGTATCTACAAAAAGTTTTCCTTCAAAAAAAAAAAAAAAGGGCAGAACTTCCTATTTTTATGAATAACCCAAAGACAGAAACAAAAAATCTGAAATTAGGGGCTTCAAGAACATCCCAGATATCTGGTCATTAATTCTAGAGGCATATGATTCTAATGACCGATCACAGAGCACCGCAGAAACAGACAATTCCCATGGGAGAGTACGTGTCTTATGTCCTCCAACCATGACCCAAAGAGTTTAGAATAGCTGCTGTGATGGTAGCACCAGAATTTTAACGGTCCAATTCAGATGAACAAATATTTATGGGATTGTATCAGCAATGTCCGGAAGCTTCACTAGCACTCCATGACCACCTAAATAAGAATTAATGGGCAATTTTACTGAAGCCACACCCGAAAAGAATCCTTGAAAATCAGCCCTAAAAACAACTGAATGTATACATGTAAAGATATAGCTTTTTAAAAAACTAATTACATTTCCAACAGAAAAGATACGATTAACCACAGAACGCAGTTCTCTGCACACGGGCTCCTCATCAGCCTCCACCACACAAACCCCTAACGGTGCTTTGAAAAATAAATATATACTTTATTGAGAGACTTTGCATTAGTTTACATTTAAAAATATCTATGGATGAGGTTGAAAATCAAAGTTGATTTACCACTCTATTCTTGATGACCTACTTTATAGATGTACAAAACAAACAATAAAGGCTTATAAAACCTGACCTCATATTGACATTAAGAAAATTTTTTCTATTTAAAACATCAGATAATGGCTTTGAAGCCTTTTTTGAAATACCAATACTATTCTTCCATTCCATTGCCAATAGAATCCACATGAAACAACTGTAGGCTCCCAGTTACTGAGTCTTCATGGAAAGCATTCATTAAGAACCTTTAACCTATCATATCTTCATGAAAATCAAAGAAAATATGCTTTATTGTGATTATTCGTGAGTTAAAAAATAATAATAATGCCAGGTACAGGGAAAGGAGATGAAAAGGGTGGGAAGAAATTCAACCATTTGGTAGTAGGAAGGGGGCACTTGGGAAATAGGGCATAAAAGAAAAACAGTTACTAATGTTTTTATTTCTTTGAAGTTAGAAAACCAAGCTCACTGCTTTAAGTAATATTTACACACGTGCGTGTGTGCACACACACACAACATAGTGATTACACATGTAACCATCCTCAGCAAAACTGGCAAAGACTGAAGCGACCTACATTATTCAGCTACTTTTTTTTCTGGCAAAACTAAAGAGTCACAGAGAAAAAGCCTTCTCATTGTTCTAGAACTGGCTCACAGTTTGAGAAGTTTAAGTCAGTTGCACAATTCAAGCGATCTGATGAGAGAGGTCCTCCAGACCTTGAACTAAGCAATGCAAAAGTAAAGATAAATTCGACCAAATCGCTGCCGTAGAAAAGGATCAGCTCTCACTTTGCAGGTACAGTTCACGTCACTGTACCAAAAGGTCACACAGCACAGTAAGTAAAAAGTACAGCCGAGGCCCAGCCCGAGCCCATACGGTAGCCAGGGGACCTTGGGCAAACTGGTTCATCTGAGTCTCATATTTCTCATCTGGAAAACAAGAATAATGATTACACGTCTCACAGTGTTGTTACTGAGAGTGAGTTAACATGTAAATATAAGAGTGCTTAGGCAGACGAAGTGTCCAATACACGCTACCACGGCTATCATTATTGACACAGTAAAGCACATCAAACCTTGTGTGTGTGACGAGATTAGGCGGCTCTCTAATGCCCTCAGTCCGGGGCTTACTTTTGTCACTTTCGGTCTGAAAGATGACACAGCAGAAAATCTCTGAAACCCTAGGTACTACGATCCTCCACTACATCAGAGGAGAAGGGGAGCTACAGATCAACTGCAGTTTGGCAAACAAGTGGAAGCATGTCCAGAAGCTCTGCTTTTCACTCCTGGCTGAACATCTGAATCACCTGCGAAGGTTTCAAATCATGCAGATGTCTAGTGCTCTCTCCACACGCCCCTAACCCAAGGTTCTGGTCTACCTAGTCTAGGGTAGACCTTGGGCATCTATGTGTTTTTCAGAAGTAAGCACCCAAGGTGATTGTAATGTGCAGCCAAGGAAGGGAATCGCCACCTAAGAGTACAGAATGGAAGAAAAAGGAAGATGTGGAGAAAAGGAGGAGCATATCAGGCAGAGCACAGGCTGCAAGAATCCTGCTGGTTTTCCATTTTCTAATTCCCTAAATTCCAAGAAAGGGAGTTTTCTCTCCAGGCGGCAAATCATGAGGAAGCTGGCCCAGGAAGTAGCAAGTGCACTTAGTTGTTTCAGAAATATGACAACTAAAGCTGGTAACTACAGGCCACAAACACCTCCGGCTAGGGCGAAAAACAATCGGCTGGCCTGCGACCTTCCCTGCATTACCCCCAAGAGTTCAGTGTCCCTGGAGACCTTGTCCCAGGTGGGCGAATCACCCCACCTCTAGCATTAACTGCAGATCAGCATTTGCAACCAGTACTTCCTCGGCCTGCACCATCCAATGTGGCAGCCAGCTGCCACATGGGGCTACTTACATTTAAATTATTTACAATTAAATAAAATGTAAAATTCAGTCCTTCAGCAGCATTAGCCACATTTCAAGTGCTCAACAGCTAATGGGTTGGCCAAAAAGTTCGTTTAGTTTTTCTGTACAATGGCTCTAGCAGGGTTAGTCTTTAACTTCATTCAAAATAATGCTGTTAAGACTGTATTGTGAGAGCTGTCATAGCAGCATGCGTTTAAAAAAAAAAATCAAAATTGGTGAATTTTTGCGCAGCCATTTTAATATTGAAGATGGAAGAAAATACCATTTTTGGCGTAGTATGCTTTATTATTTCAAGAAAGGTAAAAACGCAACTGAAATGCAAAACAAAAGTTTTGTGCAGTGTATAGAGAAGGTGCTGTGACTGTGTCAAAAGTGGTTTGCAAAGATCCTTAATACTAATGACATCTTGGCGAAACAACTCTTTGCTGTGGGGTTGCCTTATGCCCTGGAAGACATTTAGCAGCACCCCGGGCCTCCACCCACTAGATGCCAATAGTGGGAGACAGGAGACATAAAATATCCAAGTCAATGAAATTATTGGTGAAGATGAAAAACGTGTCTTTTATTTTATGGGGGAAAAAAAAACCCACATGGACTTTTTGGTCAACCCAATACAAGCGGCTAGTGGCTATCATAATGGATAATGGACACAGAACATTCCTGTCACGGAAGAAAGTTCTGCTGGACAGCACTCTTTTGGACACCTCTGTCCTCAAACTCAGCGTGGGGGAAGTGAGCTCATCAGCTCCCAGCCCTCGGACCTGCTGCTCCTTGGTGCCACCACCCACCTAATCCTTGAGCTGGTTCCTCAGGGTCGCCCTTCACCCCCCCCTTGCTCCCCCCTCCAAAGGAGCAGCGAATGGCTCAGACCTCTTTAAATGACTCTCCAATCTGCCCTTCCTTTAAAGCCAGTACCTCTGCCCTAACTCTGACCCTTAATAACTGCAAAACCTTCTTACCCAGCCGCCCAGTATCCCCAGTTCATTCTTTACACGGTAGGCAGTCAGCACAGTAACAAAGAAACCAGTTCATTTCACTCTCTTATTTAAAAGCCCCCAAAGATGTTAGGACCCCACTCTCCCTTCCTTTCTCCCCCCTCCGCCCTCACACTGTTTAGCCTTGGAGACCACAATTCACTCCATCACTCCTAAAGTCCCAAGGCTTCCCTGGACCCTCTAGGAGCTTTAATACCCAGGTGCCTTTAAAATACTTCCCCCAATGTGTTGGTTGTGGATCTGCCCTGCCGCCTGGAAAAAGTTGCCAAATATGATGACATCAAGAAGGTGGGGAAGCAGGAGTCAGAGGACCCCCTCAATGTCATCCCGGGCTATACTGAGGACCACACCGTCTCCTGCAACTTTAACAATGACACCCACTCCTCCACCCTCAATGCTGGGGCTGGCATTGACCTCAACAACCACTTTGTCAAGCTCATTTCCTAGTATGACAATGAATTTGGTGACAGCCACAGGGGGGTAGGCCTGATGGTCCACATGGTCTGCAAGAATAGGAGCCCCCTGGACAACCAGCCCCAGTGAGAGGAAGAGACACCCTCGGCTGCTGGGGAGTCCTTGCCCCTAATCGATCCCCCAACACACTGAGAATCCCCTGATCTCCGGTTTCCATCCTAGACCCCCTGAAGAGCAGAGGGGCTTAGGGAGGCCGACCTTTTCATGTACCATCAGTAGAGTTCGCTGTACCCAGTGAAAAAAGTAAAATGAAATATTTTCCCCTCTGCCTGCAACGTCTCCCCCTCCCCATCTTCCCTATCTCCTCACTTCCAAAGTAATTCAACAGTCATTTCTTCCAAGGAGCCCTCTTCATATATGTTAGGCCAAAATCAGCACTTACATTTCTAATATATTACCAGAGTACACTGTTCATACGTCTCTACTGGATAGAGCACCTACATATAACATTATAAATTATCTGAGCACAGGTCTGTTTTCTTGTCTTTTCTTCTCCTTGATTCATTCCTTATATCCAGAAGGATACCAAGCACAGAGTCACTGCCTGTGTTGAATCAGTGACAGGTTCATATCAATCTGCAATGTAGAGCAATTAAGCCAAATATTAATATCCCCATTTTAAAGATGAAGGCACAAATGTACTGATAAGTCAAATCCCACAGTAAGAAATGGCGGGGGCAGAACCAGTCTATTGATTCCCCGTCATTCATGTAAAAAACATTAGTGAGCCTTACTATGCACCATGTGCTAAAGCACTAGACCAGAAACAGTCCTTGAGGGCGAGGTCTATGTCTTCATGTATCCAGATTCCCACATCAAGCACAATGCCCAACATGCAGCAGGCAACTTGATAAATGCGTGTTAAATTAAGGAGGGAAGAAGAATAGATCTAAGTCTTCACATGAACACATCGTGAAAGAACACATACTCTCCTCCCCATATTAAAAGGGTCTCTTAACACCATATGTTACAATGGGATACTTAATGAAAGTGAAGCTTTAAATAGCTGTCAAATATAATCAGAAAACACTGCCTCATGAGCTCTCCTAATGTAGATTCTCATGCATTGAGTCTACATCTTTGAGGCTCATGAAGCCTTGAAAGACCTCTTATTGGTGAGGAGTGAGGACCTGAGTCCTAACAGGTAATGTGCGAGTAGGACATTATTCCTTTCTGCACCCATCCCAGTGGGTCCTGCTCTTAAAGCCAGGGTGGGAAGAGAAGTCATTTCTACCTCACTTGTTAATTAAAGTATTAAAAATAAGTCAGGGTAAACAGTGCTCGAAAAACTGATCAAAAAACAAAGATGCCATATTTCACACCCAAAAAGCAATTATGCCAAGCCTGAAATCCACTCATTCCTTGGTAGAAGACACAGATCAATGTTACTGAATTAATGATGCTTAGGAAGAGCTCATAACACACTATATTAATGATTTCAAATTAACCAACAGAAAGGAAAAAAATTGAGTCACTTAAAGATACATACGTAAGTCTGGTTTCTGGTCTGGTATGTAAGACACTTGTAAATTGACACTCCCATCCTCATAACAACAAACAAGCTGAACAAACTGAAAGTCAACAACTCTTCTTAGGTCTATCAGAGTTGAGGTCGCAGGGCAAACCGCTCCCCCCAAAATTGGAGACAATGGGAATGGATATGAAGGATCACGACTTTAATTAGAGCAGAAGCCAAGTTGCTCTAAACAGTACCAGCAGCAGGTGCACAACCTGCTTGCTAACCAGTACCAAGGCAGGAAAACCTGAACTGTAGTTGACAAATTGCTGGAAGCTCCGTTCTAGCAAGTGGGAGAGTGAAAAACCTCAGGGGATGGACCAATCCTAGGAGGACCCCCCACACTTTAGTGAGTCTGACCTCTAGGAGGGCTAGAATATTGAGTATCAGAGAAAATTTCTCACCTGCTTCGGGCCAGGGAGGGGGAAGTAACCATTCTGAAATACGCTCAAGAGCGTTCCGTTCTTCTAACAGGCCTGCCCTCAAGAGAAATTGTTTTACCAGAGCTTAGCAGACTTGGGGGAAGGCAATAACCCAACTCCAATCCCCTCTAGCATTCCTGTCTCAGCTGAGGAGGAAAAACATAGCTGAGAAGCCCTTGCGAGAGTCACAGCCAAGCGGCACAGGCTCACTGTAAGACGAAGACCTTATTATAGAGCTAGTTAGAATACTTCCCTTCCTCCACCTCCCCACCACATGAACGGTTATAGCAGCTTCATTCACAATTGCCACAACTTGGAAGCAACCACGATGTTCACCAATAGGGAGGCGAGTGGATAAACAAACTATGGTGCTTCCATAGGATGGGGTATTACTCAGGGACAAAGAGAAATAAATGCACAATCAAGCTGGAAGAAGACAGGGAGGAACATTAAATACATATAACTAAGTGGAAGGAGACCATCTATCAAAACTATATACTGTGTAATTCCAACTATATGACGTTCTGGAAAAGGCAAAACCATGGAGCTAGTAAAAGGACCAGCGGGTTGGCAGGAGCTCAGGCGTAAGGAGGAAGCGGTAAGCAGGTTCGGCAGAGGAAATGTTTGGAGAAGTGAAATTACTCAACATAATGTAATAGTGGGTAAGTTAATACATTTATTAAAAACATAGGATGTACCACACTAATACATGATGATGATGATGATGATGATGATGATAGGGAAATGGGGATGGGCAAGGGAAGAGCTATGTAATAATTTTCTATTTTCTGCTCAATTTTTCTAGAAACCTAAAACTGCTCCTAAAAAGTCTTATTTAAAGCAAACATATATATCATAATCATACACTGATTTGTGCCACAGAGAATTTTAACTAAAAGGATGCTAATACATTACTGTTCGTTGGACCATATAAAAATTTCAGAACCCATGTTTTAATGTTTAAAATGCTTAGCCAGCATGGAGAGTAAGTAGAGAAAAGTAAATGCCATATTCCTTCTACATTTTAAACCAAAGCCTGGCTGTGCTACAGCTCATAGATTAACATCCACAACACAACAAAGTTTAAAACACACATCTTTTTTGGATCCAATAATCCCACTTTTGAGAATTTTTCCCAGAGCTGCACTTTCAGATATATGTGTACAAGAATGTAAGCACCACTATTATCTTCAAAAAACTTTGAATTTATGAGCTTAGACTTGCAGCAAAATTGCAAAGATAGTACAGAGTTCCCATACACCCTATTCCCAGTTTCTACTATTATCAACATCCTACATTAGCATGGTATATTTATTACAATGAATTGACCAATACTGACATATTATTATGAATGAAAGTCCATACTTTATTCATATTTCCTTAGTTTTCACACAATGCTCCAATTTTGTCCCAAGACCTCATGTAAATACATCAGGTTTACTAGTCATGTCTCCTTAGACACCTCTTGGCTGTGACAGGTCTGCAAATTTTCCTTGTTTTCGATGACTTTGACAGTTTTGAGGAATATTGGTCAGGTATTTTGTAGAATGTCACTCAATTGTGATCTGTCCGATGTTTTCCTCATGATTAGACTGGGGCTATCGGTTTTCAGGGGAAGACACAGAAGTAAGTCCCATTTTCATCACCTCTTAGCAAAGGTACATACTGTCCTCAATGAGGCTGGAACCAAAATAGAGATTAAATCTGGGGGTAGGGGGGAATGTACATACTATCAACATGAATGCAGTCACCACTGGAGCTGACCTTGATCACCTAGCTCAGGTGGCATCTGTCAAGTTTCTCCTCTGTAAAGGTACTTTCTCCCCCTTTCCATTCTGCCCTCTTTGGAAGGACGTCACTGTGTGCAGCCCATACAGAAGGAACAAGGAGTTCCGTTCTACCACTCTGAGCAGGAGTATCTCTACACATTATCTGCAACTGTTTGTATAGAAGATTTGTCTCTTCTCCCTGTTTATTCCATGATTTATTTTTGTCAGAATGGATGCACGAATATCTATTGTATACTTTGGGTTATAATCTAACATATCGTTGTTCAAATTGTTCCATCTCTGGCCACTGAAAGTTCAGTTGGTTCCTGTATCTCTTTGACATATCCACATTATTGTGGGCTTATTTCTTTGAGCACTTCCTCAGTTGCTGGTACAAGATGCTCCAGGCTCATCTTGTATATTTCCTGCCCCAGCCACCCCAGCGCTTGAATCAGCCATTTCTCTCAGGGATCTTCTTCCTTTCATTAGAGAATGATCTAAGAAGCCACGCTGCCCAACTCATGTGTCTTCAGCAGTGGCTAACCAACTTTAGGAGGAAATTGCATTTTTATTAAATACACTGGTTTGCAATAAAAACCATACAAGCCAAAAGGCCAAAAATACTTACCTAGTCATTTACAGAACATGTCTGCTGACTGACTTGACACGGATCCTATGTTGACAATGCTTCAGCTTTTCCAGACTGCCATGGCCACTGTGGTGGGCAACAATTTCAGCCCCTTCTGTCAAAATAATGCTCTAGTACTCACCTAGAAGCCATGGGAACGCTGGAAACCTCTTTTAATTATTAACTCAGCTCTAAGAAGCATCTTGACTAAATTTCCATCTGAACCATAAGCACTATCTCAATGATCTTAAGGAAAATAATAGTAATTAAAGGCAAAAGGAGGTTACCTCTCTTTAAAACCAGTTATCTTACCATAGGAAATCCATTTTAAATAGTGTTAGCTCAAGAACAGCGCATAACTTCTGGGTTGTTTGTTGCTGTTTTGGTTAGAACATCCTTATGGTTAAGTGACAATCACTCTCTCCGAAACTTTCTCAACAATTTCCAAATGACACGACATGACTATGTTGACCAGCTAAGTGGACAGCCACTGTTTGTGTCCACCCAGCCTGCATTCTCCCTTCTGGTAGTGGCACGCCATTCTCTTTTGGACAATTGCTCCAATCCATTGTTCTTTGTGGGGGCTGCCAATCAAGGTGCCCTGCTCTTCCCTGGCCAAAGGATTTAAACACATGGCCCAATCTAGGTCAATTAACACTCTCCCTGCAATTTACATGCCTACCACCGTCTCTAAAGTAGGAACTCCTCACTAGCAGGGACAAGGTTTTATTCGTCTCTATATCTCTGATGCCTAGCACAGTGCCTGGCTATGAATATTCAATGCACGTGGGCCGAATAAATTACAATGAAAATCATGTACCTTAAACAAATGCTAAGCTAAGTCTATCATTTCCCAACAGAATTCTGGAGGGGGAGCAAATTGTATGATGTTTTGTAAGGGAAATGTCCACTTTAGTAGCTAGGAAATATGCATTGGAAATAGTACCCCAAGTTGCCATTTCTCAGCGCATTAGAGATGTCAATCAGTCCAATAAAATAAAGCCCGCGAAAAGACAAAAGGAGAATTACCTCATTACCTCAACATCTGCTGGAACATAAGCAATCACACACTGGCTAATTTTTTTTAAAGGGACATAATATAACTTTCTAGAAAGACATAATATAGCTAATTATACCATTCACTAGAAGGGAACATACAATGTTTTGAAGTAATTCAGAAGTGGGTGTGATTTATAAGACATAGAGCTTAGGGAATGGTAAGTATAAATTAGAGATTGTTCATATTATGACAGACTCCGTCATTACATTTCACAACTTGTGTCAAAAGCAACCCTATTCGCCACACCACTGAAGGCTTCACGTTCAGAAGGCTGCTGTCAGCTCTGCCATTCAGAGAAGACAGGAACCTTCTTTCTGAGCACCCTCCTGGAAAACGGGTTCAAATTTCAGACTTAAAACTAAGGAAGGAACAACAAGATGAAACCTCAATGGTCAATAAGCATGTAGACAGATTTCAAACCTAATTACCAGGTAATACGAATTTTTAAAGGTACCACTTTTAAAGGTACCAGCCTTGTCAGGCTGTCAAAATTAATAAAGACCACTACTGGTCCACACTGACCAGTGCGTGGTTTCATGGGTACTGCTGCGGGGACGTGAGCTGGTTCAGCCATTTGGGGGCATTTTTACAATGTCTAGCACAACTTTATATGTATGTGCCCTCTAACCCAACAATTCCACTGCTAAGAATCTATCCTAGAAAAATATTTGCAATTGTACAAATTTATTTATACGATTATTTTGACTGTGTACCAGAAATAAACTTGATGAGAGCAAAGGCTGGTTCACCATCTCAACCCCCAGTGCCTAGCACCTGGGCCTTGTACATGATATGGTAGGAGGCACCTAGTAAGTATTGGTTAAAAGAGTAAATGAACATGTTTACCCAGCATTAAAAAGGGAAATGGAGTATTAAGTGAATATTAGTTCTGATTAATAAACGAAGTAGTGGAGTTATTAATGTCATTAACAGATAGTAAAAAGAATTCTTTATTTTGAAAAATAAATTATACACACCATCATCTTACAAAATTGATCATAATATTGGTAAAGGCCCAAATACCTAGTTGCTATTTTTTCACCTCAAATCCCCATTTTACCAATTAGTTACATTGGTCAAACAGCAATTAAATACTCTTGAATTTGTTACCACAATCTATGATCCAATGACTAACATATGCCCTAGTTCTGAAATGTATAAAAATACTGTGGACTGAAATTACAACATCTCTGTAACCACGCTCAATACCATAAAAAAAATACCTTTTAAGAAACACAAATTTCAAATTCTAACTGGCCTATTGCATTTGATATGTTCATAATCCATAAAATACATCCTCTAAAAATGCCAATGACATGGATTTGTTTTCTGATATAATAATATAAGAAAGAACTAGAGACTTAAGAATCCTCCCTTTTTCCGAGCTCTCAAACCCAACACAGAGATAGAAAATGTATTCCAAAATCAAATATAAACAACTTGTGGATTATCTGTACTGTTAATCTACCCTTGAACTTATACACAGAATGAAAAGAAATGGAATTTTGTATCTTCTTATTATTTGAAAACTGCCCACCTATCAAAAGATCTGGTATCCATTGACATATATTACCAATAATGAAATCTCCAACATCTAGAATATGAATTAAGAGTATTTAGAGAGGGCTGAAAAAGGTGAGGGGTAACAAGAAGTACAAACTTCCAATTATAAAATAAGTCAGTCACAGAAATGTAATGTATAGCACAGGAAATATAGTCAATAATGTAATAACTTTGTAGAATGACACATAGTTACTAGACTTATTGTAATTACATAAAAATGTATGATTATATATATACATAATCACTATGCTGTACACTGAAAGTAGTATAAGTCAACTACATTTGAATAAAAAAGACTTCATGGTATGCGGGGTATTATTAGAAATTAAAAACAAATACTAATAAAATCTAGCCCTTCACTAAAAACTTGAGAAATTCCAGATAAAGGCATTTTTGCCCACCCACTAGATTCACTGATGCTTGTGACGTTATGACCTTGGGCTAATTTACAAAGGGAGTTGAGGGTACTGGGAAGGCAAAGTCCATTAACATTTATCTAACACTTTCTAGATGCCAGATACCACAGAGGAATGTGTTTCGACCATTTGAGTGAGGTTAAAGAATTTTCCCAAGGTCACACAGTAAACAGTAAACAAACACACAGTAAAGAGTAAACAGATTTGTTTCCAGGACTAT
Organism: Pteronotus mesoamericanus; assembly: GCF_021234165.1. Taxonomy (NCBI): domain Eukaryota; kingdom Metazoa; phylum Chordata; class Mammalia; order Chiroptera; family Mormoopidae; genus Pteronotus; species Pteronotus mesoamericanus. The sequence continues at coordinate 16,600,957 of NW_026555229.1, forward strand.
GCATTTCAGAGGGATCCACATACCCTTGCAAATGGTACACCTGTGGTATTAAAGAGCAACAGTTCATAGTACTGGACAGGACCTCATGAAATCATCTGATTTAGCCTTCACCTTTAGTTAGGCAAGGCTTAACCCACAAGACCCTGGAAGGGACAGGTACCCACTCTTCCAAATTCACAGAGTTGGTGAATTGAGCAAAGAGAAGTGAAAGAGCTGGGGCTAAACACCAAGGATGAGCCACAGAAACAGGACCCTATGTGTCCCTTCTACATAGTGGCCCCGTCAGCAATTTAGTCAGAAAAGCACATGTTCCTACATGTTTTTACTTCCTAAATTTGTGCGGTTCCTCTCTTTCTTGACCTATATTCTCAGGCTACGTTTAGGCAGGGCAATAATTTTAAATTTAAAAAGTGTTAGGTTCACATTAATTTGGCTTTGTTTAGAAGTGTGGTAAGTGATGAAAATGATTGACTAAAACAGTTCTTTATTAAGGGATGATCTCGCGTTGCCAGGCACTGTAGAAATGCACCTACATGACCTGGCTTTCCAGTGGAGGAGAGCCAAGTCTTAATTCAGGAAGCCTGACACAAGGCAGGGTTTTGACTCACAGACTCAAAAAATTGCTAAAAATGAGAAGTGGTAAAGCACATCGGGGCCTGAAAATCCTAGCTGGGTAAAGAAAGAGGAACTACCGCAAACCAGACAAAATGAAAAGCTGGGAAGGCTGAAGCGGAGCGCTGCAGGCCTCCCAGCGCTCAAGGGCAAGGGTGGGGCCAAGCGAGGGAGCAGGGCCAGCTGAGCTGCCCACACCACCCCCTCCCAAGATATCCAGCCCCACACGCTAATCCCTCGTGGAAGGTAGTGCCATGGGGCCAAGTCTGCGCCGAATCCTCGTCCCTTCCCCCAACACCCCAGATCGCCCGCTAAAACCACCAGCTGGTAGCAATTCCCGCACTGCCGGGCCGACACTCCCCGGCACCCGCACGTCACCCTCGGCCCTGGGCTCTCGGATGCGCGCGGGGCGCGAAGGATGCTTCTCCACGGGTAACGGAGCGGCTGGGGTGACCACGCGGTCGCAACATCTACAGCCCTGCTTCCAGTAGCCCTGAACCCCGCGCCCAGGGGCCGTCCCCGCCCACGGGCCGCGGCTGCCCGCACCTGGCGGCTGCGTGCCCGCCTACCTTGCTCCTTTAGGTTGGTGATGAGCTGCAACTGCTTCTCCTCGTCGGAGCTGTTCATTTTGGCAGGTGGGGCCGGGAATAAAAGGATAGGAGGGAGAGGCGAGGGCTACAACGGGGGGAGGAGGAAGAAAAAGCAAGATGCCGGTGGCGTGCGGCTTCACTACCCGGAAGTTGGATTTGCTCCCGCTCCTCCTCCTCCTGGCGCGGAGCGCACGAGTGAGATCATCCCCACGCACCTACTCTGCGGCCGGACTGGCTTCACCTGCAGGCGGGCGGCAGGGCGGTGGAGGGGGCGGGGACGCACCGGCAGCCCGAGGGCCAGAGGTGGGGGTGAGGGAGGGAGGGACCCGCGGGGGCACCGGGGCCGCAGCCCTCGCCCGAGCCTGCGGTGGCTGCCGCGGCTCGGCTTTCTCCGTGGAGGCCAGCGCCGCAGGTTACGCTGGCGGGAGGGCGTGCGACCTGCGGCTCTATGTTCGCCCTGCCTCGCTCTTGAACACCTTTCTCCGCCTACCCCGCCCCGCAACACCCCTGGAACCCAAGAAGTGGACTCAAGACAAAACCGGTCTTGCATCTGCAGCGCCTGGGGGGACCCCACTTTGAACGCTGCCCAAGGGCTGATCCCGCGAGCCGCCCCTGTAGAGTGGGACGTAACGGGCTCCTTCCCGATCCTCAGCCAGTGGACTCTGGGGGCGGCGTGGGAATACCGAGGTGCCGCCGGGGCGGGCTCACTGGGGTACGTGTTGCACCTTGAAAAGCAGACAGGGACTGACACAGGCCGGCCCGTGAACACACAGTGAGCAACGGAGGCGTGGTGGTCTGTTAAAGTTCCCAGGGCCGGGGCTGGCTTTCTCCAGCTTCCCCTTGGGGTCGAGAGGTGTTCCGGACACGGGCCTGCAGCACGTGGGTCTCGGGGCCTCGCTGGTCACCTGGGTCGCGATGGGAGGACCTTCTCTTCCGCGAGGCTGCCACTGCTCTCCGAATGTCCAAGGCCACACCGCTGCCCGGCAGCATAGCCTGGCGGTGTGAAGCGCGGCACAGGTCCCACTTCACGGCCCCCTGCACTGCCTAAACCCAGCTCCGGGGTAGACCCCGACCGCAGAGAGGTGGCGGTCCTGCCAGATTTCAAAATGGCTCTCCCCAATCCCCAAGTGCCTATTGTTAGTCTTTGGTCAGTCTGCGACCCCTTTGAACTTTATTGAAAGAATGGGAATAATATTAATAACCACTCTACAGAAAGAGTTGAAAGGATTGAACAGGAAGAGGAAGATATACAAAACATGAAGTCCAGAATTTGACGTACAATTGGTGGGGTTTTTTGTTAAGGGTACAGGTCTGTGAAAAGGGGGTTGTAGATGCTGATCATGAGCTCAAACAGGCACAGCCATTTTACACTCATCATTAAGCATCTAAAATGAATCCAATTAAATTACACTTACTGAACATCCCGGTCTCAAAACTCAGTGTGGGTACTACACCAGCACAGTGCTTCTGCTCATTTCTCACGTGCTATTTTATGCAAATACCCAACTTCATTTACTGAGTGATTGATGGGGTAGGGACCTATACGTAAGTGCTGTAACTAGTATCTATCTGATATGCCTCTGAATTCTAACTCAAACTTGAAAACATGTAGCACTGCTTTCTCTTAAAAAGGTGATTTAATAGTTTAGCATGGGCGATTCAGTGGTAGAGCGATTTAAAAGGGCAGCGTAGTATTATAGTGAATTAAAATTTTGAAACTTTAAAAATAAATGTCGTAGGGGGTCTTATTATTCAGTTCTTCTCCTAGTTTTTCATGAGATAGTTAAGACAGCTGCAGCTCAGCTTGTAGGAAGATCCCCAGGCAACAACCAAACAGCCTTTGTCCAGAGGTTACATTTTAATCCTCAGAGTTTAAAAAAGGCCCAGAAAACATGAGGTGATTTAGGCTCAATTACATGAAAATGTGAGTGCTATGTGCAACGACCAGGTATTTTGTACTAGGAAAAGTAATTTTTTTTCTAGAAAAAAATGGAGACACTTGGGTAACAAGTCATGGCTACCTAGGTTTTGCCCTGCAGCCAGGAAGCCTGTTAAACCTGACCAGTCACCCCGACTGTTGGGCAATGACCAGCGGCCTCCTCCAAACCAAAATACTCCGAAATATTTTCTCATACGCAGCCAAATAGGAGCAGAGTACCCTTTGGATTAGTTCACAAAGTTCCATTTTTAAATGGCTGATTTAATTGTCTACTTCAATTTTATAGTAATTAGGTAGCACTTTTGGAGTTTAAGAATGAGTCAATTAATTATCAAATATATAATCAAACTGAGTGCTTTGGTCCCACACTGAATCTGCAGCCCCTTGAAATTAATCCTGCTTACCTTCCTTGAAATTAAAATAGCCTCCTGAAATACAATATGGTATTATCTTGAGGGCATGGAATGAATTATTAGGATGGCTATTACAGTCAATTATTGGGATTCAGATCTCCCATTACACTATGATTTATTTATGTGATATTAATATTGATGGAAAGGATAGTAGTGATATAATTAGTTTTTGTTCTGTTTAATAATGCACATAGGGATTTATGTTGCAGGTATCACATTGGATTTATAAACCTCCAAATAACATGTAATTAAAAACCATTAAAGATATATGTGTGTGTATGTATATATATGTATATATATACCAAACAGACTTTGTCCAGAGATTACATCTGTATGTGTGTCTGTGTACACATATATCTGTATACATACAGATAGAGAGTAGAGAAAGAGAGACTTTTTAAAAATGAATTGAAAGGATATGTACTAAACTCAGGATAATGGCTGCCTGCCTCTAGGGGTAGAAAGTAACCCTGAGCAGTAGGGAGTGGAGTGGGAAAGAACAATGATCAGAAAAATTTTCTCTTTCATATTTGTTTGTGTTTTTAAGAAATTAAAGTAAAATCACATCATTTATGTAATCTTTTGAGGTGTATAGATTAATATGATCAAAATACAATAGGAAAAATTCATTTCCTTTGATTCCATAATATTAATTTCATATTAGGTAATCTATCCTAAAAGGCTTTATATAAGGATCTCTTTAGTATAATGTTAATTATATATAAAATGATAACATTTGGTGAGACTTCTGGTCAAAATGGAGGCACAGGTAGACACATTTCATCTCCTTGCAAAACCATAAGAAGGATCACAACTAACCTCAAAACAAAAAACAGCCCTGGCTGGTGTGGCTCAGTGGATTGAATGCCTGCCTGCAAACCAAAGGTCACAGGTTGGATTCCAAGTCAGGGCACATGCCTGGGTTGCAGGCCAGGTCCCCAGTAGGGGCACACGAGAGGCAACTACACATTGATATTTCTCTCCCTCTCCTTCCTCCTTCCTTCCCCTCTGTCTAAAAATAAATAAATAAATAATTGTTTAAAAAAACGCCCAGATTTGCCAGAAAATCGAACTGTATGGGGTCTGACAACCAAGGATTTAAAGAAGCCATATTCTTCCCAGACACATAAGAGGGGCAGAGATGGGAAGCTGGGCAAAGAGGGCACGGTGTGGTGATGGCAAAGCGGCAATACCAGTGAAATGGTGGATAAAAGTCAGGAGGGACACCTGGGGATCAAGGGATCCCAACCCCAGGCCAGACTGTGCAGCCCAGGGTTCCAGTGCCAGTAAAATAGAGCCTCATAACTTCCGGCTGCAAAAACCAATTGGGGGTTGGGGCAGTGGAAGAAACTGCCAGTCACTCAGGGGAGTCAGTTTAAAGGGTCCGAAGGGTCCTAGAAATATGCAAAACCTACCCACCAGGACAACAGCTAGAGGGCTGCCAGTCACATATGGGAAGCAGGTGAAGTGACTAGAAACAGGGCAAGTGCTGAACAAGCCTCCAGCAGCCAGGCAGAAGCGTTGTTCCCTCTCTGACCGCTCCCCTCCACATACAGAGCCAAAAAGCCATTGAAGCAGGTTGCTCCACTCTGGCTATTACCTACAGCTCTGCCCCATATAATGTAACAAGTGTGCCAAGACAGTGAGTCAAAGCAGCTCTACCTAGTACACAGAAACAAACTCCAGGAGGCTGCAAAATGGAGGAGACAAAGGAATATAGCTCAAATGAAAGAACAGAACAAAACTCCAGAAAAAGAACTAAATGAAACAGAGATAGCCAACCCATCAGATGCAGAGTTCAAAACGCTGGTGATAAGGATGCTCATAGAACTCACTGAATATAGCAAAAGCATAAAGAAAGAAATGAAGGCTACACTAAGTGAAAAAAAGAAAAATCCACAGGGAAACAGAAACAACAGTGAAGGGAAGGAAGCTAGGGTTCAAATCAATGATTTGGAACATAAGGAAGAAAAAAACAGTCAACCAGAAGAAAATGAAGAAACAAGAATTAAAAAAAAAAATAAGTTTCTGGGACATCTCCGCAAGTGCCAACATCCCAAATCATAGGGATGCCAGAAGGAGAAGAGTGAGAAATTGAAAATTTATTTGAAAAATAATAAAAGAATACTTCCCTAATTTAGTGAAGGAAATAAACATACAAGTCCAGGAAGCAGGGCAACTCCCCAACAAGTTGGACTCAAAGAGGACCATACCGAGACACATCATAATTAAAATGCCAAAGGTTAAAGATAAAGAGAGACTCTTAAAAGCAGCAAGAGAAAAGCAGAGAGTTACCTACAAAGGACTTCCCAAAAGACTATCAGCTGATTTCTCAAAAGAACTTTGCAGGCAAAAAGGGACTGGCAAGAAGCATTCAAAGAGATGAAAAGTAAGGACCTGCAACCAAGATTACTCTATCCAGCAAAGCTATCATTTAGAATTGAAGGGCAGGAAAATGTGCTTCCCAAGCAAGGTAAAGGTAAAGGAGTTCATCATCACCAACCCCTTATTATACTAAATGTTAAAAGGACTTACTTAAGAAAAAGACCAAAACTCTGAACATTAAAATGACAACAAACTCATAACTATCAACAACTGAATCTACAAAACAGAAACAAAAACTAAGCAAACAGCTAGAACAGGAACAGAATCATAGATATGGAGGTCATTTGGAAAGTTACCAGTGGTGGGGGAAGGGAGAGAATAGGGGAAAAGCTACAGGGATTAAGAAGCATAATTGACAGAAACAAAATAGACTGAGGGATGTTAAGAATAGTATAGGAAACAGAGAAGCCAAAGAGTTTACATGCACAACCCATGGACATGAACTAAGTGGAGGGGATTGCTGGAGGGAAGAGGGGTGCCAGGTAGAGGGGGGCAAAAGGGGAAAAATTGGGACAACTGATTAGCATAATCAATAAAATATACTTAAAAAAATAAAATGATAACATTGGAATATAATTTAACAATACAAAGAACTAAAGTATTGATATATGCTACCACATGAATGAACTTTGAAAACATGCTAAATGAAAAAAAAAGCCAGTCAGAAAACACCAGAGATTGTATGATTCCATTTGTAAAGAATGCCCAAAACAGGCAAACCCATAAAGAGAGGAAGTCAGTGGTTGATTACCTAGGACTGAGGGCATGGTGGGGAAAGGGAAGTGGCTGCTAATAGGTATGGGATTTCTTGCTGGAGTGATAAAATTTTTCTAAAATCAATTGCAGTGATGACTGTACAACTCTGTAAAGATATTCAAAACCATAGAATTGTATACTTTAAATGTATGCTTTGCATGGGAGAATTTTATGGTATGTTAATTATATCTCAATAAAGCTGTACTGAAAAACAGATTTTCAGAAGAAGAAAACTTTAATACACTACTTACATAACTCTTAAATATATGTTTCTAATACAAACTTTTGTTCATTTTTCAAATATTTGTATAGTTAATAGTTTGTCCTTTTACTAAACATTATTTCATATATAATTTATTTTGTACCAACATAATCTACGTATTTATTCAATGCCATTCTATTATATTGATGAATAGTTAACCATTCTCAAATCTTTAGATATTTGAGTTGTTACTATTTTTGTGTCTTTGCAAGTGATGCAGCAGGAATACAAGTACCATGCATAGGCATATCATGGTTAAACTGTTAAAAACTAAACATTACATTCAGATCTTAAAATAAGCCCAAGGAAAATACTCATTACATACTGAAGAACAACAATAAAAGTGATGACAGACTTCTTAATACTTAATGTTGTAATCATTAAAGGATTACAACATAATTCGACATTCAACAATGTAAAATTCACAATATCCAGTGTTCAGAAACTACAGTAAGCAACGAAGTAGAAAAATACGATGCCATATAAAGAGGAAATCAGTCAACAGAAACGAGAAATGACAGAGATAATGAAATTAGCAGAGTAGGACTTTATAAGCAAAATTATAAGGCTTATAAATATGACCAAAGGTATATGTAAAAGATGTAAAGAGCAACATAAACAAGGTGAGGGGAGAACAGGAATTATTTAAAAAATACTCCAATGGTACTATAAGAAATAATATCAGAAACAAAAAAAAGAAAAAAGCCCCACCCATACCTATAGGATTTACAGCAAATTGGACAATGTAGAAGAAAAAAAAATCAGTGATCTTGAAGTACAGTAATAGAAACAATCCAAAATGAAACACAAAGGGAAAAAATTTTCTTGAAAAATTAACCTACCATCACAGACATGAAATACAATACCAGCCAGTTTAACTCACATGGAATTGATGGCCCAGAAAGAGACAAAGAAAAGGTAAATTTAAAAAATTAAGTAACAAAATAATGGCTAAAATGATCTCAAATTTGATTAAAGAGGAATTTACACATTCAAGTTCAGTGAAGATCTTCAATGAGATTAACAGCAGGTTTCTCATTAGAAACCAAAGAAATCCTGAGGCAGTGGGATGATACATTTAAAGTCCTAAAAGTTAAAAACTGTCAACCAAGAATTCTATACCCAGTGAAACTGTCCTTTAACGATGATAGCAATATTAAGACATTGCCAAATAAACCAAAGTTGAAGGAGATTGTTACCACTATACCTGTCCTTCAAGGAATGCTAAAGGGAGTCCTTCAGGTTTAAATCAAAAGTAATTAGACAGTATCTCAAACCTATATGAAGAAATAAACATCTCTGGTAAAGAGCAAATATAAAAGTTAGTACATAGTAATTGGGACTAGCAGGGTGCAGATGAACTTAGCCTTGGTCTTTAATGATATATCCCTGCTCTTGATGGTTTCTCCTAAGTAGTCATTAATCATTGGGTAAATGCAAAGAAAAACCACAATGAGATATCACTCGACATCCATTAAGATGGCTATCAGCAATAAGACAGACATAACAAGTGCTGAGGAAAATTTGGGGAAATTGGAACCCTCACACATTGCCAGTAAAATGGAATGTAAAATGGTATAGTCATTTGGGAAAGCAATCTAATGGCTCCTCAAAAAGTTATACACAGAGTTACCATTTGACCCAGAAGTTCCACTCATATGTACAAGGTCTGTCCAGAAGTATCCAGCCATGTAATATGAAAAATAGAGACATTTATTGAAAAAGACATAAGAAACAAGAAACATTGCACATAGGATAATGACACCTCAGTCCCCTTCAAAGTAGGCACCTTGGGACCTCACACAGGTCTCCCAATCACCATCCGCTGCCCCATCACATTTGCCTGAGTCTCATCAACGGTCTGAAATCTCTTCCCTTTCAAAAGTGATGTTAGTTTTAGGAAAAGCCAGAAGTCACAGGGCACCAAATCTGGGCTGTAGGGGGGCTGAGTCACCTGGGCGATTTGATGTTTCCCCCCCAAAAGAAGCCCCTGCATGAGACGTGATGCACGAGCCAGTGTTTCGTAGTGATGAAGCTGCCAATCACCAGTTGCCATAGCTGCGGCCTTCTGAATCATCTGAATAGTTTCCATGGAGGAGTGTTCAAGCTTAACACAAAATTGGATGCAGATTCATTGCTCTACTCATTTTAAATGTGACAGCCACACAATACACATGCTCACTCAACCATGTCTACCATCCCCACTGACTAGTGCGGTTAAGTTGTCATTGTTTACACATGTGCATTCCAGTCCACTCTTCTTGGCTGCCAGGTTACATCAATGTTGTGTAAACCATTCTCACTATATAAACAATGGCTGGACTTTTTCCAGACAGACCTCGCATATGCCCAAGATAATTGAAAACATGTTCATATAAAACTTTTACATGATGTTCATAGCAGCATTATTTTTGTTGTTAAAGAGTGAAAACAACCCTGGATGGTGTGGCTAAGTGGATAGAGTGCTGGACTGTGAACCAAGGGGTTACTGGATTGATTCCCAGTCAGGGCACATGCCTGGGTTGCAAGCCAGGTCCCTGGTAGGGGGTGCGTGAGAGGCAACTACACGTTGATGTTTCTCTCCCTCTCTCCCTTCCTTCCCCTCCCTCTAAAAATAAAATCTTTTTTTAAAAAAGCGAAAACAACCTAGTGTCCAGCAATTGGTAAATAAGTGAACAAAATGTGATCTATACATACAATGAAATGGTTATTCAGACTAAAGTAGGCATAAATGCTGCATTATGCAAAGAAGCCATACCCCACACCTATTCTCTTTATATGTCATGTCTAGAAATGGCAAATCATAGAGAGATAGATTAGTAGTTACCAGGGTCTGCAGGAAGGATGAAATGAGAAATGAGTATAAGGTTTCTTTTTGTGGTGATGAAAATACTCAGAAATTAGATAGTGATGACATTTGCACAACTTTTTGAAAGTATTAGAAACCACTTAATTGTTCACTTTAAAAGAGTGGATTTAGGCTATGTAAATTATATCTGAAAGAGTATTTTTAAAACTAAGATTGTATGCACTATCAGAGGAATGGCAGCATGAGAGGTTCTCCTGGCATCTCCCTTGAAGTTACCACAGTTAGAACAGCTATAATTCAACAAAGGATTCCCTGCTCAACATACAAACATGCCTGAGAGATCTACACATTAAGACCTCTGAAGGCGGGCTTGTTGAGGCAAGTTGGGGAGGAGGAAAGGGAGAAGAGTGGAGACAGGAGCCACCAAGGCGGCACGAAGCTCACTGTGGGTTTCGGGAGAGGGGAGCAATCAGGTTGCCACCTGCACTCCTTGTGGCCTGGAGGAGCAAAGAGATACAGTGAATGTTCCTGCTTGAGTGGTTGGTACAGGCTGTGACGGAACCCGGTGACCTGGGCAGAAACAGAATGCAGAGGTGCAGCCAGAGTTGCCTGAGGGCTACCGCTGCCAGGCAGAAAAACAGTCCACAGAGCCTGGCTAACTGCTCCCTCTTCATCCTCCCAGAGTTAGCAGCAGGCCCCAGAAGGACCTGTAGCAGCGAGTGTCAGGCTGTAGAGTACATTATCGGTAGCCCTGAGAACGGGGGAGACAGAAGCATTTTTCCCTAAGTGGCAAGCTAACACTACAGCTAATCCCAGTGACAGGGGTGAGGATACAGAGGTGGAGCAACTGAGGTCCAGCAGTCATTATTACTGGGAGGAGAACAAAGCCACCAACGTACCAGCCAGCCTCTCCACGCTCACCCTGCTCCAACCCATGGCAGCTGAACTGCAGGCAGGGTGTGGTTGCAGAGGGTAGCACTGGAATTCCATGGGCTAGGAACCCCATTACCACATTTCCCCATGGAGGTGATACTCTAAGACCCAGGTGATTTGGTCACAGAGGAAACGCCCACCTCCTCAGGGAATACAGGGGAGTACCACCCCTCACAGTTCCTAGAAGCAAGAAAAACTTAAAAACTTGCACTTCAGTGCCACCTACTGGAAGAAAAGAAAGACTTTTTCCTCATCTACTAAATATACACGTGCCACTACTCAAAAAAAGAACGTTTCATTCCCATAGATGCCTAGGCAGAGAAGTAATCCATTAAATGTCATAAATACCCAAGGTAATGAGGCAGCTCAAAAAGAAAGTTAAAAATCTTCAGAAAATAAACATATGGAAATATGTGACTTAAATGACAGAGAATTCAAGATTGCAGTTCTAAAAAACTCAATGAGATATAAGAAAACACAGGTAGTTTAATGAACTCTGAAATAAAAGCAACAAACGAAAGGAGTATATCACCAAAGATGTCAAAACTTTAAAAAAGTAGAAATTCTGGAGGTGAAAAACTCAGTAAAAGAGATGAAGAATGAACTAGTGAGCTTAGGAAATAAGCTGACCAGATGGAGGAAAGAATCTGTGATATTGAACATAGAAATCTGGAAATTACCCAGATGAAAGAAGAGAAAGACTTGAGAATAAAAATATATATATGAAAGAACTCTAAGAGAACTATATGACTCCATCAGAAAGGGCAATATAAGAATAATGGGCATACCAGAAAGACAAGGGAGGGAGGAGGAAACAGAGAGGCTATTTAAGTAAACAGTTGACAAGAACTTCCCAAACCTATGGAAAGAGCTAGATCCTCAAATCCAAGAAGCAAAAAGAATAGCTAATTATCTCAATCCAAAAAGGCCTTCTCTAAGGCATGTTATATTAACACTGTCAAAAATTAATGACAAAGGAATAATTCTCAAGGCAGCCAGGGAAAAGAAGACAGTAATGTAAAGAGGAAATCCCACTAGATTATCATTGGATTTTTTTAGCAGAAACCCTACAAGCTAGGAAAGAGTGGAATCATATATTCAAACTACTGAAAAAGAGAAATTACCAGCCAAGAGTAATGTATCCAGAAAAGTTATCCTTTAGATATGAAAGAGAAATAAAGACTTTTCCAGACATATGGAAGCTGAGGGAATTTACAACTATAGGACCTCTATTATAGGAAATCTGAAGGAAACAAAAAGGCAAAAGGATGTAAAACTATGAGTTAGATGGCAGACAGAAGCAGGATATTGCAGAATAGGGTATTATACACCTAAATGTAACATAAAGGTTCAAGGAGATAAAACTCTTTTAAAAAGGAAAGAAGACAATAGCTACAGTCATTTGAAAGTGAATTCACAGAATAGGGATAATTTGTGACAACAAAAACGTAAAATGGAAGCAATAAAGGTCTGAATGTGCAAAGGAGAATGGATATAAGATGCATTTGGAAGAAACAAGCTACTGTATATATGAAAGTTTCTTTTGCATAAACTTAATGGTAACCACATTTTAAAAAATCCAGAACTGAGACATAACATTAGAAAAAAAAAAAGGAGAAACAAAAAAAAATCGTTGAGTATCACCAAACTGAAACAACAGGCAGAAACACAAAGGAAAAGAGACAGTGGAGACGCAGAACTACTAGAAAATAAAAAATAGCTATAGGAAATCTCATACATCAATAATCACCATAAATATAAATAAATAGACTGAACTCACCAATAAAAATAAACAGTAGGAGTTGGATGAAAAACAAAACCCAATTATATGCTGCCTTCAGAAGACATATCTCAGCTACAAGGACAAATATAGACTCAAAGTTTAAAGGCAGAAAATCATTCTCTCGCAGACGGCATCCAGAGAAAAGCAGGTATAACTCTACTTACATCTGACAAAACAGATTGCAAGATATAAAAAAAACAAAAAGTAAAAAGAGACAAAGATGAACATTTTTTAATGATAAATTGGAAAATATATCATGAAGACATAAATATATAAACACCCAATCAGGGAGCATCCAAACACATAAAGCAACCACTAACAGAACTAAAGGGAGAAAAATGATAAGAACACAGTTCAAGTCAAACCTCGGTTCTCAAATGTCTCCCATCTTAAACAATTTGGTTCTCAACCAAGTTGTTCATGGGGGAAAAAATGTCTTGGTTGTTGAACAAAACTTCAGTTCTCAACCCAACAATGCTTTCATGCTGATACATATATGATCATATCACTTTGGGATAGTTTTGCTTTTTTCTTTCCAGTTACGGTGTCTTTTATTTCTTTTTCTGCCTAATTACTCTGGCTGTCAGTGTTTTGTTGAATGGAAGTGGTGAAAGCTGTCATCTGTCATGTTCTGATCTTAAAAGGAAAGTTTCAGTCTTTTGCCACTGTGTATGATGTTAGTTGTGGGTTTTTCATAAGTGCCTTCTAACATGTTGAAGAAGTTCCCTTCTATTCCTAGTGCATTAAATATTCTTATCATGAAGAGGCATTGGACTTTCGAAATGATTTTTTTTTCTGTATCTATTGAGATTACTGTGCCATTCTCCCCTCTATTAATATGCTCTTACACTGATTGATTTTCATGCTGAATCGCTCTTGCATTTCTGAGATAAATCCCATTCCATCACAGCATATAATCCTTTTAATATGTTGCTGTATTTGGTAGCCTACTATTTTGTTGAGAATTTTTGCTTCCATATTCATAATGGATATTGATCTATAGTTTTCTTTTCTTGTAATGACTTTGTCTGGTTTGGTATCAAGCTAATACTAGCTTCATGGAATGAGTCAGGAGGTGTTCACCATACTTAAATTTCTTTTAAGAGTTTGAGGGAAATTGGTGTTAATTTGTCTTTAAAAGTTCTATAGAGTTTCCCAGTGAAGTCATCTGATCCTTGGCATTTACCTGGTTGGTGATTTGTGATTACTGACTGATTTGATCTCTTGCTACAGGTTTATTCAGATTTGCTATTTCTTCTTAGGTTAGTTTTGGGACTTAGTGTGTTTCTAGGAGTTTTTTCATTTTACTCTGAGTACCCAATTCTTTGGTGTATAATAGAGTTCATTATATAATTCTATAAGTTCAATAATAATCTCTCCACGTTAATTTCTGATTTTAGTAATTGAGTCTTCTCTCTTCTGAGTCATTCTGACCAATGTTTACCAATTGTGTTGCTCTTTTTCAAAGAATTAACTTAGGTTTTATTATTTCTTTCTATTTTTTTTATCTTTATGGTTGCTTTGTTCAGATGGTTGGCGATCTGAAAAGATGGCAGGTTATGCACCCTAACAAACTGTCTTTCTATTATTTTTTAAATTATTTTATCTCTGCCATAATCTTTACTATTTCCTTTCTTTTACTAGCTGTGGATTTAATTTGCTCTTCTTTTTCTAGTTCATTTAGATGTACCGTTAGGTTACTGATTTCAAATCTTTTTTAATGTAGGCCTTCATAGCTATAAATTTCCCTCTGAATGCTGCTTTTGCTACGTCCCATACATTTTGTAATATTGTATTTTCATTCATCTCAAAGTAATTCCAGTTGTGATTCCTTTTTTGACTTTTTGGTTTTTAACTTCATATTACATATTTAATGGTTGCAGTAATATCCTATGTTTTATTCCTGATATTGGTGATTTATGTTTTTTCTCTTTTATCTTTCATAGTCTTGCTAGAGGTTTACCAATCTAATGAAGCAGCTTTTTGTTTTATTGATATTCTCTATAGTTTTTGTTTTCTGTTTCATTTCTTTCTGCTCCTAATGAAATTATTCTTCTTCTTCTGCTTGCTATGGATTTATCTTGCTCTTATTTTTGTAGTTTCTTGAGATAGTAACTTAGACTTGAGACTTTTTTCCTAATGTGATCATTTAATATTATAAAGGTCCCTCTCAGTACTACTTTAGCTGTATCCCACATATTTTGATAAGTTGCATTTTTATATAAAAATTTATAAGGTAACTATTACATCATGGATCAATACCTAGGCTAATGGCTCCTAGTTTCCTCAATTGTGATCTCCCTCCTTTATCCATACCTCTCTTAAATTGTGGTACCTAGAACACTGAATTCTGGATTGGTTTGGCCATTGAAAAATAGAGCAGGAATGTCTGTTCATTCCTTTGTTTATTAATTAATTTGTTTATTCAATATTTACTGAATTCATACACGGGTATTGTGCTGGTTAGGAATACAAAGATGATTAAGACAGACATAATTAGTAGTCACCCTCCCTCTTTTCATGGTTCTGGCTGGCAGAGAAGACAAACCATTAAGCAAATAATTTCATGGGTGACGGCTATCTCCTATACTGTAGAAACTCTACTGTCATTAACACAAAGTTAGGCTCAAATGCCATTATTTGTGTTTGCTTTTAATATTTACTTATTTAGAGAGAGGGTAAGGGAGGGAGAAAGAGAGGGAGAGAAACCTCAATTCGTTGCCTCTTGTACGCACCCCAACCAGGGACAAACCACCCTCCCTCTCCCTCTTCCTCATCCTCTTCCCCTCCCTCTCCCCCTCCCCAACCTAGGCATGTGCTCTGGCCAGGAATCAAACCAGCGACCTTTCACTTTGCAGAACAATACCCAACCACCTGAACCATACTGGCCAGGGCTGTTTGATTTTTTGTTTTCTGATAAGTTCTGCCATTTTCTATCCTATTTTCAAAACTAAACTCTCTGCTTGTCTTCAAGTAGGGTGATCTGAAACTGGTCTGCATTCTATAGGTAATACCCATTGTTTAAAGCTGACTTCTTTCTGATGGGTCAGGGCTGGGGTTAAATGTTTTAAAGATCATTCCTGGCCTGAACTATGACTGCAAACATCTCTCTCTGTTGCTTGTCATTGACTTTTTTTTTTAGAATACAATCTGATCCTATAATAAACTGGCACCCTGATTTAGGTGGAATGATCAACTTTATAAGAGTTCTCCTGACAGATAAATCTTTTGACCCTCATCAAAATCCTTGGCAGATACAAGTCCCAGCTGACAGATTAGGAAATCAAGACTCAGAAAAACTAGGGAGACTTGCCTAGCTGAGAAAATCAAAATATCAAGGTCTGTCTGGAAAAAGTCCAGCCATTGTTAATATAACAAGAATGGTTTGCACAACAACATCGATGTAAGCTGGCAGCCAAGGAGAATGGACTGGAATGCGCATGCGTGAACAATGAGGACTTTGGTGCCCTGAGACTTCTGGCTTTTCCAAAAACTAAAATCACCTTTGAAAGGGAAGAGGTTTCAGACCATCGATGAGATTCAGGAAAATACAACGGGGCAGCTGATGACTATTGAGAGAACTGCGTGAGGTCCCAAGGTGCCTACCTGGAAGGGGATTGAGGCATCTTTGCCCTACGTACAATGTTTCTTATATTTTCTTCAATAAATATCTCTATTTTTCATATTACAGGGCTGGATACCTTCTGGACAGACCTCACTAGACTCCCCATTTTACTTTCACCTCAATCTCACTGACTCTTCATAGCTGACCATTAAATATGTGTTAAAGAGGACGAAGTCCAATTGTACAATAGGTTTGCCTGTCTGGAACATGTTTATTAATGGTAATGGTTGGGTATTGCCTGGCATGTCTATGTTAGGTTTACAGTAAAGAATGCCTACTTCTTATTAACTGTCCTTCCAGGTATATTAGTGACTGTCACACCTGAATTTTAACAAAGAAGCACTAGAGTAATTCAATGTGGGCGGCAAAATTCTTTGAAGAATAACTAGTTATAATTGGGGAGTCTGAACACATTTCAGAGTTGCACATTTAATATGCAGTATGGTTAATTGCACTGTAATTACAGTATTTTAGAATGCCATGCTAAGTGTTTAATCCTTTTCAGGTTTGCCTTCCAATCAGTGGACTGCCTTCATTTTCCAGATTGATGAAGTCTGCCTCAGAGAAGGGGGTAGATAACAAGATTGTGCTGATGTGTCTAATCAACTGGGAAAGTTGTAAAATGAATCTTTTCTATCTGGGATTTATATTTAATCATAGCTATGTTATCTTTATGAATGAGTGTTGATTAGTTAGTTGTCAGAATATGAAAACAATAAAAGCTTTTATTTACCCAGATAAGTTATGCTAGTATCATTTTTTGAGCCTGATTGAGTTGAGGGGGATATTTACATTACTTCAACACATAGATCCACTTAATCTTATTCATAATGTTAATTATATACTCCGAGAGTTCCTGTTATGCACTTCTTTTTGGTGCTTGCTATTAGGGTTTGTTTATACATGGGTGGCTGTATGGTTCCCCTCATTTTCACTGGACTATGCCCCTTTTAAAGTTGCAAAAGTCATCTCCACTCTTAAAAACCTGATCTGCGGTAGTTTGTTCACACTAATTTAATGACATCTAATTCAAGAAAGGAAACTCAAGTTTGATTTCAGAAAGTTAGTTAAGATTACACCATAGAGCTGACTTTCAGTAGTTTTCTTTTGTGTTCATGTATTTGTATATGCTTTTTCAATGTCTGGAGTTTGCTCTCTCTGTACATCCCCTGCAAACTACAATTCATCCTTCAAGACTTGGCTTAAAATTCCATTCCTCAAGGAAGCATATCTTAATTCTACCAAAGAGAGTTAATTATTGCTTCCTTTGTTTCATTGTTGTATCTGAACATTAATACCATCACAGCAACATCATGCTGTATTGCAATTAAATTTTGATATGTTTGCTTTCATTAACAGATTATTTTATTTGAGAGTGAAGGCTCTATTGTATTTTTCTCTGTTACCAACCAAGTCTAATCATGCCTGGTGCATAGTAGGTGCTTAATAATGTCTCACTGTTCAGTGACACTGATGATCCCTTTAAAAATTTTTTCCCACATTTAAAGACTATTTTTTAGAACAGTTTTATGTTTAAGCAAAATTGAGAGCAAGGTACAGAGATTTTCCATATATCCTCTGCCCCTACATATGCATAGCCTCTGCTGATAACAACATCTCCCACCAGAGTGGTATATTTGTTACAGTTGATCAACATATATTGACATATAATCATCCAAAATTCATAATTTACATTATGTGTCACTCTTGATGTTGCACATTATATAGGTTTAGACAAATGTATAAGTGTACATCATTATAGTATTATACAGTATCATTCATTATCCTAGATTTTTTTATTGAATTAAAATTGACATATATGTCATTATATTAGTCATAATGTATAACATATATGCATTATATTAGTTTCAGGGGTCCAACATAGTAATTTGTCATTTGTATATATTGCAAAATGACCATCACAATAAGTCTAGTTAATATTCATTAGCCTAAATAGTTATAAAATCTTATTTTGTTAAATGTAATGGGGTGACATTGGTTAACAACATTTTATAGGTTCAAGTGTACAATTCTATGATACATCATTTGTATATTGCATTGTGTTTGTCACTTGGAGTCAAATCTTCCATCACCAAATATTTGGCCCCTTTACCCTTTACTACCTTCTCCCTACTCCCACTTTCTTTCTGGTAACCACCATATTGTTGTCTGTGTCTATGACTTTTTGTTTGTTTGTTTGTTTTATTTGTTGCTTTTAGTTTTATATTCCATATATGAATGAAATCATATGGTCCTTGACTTTTTCCAGCTGATTTATTTTGCTTAGCATGGTATTTTCAAGATCCACAAATGGCAGTCTTTCATTTTTTCTTATGGATAAGTAGTATTCCACTGTGTACCTTTCCCACTTCTTTATCCAATCGTCTATGGAGGGACACTTCAGTTGTCTCCATGTCTTGGCTACTCTGAATAACACTGCAGTGAACACAGGGGTACATAGACCTTTATGAATAAATGTTTTCAAACTTTTGAGGTAGATACCCAGACTAAGGGTATCTACCCTTGCTTGGTCATACAGTAAATTTATTCTTAATTTGTTGAGGAATGTCCATACTGTTTCCCATGACTATACCAGTTTACATTCCCACCAACAGTGAATGGGGGTTCCTTTTTCTCCACAACCTCTCCAACACTTATCATTACTTGTCTTGTAGATAACAGCCATTTTAACAGGTGTGAGGTTTTAGCTTATTCTAGTTTTGATTTGCATTTCCCTAATAGTTAGTGAAGCTGAGCATCTTTTCAAATATCTGTTGGCCATTTGCATACCTTCTTGGGAGAGGTGTCTGTTCAGGATCTCTGCCCACTTTTCAGTTGTATTATTTGTTTCTGTTGTTGAGCTGTAAGAGTTCTTAATATATTTTGAACATTAACCCCTCATCAGAGGTGTGGTTTGCAAATATCTTATCCCATTTGATTGGTTGCCATTGTGTTTTGTTGAATGGTTTCTGTTGCCATGCAAAAGCTTTTTAGTTTCATAAAGTCTCATACATTTTCTTTCTTTTTTTTTTTTTTGCTTTTACTTCCCTTGCCCTTGAGGTCAAATTTGAAAATCCTAAGACCAAGGTCCATAAGCTTAGTACCTATTTTTTCTTTTGTATAATTTATTGTTTCAGGTCTTATAGTTAAGTTTTTGGTCCATTCTGAGTTACTGTTTGTGCATGGTGACAAAAAGCAGTTTAGTTCATTATTTCACATGTGGCTTTCCAATTTATCCAGCACCATTTATTGAAGAAGCTTTCTTTTCTCCACTGTATGTTTTTGGTTCCATTTTTGAAAATTATTTTCTCACAGACATGTGCATTTATTTCTGGGTTCTCAATTCTGTTCTACTGGTCTATGTTTCTGTTTTTCTACCTCTTTTCAAACTGTTTTCATTATGTTTCTTAGCTGTATAATTTGAAATCTGGCTTTGTTAGAGGTACTTTTTTTTTGGTTTTTTTTTCCCCTCAGGATTGGTTTGGTTGTGT
Source organism: Pteronotus mesoamericanus (assembly GCF_021234165.1). Lineage (NCBI taxonomy): Eukaryota > Metazoa > Chordata > Mammalia > Chiroptera > Mormoopidae > Pteronotus > Pteronotus mesoamericanus. Next base: position 16,620,555 of record NW_026555229.1, read on the forward strand.
GGTGTCTTTTGCGGTTCCATACAAATCTGATAATATTTGTTCTGTTTCTTTTTTAAAATGCCACTGGGGGGCCTGGCCAAGTAGCTCACTTGGTTAGAGTGTCATTCCAGTATGCCAGGGGTGAAGGTTTGATCCCCAGTCAGGGTGTACACAAGAATCAACCACTGAATGCATAAGCAAGTGGAAAAATACTACCCTCCCTCTCTCTCCCAAAAAAAAAATCAATAAAAAATGCCCTTGGGATTTTGATGGGGATTGCATTAAATCTGTATATTATTTGGGTGGTATGGCCATTCTAACTATGTTGATTCTTCAGTCTACAGACACGGAATATCTTCCCATTTTTTAGTGTTTCCTTCAATTTCTTTTAATAATGTTTTGTAGTTTTCACATCCTTTGTTGCGTTTATTCCTGGGTATTTTATTCTTTTTGTTTCAATTGCAAAAGGAATTTTTTTCATTTCTTTTTCTGTAATTTTATTGATAGCATGTGGGAATGCAATGGATTTTTGAACATTGATTTTGTATCCTACATCTTTACTGTATCAGTTTACTGTTTCTAACATTTTTTTGGTGGATTCTTTAGGGTTTTCTATATATAAAGAATCATGTCATCTGCACAAAGTGACAATATTACTTTTTCATTCCGAATTTGGATGTCCTTTATCTCTTTCTCTTGCCCAATTGCTCTGGCAGCAGGACTCCCAGAACTACATTGAATAGCGGTGGTAAGAGTGGGTACCCTTGTCTTGTTCCTGATCTGAGAGGAAAAGCTCGCAATTTTTAATTATTGAGTATGTTATTAGCTGAGGGTTTGTCATATATGGCCCTTATTATGTTGAGGCACTTTCCTTATATACCTATTTTATGGAGTGTTTTAATCATAAATGGATATTGTATCTTGTCAAGTGCTTTTTCTGCATCTATTGAAATGATGTACGGTTTTTATCCTTTATTTTATTAATGTGTTGTATCACATTGATCAATTTGTGTATGTTGAATCATCCTTGTGCCCTGGAATGAACTTGCTTGATTGCAACATATTAACTTTTTAATGTATTGTTGTATTCAATTTGCTAGTATTTTATTTAGGATTTTTGCATCTGTATTCATCAGAGATATTGGTCTGGAGATTTTTTTTGTGCTATCCTTGCCAGGTTGGATATCAAGGTTATGTTGGCCTCATAAAATGTGTTAGGAAGTATTGCCTCCTCTTCAATTTTTTAGAAGAGCTTGAGAAGGATAGGTATTAAATCTTTTGAATGTTTGGTAAAATTCACTCACAAAGCAATGTGGTCCTGGACTTTTACTTTTGAGAGATTTTTTTTTATGGTTATTTCAATTTCTTCACTGTTGAAGTTCTTCATGTTTCAGTCTAGGGAGTCATTTAGTTCTAAGAACTTGTTCATTTCTTCTAGGTTATTGTATTTGGTGGCATGTGGTCTTTCATAACATTTTTGTATGAACCTTTGTTTTTAGTGGTAACTTCTCTTTCATTTCTGATTTTGTTTGAGTCTTTCCTCTGTTTTTCTTAGTGGGTCTAGCCAGAGGTTTGTCAATTTTATTAATCTTTTCAGAAAACCAGTTCTTTGTTGCATTAAATTTTTTGTATTGCCTTTTTGTTCTCTATTTAATTTAATTCTGTTCTAATTTTTATTATTTCCTTTCTTCTGACTTTGGACTGGGTTTTTTTTCTGGTTTTTTAAGATGTAATGTTAGGTTGTTTACTTGTGATTTTTCTTTTTTTCCTGAGATAAGCCTGTAATGATAGAAACTTCCCCCTTATTACTGCTTTTTCTGTATCCCAAAAGTTTTGGTATGTCATACTGTCATTTTCTTGTTTCTATATAGCTTTTGATGTCACCTTTTATTTCTTTTTTGACCCAGTCATTTTTTTAGTAGCATGTTGTTTAATGTCCCCATATTTGTGGGGTTTTTAAAAAACAAATTTGCTTCCTTTTTGCAGTTGATTTCTAATTTCAAAGTATTGTGGTTGGAAAATATGCTAGGTGTGATTTCAATCTTCTCAAATTTGTTGAGACTAGTTTTGTGTCCTGACATATGACTACTCTTGAGAATATTCCAAGTGCACTGGAGAAGAATGTATAATCTGGTGTTCTGGGACGAAAGGCATTGTAAATGTCAATTATGTCCATTTTGTGTAAAGTGTCATTTAAGGCCAATGTTTCCTTACTGATTTTCTGTTTCAGTGATCTATCCATAGCTGTCAATGGTGCTCTCCTTATTGTGAACAAATTTATGTTCATAAATTTGATGACTTAGAAGAAACAGACCAATTCCTCAAGTACCACAAGCTACCAAAATTCAATGCCAATGAAATAGGTAATCTGAATGGGCCTATCACCATCAAAGAAATAAAACTTGTAGTTGAAAAGTTTTGAAAAAGTAACTCCAGGCTCAAGTAGTTTCACTGGATAATTCTACTAAACATATAAAGAAAAATTAACACAAATATGTACAATATCTTCCAGGAAGTACAAGAAGAGGAAACACCAACTCATTTTATAAAGCTAGTATTACCCTGATACAAAAACCAGACAAAGACAACTCAAAAAAGAAAATTGCATGCCAATATCTCTAATGAACATAGATGTAAAAATCTACAACAATATACTGGCAAATTAAATCAAACAATATATAAAAAGATTTACACACCATGACCAAGTGGGATTTATTCCAAATATGTAAGACTAGTTTAACATTCAAAAATCAATTAATATAATGGTCCTATCAACAGGTTAAAGGATGTGAAACGGATGTGAAAAAGCACTTGAGAAAAGCCCATACCCATAGATGATAAAAACTCAGCAAACTAGAAATAGACTGGGAACTTTTTAACCTTGATAAAGAGCATCTACAAAAATCCTAAATCATATAAGTCATATGTCATGAGGGACATGTAGATTAAAACAGCAATGAGATACCACTACACATCTATTAGAATAACCAAAATCCAAAACACTGGAGATAGATGATGGTGATGGTTGTATAACAATATTTGTACCACTAAACTGAGCACTTAAAAACTGTTAAGATGGTAAATTTTATGTCATGTGTATTTTTACATAATAAAATTTGGGGAAAAATTCCCCCTACACACAAAAGTAAAAATAATAACAATAATGACAACACTAAATGCTGGCAAGGATGCAGAGAAATTAGATTATTCATACATTGATGGTGGGAATGTAAAATGGTACAGTGACTCTGGAAAACATTTTGGCAGTTTTTTATAAAACTAAACATGCAACCTAGAAACTATACTCTTTAATATTTTTATGTCAGAAAACTGAAAATACTTTATGCAAATGTACATAGCAGCCATGTATGTAATAGCTAAAAACGAAACAATCCACAGGCCCTTCAATAAGTGAATGGTTAAATATAATGTGATACATTCATGCCACAGAATGCTGCTCAGAAATGAAAACCAACTCTTGACACATACAACAGCTTGGATGAATCTGCAGGGTATTATGCTAAGTGAAAAAAGCCAATTCTAAAAGGTTACATACACATGATCCCACTTATGTAACACACTTGAAATGACAAAATTGCAGAAATGGAAAATATTTTATAGAACTGTTTTCTGTAAAAACAAAATTATAGAAATGGAAAAGATTAGGAGAGGCAATGGACCAGTGCTTGGGGAAGGAGGGAAATGGGTATTATAGGGCAACAGAAGTAACCCTTGAGGTACTAGAACTGTTCTATATCTTGACTGTATACATGTCAATATACTGGTTGTGATATTATACTATGATTTACAAGCAAAATGGTACCATTGAGGGAAACTGGGCAAACAGTATATGGGGTTTCTTGGTATTATTTGTTGCAACTGCATATGACTCCATTGGGCTGGCTAAAAAGTTTGTTTAGTTCCCTCCATTCTATGGCTCTCATACTGCTTAGTTGTCTTTAACTTCATTTAAAACAATTTTGTTATATTATATTTTGCCAGGCATCATATCAGAGTGCATTTAAAAAAGAACTTATCAAAATTGGTGAATTTTTGTGCAGCTATTTTAATATTGAAAATGGAAGAAAATACATAGCATTTGTGGTGTATTATGCTTTATTATTTCAAGAAAGGTAAAAATACAACTGACATGCAAAAAAAAAGATTTGTGCAGTGTATGGAGAAAGTGCTGTGACTGATCAAACATGTCAGAAGTGGTTTGTGGCGTTTCTTGGCACTATTGACATTTTGGCCAAATAATTCTTCGCTGTGGGGCTGTCTTATGCACTGGAAGATGTTGAGCAGCACCCCTGGCCTCTTCCCACTAGAAGCCAGTAGCAGGAGACAGCTGACATACTCAAAATATACAAATCAATGAAGTTATTAGTGAAAATGAAAATGTGCAGCAGAAAGAAAGGAGCTCCGACCCTTCTCAGCAGCATGGGTGGAACTGGAGAGCATTATGCTAAGTGAAATAAGCCGGGCGGGTGAAAGACAAATACCATGTGATCTCACCTGTAAGTGGAACCTAATCAACAAAACAAACAAGTCAGCAAAATATAATGAGATATATTGAAATAAAGGACAAACTGACAATAACCAGAGGAGGGGGTAACGGGGAAAAAAGGGGAAGGGTCATCAAGGAACAAGTATGAAGGACCCATGGGCAAAGCCGAAGGCGGGGTAGGATTGAAGGTGGGAGGTGGGGGTGGGTGGGGTGGGGAAAAGTGGTGGCGGGAAAATGGAGACAACTGTACTTGAACAACAATAAAAATATGTTTGTTTTTTAAAGAAAAATGTGTCTTTCATTTTATGGAAAAAAAACACATAGACTTTATGGACAGCCCAATATAATTATCTCAAAATAAAAAGTGTAATTTAAAAATATATAGCTATTTTTCATGTTAAAATGTTATTCATGTTAACATTTAGTGGATTTATTATTGTATTTTTAATAAAATAAAATAAATATTTTAGAATTTCATTTTTAGTTTCTGATACGGCAAACATTGGTAGAAAACTCACCTGAAGAAAACGGCATTGAGGTTGCCATTCTCAATATTTTTTTTAAATGGGACCTTTGGCCTGACCGGTTTGAGAACTGCTCCTCTGCCCTGTTCCCCATTCCTGGCAAGGCACGAATAGTGACATTGACTTGGAGCACAGGAGGCTTCAAAGCCTGGAGAGCCAGAGAGCAATTGGTTTGTAAGGTCTTTCCATCCTTGATCGCTCCTAGAGCAGCTTCCTACAATAGGAAGTCAGCCAAGATGACGTGCCAGAAGTTTGTACAATACACAAGAACGGGGCAGATGACATAAAATACAACACAAGAGAACTGAGTAGATAACATAAAATACTAAAGGTAACACTTTTCAACCGGACAATACTATTTTCATGACGACTATCCTGCCCTGAAGTTGGTTGCACAGCCTAACAGGTCTCTCAGGAATTAATGTTACGGAAAGGTGGTGGTGTTTTAAACCATGTATGGTATGAGAAGTAAGAGGAAAGGAACCTTAGATGTGGTAGCAACTCCAACAAAAGCCTAATGTGCTACGGCGCCTAGGACAGAACATCTCACATTGGAAGACCTTGGCTTCAAATTTTTTTAAAAAAGAACTAATGCTGAACTAGCATAGGAATCCAGTTTGAAAGAAACAATGCAGTTTTAAGTAAAACGGTCAAGGTCTGCTGGCAATGTTCATATTATGTTAATACACCATTATTATGTATAGTCAAGATGAAATCTGCTGGCAATGTTCATATTATGTTAATACTCCATTATTATGTATATTTGAGATGAAATCTACTGTTAAGTCACCTGAAACTTTGGTGTATGTCTAAGTAACTGTTACCTTTTCAATAGGCTTTTTACAGAAAGGGCAAGTCACTCTACTTAAGTGTCTGCAAAACCTAACCATCACTAGCAACCAATTGGCCTACTTCTACAAAACGCATTCCATGCTATATTCTAAAACCGCACTCTCTATTAATGTGTGCATAGTACTTTTCTCTCTCAGTTGAACTCTAGGTAATATATAATGGTATTTCGTGGGCTTTTTTCAAGTTTAAATGATCTCCAAACACTATTTAGCTTTTGCATTGCTACTAACCTCCAAAAAGGGTCAGCAAGCTACCAATAAAGAATTTCAGCTCTCCCTCCAGAAGAACTCTTTTCCCTTTCAGTCACTGGGGCCTTGTCAAATTATATGCATAACATTTCACACTGGTCCACCTCTCAACTGAACTTTGTACTCTTACAAAAAATAAGCTAATTAAAATGGAAACACTTGTTGGATGTCACTTATTGAATACCTGCTACATTATAGCACATTATGAGCCCTTATTGAATCCTCACAACAAACCTATAGAGTAGAGGGGGAGCAATAAAGCTTACCCTGTCTCTGCTATGAAGAGAGCTAGGTGATTAATTGGTGAAAGGGACGATATTTACCCTACAGTAAGAAAAATAAAAACCTCCCTCATTGTTAGTAAAAAGGTCCAGATAGTAAAGACCCTGATTGCCATGTCTCCTGCTCAGCTGACACAGGATTCCCACTGGGATCTTCTCACAAGTAAGAAGAAACTGGGCATCAAAGAATTAACTGGAAGTTAAGAGTGGGGATCTCCTCCCACATTCTAGGCTAGAAACAGTGCTATATTGGTAGGGGCACAAGTGTTGGGCCAAAAAGCCCAGTTCAAATATCGTCCCTGCCATTTGTTAGCTTACCTCCTTCAGCCTCAGACACCTTCACAATAAAATGGAGGTGACAGTTCCCAGTTTACAGGGTTTTGGTGCAGATTAAATGGGACATTGTAATGTACTATAAGTATAGCAGGTACTCAACCAATGAAATAGATAGATATATATAGATATATAGATATATAATATATTATCAGATCCTCTTGTATAACTCACAAGCACCTATTGAAAAGAGAATGTAAGATCAACAGGCTTTAAGCTAAGCAACTGGGGAACTCCCTAGATCACACTGCCCCTAAAGGGAGATGCTCACTGAACCCCAGGCGGGGGAGTTGCCACTAACATGATAACAATCGTTCTGCAATTCAGGGATTCTTCTCTCTTCTCTCATACTCTATTATTGTCTCTCACCCACCCTTTTCTACTCTGCTTCAGTGGCTAAGAGTCTGTGAATTATATTTTCCCATTAGCTTTAATAAAAGGAGGAATTGGCAGGAGAGCAGAAGGCAGAAGGAGGGGAGAAGAGCTCTCTCCCTCCCCCAACCCCTCTCTCTACTTCTGACAGCAACTTTACAGGAGGCCCTGTCCTTTGGTGCTCAAGCTCTGGCACCAAGACCCCTACTCCAACCACTCCACAGTCCCACAACCTGCCATAAGTGTCCTTCTCGGCACTCCTGGATACTACTACTACCACTAGTCCGGGGGGCGGGGGCGGGGGCGGGAACTGCTCACTGCAATAATAATATCAGGTTATCTCAGTGGACACCCATTGTGCTCTGAACCCTCCAGTACGTGTGTAACCAACTTCTAGTGTTCAACTCCTTCTTTTTAAGTACAATATGTAGAGAGGTTTCAGGGAAAGTCCAAAACTCTAAGTGCAGCCTCAAGATCCTACAAGATCTCATCCCTACCCACCTCCCAAGCCTCATCTAGTGGCCCTCTTTCCCTGACTCTCTGGGGACTTTTTACTTCCTCAAATACTCTGATCTCCGCCTTGCCTCATTGTCTTCACACATATGGTCCCTTCTCCCAGAAACATTATTCCTTACACCATCCACTTAGGCAATTTTTATTTGTCCTTCAGGTCTCAGCTTAAACACCGCTTTCTCAGAGAGGCCGCTCTTGAAATCCACAAATCAAGTTACATTTCCTATTCTCAAAGCACTCTTACTTTTCCTGCATAACACTTACTGCAGTTGCATCCATACAGTCTTTGTGTACTTATTAGCTCAATATTTGTCCTCCCTTACTCAGCTTTAAGGGACCCAAGAACAGAAACCAGGTCAGTTCTCTGCTCCATTCTTTGTGTGCATGAAATAAAATAAACGTTCAATAAGTATTTGTTAAATAATAATAAGCATCCCTAGAAAATGGTAAACAAAACACTTTCACAGCATAATTTCCTTTGATTTTTGTAATAGCTTCGTGCAGTAAATCAGGCAGGTATGAGAAAAAGATGAGCTCTGGTTTCCAGAAGGTAGAAACCAATGTGTAGCTCACTCAGCCTGCAATGATCCAAATCAAATCTCACCATATTGGGGCAGATACAGTTGTAGTATATTCCAGAATGAAATAAACATAGAGGTAACTAGCACGAAGGAAGGAAGGAAGGAAGGAAGGAAGGAAGGAAGGAAGGAAGGAAGGAAGGAAGGAAGGAAGGAAGGAAGGAAGGAAAGAAGGAAGGAAGGAAAGAGGAAAGGGAGAAGGAAGGAAGGGGGAAAGGAAGGAAAGAAGGAAAGAAAAAGGGAGGAAGGGAAAAGAAAGCCTGTTCACTGAATACTGAGAATCTAAAATGAGGTGGTCACAACTGCCCTTTGTCTAATTCTCTGTTCCCCTGCCTCAGGCCCCAGGTGAAAACCTCACATGAACCTAGGACTGCGCGCAGCTGGCTGTGCATGGTGCACGGTTAGTGACTGTGGTCCTCCATTGACCACAGGCTAGCTTCTGGGTACCTCCTGAAGCCCATTTTGCAAAGAGCCAGAAAGGCGGGCACCGGCCCTGAGGAACTGCTGGGCCAGGATGCCTGCAGAGGCCACCACAGCAACGCTGGGGTGAATCCCAAGACTGGGCCTTTCGCACCAGCGAGGGCCCTGACAACGGAGTTCTTCCCCAGGCTGCTCTCCTCCAGGGTCATTAGTTCAAAAGCAGAGGTTTCGTTTCTATTGTCTTATTTCCTCCTAAGGTCAAGTCAGAACACCAGGAATCTAATTATTATTGCTGCAACTGCTTCATTTCACTTAGAGGAACAAATTTAAGGATGCAAAACATGCTTCTGGTCAACTTTCACTGAGGGCAACAAAGTTGTTCCTGATTAATTATATATTTTAAACCCCAGCATGGAAAATCTGATAGACACTATAAAACAGCTATTAGAAATAATCAGTGCATTTAGCAAGGGTGCAAGTTACAAGATCAATCTACAAAAATCAATTGTACTTCTGTTTGCTAGCGATAAATCATCAAAGATTGAAATTTTATATATATCATTTGCAATAACATCAGAAATCAGGAATACTTAGGGATAAATCTGACAATGAAGAAGACCTGTAAACTGAAAACTACTAAATATTGCTGAAGAAATTAAAGAACTAAATAAATAGAGAGGTATACCTTGCTCATGGATCAGAAGACTAAATATTGTTAAGATATCAGTTCTCCCTAAACTGATCTAAAAGTTCACATGCACATGCCAAGAAAGGCCATATAAACACACGGGGGTAAGGCAGCCGCCTACAAACCAGGAAGAGAGCCCTCAGCAAGAACCAAGTCTTCCAGCACCTTGATCTTGGACTTCCCAGCCTCCAGAGCTGTCAGAAAGTAAGTGCCTGTAGTTTCACCCACTGAGTTTATGGCAGCTTTTTATAGCAGTCAGAGCTGACTAAATCCAGTTTGATCATTTGACCCAGCCATTCCCCTCATAGATCCGTACACACGGAAATGCACAGTCACACCAAGGCTTACACACAGACGTTCTGAGCAGTTTTGCTTGTAATAGCTAAAAACTATAAAAGCTGCCCAAATGACCTTCAGCAGATGAAGGGTAAACAAATTCATATATCCTTATAATGGAACACCATACAGAAATAAAAAAAAAAAGGTCATATACACACAACTACTCGGATGAATCTCACAATAATTATATTGCGTGATAGAAGCAGACAAAAAAGTGTACACACCGTATGGTTCTATTATATAAAACTGTATGATTCTATGATATAAAACTGTGGAAAAGGCAAACTAATCCATAGCGAGAGAAAGCACATTGGCAGTTACTTGGGGAAGAGGGGAGGGCAGAGGGAAGGATTACAGAGACACGTGAGTAAATTGTGGGGAGGGGTGACTGTTCACTCTCTTAAGGGTGGAAATGGTTTCACGGGCGCATACATATGTCTAAACTTACCAAATTGTATACTTGTCCTATATGCAGTTTATTGTAAGTCAATTAAACCTCAATAAATTGTTTTTTTAATTAAGTACTAGGAAAATCAAATAAAAGTAAAAATAAATACAAAACTTAATTATCTTATTATTGGATTCAAGTGACATAAAATTACTCTGTCAAATTGTTATAAAAGTTCCAACATGATTAATCTCAGTTTCTGAACTTACCTATTCACAGATAGCCCTGGTCTATGGACCACACTTTGAATGTCTGTGTTGTAGAAATGCCACTTATCCAGGCTGATATTTACTTTCTTTTTTCTTGATATCCTCAAGATGAGATATACAAAAAAAAAAAGAAATATGAAATGGCCTTTATTGCAGGTAAAAGTAGATAGTGATAAAAAAAAAGAGAGAGAGAGACAGTGATAAAACAGTGTAAATTAGCAAGCAGAGCCAATTAAGTAGAGCAGCGAAAAATAAGAATGGTTTGTCCTCCCCAGGAGTGAGGACCAACATCCCACCTTTTATTTTGTTTCCTTTTTATTGTTGGGTCTCTTGTGACTAACAGAGGAAATAGTCACAAGGGTTTAGAGATATATTAGTCCATCGTACTGTGTCTGACCTGCTACTTTCCCTTCAATGCCCAGATTTAACAATCATTTACCAAAATGCTCAATAACTGAAATAAATTATTAGAATGTGCACCCATTTATTCAACAGACATTTATTACTGTATTTTGCCACATATAATGCTCACCCACATTTTTGGTCCACGTTTTCAGGGAAAAAAATCTTTTGTTTTAAATTTTAATTCAATTATTTATTTACGTTTAGAAACAAATATGGTTATTGTATGCCAGGGTATTATTTTACATGTGGTTATTGCCTTCTAGAGTTACACTTTTAACACATTAAGCATAAATAAAAGAATTAAAGACACTGATATAGATACGGAATTAGTACTACCCATGTGTAATGCACACCCTTATTTTTCCCTCAAAAATTTGGGCAAAAAGTGCACATTATACATAGCAAAATACAGTAGCTCTCCTGCTGATTCCAAAGATGAAAAAGATACCCATTCTGCCTATAAGGAGCTCACTTCTAGAATGAGGAATTCAAGACCTTTATATCAACAACTATAAAACAAGGTAAAAAACTGATAAATGGCACCAAGGGACACATGGCAAGTGTTACAGGAGCTCAACAGAAGAAGTGGTTGCCGGCAAGAGAAGAACCAGGGAGGTCTCCCTGAAATAGTTCTCACTGGAGCTGGGCTTGGTTCAGAGCCCTGTGTAAGGAAGTGGCCTTTACAAGTCCGCTGGGGACACAGAACAGGGCGGCTCTGCCAAATACATCATAACACAAGTGCTAGGGCTTCATTACTCGGTGCAGTGGCCACGAGCCACATGCAGCCGTGGAGGCCCTGAATGGAGGCAGGCTGGATTTAGATGCGCTTTAAGTGCGACACGCAAAACTGATTTTGAAGACTTGGCACAAAAAAGGATTGTAAAGTAGCTCACTAATAATTTTTATATTGATTGCATGCTGAAATGATTACTTTTCATTGATCGGATTAAGTAAAAATATTTTTGAAATTATGTTCACTTGGGATTTTGTTCTATTTTTTTTATTAAGTGCAGTTGATATAGACTATTCTCCCTTTTTAAATGTTGCTAGTAGAAAGTTTTAAATTCTACGTGTGGCCCACGTTTGTGGCTTCCACTGTGTTTCTATTGTTCAGCGCTTCGCTAAAAAGGTTTAGGAATTTTGTTTTAAGATCTTATTTATTTATTTTCAGAGAGAGAGGAAGGGAGAGAGAAAGAGAGGGACAGAAACATCAATGTGTGGTTGCCTCTCGCACGCTCCCCACCGGGGACCTGGCCTGCAACTGAGGTATGTGCCCTGAGTGGGAATCGAACCGGTGTCCCTTTGCCTTGCAGTCCGGTGCTCAATGCACTGAGCCACACCAGCCAGGGCTAGGCTTAGGAATTTAGATATGGCACAATAGGAAGTGCTACAAGAATTCAGAAAGGAATGACCAATGGTATGAGATCCTCAGAAGATGACGAGTTCCTTGAAGAACATCAGGCCTTTCTCAAAGAGTTCCATATCCTCCTCTGATCCCTCTGATCTGGTATCCCGAGATCTACCCTGAGAAATCTCTTATATCCACCCCAGATCCCTGAGCTCTTTATCCGTCTCACTGATACCTCAACCTCAAACGTCCCAAGCTACACTCACTGGCCCGCTCCCAGCCCTCCTTCATTGAGCACTGGCATCAAGGAATCATGAAACTAGGAAGTGGTGAGCCATATATACTTATTCAATTTTCAGGGAACTACAGAAGACAAATGTTCTGATTCAAGGCTGGCCTCACAAGTAGGTGCTCCAATCATGAGCTTCTTGTGGCTACCAAGTGGGCATGGTGATAGCGAGATCATCTTTGGACTTTATTCTCAAATACAGAACCCATACAAGGAATTGAATCCAACTCTTCACACCCACTCTAAGAGCTACAGGTCTATCTTGCCCTGGGGGTACAGCGTCTGCCCCTTCGCTAGCAATAAAGTGTACTTTCAGGTATCTCTGTCTTCCCCACCAAACCTCCCTCGTCCCCCTCCCCCTCCCCTCATTATTGCCCAAAGTCCCACACCACGGCCCAGTATTAAGAAAGCCAGGGATCTAAACTGAACCTTACTGGTTGCCCTTCAGGCTAAATCAGTTAGCCTTATAGTGAGCCTCTGAATCAGGTTTTTTGAAGCAGAAATATATGAACTGTTGTCCCTCTCTTTTGTTCAAGGGTTTCTTTCAAAAGTACCTTAATTGCTTTCCTTATTCGTTTACACCTGTCCCAGAGCTTGCTGCTCTTTTGATTCTGCTAATGCTAGCACATGCTTACCACTTCACTTAAGCAAGGTGGTCCAATGCGGGGGTGGGGGGTGCCCATCAAACAGCTCTCCACACACCCTTAAGGAAAGAAAAATTAGAAAGAAAAAAAGGTACAAGAAAAAAGAAAAAGGGTACACATGAGATCACATGTCTAATTAATCGAAGGACATACAGAGGTTTTGCTACTTTTGAAAAACATCCTCCTTTGCAAAAAAGCCTGTCTTCCCTTATCAGTCCTATGCATGTTATCACCTTAACTTCTGTATCATTCATTCATTCATTTTTTCATTAATTCAACAAGTTTGTATAGAGTACCTACTACCCAGCAAGGGACAGGATGGACAAGATCCCTTGTCCCCCTTGGGGAGAGAGGCAGGGACAAAAATATAACAAAGAAACAGCAACCAGTGCCATGCAGAGAGTTAAAACTGGGTAAGTGATGACAACCATGTCATTATGTGAGACTGTGTGACAGGAAGTGCCCTTCTGGGGGGGGGGGTGACATTTACACTGAAAAGGAACCATCTAGGTTAAAATGGGGAAAATATTCCAAGGAGAATATGTAGTTAGTACAAAGGCCCAAGACAGGAACAAGCTTACAAACTTGTCTCTATACTACGTTTCCATATTGCAATTATTTTCTGAAAATGCAATGGAATTTTCTAAGGGCTAGATGCCAGAGCGATGCCTATCACACACAACACCTACAACACTAAGGAACAGCGATGTACTAGAAGTACATTTACTGATCACGTGCCTCATAACAGAGGCTGTTCTTGACACTTAGACTACAACCATAAATAAGGCAGAAGACATCAAATACCCAACTAGAACTCTGTCAAATGTAACAAAAAGAGTCAGAACTGAGTACCTCCAAAAACCCCATGCGTCCAGAGAACACGCGCCTCACCCAGGCCTGGGGCTGAGGGCAGGCTTGCCAAGGCGCTGAGCAAACATGCAACGACAAGGCAGACATCCCGGGATGGGAGAGTTGGGAGGAGAAATGAAAGAGCTTTCTAGGTGGAAGAAACATAATATTTATAGGCCCAAGTTTAGAAAGGACACAGAGCCGTAGAGGAAGGTGTGGCCAGAGCAGACAGCATGGAGGGGGGAATGCGGCTGGAGAGGTGGGCATGCATTGGTTTTGAAGGCCTTATAAGATGTTAAAATTTATCCCGAAAACAATAGAGAACTATTGAGCTGCTTTCAGGAGGGGAGTGATATGTCAAGATTTGCACTTTAGAAAGATCCGTGGTTTGTAATGCAAAGAACACTTGGGGGTGGCAGAATAGAAACAGGGGACCACTTAGGAGGCTGCTGCAGGAATCCAGGAGAAAATGATGGTGTGAAGTAAGCTAATGACAGGGAGGATGACAAAATGAACTGAACAGGTATTTAGGAGACAGAATTGACAGTATCCCATAATACACTGTCCAGGGGAAGTGAATGAGATGGAGAGATCAAAAGTGAACCCCAGGTTCTGGCATAAGCAGCTGGGTGGCTGAGCAGTGAGGTTTGCTGAGAGAGGAAGCTGGACATGAGGACCAGCTTTTAGGGACAAAGGAAGTTTAGTTGGAGACATAGAGAGTCTGGAATATCTCTAAGGCTTTCAAATGAAGCTACCAAAGGTCAGCTGGATATTTGGGTTTGGAGCCCAAAAGAAAGGTCTTGCCTGGCAGGACTAGAAATGGGGACCCATTTAAAAGTCATAATTCGTTTGAATCTGGATTCAAACAAAGGAACTATAAAAAGATATCTCTGAGACAGTCACAGAAATTTAGGAAGTATTAGATGACATTAAGTAATTATGGTTAATTCTGCTTAGGTATAAAAATGGCATGTTGGTTATGATTTTCAAAAGCCCTTGTGAAATGTATATTGAAGTATTTACGAGTGAAATGACAAGATGTGCAAAATGTCAGTAATTGTTGCAGCTCAGTGATGGAGCCATGGGCATTAATCAAACTATTACCTCTAGTTTGCTTATGTTTAAAAACATCTCTAATAGTTTTTAAAAAACAGTCATCAACCTATAGAGGGAAGAGTGAGAAATGGATAAAATTGCCCTGAGATGAGAATAAAAGGGAAGAAAATGGAGCATGAAGTGAGCGGAGGCAGCATTCTGGGGAATCTCGTTGTTTAAGAAAAAAGCACAGGAAAAGAGGTTGCTGAGGAGGCCTGAAGTCTGCTGGGGAGGGAGGAGAAAACCCGGAGAGGAGGATGACCCAGAAGCCAAGGACTCAGGTCAAAGGAGGGCTGGAAAGGGTTCATTGCACTTAGTAACCAGAAGGCTGCAATGACCTTTACTAATCAGACCACTACAGTGGTGGGCAGCAACCTTGGATTTCAGGGAACTGAAGAATGAATGGGACCCAAGGAGGCAGAAAATGTGCCTCAGACTTGAAGGGGAAGAGAAGACAGTTGTAGTTAAAAGAGAATGTGTACTGAGAAAAAGATTTGCCATCTTAGGATAGGACCCAATTAAAGGAAAGAAGGGGTGCTCTGACTGGTATGCCTCAGTGGGTTGGGGATCTTACTGCAGATGGAAAGGTTGTCTGTTCAATCCCCGGTTCAATTCCCGGTCAGGGCACATGCCTAGGTTGTGGGCCAGGTCCCTGGTTAGGGGAGTGCAAGAGGCAACCGATTGATGTTTCTCTCACACATCAATGTTTCCCTCCCTCCTTTTCTCCTTCCCTCTCTGTAAAAATAAATACATATTTAAAAATTTTTTTAAACTTGGGAAAAAAAAAAGAAGGAGCGGCCTTAGTGGCTTACTAGTCACGAACCCGTGTAGGTCACAATCCAAAAATGGGATAATAATCAGGACTGGGCAGGCTTTCAGGATTCAAAGACGATAATACAAGGGAAGGTCTTCAGTAAAACTGTGAAGTGTTATACGTGTTACTATTTAATAATAATAGGTAAATAATTACTATTAAATGTATAAAGTCCAAGCAGCCTTACCATTATGCTTGTTTCCTCTGCACAGTGAAAGAGCATTATAACTTCACGAGTGCAGAGGAAAAGAGATCAGACAGAGCAAAATAGCTAGCGAGGATAATCCGGAGATTAAAGCGAGGATAATCTCCGGACGAGATTAGTGATTTGTTCTGCAAAGCAAATGAATCTGCAACCTTTTTATTAATGGTAAACAAAAAAAGTACTCAAAACATAGCAATATGTAGCCAACAAATTGTACATATTACAAAGGCAAATGTAATAATAAAGGAAGTAGAGTCCTACAAAAATTAAGTAATGAAAATGGTATTCAGAAACCCATTAGCATGGAACCATGACATGAGAAAAAGTAGCACTTTCTATGTAAACGAAGACCTCTGCTTTTAAAATCCTTAATGAAGATGAGTCCAAAAAGATAGTACTAAAAATCATGGGAAAATCTTGAAAATCTGTCAAAAAAAAAAAAACCCCACTAAAAACCCTAGGCTGCTGTGTTAACACCCATAACAGAGCCTGAGGTCACTATCAAGCATTCTAGCGAAATGGCTGCAAGTATAACTAAGTGGATGTTTTCTGTATCTATTCTGGGGTGTGTGTTGTATTTCTTGTTTAAATCAAAGCCTATTGTCTGATCTAAAGAATTTCTAAACTTCAGATTCTGGTTTAAAACCACAGCCGTTGGAGAATCCCCTATGAGCTCCCTGTGACTGCGTTACGCGTTTCTCCTCCTCCGTACACCTTTCTCTTCGTTTTCTATACTTTTTGCTCATCTTCTGTATCCCCCAGCATGTCACTGCCAAGAATTTAACTCATTTCAGTCATTTAACTTTTTCTCAAGAGTTTTAGTTGCTTTTCCAAGAGGCATTTATATTTTCTTTTTTAATTAAATTTATTGAACTGACATGGTTTAATAAAATCATATAGATTTCAAGTGCACAATTCTATGATACATCATCTGCATATGGCATTTGTTTACCACCCAAAGTCAAATTTTCTGTCCCCATATACTTGACCCCCTTTACCGCTTACTATTCCTTCACTCTTCTTTCCCTCTGGAAACAAACAATCTGATTAAAAAATGAACAGAGGACCTAACAGACACTTCCTCCAAGAAAACATTCAAATGGCCAACAAATACATGAAATATGCTTAACTTCGCTAGCTATTAGGGAAATGCAAATCAAAACCACACACAAGGAGGTACTATTTCACACCTGTTAGAATGGCCATTATCAGCAAGACAAATAATAGAGAAAAAGGAAGCCTCCTTCACTGCTGGTGGGAATGTAAACTGGTACAGCCACCTGGAAAACAGCATGCAGGTTCCTCAAAAAATTAAAAATAGAGTTACCATATCACCAGCAATCCCTCTTCTGGGTATCAACCCCTAAAAATTTGAAAACGTGTATTAGCAAAGTTATATGCACCCCTCTGTTCATGGCAGCATTATTCACAATGTCCAAGACATGGAAACAACCAAAGTGTCCCTTGATAGATGACTGGATAGAGATCTGGTACATATATACAACTGAATACTAGGCAGCCATAAGAAAAGATGAAATACTATCATTCACAACAACATGGAGGGACCCTGAGAATATCATGCAAAGCAAAGTCAGTCAAACAGAAAAAGTCAAGAACCATGATTTCACTCATATGTAAGATATAAAACTTAAAGCAACAAAAGTGCAAACCAACCAACACAAGCTCAAAAATACAGGCATTTGTATTTTCAAAGCTACCTCTAATAGTACAAAGGGAGTCTCCATCTTCCAGCAAGCAGAAGAGAGACAGATTCTCCTTGGGTTGGGAGCAGGCGGCTCGGATCCTTGGAATCCCATCCAGCGGCAGTGCCCCGAGCGGATGCTGAGGTCAGACTGGAAGCAGAGCGGCCCCCCGGCTCTCAGCTCACTATCCCAGGTTTACTGATTGAGTGTCAGGTCTTGTCTTTTCGTTTCCGTAAGAGCAGGCTCTCGTGAGGACGAAGCAGAGGGAGAACGCCACTCAGTGGGCATTGAGCCCAGGAGAGAAGCATGTGTGGTCTTCGCCGGCCCGTGGGCAAAGGGCCGGGAAGCGTTTTCGTAGATGTTGGTTTACTAAAGATTCACAATAGACCTGGAGATATTTTTTCCTCCAGAAGAAAAGGTAGGAGGAATCCGAATTAAAATATAATTTTGATTTATTTTTTAAATATTTTATTTCTATAAAAACCCTTCTTTAATAATAAAATAGCAATTATCTTACATGACTAAAAATGCAATGTAATAAAATGGCATTTCACAAAGACATACACAAAATGAGTGCTGGAGTTATCTTTTAAAAGTCATTTGCTATGTTCTGCTGCTGTCAGTTATGAAGTTTGTTCATGCTTGACACTTCGCATTGGTGAAATACTTTATTATTCAGATATGTTAGCTTATATAGTTCTCCTTCCTGTAGAACTACACAGCGATGATTAGCGAACGCAATGACGTTTACTGCACACCCGGAGCCGTGCTAGGTCCTCTAGCAGTAACACCCCTCCGCGGTTGCTGTTATCTCTTCATAGAGTTGAGGAGCCTGGAGCAAAGGGAAATTAAAAATTGGCCCCAGATCACATGGCTAATAAATGATAGGGGTGGGGCTGATCCCTGCTTTGTCCATCTCTAAAGTCCATCATCCTTCCACATTTGTTGATGACCTGAAGTGATTTAAATCATGCGGTATTGGGCTCCTGGCCAGCCATGGGACGTAGGCTTTTGGGGCCTCAAATAATATAACATATATAAGCAGCTGCCCACTTTGTTCATGAGAAGGGCCCTCCGTGCTGCAGAAAACTATTGGAGTTGCCCTGAGACATATAATCCTGTTCTAAGTCCTGCTGCAAACATATCTGAGCTGACGGAGAGCATCTGATAGAATCATACATAAATTCAAATCCCTTGGCGTTTTCTTGTGAAAGACAATCATTTGTTAGTTGAAATAAGATGCAGAGCCTTTCTAAGAACTGTCGTTCTGTGAAATGAACATCTGAGACCTTTTTCCTGATAGGGAGTTTACAATTTATACTTACTGTGAATATCAAGCCAGTATTTCCTACCTTCAGGCAATAAATGAAGAAAGCTTTAGTTCAAATACGCAGATGATTTTATCTAACAACCAAGACACGACCTAAGAACCAAGACAGGACCCAATTAATGATCCTGTTTTGCACCCTGTAATAGCCATAAATTAAGAAAGTACATGTTAAAGCATATACAAACTCTGTGACTGGATGCACATTTTGGAAATGTGTTTCATTTTTAACAACAAATTCATAGGTATAAGCACCTCTAACTTCTCATCCCCCAGTACCCAAGTCTTAGAACGTAGGAGAGTTCTTCAGTAAATATATTCCAGCAGAGGTCCTTTAACGTTTAGTTCATGAATGCTCTGAAACTGTAGGCAAAAAACTGTGAACGTGCATTTGCACCTTTCTGGGAAAGGATACATAACTTTCATCAGATTCTCAAAAAGTTAAGAATTACTGTATTTCAGTGATACCACCACAAATCTTAGTCTCTTGTTACAATGTTGATATGTAAATTTATCTCCGTATTGTTTTGGAGAACTGTAAGTTTTTTCAGTTTTAGTAATTTGTGCTATTTCTTTTGGGGATAATGAGAAGAACAGGGAACTGAGACTAGGAACAGGAAACGCAGCAGCTGGCAGGACAGGAACAGAAGTTTCGATGACACCTTGAGAGAGATAAAGCAGTCCAGGGAAAATACGCCTGCTTTTGCAGGCCCTGCGGAGTCTGCAGGGAGGGTGGGCAGACGGCCTGACCGCAGCCTGGTGTCATCCTGGCCAAAGCTAAGGCTCTCAAGGGAGGAATCACGAAACACAGAAGCTGGGCACACACAATGCAATATACAAATCAATGTAGCATAGAAATGTACACCTGAAACCTATCTTACCCTATTAACCAATGTTACTTCAATAAAGTGAATACAATTAAAAAATATACAGATGTCCTCCATGGGTTCAGTTCCTTAACACCTCCAGGAGATTCGGGTTGAAAAAAAAAATGAGATCTTAACAAGAAAAAAAAGCTCTTTTGTATTTTCTAAAATAAAACAATGCAGATATAAAATTAACTGAATTTTACACACTTTAAGTTAGTAGACATGGGAACTGCTCCATTTTTTTCCACTTAACCTTTTTTCTGGTTGGTAGAAATGTTCCAGGATCTCCTTCCCACACAGTTTCCACACAGTATTTAAAACTCTGCTTTGCCTCCCTGTACCTACCCTGCACCCTGAGTCACTACTTCTCAGAGCACGTGGAAGTTCCCTAGGTTTCAGATCCAACGGGCCAGAGCTGTCCGTTCCTGTCCTGGCTTCCATCTCCTGGGTCCTACTATGATCCCAGGGCAAACCACAGAATAACCCATGCATTTGAGATGGTGAAGGCTCTGGGTCAGTCTGTAACACAAATCACAGCTCCTTCCTTCATTCAATCATTTAGCAGATAAATCTGGGCACCTTCTCCATGACAGGCATTCTGCTAGGCCTTGAGGATACAAACGGTAACCAAGACAAGCGCGGCCTGAGCTCTCATGGAATGTCCAGCCTAGGGGGGGACGCAAGCTAATAATTAGAGGCAATCACCCCACCTTGTGATAGACGGTGTAATGGGGGCGTTCTACAGGAGGCACACTGAAAGGAACCTAAACTCAGCCTGGTGGTGGACGGCCTAGACCGAAGGAAGAGAAACCAGTTACAAGGGGAAATGATGCAAATTTGGGAAGGTAACAGCAGGGATGGAAAGAAGGCACTTAATCTGTGATACAGTTACATCCTCATAGCCACCCACCAGAGTGCTGATCTATGGTCCAGGTTTTCTTTCCTTTAACTTTCTCTCTTTCCTAGAAGTTTATTGGAAAAACCTCTACCTCTCCTTCATTATGTGCTTATCTCTCTCTTTCATTTCCAGACCCACAAACTGAGAATATGAACACAAGCTAAATGAATTAACTGAAACAAATTCTCAAGCTTCCCCCCCAAAAATGTGCAGAACAAATACATCATATCGTAATTCCATAATAAGTGACAAACTAATAAGCTTACTCGGTGGCATTGGATGGGACAGATGAGAGTCACCAAGAGATTTCATCATTTCAAGCATCTGAAATTGTTCTGAATCTCTGACTCAAAAGTTGGAGCTTCTAGGAAAAAGTCAGCATTAAGTCTGAGTCACAAAAATCTGAAAACATTTACCTTTTGGAAAAAGGCTAGGGAAAAAATGTCTCTTGCTTATTTGTCCAAGGTCATACAGAAACTTGAGTTTGCATGTATCTGCATGAAAGGAAAACTGATTTATAAGTTTCTAGAGAAAAGAATAGCAAATGCACAGTATCTATTATTACTCATTTCAGATGTATAAAATTTCATTGGTGTTGTGTTTAGTGTGCTGACTTTATTGCTTTATTTTAGTGGAAGAAACATTCCAAGGCCTCTCATTAGTGCACTCACACCTTGGAACCTCTCATTTTACTTTTTTTCATAACAGATTTGAAGGCTCTTCCAATGCAAAAGCCCTTACAATTTAAGAAGGAATGTATGGTTACAAAGACAAAAATGTCTTGTCTCTCAGAACAGGTTTCCTTAATTGGCAAAGAGATACATGAGTTTCATAAGGATTTTCCCCAAACAGGAAGTGTGGCAGTGTATTAGCTTTCCAATAAATAGCTGGTCAGAAAGAGGTAGTAAAGGATGTGGATTCTGGAGAGTTTGTATTCTGATAGAAGACAAAGGCACTAAAATGAAAATATTTGGAATGGCATATAATTTCTGCCCTTGTCAAAGGTACATGTGTGGAGAAGAACTCTATCCGGACACAAAAGGACAACTGGTTTTTCACTAGAAAGTGTGCCCTCAGGAGAAAGGAGGACTAGGAGAAAGGCGCAATCAGACACTGTGGAGCAATCATGGAAATCTTTGAAATTATGATTTAAGTGGACAAAGCTCCACTTTGGAGGAATTACCAGCTGTATTTATTTTGATCATTACCTCCACATGACCAAAAGAAGAAAGAATAAATTGCAAAAGAATAAAGTTTCAAATTATTTTCTACCTAAACTGAAAACTCTTTTAAAAAATATTATATCAAAATAACATTGGTGCTGTAGAGATTAATTTTTTAAAGATTTATTTATTTATTTATTTATTTATAGAGGGAGAAACAGAGGGAGAAAGAAAGTGATCAGTTGCCTTTTGCACATCCCCAGCTAGGGACCTGGGCCACGACCCAGGCATGTGCCTGACTAGGAATCAAACCAGTGACCTTTCTATTCATAGTTCAGGGCTCAACCCACTGAGCCACACCAGCCAGGATTAGAAATTAATCTTAAACTAAATAAAAGCTAATGTATTAAATTATACATGGAAGAAGTATAGTTCATAATATAAACCCCAAACCAGGATTTTAAGAACGAATATTTAAACACAAAATTGAGTTTTAAAAGATATGAGTCAGTAATTTTACAGTCAACTGTACATTTATTTAAAGTTCTACTTAAGAAGGCAGAAGAATTTATAACTACATCTTCCTGAAATAGATTAAGTTGATTATCCTTAGGAAGGAACAAAGTAGGAAGACAGAGAAAAGCTAATACTTATTGAGTATCCACTATGTCCTCTGAATTAAAAATGCATTATTTCCTTTAATTTCTCTGAAAGACCTATGAGATAGGTAAGTATGTGAGTATATGTATTTTATGGGTGAGGAAACAAGCACAGAAAGATTATGTAATTTACCAAAGTGATATAGTTAGTAACAGGCAGAGCAAAGATGTAGACTTTGGTCCATCTGCACCCAAGGTCCATGTTCTTAACCACTAGTTTATACTTTGAAACCCTAACTAAAGCAATGTCTCTGAGGAAAAACTGACAAGAGGGATAAAAAGACCTAGGCTCAGTTCCCTCATTAGCAAGGATGGAAACCTTTTGTTGACTTCTGTTTATAGACTCCAAGAAGTCTCCCACCCCTTTAACGGTAGGTCCACATTCATGTAACACTATTTCTAAAGATAAGGCTCTGAAAACACAGTCCTGAAAAGCTCAGAGAGAAGCATATTCTAAGATCCTTCTGAAAAACTCACAACGCACATTAGTATTTTTTAAGACATCAGAAGTCTCACATTAAATAAACCTGTTGATATGCATTCCATCAGGAAATAAATGTCACACCCAAAATGACTGACTAAAGATAATTTAATGAAGGACTATTTACAAAGTTTAGGCAGAGTTCAGGCAGCCAATATGGTACAAAGAATCATCCTGGGACTAGCAACAGGGGGAAGTCATTACAATCCCTAGATCTGAAAAGGCAAAGGTTAGAAACAAGGACCAAAGCAGTAGGATTCCAGAGAGGAGAGAACTGCGTAGAAGTCATCTGATGTTCTGCATCTTCTTTCCCCCCAGGAGGTATCTGGGTGCATGGAAAGGAGCTGTGAATCCACAGCACAAGAGGCTTTGCCTGAGCAGAGAGCAACGGCTGAATAACTGATGAGTCCTCAACCAAAGCAGTGGAAGCCAGAAGATTATGGAATAATATGTTTAAAGTGCCGAAATAAAATAACTGCCATCCTACAATTCTATACCCAGTAAAATCACTCTTCAAAAACAAAGTTGAAATAAAGATATTGTCAGACAAACAAAATGTTGGTAAAAGCAGTCTGCCATGGGTCCTGGACATCTCTGCACATCTTTGCTGCGTACCAACCTGCAAGGTCTAAACATCTTCTGGTCCTATTTCTGTAGTGAGCCACATAGGCAATTAAATAGGTCACATGACCACAGCATGACTACGATGCAACTGATTGCTTCCTGGGATTGGTTTGTTTACTGTTTAATACAAAAGATGTGGAGCCTCTGGCCTTCAGTTCTTTGACTGCAGCACAACCCACTGCACGTATAGCCACCACATGGATTCACTGAGTTGTCCCAGAGGGGCAAGGGAAACAAGTGCTACCTTGCTGTTTGTTCTGCTGTGAATAACAAACTGCCTTTCTGGGATCCATTAAATCTTGTAAATAGATGTATTTTTGGCACCTGTAGAGTTGAGGCAAAGTTGAGGTTCTTCCTTGACAAAATGGGAGCAGATAGCAAGGTAGATAATGACTTTTGGAAAGAGAAAATACAAGGATCCTATGGTCTGAGTTCAGGATTACGAAGAAACTTTGGAAACCCAAAGCAAATGTTCTCACCCAAGTGGTGGGTGAAGGGAGAAATAGGGATTCCTCCACAGTAAATATATGTGAGTTGAGTCTGTTTAGAGGCAGAACAAGGGAGAGGTATGATTGACATAAGCTATCCAAATAATACCATGGTTGTTGATTATTCCCCTATGGGACGGGGCACTCGGAAGAGTATCCTGGACACCCGTCAGAGAGGGAAGCACTTTTACCTGTTTTAGTAACTACATTAGAACCATTCCCAGAGATTAACATATCCATGTCCAGAGTACCCAGATGTACAACTACAGTATATATTTCTAAACTATTTAATATGTAAAACTGTGCTATTGTTTTTATGTGCCACTAAAAAAGTTTTTGAGCGTTTTCCCCTTCACCCCATTTTCCTCATAAGCCCTGTGGTTTTTATTGGGTGATTTTGTATAGCATGGTGATTTTCAGGGCACAATCTTTATGTTATAGGAGAATTGGCAATAGATGGATAATGGAATCATTATATGTGGGTAACATAATTCTAAATTGGCATAACCACTTTGGAAAATAATGTTACAGTAGCTTGCAAAGCTGAACATTGACATACCTTATAATTCAACAATTCTATTCCTGCATGTACAGCTGAAACAAAGTACTAAGCCTGTATATCAGTAAACATGTTCAAGAATATTCATAGTGCAAATTGTAATAACAAAAATATGGAAACAACACAAATGACCACAGACAGGATAAGAGATAAAGGTCACACACACACACACACATATATATATATGGTCTATTCAGAAAGTATCCAGGCATGTAATATGAAAAATAGAGGCATTAACTGAACAAAATACAAGATACAAGAAACACTGTGCACAGGACAGTGATGCCACAGTCCCCTTCAAAGTAGACACCTTGGGACCTCATGCAGTTCTCCAAGTTGCCACCAGCTGTTCCAATGTATTTTCCTGAATCTCACTGACAGCCTGAAATCTCTTCCCTTTCAAAGGTAATTTTACTTTTGGGAAAAGCCAGAGGTCTCAGGGGGCCAAAGCGGCCTATAAAGGGGCTGAGTCACTTGGGTGATTTGATGTTTCATTGAAAAACTCTGCAGGAGACGTGATGCATGACAGGCGCATTGTCGTGATGAAGCTGGCAATCACCAGTTGTCCATACCTACAGCCTTCTGAATCATCCATATGGTTTCCGTGAGAAATGTTCAAGCTTACTGCAAAATATGATGCAGATTCGTTGCTCTACTCACTCAGTCATTTTGAATGTGATGGCCACACAGTACATGTGCTCACTCAATGGCATCTACTGCCCCCACTGACTAGTACAGCGAAGTCATCATTGTTCATGCATGTGCATTCCAGTCCACTCTCCCTGGCTGCCACATTACATGGATGTCGCACAAACCATTCTTGTTATATAGACAATGGTTGTAATTTTTCCAGACAGACCTTTGTATGTGTGTGTGATGCAACTTAAAAGTGAGGTAATGATAAAAACAAAATTTAGGATAGTGCTTACCTATAAATAACGGACAGAAAAATGGGATAAGGAATAATACATAGGCAGTGATAAATATGTTACTAGTAATTTCTAGCTCTTGAGCTAATTTTATAGATATTCATTATATTATTAATCTAATTTTATTTACTCAAGGTCTAAATACAAAACTTTAGAAAAACATTTTATTTGAAATAGGAAACACAGCATGTTTTAATAGTTCCCAAAATAATTAACATTGTTTTTTGTTTAACAACTATGGATAAAAGCACTTAAGAATACGAATTTTCCTTTATCATAGCAAAATGATAGCACTTATTCATAGCTGATTGAAGTTTAGAAATGTTCATTTATTTGGCATTGACTAAATCTTAATATTGATGGAGTTGCTTCACATAAAAGCTACTTTCCAAATTACACCTTCTAACTTTTCTATGTCCCTTTAAGGAAATTTTCAGTAGGCCACAATGTTAGAAATAAGCACAAAAATATCAATGTGCACATTAAAAAAAGAAACTGAAATTATAGCTTGAAAGGAGGAAGGAGCTGAGTCATTCCCAGTAGAATGATGAACCAGAAGCTTCCAGAGATGCAATTTCCTCCCCACTAATTTGTCAATTTCACAGTCATCCATTAAGAAGTCAAAATGTCTGCACTCAGCAAGTCCTCCAATACAGGTGTGCAGATGGCAGCACCTATAATATGTAGGCTGTTTACAAGAATTTTGTCCTTGGCATTGCTGCTTGGGCCTCTGGAAGGAGTCTTTGATCAAATTCTGTCAGGTTGTGACATGCCTTAGTTCTGCTACTAAAACACAGATGCCTAAGGTATACTTTTAGGCACATTTCCTAGACCACACACACATCAAGGACCTAGTCTGGGGGCACCTTCAGTGAGACAAAGAAAAGTAGCTCCCAAAAGACCATGAATGTTTCACATGCAAGCACCATGTCTCTCTCCTCTCTGTATCCCTGTGGCCTAGCATATTATTGGTAAGCCCTGGTGGTAAAAGCAAAATGAAGTCCTATCTCTGGCACAAAATAGAGTATCACAGGCCCACCAACCCAGGTAAGCCCCGTGCCTGAATTAGGATTAGGCAGGTCAAAGACCTGCGTTCTGGTCTTTACTGGCTCTGACTCAATGTGTGACCTTAAGCAAGTCATGCAATCTCTCTGGGCCTCAGTTTAACCATCTTTTCAATGAGGTGGTTGGGCTTAATCTTCTTCTTAGTGCCCGTGTAAGTCTTCTTTCAGCTCTAAGACCCTATGATTCAATGAATTGAATCGTACTTATTCCATCAGTTCCCATTAATTAATCAATCAACAAATATGGAAAAATACTTTAGTGGGCACTGTTGGGTGACACTAAAGATTGGATATGCTTCCTGTATCCAAAAAGTTCAGACTCTTCAAATCTACATGGAAATGCAAAGGATCTAGAATAGCCAATACAATTTTGAAATGAAAACAAAATGAGAAGACTTATGTTACCTGATTTCAAGACTTCATAAAAAGCTACAGCAATCAAATCAGTGCAGTACTGGCTTAAGAACAGACATACATAGACTAATGAAACAGATGAGTGTGCAGAAAAAGACCATATACATGTCAATAGATTTTCAACAACAGTACAAAGATAATTAAATGGATATAATATTTTCAAGAAATGTTGCAGGAACATTGGATAGTCGTATGAAAAAGAAATAAACAAATAAAATAAAAGAACCTCTCAATCCTTCATACCATATAACAAAATAACTCCAAGTGGATAACAGATATAAATTTAAGAGCTAAACTTATAAAACTTCTAAAAGAAAATGAAACAAAATTTATGTGATCTTAGGATGGGCAAAAAGGTTAGATAGAATACAAAAAGCACAAGCCATAAAAGAAAAAAATTGATAAATTGGCCTTTATCAAAAATTTTACAGGTTCCTCTTCAAATGACACTATTGAGAAAACGAGGATGATTCTGGAAGGATAGAGGATTAGGAAACACGGAGGATCTGCTCTCCACCCAGACAATAATCGCAGTGGCCAAATCCATCTGATATAACTGTTTAGGAACTCCAACGTTTATTGACAGCATGGAACTTCCAGCAGAGAGACTCTAGGGTAAATTCAAGTTCATTTCAGTCAATTTCATCTTTTGGCACAGTAACAGAGACCCATCTCCCGGCCCTAGCCACATGTAAAGCAGCCGTGTGCACACAGCCCAACTCTTGGCACAGAGACTTATTCTTGCAATGCAGGGATGGTTCAACATACAAAAATCGATCAATGTAATATACCACCCTATCAGAATGAAGGGCAAAAAACACAGGATCATCTCAATTGCTATAAAAAAAGCATCTGACAAAATTCAACACACTGTCATGATACAAACATTTAATAACTAGGAAAAAAAGGAAATTACCTCAGCATAAGGCAAACTATATATGAAAAACCCACAATGAACGTTATAGTCAATTGTGAAAGACTGAAACTTTTCATGTAGGAGCAGGAACAAAGCAAGAATGACCACTTTTACCATACAAGAAATTCCAGCCAGAACAATTATGAAATGAAAAGAAATAAAAGGCATCCAAATCAGAAAGAAGTAAGATTATGACTGCTCTCAGATGGTATAATTTTATGTTTTGAAAACCCTAAAGATTTAAGTTAAAAGCTAATGAATTCAGCAAAGTAGCAAAATTCAAAGTCAACACAAAAATCAGTTGTATTACAATACTGTATAAACAACCTGAAAAGGAAATTATAAAAACAATTTTATTTTTAATAGTATCAAAAGAATAAAAGACTTAGGAGATAAGTTAACCAAAGGGATCACAATGACAACTACAAACAGTGCTGAAAGAAGTTAAATAAGACATATAAATGGAAACACATCCCATTTTCATGGATTGGACAACTTAATATTGTTAAAATATCAGTATTACCCAAAGTGATCTACAGAGTCAATGCGATACTATCAAAATCTCAATGACTTGTTTTTTTTGCAGAAACAGAAAAACTCATCATAAATTTCATATGAATACCAAAGTACCTCAAAGAGTGAAAAGAACCTTGAAAAACAAGAATAAAACTTGGAGGAGTCACACTTCCTAACTTCAAAATTCACTACAAATCTACAGTAATCAAAACAGTATGGTACTGATATAAAGTCAGAAATATAAACCAATGGAACAGAATAGAAAGCAAGAAATAAACTCTTGCATATACGACCAAATGATGTTTGACAATGGTGCCAAGACCATTCAATGGGGAAAGGACAGTCTTTTCGACAAATGGTGCTGGGAAAATTGGATATCCACATACAAAAGAATGAAATTGGACTCCTACCTAACACCATCTACAAAAATTAATGCAAAAGGGATCAAAAGACATAAACGTAATACCTGAAACTATAAAACTCCTAGAAAAAAACATATGACAAAAGTTCATTTTATTGGATTTGGCAATGACTTCTTGCATATGACACCAAAGACACAGGTAACAAAAGAAAAATTAGACAAACTGGACTTCATGGAAATTTTAAATTTTGTGCCTCAAAAGATAGCATAAATAGGCAATGCAAACAATGGGAGAAGATATGTACAAATCATATATCTGATAAAGGATTAATATCCAGAATACATAGAGAACATCTAAAACTCAACAACAACAAAGAAACAAACAACCCAATTCAAAAATGACCAAAGGACTTGAACAGACATTTCTCCAAAGAAGATATACAGTGGCCAATAATCACATGAAAAGATGCTCAGCATCACTAATCATTAAGGAAATGCAAATCAAAACAGTGAGATACCACCTTATACCCATTAGTATGGTTGCAAGGAAAAAAAAAAGAAAACAATGAGTATTGGCAAGAATTTGGAGAAATTGGAATCCTCGTGCACCGTAAAAGGGAATGTAAAAGGCACAGCTACCATGGGAACAGTATAGCAGTTCCTCAAAAATTAAGAATAAAATTACTATGTGAGCCAGAAATTCCAATTCTGGATATATACCCAAAGGTCTTGAAAGCAGGGGCTTGAAGAGGTATTTGTACATCCGTGTTCATGGTAGCATTATTCATAATAGCCAAAGTGTGGAAGCAACCCAAATGTTTATCAAAGAATGAATGGATAAACAAGATGTGGTATACACACACAATGGAGTATTATTCAGTCTTAAAAAAGAAGGACATTTTGTCACATACTGCAATATGGATGAGCTTTGAGGGCATTACGCTAAGTAAAATAAATCAGTCACAAAAAAACCAAATATTGTATGATTCCACTCATATGCAGGACCCAGGGTAGTCAAATTAATTGAAACAGAAAATAGTTGTCAGTGGCTGACAGGAGGGAATGTGGTGTTCTTGTTTAATGGGCATAGTTTCACTTTTGCAAGATGAAAATGTTCTGGAAATTGGATGCACGATAATATAAGCATACTTAACATTACTGAATTGTACGCTCCAAATGGTGAAGATTATAAATTTTGTTCTGTGTATTTTACCACAGTTAATAATAAAACAAAACAAAACAATCCCCACTGAATTAAGAATTCAGAAGGGGATATGGTTGTACAAGTTGACTTGCACAAGGACACCTAGCCGTAGCTTTGAAATCCAGCTCACACTGTTGTGCAAGCAAAGTGACCTAATTTGTAAAGAAGGAAGGGTGAAGGGGAGGAGGAGAATAAGAGAGAGAGGGAGAAAGAGAGAAAGTCATCAAGAAAGAGAAGCCAGTAGAGCCACGGGAGGTGGAGGGTGAAGGAGGAAAAGGTTCTGCTCAGTGGGATGAGTTTGTTCTCAGGACATAACATAAATTTCAGGTGTACAACATTATAATTTGATATTTGTATATTCTGCAAATAAGTACCACAAGTCTAGTTACCATCCATCACCATATAGTTTGATCCCTTCACCCATTTCATCTAACCCCCTTCTCCCCTGAGAACTACCAGTCTGTTCTTTGCGCTTATGAGGTTTTTGTTTGTTTGTTCATTTTGCGTGGGGTTTTTTTTTTTTTTTGAGATTTCACATATAAGTGAAATTACATGGTATTTGTCTTTGTCTTATTTCATAATACCCTCAAGGTCCATCTGTTTTGTCATGAATAGCAATATTTCTTCTTGCTGTATACAAATGTGTGTGTGTGTGGCGTCTGTACCACATCTTCTTTATTCATTTGACCATCAATAGATATTTAGGTTGCTTGTGTATCTTGGCTATTGTAAACAATGCTACAAGGAACATAGGGATGCACGTATGTTTCCAAATTAGTGTTTTCCTATTCTTTGGATACATACCCAGAAGTGGAACAGTTGGACCATATGGTAGTTCTATTTTTAATTTTTTTAAAGGAATCTCCATACTATTTTCAATAGCAACTGCGCCAATTCACATTCCAACCAACAATGTATGAGGGTTCCCTTTTCTCCACATCCTCTCCAACACTTGTTATTTCTTGTCTTTTTTATTCTAACAAGCGTGCGGTGATATCTCACTGTCGTCTTGATTTGCATTTCCCTGATGATTGGTGATTTTCACCACTCTGAGCTAGGGCAGCACACAGTGGCTCGACATCACTATTTAGGACCTGTATTTTGTTCTCAAACAGCATGTGCAGAAGGACTCAATTTTTCTCTAGACGATGAGCATCACCGAACAGGATCACCTTTTTCTAACTCTTGCCCTGACCTCTGCTTCCAAATAGCAAATGGCATCATGCCGAAAAAATTCTACCTCTTCTCTCAGTTAAACACTGCCTTCTTCTGAATGGAAATGCTCTGAGAGTGGGTCACACATCAATATTAACACTTGTTGAGGTTTTTTTTTCTTTGAGCCAGAGACTGT
The DNA here is from genome assembly GCF_021234165.1 of Pteronotus mesoamericanus. Taxonomy (NCBI): domain Eukaryota; kingdom Metazoa; phylum Chordata; class Mammalia; order Chiroptera; family Mormoopidae; genus Pteronotus; species Pteronotus mesoamericanus. The sequence goes on from NW_026555229.1 coordinate 16,652,021, forward strand.
TTCAAGCACTTTGCATGTATTGTATCACTCAACCCTGAAATATCCCAGATGAGGTAAATACTATTATTATCCACATTTTTAATTTTATAGATGAAGGATCTGAGACACGGGTTACATAACAGTACAGGGTCACACGGTTGGTAAGGGAAGCTCTGGAAATCCATGTTTGACTTTTCCTTAAATGAGAGACATGACCTTTCCCCATAAGTAGCCTTTTCTTTCAGAACAGAAGTTAAACGAATTAAGAGCTGGAATTCTTGAGAGCACATCACTTCCTAAAGGAGGTGGAACCCGCTAAGTTAGCCCGAGGGAGTGAGACAAAGGGAGGGTTAAACAGGGCCAGGCCGCTTCCAAGCAGCCTCTCCTACAGGCAAGTCCACCCCAAGGACTTGGCGTTGCTAATACACTGACTTTCTGGCAGTTTCTGGCCTATCCTATGTTTTCCTCACTGTGCGGGTGCTCATGCTGTCCCTTCCCCTGGGAAAGCACGGTCCCTTGCCCTCCTTTCCCTGGACGACTCTGCCTTGCCCATCAAGACTCAATTCAAAGGCCACCCTCTCAGGAAGCCCTCCCTAAGCCTCCTTCTTTCTGTCCTGCTAGAAGGAGCCTAGCACACTTAGCACACTCTGTGGATGTCCTCTCTTTTTGGTGCGTGTCTCCTCCAGCTAAGAAAGAGGCTGTGTCTTATCAATGACTACCACTGACTGAGCAATCACTACTTTCCACACGTTATCTTGTTTGATCCTGAACAATCCTATGACACTGATATTCTCAAACCCTTCTTTGCAAAGAAGAAAAAGTCTTAGAGCAGATGTCTTCTCTAAGCTCATAAGAAACAGATCAAAGATAAAACTTAGAAGTGATACCAAAGCCTGTACGTGTAACCACTAGAGTGCACAGTACTCCGCATATTCACACTTGTGTCCCCTACATGCAACTCAGTAGCCTGCAAATAACTGGTGCTGAGGAAATGTGTGTTGAACTGACTTGAAGCTATTGGCTTAAATGATAAATAAATAAACCAACACATACGAATGAAGGCTCAGTATTTAAAAACTGTGAAACCTTATTCCCTTTAGGGGCAAACTAAGTCAAAAAAGGGGGAAGGGGGCAAAGAAGGTATTTTCTAGGCCCATCGGGCTGCACCCAGGGCACAAGGATCTGCTGATCACAAGGCGGCAACAGCACCGGCTGGCTTAGGTCGCTGAGAGAAAAGCTGCCCGCCGACAGCTTGCAGACCAGGACGAGTCAAGATCAGCAAATACAGTGTTCTGGAGTACCTGGAACTTATTCCACGCTGTTGCTGTCTTTAAAAAAGAGAATTTTTTAAAAAGTGAGGTGGAGATAAGGGAGGGAATTGAGGTTAAAGGGTTGAAAAGAAGGGCGGATAGGTTCATACTATGCAATACTCAATACGATGCAATACTTTCTTAGCCTCGTGGATAAGAAATGCCTGGCAGAGGACCTGTTTCACCCGGGTCCCCTAAAACATGAAGAATCTCGCAGAGCTGCAATGCAATATCTCTGAGAGCTCCACAATAAACACAGCAATAGCAGCTAATATTTATAAAGTGTTCACTATGTTCCAGACTCTCTATGCTATGCATTAAATAAGATAGTGTGCAGTTTTTTAAAAACGCAAAAACCAAACAAAACAAAAAACTTAGCACAATGCCTGACACTGAGCCCTCCTTCAATGAATGTCAGTAGTAGTCATTATGTCTATTATGATTAACATTAGCGCCATCTGTTCACTTACTCCTCACAATGACGCCGTCAGGTATATGCTATTATCCCCGTATCACACAGAAGGAACTCAGCTTAGACTGGTTCGCTAACAAGAGCAGGTGGGCATCGTTGGAGGACAGCAGGAGCAGAGCCCGCAGCAGACAAGCCCCAGGAACAGAAGGTGTTACTGTAGTGATAACGGCAGCCACCACTGATGGACAGCACCGCTACCGCAGGTGATCCTGTGCTGAGCACTTCGCGCCCATTAAAAGGGGCATGTTTACCCCTTTAAAGATGAGGAAATCAAGGCGTAGGAAGTTCATGTCCAAATCTCACAGCTAGTAAGTCACAGAATCCGGATTTAAACTCAGATCTCCCTGACCCCAAAGACTACACACTTTCCCATGACACTTTTTAAACCAGGCTGCCCTGGCCAGCGGTGGCGCTGTAACGCATCGCCTACGCCACTACTACGAACACTGCAGTCAATGGGCCGCCTCGTGCTGGCCGTCTACCCGGTGCATGGCGCTTTGCAGGTGCTGTTGTGAAGAAGGAAGAGAAGAAGCCAGACAACTCAGCGACAGAATTTTCTATGCACGGCACCAAGTTCAAAAACTGCTTCCTGTCAAGGGCGGTTGTGTACTCAAGTGACAAACCTGCATAATGAGAGGTTCAGCTGAAAACATGGGGCTTCCCTGGAAAAAATGATTTGGAGGCGAGCTAACTTTTCAAAGAGATTTTGGGGGGACTCAAGTTTGATATATGTTTAACTCAAGATGGAGTTCTCCTATGTGGGTTTCCCTTGACTCAAAAGCTTCACAGACAGTAAACAAATAGCAGAACCTCTCTTCTCAGGGCCTGCCCCGTTCCACTGCCCCTGCTCTGAAGCGCAGATGGAAGAAAGGCGCTTACTGCCCAGAAAAGACCTAGAAAATATCAAAAGGCGCAGCTACTGCAGCAGCTGCCTTACCGTATGCTGGTGTCGCGGATGTGGCTACCCAGGGCAAACCGTGTAATATTTGCTGAGGACAAGGGCAAGGTACACACTGCACTTGGGACTGACGAATCATCAGCACTATAGGAAACTGCAGGTCTTACCCTGTCAAAAACGGTTTAATTTCAGTCCTGTCAGTTCTTCCTGGGGGTTTCACCTTCCCCAGTTTTCTCCTCCTTAAGAAAAAAATCTTTAAAACTGTTTTGTAAGTAAAAACAGGTGTGGCGTTTCCTGGGGCTAATCTTGTCATTTTGTGCTCCATGGCTGTTACCACGTGTGTCTTTCGAGCAGTGGGGTCAGTTGTCCAATTTGAAAAGCACTGCTGACATCCAAAGCATTTGTTCTAATTATTGCTTAACACGTTCGTACGAAGCTTCCCAGAAGGTAAGCAAACTTTCATAATCATTGCTCTGGTTTCAACTCAAAAAATGGAAATGTGTATCACCATTACATGAGTTGTGATTTTAATTACTGAAAAATGTTATTAATTCTGATAAGGATTATTCCAAAGGTAATACAGATAAAAGCTGTCAAAATTAATTAAGCACATATTCATTAAACCCAAGGTAGCTTCAGTTTCTTTATTGCACAAATACAATTAACGCTTAATCTGAATCTCGATAAGTTACATAATCATGTGACTCAAAATAAAGGGAGGATACAACCTTGGCCTTCTCCGTTTTACATGGGAAAACATTAATGACGCTGACATCGGAGACAATTAGACAGTGTCAGCCAATTGTTTTTAGCCAGCTTTCTCTCACATCTGTGGTGTCTACAAGCAAGAAGGCTCATTGTTTCCACAGGCCTCCTTCGGGCCTTGGCTTTTTGTGTAAACCGTCAATCTTTTGGCGAATATCAAAGCCGTGAGGAAATTAGAACAGACCAGCTCTGCTGCCCCGCACTAAAGCTTAGCAGGGTGCATCCACTATGCTACTAATTAGGCAGTGACCAACAAAATAACCTGTCAATGTCCGCGAGCCATTTCCCACACACCTGCATTTCATACCCTAATAAGCATACAGCAAGAGAGAAAAAGGGATAACTGCTGAAGTGTGAAAAATGAACAAAATATAACAATGTTTCCATCCCCGGCTATACTTCTGGCAATTACCATTTAACATTAGGGGGACTCAACACGTCTGAAGACTCACAATACAGTATCTGAAACTAAAACCCAGGGGGGAAGCCACACATTGAGACTATATTAAGGTTTGCTTCGAAAATATCACGCTAAGAAGAATCTAGAGTTATGTATAAAACCCAGGAAACTGAAAATGACCATAATTTAGATTAGGGACCAAAAGGCTGACTTTTTAAAAAACATTTTCCATTTGAGCAATTGAAAGAGAAATGCATACTCTCTTCAACATTTCTTTCCTCATGGAGGAAACCGAATATATGACAGAACAGGAAATAGAGTTTCAGGTTCTCACGTTTCCCCTCGTCCTTTCCACCCTGATTCAGTCAATCTGTGATCATCATCCTTCTTGGACCTACCATGTATTAATTAGTTTCTTTTCAGGTCTCTTTTTTCTCATGGGTTCCCACTGTAAATTCGAAAAGCAGCGTTTCATTTTCTAGTATTTTCACACAGCAAAAGCAATGTGCCTTGCAGCTGAGAAAGCCAGAAAGGTACAATATTAAATGGATTGAAAACACTCTCTCTTTGCCCTTGAGCTTTAAAACGTATTTGAAAACTTTTATCATACAAGGGCAGAAAACAGGTTCCATTACACCTTTAACAACTTTTTTCTTAATAAATTGCCAACTGCATCTCTGTTTAAGACTCTTCCCAATTGCCTGCATTATAAAATTTGTTTAACTCTAATATCTTTATTGATAACATTCCTGAACTGAAAAAATATACATTGCCTCAGAAAATGCAATGGTAAAAAATAAAAAGTGTAGCCATTTGGTTATTGTGATTACGATGAAAACAAAAATAACTGGACCCCCCCCCCCTCAAATAGAAGGGTAAAGAAACAAATTTTGCACAATGCCTCTCTCTTTATTTTACCCTAAACAAAGATTTTGTGGCACAGGTATCCATACGATAGATTTCTTCTGAAAAGGCTACGGCCTTTTAAGACCATATATCCTTTGGAGCAGCTCCTCTTTGTGCCTGGGGATCCGGCTGAACTTTTTTTAAACAGAGAACAAGAGAAATGTAAGGACAAAATTGTTATGTGGAGAAACATCTCTTCATCTCAATATGGGCCAGGGAATAGGCTATATTGTGAGAGCATCCTTGATAGACTCACATACAATATAGACCAACATTCAAATGGTATTTGCGAGATACTTCTGAACACTACTTCTCTTTTCATTAGACTTTACCCAAAAAACGGCATTTTCAATTATAAATAAAAACTTTCTCCACCTCTTCCTACTTGAACTCAAGTACAGAAGGCCCCTATTTAAAATGCAGCTCCGGAGCCGCCACCAGGCTGCCTGTTCAGCTGCCAGTGGCTTTTGTGTACAAAGATGTTAATTGGTCCTAATCCCCTCCTAGAAGCTGTTTTGGTAGCCTGACCTGGCACCCTGAAGAAGGACACCTTGGTGTGAAAAACTAAAGGGCCCATTGAGGAGGGAGTGAAAGGCAGCCAAGCATTCCAACACATTTTAATTTCAGGAATTAAAAAAGAGGAACATCCTCATGGAGATCCTAGTGAAATCTTACAAAGCCTTAATAACAGTGGAGTAAGTCCTACAAACACCCAAGCTACACACACACACACACACACACACACACACACACACACAAAGAGAGTAGGAAGCCCCAGAATGAAGGCAAAGGGAAATTCAGATTCTCAAATTCTTCATTTTTTTCCTTCATCGTGTAAATTGGCTCTCTGAAATTCAAAGGCTGACCTCGACTAATTGAGACATTTATTTTTCCCACCCTAATTTACCAAACTGATATGCTTATGAAAATCGCGTTCCCACTCTGTTCAACCACCCAAAGACTCTGCTAGAATGTAGTGTCTTACTTGGTTGTAGTAGCTATCTCAATGACTCCATTAAATTTATATTACAACTCGCAGTTTCTAGAAGAAAAAGAAAAAAGTAGTAGCAATTCTTATGGCATATTTTTAACTCGCTCTGCTACGTGTCAAATAAACAGTTTTTTTTTTAACACACTGTAAAATACTATCTACACTCTGTACCAATTTCGAAAATATACATTTACACCCTGGGTGGCAAATTATGCTAATGGCATGCATGATCTACTACTGCGGGGTTTTGAATTTTTTTGACAGGGTTCATAGATCAACTTTATGGGTCAAAGGAGTTTGCCTTTTATGTGATAAAAGCAGAAACATATAAAAATTATGAATTACTAAAATTGCACCAAATGCCAAGCCTTCAACCATGATCTCGTTTATAGTTTAATCTCCCACCCTGATTTTTGAAGGGTTTTTTTTCCATTAGCCCATCAGACACAGATAAGAGACTCTGTGGGCTGCCTCTTGTGAGAACGTTTGCAAACTGCATCATATAAAATGGAGTAGAATGTCCGCAAAGCAACTGAAGAGACACAGAAAGGGAATGGAAAGTTTGTCTGGTGCTCAGTGGTCATCCCAGGAGTAGAAGGAGGCATTTAGGTGTGATTTTGAAAGTCTGAAATTTGAGATGAGCTAGCCTAAGGAATAAGAGATCTGAATCATCAAGATGGCGTTTGTATAATATAATCAGGCACTAAAGACAATCCTCAAAGTAATAGCAGTCTTATGGCTGTAAACATCTTACCTACAAACCACTTAACTGCACCTTTTTTAAAGGTTCACTAACTAGAATAAACATTAACTGTGCCAAGGTTTATTTTGAATATGACTATCAAGCATGATCATGATGTAGACCTTGCAAGTCACTCTTCCAAAAGATTCCCTGTCCCTTAGCAAATAAAGGAGAAAGAATGCAGAGCTTGAGAAGCTACTCACGTTCAAGCTCGATATCCAGGTTTCCCGAATCTCCTCCAAATGCTTCTCCCTGCTGCTGGAGACAATCAAGGGACACCTCACCACACAGGCCAGCTGTTCAGAGACAGAGCAGCTCTGAAGGAGATGAGGGATGGCCGCCTCCTTTATACCCCTTTGTAAAAGTTTTGAAGTTTTAAAGTATGTGTGCCTAGTGCAGAAAAATTCAAATAGTATAAATAAGAGGTACAGTGTCCCTTCCAATAAATCTCATTTAAAAAGTATTTAATGGAGGTCCACCATCCACCAGTATCACTTCACTTGTTTTTGGTCTCAGGATACTTAGGTCAGAACTTCAATGAACTTACCCAAGTTCACTGAGTTGTTAAACAGTCAGGTGAAAATGTGAGTCCTGTCAGATTCCAAAACTCACTTTCTTTTCTGCACACCATCATGCCTCCCCCCGCCCCAAATTTTAAACTTTGACTAGAGATTCAGAGAGAAGTGAAATATAAAGAGGCTGGTCTTTTTAAACATCTAGAACTACCACAATCCTATGGTTGGTGGTCAATAAATATTTGTTGAATTAACCTTAACCATCTCCTTTCTCTTATCTTGGAAGCCCAAGTTAGAGTCCTGATTCTTCCTGATACTAAGGAAGTATTAGAGTCCTGATACTAAGCTGGGTGGCTCTAGACAAGCGACCTCACCTCTGTGAGCCTGTGGAATGAGTGAATAAGGGCCTGTCGGATCGTCATCAAGAGTAAACGGAGGCAAAGCACCTCGCACACACTAGGTCAGGACCTGGGAAATGATGACCGGCAGTCTACCACCACCTGTTTTTGCAACTTAAGTTTTATTGGAACATCACCATACTTGTTTGTTTATGTATTTGTTTATGGTTGTTTTCGGGCAATAACAGCAGAGGTCAGCCCAACCAAGACTGTATGGCCCACAAAGCCGAAAATATTTACTATCTGGACCTTTACAAAAAAAAAGTCTCCCAGGCCCCGAAATAGTAATAAATAAATGTATGTTTCCTTGCCCTTCCTTTCCTTCACTGAGCTTGGTCACTTCAAGCTGAGCGAACTACATTTATAAAAACGTTTTTGAAGACCCAGGCACCATATGGTTAACACCCACCCCTACACAGCCAGCCTGCATATGGCAGGACCGGTGTACAATTTGTATCTTCCTGTGGAAAAGGCCCAAGAAAAGCGGGGTGCACTTGAAAAGCACAGGCTAAAGGGCTGAATTATGCTCTCCTCCAGGCACGGTGCTTGATTAGGCTGCCATTGATTTAGCCAGGGCATTTCTTCCAGGTGATGGAAGAGCTCCTTGGAGAAATGGTATTTGAGCTGAGATCTAGAAAATAAGAGTTAGCTAGGCAAAAACTGAGGGAATCAGCACTTGAAGAAGTTGAAAGAGCTATGCCAAGACAATGAGGCAGGACAAAGTTTGCAAAATGACCAGGGTGGCTGAAGCAACACAGAAAAAGGTAAAAATGAGGCTGGAGAAGTAGTCAGGCTGGAGTCATTAGGGAGTACCTCTTAGGCCTCAGTGAAGATTTTTAAATTTTGAGCTAAGACCCAAGTGGGTTGAAGAACCATTGAAGGATTTTAAGTGACATAACCCAATTTTTATTTTAAGATCACTTTGGCTGTCGCATACTGACTAAATAAATAGATGGGAAGGGGTTGAAATAGGGAGCCTCCATGGCTGAGAAAAGTCTAAAATCCAGGTCTCCTAATTCTCAGTTAATTTCCCTTTGGCTACTTGAGGCCTTGGGAGAAAGTAACTCACCTAACATTGTATCTGGGTCTTCTCCAAGCTCTGATGAGATCATCTGAAAGGGACTCCAGGGATAGGCAGCTAGGTGGACCAGTAGTCTGGGCGTGAAGACATAAAGGACAAAGTGAAAGACGAAAGGTCTTCTGCCACAAGTCTCAGGAAATGAGCCAACTTGGAGAAATATCGTTCAGCTGTCCAAGGAATAAGAGAACAGCTGGAAAATGAAGAGTCAGAAACGTGGCCTAAAATGTGACTGCAGTTAGGATGAGAAGGGCAGGCCAATAAAAGGCCTGTAAAATTCTGAGAAACGGAAGAATTTTCAAGTGTCAGAGAAAGCTAAGTTATTTTCTATGGTCCCAAGAAGATAGAACAGGGGCCAAGGAGGTGAAAAAAAAGGAAATAGGGTCCAAAGGGTAAACAAAAACTAGTGAAAGTCATATTTTTATTCATTGTAAGCCAGAACTTTCTAACACAAAGTTGCCCAAAGAGACAACAGCCTGTTCCTGACAACTTGAGTCATATCACTGACTCGGGTGTACTGCAAAAACCATGCTAAGTGCTAGAGTAAGCTCCTTATCACTGAGTGCTTTGGGACCACTCGGCCGAATTACGTGACTATAAGAGTCTCTTCCTACAGGAGATTGGATAGTTGCCACAGAACCTAAATGTGTCTGCGTATTGAAGCATCAGTATACCTGTCTTCAACTCCCACTTACCAAAAAAAGAAAAGAAAAGAAAAGAAAAATCAAATGGTAGAGGTAAAGCCATCAGGAAAGTTGAACCTTTGTTCCTTTTCACTGTGCAAGTCTTTTTTGAAAAACAACCTGTCTACATAGCAAGACCAGTATGCTGACTTCTCCTGGATCCACCTAAGGAATAGGCACAGCCATATGCCAAGGAATACGGTGACCTGTATGTAGGCTCCAATCACAGCACCTAGAGGGACAGGCGAACAGCCATGGAGCTTACATTTCTAATAGGACAGCAATATGCTGTTCTCTCGATTCCTGTAAACCAGATCTCAGATACTGAGGTATTTCAAATACTTTTAAGTCTTAGGCCAAGACCAAGATTAATTCTTTATTAAGCTCTACAAAGAATTAGGCAATGCTACTCAAACTTTACATACTAAAATTAATTCAGTCGAAATGTTCGGGGACTTCTTTTCCTCTCACTTCAAATACCTGAGGAAATGGGCTGCCATGAAAAGCTCTGCATTGTTAGAAAATCCGCACCACGACATGCTTCCTGGGATCGGAAAATTAGCAGGCGCTCGCCCTCCAGCTTCCTGTGCTAGTGTTTGCTTGCTTCCCCCGCCCCTCCCCAAACAAATGGATCTAGTTACATTTGTTTCACCTCTCAGATATTTTGGCAATTTTCCTTTTTGAACAGAAGAATTCAGTTCCTTTCTTAAGAATCCAAGCAGGAAAGGCAGGTGAAAAAGTTAACTGAAAAAACTAACAGCGCCAGTACCATAATTACCCAAGGAATAGAAAGCTCTATTCTCTCGGTGATGAAAAAGGGGAATTACACATGTAACTTCCATTAACATTAATGGGACTTACCTCTATAAATCCCTTAAGCATCGATGGGAAGAATGGACTCAGCATAACTATCGGCCCGGCACCTTTACTCTTTCAGTCATTTCTATTATTTGATTAAAAGGCAAAAAGACGGTGCACAGCAAACCAGAACCAGGTGAAGCTTCACTCCACTGGATTTATTCACCTGCCTCTTCAGAACCATTTTGGCAGAATGTTGGTAAAAAAACTGAGGCCTTTATTCCATTTTCTTTCCTTGTTTGTATTTTACCTGATGGAAACAGAAGCTAATATACCACCCAGGCTTTTCACATGAGATTTTCCTTGGTGGTTGTGGGTTTGAGAGCTGCTGTTTCTGCCCTGGGACACAATTACCAGCAAAATCTATGCTGAGAAACAATGCTCGGCTTTGCATACTGCGGAGCAACAGCCGAATGGGGGAAGACGCCCTCGTACCCAGAGAATTAAAGACACAACGCAGAAAGTGCGAGTACTGTTGTGTGAGCACAAGCTACATATACTGAGATAGAAAAAATTCTTACTGAGGATCAAGGGAAGAAGCTCTGAAAGAGGTGATAGCTAAACTGGGCCTTACAGGATGAGTAAAATAATATCTAACCCAAACTTAGGACCAGAGATAAATCCAGGAAACACTTAAAGAACACATGAAAAGGCACCAAACAATGGTGAAGGTGATAGATTCAGTGCCAGATAAACCTGGATTTGACTGACAAGCTGTGCAACCACATCAAGCTTCGGTTTCCCCATCAATAAGGTAGGAACAAAAACACCTGCCTCATCGGGTTGTTGAGAAAAGAAAATGAGGCAATTGTGGAATTTATGGAAAGCCTCAGCACTCAGTCTTGCAATATGAGCTGACCATTCATTTGTTACCATTACTATTAAAATCATTTGTCTTGAGTAGCCTCCAAATTATTCAGCATCAATAGTAGCTTCCATAGTAAAAGGCACATGTGTCTGACCATCCCGGGGAATTACGTGAGCTGGATTAGAATCGAGCTAGGCAATCCCTCCTCCTCCAACCTGCGCTCTTCCTACCCCGCGGCCACCGCCCTTGATCACATCACTCTGCTTCCTTCAGACGCCCATGCCTCCTCACAGCCAATCTCCCCCCACCTCACAGCCCCGGCCCCCAGCCCCAGGCCCAGAGAACTGCCCCGGGCTGCCTGAACCCCAGGTGATCCCCGACACCATAAAATGTATCTGGTGAAATCCTGCTAGGTAAGTAAATTAGGAATTCTTATTTATAGATGTAATTACCAAGGTCCACAAAGATCAAAGACAGTCACATGGCTAGTGTTTGGCAGAACCAAGACTAGAATTCTGGTCTTTGATTCCTAGTCCCACTTTTCCTTAAGCACAGGAACTTAGTCTGACTCAGTCCAGTGATAAACCAACTATAATTAGAATATAATTTTTAAACCAAGTGAGGACAATTATGCATGGGATTATTTTTCGGTCTTTTTGGCTTGCACTGTTTACTAAGTACCAGGATCTAGGTGGAGGATTTTATAAGCATTTACGAAATGGGCCTAGATTAGAGCATTGGTTCTCAAACTTCAGAGTGCGTCAAAACCACCTGGAAGGCTTGTCAAACACACAGACTAAACTTCAGCCCCAGGGTATCTGATCCAGCAGTTTGGGATGGGACCCAAGGACTTGCATTTCTAGCACGTTCCCTGGTGGTGCTGAAGCTACAACTCAGCCACACTTTGAGGAGCACACTTTGAGGGGCATTAGGTCATCTGTATGGTGCTATCCACGTCTGGTATGTGGTTTGGACTCAAACGCCCATTCTTAGCCTATGGCTCCACACTGAGACTTAGAATTGAACCCTGAAAATCCTCAATGTCCTTGTCACCATCCCCCATGACCTCCACCTGGTCCAAATGAGAGGTTTCTCTTTAAATGTGAATCCAGCAAAATCAGTGCAACAGCAGCTGGGGTATCTGTGGTGACCCTCAGCCGCTGGGAAGGCACAGACCAAGTCCCAGCTCTGCACGCACATAGCAATTTTCTTACTAATAAATTCCTGATCATCAGAAGCAGAGCCCCCAGTCAGTCACAGACACTTCAACAAAGCGCCCTAGCCATTCATTAATGTCTGTCTTTTCACACTACACAAAGGCCCATATTGCACATTAAAGCCTTTCCCTCCTGCCACCGACAGAGGGCCTGGGCCTGCTATGGTACGAAAATAAAGCACAACATTAAATGTATTAGGACCTTACAGAGTTTTAAAATTTACAAAACATGATCACACCCATAGTTTCATTAAGTCTTCCTAACAATACCCTGAGGTAGGTATTATTATTCTGTTTTATAGCCAAGGAAACAAAAGCTCAGATAGGCTTAGTGATTTAACTAAAACCCTAGTTAATGAGAAACAGAAATGGGACTAGAACCCAGCTTTTCTGCCTCCCAGCCCAGACGCTCTTCCACTACCTCTTGACCCAAATTCAAGAAAAGTTCAAATTGAAATTCTCTTCCTGGCTCCCTTCATCCTCAGCATATTAGCAAGAATGAATCATTATGGGTAACTAGACGAAGAACTCTAATTGCAGGTCTCTGAAAATGGAGAAGTTTAATTACATATTACATATGTGATTTATCAACCAGTTTTGATCGTTGACAATTCTCTTTAAAGCTTTCTTTTCCTCTAAAAATTAAAATAATGTATTTTTTTAATCTGCCCTGAAATGCTTTGTTTTCATTCAAATAAAGAGATGTCTATTCTTTTTAAGTGTCGTGATTTCTAGGCAATTGGTCTAATGTCAGACAGGCACTTAATTCCTGGTATATTTATCATGATGAGATCTGAAGCTACAAAGGCTTTATCTAGAAACAACAGTCATTTTCTGGACAAGGCTAAGTAACAGACATTTGTCTGGACGGCAAGGGTCCGTTCTTGAAGAAACCCTAAACCAGCCCTGACCAGTGCGGCTCAGTCGGTTGGGTGTCATCCCACAAGATGAAAGGTTGCCAGTTCAATTCCTGGTCAGGCCACGGCCCTGCGTCGTGGCTTCGTCCCCAGACGAGGTGTGCTTACAAGAGGCAACTGATCCAATCGATGTTTCTCTCCTCTCTCTCCCTCCATTTCCCTCTCTCTAAAAAGAAACAAATAAAAATTTTTAAGGGGGAAAAACCCCTACACCTTCCTTTCCTAACTCTCTTTGGGCAGGACTCTCCACCCAACACCACCCACTCTGGATGATTGCGGCACAGATGGGGGTTTGCCCCAGAGAGAGCGCAGCTGAAAGGCCTTCCTGCCACAGAAGCACCCAAACGTCCAAGGTCCCCAGTGTTACTGAGACAGGCTGACAATGAGGAAGGAGCCGGATGTTCACAGAAGCAAGGCCAGGGCTTTGAGTCCGGATTGGGTCTCAGGGACTCTACCTGACCTCTGAGGCAGGCTGGACGAGCCGTGCCAATCTGCCTCAAAGTCCCCGAGAAGGCCACCACCTCCCCCACGACGCAGGAGGGCCCGTCTTGACCATCAATGAGATTCACTTCTGTTTTCCACTTCACCGGGTAACCATAGGCATTATTGCTCAGAGAGGTTAACTTACTTGTTAGAATAACACAGCCTATAAGTGGTAGAATCAAGATTCAAGCCCGAGGTGGATCTTGTTCATTTATTTAGTCAATAAATATTAATCCAAAACTTTCTCAGTGCTGGGCACCGAGCTAGGTGATGGCTGGAATAAAATGAGCCTTAAAAGTGTAGTGACAAAATGGAAAGGGGGCTGTGACATCAGGCTCAGCAGAAGCTGGGGCTGCCTGCAGGGCCCCCCAGAAGATAGAACGCGGTGAGGATATGGAGACTGATTGTACTTCTTTATGTTGAAGCTGCTCCTACATGCAGACCAAGTTTCTGCAGGGGCAGAAGGCAGGACAAGCTGCCTTCTGCCCCTTCTACTACAGTCTCCTCAAAGGAGGCCTGACTTGCCGGGGCCCAGGCGACAGGGTTTCCTCTGCCCGGGGTAAGAACTATGCACTAGGCAAGAAGCAGGCCCTTGGAGAGTTGAGTTGCTTTTCTAGGCTCCAGGGCTCACTTTAGAGCAGTCACTCACTAATGGTACCCTATCAAGTGGCAATTTACCAATTAGTGCTAAATTAGAACCTGGCCCTTGAAGAGTTAGCACGCCTCCCCCCAGAGGTGTCTAAGTGCCTCCCTGCCAAGCCAGGGGAAAAAGAGACCCGGTCCAGTGCATTGCAGTTCTTCCAAGCTGCGCGAGGCCTCTGCAGCCCTCACGGGAGATCACAAGCCCTGGCCTGAAAGACAAAGGGACCGGGTTCCGGTGCTGGCTCTGCCACTTGGGTTGCTCTGTAACAAATCCCTTCCCCTTTCGGTGCCTCAGTCTGCCCAAGTTTGAAATGAGAGCCAGGGGACTTTAACTTCTAAGGATCCTTCCAATTCAGACAATCTAAGACAATTTTTCTTCTCTTTGGGGATCACAGATTCTTTTAAGAATCTGCTAAATAACTATCTTTCCACAAAATTGTGCCTGCACTTTCAGAAACTAAGAGTCTTAGTCCAGTGTGGGCTTGAAGTCAGACAGGTCTGGGATTGAACCCTAGAAATATCTCCCCCTACTCCGTGGGCAAGTCTCTTACCTTTGAGCTTCACACAGAAGAATGGCACTAATAACGCTTACTTTGTAATATTGCTGTAAGAATGAGAAAGAATTATAGATAAGCATATATACAAGTATAAACAAATTCTGACTTCATACCTACACTTATGCTCCTACTTCTAAATGCTGGGACATTTACTCCTCAAAGGCAGAGCCTGATGTTAGCTAGATGATCAATGGACTTCCAGGGCCTAGCAGTGCCTACAGTACCTAGCTCAGAGCATACAGAAGCCACTCCATCTATCAAAATCCAAATATTTGTTAAATTATAAAGTTGACTCTTGCCATTCATCGCCTTACAATGTTAATTATCTTTCTATATAGTTATATTTCAGCAGTCAACAAATATTTATGAAGCACTATCATGTGCCAGGCACTACGTTAGACATTGTTTATATTTTCCCACTTTATCTAACATAGTACCTGCTACCTACTAGGAGCTCAATAGATGTGTGATGATTGTAAAATGGAACTCTTTTTCCTCCTCAGTACGCATGAGAAACAATTGCAATAAAACATCACCTATGAAGGATGCTAGACAAATATGTCTTTTATCTAGTTCTCACAGGAAATATGAGGGATAGAGAAACAAGTTAGATGACATCATGAGGAAACAGGCAAATCCACAATGCATTTCATCCTACAAAATAGCTGGCCTGAGCTGCCTAAAAATTAGAATCTTGTTAAAAAAAAAAAGAAAAGAAATCAGAAAACTGTTCTAGGTTTTTTTAGAAAGTGACATAATAACCAAATGTAATACCTAAACCCAGATTTAACCCTAGATGAAAACAAACAAGCAAATAGAAAACATTATTGGACATTGTTGGGACAACAGAGGAAATTTTAATATAGTAGATATTAGATAATATTACAAAATTATTATTCATTTCCTTAGATGTGCGAATGGTATTGTCGTTGTGTGGGAGAATGCTCTTAGGAGATACATTCTGAAGTGTATAGGGAAAAAGTGTTGTGATGTCTGTAACACATTCTCAAATGTTTCAGAGGAAGGCAGATGGATAGTGAAATAGAGAAAGTGAAAGCAATAAAACATGTAAGACAATTTTTTTTTAAAGTGAAGGTATTAAGCAAGAAAAAAAATACTCATAGACACAGACAATAGTAAGGTGATTAACAGAGGGAAGGGGGGATGGGGGGTAGGGGAGGGTACAGGGGGATAAATGGTGATGGAAAGTGACTTGACTCGGGTGATAAACACACAAGACAATATACAGATGACAGAGAATTGTGCACTTGAAATCTATATAATTTTATTAACCAATGTCACCTCAATACCTTCAATAAAAAAGTTTTTAAAAAGTTAGAATTTGATGAGATGAATTATGAAATCCAAGAACTCAAATACACTGTCTTAACCAACGTTGTGATTCCAATCAGTCAACAAATGTTAAAATGCCTACTATGTGTCTGACATAGAAAAAGCAATCCTAACAGTTAAAACAAATTCAAAAGAATGAGAACTCTCACTCTTTTTTTATACTTGTACATTTAAGAACAATAATAATTAAAGCACTTCATTACATTTTTTTTTAAAGGCAGCTCAGTCAAGGTTTCTACTCACTTAGGGAAGTGCGAGGAAGGTACCTGCTTTTTCAGCTCTCACAATGCAAGAGAAAAGTGACAAGTTCATTTGAGTGGTGAGCATTAACATTCATGGCCTTACAACGTGGGGGTACCATCCCTTCCTACCTCTCCTCCCTTTCTTTTCCCATGCCTGAATGGATACATTCAATTCCAGGTGAGAAACAGCACACAACCTTGGGAGTCACTTGCTGCCACTTACACTTGGAACCCTATCTGGCACCTTGTTCAGCAGATTCAACAAGAAGGAAAGAGTAGTAAGTGATTAGTACCCCATTACCTCTTATGATGACATAAATGAGCTCTGAGTTTGGGGGCTATTCAGCATATTCCTGCATCCCAAATTATCTCTACCTAATTCTTCATGTCTGACTGCTATTCCCAATGTACCACCAGAGTACTGACTGAAAAGAATCACTGCCCTGACCAGTGTGGCTCAGTTGGTTGGGCGTCATACATCAAAGGGAAAGGTCGCCTGTTCAGTTGCCCGTCGGGGCACAGGCCTGGATTGTTGGTTTGTCCTCGGTCTGGGCATGTAGTAGAGGGAACCAACCGATGTTTCTCTCCGACATCAATGTTTTTCTCCCTCTCTTTCTCCCTCCCTCCCCCTCTGTCTAAAAACAAAAATAAATAAAATCTTTTTTTATAAAAGAAAGAAAGGATGGTTAAGCTTCAGATGCAGCAGTTATGTTCCTGGCTCCAAGCTTTGGACAATGAAAGAAAAGGACCCCAACTCAAGGAGAACGCTTGAGGATAGAACACATTTGACAATGAAGCAAAACTCAAGAGTTAAACATGATACTCAGGGTGGAACTTCAAGGCTCAGAAGAACAAAGTTTAACTTACAGTCCTTTCGCTGGCACACTGATTCTCCAGGCCTCCAGTTCTGCATCTTTCAAATGGGCCACATGCTGTCTTTTCCTCATTGAACTTTTCTCTGTTTTCTCTTATATACATACATATAACTAGACGGACAGGATATGAATGAGTCACAAAGGAGTGAGTTAATAGTGAAAGATGCTCCAGGCATTGGGAGCAACTTGTACATAATCTGAATTTTTTTTTAAATTCCAGTAAGATTGAACAACAAAGTATATAGGGATGGAAACTGAGAAAAGGCCAGGTCTGGTCATGAATGACCTTGTAAGCCGTGCTCAAGAAATTGAGTTTGATCTTTGTGTCAAACTCACTGAAACCACTGAAGAGGTTTAAGCAGCAGAGTACCTTGGAGTAGCTCTGTATCTGAGAGCTATCGCTGTGGCTGCAATATGGAGAACGTGTTGTAGGAAAGAAAACCTCGCGATAAATTAGGAGACCTTTACAGTAGATGAGACACTGAGACATTGGTGGCCTGGACTAGGGTAAAAATAATGGAAGCAGGAAGGGAACATTTTCTCCTAAGAGACTTAGAAGGTAAACTGTAAAACCTACTATTGCCCCATTTTCATTGAGTTCTGTGTTGCTTTCTCTTGAATAAGGGCAAGGAAATGCTCTCTTATATAAGAAGCCTTGAAATTTTGATTTTTAAAATCACTTTGAAAATAAATATGTTTAACATTCAAGGAGGTCTTAAATTATCTCGAGAGTAATAATCAACCCAGAAAAGAGAAGGAAAAAGCTGTGTTTCAGCTATAACTTCTGGGGATTTATGTTGTGTGAATTTTCAACACTCTTTAGTTGAGAAGGTAGCATATAGAAGAGCCTCAACAGATCATATCCAGCAATAGACATCAAATTACCCAGCCTAACTTTCAAAACCTGTGAATGGGAATATAAATTCACTTACTCTTTGGTAGAACCTATTAAAATTTAAAAAATATATATTGTTTGAAGAAGTAATTCCACCTTTAGGAATATTAGTTTAGGTGCAGAAAAGCAAAAGAACGTTCTCAGAAATGTATTTGCAAAGGCAAAAAACAATAAGGATTTCAAATTTCCATCAATAGGTGAATGGGCTAAATAAATTATGATACGGTCATACAATGAAATACATGGAATTTAACAATATAAGTAGCCATGCCCTGGCTGGCCAGCTCAGCTGGTTATGGCGTTGTCCTGATACGCCAAGGTTGCGGGTTCAGTCCGATCAGGCCTCAGAATCCACGGCAACTGAACACCCTCAGGAATCCACCACTAATCAATGCAATTTAGCACCACAGTTGAAGTGTATTTGCCACCTTCCCCCTTGTTTCTGAACAGAGCTCATTGTCTCTGAACAGAGCTGTTCATAGGAAGCTCAGGAAGAGAATCTTAAAATTAAATAATGCTTATGCTGAGAAAGGGATGTTGGTATCCGCGTGTTAACTTCGTTTCCCCAGCCTACACCACTGATGAGATCAAAGACATCTACTTCTTCCCCACGTTCCACTCTCCCCGCCTCCAGCCTAATTCCAGGCTCCAAGGCCTAACCTCAAGGGTTACTAACCTTTCTCCCCTGCCTGCAGCTATCTGATCCAGTAACGAAGCGTTCCTCCCATCCCTGTCCCACCATAAACCGCGCATCTGCATACAGAATAAAGATCTTCAGCCTGGCATTCAAGACCTTTCTGATCAGGCTACTCTTCTGTCCCCATCTTTCACCTCCGCTCAGCGTCTCCCCACCTCCTGCCGCTCCCTCTCCCCTCACACCCCTCCCTGGGCTGTCTTTGCTAAGGCCTGAGCCACCTTCCCCATCACTCAGAATCCCACAGCCCTTCCCTGCGGCTCTGTCCACCCCGGCCAGGAATGCCCTCTTGCTCCTCTGGGCTTGCTCTCTGTAGCATCCACTGGCACTGGGGACAGAAAACTAAACTTGCATTTAGCTCTTCCCAGGAACGACTAAACCTGGCCCTCCATACAACACACTGGTGAACTTGCTTACGGACCTCTTGTCTCATCTAACAAATGAGAAGAAAACAAAACAAGACCTGGGCGCTCCCTGTTGGGCGTCCTCGGCAAACCTCTCGCACTTCACATCCCTGCTTCTCTCCTCCCAAGGGCTGCGTGGGCCCAGGACTCAGGCCCAGCACCTGTCGTCCTCGTGGGCCCGCCCTGCTGGCCTGGAGGACGAAGAGGCAGCGGCCGGCCCACCCGCCTCTCCTTCTTCACGAGCTCAGTGAGCAGCTGGGATGAGAACTCGGCAGAGCACGCTGGGCTGGGGCAAGGGGCTCCCGCCCTGGTTGGACCACGCCTCCTGTTGTGGTTCCCCTGCTCCACCACCCTGGGTCACTGCTGGCCTCTCAGAGTGCTACCTTCCTGCCAGGACAGCATTTCCAAGTGCTCATTTCTGCTGGTGCTGAGCCACAGGGCACCAGGGAGGCACTCAGTTAAGTCAAGGTTGAGCCACAAAAACATCACACTGGGCCCAGGTTTCTGTTTTCCCTGGTGGCAGTCGCAGCAGGTGCCTTATGCAAATGTGTCCAGGCCTGAGCAGTATGAGGCACACGGTCCTGTGCTTGGGAAGCCTGGCCAGTCGCTGCAAGAGCCAAACCCTTCCAGTCTTCACGCCATAGAGAAAGGGTACAGAAGGCGCATGCTCGTTGCTGTTACCCACTTGGGCCAAACGGGAACTCAAGGCTGCCTCCCTAGCCTTGGAGCCTACTTTGCAGGAAGAACCAATGTTCCCCCCACCCCCACCCCACAACACTCCCTCTCTGGCTCAAGGAAAATGTTTTCAAAGTTCCATTTGGACCCAATCTTGAAATCAATGCCTCCACCAGTGACCTCCTGCCAGTTACTGAGATTTGTTGACTTTATCTCAGAAATGTCTTCAGTCCATCCTCTCTTCTCCATTTTTGCTGCTATCGCACCAACTGACACCACCACCACCACCACCACCACGTCATCCGCTCCGGTCCCTATTGTAGTGAACTCGCCGTCGGATCTCTGCCTCAGAATCCCTGTGCTCCTATACACACACCACCTCCTCGGAGAGTCTCCCCAAACTGCCAGAGACATTTTTCAGAAGGCAGACCTGCAATAATTTCATGATCTCCTTGGAAGGACCTGCCAGTGAGTCCCCATCACCTTGAAGGTCAAATCCAAAGGTCATTACCATGGTTTACCAAGCACTGCCTGCATCCCTGCCTCTTCTCCCACGGCCTGCTCTCAAGTCATCCTCTGTTCTGGCGTCTCAGTGCTTCACCTCCACTTCTACCACTTAGCATGCTCTTTCCCAAAACATTTGATGCAAGTGGGTTCCCTCAGAGCAGGGAAATCAACATGCAGGAGGTTTCTTAGGGAGTGCTCTGAGTTCGACAACTGTGGAAGAGAAAGGAAGGAATATTAGACAGAAGGAGAAGTTGAGCCGCAGTGGAGTCTTGACAGAACCTGAGCCAACATTTCAGGACGTTTGGAAGATGTCATGGCCCTTCAGAGCTACCCGGAGTTGGGGTGCAAGGATCGGGCTTATCACCTGGTCTATGAGCCATTGGAAGCCACAAACGGAGCGTGACCTTGGGCAAGGTGGCTCTCTTCAGCTGAGGCGATTCCCAAAGTAGACGGTCAGCGGAGGGCTGCCTAACAGCTAGAGGCTGCAGGCTGTCTGCCAAGCCATTAAAATAATAATGTATTACTACTAACAATAATCATTTTTGATAAAAATTCTGTGCTTAGTGGCGACTGTAGTATGCAGTCTAACGGCTGAGAGAGCACAGTTCCAAGTCCTTCCTTCTCACTCTACAGACGGGGAAGTGAGAGGCCCAGGGAGAGTCTCAAATCATCCGCTAACCGCAGTGACATAGTTTTCTAATAAGTATCTAACTTGTGAATGTTTGTATTAGATTCTCCCAGATGATGTATGAGCCTAATCTAATCAATTACTCATGAAAATTCCGTGCGGTAGCTGCCATCATTATTTTCACTTCACATATATGGAAACAGTCTTAGAGCAGCCAGCTGAGTAATTCATCTGAGATTATACAGCTATTCAGCGGTGGATCTAGGATATGGACAGAGGTCACTCTGACTCTAGACCCCATAACTAGTAACCACTAAAATGAATCATTTTTTCCGAGTGAAGCACCCCCTCATCCTGGGCCTTGTGAGATACTGAAGAATGTGTGTGCGCGCATGTGCGTTGCTATTATTTCTTAGAATGGATACGACATTACCACGTAAAGCACAACATTTATTTGCTGTTTTCATGGTAAGGGGATAAACAAATTTCTTCTAGATAGAAAGTGTTTTGCATCACCCATCAAGCAGAGAATGCCAGAGCCATTTTCAGCTTCCTTGTCATTCCACGCCGTTTCCTCTGGACCTGGTGGCCTCATTCCTTCCACAGCTCTGATGTCTCTTCAACAGACGCATTCGGTTCCAACCAGGAAAGCTGTGCAACTGAGTGTCTTTCAGCAAATCTCCTTCTGCCCTTTCCAGGCTCCCAGGCCTGAAGGGGAGCAGCCTGTCCAGCAAGGTGGTCCCAGTTGGGTTTATAAAAGACCTTCCCGAGACCTGAGAAACCACCAAAAGCTATTTCTTTTCCTCAGCTGCTTCATCAAAATGAAACCTATTCACATAACGAGACTCTGAAATGTGAAGATTTCTCAATGTAGAAATTGTGTTAAGTTACAATACCGTGATGTGATCCAAGAAACTCTAAACTGTGTCAGAAAATGTGAATTAATTTGTTTAACAAACATTCATTGTATTCCCACCAAATGCCAGGCCCCGGGCCAGATGCTGGAGGTTGCAGTGTTTTGGGGGTTTACCATTTAGCGGAGTAGTTTTTCAAACATTCGCATGGATAAGTGTCACTTGGGAAGCTTGTTAATAATGCACATTCCTGAACCCCATCCCCAGTGTTTCTGATTCATGGGGCAGAGCTGAGGTTTAGGAATCTGCATTTGAACCAGTCCCCAGGTGGTTCTGAAGCAGGTGGTTTTCAGCTGTATCTTGAGAAACCACCAACCTAGTGGATTTTAAATTCAGATCAGCTTAAGTCCCTTAAATTCAGGACTGCGGAGGTTTGGAAGGGATACATGATTTCTAATGTCTTCAAGAAGCCTTAGAAAGACTTGCTAAAAAGCCTTTCTGTGCCACAAAAGCACACCAAGATGACACTATTTCTTTTCAAACAGGAGAGAGATATGGTATCATCATGTGGTCTAAGGTAAGAAGTTGAAGGAGTTTCACTGAAACAATTCAAGGACTGTGTGTGTGTGTGTGTGTGTGTGTGTGTGTGTGTGTGAAAACTCAGCAACTATCTACTTAAGCTTTTGTGCCTTACTGTATAGATTTATGATATAAATGTTATGCTTCATTTTTAAAAAAAGTTTAAGGAAGTGTAAGGCAAAGAGGGTGAAAGGTTTAAAGATGTCATTCTAGAGGGTAGTAGGGGGCAGGAGTTGGGTCCTGGCAGGAAAGAAAACAGGAAAAGGGAAGAAATGCAGACCTGTTGATGAGGCACCAAGGAAATCCTCAGCAGCTAGTGTAGTAGAAAGAGGCTGGAAACGGGAGTGGGCAGATGTGGATGCAAAGAGGCTAAAGAGTTCAGGTACCATGAACTCTTTGAGCCCAAAGGAAGGAAAGAAGGAAAAGGGGGTGGGGAGGAAGCAGAGAGAGGGAAGAAAAGAGGAAGGGGAAGGAGAGGAGAAAGAAATAAAAAGAAGAGGGCGCTGGGCTGAGGGGGACCTTCCAGTCATGTGGCTCTGACAAGCTATGCGGCCTTCAGCGAGTCATCTGAAATCTGCAAGCCCGCATGTGTCTTGTGAAATGAGGCCGGACCTCTGAAAGTGAGGAATGAGGGAGACGGTGTGTGTGAAACGCTATTTGTAAACTCTAAAGGGCTGCTAAATGCTCTTTCTTATGACTGTGTATCAGTTCGGGGTTAGGCCAAGTATGAACATGGGCGTGTGTACCAGTTTAGCTCCCCAAGTGACTTTCCACACCTTCTCTACACCTGACCACCAAATCCACAGGAGTTTGATGAAAAGGTTTTCTTTCTTTCCTTCTCTTTCTTTCTTTCTTTCTTTCTTTCTTTCTTTCTTTCTTTCTTTCTTTCTTTCTTTCTTTCTTTCTTTCTTTCTTTCTTTCTTTCTTTCTTTCTTTCTTTCTTTCTTTCTTTCTCTTTTCTTCCCTAAGCTAACTTGGATGTTGCTTTGTGCAGGCCTGAGCATGAGATTCCTTCCAGCCACGCCCCTCCACCCCACCACCACCTCCAGCTGTTCTCCTTGACCCCCAGGAGCCCCTTCCACCTTCTCCCAGGCAAGGCCAGCTGTTGTCACTGAGGCCACCTGCCTCCTCCCTGGCCTGAATCACTAGTTGGAAGCCAAAGGCCTCATCAGAGGCCTCCAGGGACTAAAGCAGCTTGCTGGAGGCCTTTGGGGATGGAGGGAAAATAAGACAAGCACTAAAATTAGATGAGTTGTCTAGAAATGTTTTTTAATTAAAATTGTGGTTCTTTTCCTATGCGGAAGAGTCTCTTTAAGAACAATTGTACTCTCTGAGTGGCAGGTGAAGAGCTCAGCAGCTCTTCCCAAAGCCAGGGAGAGAAGGGAGGTGAGAGCAGAGAAGAGATGGAATAACAGGTTCCTGCCCCTTTTAGGGATAAGAAAGCAAAGTGAAGAAAGGGGCAGAATGGAGGGGGGGCAGCTGTTCAGGGATCTGCTCGGTGACTCCCCAGGCCGAGGCTCCTGGAGGAGGGGGTTGAGCTTGCCAGGGACCCTGAAGCTGGGGTTTTGTTTTTCTTTTGTTCCACAAAATTGTGCCACTTTCTCAGTCCATTCTCCCCTTCGCTGGCCCCAACCAGCAGCCCTGAAACCGCAGCCAGAGCCACCCACACCTTGGCCTTGGGGCCACCCGGGCAGGCAGAGGAATCCAAAGGCAAAAGGGGAGTGAGGGAGAGCGAAAGAGAGAGGAGAGTGAAGGAGAGGGAGAGGGGGAATAGGGGGAGCGGGAGGGAGAGAGAGAGTATGAGAGAGCAGAGGGACAGATTGGGAAGAAGCCAAGAAAGAGGGGAGAGATGGGGTGGGGAGAGACAGAGAGCCCACCAGGGGAGAGAGATCCTAAGAGCAAGCACAGGGGTCTGGGGACAGGAGAGAAGAAAGGCAGAAAAGAAGAGAAGGAAGGGGAGGACAGGGAGGAGACTAACCAAGAAGTAGTGAAGCTGAGCGGTGTGCAGCAACTTGGACAAACAAAAGTGAGCTGAGGGCTGCTCCCAGAGCAAATGCAGAGTTCATGGCGAAGGTCGCACACCACGTAGTGCCTCAGCCCACACCCAGCTCAGGAACTCCTCCGTCCACACTGTCCAGCCCTCTCATCTGGGAGATGGAAAACATGCGGCATAGTACACATGTGGGAGGGAAGTCGAGGGGCCTGGCTTGTGTGGGACCTCCCCCCCCCCACCAAGATGGGGCTCTGGCCACTGTGCCCACAGTGCCCCGGGGCAGCGCACACTTTGGGAGAGGGTGCCCCGGAGCAGTCTCTCCAGCCCTCCTGGCTCCCCAGGATTTCAGTTTGCAGTGTCCGCATCCACCACCACAGCATATGTACTGGGATGGGTTGGGGGTAGCCCGTGTCTGCAGGAATTAATATCTACTTCATTCTCCCGCTCCTCTAAAGTTTCTCTTTGACAGCAGAGAGACAAATTATTTTAAGTCAGAAGAAAGTGAAATCCTGCCTGTTCAGAATGTGATTGCACAGAATCCAAAATACAGCCGGCTTGGAGATGCGGCTGGGAAACTCTAGCAACTGGGAACATTGGGAGGCAGGAAACTGAGGAAGTCCGGAGACCAGTTCCCAAATAAATCAAGAAACGTGAAGTTGGAGATCGAAGGGTGAGGCCTGAAGAGCGGACACCATTGGGACGGAGAGCTGGAGAGAGAGACACTCACCACACAGCCTGCCTGTCTCTCCCGACTGAAAGCCACCCTCCCCCAAACCTCACCCCCCAAGCTCAGGGCACCAGCTTCAGAGGTCCCTCCCCGACCGCCAAAGCTGTCCCCCTCTGCCCTAAGAGCCGACATGCTGAGACTTAGGGTTTGCTGGGTCTTTCTTCTTTTTTTGTTTTTGATTTTTTTTTCCAAATACAAGACAAAAATACAGCTTATTTATCATCATAGATATATATATTTCACTCTCACCACATAAATACAAAACATCCAAATATCCAAAACATTCAGAACAAAGTTAGTAGCCAGGATTCAGTGACACCTACCCGCGTTTGAATCGTTCATTATTTTCTTCACTAAAAATAATTTGCCTAAAAAAAAAAAAAAGGAAAAAAGCTTCCGACGTAAATAATTTACAATAAAATTACTATTTTTTAAATGCTCTACACTCGCTTCGAATGGAGGAATACATTCTAGACACTGCGGCACCTCGCCGGCTGGGTCTGTGGTTTTGGTTAAAATGCGGGTAGCCGTGGCTGTGGGAACTGTCATTGTCGCGCCGGGAAGGTCCAGTTTTATGACTTTGGACCATGGAAACCCTGGGGTGGTTTTTATTTTAGGGAAAGGGTCCTTTCCTATCCACGCAGGGAGCTGATCTGGATGCGTAGACTGCCGACAGAGGAGGCTGGGCCGCTCTACTGTCCCCGGCTGCGTCCCTGCCTCCCGGTCCGCAAAATACTGCTCCGAAATCCGGGCGGTTCCTCCGCGTTGGCAGGGGTTGTGAATCCGGGAGAGGGGGACGGGACAGGCACTGGGCACTGATCTGTTTCCAAACCCAGCACTTCCGCCCGCAGCCACGCATCAGAGAGAGAGTGGGTAGGAGCGCCGCGCCCGGGAGCCGCTGGAGCCACGCGGATCTCTATCCGGGAGGAGCGTGAAGCTGTAGGCCACCCCGAACAGCCTCGGAGAAGATTCTGAATTTTCTTTCATTCGCTGCCTTGGCTTTTCTTACGCTTTTCCCTTTTAAATTTCTGTTTAAAATGGTGACACCCAGGACTCTAATTTTGTATTGCCCTGTGGCGCATTCTCTATGTTGAATTTTCTTAGACCTTCCAAAACTCCATTGTTATGAGTATTTTAAAATTGGTTCGACTTCTCTGATGTAATGTGCCGGTTATCACTCTTGTTTTATTGCTGATTAGATCAAATTTATTACCACCGTTGCCTACCATGAGGTTTGGGTTATTGTCTCCTAGGGTCAATAAGCCCAGGAGGTGGCTGTGATTGGAGTTTCTCCAAAGGGAAGAAAACTCTGCATAATTTGTCCAGCCTGGAAGCTGCTTGTGCACCGGGTCTCCAGCGAGGTCCGCAAAGTGGGGACGAGGGGCTCCCAAAAGCCCTGGTTTCTCTGGTGAGAAGGAACGTACTCCCTTTTTGTCTAAAGAAACAGGCCAGCTTTTTCAGCCCCTGCGGTCTGTGTGCAGCGTTCCTCGTTCAAATACTCAAACGACTAACCAACGGCAGCAGCGGCAACAGGGAGCAGGTGTCCTGTGCTCTGGACTTAACACTGGTCGTTTCCCTCCTGGGCCCGGTATTGGTTGGGGCATCAGGTTGGCTAAGTAGGGCATTTTCCCCAATTCTTTGGATTCTCCTGGATTCAGAGGAAGTTTGGGGGGAGGGGAGAACACATAGGAAAGGAAGAAAAAAAAAATAGCCCAAATGAGATAAAATTGATAGCAGAGTCTGGTGGGGAGGAGAGCTGTCAGAGGCCTCGTGGGAGCGGGGAGCCCAGCGCAGGAGCCCCGGGCGCCTAACGCGCGTGAGTCCATAAATATCACCACAATAGATACTATAAATATAAATACAGGGAAATACTTAAAATCAGTCCAGCGCTTTTTTCTCGGCCCCTTCTTTATTGTTGGTCCGGGAGTAAGGCTCGAAGGCCGAGGAGCTCAGGTATCGCGCGGAGAGTTCTTGCAAGTTCCCGGCCAGTGAACCAGCCATTGTCAACGGGGCGGAGGATAGGCGGCTGGCAACGGAGCCGAGCAGCGAGGGCACGGGCAGGCTGAAGAGGCCGTGGCCAGCGGCCGGCGCGCCCCCGTGCAGTCCCCCTGGCCCGGCCGGTCCGGGCCCCGGGGCACCGCTCACGGCCGGCGGGTGCGGGGACGCTGCGCTGGCGGGTCCGGGGGCGGTGGCGGCGGCGGCGGCGGCGGCGGCGGATGAGCCCGCGGCGGCGCCCGCGCCCAGGGCGGGTAGGCTGGGCCCTCGTAGCGCTGAGCCGAGCGCGCCGGTAGCGCACGGTGGCAGCAAAGCGGGCAGGCCGGGCGGCGAAAGCAGGCGACCCTGCTCCAGCAGCCGCAGCACGCTGCACGTGGCCGCCGTCTCTGACACCACCGAGCGCAGCTCCGAGTCCTTGCCCTGGTCCTTCTTCTGTTTCGTACGCCGGTTCTGGAACCAGACCTTCACCTGCGTACCAGGCGCGGGGAAGGTGGGAAAAAGGGGCACGGGAAGACGGGCGTCAAGGGAAGCGAGCTGGGGAAGGGGGCCCTCCCGCAACCCCACCCCAGCCCTAGTCCCAGCCCCACCCTCCGCCCGGGAGCTGACAGGGAGTCAGGACGGCCAGGTGAGGACACGGCTTTGCTAGGCTGCACTTCCGGGTCATGGGAGCCGGCCCAGGCTGGCCGAGATTACCAATGAAGCAGTAAAACGTCCACGATCTTAACTCGAAAGAAGGGATTTCACTAGGCGGTCGCATACCCACAGCTGGATCGCTGATCTGTGGGGCCCGAGGATGCTGTGCCGGGAAGTGGGGGTAGGGGGGGAAAGTGTTGCCCTGTCTTTCTGGACCCAGGCCCCTGGCCAAATGGGCTCAAATTTAGCCCCAGGAGCACTACTGCTGAAGGCTACAAGCAGCTGTTTTTTGCTTATTAAGATGAGACTTGACCATCAACTCTCAGCAAGCAAGGAAAGTGGCTGCAGAAGGAATAATTTGTGCAAGACGGACTTTATAGGCCAAGCTTTCCCAACCTCCTTTTACCACCGGCTGGATTGGAGGGCTGAGTGATACTCAATTTACTCTGCTGCTCTTCATCATAAACTTTGGAATCCCAGGAGAGAGTCAGGAGGCTGAATTGGACCAAATTCTCTCCACCATCCTCCCCTCTCCCTTTCTCTTCTCTCTCTGTCCCTCTCTAGGCCTAGCTGGTGGCCCAGAAGGGAGCTTGGCAGCTATAGGGAAACGGTATCCTGTCTAGATTTTGTTAACTCTACTAAGAGGGGTGGTAGCAGAGGGACTAGGGAACGGCCATCATGCCAACTCAGGCTTAGAAAGAACATCTGATACTCTCTGTCCTCAGTTCTTAGCCTTCTGCCCAGATTCCAGACCTAAAATGCTCCCCACCTAGTTCAAGGCTAGGCATGAAGAAAGAGATTGATCCTCAGGAAAAAATGTCTGCCTTACCTAGACCAGGCTGGTGTCATGCCCTGGCCAGGCCCCACAGGACCTCCACAAGGCAAACCTCTCAGGCCCTAAAGTGCCTTTGGGCTGAACCCACACAGCGTCATGTGGAGTTCATGGAAAGCCAGAGACCTAAAGCACAGTTGGCAGTGCTGGCTCCCAGGGCCCCAGAGTTGCCTCTCATCCCATGCCTGACACATCACTGGCTCAGAAGACAGGGCCTCCGAGGTGTCTGGAGTGGGTGCTCAAGGTTGAGAATGAGATTGCGTACCCTAGGGGCAGAGGAAGCCGTAAGGGTCAGGGCAGCCTGGGCTGCACAGGCAGATCTTAGGAATGTGCACCTTTCTAATCCTCGTTGTCACCTACAGCCCTGGAGCAGGGGGGCTTTGGCCTTAGGCTTTTGGCCCACTGCAGAATGGGCCTGGGTGTTCTGGGTGCAGAAAAGCTGGAGTCCCCAAAGGGGGTGGTGCCTGGAAACCTAGCCAAAATGAGGTGGCCAAAACATGGTGAACATCAATTCCTTGTAGAACAGAGACAAGCTAGGAATTCTCAAGACTGGGATCCAAAACGAATACCCCAAGGAGAGGATTGGGGGCCTTCTGGGCTAGGCCAACTGAGCAGAGCATGGGCCCTGGAGTATCTGAGGGTATGGGGGAAAGGGATGAATTATGGAAGGGAAGAAAGCCTTAGACATTTCTTCCTCATCCTTCCTATCTCCTCCACCTCCCCGGGGAGGCTCTGTCCAGAGCCAGACCAGGCGGTGTGGAAGAGCTGGCTGGGGGTGGGGGGAAGGAGGCTGGTGCAGAGCTGTGAGCGCCCGGGCTGCTGGGTACCTGGGTCTCGGAGAGGTTGAGCTGCCGGGCGAGCTCGGTCCTCTCGCGGCCCACCACGTACTGGCAGCGCTGGAACTCCATCTCCAGCCGGTAGAGCTGCTCCGCAGTGAAGGACGTGCGCGTCCTCTTGGGCCGGTCCAGGTCCAGGCCCTTGGGCAGGATGATCTCTCGGATGGACCCCTTGGCATCTAGGGAAGGGGAAATGTCAGCCGCCAGAGCCCTTTTGTATCCCTCCACCTTTCTGGCCGGAGCTGGCTTCGGGGACAGTCACCCCCAGCCTGAAGTACAGCGGCGGAGGGAGCGAGGGGGCGGCCGCAGCCAGAGAGCAAAAATTGTTGTTTGGAGCCTAAGGGGCTACCGCCACACGATAACCGGAGGGAGAACCTGACTTTGCCTTTATACGGCCCTCCGGACAGGGGAGGGGGAAAAATCAATTTCGAATTGGCTGACAGTCCTTCCGGCTTGGGGGCCTTGACTACCCGGTCTGGGTTCCTGGTAGCCTGAGGGTCCCCGCCCGGACCGGGTCGTGAGACCCAGCTCTGGAACGTTTTGACCAGACCGCGCTCCGGGGCCCTCGCCCCCACCCCGGGGTCTGTTTCCCTTCCGAGCCCTGGAGGCGGAAGGAGGAGGGACGGAGTCGGGGCCGGCGGGCCCTGGCGCTCTGCTGGCGGGGTGGCGCCGGGCCTCACCATCGTGGCCGCCCAAGCCGAGCGCACACCGCGCAGTAGAGCGGGACCGAGCCAAGCTCCGTTCGCGGCCCGGCAGCTGAGCCCGGCCGCTTCCCCAGGCGGCGGCGGCCAGCTCAGAGCCCGGCGCCGGGGCCCTCGGCCCAGCACACCAACCGGCTGGGCCGTAGCCGGCGGACGGTGGCTGGTCTCCCGCATCCCCTCTCCCCTTGGGTGCGCTCAACTCGCCAGGGCGCAAGAGTCCACGACCAGGCTCCCGGCGGGTCCTCAGGGCTGCAGCGCGCCCGCACGTTCTCCAGAGTTTTCTGCTCCTTTCCCGGGTCGAAGGCCGCAGCCTAGAGCCTGGGCCCGCCCGTACAGCCTCTAAGCTTCCCCAGCAGCCCAGCCACCGGGCCCTCGGGGCTTGGAGGATCGAGGTCCCTGGAGAGTGCGTGCCCCAGGTGCAAGTCCCCACCGGCCAGCTGGAGCCGGAGAGAGGAGGACCAGCAACTTTCTCCGAAGTCCCAGCCCGCACCTCTTTTCCGCCTGCCGGGGTCGTGGCGGCGCGCAGCTCGGCCCGGGAGGAGCCGCAAAGAACGCGCCCCGCAGCCCTGCCCATTCCTACCTCGGACCAGGATCCGGCGGCAGTAATCCGGATCTGCTGAGGAATTGGATTTACTTTTGTTACAATCTTCCGTGGCGCCCGACGCCGGGAAGGCGCCCTGCGGCTCCTTGAGGAAGGCAGCGGGGAGGTTCCCCTCCGCGCCCTTGCTCTCCCGGCTCTCCTTGTGCGCGTTCTTGGAGACCCGGGCAGCCTCTGCGTCCGTGTGGCACCGAACGTCCATTTTGTCTGGTTTCCCGAACATGGGAGAAGCAAGAGCAACCAAAAAAAGAAGAAGAAGAAAGAAAAAAAGGGGAAAGAAAAAAAGAAGAAGAGGCACAGCCCCTACGCCTGGCCCGGAGAGAGGCAAGAGGCGAGAATGAATGTCCCGGCAGGGTGGCTGAGGCGGCCGCGGGCGGGTCAGTGGCGACCGGCGAGTGGCGCGCTCGCCGAGAGGCGGCGAGTCTGGTCCAAGATCCTGATGGAGCAGCGGAGGCCGCCTCGTCAGCACCCGCGTCCTCTGAGCGCGTCCAGTGTCCCCAGCCTGGAGATCAGGTAGTGAGCAGCGCAACTCCGAAATGTCGAGGCTCCCGCCTGTTAACTGAGACGGCGAGTTGTAGTTGTCCGACACCCGGGGGGACGCACACTCGCCGTTGCAATTGATTACGGGTAATTTCGCAGCCCCCACGTTTCGGTTACCTCATGAATACACTAAATTGTTTGGATAATATATCAGATCGTAATGGATGGTTTCTGTCCGTGTCCCCAATCAAGTAGGGGTTTAGCGAGTGAATAAACGGAAATGATTGGTCTTGCTTTCAGGAAACACAATCAAAGACCCACACTTCGAGAAAAACTTTTGGCAAGATTCATCCTGAATGGTTAGTACCATTAGCAGGCATTATTAACTTTCCCTTTGCCTTTGACCCTCCTGCTCACACACCGGCTAGAGGGGTTTTCTCCACATTCTGCAGATAGAGCTGAATGAGGCGTGGAGGGGGGAGCGAAACAAAACAAAACAAAACCAAAAAAAAAAAAAAAGAACCCTTACACACCCTGCAGCAGCAGCAGCAAACAGTTGCCTCTGGGGGGGGGGGAAGGGAGGGAGGAGAAAAAGTTTTCCCCAAAAGTATCTCCCCACACTCTCAAAAGCCAAGCTTCATCCCCAACAACTCCTTCTTAACACACCTCGGTGCTGACAGCCATCTTAAACTGCCACCTCTCTTCCTTTAGTCCCCGCTGGATTTTTTCCTGCCTGCACCTCCAGCAGCCCTGAGGCAGCCCATTCAAAGGGCAGCTTTGTGCTCGGAGTCCAGCAGGAGAGAGAGGGGGAGAGGGGGAGCGAGCGGAGAAAATCTCAACTGTGAGATCTGCTTCACAAAAAAAAAAAAAAAAAAAAAAAAAAAAGTTTTCCCCTCGCTATTTCATTGTCTCTGCTACAATATCTTTGAGAAAAGCAACAGCCAGTAATCCAATAAGAGCATTGATTAGGCTACAATGATTCAATTCAAGCGCATGGCCTTGTGCAAGGAGCATGCTCCAGCCCTTCTCGTCACCTTGCCGGGGCAGAAGCCCTCTCCACGCCGCTCTCCCCATTCATTCCTTTATGGGAAATGCAGAGCAAAAGGAGTGAAAGATGGCAATTATCTAATTGGACTATTAACAAACAGTCCTCTGAGTGCGGCGGTCTGGCGTGGCTCCTGGGCGGGGGAAGGGCCGAGCTCCCTGCCCTCATTCACAAAGAGTGCGAGGGCCGGGGAGGAAAGGGGGTTTTTTAAAGGGAGTGGGGGGGGGGGGAGGTAGGTGGGAGGTTTGGCAGAGAATTTTTTTACACAATTCCGAGAATGGGGCGGAGGCAGGCGGGGAGGGGAGGGGGTCGGGGCGGGGGTCCAGGCGAGCGCGGTGGGGCGAGAGGAAGGGAGGGGATGCGAGTGTGCGTGTTGGGGGGGCTCCGAGGGGCTCCTGCTCGCAGACGGGCACTCCCCGCCCGCCCCGCCGGACCCCAGCAAACCTGCCAGGCCGAAGGGCCGCCGCGCTCTCCCTCCCCTTTCGTCGCCCCCAGCCCTCGGGCCCCAGGCGAGCCCGCTCTGGGTCCGGTACCGGAGGGCGTCTCCGGCCTGGGAAGCAGAGCTTGGGCTATTACTCTAATTCTTCGTGTGTGGAAGTGTGCGAGGGAGAGAGAGGGGAGGGGGGGGGGGGGGGGGAGAAGAGAGAGAGAGAGAGATTGGAGAGATTGGTTGGTTGAGAGAGATTGTCCTGAGCGGTCTGGGCAGACGGACGGGTGGCCCTTCTGTCTTCTTGGCCGTGAACACCGCCCTCGAAGCCCGACGCCAGTTGGGTCTCCGGGTGGAAAGTGTCTTTGATTCCCGCTCTCCCGGCGGGTCGGTGGGGGTGGGAGGGAGTGGAGGAAGGGAGAGTCTTTGCGGCCGCCCTGTTCTGAAGATGTCGAGTGGGATTTAGACAAAACCCAGCCAACTCTCCAGTTACTTTCCGCCAGGCTCAAACTCTCCGGTGGGCGCCCCGAGGCCCCGGGGGCTCCACTCCCGCGCGGCCGAGCTGTCGGGAGGCGCGTCTGCTGGGCCTTGGTACCCAGGGCGTCGCAGCTGGTCAGGTCCCTGGGATTCGGGGCCTCCCGAAGCAGATCGGGTGGTGGGTGGCGCCCTCACTTCTCGGCAGAGCCGCCAGGGGCAGTTCCTGGGATGTCCGTGAGTGGGGAGTTGATGGAGTCCCAAATCATGGCCCACTGGCCGTTCCCTGACACCTGCCAGAGAGGGTCATATCCTACGAACACTGGCTCTGCGCAGCCCCCCCCCCGCCCCCCGCTGCCCCCAGCCCAGCTGCTCACTGTCCCCTGCACAAGAGTGTCTGGGGGGGGGTTCCCCCCTCAGAAGACCTGCCGTGGCTGAGTACCAGAGGGCAGCCTTGGCCCAAACCAGGCCACCTCAAAGTGGCTCCAGTCTCTGGCCCTGCCCAGCTCTGTGGCCTCCATCTGCGAAGAGCACTTGGCCCGGGAAACCCACAGTGGCACCTGCGGCAACAGGTCAAAGCCCCAGAGAAAAGTCTTTAAAAATAAAAATGTCCCACCTACCACTTCTTTCAGGCCGGTGAGCGGAACCGGCCAGGGAGTGAACTACTGCCCTTGGGAAGAACACGTTAGTGGGCAGTGGTGGTCAAGAGATGTCCACGGTCACATATTCCCCCCACCCCCACCACAGGATGCACCAAACTCTGACCAAGTCCCAAAAACTGGTTTGAAGTTGGGCCTTCGAGATCCTCAATCCACCCCTCCTGTAGTGGAAGAAGTGACATGTTACAACTGGGAACCGTTACTGGGCCATCCCTTCCAGGTGCAAACCTCATTCAATTTTCTTAACCGTCTGTCACGAAGGTAGTACTATCCCAGCTTTGGAGATGAAAAGACAGAGGCTCAGAGACCTTCAGTAACTTGCTCCAGTCATGCGCTTAGCAAGTACAGAATTTGAACTCAGTTCTGTCTGACTTCAAAGCTATTCATGACCTTCTTTAGCCACCCCACAGACCTCTGCCCATTTTTTTAGTTTCGAACCTGTCCCTGCTTTGAGTTTTCATAACCTCCAGTGACCATGGTATACATTATAGACACAGAACAATGACCCTAATGTTAATGTTAGAAATCCTGATTATTAGGTATTGATTTGATTTTCATGAATTTTATCCGAACAACATGAAACACAAATGGAGACAAGAAATTCTTATTTCTGATAAGACTGTTTGTCCCCAGCCATGAGCATTTCCTAGGAGTCTGTGGGCCTCTCCATCATGAAGCTGCCCAAATGAATAAAGTGCAGTCTCCTGGGTGCAAACCTGTTGAATGACGTCAGAGCAGGAATGCGCCTTTTTAGACCCTTCCCCAGGGGGTCTTTCCACCCAAGTCGAAGGACTGCACCTTTTAAAGCTGGGTTTGTGAGGGGACTCAGGGAGGCTTCCTGAGGGCGGGGAACGTTTTTATTTGTTTTTATCTACTTACCGGAAATACAAATGCTTATGGGGAAAGGAAGAACATGAGATTTTACAAAACAAAAAAAACAACCAAACACCTAATTTAACTAAGCAGCCATTTACCAAGAGCCTGAAGGCGTCAGTCAGAATCTCGGGCAGGATCCAGGGTGGCTGCTGAAGCACATGGACCTTCTCTCTACAGCTTCAAGGACAAACTCTTAATGAAGGGAACTCATTGGCCTCAGGCCCCTCCATAGTCCAAGCCCTTGGAGTAGCCAGATTCGATACAGAAAAGAGCCAACCCATAACCTGGTTTTACTTTTTTGTTATGCATAGTATTCTTTTTTTTCCTTGTGACTGGATTAAAATTCTGTGGGCATCCACCCAGAAAAACCATGTCAGGTTTCTGAGAGGACACAGTGGAGGATGGAAGCCCACGGATGGGAATTTCAGAAAAGCAGCTGCTGCTCCCAGAGAAACTAAAAAGCTCTGTGTGCACTGGTGAAGGAAGGGGAGAACTCAGCCAGTTACTTGGCTAATCTGGGACAAACCTGTACTATACAGCACATGAGAATCCAGGACTGCTCCAGGTAAAAGTGTCTGATTGTCTTGACTAACTTTCCCTCCGTCCCCAAGGCCCTTCCTGCCCTCCCGTCAGTGTCTGCAGGTGCAGATAGACCCAGAATAGAACTGCAGAGCTGGAAGGGTTTTTAGAGATCATCTATTCCATAACCTTCATTTGACTTGACAGATGAGGAAAATGAGCCTGGGAAGACAAAGCGACTTGTTAAGGATTAGACAACTAGTTAGTGCAGGCATCTGTGCTCCAGCCCTGTCTCCTGACTCAAAGCTTCCCTCCCACCCCCACCCATGCTTCCCAGAACCTGAACAAGATGACTGCTTTCCCTGGGGTCATGTGCAATGATGTCATAGAAATGAACATAGAAATAAACCACAATCAGAGCCTTGAGGGTGGTTTTCACATTCCTGCCTTCACCCTGTCGCTGCAACAGAAAGCAGGATCTGAGAGAGTCCACAGTGCTGTCCTTTTCTGTTTTCATTTTTTTTTTTTTTTAATTTCAGAAAGGTGTAGGAGGGGATAACGTGCTGGTAGAAAATCTGAGATTCTCTTAGATTATGAGTGGTTTGGCAACAGCATAACTTCATGTCTGAAACATCATTTTAAAAAGAATTGCATCATAGAAATGCACAACCTTCCAAAACTGAATCAAGAAGAGGCAGAAAGCCTGAAAAGACGGATAACAACTAATGAAATTGAAGCAGCAATCAAAAAACTCCCGACACACAAAAGCCCTTGACTGAACAGCTTCCCAGGCGAATTTTACCAAACATTTAAAGAAGAGCTAACTCCTACTCTTCTCAAACTATTCCAAAAAATTCAAGAAGAGGGAAGACTCCCAAACTCTTTTTACAAGGCAGGTATTATGCTAATTTCAAAACCAGGTAAAGACACAACAAAGAAAGAAAACTACAGGCCAATATCTTTGATGAACATAAATGCTAAAATCCTCAACAAAGGAAATCCAGATCCAGCAATACATTAAAAAGATCATACACCATGATCAAGTGGGATTCATCCCAAGGATGCAAGGATGGTGCAATATTCTCAAATCACTAAATGTAATACACCACATAAACAAAATGAAAGGCAAAAATCACATGGTCATATGAATAGATGCTGAAAGAGCATTTGATAAAGTACAGCACCCATTTATGATGAAAACCACTTGGCAAAGTGGGAATAGCGAGATCGTACCTCAACATAATAAAGGCCATTTATGAAAAACCTACAGCCAACATCATACTCAATGGGCAAAAGCCAAAAGCTTTCCCCTTAAGATCAAGAACAAAACAAACGTGTCCACTTCCACCACCTTTATTCAACATAGTACTGGAAGTCCTAGCCACAATAATCAGACAAGAAAAAAAAAAGCATCCAGATTGGAAAGCAGGACTTAAAACTGTCATTATTCGCAGACAACATGATAGTGTACATAGGAAACCCTATAGTCTCCACCAAAAAGCTACTCAACCTGATAAATTAATTTGGCAAAACAGTAGGCTACAAAGTCAATATTCAGAAATTGAAGGCATCTTTGTATCCCAACAATGAAATATCAGAAAGAGAAACTAGGAAAAAAATTCCATTTACTACAGCAACAAGAAAAATAAAGTACCTAGGAATAAACTTAACCGAGGAGGTTAAAGACTTGTACTTGGAGAACTACAGAACACTGAAGAAAGAAATTAAGATACAAATAAATGGAAGCATATATTGTGTTCACGGATTGGAATAATTAACATCACTAATATGTCCACGCTATGCAAAGCAATCTATAGATTCAACACAATCCCTGTTAAAATATCAATGGCACATTTCACAGATCTAGAACAAATATTTCAAAAATTTATGTAGAATGAGAAATAACCTCAGCAATCTTGAGAAAGAAGAACAAAGTAGGAAGGATCACAATAGCTGATATCAAACTATACTATAAGGCCACTGTTATCAAAACAGTCTGGTGCTGGCAGAAGAGCAGACACATAGATCAATGGAACAAAACAGAGAGCCCAGAAGTAAACCCATGTCTCTATGGTCAATTAATATTAGACAAAGGGGGCAGGAGCATAAAATGGAGTAAAAATAGCCTCTTCAATAAATGATGTTGGGAGATCTGGACATGTACACGCAAAAAAAAAAAAAAAAAAGAAACTAGACCACCAACTTACACCATACACCAGAATATACTCAAGATGGCTAAAAGACTTAAATGTAAGTCATGACATCATAAAAGTCCTAGAGGAAAACATAGGCAGTAAAATTTCAGATATCCCATGCAGCAATATTTTCACCAATATATATCCTAAGGCAATTGAAATAAAGGAAAGAATAAACAAATGGGACTACATCAAATTAAGAAGCTTCTGCATGGCTAAAGAAAATGAAAATCATCAAAATGGAAAGGGATCCAACCGTATGGGAAAACGTTTTTGCCAATGATACCTCAGACAAGGGTCTGATCTCCAAAATATGTAAAGAGCTCATATGGCTCAACACCAGAAAGACAAACAATCCAATTAAAAAATGAGCAAAGGACCTGAACAGACATTTCTCCATAGGACACACAGAGGGCCCATAGACATATGAAAGGATGCTCATCTTCACTACTCATCAAGGAAATGCAAATTAAAACTACAAGGAGATACCACTTCATACCCGTGAGAATGGCCATCATTAACAAATCAACAGCTCTAGCTGGTATGGCTCGGTGGATTGAGCACCGACCTGTGAACCAAAGGGTCTCTGGTTCAATTCCCAGTCAGGGCACATGCCTGGGTTGCAGGCCAGGTCCCCAGCAGGGGTTGTGCAAAATGCAACCACACATTGATGTTTCTCTCTCTTCTCCTCTCTAAAAAATAAATAAATAAAATCTTTAAAAAAAAAACAAATCAACAAACAAGTGCTATTGAGGTTGTGGAGAAAAGGGAACCCTAGTGCACTGTTCGTGGGAATGCAGTCTGGTGCAGCCACTATGGAAAACAGTATGGAATTTCCTCAAAAAACTAAAAATGGAATGGCCTTTCGACTTAGTGAATCCACTGCTGGGATTATACCCTAAGAATCCTGAAGCACCAATTCAAAAGAACCTATGCACCTCAAATGTTCATAGCAGCACAATTTATAATAGCCAAGCTCTGGGAATACCTAAGTGCCCATCAATAAATGAGTGAATCAAAAGACTGTAATACATTTACACAATGAAATACTATGCAGCAGAAAGAAAGAAGGAACTCCTTTCATGACAGCATGGATGGGACTGAAGAATATTATGCTAAGTGAAGTAAGCCAGGCGGTGAAAGACAAATACCGTTCGATCTCACCTATAAGAGGAAACGTGAACAAAACAACCAATGGGAAAAAATAGAACCAGAGGCATGGAAACAAGGGACAGATTGACAGCGACCAGAGGGGGAGGAGTAGAGGGATAAGGGTGGGAAGAAGGGGAAGGGAGTAGTCAAGGAACATGTATGAATGATACATGGACATGGACAACAGAGTGGGGATTGACTGTTAGAATGGGGCAGGGAGGAGGGCTGGACAGAGGAAAGCAAGGGGGAAAAATTGGGACAACTGTGATAGAACAATAAAATATGTATTAAAAAAATAATAAAGCCCTGGCCAGTGTGGCTCAGTGGAATGAGCAGCAGCCTGCAAACTGAAAGGTCACCAGAGTGATTCCTGGTCAGGGCACAGGCCTGGGTTGCCGGCCAGATCCCCAGCTGGAAGCAAGTGAGAGGCAACCATTCTTCTCACACATCAATGTTTCTTTCTCCCTCCCTTCCCCTCTCTCTAAAAAAATAAATAATTTTTAAAAGATTAAAAAAATTTTTTTAATAAAATAAATCCTTATCAGTGGAAACAAGAAAAAAAAGAAGGAATTGCATGAGAGGAAATGATGCAGCCAGAAATTAAGTTTCTGTAAGAATGAATTAGAGTACCTGATAACAGTGACTAATTAAAAACAAGACTACCTAGCATTTACATGGAGATTTTCATCCCGATCAAAGTTGCATGTGGTGATGAATTCAACCTCATCCAGTCGTCATCATTGCCATTTCACAGAAGGTAGTCAGGGCGCCAGAGAAGCAAATGAATTAAGAACTGATGCTGAATATCCGACATGGAAAATACAGCCATACCTCCAAATATTTCTTCCCCATTGTAGCTGAAGAAAGTATTAGCCAGTGTGCAGAGAGCTATGTTCTAAATTACTCTGACTGTATGTCAAGCAAACAGTCCCGTTGGACTCCATTTCCCAACTTTGCATTTTGTACCAAGAAACTAAGTTCTTTCATTTATTTTATCTATTTTGTATATAAAAGCAACATACAACTTTTGAATTGGAAGGGGCCTTAGAGTGACATCATGAATCAACAGGGTTTTGGAGGCAGCCAGGCTGTCTGGTCCATATGTTTCCACCCCAGCTTTACTACTCACTA
Organism: Pteronotus mesoamericanus; assembly: GCF_021234165.1. Classification (NCBI taxonomy): domain Eukaryota; kingdom Metazoa; phylum Chordata; class Mammalia; order Chiroptera; family Mormoopidae; genus Pteronotus; species Pteronotus mesoamericanus. Next base: position 16,691,618 of record NW_026555229.1, read on the forward strand.
GGCGTGTGGCTTTAGGTTGGCTACTTTGCTTCTCTGTGACTCAGTAGCCTACCTGCAAAATAAGATCAATTCTAGTACCTATACAGTTATTATACAGCACAAGTAAAATGCTTATAACAGTGCTTGACACATGTGAACACTGTCAATAAATATTTACTATTAGGACCTTTATTCGAGCATCTCCCACATGGCTAGCACTGGGTTAGAAGCAAAGATAGCAAGAAAGAACCAAGAGCTGACAGGGTAATTGGAAAGTCCAGGTTACTACTTGGCAAAATGGCAAAGCTGATTGGCTTCATACTGACTCAATACTGTATAACAGTAATAAACAACTATTATTTATTAAGATTAGTTTTTATTAAGTATTTATTAAGGACTGTTATGATCTTATTTAATTTTCATAACAACCCTTTGAGAAAAGAATAATTATGTATACCCATTTTGTTGGATTAAAAAATGGCCATAAATTCTTTGCCATTTCTCCCACTAGGAGGTGGAGTGTATTTCCCCTTTGCTGAACTAGATTTTTTTTTTTTAAGAGATGGAGGGAGGGAGGGAGAGACAGAGAGGGTGAGGAATATAAATGGGAGAGAGTAACACTGATCAGGTGACTATTGCACATGCCCGGATGGTGGACAAAACCCACAACCCAGGCATGTAGCCTGACAGAGAATTGAACCGACAACCTTTTGCTTTTGGTCAACATCCAACCAACTGAGTCCCGCGGGTCAGGGCTGAATTGGCTGGCTTTGTGACATGCTTTGATCAATAGAATGAGGTGGATGTGACACTGTCTGTTCTCGGCTGGGTCTTAAAGAGCCCTGGTATTTCCTGTTCTTGTTCTCCTGGAATCCACCTGCCCTGCTATAAAGAAGCCAGTCTAGACTATTAAGAGGAAGAGAGGCCATATGGAAAACTGACCACACCAACTTCCGGTCATGTGAGTCAGGCCATCTCAGATGCTCCAGCCCAGCTGAACCCCCAGCTGAATGCAACCTTACACGGGATCCCGACAATATCATATGAGGCAGTGATGGGGTAACCATGCTGAGCCCTGTTCAAAAGGCAGAATCTCAAAAAACTATGTGGTTGTTGTAAGCTATTAAGCTTTGAGTGTGTTTCTTATGCAGCAGTAGGAAACTGAAACACCCATATTACAGATGAGAAACTGAGGCTCAAAAAGGCTAAGCAACTTGCCATGGCCTCATGACTAGGAAGTGGTAAAGCATGGATTCAGACCCAGAACTATCCCATACCCAAATCCATGCTCTTGATCAATGAACTATATTGCATCTCCTATAGAATAACCAAACTCTAAAGAATAATTCATAAGTTTGTTTTTGTCCCTTTAAAGACATTACACAGTGTAAGCTGGACTAATGAGAAACAACATGTTACTTAAAACCATAGAGAATTAAAAAAAGTGTTAGGGCTAGAAATAGAACAAGGCTGGTCTTTGCCAAGATTTTCATCATTTCTTGAAATTCAAGCGGGGCCACCTCACTGGGAGGTGGGTACAGAGCCCTGAATTTCTTTATCTTTTAAAAAATAAAGATGCAAATGAACACTGTCTGTTCTCACCTTCAGGAAAGGAGAGACACATTAACATTTAGAGTGGTGAATGGAAAATTGCAACAGGTGGTTGTTTTGCTTGGAAATTCTCCGGGTGAAGCATTCTGGGAGAAGGAAAAGAAAGGTTGCTTTTATGGCAACATTTTCCCGGTCACAGAGAACTTTGAGGTTTTCCAGGAAACCTGGCTTATAAATTGGTGTCTTTCTAACATGAGTACATTTGTGTTTCAGAGCATCTTTAAACCCATCATTTTCTAAAATTTCTTACTGCCTGAAAAGCTGCTGGAGCCATTTAGTCAACAAGCAGGTACTGACACGTACTCCAAGCAGAACCGTAAAGTGTTTTTATTTCAATGTGTAGAAACGCTTGTCCATAAGTCACTTACTCTATAAACCTCACCCCATCTAGAAGGGAGCCAGAACTGAAAAAAGGACAAAGACAAGGCCACTGAGCAGCTAAAATGGGTGCATCGCAGTCGGTGAATTACTACCTGGCTTCTTTGCTCAGAGGACACCTTCTCAGTCCCTCATTCAAAGCCCACTTACTCTTATTTTAGTCCCAGTTCTAACAAGCCTAACATTCCCATTTCCTCATCTTCAGAAGATTAGAGGCAGCAGGAGGGGAAGGGAAAGTATTGCTTGAGGCGGGGACACCGCCGACAGTGAGAATGTCCACTAACAAAAATTCTGGGAGGAAGATAGCCAACAAACCAAGTCAGTCAAAAAGTATCAAAATCTGGAGTGACTTTGCTTGGACACAAGCACCGACACCCTCAAGTGCTCTTGAGGTCCTGAAAGCAGTACAGTGCCCCGTGACAGTGGCTACTCAGGGAAATGGTCCTCGGAAGATTAAATTGCATTTTGTTTCAGAAGGTAGGGAAGCACATAAACCTTTGCGACACATTTTAATGTAAAATAAACTTAGAAAAATTACATATGTGTCACACCTTATTCTTTTACAATAAGGAGGAGGTCACTGTCATTTTGAAAGGCAAAACTGTACCCACATGAGCAGAGGGAGCACCATGAGATTCCTCTTCCTCACTACTGAGAACTGGCCAAGGTGAGACACTTAACACAGGAATGCAGAATGTGCATCAGCGTATTTCTACCCAGGGATGTTTTGTATCAGATCCCTTGCAACACAGCCAAAGGGATCAAGAAAAACAGAAAGATGAAATGACTCACCCAAGGTCACTCAGCAAACCCTTAGCCCAGGCAAAGAAAGGGGACCAACAGGGAGGGAATGCCTAGTGCCTGGCAGCCATCCTTGGTATTTGAGAAAGGAGGAAAAGAAAATGGGAAGACTATTAGCGAGAAACATTTGTCCAAGACTTTGTAAGACTTTCAGCGACAACAGGAGCGGAGAATTGCGGTCACAGGACCACAGATGGCCGTAATTGGCCTTGGAGCTCAACATAACCCGAAATGGAGGCAGACACACTCTCTATGGAATGAATTGATGGTCAGTACTAACACACACCTGATGGGAAAAAAAGGCTGCCATCTGCGAGAGGAGATGGTCTAATAAAGTATGTTGCGTAACTCCTGTGCTTCCCCACACAGGAAGTGCTACGTAGTACTTCCACAGCATTTCCCCGCTTCAAAAGCGCTTTGCAAACATTAACTAATGAAACCAGCGTGACTTCTGGAAGAGAAAAGCAAGCCACTGTACAATGTTTGAGTTCTCTGAAAAAGCTAATAAAATTAAGGTCTAATGTTCACGAAGGGGACTACCCAGAACCATGAACAGCTTTTGTGAGAGATTAAATATCAAAGCATGGCAATGACATTTGATATCCTCAGGAAGCATCCGTGGCAACCTGTGCCATCGCAGCAACACCCTGAAGTGACGACTGAGTCACAGCCACCTCGGGGGGCTCTCTTTTTGCAAGCAGCCCGGTTGGCGAGGCCGGCTGTGGTCTCTTCTCCTTATGGCTCTTTCTGTGCAAGGCTTGTCTGGGCCCCATGGTACATGGAAGGCTGAGGAAGCCCGCCTCGTGGCCCAACCAAGCTTTGTCCACCATCTCTATAGAAGGGGTCTCATAAGGGGGAGCAGGGCACAGACACCTTTCCGGTGCCCTGCAGTGACCGGCAGCTGCTGGTGCAGAGCAGGACTCTTAGCCCCCTCCCCCACCCTGTTCAAACACTTGCTTGCTGCAGCCTGGTACACAGACCCTTAAAAATGTTCATTGTTTTAAGACTTTTCAGTGTGTTCTCCCACTGTATTCTTAATCTAGACAAAATATTCGGCTTGTTTTTACATTTGTTCATAAAAGGGAGATACGGTTACTCTTGGTGAAGAAAACTGGAGGGGGAATCAGACGAGAATGCGCCTGAGTGCTTTGGTTTGCCGTACACGAAGTGCTGGGACTCTGCATTCGGCCGGTCCTCGTTTTGACCGTAGCCACAGACAGCAGACCACAGCTCTGTCCACCTACCTTTCGTGTGTTCTTCAATGGTCTGAAATCCCAGGGGCGCAGAGGAATGCCATTTCCCAGGAGGAAGTGTTTGGATTGGAGGCAAAGACAATTCTTTTATAGCTGGGAATGGACACTCTGGGAAAAGAGGAAGAAATGAGGACCAGGGGTGGAAGGCTGCGCTGCCGTTCCAGCTGAGCCACTAAAATGCTGAGTGATCCCAGGCAGGACCCTAGTCCAGAGAGCCTTCAGTTTCTCTTTTGTTGAAGGAGGCACAAGACAGTATCTGAGATGTGCCAGAAGCTGGTGGTGGCCCCCTTTGTAGCAGTCTCAGATTCTGAAGCGACACATGGGAAGCCAAGGGGAGCTGGGTCCTTAGGCAAAGACTACTTGGGTTACGGCAGAGTCGGCAGGCGGTCCAAATGACGTGAGTGCAGCTGGGTATTTAGACGAGGCTCCAAGGAAAATGCACATAAGTCACAGAACAGCAACGCTGAGCATTTACCAATACACCAACATGAATTAAAGCAGAGGCTGAAAGCCCACTCAAATCCGGCCTGTGGTTTTGTGGAGGGGAGGGGGGGTGTGTTTTTGTCCACGTTGTATTTATTTTCCAAAACCTGAGCTGATATCAAATATCTTAAAATTAAGGGATTTCAACTCCCAGTTTCTCTTGGAAACTTAGATGGCCTGATAGCACTGGCTTATTTCTTCCCCATCGGCACTCGGCTGGGGAGAAGCTAGGGCCCTTCCTGGAAGGGGCCCCCGCTCCCAGGTCCCCACTGGGTCCGCGCTTCTATCACAGTGCCTGCTTGGGCCTGGAGGCCTCTGAGCTAAGAGGACACTGTAGGGAACAGGTGCTTTAGCATGTTTATCAAGCACGTGAAGCTGAGAAGAGGTGTGGGGGCGCCCCCAGGCATCAGGAGCTGACAAAGTCGGGGAGCCTCAGCATCAGTCTCACGTGCTTGTTGCTTGCTCTTCCGGAAAAACATCTCTGAAAACTGCCCGTTGGGGTCTGCGCCATCAATGGAGTCCTTAGAACCAGAGTCACACGGGGAACCCCTCTGTCGGGGATGGGACCCGGTTGCAGCCTGAGCCCCTCCCTTCTTTCTCCCTAATTCAGACATGCAGCCACCATGAGGCCGGGGAACTAACGAGAACAAATGACAGGCAACTGGTGAAAATAATCAGAACAACCACATTCATCCCCATGTGTTATGGGTCAGCAAGAGCTTTCGCACCGGCCCTCCCCACTCTTGTGCCATCCTACAGATGGGGAAACTGAGGCTCGGGGTCCCCAAAGTGGCAAGGCTGTAGGAAGCAGAAATGGAGACAGGAGACAGCCTAACTTTCCTGCTTCCAGGCCTGCATTCCCTCATCTACGCCTAGCAAGTCTGGGCCTGAGACGCAGCCTGATGTTCTCCGCAGCCAGCGGGGAGCAGACAGAGAACGCGGGGCTGTGTCCATAGGTGCAAAGGCCAGTTCTTCGGCTCCAGGAGACGAGCCAAGAAGAAAGATAGAGGCAATGAGTGACCCGAGCGTTCAGACCCCAACCCTGCTTCGACTCTGTGAGAAAGGAGGGTCAAAAACAGTAAAACCCAAACAAAAAATGATTCTGGCTATCTACACCGATCAGTGTACTTGAGAGTCAGTTGAACATTCTGGTTAAAATTCTCTTGACAGAGCAAAATCTTTGCACGCCCAGAAAGGCAGGGAGGCGCAGGAGAGCGGACAGTTGGACTGTCTAGCCCAGTGGCTAAAAAATGAGGGGACATCCTGCCGCAGCAGGACATTCTCTTTGGTGGGTGTCTGGAGGAGAACGGGAGAAGTGGTGTAATGAGAGACAGCAAGAGCATGTTGCCAGGGAGGAAGAGGGCGACAGCTGATGTTGGGCAGGCAAGCAGGATCTGTTGACAAACTCAAGAAGGCCGGTGGAGGGAACAGTCATCCGTGACCCAGAATGTGCTCAGAACATCTGCTGGTTCCTTCCTTGCTTGAAAACACATTGTTTCTGTGCAGATGAAAATGGGACTCTCCTCTACAGACCCTCTGCCCAAGCCAGACTGCCCCGTCTGCTGCCCCTGAACACATCACAGAGTCCCTCCTCCCAGCTTGTCTCCCGGCCGAGTATCTTTTCTATCTCCTCTGCCCCTTTGCATCTGCCTATTTGTCTCAGGCCTCTTCAAGCCACCTCTTTCTCCAGGCGGTTTTTTCTTTCTCAATGTCCTTCTTGGGAGTTCTAAAATTTTGCAGGAAGGATAGCTGTCATTCACTAAATCGACAGCACCTGTTATTACTAATACACAGAGCTAACACTGATATACTACCCTAAGAGCCTTACATACGTTAACTCCTTTAATCCACAACTCTACCAGATGGCGACTGTTATTGGCCCATTTCATAGGTGAGGAAGCTAAGGCACATGAAGGCTAAGTGACTTGTCCAAGGTCAGCCAGCTAGTTAATGGTGGTGTGGGTATTAGCTCAGGTTGCCATAACAAAATACCACAGACTGGGTGGCTTAGATGACACAAAGCTACTTTCTCACAGTTCTGGAGGCTGGAAGTACAAGATCAAGGTGCCGTCAAGGCTGGCATCTGGTGAAGCCTCCCTTTCTGGCTATGGGCTGCCACTTTTCCTCCGTGGCCTCGTGTCCCCTTCTTCTGTGCTCACAGAAACAGAGGGAGAGTTCTGGTGTCTCCTCCTCGTCTTATAAGGACATCAATCCTGTTAGATTAGAGCCCCATGCTAATCACCTCATTTAACCTTAATTACTTCCCTAAGGCCATATGGGGTTAGGGCTTCAACATATGAATTTGGGGGGGGTGCACAGTTAGCCCATAACCATGGATCTGATTTTTAAAAATTCATTCATTTATTGAGCACCTAATTGCCAGGCACTCTGTTGAGTGGCTACGCACATTGTAGTGGAAAGGGCAAACAAGGGCCTTCCTTGTTAGACTATAAGCTTCCTATAGTCTCGAGGAAGGAGGTGGCATCAGAGAGGGAACATGTAAACATGTGAATCAACTAGATAATTTCAGACAGTGCTAAGTGCTCTGACAAAGGAGTAATATAGGGCGTGTTACTGGGACTGTTTCAGGCAAGCTGGGGACAGAACCAGGGAAAGAGTTCCCCAGGCAGAGGAAAGACAAGTGCAAAGGCCCTGGGGCAGGCATGCGTAGTGTATCAGAGCTGCAGAAGGGAGGCTGGTATGGCTCAGTCAGGCAGAGGGTAGAAGGAGAGTGGGTTGAAAAGCAGGGTAGGGACTATCTATAGCAGGCTTCAGAGGCTGTGGGAGGGAGTTTCGTATTTACCCTGAGAGCAACGGGCAGTCAGTCATACGAGGGTTTGTAAGAGTGCAAGCAGGAACCCCACGAGGAGGCTCTTCATTTGTTCACCCAGGAAATAGTTACTGAGCACATGCCTCCCAGGTAACGTGCTGGTACCCGCGCTGAGGGAGTCGCAGCCTCCTGTGTTATAGGAGGAGATACGGAGACACTGGGGTTCCAGATCAGGATACTTCCAATGTTGCATTAAAATGTCAAATGAGTCAAGATATCTATCCCCCAAGGGCTGAACTTGGAGGCCCAGGCTGCAAATGGGGAAAGAATCAGAAGGAAGGAAGGGCTGAGTGAGGAGAGCCGGAACGTGGGACCCAATGCGACAGGAGAGGATGGGCGTCCAGAGAAGGCGGTGACCTGCACTAAGGGAGATGAGGCAAGGCACAAAGGAGGGATGGAAACAGCTGCAGCAACGACGTGGGGTAATGGTGTCCCAAGGTTCGCCCTTCACTACTGAGCAGAGCACATGCTTCCTCCCGGCGGGGCCCCCGGTGCTGCGGCAGGTGTGCGGATGGCTCAGACTTGGCTCCTACAGTCCAGAGATGTTCATCTAGCAAGGAGGATGGGGCAGATCTGTGATGATCGATCACATCCCAGGGCGTGAGTGTTCCATTACAGATTTGGAGAAAACATCGAGGGATGCAGAGGAGTGTCTATGTCTGCTACGTATAAGAGTCTCTGTAGAAGCCTGCACACCCACCTCCCATCTGTCCAGACATACATAAAGAATACGTCACACTCTTGGAGGACCTTCGAATGATCCACACAAGTGCCTCGTGAGGCCTGCATAACAGGTGTGATGGTGACGTATGTCTTCCCTCCGGCACTCTCTGGGTTAGGACTCGACCAAGAGGCCTGGAACCAGAGCCATGTGTAGCCCTACTCTCCCCTGCGCCGCCATCTGTGCAGAGCGGCCAGGAGACGGCAATAGCAATGGCAGGAAGTGGGCAGACTCAGGACATGGTCAGAAGGTGGGGCCTTCAGGACCTGCTGTTGGATTGCGTATGCGGTTGAGGGAAAGAGAGGAATCAAGGATGACAACAAGACTGACAGAGGAAAGAAAAGCTACACATCCAGCTGGAAACAAAGATTTCACTCTAGTTCAACTATAAAGAGGCTGTTTGATTCTATGCCAGCATTTCCTTCTCTCAGACTGAGTTTTCTCATCTGTAAAATGAAACCGTGGAGACCCAATAACTAAAGTCCTTTATGTATGTATATATGTATGTATTTAATATCTACAAATATCCACAAAAATGAGATAATGAACATTCATTTGAGCCCCTCCTCAACATGACACAGAGCACGCCAGTGTCACTGAAGGCTCCTTGAGTACTCACCTCCAGGGGTCCCCTTGTTCTCCCGCTACTCCCTACCCCGGGTGGAGCCGAGCTATTGGAGTGGACATTTGTCATCTCTGGTGTCTTTTAAAAGTTTAATAATATTTGTATTTTTCCTGCATCTTACGATTTAACTTTGCCTCTCACTTTTTTTCATAGTAAACTTGTGATTGACACAAAGCTTCCACAGCCCGTCCTATGTGATTTCCCACAAGAATGGCCGTGCTTGGAGCATCAGCCCTACTTCCAGGAGAACAAGGTGAGGCCCAGAGCGGGGCATGCCGTGGCGCTATCACCTGGACCACGTTCATCGCAGTCTGTGCCTTGCTTTCTACTGTTAGTTATCTTTTCGTGCACATTTGTATCCATAACTGGACTATAAGTTCCGGAGAGCAGGGATCTTGTCCTTGGACCTGTGCCCAAGGGATGTGGTTACAAGGCTCAGGCTTCAGTCAAAAAACAGAGATGAGGGGAAAGCAGCCCACATCTAGGGAGGCTTCATAGTGACACAGATGAGGAACGCAGAAGAGGAACAGGACAAGAGGTGCCCAACAGAGTAATCAAGAAATCTTAGCAAAAAGAAAGAGTTTAATGAATCAGAACCCATGACAGAGCATACTAGGCACAATTTTGTTCCTACAAGCCAAACCCTTGGTATTTAAAAAGCACAATTATGCCCTGGCTGGGTGTCTCAGTTGGTTGGAGTGTCGTTCCATACTCCAAAAGTTAGTGGGTTTGATTCCTAGTCAGGGGACATACCTACATTGTGGGTTCAATCCCTGGTTGGGGTGCATCCAGGAGGCAGCCGATTGATGTTTCTCACATCGATGTTTCTTTCTCTCTTTCTCTCTCTTCCTTTCTCTCTAGAATCAATAAATATATCCTCGGGTGAGGATTAACAAAACAAAAGTGAAAAAAAGGAAAAGTAGGAAGTTTTCAGAATAGCTGTAAGAAACCATAGTGGTGATCCAGCTCACTTGGCATAATCCTGGATTTCCTGCAATGTAACAGGTGTCTAGTAAAATGCAGTGGCATCATATTACCTACCAACCAACCAGAAAAAGCATGACCCTGTAAGTACAACATTTCAGATTTAGTAAATTTAGGACTCGGGAACTTCAGGGAAAGGGTCTTAAAGAAAATCATAAACTTAAAAAATCTTCTCCCGCAAACCTTGAGGGTACCTCTTTTGTTCATAGGTTTCTCAGAGTTTCAACCTTTCTCTAGGGAAATGAGAACGTCTTACATGCCACCAATTACCTGAAACAGAGGAGCTGACTTGAAAAAAGTTCTTCCAGGTTTCAGGGAGTCTGGACCAATTTTGTCATGTGCCTGTTCTCTTTAAGGAAAAACAAAATATGTTGGCTTCTACTATCTCAACCTCTTGATAAGTCACACCTGCAGCACTTGAACATTCCAATTTATTCCTGCTTCCGGGTTCCTATCTCTAAACCTAAGACTTAAAACTTTCTCCACTGGTTTTCATATGGCAAGAATGACCATGACTGGGAAGACCTCTGTGATCTGCAGACTGTGTCCATGGCTGTAGACCAAGGACACGAAGCTTCCCTTGTGCATGACAACACGCGTCCTGTGGCCTGGGAGTAAAACACTTGACCTCAATATTCACAGAGATAACAATCTTTTTAGTGACAGGGACAGAACTAGGAAACGACACAGGGTTGGGTCTTAGGCAGGCAGTGCCATTCATTGTATACACAGGCAACAGTGATGATCGCTCATGTTGACTGCTGAATGTTTTACATACACCTTGTCATTAAAAGTACTATTGCTTTTATTTCCTCTTTTCTTAGGGATAGGGCGGCCCAAGCTCCGAGTGGCTTATAAAGTGTCCAATCACCAAGGGAGAAAACGGGGAAGCCAGGATTCACACGTAGGTCTGCCGGCCTCGGGACACCCAGCCACTGGGCATTCTGCCATCTCTTCTCCCACAATGGCTCCCTCTTGCTCGCTAGTAAGGCTTGATTGCTGGACTGTTTCTCCACTAGTTTTCAACAGATCCAGCCGCTGGGACTGCTAGAGACAGGGCCTCTTCACTGCCCTCTCAGAGCAAAGCAAATCAGCCCGTGACCTTGGCCTCATTAGCATGAGGCTTATCTCATCAGGTAGCCAGTCCTGGCCAATTACACTTTTATTATAAGCAGCTGTTACATTTGTGCTTCCCAGGTTACTCATAGCTAAACATGAGTAATAAAGTGATAGCAGCTACCAGAGTGATACTAACAATGAGCTTGCCTCAACTCCAAGGGCAAAATACAGACTTAGGTGTCCTACTGACTCCTTAGCTCCAAGACAAACAAGCCTTTTGCCATTAGCACGGCCTTAAGCTACAGAACATTCTCCAGGTGAAAATACTTTGGGCCGCTGGCCTGTGTAGTATACAGAGAAGGACTCGATGGCAGGTCAGAAGGTTTCCTTCCATTCTGTGGGCTTGGTCTGTTTTAATGGAAGATGTCAAGTGTGATAAGGTAGCTCCAAAGACTTAACGGTCATCATGTTACCCATGACTGGTAGAAATCTTGTCATGTCATAATATTATATATACACATATATATTTACTTATGTATTTACAAAGAAGTAAATAGAAAGGAAATATCATGGCCCAATGGGAATGACGACGTCCTGTGGTTCCTAACCTTTTGGGGTTTGACAGTCAACATATCAAAATTACAAAACCTTTTAGGGTTTGTTATTCAATAATATAAAACAAACAAAAAAAATAAGACAACTGTATATAAATCCTATCTAGCTGATTTAAATGTGAAGCTCATGCAACTTGATTGAACAAACCCTCTTCCCTCAGCCATGGTGGGATTCTTCTTGATTGAGAATAGATAGGTAGCTCCAAAGACTTAACGGTCATCATGTTACCCATGACTGGTAGAAATCTTGTCATGTCATAATATTATATATACACATATATATTTACTTATGTATTTACAAAGAAGTAAATAGAAAGGAAATATCATGGCCCAATGGGAATGACGACGTCCTGTGGTTCCTAACCTTTTGGGGTTTGACAGTCAACATCTCAAAATTACAAAACCTTTTAGGGTTTGTTATTCAATAATATAAAACAAACAAAAAAATAAGACAACTGTATATAAATCCTATCTAGCTGATTTAAATGTGAAGCTCATGCAACTTGATTGAACAAACCCTCTTCCCTCAGCCATGGTGGGATTCTTCTTGATTGAGAATAGAGTTTCTGGGCTATTTCTCAGAAAATGAAATTACAAAACACAAGATAGCAGATTAAAAACAAAACAAAACAAAACAAAACTGTCTCCAGGTATCCTTGCTGGATATCAAGTGACTGGGTCAGAAACTCAGTCGGAAACTCTGCTCGAGGAAGAGCAGGACAAATCCCCTCGCCTAGGAGGCCAAACAGAGTATTGTTTTAGTTCCGTAGGAGATAATGACAGTGGAATAGAACATTGTTCCGGGTAATGGTTTCCTGCTGGTGGGGAAATGCAGAGGCAAAACCGAGGTGTTCAGCAAAAACAAACAAGGGGCTGAGCTGCTACCCCTTTTTAAAAGCAAAAACTGTTGATCCTAAACCTGAGGCCCTCCCAGCCTGTTATAAAAATCTTGCCTTTGGAGGTGCTCTGGGCTGGGTGTTGCCTGGTTGGGGGTTGGGGGACAGAGGCTAACTGAGCTACTGGCTCTACTATTGCTAAACTGCTGGTTTCGGAGATGGGCGCTGGAGGCCATGGTGAGTTTGACCAGCCTTTGGACAAAATAGGCTTTCCAAAAAAAACAAAAAACAAAAAACAAAAACAAAAAACCAACCCCACAATCGCTGCAGTGATGCAGTACGAGATTCCATCTCCCTGACCCCCACCCCGCCCCAAGTGTAACTGCTGAGCTCACTGACAAACTGCTGCAGCCAGGTTCCGTATTTGTCAAAGAGAAAACTTCTATTTTATTGGCATTAATCGGGAATGCTTGAAGATGAAAACCCATGACCCATTCATATGACTCAGAGAGTCAGTACATTCCAATTTTTTCCTTTTCCCTTGTAAAATGATATTGAATGTAGGGACCCTCTACTGTGTATTTGAAAACATAATGTAAATCAGCTACAAATTAAGGAGTGATTCAAAATCTTAGAAAGTAATAATTGTCCTTTCATATTTGAAACAAAAATAAATGAAAATGCAGGGCCGACGCTGTCTTTCAGCCAACTGAGCTTTTGGAGAACACACGGCTCAGACTCTACCACACGGACAGAAAAGAGCCTCATCGCAGGCTGGCAGTCGCCATTCTTCATCCCACAGACTTCTGCAGTCTCCATGAAAGCTGTGTGGCATTCAGAAGTTGAGGCCCGATTCATCTTTGCTGTTAATGAGACATTTTACGACCGTATTTTTTTCTTGGGGATAATTTTTGAATTGGGTAAAAACAAATGGAAAGTGGTTATTTAAAAAAAAAAAACAAAAACAACAAACCAAAAACTCCTGCCCGGACTGGTGATTGACTTGCTTAGAATTCTCTGGGCAAGCATTTTGTTTCCTGAGAGCTGCCACCGCCTCTCCCATTCCAAATTCCCTGCCCTTGGGGCTGAGCTGGACGTGGAAACACTGGCTTGTGCTGCTGGAGTTCTCGTCATTTATTTCAACAAGAGAATTATTTCATATCAGCTGTCAGGGTTGACCCTCCAAGTTTTCTTTTCCCTCTAAGATCAAATTTTCCTATAAAGAAGGATGCCAGATGGTTAGTAATAGGGTCTAGGCATTTGGGGTTTAGACATACAACTTTTCGATGCTTTTTATGACCACCATATATATTTTATCATGTCACTAGCAGAAATGGACCCTGACCTGAATACCCATTGGAGGATGACAATTTATATTTGTATCAAAGTAATAGTTCTGATGTTTCTCATTTAAAGACTTTTTTGGGGGGAAAAACCCCCACCTTAATGATAAAGCACTTTTGCCATTAGTTACCTGTGTGTGATTATCTCATTCTTCTCTCTCACCTTTCTGAGCTGTGAAGGCACCTTGGTTAATCGATAGTCCAGTGGGTGGTAAAACACATCAGTTAATTCTGAAGGTGCCTTGGAGATTTGGCCAGTAATGTAAATCACCATCACAGAAACCTCAAGTGGTCAAGAGAATAAATGGGGGGAACAATAAGCAAGGAGAGCTAGTTGGAAGTACAGGACTAAAATGAAGAGGGGAAAAGTGAAAATTATGTAGGGGCCGGGGAAAAAAACCCTTTAATTTTAAGACCTAGTTACTAAAGAACAACATGGAAGTCTAAGAACTTGGATTAGGCAGACTGAGTTCAAAGTTGTGGTTAACAACGTGGGAAGAAACCAAAGCAAACAGTTTTCCGGTCTGTCCCCAGGTACTCAGGGCTGGGCTGACAAAACGAGCTACAGAAAAGGGATGAGAATTAATAATAAATATGAAGGTACATAGACACCCTGGACAATTCCGATCTCAGTGCCTCCTCTTCCTCAATATCTGAGTGCTTCTTACAAAACGAAGGACTGTTTGGAATTTTGTTTCTGTCATCCACGAATCTGGCCAGGAGTGTCTGCATTTCCCTCATTTTGTCAGCACGCCCAGAATATTTGCTGTGTGTTACATTGATTACGCATCCAACATTCCGACCACCCTGATAGACTCGGGCTGCCTAAACCTGCATCACTCAGGACTTGCCAGAATGTAAAGTTCTCTGGGGCTGTAAAAATCCCTTCTAGAAAACTCTGCTTCAACAAGAAGAAGATGCATGCACCAGGGGCATGTTCAGCTCAAAAAATCTGGTGAGAAAATTCATGGCTGTGAAGGTTGTGTTCCAACTCCTATTGTTGTTGTTTTGGGGTTTTTTTTAGAGTCCCAGAAACGGTATGTTTAATGCAAAATTTCTCTAAGGAAACACTTGTGCGTATGATTTTAAAGTTTCGGGAAAGTCTACAAGGTAGGGGTGGAAAGTTTCTAAGCTCAGAGACTATTTTTTAAAAGGAAACAAATTTCAATCATGTTAATATACACTTCAAAGGCAATTGATGGTGACTGTAGCTCTCCTGATGGGTAAGGGGACACTGAAGCCCCCAAGCTGAGACAGCCAGCCTATGTTCAGTCAGGAAAAAAAACCAGAACCATTTTGAAAAATACTTAAAAATATGGGGGCAACTGTAAAATCACTTTCACCTGGGCAATATCCTTTTTCATGATTGTTTCCAAGTTACGTACCTAGGGTTACAGATTTTCACAAACTCAGTTTCCTTTGTAATAGTTATGTGGCTGTAATTCCAGGCTGCTATTTCACTCCATTCAAAGGTGGGGACTATCTTCACTCTGTCTTCCTTCCTCCTGTTGCTTAAACCATGGAGGAAAACGTCAAGAAAAAAGTACGAGGAAGGGACAAACAGGAGGGAGAGATCACATTCAAAGGACTGGAACCCGTCACAGGAGAAGGATTAAGTTGAGAATAGCTGGGGTTACCTCCCTGCTCCCCGTCCTCCATCTGGGCAATGGGCTCATGTCCCTGGGCTGGGACGTCTGAGGATGAAGGAAGACGTTCTTAGACGCTGCAGAGCTGCTAAGAAAACGGCCAGCTGTCTACTGACTCGGAATATTAGAAAGCTTCCTGGCCTCTCCGAGGAAGCCGATCCAAATCCAGCCGGTGTCCATTTGCCTTCTAGAAGCGACAGGAAACGAACACGGATCTGGGCAGTGCTTACGTTTTTAGTTTATTGGCTTTAAGAGGGTTGTTTGGGGCTCTCCTTGCTATAAGCTGCAGAAGAGTGGGGGGCGGGGGACAAGGTGGGGAGGAAAGGAGTCTGCGAAGGAGTGGAGAGTCAGAGACAAGCAGGGGGGTGAGGAAATGCCGAAGGCGGAGAGCGCAGCTTGGTGTGGGATGGGGAGAAGGAGGGGGCCCGGGCTGCGTCGGGGCAGGAGGGCCGGGGCTGGGCTAAGTTTGGGGAAGCCACTGAGCCGTGGGCCGCGCACTCCGCAGCAGCCGAGCTGGTCCCTTCGCGCGTCCGCCGGCCACTGTCCCCTACTCCCCCGTCTCGTGTGGCCGCCTCGGGCACCCGCGGTACCGCCTCCCTCGGCCCGGATCCTCCCGCGGAGAGACTGAGCCGCGGCGGAGGCAAGCCCGGCTGGTTGGGGTGGGCGCATTTTACTGGAGGTGGTATTTGCAGGAAGGGAGGAGACAGCGCCTTTCGGGGCTCCCTGCGCAGCGCGGGACTGGCCGGGCCGGGTTAGGGTTGGCTTCTTGCTGACGGGGCCGAGCGCGGAATGCAGCCCGCGGGCTCGCCCGTCCTCTCCGCCTGGGCGGTCCATCCTCGGCTCTGGGGCGATCCCTCACCCCCACCCCGGGTTCTGAGTCGCTTGGAGTCGCAACGCTCCCAGGTCCGGGCGCAGATGCACCTGTAGGGCCAGGGAGCTGAGCCGGGAGTTAGGCTGTCTGCGCGCCTCGACTTCCCGCGCACCGACGGCTGTGAGCGCAAAGGCCCCTCCTGGGACGAGGGGCCCCTCCCGCCCCGCCACCTCACCTCCGCGTCTCGCCCCGCTTTGGGCCGCGAGGGCACAGGCCAGGAGCCAGCTCCTCTGCGGCTCAGCCTCATCGAGCCCAGAAGCGCCTGCTCGCCCTTTCCTCCCGGGACGGGACCCTCCTCTCCCGGAACCCCGCGCGCGGGAAGGGCGGGGAAGGCCACACAGAGCTCTGCCGCCCGCAGCGCCAGAGGAGCATCTCAGTGGCTGGCCAGACCCGGGGGCGTCGCCTCCCCCATTGCCTTTCGGGGGTAAGTGCCAGGCTGAGCCTCTTGACAGTTTCACTCGTACTTTAAAACTCTCCTTCGGTTTTTCTCAAGGGCATCTGCCTCCTTCCCTCGGAAAAAGAGGTCGCACCAGGGCCCGAAGGTAGCCCTCCGGTGCCCCGGAGCCGGGGCAGTGGGCATTGGCGTGCGGCCCCAGGCCAGGCCGGGGATTAGAGGCTTCTCTCGCATCAGGGAAACTCGGCAGCATCAAAGAGAATAAACTTCCATTAGGACTGGGCCTAGACTTAATTTAAAAATATTTTAAGGGTCTCAAATTGTCCGCTTTGCTTTTTTGCTTACATAAAACATATTAGGAACTATTTCTCAGTGGTACAAAGGGACAAAACACGACAGCTGGGCCGCCCTTATGTTGGTCTCTGGTTTGCCTTCATCTCCTTCGTTCCTCCCGCAGTTGTCACTGCAGTGTCCACGCGAAATATTTTCCTCTGTTGAACTCTCGCAATACAATCAGATTTAGCTCCTTGGATGGGGCTACATTTGCCCAAAGAGGTTGTCGGCAGCGAGCCCGGCTTTGCCAGTGATCAAGACGAGGACGTTTCCTGCAATAAGGTAGAGTCTACAGGCCCACAAGCCACTGGCTTCCATCTCTGTGTCATCAGCTTGTTCACTTTCTCCTGAGAGTATGACAATAATAACAACAACAACAACCAGGACACAAACAGCCCTTGAGAAGTCGTTTGTAACTCTCCTTTGAGGACACACACACACACACACACACACCCATCCTGTGGACCTATGTTTTATTTTTGTCAGAGGAGCGCAGAATTGCTCTAGTTTTTTGTAGGTTTTTTTTTTTTAAATGATCTATTTACAGACTTGCTAATGCCTCCCCAGAAATCCTGTTTATCAGCTTAATAGTTGTGACAGGGTTAGAAAACCAGTTTAAACTGTTAATCGGCCACAAAAAAGGGTCCCAGATTGACGCCTTTCACTTACCTTTGAAAGGCTATAAAAGCGACGCTGCACATTGGGATGAAATTAGACAGCGACAAAATCATTACCTTGACTTCCCACAATAAAGGCAGCCTTAGAAGAGGGGCTATTGATGGTTTCAAATTACATAACGTTGGTTTATAAGTTCTTCTTCGGGACTCGCAGAAAGCAGGTTCTAAATGTGAATTCTTCAAAGAACAAACAAGCCACAAGCATTCAAACACCGCCATGCAGCTGCCTTTTTAGTTTATTTATTGCAAAGAGGCTATTAGTAAAAAAGAGAAAAACAAAACCAAAAATAGCCGCAAAAGCAGGCCGTGCCCGAGAGGGCCACCTCCGGTTTATATTTCGCCAGGCTCTGGCCTCACACTTGGCCCCGGTGCCCGTAGAGTTTGACCTCTGGGGTGGGGCAGGCCATGGAGTTCTTAGCCCCACGGGTGGGAAAGGACCCGCGCGTGCGTCACCTGGTCCTGCCTGCGCAACGCTCTTGGGGGTTTGGAACCCAGGCCGGGCCTCCTCCAGGCTAAAAAGAAGGGCATTTCCTCAACCCCGCACAGAGTCCGGGGCTGGGCCTGGGGCCGGGGACTGGCTTGAAAGGTCAGCCCTCCCGCTCCCGCCCTTCTGGGGTGGCCACACCTTGGCAGAGTTTAGGCCTCTGCCTTACATCAGACCTTTCTTCGGACAGATTTCTAGGGAAATCCAGAAAGCGATTGAATGCGGGCGGCCCACCTCGCGCGCTCTCTTCTGCTTTCAAAGACGGCGCCTGTATTTTCACGGGCTAAAATCGCTTAAAACCCATCCTCCAGTTACTGGACCCTTGCACGCACGGCCTGCTCAAACCCGACGGGGCACACAGCCGCCCCAGCTTACAGTTCTCTAGGACCAAATCTGGCCTCGGAAACCCACCAGGTGGACTCTGTCTACCCATCAAAGACATTCAGGATGGCCGTGCTGACGTCCGTGCGCGGAACAAGAGGAGCAGCCCTCTTTCGCGAGTTACGGGGGCGGGGGCGAGGGGCCCGCTGGGGTCAGGAGAGCTCTAGGAGCAACTTCGCAGTGCATTCGAAAGACCGGAGGGAAGTGGTGAGTGCGCAGGCCCGGCGCCACGCTGAGGCTCTGCTGCATTCGCTGCGCAGCACTGCCCCCTGGCATTGGGCACCGAAACTGCCCGCTCGGCGGCGGCCGGTCTCCCTCCTGGGACGCTGGGATAAACCTTTTTTTCCCTTTCCAGGCCACAAATCCTAACTGAGCTGTCCAGGGGCCTAGAGAAAGCCCTGGTGCCAAGCTCAAAGCCTTCCTCCGCCTCATCATATGCTCACCTCCCCCAGAGAGGATCCAGGGCGCTCGGGTCGCCTAAACGAGGCCTCCACGGTGGCCTGTATCCACTCCAGGACCCAAGTCCAGGCTGACCTCTACCAGGAGGGACCCGGACATGTGGGTGCTGCAAGGAGGCCTGACTACAAGCCCCTGAGATGGGGATGGGAAAGGCCCGTGTACACAGAGATTCATTTGGGGCTGGAACGTTTATTCTTTAATGAACATCAGCCCAGGGCTTTATTCTGTGGCACCTGGCTTTCCAGAGAGGAAAGGAAGCTGGGAGCAGGGCTGGGCTCCTCTTTGCATCCGAAGTGGGAGAGGTGGCGGAGGTACCTGGTGACTGGGGACAAGTGTCCGAAGGAGATCCTTGGGGGCATGACCCCAGCAGCATCAGAGCCTCTGCCCAACCGGCCCCTTCTCACCAGGTGGGCTGGCCCCGACCTTCTGAAGGTGCTGGGGGAAGGCTGCCCCCTTCTCCAACAGGCACCTGGCATCTGGTGCCTGGTTCGGGCAGCAGGGCAGCCCCAGGACTCAGCGGGCCCTTCCCACCCCAGCTGGACGACTGGTCCCACGCTTGGGGGTCTAGCCTCGATGGAGAAGAAGGTGTTTAGACCACTGGACGTAGGGAAGGAACTCAGCCTCTGGAACCAGATCGGGTAGGGGTTCCAGCTTGGCCATTGTTGGCCGTGGACCTTGACTGAGTCCCGCCGCCTCTCTAAGCATTTTCCTTGTTTGATTCTCAGGGATGCTGTGAACATGAATTGAGGTGACGTCCTTACCGTGAGGGCATGTGCTCAGTCAAGGTCACCGTTGATGATTGCAGGCGTTCACTGCAGGAGAGCCTTACAGCAAGCACCTCGGGGTGGGCGCCTGCAGCACAATACCGGACCCTGTGATTTCAGTTCCCAAGGGTGGGGAAGATACGGAGCAGGGTCCTCTCTGCGGGCTGCCTGTGCTGGCCACGACCCTTCCTGGGTCCCTTTGGCCACGACCCAGGCTTTATACTCCGGGAGCGCCTTGTACACCTCGCTCTGCTTTGGAAGGCTAGTCATCCTCGCATCTGGCGGGGACAGTGATGAGAACCCTGGGCCTGACAGCTGCCACATACCCAGCCTCCACCTGTGCCATACCCGGGGCTAAGCTGTGTGTCACTATCCCATTTCACCTTCATGACACCGGTTCCGATGGAGTTCGTTCGGTTTTTAAATCTGCATTCTACAGCAGAGGAAACAGGCTCAGAGAGATTACGTAACTTGCCTGGGATCACACAGCTGGTAAGCGATGGGGCGCAGATTTGAACCCGCCTTCCTTCAGAGCCCAGCTCGGAACCACTAAGTTGTGTGGCACTAGGGAGCACAAGCTTCCGCTCTTCGCGTCCCGCGTGCTACCCATTCCCTTTGCTTCCCTTTCCCTTTCCCTGTGCCAGCACTGGCAGAAGCGGAAGCAGGGTTGGGGGCCCTGGGGCCCGGGCGGCATTTCCACTAGACCAGCTAGTTCCAGGGCCGTCCTGAGACTGTTCAGTTGAACCCCTTTTGGCCTGTGGCCCCCTTGGCTGTCTCATCAGGACACTGCCTGAAGGACACCGGGACAAATGTCCTGGGAAGAAAGCTGTCCCCTTCCCGAAGGCTCAGCTAAGCAGTGGGAAGGAACACTTTAAGGTTGCAGCGGAGGCCTCGGGGGTGAGAAGGTGACGGGAGTGGGGGGCTGCACGGAGCTGGGATGCTTCAGGACCCCTCAGGCTGTCCACGCGGTGCGGGGGCTCTCTCGCTGCCCTACCCTCCGTGGAAGCTCACAAGGACTGGAACCGAGGCTTCTGCACGTAACCTGCGGGTTCCAGGCGCAAGGCCGTCCCTGAGAGGCCGACAGCCACCCAGGGGGCTGTGAGTGGGTTTGGACTTGGGATTCCCCAGCCAGCTGCTCCCTAGAGCTGTCTCTGAGCTCCCCAAGTCAGCAAGTATTTAGTGAGCACCTACTGGATGCCAGGCTCCTGTTCTGTCCTAACCATGGCCCTTTCTTGGAGCCAAACTAAGGGCTTCCCCGGGCCCGCGCTGGCGGGACTGAGCATTCGGGTGGGGCCTGGCTCTCTCCAGACCTTTGGGCCACACCGGCTCCCACCCTTCTCCCTATTGCAGCCACCGCTCCCTGCCCTGCTTGCAGGCCACAGGCCACACTGGGCGAGGCGCCCCCTGGCGGCAGGCTTCGCCCTCACGCTCTCCAGGTGCGGGCCTGACTGTCTCTGAGGAAAGACCACCCGTGCCAGACAACCCCCCACCCTTTGCTCTGCTTCAGCCCAACGCTAGGCCCCTCAGAGGCAAGCACTGCGGCTGAGAAACAAACAACACGCATGCAAGTTTAGGGGTGAAAGACGACTGTATGCATCTGGATTAAAAAATTCCCCCCACCCAATCACCACAAGCACTCGTGTCCACCGCCCCTTGTCCTATCCTACCAACTGGAAGGGAGAATTGCCCAGAACTTCTCTACTGTCACCCGGGTGCCCCCTGATGCCATCTCCCCGCGTCTGTGTGTGAAGCAGCTACTGTCCCTCGAAAACCCTGCCAGGGGGTCGAAATGGAGAGAGGAAGCTCCTGGGAACCAGAATCAGGAGGAAAATGCTTGGGAGCACCCTTCACAAAGCCAGCGAGCATGCGGGAAGCCAGTGTGGCCCATCTGGCCTCCCAGGAGTCCCAGACACGTGCATCCCTGGGCTCATTTTCTCAAGGACCCTTGTGTGGGGGAGGGGATGGTATGATATCTTGACTATTTCACCTAAGGCTGGAGTTCAGTGAGACTTTAGCTAATGAAGTTTTGAAACTGGGTTTCAGCTGGAGCATCAAAGGTTTAGAAACAGCTCAAGGAGGAGACCGGAGCCAGAGCCATTATTATGAGGGCAGCTTCAGGTGCGGCGGGAGCCTGCAGGGGTGAGGGGTGGGAGTAAGCAAGGGGCTGGGGCTGGGGCGCCAGGGTCCTCCACGGACCCCGCAGTGGCCTGTCCGTTTCCTTGTGCTTGTGCGGGGCAGGGTTGGTCTCCCTCCTCTGCGTTCAGAGGAAGTCCCTGCTGACAATAAAGGCAGCGCTGACTTGCTCACCCCATCACGCGGCCTGACACAGCGGATACCTTCTCCTGGAACATTTGGACCCTTTCCCTGTGCTCCATTAGCTCCCACCCTCTCCGAGTGGGTCAGATTCCCCATCTTATGCTGTTAGGGGACCATGCACCTTCTCTTCACAAAGACTTGTCGCTGTTAAAACTTCACATCCGTTCCTGTGATTATCAGATAGTCTGTCTTTTGCTGTGAGCTCCAGGAGAGCAGGGATCGTGAGGGTTTTCTAGTCAGGGTGTCCTCGGCACTTAACACAATGGGCAGTGCTGAATGGCCAGAAATGGCTTTTTTTTTTTTTTTTTTTGTAGCTAGATTCAGAAACTAGTTTAACCTTACCCCTCACCCTAATTAACAGTCATAGTAGGTAATTCAAAGTGCACCGTTTTAATATGTTGCAAAGGAAATTATCCTCCAAATGCACTCACTACCAGGCAAGCTATTCTTAAAGTGACAGAATAGAAGGGCTCTCAGGCTAAGGGAAGATGCTTGAATCTCACAGATTATTGAATAAATTTAAAACTCACAGTGAGAAAAGAGAAAAGAGATTGGGGGTAGGTTAGCACAAACACATGCTAAGGTAAGGTGTTAGCAAGTGGGGAAACCACCCCCTGAATCCTGGGCTACATAATATGCAATGTTCCTCTCTCTCTCTCTCTCTCTCTCTCTCTCTGTATATGTATATACATAGATAATTTTAATATATGCATACATATAAAATTAAGGGGGAAGTTGTATATAATGACTTACAAGGACCAGAACTGCGGGTGGGTTATGAGATCCAACAGACAGACAGAGGTGCTGGGTGAGAGGCAATGAAACAGACTTTCAGCTTCCCCTGATCCCAGCAGGCGCTCACCCATTTGTCTGTGCCCCCAGGCAGAACACAATTGGGACCATAATGGGTGTCACCAATGGGTGGCTGATTTAGGGATAACAAAGCTGCTAGCCCTGAGGTGACATGATTGTGCCTTCTAACTTGGTCTCTCTCTCTTTTTCTATCTGCACCTAGCACTCTGGTTTGTTTTATCATAGATTCCACCTATTCTCTTCATCTTTAACATGCCATGCAGATTGCTGAATGACTCTCCATGTGGATTCTGCCTGTGCCCCGCAAGGTATTTGTTACTCTTTACCTATACTAAATATATCCAATGACTTTTGTTTATATTTCATAATCTACTGACTTGCTTACTATCTACGCCTCACATCTCTGAGTTTAATTCATCCCATTTGTTTTTCTTGTCTTCCGTAGCATGCTTGAATATTCTCAAATAATGTAGCATATACATGTTACATGACACATGTAGTAAAAGCCTACTGTGTGCTAAGCGTCATGCTAGGCAGACTTCCATGCAGTGGGAGGACACAATCAAGTCATCCTCACAGTCAGGTAGCCTGTAAAAAAACACCAGGAAGTGGGGAACCTACGTCCCAAGAATGGCAGTCAGGGAGGGCTTCCCAGAGGAAGTGGCACTTGAGTTGAGATCTGAAAGGAGAGCTTCATCATCCCAGGGTTTCAGGAACTCCTAGTAAATAAACATCAAGATCAATTGCTCCCCTGTTCCAATTTGAGTCATAATTGGCCCGTTTTTCCACCTGACTTTCCCAGGGAACACGAACCTGTTCTAGTCCTCCAAAGGCACAAATGCTATGTTTTACACAAAAATAAGAACGAAAAACATCTATTGGCAAAAGACACTGCAGAATAGTATTTAGGCTTATAAATGGTTCTAACTGGGATCAACAGCCTATAATTAGACTTTAACAATCCAAGAGAGGAGTTATATGCACACTGCAGGACAGATTGGCGTCTTTTTCTTTAGTTCTGCAGGTTTGGTGGGTAGATTGGCCCCCGACTTGCCTCCTACAATAACTGTCCTACTGAGGTAAACATGTCACAAACAAGAACAATGAGATCACCAATAATATAACACTAATACTATAAACAAAAGAAACACCACCTTCCGCTCTGGTGGAATGAAAAACACAATGTGGACCAACTAACCGAGCTATTTAAAAAACAAATTACTTACAGCCAAGCCTCTTAGCTCTCCCAACGCAATTTTCTGGGAACCTCGGTTCGATTAGAAGTTTTTCCTGAAAGGACCCCGCCTCTGCCGCCTTTTGGATGGCGTGTGCTTACAGATCTGAGGCCTTGGACAAAGAGGAAAATGCTCCACAACAGAACCACCCCGCGCTCATTCATTCCTCCTTATTTTTCCCCCAAATCGAGACGTTTCCAAGGTCACGGGTTACTGTAAATAGAGAGTCTGCAAGCATATCTCCATCAATGACATTTTCCTGAAACCTCAGGCTTTTCCCAAATGCCAAAGTCCTCTGACCACAGGCCAGGCTTCCTCGCTAAAGCCTTTTTTCTTTATTTCCCTGAAGAATGTATAAATGGGTAACAGAATGTTAGCATTGTACTGCATTTTTCGAGATTGCCTGGCTCTTCCCCTTCGTTTTGTGGATGAGGAAACAGGCTCCAGGTACAGGCTAGACACATGAAAAGCCTTGCTGCGAAGAAAGGATAATATATCCTTACACAAATAAAGGAGACAGACTTGGGTATCAAGCAAGATGCCTGGCTGCTTTCTTCTGGGCACTGTATTTGCCCTTATTCCCTGAATGAACTTGTCTGGCCAATGGATGAGTAGCCAGAGCCTTCAGTTACCTTTCATGTGGCTTGGCAAGAGGGACAGAGGCAAGGAACGGCCCACTCTCTAGAAGTGGAGTGAATGTTGCTATAACCGGACAAACTGATGTTTGTGGTGGAAGAGATGTTCCATTGGATGGTCAGCTCAAACTGGCCTTTACTGGTCACATAACAAAAAAGTTCAAGGTGATATTAACTTCAGGCATAGCTATATACAGAGGCCAGTGATATCAGGTAGCCACTCTCTGCCTCTTGGTTTCCTAATGGTGACAAGATTGCTGCCAGACACTCGGGACCTGCATCCTCCCAGGTTCAAGTGCTGGGGAAGAGAGTGCTCATCGCTTAATGATCACAGCAGGAATCGCAGTGCTTCTGACTGGGCCATGTGCTCATGCCTCAACCAATCACCGTGGCCAAGAGAAAGCAATGCTCCAAATGCTCAGGACTGAGTCACGGGTCCATTCCTGATGCGGCTGAAACACGCAAACCGAATGTGACGAGAGTGCTTCCTCTGTGAAAAACTGAGGTATCAGGAGAAAGCAGAGTGGGTGCCGGATGGCAAAAACAAAGACATCCACCGTAGGCGTGGAATTGGCCACAAGGCATTACTTAGAGCATCCTCTTTGCAGTAGCAGCCGCAGGTCGTGTGGGTTCTGGGATCCAGGTGGTTGTCCAGCTATTCCCCCAATTCAGGCCCAGCTACTTAGTCAGTGGGAAGTGCTGGGATCAGCATACCCTCCTCCATGAGCCAAGCTTGGAAAATCAGTACTTTCGGTTTGGGGACGACCGATTCTGCCATTTGTACTCTGGTACCACAGACTTTCAGAGGCTGGCAAGCCCCAGTTTCTTTATCTGCCTAATGGGATAATACGATGAAAGCGAAAGCTCTTTGCAAAACTTAAAATAACACTCTGAGGATATACAGGTGGCTGGGGAAGCTGCAGGAGGCAGGGCTCGTGGCCACAGAGCCGAAGGCATGGAAGTTCTAGGTCATTTCCGAAGAAGCACTGGCTGATGAGGGTGAGAACCACGGTGAAAGGGCCTGCTCATCTCTGGACCCAGGGCCCGTGTGCACCATCTCAAACCAAGTATGCGTTTTGGACTGTGCACAAGAAGAAAAGGAACGCACATTCATTCATGGAGCCCAGACACCCCAGAAGCCGTCCCCTGCCCACCTCGGGTGTAGTCTTGAGCGTCACAGGAGGAAGGTGCCTGGTGGAAGGAGGTTGGGGGCAGGGCAGAAGCAGCCCTCCATTGGTCCCGTCCCCTGACCTAGTGAGCGCTCAGACAGTGCCACTCAGGGGACACCTGCCAGGGCAGGCCACGTCAGTGGCTGAGGTATGAGCTCAGAGCGGTGGCTGCAGCCACCTGTCAGCCCTCCCGAAGAAGCCCAGGGGACGTCTGTCTTGGGAAGTCCTTCGAGACTTCTCCAGCAACAGCCGCCATTACTGAGCGGTCAGGCTGTCCTCTGACGTTCCCTGAGGGCAGGAACAGTGCGTCTGGCCACGCCGACAAGTCCACTTCCCTGCTGGCCTGCGGGCCTCCTTAACGCCTGGAGCCCACAGCAGCAATCTGCGCTGAACCCCAATATCTGAAAATCAAGGCCATTTCCCTCTGCCTCCCCTCTCGGGTTCCTCCTTGGGGTTCTGCCCCAGGGAGCATTCTCTTCAGAGCTCTGTCTCCAAATACATGAAAAAATGGAATTTTTGCAGGAGCAAAATAATCCTGAGAAGAGGGAGAAAGTGATTGTGACATCTTCACATGGTAATAAGGATGAAAACCTTGTGATTTTCCACTATTGTAATCAACAAGTGGTCTCAGGCGGGATTTGTCCGGTCTTGGGTCTGGCTGCTGCTTCTCCTTGAAGAATCTGGACACTTGTTCGGGCACCAGAACCACATGGTCACTTTTTTGGGCAGCAGAACCACCTGCAGCCTCTCCTTTCAAATGAGGTGAGGCTCCGCAGAATAAAGAGGGCATATGGAATCTCATAGCAGGAAGTCATTTCCACTTTCATTTCAATGCCTGTTTAACTGCCTGTCCTGTCTGTGTTCTCACATGTTCACTGGCTGCGTGGAGATGAGGAGGGAGCCCGAGGGGCAGGGCTGGCACTGGCGGCACCTGCGGGAGGCAGAGTCTGGCTGTAGTTGCGGTTGGGAGCGCAGTCCGGGAGGCAGTGAAACCAGGCAGGCAGCAGCCTGGGATGCGACCTTCGGGAGCGAGCACTATACACAGAGTATGGAGGCAGGGCTTCTGCTTTGGGGATCATTTGAGTCTGAAACATTCACAAGAAACCGCAATGGAGGACAGCTATCCTGAAAATGTGCAGACCCAGCACCATTCCGCCGTGTATTTTTCCCAAATCAGGAGGGAAGTGAAAATCGATACTGGGTTAGAGCCCTGGCTGGTGTGGCTCGGTGGATTGAGCCCTGGCCTGCAAACCAGAAGGTCATCGATTCGGCTCCAGTCAGGGCACGTGCGTGGGTTGCAGGCTCCCCAGATTGATATATCTCTTTTTCTTTCTCTCTCTCTCTCATATCGATGTTTCTCTCCCTCTCTTTCTCCCTTCCTTCCACTTTCTCTAAAGATAAATAAATAAATAAATAAATAAATACTTTAAATAAATTGTTAGGGGTATGAAACTGACCTTTGGACTTTGGAAGCAGAGAGCAGTCACCCACCCGTTTCCTTCATTAAGCGCCAAGGAAGCAAAAGCCAGACTTGTTCTTCAAGCTCCCTCTGGTGGCAATTGCCAGAAATAACCCAGCTCTGTGGGTTTTGCTGGGGGTTAGTGGCCCAGAGGCCTTCTGAGTGCTCAGCAGGAAGCAATAGGAGGGAAGATACTTTACCCCCTCAGTGATGGGACAAAGGGTCTGCTGTCACCCTCTGCAAGGTGGCTGCCATTCGTTTGGATTCTTAAAAGATGGAATTCCTGCAGATGCCAGGCCCTGCTGATGGGCACAAGTGTCGTGGCATGAATGATTTGTGCAGAGGACTTGGAAATCAGCTCTGCGCCATTTTTTACACTTTCCTAGATTTATCTCAGTTGCTCAGCCCTATCGGCAGCTTCTCCAGTGCTGAGGAAGCATTTTAATCACCTTTGAAGGATGACCCCTTCCCTCCAGCATCCAGCGGGGCCTTTGCGGACTGGGCGTGCCCTGCAGGAGCTCTGGACCTGGGGTGGGTCACCAGGTGAAGTGCGGTGCGTCTCTGCGGCTGCTGCTGGGTGACTGGTCGGCTGCTTCGCCTGGCCCGTGCTGTGCACGTCCTCACAGGTCTTGATAGATGGTCGCACCTTTGACAGTTCATCAGCCCTGTGTGGACGCTTGTCCCCAGGCAATGCTCTCTGACCACCAGCTCTGATTCCGGGCTTTTCCACTAATGCTTTTGGCTTGGAGATGGGTGTGGGGAGCAGCAGGGTGGTGTTTGAAGGCGAAGGCAGCAGTGGGGTTGGAAGGCCAGAAAAATAACAGAGGGAAGTAACACGCAGACATGACTTGTGCTGAACACCCTAGAAAAGCGCCAGAGAGCAGGAGGCTGTGGCAGCAAGGGTGCCAAATAGGACCGGGGTTCCAGACCTGCCCCTGAGGCTCTGGCCTGGCCACTGCCCTCTTTGCACTCAGTATCTCTATTTGTGAAATGACCTGGGTGGACATGTTCTCCAAAGATCCTTTTCTAGATTTTATATATATCTATATTTAGATATATATAAATTAAATGGCTGATGATGTGTTCAGTGGTCTGGGGATATTTGCTACCACCTCACTGATGAAAACTCAACAATCTGCAACTCAAGATTTCTAATTTGTTTTCTCCTAACTCGTGAGACCATGGCCTGGACACCACTGCCCCCTTGTGGCAGCTAATTTAATTTTCTAGGTTAGTGATGAGGAATTCAGCAGTTCATAATGCCTCATAAACTTGGATTTGTTTTTTTTTAAAGATTTTATTTATTTGTTTTTAGAGAGGGGAAGGGAAGGGAGGGAGAAAGGGAGGGGCGGTAAACATCAGTGCGTGGTTGCCTCTGGTGCGCCCACCCCTGGGGACCTGGCCCACAATGTAGGCATGTGCCTTGAGTAGGAATCGAACCAGTGACCCTTTGGTTCTCAGGCTGGCACTCAGTTCACTAAGCCCCACCAGCCAGGGCTAAACTTGGATTTAAAAGGGGGTTGGATAATGTCCCTAAAGCTGAACTCATCCCTGGGAGGAACAGATGTTGGTAACTAGATGAGATGCCTTAGTCAGTCATTTGCCCCCATAATGTCCTGCCGTTATGTCAAGACAGTAATTTAGAGGCGAATTTACAACCAGATTACCCAAATCCACTCATACACAGACTCAGATTAAGATTTGCAAGCTTCTGAGACCTGGTATGATCCTGCTTCAGAGTGGACCAATTAAAAGGGGAAATGACGCTGTGCCCAGACAGTACTTGTAGGTATTAAACATCCTGTTTGTGTGTACATAATCTTTTCTTTTTATTGAGATAAGGTTTACAAGTAAATAACAGAAATCAACCATTTTAGGTGAGCTTGATAATCACTATGCTATGAAAACAGAGGAAATCAACCGTTTTTAAAGTGAACAATTTTGTGGCATTTAGTACATTCACAATGTTATGTAACCATCCAGCTCCCAAACACTTTAATCATCTCAAAAGAAAATTCCTGAACCCATGTAGTTAGTCCTCATCCCTCTGGCACCTAGCAACCACCAATTTGCTTCCCATCTCTATGGATTTACTTATTTGAGATATTTCATGAAAGTGGAACCATATGGTATTTTTTCCTTTTGTGTCTGGCTTCTTTCAGTTAGCATAAGGTTTTTGAGGTCATACACCTTGCAGCATGTAGCAGTACTTCATTCCTTCTTATAGCTGAGTAATATTCCCTACCTTATATGCCATTTTGTTTGTCTACCTGTCCACTGATGGACATTTGGGTTGTTTCCACAATTGGGCTGTTGTGAATAGTGCTGGTATGACATCTGGGTACAAATATTTGTTTGAGTCCCTCTTTCCCATTCTTTTGGGTGTATACCTAGGAGTGGAATTTCTGGGTCATATCGTAATTCTGTATTTAACTTTTTAAAAATATCCTCCCCCAAGGATATGTTTATTGATTTGAGAGAGAGGGGAAAGTAGAGAAAAAGAGAGAAAAATACTGATTGGTTGCCCTCCATACACACCTGGACTGGGGAGCAAACCTGCAACCTTTTGGTATAGGGGACAATGTTCCAGCTCGGCCACCCGGCCAGGGCTGTATTTAACTTTTTGATGAACTGAGTCTTTAGAATGATGTGTCAGCAAGAGGGGAAGAGGACATGCTTCAGGATCTAACAATCCCTACTGCCTCCTGGCTCATTCCCCTGGATCTGCTGCAGGCTGTGGGCTGGCTGGTGTGACCTTGCTTGGGGAGGGAGTGGCAGGTTGTGGGACAACACTTCCCAGACTCTGTCATCTTTTGGTGCATAGCAGCAGCCCAGGGGGCCAAACCAATCCCGGTGAACATGTTAACAGGGCATCTTCCGGCCCTGGCTGGGTAGTTCAGTTGGTTAGAATGTCATCCTGATATGCCAAGGTTGTAGGTTCGATCCCTGGTCAGGCCACATACAATAACTAACCAATGAAGGCATAAATAAGTGGGACAACAAATTGATGTTTCTATCACATCAATAAATTTTAAAAAAGGTTTTTAAAAGCCACTTCTGGCATCACATCTGCTACCATTTCATTGGCCAAAGTCACAGGGCTAAGCTCAACTTTAATGGAGAGGGGATGTAATACTCACCAGCTCCACTGGGAGGCACTGCAAAGTCACATGACAGGCTGAAGATGTTTCAGGATGTTGGAGACAAAAAGTAAAGAAACATCCCCAATGAGGCTTGCTATCTCTTTGCAAGGGGCTGGCCTTAAATACCTAATATACTTTTCCTATGTCATATTTACATTCTATCAAAGATAATTATGGTCTTGATGCAAATGTGTTTGCATGGTGGGACATTTGTAGTTAGAGAACCCTCAGACCACAGTATCAGGGCAGCCAAGCTGCCTGTCTGCCCGAAATGCCTCTGGGGAAGCTGGGCTCGCACTGGGTGGAGAACTTCAGGCTCCTTTAACCCAGATCCCTTAAGGAATGTGAATCAGTAAGTGGCATAAATTATTCACCTTAAGGAACATTCTCAGAAATGAACAACAGGCTAGAGAAATTACCAAGAGGGTGTTCATTCTTTTCAGGGTTTGGACCTCTGCTGACCTCTGAGTGGATGAGCGTTTCTAACTATTAAAAATTCAGACTTCAGGGAAGAATGAATCTAAGCTGGTCAGAGATTTCAAGGAGAGTCTGAGTTTCCTTTTCAGCCTCTTCTGCAGAGTCAGGGGGATGAGCACATGGGCGCCTTCTGACCCCGTCTGAGAGGCAGCCTGTCTTTTGTTCACAAAGGTCTTTGCTACCTGTTGGTTGAGCGACCAGAAATTCATTCCATCTCAAAAACCCTTCTGAAGACTTAGCCTCTTTGGAATACTCATATCAGAAGGCAAAGCCTCAGGAGGGCAGGGAGGAAACCTAACATTCATCAAACATGCACTGTGTGGATGCCTCTTCCCTAACATGGCAGATACGCTCTGCAAAGTTGCTCTATTATTTTTTCCTTTTAAACAATCACTAGATCACAGAACCATATAACATTAGAAAATACAAGTGAAAGGAAGAGGAAGAGCTTCCACTGCAGCCATCAGAGATAATGTCTGGCAAAGGCGTGGTGGATAATCCTGCAGGTTATTCTCTGTGCTGATTCTACGTGTATTTGCATCTTACTTGACCTCTTGGCGCCATTTGGCCAGGTTGACTTCTCCAGGTTGTCCTCCCGGCTTCTGAGGTGGCATCCTGGTGATTTTCTGCCTATTGCTCTGGCTGAGCCACCTCAGTGTCTTCTGCAGGTGTCTCCTCTGCTCGCCTTGCTATGTTGCAGTTTCTCAGAATTCAGCCATGGATCATCTTCTCTGCTCACTTTATATGTGTTAGGAAGTCTTATTTCCATCATATATTTACCATCCTCCCAAACAAGGACCTCCAGCCTCCTTCTCTCTTCTCAGCTTCAACTTAAATACCAAACTACCACTTAAAACTTTCAGTTGCATGGTTACAGGAACCCCAAACTTTGAACAAAAGTGGGATGTTGGCCTCTCTCTTTCAAAATCTGCTCCTCTTCCGTCTCAGAAATGGGGACCTCCATCTCCTGAAGTGTGATTTGATCTCTTCTTCTGTCTCACTCCTCACTCAATCCATCATTAATTCCTGTCAGCTCTGCCTGCAGATACATCCACATTTTATCCAATCTAAAATGTGTTGCCGCTGGTACTTTATCTTGACAGAAAGTGTCAATGAAATATTTTTTTACCCAGCAACCAACTCACATTTGTTTCATGGTTGACAGCATTAATTAAAACATGTTCCTGATTGAAGACTACATCTTGATTTTTCAGAAGTGTACATGTGAACAAAATGTGAATCTTGGAGTCAATGAAATAGAGAATCTTAAATCTGTCTATTTCTATCTCTGTCATCGCTAGTTAGCATAGGTCTCCTTCCACCTGGACTTTCTCAGACCTCACGTTTACTCCTCCCCAAGGCTTCTGTTCTCCCACTTATCCATGGGTAAGTGACTCTCAGTACCTTCCCTGCCATTTTACCAGTTTTTATCTCCTATATGTTGAAGCTCTGTTCTTAGGAGGAAATCCATTGAACACTGTTATGTCTTAGTGTTTAATTGACCCAGTTCAATTATGAAATGAACTTCACTATCTACATAATATCCTTTGCTCTGAAATCTACTTTATTTGATATTAATATAGTCATTCTTTTGACCTATGTTAACATTGTCTATGTCTCCATTCTTCTAACCTATTGGTGTATTTATGTTTAAAGTGTGTTTCTAGTTAACAGTATTTAGTTGGGCCTTGCTTTTTTTCTCCCTTCTGACAATCTATGCCATTTAACTGGCATGTTTAAACCATATATATTTAATGTGGTCATTGTTATGGTTAGGTTTAAGTCTATCATCTTGTTCTTGATTTGCCTCATCTGTTCTTTGTTCTCTCTTTCCTCTTTCTATGCTTTATTTAAATTAATTGACTATTTTATTTTTTTATCATTTAGTTGGCTTATTAGATATAACTCTTTCACTATTGTAGTGGCTGACTCAAGGTTCAGAATCTACATCTTTAATTTATTACAATGTACCTTCAAGTGATATTATATAACTTCACAGGCGGTATAAGAACATCAAAACAGTATATCCCCATTCCCCCCACTTTTGGCCTTTATGCTATTTTTGTCCCACATTTTACTTTTGTCATACAGTTAGGAGTTATAAATGTCAGCCATTTAGATGTTATAAATCGCCATAATATACAATGTTATTATTTTGTTCAAACCATCAATTACTGTATTTTGCCATGTATAATGCACACCCCATGTTTTTGGCCCAAACTTTCAGGAAAAAAAAATCTTTCATCTTAATATTTAATTTAATTATGTATTTACTTATATTTAGATACTGGTTTTTTGTATTATAAAAGAATTTTAGCATTTATTTTGAACATATTGTGGTATAAGAACTTTTATGTAACAAATAATTACAAAACACAAGAACAGACACAAGGTATAAGAAATTTTATGTACCTGGTACCACCCATGTATAATGTGCATCTTTATTTTTTCCTCAAAAATTTGGACAAAAGTAGTCCATTGTACATGGCAAAATACAGTACTTTTAAAGACATTTAAATGAGAACAAGAGTAGCATATTTACCCACATAGTTACCATTTCTAGCCCATTTCATGCCTTTCTTTAGATCCAGATTACCATCTAGTACAACCTTCCCTTTTTCTGAAGGACTTCCTTTAACATGTCTTATTTTTAAATCCTCACCCAAGAATATGTTTATTGATTTGATTGAGAGGGAGAGAAACATTGATGTGAGAGAGAAACATCAGTATCAATCAGTTGTCTCCTGTTTGCTCCCTGGTAGGGGGTCAAACCCTCAACCTTTTGGTTTACAGGACAATGCTCCAACCAACTGACCCATCCAGCCAGGGCTAACATTCCTGTAATGCAGATTTAGTGGTGATTAACTCTTTCAGCTTTTATGTGTCTGAAAAGACTTTATTTCAATTTTGTTTTTGAAAGATGTTTTTGCTGGATATTGAATTTGAGGTTGATATTTTTTTCTTTCAGTGCTTTAAAGATGCTATTCCATTGTCCTTTCACTTGCATTGTTTCTGATGAGAAATTTGCCATCATTCTTATTTTAGTTCCTCTGCACCTAAAGTGATAGGCAGAATAATGGCCCCTCAAAAATATTGGCATCCCAATTCCTAGAACCTGTGTGTATCTTAGAACACATGTTCTTAGACAAAGGAGAATGAAGGTTGCAGAAGGAATTAAGTTTGGCAATTTGAGATTATCCTGGATCATCGGGGTGGGCCCAATATAATTGTAAATGTCCTTAAATGTGGAAGGAGGAGGAATAAAGAAGGGGGGCAGTCAAAGGAATCCATTACTATGGAAGAAAGGCACAGAAAGATACTTTAAAGTTGGAGGAAGTGTGTATACTCACAGGAACATGGGGGCCTCTAGAAGCTGGAAAGGGCAAGGCAATGGATCCTTTCCCTTGAACCTCCAGAAAGGAGCGCAGCCCTACCTACACCTTTAATTCAACCCAGAGAGACTCATTTGGACTTTTGGACCTTTAAGTATGTAGTTTGTTACAGCAACAATACATCTAACATGTCTTTTTTTTCTGGCTGCTTTTGAGATTTTCCTTTTATCACTGGCTTTGAACAAACTGATTTATGAGGTACCTTAGCATAGTTTTCTTAGTGTTCTTTTTTGTATTTGGAGTTCATTGATCTTCTTGGATCTGTGGGTTTATAACTCCATCAAGATTAGAAAGTATTTATTGTTTCTTTAAATATTTTTTGTCTCCTCCTCCTTTTAGGGACTCCACTTCTTTTTCTCTCCTGCTTCATTTTATAGATAGTTTCTATTACTATGTCTTCAAGTTCACTAATATTTTCTTCTATACTATCTTTCTGTTAATCCCATTTATTGTACTTTTCATCTCAGATAGCGTAGCTTCCATCTCTAGAAGTTTTATTTGGGTCTTTCAAAATGTTTCCCATATCTCAACTTTTTCATATACAAAATACAATAATAACGACTGTTGTCATGTGCTTTTCTATGGATTCTAAATCTATGTTTATTCTGGGCTGGATTAGATCGATTGATTCTTTTCCTCTTATGGATCATGATTTTCTGCTTTTTTTTGTATTCCTGGTAATCTTGGATTGTGACTGTTACCTTTTTGGGAACTGGATACATTTAAATTCCTATAAATCTTGAGCTTTGTTCTGGGATGCACTTAAGTTACTTGGACACAGTTTGACCCTGTCAGGCCGTTGCTCTCTGCTGTTAAGCGACTCAGAGCAGTGCTTGGGAACATCTTGCTTCTCTCTATTAAGGTAAGACCTTTCTGAGTACTCTACCAGTGCCCTAGAAGTTATGAGTTTCTAGGTTTTTTAAAAATGAGTTTTTTGAGTTTGACCGGTGAGAAGAGGCACTATTCCCAGCCCTATGTGAACACCAGGCATTATTCTCCGTTGTGCTTTCGGACAGCTCTTTTCCTGGCCTTTGCTAGTTTCCTCACAGGCATACCTCGATCAGTCCTTTGCTGAACACTTTTGGGGTGGAGAGCACCCTTTGCGGGTCTTCAGGGTTCTTGCTCTGTAAAGCTCTCTTCCTTCATGTGTCGTCCGTCCTGATAATTCTAACTGCATTTGGTCTCCCAGACTCTCAGCTCATTCTGCTCAATTCGGAGAACCCGCACAGCTCCACCGTGACCCCTCGTCCCTGCGCCGCCGCCTGGAAATCTCCGAAGGCAATGAGCTGGGGCAACCCCAGGGTTCAGCCCTTTGGTTTCCCTTCTCCTGTAGATCACTATCCTTTGTCGCCTGATGTCCAGTTTCTTTTTTTTAACATTATTTCATAAAATGTCTTTTTTTTTTTTCCTGGTGAGAGGGTAAATAACATTTATATTTTTTTCATCTTGACTGGACTATTGTCTGTATTTGAGCTTATTAATTCTATCTTCTGGTGTGTCCAGTCTTTGGTTAAACCCATCCAGTAAGTTTTTTTCTTTCTTTCTTTTCTTTTTTTTTTTTTTTAAGAAATAGACTATTTTTCAGAGCAGTTTCTGGTTCACAGAAAAATTGACCAGAAACTACAGAGAGTTCCCATATACTCCCTGCCCCAACCATGCACAACCCCCCTACTATCAACATCCTGTACCAGAGCGGTGCCCTCAACTTGCCCAGTCACTTGTCCAGACATTCCCCAGAGGAGGGCTTGGAGCTGAGGCAAATGCAGAAAGAATGAATAGCTGGAGGCTGTCACGAACCACGCTCCTCAAAGCTGCACATAAAGTCCTTTCCTGAAGGACTTTATGGCTGAAGGCACGCACATCTTCACATCTGCCATGTGGGGCATGTTTGGCTTGTGGCTGACAGGGCACAGGGGAGCAAGTACAACAGCACAAGCACATTTCAAGCCCCATGCTTACGTTAGGCCGGCTACCATCCCGATGGGCTGGAGCGAGTCACGTGAGCTAGCACAGCCTTAAGGGGCAAGGAAGTCCACTCTGCCCACAATGAGGCCAAGACGAGGGTGGATATGCTGCAGGGGAGTAAAGAATTGGGACCCATAATTAGGTCCACAAAGAATAAAGGCCCTTAATAAACTCTGGCCACACTGGTTACTGTTATTAATACCTGTCCAAGAGACCAGGTACCACAGACAACTCTCAGGAAGGTCAATCACTTGACTAAAAACCAAAAGTCAGATTCAGTACCTGGAAGTCAAAACTGCAGCTTCGGGATGGCAAAGGCCAGAAGAGCACAAAGCAACCACCAGACCCTCTTCCTAGAGCCCCTGCCTGGCAGGCAGCTCCCGGGCTGGACACGCTGCTGCGCGCATGTCTGCTTGGTGGATCAATAGTAATTTGGGGCGCTGGGGGTGGGGCACCACCTGAGTAACTCAAATGAACTGAACATGAGTGCTGGCTGCTTCCTGAGTCCTTGGGGGAAACGCGTGCACCATCCACTTAGCTCAGGGCCTGGCCTATCCCAGGGCCCTCCCCACCTCCCCGCTCTCCTCCTCTTGGTGGGGCGTGGGTGCTCCTGCCTCTTCCACCAGTACTTCTGTCCTGCGAGCTCCTGGGAGGATGGAGGCTGCAGGGCCGCTCCAGGCCAGGAGGTGCTACCAAGGGGCCCTGGAGAAACTCTTCCCTCGCCTCTGCTTTCTCTGCTCCCTGGTGGCCTACGCGCTGGTGGGTGCCCTGCTCTTCTCAGCCATTGAGGGTGGCCAGGACCTGGGGACTGGTGACAGGGAGCTCGAGGATTTCTTGGAGAAGCTCTGCTTCCTCTTGCAGTGCAACAAAACTGGTAGGTGGCCCATCTGGGCAGGGCGGGCCTTTTCTCCGTGGGTGCAGGCCGACCCCAGGGAGCCGAGGGCTCTCTTGCAGGAAGCTGGGTCTGGGACCCTGCACATGGAGCATCTGCATTCCTAGGCCACCTTAGGCCAGGGCCTTCTCCTCTCTGAGCCTCAGTTTGCTCCTCTGTGAATAAGGAGAATAAAGGCCGATTAGGGTGGCTGTGCAGAATGGGAAAAAAGCACCGAGCACCCAGGAGCTGCTGTGGAGAGGCCAGCTCCCCCCCTTTGCCTCAGCTCCCAGCCCCACACAGACCAGCAGGCGGGCGGGGGTTGGGGGACGGTGACGGAATCTGGGGCTAAGAGTTCCTAGGCTGCTTCTCAGAGCTATGCCTGCGTGACCCCATGATTCAGTGTGCAGGGATTAGAATTCAAGGGACAATCCAAATAGGGCTTGGACCTGCCCCCTCAAGATAGCGGCCCACCCCCCTCCTCCCCTACTTTCTGTCTCAAACAGCATTTTCTGTTGTTGGACTTCGGGGTGGTGGAGGGATTGTCAGTTCGCGTCTTCGTCGCTCCCCTGGCTGTATGGTCCCAGGAAGAGCCGTTGCCCTCTCTGGGTCTGGTGTGCTAGACAGCAGGGGGGGCGTGATCACCAGACCCTGTGGGAAGCAGATGAGATAATAAACAGGAAGCTTCTTGGAAGGCCAAGGCACTTTATGTATGTCCCTGTTGGATGGCATTTGTACTTAGCCACTTATTTCTGCTAGAGGCAGGTCCTTTCAGCTGGGGCTGACTAGGCGCCGGGCACAGGAGGCAGAGTCTCCCCTTCGTGGCAGGGCTTCCCTACTCCTCCATCTGTACCAGACAGGCACATGCCTGCTCAGCCAACCTGGGAGGTGACCTCTGCCGTCGCTGCTGCTTGGATACTCCGAGGCACCACTGGGTCTAGACTGTCAGCAAGTTCAGGGCTTTCCGAACCTGGCCACGCATCTGAGTCATCCAGGGAGCTTGTCTAAAGTACATATCACCAGGCTTTCCCCCAAACCTTCTGAATCATGATCTCTGGGGCTGGCTTGGAATCTAATTTTTAAAAAGTTTCCCAGGTGCTTCTGATGCACAGATGGTACGGGAACCCAGAGCTGGTCTGAACCCACTTTGTCCAGATTTTCAATGGAGGTTGAAATGTTCGATGAGTACTAGCAAAGAACAGAGCCCGAGCCAAGTGCTCTCTACTCATTAGCATGCTGAACCCTTACAGCAGCCCTACGAGGAGGGTGTGAACTGTCCCCCTCGTACAGATTAAGCAACTGAGGTCCTGGGAGTTAAGCAGCTTGCCCAAGGTCACACACCGGAAGGTGCATCCAGGGATTCAGCCCCAGGCATTTGGACTCCAGAGCCAGAGCTTATCACCGCCATGTCATACTGCCTCCCTAACGGGGAAACTGAGGCTGAGAAACAGGCTTGCTGTCCGCGGCTAAAGGAACGAGTCAGGGTCAGAGCTGGGTCTAGATTCCCAGGCTGCTGTGACTTCCTGCTGTGTGCCAAGCTCTATGACATCCTCTCACCACTATGCCAGAGTCTGGCGAGTGGCTTCTAGGATCTCCAAACCCACTGGTTTCCAGACCAAAAGAACCACCTGAGTCCTGGCTGGTGTGGCTCAGTGGATTGAGCGCTGGCCTGAGAACCAAAAGGTTGCAGGTTCCATTCCCAGTCTGAGCACATGCCTGTTTTGCAGGCCAGGTCCCTAGCAGGGGGCACACAAGAGGCAACCACACATTGATGTTTCTTTCCCTCTCTCTCTCCTTCCCTTCCCCTCTCTCTAAAAATAAGTTAAAGAACAAAAAAAAGGGGGGAAGAACCATCTGAAAACCTCCCTGAGAAACCAGGGCTTCCAAATCTGCTTCTGCCACACATCCCAGGCATCCTTAGGTAGCTGGTTCCCACAGACCCCAGTATAATCACCAAACTCCACCAGGCCTAACCGCCTCCAGGAGGACATGCAGGTTGCAGCCGTATAAGAGTGTGCATTTCATACAAGCCTTTTTCTTTCAGTTTACAAGAACCCTGTGGGAGAGACAGAGCAGAAGTCTATATGCCCCTTTGCCGGATGGAGGAAACGCAGGCTCAGAAAGCCCAGAGAGCCCTCTAAGGCTGCCCAGCGATCCCATAGCTGGGTGGGGCTAGACTCCTGGGGCTTCTCCCTTGGCTCCTGCATGAAGGTGCTAAAGCAGGACCCAACTGCAGAGACATTTAACAGCAGGGCTCCAAGAGCCAAGTTTCGGTGTTGAAGGGGCCACAAGACGGGGGGCCTGCTCGTCCATGGGGGAGACCCCCCTTCACCTGGGTGGGACATTTCCTGAAAAGCAGAGCCCTCTCCCTCATGCTTGGTCATCTCTTTCTTGAGTTATGGAAGACAGGAAACTGGATCTCGGGGAGCTGCTGCCCAAGGTGAAGCGCCAGTGGTTTAGCAGGTCTGCAGACTGGTCCTTCCTGAGCTCGCTCTTTTTCTGTTGCACAGTGATCAGCACCGTGGGTAAGTTCAAGGGCCAGCTGGGCCTGGCAGAAAGACCTGGGAGAGGGGGTCGGGGAGGGCCTGCTGGGGACCCCTGGTGAGGATGCTGGGGTGTTCAGTTCATTTAGTGTGGGGGGCCTGCCCTGTGCCACACCTACTGTGCAGGGGTGGGCACCGTTCCCAGTTCAGGGACACAGCGTTCAGTCCCTGCCACTGACCCGTAAGGTGCCTTTTAACTTGTAGAAGTTAAAAAAGGCCACCCTTCCGTCAGGCGGGTGCAGCCCATGCCTGGGTGCAGACCTCAGAGAACGAGTGTGGGCTGGCATTCAGCTCCTTCTTGCCCCTTGGCTGAGTGCTCTTGTACAAAACCCTATTGGCTAACAGCACCTGCCAGCCCGGGCTCCTGGGCGAGACGGGACTCGGGACAGCCACGCTTGGTCAGCATGCAATGTGCTCAGGGTTCTGTGGGAACAGTGGGGGCGCCCGCCCCAGGCTTGGGGAAGGCCCGGGAGGCGGGACTTCAGTGGTGAGCACGTGTTAAGGGCTCCCCGGGGAGGGTGACAGCCACGGGGGGCAGTCGCGGGGGGAGGGGTTGTCACCAGGGCAGGGGGCGGTGGGGCATGAAGAGGGCACTCCAGGCCAAGAGAACCACGTGGGCAAAGGCCCAGAGGCACAAGGAGCGTGAGGCACTGTAAGGAGGCGAGTTGGGCATGAAGAGAGCGGACAGAGGGAGGAGGCTCTGGCCAGGGGAAGGCCCTCCCGGGGGGGCGAAGGGGGTCAGGTTCATCCTGAGGGCCGTGGGGGTGCTGCCCAGAGGGCTTTAAGCAAGGTACGGACACGGTAGCTCAGCATTCTAGAAAGATCACCGCGGCCGCAGCACGGAGGTGGACCAGAGAGGGTAAGGTGAGCAGCAGGGAGACCGGGCGGGGGTTTCTGCCGCACAGGACGACAATGGCCTGATCCCGGACAGCGGTCCTGAGGATGGAAAAAGGGGTGGATTGGAGGAGGACTTGAAGGGAGGTCTGCAGTGCGTGAGGAGGAGGAGGTTGTCAAGGTCCCTAGCTTGGGTGGGTGGGATCCGTGGTCTTGGGGGACGGTGGTGAGGACGCTGGACCAGGGGCGGGAGGGGGTGGCTCCGGGCATGGGGCCGAGGCCTTCCAGGGGCGCCTCCCTGGGAGACACTCAGCACTAGGGTGCCCAGGGAGGGGCAGGGTGGAGAGCTGGGTTTCAGGGCCGCCGGCACCCCCACGTGTTTCTTTCAGAACTGGCTTCATTCGCCTGCATGCTGCTCCTGTCAGGCCACAGGCCGAGAGAGGAACAGTAATAGCCGCCCTGCTCAGCGCTCACCAGGGCCAGGAATGGCGCCAGCGTGCTTTATGTGCACCCTCTCATTTATTTCTCACGGCCCTATGAACTAGACACTGTTCCTGTCCCATTCAGCAGTGAGCTGCCATTGCCCGTGGGGCAGAGGCGGGGCTTAGCTGGCCTTTCCAGGGAAACTCCAGCTCCAGGGGACACTTTGAGGGAAGAATAGTTACGGGGAGCAGCACCTACAAGGAAGACACCAGAGATGAGCAAGGGGGCAGAGAGTAGGGGGTCTAGTCTGCTTTTTCTTGAGAACATCAGGTGCTTGACCTAACGCAGCGTTCCTAAGCCTCGGCACTGTTGGCATGGTGGGTGAGCTGATTCTTTGCTGTGGGGGGCCGTCCTGCGCATTGTAGGATGTCAGGCTGCATCCCTGGCTCGTATCCGCCGGAGGCACTCACTTTCTCCCCTCTGTACCCACCAGCTGCAACAGCCAAAAATGTCTCCTGGCATTGACACATGTGTTTGGGGGGCAAAATGGGCCCCTGCGGAGACCCTCTGAACTGGTGCAATGATTATCAAAGTGTGTCCCCTGGACCCGCGGCATGTGCGTCACCCAAGGGTGTGTTAGAAATTCAAGCTCACTCTCAGGCCCCATGCTAGACCTTCTGAGTCAGAAACTCTGGCTGTGGGGCCCAGCAGCGTGTGTTTTAACAAGCTCTCTAGGGGATTCAGATGCACGCTAACGTGCGAGAAGCAATGACCTGATGCTAGTGTTCTCGGCCCCAGCTACACGTTAGAATCACGGGATACCTTTTCCAAGTTCTCGTGTCTGGGCCCTACCTGCGCCACTCCAGCCACAATCTCCAGGGGCGGCCCAGGCACCAGCCTTTTGCAGAGCCCTCCAGGTGATGCTAATGGGGGTCCAGACTGCGAACTGCTGATCTAACATAAATGCTTTAGTCTGGTTTAAATCCCAAGAAAGCGATGCTGCTGCCCACGGTCCAACTCCATTAGGATGTCAGGCTGCCCAGTAATTACAGCTGGAAGAGGGTGCTGGGTGAAGTGCTGCACAGCCCGTAATCAATAATGGCGTTTGAAGGTCCTGCTGGTATTACTGCTTCCTGCCCTCTACCTCTGGGTCACTTGAAATGCACCTGGGCTGGATGCTGGGAAAGAACACCTGACAGGTGTGAGGTCAGTCAGTCCCCGGTCATTTCCAAATGGGTCAGCCCCCTTGGATTAGGAAGTTAAGTGCATGGGCTATTAAATACTCACAGTCTAAGTGGGGTGGACTGATCGTAGTGGAATATACAGATGCATTATAAGAGATGGTATGATTTTCCATTAGGCATTTCAGCATTCAGTAATTGGGATGGTTCATACAGTCCCTTCGTTGGGGCTGGGTGCTCTCTGAGACTTGCTTCCTTTAATGCGTTTTCTGCAACATGGCATATGTTCTGGATTGTAGACATATCCCACTCAAAGGCAGCCACAGAGACTGCATTTATAATTTGCTAAGCCCACCTTTGCTGAGGGCAGCACTGGGTTGGGCGTGTGTGTGTGGGGGGGGGCGGTCTTTGGGGAGGGGTGCGTGCCCTCGTTGGCTGTGGCCTGTGGGACCCTAGGCCTGGCTTCCCTCTTCCTTGTCCATTAAATGTGGTAATGGCAGTTGCCAGCATCAGGGGGTTTGCAATGCAAGGAATTTTGACTCCAAAAGGCACTTCACTCTATATATATCATAAGAAATGTGACATTCTTTCCTTAAAAACAAAAATCTGAACCTGATTCCACATACTTGAGACTGAGCATTTCTACTGCAGAGTGACTCCTGACTCTCCCAGGCGTGCACGAGAGCTGGTGTGTCCCCTGGACCAGCGGCATGTGCATCCCCCAAGACCACGTTAGAAATTCAAGCTCATTCTCAGGCCCCATCCTAGACCTTCCGAGTCAGCAACTATGGCTGTGGGGCCCAGCAATGTGTTTCAACAAGCTCTCCAGGGGATTTGGATGCACGCTAACGTCTGAGAGACAATGACCTGATGCCAGTGTTCTCGGCCCCAGCTGCACGTTAGCATCACGGGATACCTTTTGCAAGCTCCCATGTCAATAGCAGCCATCAGGGCGGCCACCCTGTTTTCTAGACAAGCCTGGATGAGAGTCTGCCCTGAGCCACTTCTGCAATCTTCTGTCCCTGAGGGGAGGCAGGAGCTGCTGGAGGCCTTCAGGGAGCAGAAGAGAGGCAAAGGGGCAGTGGAAATCCTCGGCACTCTCTCAGCAAGTGCTGCCGCATGGCAGGAACCTGGGATCCTGAGGGGAGGTTTAGCAAATGTGGTCCCTACTCCTGACCCCCGTGCATACACCTATTGGGTCCTCGCCACCTCCCGCTGGCATGGAGGAGAGCTGAGCTCAAGGCCAACTGCCCCTTGCAAGTAGGCGCTCCCAGAGGGGGTGAATTCAGCCTGTTCCTTGTGTACCCACAACCTTGAGCACTAGAGCCTGGAATACAGTAGGTGCTCAATAAATGCGGAATCCAGGTTGGGTGCCTTTGTTCTAATTGCTCCCCCAGCAGTCTGCTCTTTCATGTCCTGTCCATGGTCACCATCTGTAATTCCATACTCACTCGGTGGAATTTGACTTGTATCTGCCTCTCCCCCTAAACCAGAAGCTCAGTGGGTTTGGGTGCCATGTTTACTTTGCTCACCGCTGTGCTGGGGAGTTCGTGCAGTCAGCACGCAGTACACACACACAGCATGGAGCACACGTGCAGAGTTAGCTGCCCTGCCATCACAGGGCACCTCTGGAACCAGCCAGGGAGGCACGGAGTGCCCTGGGATGGGTGCAAAGTGATGAGACCTACTGAGGGTCACTGCCATCCCCAGGACCCCAGGGCGGCGGCCCCCTGAGCACCGCCCCTTTTCCGGGGGGCGGAGCCTGAGGCCAGAGTTCCCCACAGGAGCTGCAGCCAGGGAGGGGCTGGGGCTTGGGGGCCTTCCAATTAATTTGCATAATTAGGTGGGGTTTTCTGTAGTCATCATCCTTTATGACATCAAAAATTAAACATAGGCATCAAATACAAAAGCGTTGTCTCTGTGGAAGTCACTGAGCTCGGCCCTTCAGAAGGTCCCACCGCCTGCACTGTGGGGCTTGATGGCTCCGGCTCCTGCCCGCTGTAGACGTTAGCGGGGGCGAAGGTGGTAGACGGAGGGGCTCCTGGAGAGCAGGGAGGCCTCAACCCGCCACCCCTTTGCTTGGGTGACCTGTTCTCCCTGGTTGGCGGTGTCCGCCCGCTTGGTGCTCCTGACCCAGCAGGATGTTGAGCCTGGCTAGGGAGCTGGCAGCTCTGGGGGTTTGGCTCCCACCTCCACTCTTGGCCAGGCTGCTTCGTGTCTCCGCACCTCAGTTTCCTCATCTGTGAATGATGATTACGACGCCGACCTATGTGGGGTGGTTGGCACCAGCCCACAGGGAGTGCTCCCTCTGTAGGCAGCCAGTATTTGCTCCTGAGGGCGAGGACACCAACATTTATCGGTCACCCACGATGTGTCAGGCATGGGTCCCATGCAATCCTTCCTGCTAGTCAATAGACAGAGTAGGCATTGTCATTCCCGTGAAAAGATAAGAAACCTGAAGATGTGAGTAGTCAAGTAACTTCCTAGTAAATGGCAGAGCTGGGATTCGAACTGAGGTTGGTAAGATTCTAGATGCTGGGATCCTAACCACTTCCCCGTCGTTTGTGAGCATGTTTGCCTGGTCCACTAAACCACAAGAGGCTCTGAGGGCAGCAACTGTATTTGATTCACTTTCCAGCTTCCTACC
Source organism: Pteronotus mesoamericanus (assembly GCF_021234165.1). NCBI lineage: Eukaryota > Metazoa > Chordata > Mammalia > Chiroptera > Mormoopidae > Pteronotus > Pteronotus mesoamericanus. Next base: position 16,736,247 of record NW_026555229.1, read on the forward strand.
ATCCTGAATACTATGCACATCGCTGTAACACCACTGGCACGTAATAGTTGCTTTTTATATAGAAACAAACCAACCAAGAGGCCCAGACATCCCAGGGGAAACAAAGGTGGCTTCTGGAGGATGAGGGAGGCAGTGGGCATGGTTGCAAAGCCACCCACACCCTGTCCCCAACGCTTGCCCTGCGCTTCTAGGTAGGCTGGCTCCTCCTCACTCAGACACTCAGAAACGGCGATGGCAGAATGAAAGGCAGTGGCTCACTCCCAAACATGCCCTTGTCCCTGCCAAGGACATTGCAGATCAACCATCTGGACATGAGTTGCTCTGTGTCCTAAAGAGAAGCTGGGTGTCACCCCCTGCTCCCCCCACCAACGCAGGGCTAATGTTAGATGTGTGGATAAACGCTTCGAGATGAACATTTGCCAATGCACTGTGTTAAATGTTATGCCAAGGAAAGGAAAAGGCAGAAGTTCTCTTTAAAGCATGTTGGGGAGGGGGAAACACACATGACAATCCCCTCCTGTGTCCTCTTTTTCAGGCTACAGCCACATCTTCCCCGTCACCAGGCTCGGCAAATACCTGTGCATGCTCTACGCGCTCTTCGGCATCCCTCTGATGGTCTTGGTCCTCACAGACACCGGCGACATCCTGGCGACCATCTTCTCCACATCTTATAATCGGTTCCGAAAACTCCCATTCCTCCGCCCTCCCCTTTGCAAATGGTGCCCCCGACTGTGTTGCAGGAGAAGGCCGGACGCCAAGCCTGTAGAACAAACTGTCCCCAGGATCGTCATCGACACCCCAGAGCCCCAGGGCCCCATGGCCAGCAGGCGTCCCTCAGTCTCAAGCGGCAACATGGAGCTGCTCGAGAGGCTTCTTGCACAAGAGAAACAGAGGGCCCTGCAGCCGCCCCCGCGGCCCATGGAGAGGAGTAGCTCCTGTCCCGAGCTGGCGTCGGGGAGACTCTCCTTCTCTGTCATCAGCAACCTGGACGAGGTGGGCCGACAGGTGGAGAAGCTGGACGTGCCCCTGCCTCTCATCACCCTCATTGTCTTCGCCTACATCTCGTGTGCGGCCGCCATCCTCCCGACCTGGGAGAAGCATCTGGACTTCGAGAACGCCTTCTACTTCTGCTTTGTCACGCTGACCACCATTGGGTTCGGCGACATCGCTTTACAGCACCCTCACTTCTTCCTGTTTTTCTCCCTCTATATCATCATTGGGATGGAGATTGTGTGCATTGCTTTCAAGTTGGTGCAAAACAGGCTGATTCACCTCTACAAAAGCCTCATACTGTTCTTCACGAAAGGGAAGCTTTAGGACCCTGCGAACACTTGCAGGGTCCACCATGCCTCATGGGATGCACGCCAGCTGAGCGGGTGTCCTGTCCTTGTCCTTTGGGGCAGCCGTAGTTAAAAGGTGGCACTGCAGCCTGTCATTGGAGGCCTGGGGGCCTGGAGACAGACCCTGCCTGAGGGCTGATTGCAGTCTCTGGGCTCCGCAGAAAAGCGGCTGGTGCCCTTTGTATCTGGATGTTAGACAAAAGCTCACCATTCCCCAAAGTCCAATTTATTCTCCTGTCTTCGTTTTTAAAAACTGTCATCTAATGTTACGAAACCACCTCATGGAAGTGACCAGTTTCTTATAACACGAAAAGAAAATTACCTTTGTTCTTGCAGTTTGTACCTAGCGCTAAATTAAAATCTTCCTGAGTGGCTCCCCTGTACCCTGGATGAAAAAAAGCTAGTCTGAGCGGCCTCTTTCCTTTCATGGAAGCATGAATGTGGGCAAGAGAAGCCCAATTGCAGCCTGTGTACAATACACTGACACCAACAAGTGCAATTGTCACCTGTGTTCACAGGGGCCTGGGAGATTTCCTGATTGCCAGACCAATGTCCTCAGTTGGTGGCACATCATGGGCACCTGCTGAATGAGTTGGCATGTGAACAGGCTGGTCTGTGTGGCAGATGCTGTAGGCGCCCATCTCCCCCCCGATACCCTGGGGATCAAAGCCCACAGGCCAGCTTCCTGGGGACCAGCTCCCTTTACCTGAGGACTTTCTCTGGCCATGAGGGCGTGGGCCTTCACCAGGCAGGCTAGAGTGCCAAGGAGCCCAGGCCCTGGGGCGCATCCCTCTGCCGCTGAGAGAGGCACCCAGCTGCTTGCCTCTCCCGTGGGATAACTCTTGAGTCCTGTTCAACACGGTCTCCCGACCTCCCCAACTGAACGGAGCCTCAGGTGCTCATGAGAGCGCCCTAGATTCATCGCCCTGTCTCATTATTCCACTCCCCTTGAGATCGCCCCTAAATAACCCCCATGCACACTCATCCTGGTCTCAGAGTCACGCCAGGGACTCCAGCTTGGGAGAGGATGTAACAAGTCAGAGTACGAACTGGTCTTGCTATTTCCCTGGTCAGTTATGAGAAATGTCTGATGGGAGAGGATCAAAGTTTCTCTGAGGGAATTTGGGGGGGGAAAATCACCCTGCATCCAGTGATTAGCAACATTGATCAGTCCGTTGGTCAATGATGACTCTGGCTCCAGCATACAGAACAAAAGTGGCGGGGACCAATGAAAAACTCCAGGGGATTCCAGTTCGAAAATAAAGGAGGCACCTAACTTTTCAAAGTTCAGTTAGATGAACAATGAGTGCTTTGCGTGCTGTTTTCCAGGCTCAGAAGGTGGCGGTGGTTACGGGTGGTGTCCAGTCCCTCAGCCAGTCCCTTGTGGAGGCAGTAGGATGTCCTGTTCACGTGCACGCATGGAGGTTATCAGGGACGTATACCAAATTAAAGGTGGCGGTCATTTGCGAGTGGGTAGGTATTCTTCTGCAGCTCGGAGGACATGGCTCAGCAGGCCTTCCGGCCCCTCAGTTTTCACCCCTCTTTCCCATGCACCCCATATTCCAGCCTCCCATTTACTTCTCATTCCTGTGCAGAAATGTGAATTCATTCGTTCCCGGCCTTGCCTGGATGCCTGAGGAGGTTCAAGGATTCCTGTGTCACTGGGCGCAGAAACGCCCCGCCCCAAGCCCAAGCTCCTCTGGGACCTTAGGGACCAAGGCCAAAGTTCTTGGTGGAGGCTTTGGGGGGTAGTCCTGACCAGTTGTGTGCCAGCCCAGCATGTGGTATTGTTAGCCCCTCCTCCACTATTTTTAACAGAAGAAACGGAAGTTTATGGGCATTCAACTCAAGGTGAGGGCCAAAGAGGTGGTGGGGAGGTGGAGGATGAAGGGAGTCGTCCGGGGAGGCCCGATCCCCGGGGACCACGGGGGCTTCGAGAGCGGTCGCTGTCAAGGGAAGGGCAGCGGGGCCCAGCCAGCGCTGGGTCTCGGGACTCGAAGCTCGCGGGGTGGGGAGTTGATGGAGGAACCACTACGGACTCAACCCTAAAACGGTGCCGGGGGACGAGGCAGCCCTCGCGCCGGCGGACCGCGCTTCCCCGAGTGGCCAGCAGGTGGCGCCGCCAGACCGCGCGGGCGCCGCGCTCCCGGGCCGGCAGGCGGCGTGTCCGCGGCTCCGCAACCACCCGGAGCCGCCGGGAAGGGGCCTCCAGGAGCGGCCGTCTAAGAGGGGACACCTCGGCTTCTGTCCTCACCGCGGTCCCAGAGGAGGAGGCTCCTCGCGCTTCTGTCCCCCGCCGCGGACACCGGTGGAAGCAGCCCCTCAGACCCATGCCCCTCCAGCAGTTTCACGAGGGTCGCTTGGGACTCCAGTCCACGCCATGGCTGTCCCCTGTCCTTCCAATTACATGTCGTGCCAAGCTAAGGTCTGGGAATGTTACCACTTGAGTCCCAGCCACTAGACAGTTGATGTCCGGTCATTAGTCCCCCTTCACGTGCGTTGCTTCCTTCTCTGATCCACCAGCCTCACTCTGGTGAGAGAGGAGGGCAGGGTAGACTGGCTGAGGCTTGTAAGAAAGACACCTAGAACCTTCTACAAAGTACAAATGCCCCATCCTGCCTGAGATCTGCTGGGCTGGAGGCTCTGGGAGCGACCCCCCAAGAATGGCTGTAGTATTGGGGCTGTGGCTTGCTCTTTCTAAAGCTGCCAGGTGACTGTGCTGAGAACCACTTCCTTCTGGGAGGGCCAGGGACGGGCAGGCTCACACAGGGAGGGGCTGGGGCGGCCTCCCGCTTGCTGGGAGGGCTGGGGTAGCTGGTGCCGGCGCTGCTGTGTCCCTGCTCTGCTGAATGACCCAGCCCAGTGAAGGCCTGCTCGAGGTCTCTGCAGAGAGCAGAGGATTGGCGCGGGCAGCCCCCGTGGTCCTGCCGACCTCCATCTCGGGTGTCCTGCCTTGTCCTGAAAACAGAGGCTGCTGTTGCCATGCTTGGGAAGCAGGAGTGGCCTGGGCCCCGGGACACTGGCCTGGGGCTGCTGGGCGCGCGGAGCCGACCTGGGCCTCTCAGTGGTGCTGACCGGGAAGGGCCGCGTGGCTCAGTGGCCAAGGGCCCTGCCTGTGGGGGCAGGCTGCCTGGAGTCTTGGCAGGACCCTTTCCCAGTCAAATTAACATAAAAATGGTACCTACCTCAAAGCGCTGTTGTGAAGATCCAACAGGATGATCCACGGGAAGTGCTGTAGCCCAGTGAATGCCCCTCTTTGGGAGCTCTTTAAAAAGTTCTAGCTGCCCCCTTATTGTGACTAGGAGTCAAACATGGCGTTTCGGCTCTCTCTGGCACCCCCCTGCCTGCGGTTGGGAGAGAGGGGGTAGATGGTGAGGTGAGAGCACCGCATTCAGGATCAGCTTGCAGGGCCCTCTCAATGCGCCCCCATGGGTTCTGGGGCGGTCTCAGTCACGCGGGCCCAGGGAATGAGGGCAGTTATTACCCAGGTGGGGCAGATAACACCCCTGCACACGTGGGGTGGGGGCGGAGGGCAGCATTCTTCCTCAGCTCTCCACTTAGTGCCCTGGGGTTTCATGGCACGACTATATCCTTCTTCCCCAGCCTGCATCCCACCTTTTCTTGCTTCCAAAACGGCACTTGGCCTGATTGTCTCTCTATCTTTCTCTCTCTCCAACCCCCCCCCCCCCCCCCGCCTCTCCAGGGCTTCCACCTGTGGCCCTTCGTTTCTTCCCTGTCTCCGCTCCCTCCCTTTGGCCTCATCAGCTCTGCCTGATATTAACACCATCCCCAGAACTCCAAACTGAAGGCTGCTTCCCCAGCGCCTCTAACTGATGTGCCTACGGCTGGGCTCTAATCCTGTTCCCAGGCCTTGCTCCTCCCAATCCTGGGAGCAGCAGCCCCAGGCTTGCAGTTGCTCAGGCCAGCTGCCCGGGGGGCTCCCTTGACGGGGCTTTCTTCTCTCTCCTTCTCTGACTTGAGAGGCTTGTGTGCTGCTTTTACGAATTCCCCCAGCCTTGAGCGTGCCTCCCAGAGATTCTGATTTCTCTGGTTTCAGGTGGGGCCTGGGAAGTGTAGTTTAGAAGCTCCCAGGTGTCTCTTGTTGCTCATTCATCCACAAGCCACTGTTTAGTGAGCACTGTGATCCAGGCACCAGAGGTGCAGAGCCCTGAAGGAGCGCCCTTCTGACGCACAGGCACATAGCCGATGCTCCTGCGTGTTTGCTGGGCAAAGGGGCATCCAACAGGCCTGGTGGTCCAGGCCTCTCTCCCCCTGACAGAGAACCAAGAATGGTCCTTGCTGGATGGCAAGGGAGCCAGGCTGAGGGTTGTCCCCCCATCCAGCTCCCTGGAAGCCCGGTGTGTGCCATGGCTGGCAATGGACAGCCCAAGGTCGGAGGGCCTGGGCAGCCAGGCTGTTGCCATGGTGACCAATGTGCATCTGTTTAGCTGAGAACTTTGAAGCTGACTTGGGTGGAGGACAACAAAGGGCACCTCCATCTCCCATACGGTGTTTTTTCATCCTCCTCAGCTCTTTACTGCTCTGCCTTTGTTCTTGCCATTTAGATCAGAGAATAAACCCCTTTCAAATGCTATGAATTCAAAACATAGGCAATTAAGGGGCCTCTCTGAGGTTCACGCTCCCCTTTAGTCTCTTCAAAAAGCAATTGCAGGGTTGTAGAAAAAAGAGATGACCGTACAGAGGTGGTCAGCATTATCGGTATGTCGCTATCCAACAAACACAGTGATGCACAAAAGCAGGCCGATAGTTGTGTGTACACAAAACAGTTAATAAAGCTTTTGTAATAATCATGACCTGCGTGTCTTTTTCCATACAAACAACTGAAAAGCTACTTTTGCTCGCCTTGGATTTACTGAGGACCCAGCGGGTTCAGAGTGGCACAAGATGGGCCAGGTCTCTGGGCTCCCAGAGCCTGTGGCCAGCACTAGCGCTGCACGCCTCAGTTTCCACAATGCACAGCAGTTGGGCCGAAGTAGCCCCGGCATCTGCATGGGGTGCTGTCTGAAGCCCAGGCAAAGGTTCCAGTCGCTTACCCCCATCTTGACCTGAGTAGGTTCACTTTGCTCTGCTTTATATATTCTGATTTTCTATAACATTTTGTCTGAAGAAAGAACTTCAAAAAGAGAGAGAGAGAGAGTGGGTTGGGAACAAAAACCACCGGCCAAGGATTCCCTAAGGCCTTCTCCAGAAGGGATGCTCTGTAATGCTGACAGCTGAGGCGACCACAGATTCGCAGGCTGTTCAGCTGCATGGAGACTGATTCGCGGAGGGAGGCCAGTTGCATGAGGATGTACACCAGCCTGCACACGAACATCCTGCCTTCATTTTCAGTAAAGTAAGGAACGTCGCTCGGCGAGCGTTGGAAAGAGAAAACGCTGTACGTTTCTTACCGCGCACACCCAGGGCACCGCTTCCCAGACCTGCCCCTCCAGACTCTGGATCGGCCAGGCCTCCCAGCCCTTTGGGGAATGTACCCTCCTCGGAGCCCCCCGCCAGCTCTGGCCCCCACATACACGTCATGGGGAATGTCCTCTCTGCCCAGCTGCACTACGTCGTCTCAGAGTGTCATGTTTGTTGAGAAATGTTGTTAGAAGGGGTCCCGGGGGCCCTGTTGGAGCTGTTGTTTCCAGGGCCTTGCCCCTGACCCTGTGCCCTTCCCAGGCTTTCTCCCGAGGCTCTGAGGCCCCGGTGGGCAGTGCCCCCCGACACCTTCCTTTCCTCCCTCAGCAGCCCCCTCCCCTCTTCCTTCTCAACAGGTGACTGAGTGACATTGGCCGATCACAAAGGCCACTTGAGTCTTTCCCAAAAGCCATTTACACTGTCTGGGCAGGCAAGCCGGAAGTGGGTCAGGGACAGGGCGTTCTATGGACTGTCTCTTACCCTGAGGAGCGGCAGGAGGCTTTATTAGCACAGTGAAACCAGACAATCTTATTATGCTGCCAGGAGCTCTTGAGGTTCAAGGGGATATTTTTACCCCAGGCTGAGTCCTCTTGCATTTTCTTCCTTGGCAGGCATGTTACCTCCTTCCCTGAGGGCCACATCGATGTGAAGAGCAAGAGAGATTCTGGATGGCAGGGCAGCTTCTATCAAAACACTCCACCCGGGGACGCTGCTGGAATTTGTTGTTTTGCCTCCATCACAGGGTCCTTCCAGAGATCAGAGGCTCCTGGGTCACTGAGGCCGCGTCTCCTCCTTTGCGGTGCACGGTCCTGTGCACACAGTGGGCTTGCAGTGAAGACTAGAGGATGCGTCGCCTGCTGCCGGGCGTGGAGGGTCAGCGGCCTCTAGGCTTCAGCAGCTTTGGGGGACCCCTTCCTTCTGGTGATGTGGGCTTAGTGTCGCTAGCATTTCAGGGCCCCCCGGCCCCTCCCTCATCCTCTGGAGAGATGTGAGCTGTGGGGAGCAAAGGGGAAGGGCCACGTCAAGGTCTGAAGCCAGCCGGTCAGTGGTCACACATTGTACACGCAGTCTACCTTCTCATCCACCGCCACAGCCCAGGGAGATGCCGCAGAAGCAGGAATAGCTCCCATCCACGGGAGGCAGGAAAATAGGTTTTGGAATGAATTCTACCCACAATGGAAAATTTCCTGCTCTTTGACCCCACTATGCCACAAGTAGGGTCTTCCTGAAGGCGGTAGTTACACAGATGTGGAAAGGTGTGGTCGCAGGGATTGCTTATCGAGGCATTATTTACCCCGGACCAATAGTACGAACGGCCATCAAAGGAGAGCAAGAAGGTCAGTGCCTGTGTGTTCACACATGGACACCTTTGAACCCCAGAAGTGAACCTGTTTGCGGTCAACATTTTGTAGTAAGGCAAAAGCACAGTAAAAATCTCTTAAAAAGTTATTGGGATGGTGATGGGTTAACAGACATTAAGGAGCCTCCCTGTTTATATCTGAGCCGTGACCTTTATTTTAAGAGCAGGATGTTGACACGCTGTCTCCAAAGGAGAATGGGCCCTTCTTCCTGGGAGACCAGTACTGTTAATGTTCCTTCAGGGAAAACGGGCACTTCTCCAAGAAGGACCTGTTAGTTAATCAAGTCGCGCAAGGCCCTTGGTGTGTCTCCACCTTTGTCTCAAAACTATTAAAGTGTGACTCCCAAAGTAAGACTGTGGAGTCTCACCCGAGAGAAGGACGCGTTGCTGGGAACTTTCCCAGTTGGACCCCCAGCGCTGTCTCCGGGATTCCCCAGCACCTGTGTTCAGGTGTCGGCGATATCCCATCTGGTGACGTGTGCTCCTGATTCTCGTTTTCACCTAATAAAGTGCTTAGTTATTCTCACTTGACTTGGGGTCTTTATTGTCTGTGAATCCGAACCTCTAAATTAAGTGGCCACCGTCTCATATGTGCCCCTTAATGGCAGAGATGGTTTGCCAGAAAAGAACATTGTTACCCAAATTAAACCCACTGGGCAATAAGTGTGTAGGACTCAGTGTGCAAAGCCTTGTGCTGAACTCTGGTGGGGGTGAAGTGGGTCATGACATTTAGTGACATCTGTCCTTGTCCTCTTGGGCTCTACGAAGAGAGAGGTCAGGGCAGGTCTCTGCGTCTGTCCGTGAGGCTGTCTGGGAGAGGCAGTGTAGCCTGCTGGGGAAGGACACGGGTTCAGTCTGGCTTGGGTTCAAGTTCTTGGGTGGCGGGAGAGCAGTGTTGCCAACAGTAGCTCCAGCTGGAGGATGCCCCAATGCCCATCAAAGGAATGAACACGGAAATAGTGATACAGCCGCAGAGGGGAATACTACACAGCAGTGAACATGAACACACTTCAGTACTCCATGATAGGGATGAATCTCACCAGTGATACTGTACAAAAGGAGCCAGAGAGAGAAAGAATACCTATAGAATGATTCTATTTATAAAAAGATTAAAAAAAATAGACAAACCTCAATGATATTTTTAGGGAAACACCATAGATGCTAAAATTATAAACAAAGCAGGAGAAGATGATCAGGAGTGGTCAGTTGTAGGGCGAGAGGGGTAATTGTGGCCAAGGAGAGGCATCCAGGGACTCCGGGGCTTCCCACCGGGCTTTACACCTTGGCCTGGGTGGGGGTCGGTCACGTTGGGGCTCATTGAACACTCATCCCTCACACTGCCAGCACATGTTTTTTGCCCTCTTCTGTATGTATGATATATCTCCTAGTAAAAATATGAGAAGGGAGCAATAGAGGCTTATGATAGATAACACTTCAAGACTATGGAAGGGCATAGAATCACCAGTGGAAAGTAAAAACCTTCACTCTCCTGCAGTGCCGTCCCCCACCAACGCCCACCCAGAACTGATGTGTGCACATTTCGCACTTGCACGGGCCTGTACAGCATTTTAAATAATGTGTTAGTTTTCCTACATCGGATTATAACAGATATGCTGTCCTGTGAGCTTTAGTTTCCCTCAAGAATAATACAGCGTCCGGCACAAGTAACGCCCCTTTTTAATTACAAAAGCTTTTAGTACAAAATCATAAGCCTACAATTCTGTAACATAAAAATGTCACACTCAAGCACACCATAGGCCATTTTAGGGGAAATGTTCAAATTGTCCATCATGTGCAAGACATTCACATACCCTACCAACCGCACTCAAGCAAACCTCAGTTCTGCCGGACCCTGTGTGTCTTGGATATTTTTCTACAGCAAACACTGCACCACCTAATTTTCCTAAGGGGTCGCTTGGTAGCTCACTGTAAGTGTGGTCAGCACGGGTTTTAGGGGGCCCCACGTGCAGGCAATCAAGAGGTTTACGGACTTTTCCTATCGCAATTCCGAAGTCACATAAATGACTTGGCATACAAATGTCTTGACTACTTTTCAAAAGATTGCTCCTCCTTAAGAATTTTCTCTCCTGCAGGGGGTGTGGTGAATGCCTGGGGTTTAGAAGACACTCAGTCTCTCCAAGCTGCCATTTGAAAGGGATCCATCCTCTGCTTTCCTTGGAGGAATTAGGGTGGCAAAATCTAAAACTTCATTAATAAGCCCTCAAAAGTCACCCTGGTAGCAACAGCAGCCCAGGCGAGCTGTGTGCATAGTGAGAGCCAGAACATTCCCCAAAAGCTCCTGGGAAAGGGAGAGCTCGTGAGCACACACGCGCTTGTGTGTGCGTGCATGTGTGTGTGTGTGCGTGCGTGTGTGTGTGTGTGTGTGTGTGTGTCCTGAGACACCCAAACACCTGCTTTGCAGAGAGACAACATCCTCTACAAGACAGCAGTCAATAGAAATCCAATTGGACATAATGACTGGATTTCTCTCCTCCACTCACAGATGGTGGCAGTGATTTTTCAGATGCCTTTTAGTTACAGACAAGTTTCTGAACAAAATAATTAGGTTTGGGTCTTTGCAGCCTACCCTATTGGACTATTGATTATCCACTAAAATCCCCCTCCCCCCGCAGACGTCTGGGTGTGTGGTTGGCATGGCAAGTGGGTAAAGACGGGTCTGAGCAGGAGGGGCAGGAGCCTCCGTGGAGCTGCGTCCTGAGAGCTCTCAGCTGCTGGGGACCACCTGTGAGCACCTGCCTGTCAGTACCCCTAGTGTCGAACATCAGCTCTCCCTGAGCCACACAAGTCCAGGAAGTGGACTTCCAGTCCTCTCTGCCCTTAACTCACACCTGTGTGACCTCAGGCAAGGCTCAGTCCCTCTCTAGGTTGCTTCTCCCTGTGGGAAAGGCAGCCATTAGACTCGGTGACCTCCAGGGCTCCTTCCAGCACTGACCTCCTGTCCCAGGGCTTTCCAAGAGAAACAGAACGTGAGCCACACAGGCAATTGTAAATTTCCTACCAGCCAGGTTAAAAAAAAAAAGTAAAAAACTAACTGGCAAAATTATTATTATTTTTAAAATATTTTATTTACTTATTTTTAGAGAGAGGAGAAGGGAAGTATAGGAACATTGACATGAGAGAGAAACATTGATCAGCTGCCTCTGTGCATGCCCCAACTGGTGACTCAACCCACAACCCGGGCTTGTGCCCTGACTGGGAATCGAACCAGCGACCCTTCGCTTTATGGAATGACACCCAACCAACTGAGCCACATGGGTCAGGGCTGGCAAAATTATTTTTAATAATATATTTTATTTAACCCAATGTGTCTAAAATATTATCATTTCAGCATGTAAACAATATAAAAATTATTAATGAAATGTTTTACCTTTTTTCATACTAAGCCTTCGAATTTTAGTATGTATTTCATACTTAAATCATATCTCAATTCAGCCTAGTCACACTTTCAGCGCTCCACAGCCACATGTGGCAAGTGGCTACTGGATTAGACAGTGCAGCCATCTGGTCCACCCATTGTCTGTACAGACAGGGAAACAGCCTTGGCTGGCTGGGGCAGAATCAGCTCTGGCCCGAGGACCCTCATAGAAGCTAGTTTTGGGGACCTGTTCTGGGAGTAGCACCGTGCAAGTCACCCTTGGGTAGAGAGAGGAGGAAGAAATTGCTTCCTTTGCCATCAAGGAGTTGAAGGTCCCCTGGCTGGGGCGGGGCGGGACTGGGGAGCTGGGGAGAGTGAGCCCGGATGGAGCTGCTGGGGAGCAGTGCCAACTGACCAAGGCCTTCGTGGGGAACGGGCTCTCGGGGCCTCGCCCACTCTGGAAGGCAGAACCCCGGAGGGCTACAATGGTTACCCCAGGCTTGACGTCCGCGCAAGGAGGGCCTGAGGAGAGCTCTGGGGCCAGGAATGGGGTTTGGAAAGCTGGAGGGATGAGGGAAATATCAATAATGTCTGCTTCTGGGGCATGGAGGGGCGGTCTGATTGGAGCAGAGAGTGAGAGCTGGGGAGATAAGGTGGGTGGATTGCAGGCAACCCGAAAAGCCAGGCAGAGGGTTTACACAAGAGACTAGGGAGCCGCCTGAGGCTCTTGAGCTGGGGAGGGGCCTTGTTGGAAGCAATGGTTCATAGAGATCCATTGGGGCACTGACAGATCGGAGACAGCGCCCGCCTGGCATCAGGGAGGCAGGCTAGGAGGCTGCTGGGGCAGGGTGGGGCGGGCGGGCTGGGGGGCCGCGAGAGGAGGAAAGAGGAGCCATTCTGCAGAATCGGAGGGAGCCTGTGCTGTGGCCCAGGCTGTCAGCCGTGACGTTGTAAACGTGAGTACGGGACATCTGGGCGTTTGCTTCTTCCTGGGGTCCCTGCCCAAAGGGAAGGAAGGACATTCTAGGTGGCTGGATCGGCCTAAGCAAAGACTCAGAGTCAGGAAGGAACAGAGGTGGGAGGGGCGGGGTGGGCAAAGGCTGAAAGTAGCTGCTGGGAAGGGAGCAACCTGGAATGATGGGGTTATCTGGGGCTAGAGAGGCAGGGACGGCCATCTCTTATGGCGTTGTAAATCATGTGGGGGGTTTTGGTGAGTCAGTGGGATGTGGGAAGAGGGTTTTTCAAGCCAGGCCAGGTAGGAGGAGGCAGGGGCTTGGATAGGTGGGGAAAGTGGGGGGACACTGCAGGTGGAGGAAGTGGCTTCTGCAAAGGCACAGAGGCTGGACTGGGCATAGCCCATCCCTGGCCGGAGGGGTGACGGCAGATGTCAGTTCACCGGGCGCCCTCAGGTGGTGCTCGCTGCTTCGGTGATCAGGCGGACACTTGAGTCAGCCAGAGCATTTACTGGACACTTCCCGGCAGCCTGAGGCTCCCGGGCAATGATGTGGCGAGCAAGACACGAGGCCCGGCGCTGGCCTCCGCCCACGTGGGGATGGGGTGCGGGAGTCAGACGCAGGTCACAGTCACATCAGTAAAACTGATGACAATGGGAAGCGCCGTGAATAAAAGGTTGAGGGACACACACACAGCAGTCAGGGAGGACTTCCTTGAGGAGAAATACTTCTCCATCTGTTTCTTTTCAACCTACCTGTGTCTTGACCTGTGACATAAAGGCTAAGGGAGACCTGAGGAGATAAAGGGGGGAGAGGGAGAGGGAGAGGCGTTCTAGAGGCAGGGATGGCCTGAGCAGAGGCGCTCAGGTGAGAATCAGCATAGAGTGTTTGGACAGATGGGAGGCTCAGAATGAGAACGAGATAATTGGGCAAAGAGGGCGAGGAAGAGCTTCCCTGGCAGAAGGAACAGAGAGTGCAAGGGACCCGAGGCAGACAGCCTGTACTGGAAGAAGCCCAGTGGGGCGGGAGGGGGAAGGGAGTGGCTGAGTGGTGGAAGAGGCGTGGAGGCTGCAGGGCCCGAGCTGGGGAGGGCCTCCCAGGCCAGAGCTCCTCAGGCAGCCCTCCTGGGACCCCCAGCATACACAGACACGTCAGAAGGCGAGTGAGAGCCCAGCTAAGTAGGAGGGAACCCACCGTTAGAGCAGAGGCAAGGGCGATGTGGCAAATGAAGACAAGTGGCGGTCAAGGCTGGACTCGTCTTGTCCCACTGGGCCACTTTGAAGACATAGGACATCATCTGAAGTTCAAGGCCACTGAAGGGCTTTGGACCAGGGCGTGGCATGAGCGCACCGGTGCGGTTGGCGCTCTGCGCTGGTGAGGACGGTGGAGAGTGGGAGGTCTGGGGGGCCGTCGGGGCAGCCCTGCGGGGAGACTGCCGTGGCCCAGGTGAGAGTGAAGAATCGGGGGACACGTGCTCGTCACAGCTGGCTGGCTCCTCTGCAGCCTCCAATTATAGAAAATGTCCTCAGACAGGTTAGTGATTCTATTAGAGTGGCCAAACCTGGAGACCTGCATTTTCCAGATAATGTTGCATGAAGCCAGTTAATGCAGTGATTGAATTACTAGGTTAGAGCATCTATGACTTAATTTCATTGGCAGTCAGCAAGGCATCCTTCAAGCAAATTGACCTTTGCTTTGCCATTCCCTCTTAAACCCAGTGAAGTGGATTCGGTTACATCCTGTACAGAAAATGTCCTTTTACAGTATGCAGAAGAACTCAGACATGAATGAAAATGAAATGTATTTTCTCTCATCGTAGCTCATTTAAAAAAAAAAAAAGTGTGTTAAACAACGAATAGACCTGGCTGCAAGGGAGAAAACACCTACTGACTGAGACAGATCCTGGCGGAGACCTTCCATGGGCACTTGAAAAGAATGAGAAGTCTGCCAATTTTCAGGGTAAATAAATATCAATTAGGCCAACGTGGTTGATGGTATTGTTTTGATCTTCTAGGTCTGCTTTTTTTGTCTAGGTGTTCTCTCAGTTGTTGAGAAAGAGGTGTTAAATTTAGATTGTGAAATTGTCTTTTTCTCCCTTTCTTTTATATACAGCATCTGGCAGAAGGCAGGCCTGCTTTTGAGTGTGGTTGGTAGGGTAATAATATGGGTGTAATAATTTATAGTTTTAATTTGAACGTTTCACCTAAAGGGTCATATGGTGTGCTTGGGTGCGATATTGTTACATTGCACAATTACATGCTTATGATTTTGTAATGAAAGATTTTGTAATAAAAAGGGGCATTATTTGTGCTGGACCCTGTATTTGAAACTTTATTATCAGGTGCTTCCTTTTGAATTGATCACTTTTATCATTATGAAACCTTCTTCTTTTATATCCCAATTTAAAGTTTGTTTTTTAAATCTATTTTATCTGATGTTAATATAGCCACTTCAGCTTTCTAATGCTTACAGTTTGCATGGTATATTTTTCTTTTTTTCCCCCCACCACCACTTTTCCCTGTCCCCCTCCCCCATCCTGGGCAGATGCTTTTCCAAGGAGGAGATACAGAGGGCCCAGAGACCTTTGAAAGGATGCTCGGCATCACTAGCCATCAGAGAAATGCAAATTAACACCACAGTGAGATACCACCTCACACTGGTCAGAATGGCCATCATAAACAGATCAACAAACAACAGGTGCTGGCGAGGCTGTGGAGAAAAGGGAACCCTAGTGCACTGTTGGTGGGAATGCAGACTGGTGCAGCCATTGTGGAAAGCAGTGTGGAATTTCCTCAGAAAGCTGAAAATGGAACTGCCTTTTGATCCAGTGATTCCCCTGCTGGGACTATACCCTAAGAACCCCAAAACGCCAATTCAAAAGAACCTATGCACCCCAATGTTCATAGCAGCATAATTTACAATAGCCAAGTGTTGGAAGCAGCCTAACTGCCCATCAGTAGATGATTGGACCAAAAACCTATTTTTCCCATCTATTTCCTTTCAACCTACCTGCATACTTATTTTTAAAGAGTGTCTCTTATAGGTAGCATGGAGTTCAAACTATTTTTTTTTAAAAAACCCTTCCTGACAATTTCCTTTAATTGTAGTATTCATTAATGCTGAATGTATTTCATCTATCATTTTATTTTTTGCTTTCTACTTGATTCCTCTAACTCTTTTTTGCTCATCTATTCCTCCTTTCCTGCCTTTTGAAATTACTTGAATATTTTATAAAATTATTTGAATACTTTATAAAATTTTAATTTAACTTTTCCTGTTGGCTGTTTACCTTCCTTGTTATTCTTCCTTGTATTATTTTCACAGCGATTGCCTGAGAGATTACACTATATATCCTTAACTTTTTACACTCCAATTTTTATAATAATACGCTACTTTACAGAGAATATAGAAATCTGGCCACTTGATAGCCCATAATCACCCTCATCCTTCAGGGTAGAGTTGTTTTAAGTCACTCATCTAAACCTGCCATAAATCCCTTAAGACAGTGTTATAGTTTTAAATAGTTAAAGCTTTATAAATAAAATAAAGGTGAAACAGCAAAAAATAAAAAAATAAAAAAGGACACAAAAACCTCCTGTCTTTTGCATCGAGCGAAGCATCTGCCTTTTCCGATGCCCGTCGTCTTTTCCTGAGCGCCCGGGTTTCCGTCCGCCCTCATTTCCCTTCAGTCCGGCGTGGGCAGAGCGCAGCTCGCCAGCCCCGGGAGCCGCGGCCCACGCGCAGCCTCCGTGCTCAGCACGGCCGGTCCAGCCCTGAAAGCTTTTGCCATCCACAGCCCCTTCTGGGGAGAACCTCAGGCACAGAGGCTGAATCGGTCATCTGCCTCAGTTCTGAGCACGCTATGATCACTGGTCCTTGCAAGGCCCCTTTCTTCATTTCCACTCTTTCTCCTTCCTTGCCGTGTCCCACGTCCCCTCTCCCGGATGCCTCCCCAACGAGGGCACCCTTGCTGTGAATACACACCCTGGAGCAGGAGCAAAGCCTCTGCGAGACGGAGTGGCTCTCTGCGCTTCTCCTACACCGATGGGACTCGGCCGGCAGGACTGGCTCCCCCCGCCCCCCCCCCCCTCCCCGCCCGCCTTGTTTCTCACTCGAGCGTTCATCAAGTCTGCGTGGTATCAGGTGTGTCCTTCTAACGGCTACGCGGTGCACCTTCACATGTCACTGGTTCATTCCCTGGTGATGGAAACCCAGGTGGCCTCCAGCTCCTTTCTGCCACAGACAACACTGCAAAGACTGCCCTTGTCCTTGTCCCTTTAGGCCCTGAGCAGGGGCTTTTCCTGAGGTTGGGTGTGGACAGAGATGGCTGGACCAGAGGGTGCGAGCTGACCTAAATTCCACCCGGCACTCCCAGCTGCTCCCAGGGAGGCTGCGCAGTCCCTGCTCCACCCCGAGAAAGGGGTCCCATTTCCCTACCTTTTCGCCAATGCATGGAAGGCATTTACCCAACTTCCTTACTGTTCCCGTAATGTAGCACTGTTATCTTGCCGTCTTTAATTGGTGTTTCTCCGGTTGCTAGAGTGTCTGTCACTTTGTGAGCCTGGTAGCCACGGGGGCCTCCCCTTCTAGAACTGCCGGTCCTACTCGGTGCTCTGCTCTCCACTGGGCAGCCCGTGGCCTTGACTGACCCCATGCTAACTAGTGGATCGGGCTTAGTCTAGGAAGCTTTGTGTCTCCTCAAGACGCCTTTGTTCACTTCTGCTGTGACCCATTATTTGCATTTCACAGCCTAATACTCAGGGGATACATCTGTTTTCCTTACATCCAAGTTTTCTGCTGGGGGAGGGGGCCCCGGAGATTTTCCCCATGGACCACCTACATCTTCCCCATGCTCAGCACTCTCACGTTCCCTGTGCCGGAGAACACCAAGGAGCCTGAGCGTCTGCTATGGGCCGCGCACTATGGAAGGATCGCCCGCCCCTCTTCACCCCCCTAACTCTGTGGGGGGAGCCTCTCACCATGCTTGAGTGACAGATGAGAAGCTGAGGCACATAAAAGTTTAGTAACATGCCCACAGTCACATACCTTGTATAAGGGGCCCAGCCAGGATGCTACTGCTTAAATTCATGTTAGTTTAATACATTAGGTCAATAGATACAATGTGCCCCAAATGATTTTAATTTATGATGAGAAAACCATTTTACATGGGAACTTAAAAATGTGTGAGGCAGGCATAGTTATTTCTTTATATTTTATTTTTAAATTAGTTATTTTATTTTTAAATTAACTTTACTGGGGTGACATTGGGTAACAAGATTATGTAGGTTTCAAGGGTACAATTCTATGACACGTGATTGTTATATCACATTATGTGATTGTTATATCACACCACCCAAAGTCAAATCACCTTCCGTCACCATACATTGAGTCCCCTTTTCCGCTTCCCTACCCCCTTCCCTCCGGTAACCACCACACGGTGGTCTGTGTCTATGAGTTTCAGTCTTACAGCTCACACAGGAATGAAATCACATGGTCCATGGCTCCTCCTGTCTGACTTATTTCGCTCAGCATAATATTTTCAAGGTCCGTCCATGTGTCACACATGACAGTGTTTCGTCTTCTCTTACGGCGGAATAGTATTCCATTGTCTATACGGACCACACTTTCTTTATCCATCACATGTTCCAGGACGATTTGGTTATTTCCATGGCATGGCCACCATGAATAATGCTGCAATGAAAATAGGGGTGCATGAACCTTTGCAAATAAATGTTTTTTAAAATTTGGGGGTAGATACCCAGAAGAGAGGTTGCGGGGTCATATGGTAACTCTATTCTTGAGTTTTTGAGGAAGCTGCATACTGTTTTCCGCAGTGGCTGTACCAGCTTACATTCCCACCAACAGTGAACGGGGGTTCCGTTTTCGCCACAACCTCTCTAACACGGTCGCTGCCTGTCGTGTTGGTAACAGCCATTCGAACCAGTGTGGGGTGGCTTCTTATTGCAGTTTTGATTTGTATTTCCCTAATAGTTAGTGAAGTCGAGTATCTTTTCCTATATCTGTTGGCCATTTGTATGTTTTCTTGGGAGAAGTGTCTCTTCAGGTCCTCTGCCCATTTTTTAAGTGTATTGCTTGTTTGTTTGGTGTGAAGTTGCATGAGTTCTTTATTTACTTTGGATATTAAACCCTTGTGGGAGCTGTTGTTTGCAAATATCTTCTCCCATGTGGTTGGTTTGAGGCATACATATTTGTAAAAAATTCTTTTAGGGGTGTGTCAACAAAACCTGGCTGTGGACCCCAGTGCTCCAGGGGTGGTGGCAGAGGTCAGGAGGTCAGGAGGAGGGGCCCCCTTCCTCCAGCTGGCGGGGCTGGTGTTGGCACCGCTCCTTGTGTTCAACGCGATGGTGTTGCTCCCAGAACCTGTAAGTGCCCGGAGGATAGGGATTCTGTCTGTCTGGGTCATGCTTGCCTCCCCACAATCAGTAGTGCCTGGTGCCTAGCAAGTCCTCAATAAAAACCTGTTGAATGAGTGAATGGCAGACACTTACTGAGCTCTCACTCTCTAAGGGATGCCTGTGCATTCCCATTGAATCCTATTGCAACACTGTAATAGGCCCAATTAGTGGTCCCATTACAGAGACGGGGAAACCAACGCATGGAGAGGAGACAAAACCTGCCCAAAGTCACTGACTAAGGAAGTAGCAGGCTGGGATGCAGGCATCCTCACCAGAGCCCTCAGCCATGATGCCTCTGTGCCCCAGGGACATGGGGGCAAGGGCCTGCGTCTTTGGGTTCTGAAACTCCAGGCACTTTGGGGCCCTCCACAAACGTGATGCCCTCACAGCCGTCTCAACCAACTCCCACGGCTGCTCTCTCCTCCTAAGTGGTTTTCCTTCTCCCCTCCCCGTTTGTTTAAGTTACACACATCCTGGGACATGCCGGAGTCCCCCTGTTACTGACCTACTTACTTATCCAACCAGCTCTCCCGCACATGAGGGGCAGCAATGGGAAGCACAGGGGGCGTCTGGCAGGCAGTGAGGAGGCGGCTCGGAGGCAGCAGCATAGGCCCCCCTTCTGCCTGGGGCGGCCTGCGGCCGGCAGCGGCAGACAGGGATAAAACAAGCCCCAACTCCATGCTAAGAGACCGCGGCAAAATAACATTTATTCTAAGTGGCTTTCCAAGAAAATAGCTTCTGTTCCTCCCGCCCCTGGAAGGGTCTCCACAGCTCCACTATGTCAGGGGGATGTCTATTTCTCTTCTGCTTCATAAAATGGAGGAACTTGGAAGTCAAAGGCGGGCCTCATCCCTTGGTAGTGAGGATTCCAGCTCCAAGTCGGCCCCAGACAAGACAAGCATTCTTCCCGTCAACCATCCCTTGTTTCTTTTTCTTTATTAAAAAATTAAATCTTTGGGGGTAATAGTGGTTAATAACATTATATAAGTTTCCAGTGTACAGTTTTATAATACAATTCCTGTGTATCTCATTGTGTGCTCACCACCCAAAGTCTGGTCTCCTACTGTAATCTTGTATTTGACTCCGTTTACCCTCTTCATCGACTCCCCACCCCCTCTGGTAGCCACCATTCTGTTTGCCAGTCCCTTTCTTCCTTCCTCCCTTCCTTCCTTCTGTAGCTTTTTGTTGTATATCTCACCTCTGAATGAAATCATATGGTTCTTGTCCTTTTCTGTCTGATTCACTTCACTTAGCACAATGCTCTCAAGATCTACCCATGTTGTTGCAAATGGCAACATTTCTTCCTTTTTAATGACTGCGTAGTATCCATCCTAAATTTGCATCACATCGTGTTTCACCAACCACCCAGTCCCCTTTTCCCTTTCCCCCTCCGCCACCAGCTTGAGGATACCCAGAGGCCAGAGGCTCAGGGACTTGAAGTGGCGCCTGCCTCAGGCTCCACAGGTGGCAGAGGGGAGGAGTGGAGGGGCGCAGAGTGGCTTCCCCAGGAAAGAGCTGTCCCTGGCTCCCAACACCCTATGGCCTCTTTCCTGGCACAGTTGGCCAGTAGTGTCCGTGACCTCACGGCTAATTTCAGGGACAGTGGGGATCAAAGAGCAGCTTCAGCCCCTACCTGGGGCCAGATGAAAACACTGGTCCCCGACTCCTCGCCTTGGCTCCTGACCCTTGACTCGGGGACCCCTGTCTCCTTGCCCTGGAGCTCCAGCTTCTTCCCTCTGTGCCCTCGCCGCTCCTCTCCAGTCCCCCATCCAAGGTCCCTGGGAAATGCGGCCGCGTGCAGGGGCGAAGAGCGTGCGCTCCGGGCAGCTGAGGACCTGGCAGCCGGGGGGTGGGACGCGGAGCGGGACAGGACAGCAGGGGTCTGGGCGGGAGCCGGGGTGGAGGCCCCTCGGGCGAAGCCACCGCGGCCCCTCCCGCGCCCCAGCCCTCCGCCCCCGCGAGCCGCCGGCCGTGACGTCAGAGCCGGACCCGCTAAACTGAGCGGCAGCGGCTGCGGGGCGCGAGGGTGGAGACTGAGACCCGGAGGCGCCCAGACGGACGGAGCCCAGAGCGGCCAGAGCAGGCAGCCGCCAGCGACCGCGAGGTAACGCGGGCCCGCTCCCTGCGCGCAGTGCTCGGTGCTGGGGCAGAGCCCGCCGGGGCGCAGCGGACCGCCGGGGAGTGTGGGGCTGGACGGGGGCGGGGTGCAGGGGAAGCCGCCAAGCGCTGCTCGCGCGCTCCGGAAGGCCGGGGCGAGACGGGGCGCAGGACGCACAGTGGGCTGGTCCCGCGGCGCTTTCCGAGCGCGCAGTGGTGGAAGCGGGACTCAGGTGCGCGCCCCGACGGCGTCTTTGGGCGTTATCTAGCAAGGAGCAAAGGTGTGGGTGAGGACAGCCGCCAAGGGTGAGCCGAGGGTGGGACCCCGGGGACCTTCCCGTACAGCCCCTTCCGCGGCCCGGGAAGCCTGAAACTGGGGGTCGGGGAAAGCCCCGGTCCGCCGCGGCTCCTCACCGCCCGCCGCGCCCGCAGCCGAGCCCCCAGCTATGGCCCTGAGCGACTGGGCGCTGGTCCGCTGGCTGGTGGACAGCCGCCACTCCCGGAAGCTCATCCTGTTCATCGTGTTTCTCGCGCTGCTGCTGGACAACATGCTGCTGACCGTCGTGGGTACGTACGGGCTGGCCCTCTCCGAGCGCCCTTTCCCTGGGCGCCCCACTTACCCGAACGCGGTCATGGACCGCTGCGCGCCCTGGGGAAGTTGGAGAACGCGGTTTGCAAAAGCACACCCCGCAAGACTGCCACGCCTGGGCTAGTAAGAGCGCGTTGTGGCTTCGTTTTCCTGGTAGTCAGGTCAAAAATGTAACATCGATAAAACCCAGAACTTGTGTTTCCTCCTGATAATTTCCAGCTTCCCCCTGCCCACGTTCACCACAATGAAGAAGATTTCTGTTAAGGTCTAGCAATTCCCAGAGTTCAGAGTAGTGTTATAATGCTTATTATGCTGCCTCAAAAGGAGGGTTAATAATGTGGTATAACATCCAAAGGAACAAGTAAGCATCCCTCCCTCCGAAAAGGGAAGTGGCATTTCAATAGATTGTATCTGTGGATGACTCAAGATAGGAGCATTTCAAGACCGTTTGGAGAGGATTTGGAACAGTATTCATTTTAGCCCTTTTTCTATAATGGACTTTTAAAAATCTAAATAATTTAAACCCAGGTCTCTTAATTAGCCCCATTAACAACAGAATATTTGGCATGCTTTTCCTTAAAAAAATATCTAAATTGTTAATGAATAAGAAAAAGACTTTTAAAATTTCAGCTCTCAGGAGTGGGTTGTCTCCTCTCTCCTGTTTGTAGGTTCTTCCGACACAGTTTTCAGAGCGTCAAATAGTCAGGCTTTCACCTCAAGGATTGGCAGAAATGTGAGGCTCACCGGGTTCAGTGACAAGGGCCTCGCCTGTTCTTTGTGTTGAATGCTCCATTGTTACATATGGGCCCGAAGCGTCTATTAATTCAAAAGGTTTTTCTTTTCCTTCATAAAAGCCTCAGAAATTCTTTTTTTTAAACAACAGTTTTATTTATTTATTTCTAGAGAGAGAAAGGAAGAGAAAGAGAGACATCGATTTGTGGTTCCACTCATTTCTGCATTCACTGGTTGATTCACTGGTTGATCCCTGACCAGGAATCGAACCCACAGCCTTGGCACATCAGGGTGATGCTCTAACCAAATGAGCTGCCCAACCAGGGCTCTCAGAAATTCTTATATTTTCGAGATAGGATGAAAACTTGCCAATTCCCACTTAAAAAAATAGAGAGATGAAGTGAGCGTGTTGCAGAATTTTCCAATTATGGCTTCCTGCAGGTTTATTTTGTCTAAGACACGCAATGAAATGCAGGGTCCTGTTTCCCTCATTCATGCAGTTAAAGGTCTTTGGAGCCTCTTCCTGAGAAGCCCTGGCTGATCCTGGGTCAGCACCAGCTCCACCTCAGAGCAAACTTTGCTTTCCCCACTTGAATTCCTGCGAAGGAACCCTGTAATGGGAAACCCCACGAAGGACAGGGGTCTCTGGGGCTGCCGGTCAGTTCTGCACAGTAACTGGCTCTGAGAGCAAATGGAACTTTCTCAGCCTCCTGGGGCTTTGTTCTCTCTGGGGAGCCAAGTGATGTGGAATTGTCCCAGTGTCATTATGTGTGTGTGTGTGCGTGCGTACGCGCGTGCACGGGTGGCGGGGGGTGGTGTTCCTGGGGTAGACATCCCACCTCGCTGTGTGTCTTTTGGCATTTGATGTGACCATGGATTTTCTGGCATTTGTCCCAGGGAGGGTTTCAGCACAATCACCACCTTCCTGTTGTGCTCTTGTCCCTAGTCCCCATCATCCCAAGTTACTTGTACAGCATTAAGCATGAGAAAAATATGACTGAAATACCGACTGCCAGGCCGGTGCTCACAGCCTCCGCCACCTCAGGCAGTTTCCAGAGCATCTTCTCCTATTATGACAACTCCACCGTGGTCACCGGCAACAATACCAGTGACCTTCAGCAGGGCCTGCTGCCTAAGGCCACCACACAGCACACGGTGACTAACGCATCGGTCAGTCCTTCCAACTGCCCCAGGGAAGATGAAGACCTCGTGAATGAAAATGTGCAAGTGGGCCTGCTGTTTGCCTCCAAAGCCATGGTCCAGTTCCTCACCAACCCATTCATAGGACTGTTGACCAACAGGTAGGTTGTGTTATTTTGGCCAAAGCGTTTTGTATTTCTGTTGTTCCAAGCTCATTTCTCTTCTGGAATTCTGTTTTTCATTCATTTATTTGAATCAGGGAACCAGTGGGGAGTGAGCTGGGGAAAAATCCAGTCCCTTCGCCTTATGTTTCTGTCCATAGTTTACAGTTACTATAATGGGAATTACAGTTTCCCATTTGTTTTGCCTTTCATTGCTATCTCTGTTGCCTAAAAAGTAAGAGAATACTGAGACAGAATACAGAGGCCCTCCCCACGTGGGAGAACTTTGATTCTGTCTAAATGCCACGTTCCCTCATCAGATTCTCTGTACCATGCAGTTTTCCCTTCTCTTCCACCCCTGGTCCTGCACTTCCTCACAGAAAGCCAAGGTGGCTTCTCTAGAGCTGGCTGGGTGGAAGCTCAAGCAGGCAGCCGGGGGCAGGATGTGGGGAAAGATGGGCCATCTCGCTGCAGAGAAGAAAGTTGTAGCTAATGTGGAGGTCTGGGGCAGTGTGACAGGTCTGTCCCCTGCAAGTTACTGACTGGTGTCCTCGTGCACACAGGGAAGAGAATGGAAGCTGTTTTCTCCATAATTCAAATGAGCTGATAATGCCCCCAATAATGCCCAAACTAGGTTTATGCCAACCTAGATGTTCTGGACATTTTTGGACCCCTATTATTTTGTTCACGTCCCTATTGTTGGTGGGTGGCCTTGCAGTCAGTCTTTGTCCTTCTACAGTGGAGGTGGCCCAGCTCTGCCTGGTCTGTGGGGGCTCAAAGTGTCAGACCAGGGTGTGCAGTGCAGGGGCGGGGCTGTTTGAAACATGCTCATTTAACCTTCATCTTTTAGTGCTGCCTTGTAGTATGGGAAATGCAAATACATTTTAATATTGATGTTGGCAGCATAACTGAGTGAGCTGCATCCCTCCAAAAATGATCACGATCTGTCATTTTTCCAGTACTTTCTGAGCCCGGTAGACCTGAATCCTGGGCACTCCACCAGTGTGCTCAGAGAAGAGATAAATATGCTCCCCTTATGCTTTCCAGAGTCTTCCTTTGTAAGCCATTGCAAATAGTCTTTGATGTAATTTGTGCCAATCACATCCTCAATTACCCACAAAATGTGGGATTCACCTTTTCAGTGTTGTAAACAAGTGTGTTTAAAGCAGCTTTTTACAGTTGGGGCAGGGGCGTCGGCTGCCAGGAGAAGGAGGCAGAACAGTGAAAGCGGTGGTCGTGGGCTGCCATCTAAACAGTGTAGCCCCAACGGCAGGCGTGCAAAGAATAGAGGAGGAAGTGCCCCGAGTCCTGCCCATGAACCAGGCCGAGCAACATGAACAAAGGCAAAGACCAGAGATGGAAAAGAAGGGCGATTGTGGGGGGAGTGGGATAGGGGAGGGGAGAAGGGAGAGCAGGGGGAACAGGGTGGGCTGGTCTACAAAAGGCCCCAAGTGGCAGGCCATGAAAGGAGTGGGGTTTTATTGTGGGGCTACTTGGAAGCCATTAGAGGTTCCAGTGCCAGGTTGAAGAGGCAGCAAGCCAAGCCCAGTGTTAAGCAGGTCCGCCCAGCACCCAGCATAGGTTGGCAATAGGGGAGTCTTTACACTTGCCCAGGCTGGGGCGTAGGGATGGTGGGCAGGACCACCAGGGTCCTTTGTTTAAACTATTGTTAATACCTCAAGAGGGTAACGACAAGTGTTAAACCAAGCCTGGGGCCCTCTTGGAGTGGGGCCCTGTGTGACCGAGGGCGTGGGACCAGCTCTGGGGCTGGGGGTCAGTGAGAGATGAGGCCTGCGGGTGGGTGGCAGCGGCTGAAGAGACACGGAGGTTCGCCGTCCCCAGCACAAGCCATCCTCAGACGCAGAGGTTGCAGGGTACCTGTGGCGAGCTGGACAGAAGCGCATTTTAAACTTTTGCAATTTGCTTCTCTGGGCTGACTCAGTTCAAACAATCCCAAGCCATGTCCAGCCATCCAGTCCATGTGAAGCAGTGCGGTGAAGCGGCCGTATCCAATAGGCTGAGCGAATTAACTCAGCGATGCCGGCCGGGCTGCGCCCACCAGGGAGCACCGTGGGCAAGGTGACGTTCACAGGCTCCTCTGTTCTTTAGGAGGAAAACCAAACAGTCCTCAGTGGTTACACAGTAGTTTTCTTTCTCTTTCCAAGACTAAGAGTGCTCCTTAAAATGCATCAGTATAATTACGGAAAACGGCTCAGGGTTTTGTATTCTCAGAAAGCAAGCAGCTTGCGTCCTACATGGGAAAATTGAGGACGTCATTATAATAACGCCTCGCTATTACTGTGGGTGCAAATGTTACTAGCCATATAGTGTAATGGTTAAAAACTCAGCGGAAGCGATGCGAGTATTCCAGTCTTCCAAATGCAAACGGCAAATGAAAAGCTTTAAAAAAGTCCCATTCTTGTTTTTAATGCTTTGTTTATTCCATGAGGAAGAAACTTGACTTAGTGAGACCTTTCCTCTGTGTTAAATACCCCAAATGCTTTGACATTGCAGCCGCTCAAAGCTCATGTTTGGGGCTCTGGAAAAAAAAAAAAAATCTCTTCCAAGAGAAACCTAATTTCGTTTTGTGACCTGTGAAATTCAGTCTATTCTTAGCACCTTAGTAATCCATGTTGGAATTTATCTACAGCAAAATTTTAAGCCCTAACTGCTTCCTCCAGCTACCCAGCAAATTTCAAAATAACCTTCATCATTTCGCGCTGCCTTGTAGTATGGGAAATGCAAATACATTTTAATATTGATGTTGGCAGAATAATGGAGTGAATGCCAGCCCTCCAAAAATGATCATGATCTGTAATTTTTCCAGTACCTTCCGAGACCTGAATCTGGGGACTAACCACGTGTTGGGGCACTCCATGGTTCTGCTCAGAGGAGGGATAAATATGCTCCCTTTTCTGTTACAGACTCTTCCTTTGTAAGCCATTGCAAATAGTCTTTGATGTAATTTGTGCCAATCACATCCTCAATTACCCACAAGATGGGGGATTCACCTTTTCAGTGTTGTAAACAAGTGTGTTTAAAGCAGCATTTTACAGTTGATTTAATATGTTTCTGATTAAAGAGGAGTTCAGGACACAAAGCCCCAGAGCTAGAAGACTTGAGCAAAGGTCTCGGGCCAGTTCCAGGATTTTCTGGGCAAAGGAGTTGGCTGCTCGGGAGGAAGTGCCTGCACAGCTGCAGGAGGGGAGCCAGGACGCAGGCTCTCTGTCCGGGGAGCTTCCTCTCCTCGTGCTCTTTCCACCTGCTTCCTGTCATACAGTTTGTATGTCTGGCTACTAAAAATCAATAATGAAGGTCAAAATCTGTCTTTCTTGTGTGGACTTGGGCTCTCTGGTGGTATCAGACTGAACTAGTACAGGTCCAAACCGTGAGTTTGCTGATTGCTATTTGTAACCATGGGCAGGTTGTTCAGAAAAAAAATCAGCCTGGCTTTTGGGAGATGGACCTTCCCTCACCTCCTCGGCCTTAAAAAAGTCCCTGGAAAAAATCTTCCAGCCACTGATGTGAGCTGGTCCAGCTTCCTAGCATCTCTGCACATCTCTGCACTGCTTTTGACAGTGGGGAAAAGGGAGGCCCCCTGTATATGGGGGAGCTACCTAGAGACAGGCTGCTTGCAGCCACTCCTGTTCAAAGCCTCTGGGTGTCAGCGGGCCCCACTCCGAAATGAGACCCCCCACATTACTTGTGTCACAACCCGATCTTCCATATTACATCCCAGAGCCCCGTATTCATGGCTGTGATGCTGCCGTGTGAGTGGCTTTTGTGGGCGGATGAGGCAAGAAGCAGCCTCTCTTTCTGTTGTTTTATGTATCAGACAAGATTGCATGACAAACCCTGAAAATAAAAAATGCAGTTCTTGGTAAGCATGTAAGTGTTCATCTGGCCGCTAATATAATACAAGTCACTTCTCTTTCACTTACTCATCTGGTACCATAGTTTTACTGAAAAACATGTGACCAGAGGGGAGCAAAGGACCTTTGGTTTTAGCTGAGTGGAGCGATCACATATCCAGTAACGCGTTCTAAAGCCTGTGGAGGACGTGTCTGACTTGATTTCCGTCTTTGAGGCTCCTGTGACTTATTTTATAGTTCCAGTTTATTTCATGATTGCCTTGTGTGTGAAAGGGGGTAGAAGGACTTATACTGGCAACATCTGTTATCGTGTGGCCCAGCAAGTGATTTTTAGACATCCACACACATAAGAGGAATGCTCCGGGCAGGTACAGTGCAAAAACACCTTGATGTGTCTTTGTCCGCCAATCAAGTTAAAGACGTAGCATCGTGGTCATCACTTGCTTAGCATAAGGATTACACAGTGTTTGCACCTTTAGAACTGAAAGTTATTTCAAACATACCAGGTGGCGAGGGAAAGGGTTAACCCCCTCCTTAGCTTGTCAGTGTGTCAGTGGTC
Organism: Pteronotus mesoamericanus; assembly: GCF_021234165.1. NCBI lineage: Eukaryota > Metazoa > Chordata > Mammalia > Chiroptera > Mormoopidae > Pteronotus > Pteronotus mesoamericanus. The sequence goes on from NW_026555229.1 coordinate 16,764,263, forward strand.
TGTTTTTTATCAAGCCAGCGACAGTGGCTTAATTTATTTCCATAGTTACCTAGTATATTTGAAAGCCAGTTATTTTCCCTCACAAATCAAAGCGAACATCTGAATGGCAAGGAGGAAGCCGCAGGGCACAAAACCTCCTCGGTATCTACAGATCTACGGGTGGTTACTTTTTCTCTTGCTTCAGCCAGCTGGTCAAAGTGGGCTTTGCGGGAATAAGCAGTGACCTTTTCAGCTTCTCCGAGGACATGGGAAACCAGCCGCTGTGGAAGGGGAGCTCCTGCCGTAGACGCTGTTGGGAGGGTGTGTCGGAGCCTTCGCTTCTGATCTCAGAAAGAAGTTGGCCCTGGCACCGGGCATTTGTCAGGGGAGCAAAGCCCCTGCTTGAACTGTGTGCCAGGGAACAGTGGGGACACCCAGAGCGCGTGAGAGCAAGAAACCCACAGCTCCGCAGCTCACGGAACGCCCTGCACACATCCAATCCCTGGAAAAGACAGAGTCACGGACGAAACCAGAGGATTTGGTTTTATTTACAGAAGGATTGACGATAAACTTCCCAGTGTATCCTATGAATTTATTCCTTTTACTGATGATGTTCACTCGCATTTTAGGGGTGTGTTAGGATCATTGAAAAAAGGAGATGTTACCTCTTGTCCCTTCTGGTGATAGTTTGCACCCTGCTCTGTGTCCTCGCTTTTGTCACTTACCATGCAGCGGGAGCCCAGGTCTAACAAGCCCGACAGTGGAGCTTGCATAGTCTCCACAGCAAAGGTGAACTACTTTGTAGCGTTGAAGAAAAAGTACTGCTTCTCAGTGATGAATTAGGGAACGTGAGGTTTCTCCACTGACCCCTTAGAGGTATACATAAGTGACTACAACTTTTACTGCTTTGTATTTTTTCCTAGGGATTAAAAATAGGACTTTTAGTCTTATCCAATTGGATGAACTGCTCCCTGATGCTATGTGGAGGGTAACCGTAGGCTGGGATGGCTCACCAGGGGGTGATCATGGGAGATTTGGTTAAAGGTTTGCCACATCAGGTCCAGAATTGAGATGGCATTGAATTGGGACAAGAGCTGATTCAAATGTTTGTCGCTTACTTATGGTGGTTGAGGTTCTGTCCACTTAGGAGACATCCTGGGGAAGGAGAAAGGGCATTGGAGGTCTGCCCGTCGTTCAGTGGCCCCGGGGTCTTGGATGAGCCTCCTTCTGAAGTGGGTGCTCAGGGGGCTAAAAGAGGTTGAGGGTGGAGATCCAGCAGTGCTGCCTTGCACTGGGGCTGAGCTCCAGGGAAAGGCTGCGCACCACTCTCCCCGGGGCAGCCCTGCCAGTGGCTTGGCCAGCATGGGAGGTGAGGGCACACGTGTCTGGCGAGGAGAAGGAAGCAGCGTGAGCCCACTGGGAGCTGAAGCTGCTGGCTGGCTCTGCGACTGTGGGCAAGCCTCCCCGTCTCTGAACCTTGCTCTCTCGCCCAAGACGAGGGTTTGGACTGGCCAGCCTTGGAGTGGCCTTCCAAATTTGCCAGTTGGTTATGCCATATGTGGTTTAATAAATCCCAAAGGAATTTTAAAAACAGGAGTTGCAGTGTGTTTTAAGAAATCACAGCCCCTGGTCTTGGTAGAAGGACTCCTCTGTAGACGCAGAGCCCCGCGGGTTCCAGTCCATCTGGTTTTTGGTGAAACCGCGGCCCTTCCATCCCACTCACCCCATGTGAACCTGCACTCCTGCGACGCCTTCCCACCAAAGTGTACACAAGCAGGACCTGGCACATCTTGGACGCAGGAGTTATGCTTGTTGCCCTGAATTTTGGGCAAGTTACTTAAATTGACTGAGCCTCAATGTGGCCACCTGAAGAATGAGAAGAAAGCTAGCTACCTCTTGGAATCACAGGTGACATTGCCCACTGGTTCCCTACTGAGGTCACCTGCTAAGAAGGAGCCCACCCCAGCTGTGTCCTGCCAGGTAACCTGGGATGGTGGCTGAGCTGTGGACTGGGCGTGTCACAGGTGGGCACAGGTGACCAGGTTCTTGGTGATCACGAACAATGAATTGAACTGAACACACAGAGAGTTCATAGCAGAAAGAGAGAGAGCCAATTGCTTAAGTGACAGTGCGCGCCACAGAACATGGGGGCGGGCCAACTCTGAACAGAGACTGGTGTCAGGGGCTGGAGGGATTCTATTCCTATAAGCAGATATTTCCTGGCTGGTTTTGGCGGGCTTTTATTGCGCATGTAGAAGTAGTTGTATTACTCTTAAGCTAATGTACGTGGGGTCTCCCTTGGTTTTCCTTGATTGGCCACCGGGGGAGGGGGGCCCACGATGCTAACTTACCATAATACTGTTATAATGACGCAGGGGTCCTGTAGCATCTTCTGCGCAGGTGCAGTCAGGATTCACCACGATTCAGCGCTTTTCCAGAAAATGCGGACAACGGGTCTTAGAACAGGGTCTCTGTCCTGTATCGATGTCCTTTGTCTTAGCCCTGGGGCACCTCCAGGCTTTCCTCCCTCCTGACTATCTCCTGCTTCAGGTGTAGGTATCACTGTACAGCTTTGACACACATACAGTTTTCCAAGTCGTGTGTGGGGAGCGGTGAGGAACCTGTGGGTTATTCCGGGGCAGCTGCAAGTGTTGTCCTATGTCGGCTCTTTCCCCAGAAATACTGTAGTTCCTGAGAGGTATAAACTGTCTGCGAGCTCTCCTCCCCGAGCCTCCTGGGAGTTTCCTTATTGGCATCCTGCAGTACCATGTAGGACCTGTGGTTGTGCATGGACTCCTTTTGCCACATAAATAAAGAGCACAGAGCAGTCAGCTCCAGGCTAATTGAGACAAGAGAAGCTACCATCTGATGGCCATCTGGACAACAGATCAGAGCATGACCAGAACCTTTGGAAAGGTTATATTTAAAACCAGATATGCCCTTTGGCTGCTTGAAGAGGTGGGACAGTTTGCAAGGTAAAGCCCTGGACTGGATGGAATGGCTTGGAATGAAATTAGCCTTAGGATGTCCAGTGAGTCACTTTTTTAAAAAAATAAAGATTTTTATTTTTAGAGAGAGAGGGAAGGAGAGAGAGAGGGAGAACAACATCAGTGTGTGTTTGCTTCTTGTGCGCCCTCTACTGGGGACCTGGCCTGCAACCCAGTCATGTGCCCTGACTGGCAATGGAACTGGAGACCCTTTGGTTCACGGGCCAGCACTCAATCCACTGAGCCACACCAGCCAGGGCCAACGAGTCACTTTTTGTGCCTGAGTTTCCTCACATGTGGAATGGGGAGGTAGTTGGCTGTCCTTATCAAATCATTGAGCTGCCAGGGGGTGGTAGGTGTTTGGAGCAGTCAGTGATGGATACTGCGATTTTTTTCTTCGAGGCTGAGTGGCTGCGATTCAGGACTTTTTTGGTCTACGATCCAGGGCTAGGGAAAGGCAGGGCCTGGAGATGCTCGGGGCTGTCCTGGGTGGACGCGCCTCTCCCGGAGCCAGCGCTGCACTCCCTTTCTGGGCAGGGGGCCTAGGAAGCGCCTTCACCCTCCTGCCTCACCCCCATGGCAGAGACCAGCTGTCTGCTTAGTAAGCAGAAACAGAGGAAAGAAAGGAGAATGAGGGAGAAAATGAAATTTCTGAAGCACTGTCTCTGTTCCAGGCACCCTGGTAGTAGTGTACGCCCACACCTCAATATTTATTTATTTATTTATTTTGAGAGAGAGAGAGAGAGAGAGAGGTCAATTTGTTGTTCCACTTATTTAGGCATTCATTGGTTGGTACTTGTATGTGCCCTGACCGGTGATTGAACCCACAACATTGGCGTATCATGACAACGCTCTAACAAACTGAGCTCCCTGGCCAGGGCCCACATCTAATTTTACACTCGCCCCTGTTCTGGGAGGTGGGAGGTGGGTGGTGGTGGGCTCTCTGGGAGGCTGGTGGGGGGACTTGCTGGGTTACTGGCAGGGCTGGACGTCCAGCCAGGGTGAGATACCAGAAGGCCAAGGCTGTCCCCCCGACCCACCCGCCTGGTGGCAGAGCCCCGAGGGGGCTGTGGTCTTACGGAAAGATCAGGATGTTGCATTTTTGCACAGAAAACAAGACCTGACTTTCTAGGCTGGCCTCGCTGGGTCAGCATGAAGACAGATTTGAACATCTCGCTTCCTTGCGCCTCTTAGACAGAGCACAGTTGTCTCTGTGGCTGGTCAAGTCACTTGATGACCTTTCAGTAGAATCATTTGATTGCAGTTGTCCCTTTGGAAAAGCTCCAGCAAAGACTGTAATATAAGAAATAGTTTAAAAAAATAATGGAAACAGGGACTATATATTTTGGCCATGTCCTGGCTTACTTGCCAATGCTGTGTTAACATTTGTCCTAGAGAAATTTCTGTTCAGAGTGGAAGTCCATAAATGTATTCACATTCTAAGACAGTCAAACACAAAAAGGTCACGCAGGAAGCACAAACTATATGAATTTTTAGAAAAGTTGACCAAACAGTAATCCGCCTGATCCCACAGGGAAAGCAGGAGAGACTCCGTACAAAGCTTTGAGAAAACACAAAGCAGTTGCCAGATTTTTCCCATGGTTTTGTCTTGCAGGATCGGCTACCCAATTCCCATGTTTACAGGATTCTGCATCATGTTTATCTCAACGATCAGTAAGTGTCTTGTGTTTGCCATCGAGTGTGGGTCTCAGGATGGGCTCTCTTGGCCACCGCGAGTGGGGAATTGACAACCCAACCTGGAATGGGGGCAGGGGTGGGGGGATGTTGGCAAAAACTGCAGAAAGAAATCACCTGCAGAAAAAGCGCAGGCAAAAACACCATGGGGTTAATATAGAGGTGAAGCATCCGGTGACGGGCCTCAGGGGGCCTCGGCTGGCCGGGGCCTTGCAGTGTTCCACTCCCGCCCTGACAAGGCCTGGCCCGCTCTCCCGGCAGTGTTCGCCTTCTCCAGCAGCTACGCCTTCCTGCTGATCGCCAGGTCGCTGCAGGGCATCGGCTCCTCCTGCTCCTCGGTGGCTGGTAGGTGTGGAAGTGCCTGAGTCAGCACCTGGGGCCCTTCAGTCTGTCTGAGGGGCCACAGGCACTGGCGCGTTGGCCGCCCGTGCCCTACCCCCCAATGCCGTGCCACTAGCTGGATTGTTAAGGGAACCCAGGTATTGGTGGTGGCGGCTGGCAGTGAGCTCTTGGAGGAGGTATGCACTTCTGCGTCGGACCCTGCTTGGTCTCACATTTTCGTTAATCTGATGGGTTTGGGAAGCTTGCAGGTCTGGGTTGGGGAGGGAAGGCGAGACATGGATTATCCTTTCGTGCTCCCAGAGCGTGGCTCTTGGCTGACCTTTTCTTTCCCTGTGTAGGGATGGGCATGCTGGCCAGTGTGTACACAGATGACGAAGAGAGAGGCAACGCCATGGGGATTGCCCTGGGCGGCCTGGCCATGGGGGTTTTAGGTGGGTGAGGACCACGGCGGAGGCACACCGAGAGCCTGTCTGGTGCTGGACAGTTCTCCCCGATTCCACATGCACGTGGACAGATTCCCTGGCTGCCCCTCTTAGTCCCTGCTCTCGTGGAATCCTTGAAAGATGGGGCTTCCTGACATGGGAGAACCTGGGCTCCCCCGTCTCTCTCTCCAAACTTGCTGGGGGACCTTGGGAAGCCAACCCCAGACCTCCTGGGCCCAGATGTAAAGTGGAGGCTCGAACAGGCTGGTCCGCCCAGATGCCTTCTCTCCTCGCACACATTCTCTGAGTTACCATTGGAGAGGGCCTCCCTGCCTCCTGAATCTGCCTCCACACCTCCTGGCCTGGCCTCCCAGGCCCGGTGCCAGGATCTCTCCTGGGAGGAGACACGGGTGCTCTCCCCTTTCTCTGTTGCACCCCCAGCCTTCCTATGAGAGCCCACAGTCCCTGTCTGTGCCAGTTTATAAGGGACGAAGTCCTCGCTGACCTGGCTTCCTGTGTGCCTTCAGCGGCCAGGATCTTGTTTCCCTCTGATCCTTAGTTTGCGGTGACCCTTAGAGTCTCTTGTCCATGTGCAGGGGTGATACCGCTGGGAGGAAGTTGCCAGGGCAACTTCACACTACTAGATATAACATAGAATGGCCACTTCGAGTAGCCTTTGGAACAAAACAGAGCGGAATGCAAGAAACAAGTGGGCGGTCCTAGTGGGGTCGGGGGGCGCTGGCCCCAGGGCCTGGCATGGTTCTCTGTCTCTGCCCTGCAGTGGGCCCCCCCTTCGGGAGCGTGCTCTATGAGTTTGTGGGGAAGGCGGCTCCATTCCTGGTGCTGGCTGCCTTGGTGCTCTTGGATGGAGGTGAGTCTGCGTGGGGACCTTGGCCATGACCTGGGCATGTATGTTGACGGGGTGCAGGGCCACGCCTTTTGTTTGTCTCTTGTAGCTATTCAGCTCCTCGTGCTCCAGCCGTCCCGGGTGCAGCCAGAGGTAAGCCGCTGGGAGAGGAGGGCGCTGCGCCAGCCATGTTGGCACTTCTGACCCCTGTTTTCTTGACAGAGCCAGAAGGGGACACCACTGACCACCCTGCTGCGGGACCCCTACATCCTCATCGCTGCAGGTGGGGCTCCCCTCAGCCCCTCGGTCCTTCTCAGCCCAGGGGTGGGGGGGTGGGTTGGGCGGTGAGGACCCGTGTTCATTTTGCTGCTGGAAATGTTGGGCTGTGGAAGAGCGTAAAAGGCACAGAGAGGTTCTACATCAAAAAAAGTGGTTTTCTTCTGTCATCAGTGTCTGACACTCAGCCAAGTGCCTGTGTCGTTTTTCATGTGGGGCAAAGGTGTCTGAGTCACAGAGATGCCCTGCAGCAGAGGCTTGTTTTGGGTCGGCCTTGTCGCCGTCCTTGTGGCAAAGACCATTACTGTCTCTCCTTGAACTGCTGGAAGTCGTTCATCGCCTCCCTGCAGGGGTCTCAGCTGGGGGTCTGATTCACCGTGACATGTACGGACAGACAGCAACAGCGGAGCCCCAGAGGACTGCGAGGGCACCTCCCTTTCTGCGGCCGGGGTGTCCCGTTCCGTGGCAGAGAGGCCAGGCCGGGAGGCACCCTGTGGCTAAGAAAGCTCACGCCGTTGGGTTCTCGGCCTGGATGGGCCAAAGGAAGCCCCGGTCGTGTGGCTCTCAGGGAGGATCGTGGCAGCCTTCATCCAAGGGACTGTCCCCTCAACACCACCCCTGCGACACAGGCCTGGGACCGCCTAACAAGGGACCAGCCTTGTGCTGCTGGGTCCTGGATACTGTGGCCAGCAGTGGCCCTTGGGGGCAGGCCAGGGGAGCGCAGGTCCTCTCCACTTAGGGTTAGGTCTGTCCAAGCAGGAGTCAAGGACACAGGGGGGTGGGGGAGCCAAGTGAGGTGGGTGCACGCGCCGCCTGAGGGCGTTCCAATTCAGCCTCTTCCCAAGCCTTGGGCTGGTTTTGTTTTAGCTTCTGCCTCGGGGTTTGTCCGGGTGGTTCCCCCGTAACCCTGGCGCAGGTCTTGTTCGTCATGAGTTGTAAACCTGGTGTGGTGACCTCTTCAGGCCGGAGAACCTCTCTGTGTCCCCGATGATGCAGGGAGCATTTGGCAGCCCAGATGCTCTGTCTCCGAGGTGTGGCGAGAGATGGGGCCCAGAGGTGTGGCTCCCCGCCGCTCGGGGCAGCTATCTGGGCAGGCTGAGCAGCCTGGGCCCCTCCTGCCTCTGCCTTCCTTTGTGGCTCACTGTCTCGTCCCTGTTCACAGAGGGAGAGGCAGGTGTCCAGCAGCACCGAATGTAAACCCGTCAGCAGGCCCAGGCAGCCTCGACGGGGGCAGCTGGGCGCCAGGTGGTGTCCCATTTGTACCCGTGGGATTTCAGGGTATGGAAGTGACTGATGACATCGAGAGGTCAATACTGTGGAAAGAAGATTGCCTACCTTTCCCAAGGAGAGGGGGCACGCCACGTCCTGTAGGGCCACGTGGGAAAGCCCCGGGTTTGGTCAGGAGGCAGATAGGGGCACGGGGAGGTCTAGGCCACAGCCTTCATGGGACAGGCAAGGCAGGGCAGGGTGAACAGCTTAGTGTCTGCTCATTTAAATAATCCCAGCAGCCTTTGGGGCCTGGAGGCTGTCTGGTTGCCTGACTCCAGCCCTGAGTGGATTTAGTGGAGGGGGCGTTGATTTGGTGGATCAGAACTAGATAATGAGGGGTTCACGTGTGGGCTCTGGATCGCGGGGGGTCTGTACACAGTGCTGGCAGTCGGTTTGGCTCTGTAATTAATATAAGTGAAATAAACACAGAATCTAAGAAAACACAGAACAAGTGGGTGCGGGGGTCCAGTCATCTCCTCATCATCTCTGTGTTCTGCCTTTAAATGTCACAAAGAAAGGGAAAAAAAAAAACCCTTTCTTCATCGTGGGAGCACCTTAATCACAATTTCACAATGTTCTTTTGATCAAGATTTTAGCAAATTAGAGGTTCCATAGGGCACAGCACAGGAAGCTCTCAACATGATGGGAACAGTTCCCTGTGTCTTTTCCTAGATGGTTCTACATTGATAAAATGTTCCAGTTATCAGAGTGATAATGGACATTTGCAGAGACCCTCTATGCACAGTTGATATTAAGAAAATATCCCAGAACAGCACCCCTGTATTGATACATTGTATTGTATCATGCAACTGGGGCTTGGGGTCTCCTGGGACATCATTAGAAATATCTGAATTCATGAGAGGACTAAATAGTAATGGAGAAAAAATACAAGAAAGATTAAATCGAAAGGGGGAAAAAAAAATAAAGACCCTGATTACTTTAAGTAGGTTACACTTAAAAAAAGAAAAGAAAAGAGAAAAGAAGTGTCTGTGTTCATTGCACAGTGAGACTTGGGTGTGGGGGCCTCAGGCCGCCCCCATCTGCCGGGGCCTGGAAGTGGCCTGCCCCGCCGGCCTCAAGCAAGTTACTCCACCAGAAAACGGGATCTCCCTTTCTTTGTTAATGAACCAGGAAAGTTAAACCAAATTACCTCTAAGGCTCCCTCCAGTTCCAGACTTCATGACTCTGGGAATCTCGTTGTTTAAATAATAATAATAAACAACCACCCCGCTTCACTGTCCCCTTGATCTGTTATTTTTTTTTTCTTACAAAAGCGGGAGAGGCTCTGGGTTTCCAAGCTGATGGTTCTGGCTGTGAGCACCTGTGTCTGTGTCTAACTGTGTCTGAAAACGGTAAGGGGCCCTGGACACCCAAACCAGAAGTGCACTAACCCTCTTGCTCCCTTAAAGGGTCCATCTGCTTTGCAAACATGGGGATTGCCATGCTGGAGCCGGCTCTGCCCATCTGGATGATGGAGACCATGTGTTCCCCGAAGTGGCAGCTGGGTAAGGACTCGGAGGGTGGGGGCGGGCTCCTCTGATCCTAGAACTTTTGTCCCCAGGGCGGGTCTCATCGTCATAGCCCTGCTGAACTGTGGGTACCAGGATGACCAAGTGTGTTTCTGTTCGAAATTTAATGGGGTCAGTGCTGAGGGTAGCCAATGAGCTTTGGGGTCTCTCTTGGCTCTAGTTTCTGTATCTTCTGCGCCATCCTTGATGGACGCATAATTCGTATAGAGGCATCAGACCTGGGCAGAAGTCAGAGAGGAAGAATACATTCAGCGTCGCCCCATATTTCTGAACTGGACTGGTTATATTGAATATACAGGGACGCGAGACAAGGATCTGTGTTGCTGTTCTCTGTAGGGCCAGTCAGTTGTCCCAGGACCAATAGTCCTGATAATCCCATGACTGATTTCTGCCACCTCTGTCATGCTCAAAATGACGTGTGTTCCTGGGTCCATTTCCGGGTCGTCTGCTTGGATTCCTGTGTCGATGTTTCCCTATTTAAGTACTAAAGCTTTAGAATATCGTTTACTCTCTGGAAGGCTTGTCCCTGCACACACGCCCCCCCCCCCTTTTTAAAAAATGTGTTGGTTATTCTTTCCAGAGATTTATTTTTTTCCACAGTTCTTTCAACCTAAATATGGGTATCTTCAGATGGAGGCTCAGTACTGGATGAAGGGGACATTTTGGTGCCCCCAGCCTCCCCCGGCAGCCTTATTGTCCCTCTGGCATCGGCATGGGCCCTCTGGGGTGGTGTCTTACCAGATGCTGCCTCCGGGTTCACACTGGGCCTGTCCTTTCAGCCTGAAGCACCGCGCCTTTTGGGTTGTGCATTGAATTGCTGTGTTTTTTCATCAGATAGTCCTTGAAAGGCCCCAGGTGCCTGGGGGAGAGGGAGCTCCTCATGGGCATGAGGTTTCTCTTTGGCATGAGGGAAGTGTCCTGGAAATTACACAGTGGTGATGGTTGCACAACCCGGTGAATACACTCAAAACCAGCGACCTGTCCATTTTAAGAAGGTGAATTTTATGGAGTGGGACCTATGTCACAAAATAAATGCAAAACCAGGTCCCAAACAATAAGAGTCACTCAGTGAAGGAGAAAAGATTCTGGGAGCTATGCTAAGGCTGGTTCCTAGACAGAAAATTTGGCTCTGAACTTCCTGGCTGTGGAGACGGGAAACCCGGAAGCTCCGAGAGGGAGCGAGCACATCACCTGCAGAAGGGATGGACTTGTCCTAACCCTGAGTTAGCGAATGGCGACCTTCCTGTCTTACTCCTAGCCCCACGGAAGGTATTTGTCCAGATCTCCTTTCTCTCTGGTCTCTGCAGTGGTTGGGGCCTCCGGGTGTTTCCAGGAGGCGCTGCTGTTTGGTGGCCCATGGCTGGGAGGGTCCTGCATCGGCTTTGCAGGGCTCCAGGGCTGAGATGCTTGTTGACGTCTGGATGTCTTCACTTAATTGACTCATTACCCTCACTGCGTCAGGCCCTGTGCAGGGCACTTACTGCTTCGTCCTCTTCCTCTCTGGGCACAGCCTGAGGCTTGCTTTTATAAAACCTTTAAAGTCAGTCTGAGGCGTTGGGCCATCTGGACTAGATAGCAGGCCACAGGCCACCTCGATTTCCTCTGGCAGGGCTTGTCACCCAAGCCAGATGGTCCCATTTCCACCAGTGAGATCATCCCGTTCTTGTTGCAGAGATAGACTTGAGTCTCTTCAAGAGAGTCACTTTTCTCTGCCTGTCCTGTGTCCTCTGCACAGGGAAGCACCTCACTTCCTGACGGTAGCTTGTGGCCCACCCCTGCCGGCGCCTCTCAGGCCCCTCTGAGCCTTGGTGAGGGGGCACCCTGGGTGACACAAGGCGAGGACCAGTCCCCTGAGTGGAGGACCCAGGGCCAAGCGCCACAGCCCTTCCTCTGAGGCCCCTGCCGCCACTCAGCCCCTCCCCAGGCAGGGACTATGTGAGCCTGAGGAAAGCCAGTCTGTCCAGAAGATTCCCCGATTGTTTCTGGAGAAAGACCACACGACTGGAAGTCAAAGCAGGACAGCCTCACCAGCTGCACGTGTAACACGTGACGGCCCTGGCTGAGTGCTCCTAGATCCAATCACCTGGCAGTCCCGGCCGTGCTGGAAGCCTGGGCCTTCTGGAGGTTTGACAGCTTTTGTTCACTTACAGAGGGACAGTGACAGGCTCCTGTACCCTGGGAGAGGCAATGACTCCGCCTGTCTGTGTGCTGAGAGCTGCCTGGACGGGAAAGGCCCCCGGGCCCTGCACATTTTGAGGGCAGTGAGCACCTGCCGACCATCTAGTATCTACCATGTGTGTCTGATTTATGCGCTCGTATGATTGACAACAAAGCAGCTGTTGCTGTTGGTGGGCAAGGCTCAGGATCAAACCTGGTATATCTGATTTCAAGAGGAAACAAAACACTGGGATTTCGAACACTAAGAGTTTGGAGAGCCGTCTTTGAGAAAGAGAGTGTCCGATTGTCCTACTAATGAATAGGGAGCAGAGAGAGCTGATGTGGACAAGTCCCCTGGCAGCCAGGGCTTGGCTACCTCGAGCAGGCCTCTGTCCACTGCAGAGGGCACGGCCACGGCCACCCCTGCTGCCAGCAGCTGGACATCGGCTCCGTGCCAGGGTTGCAAGGTGCCTCTCCTGGGTCCGCCTTGGACGTGAACATCCTTGTCACCTATGACTCAGCCACAAAAGACAACCCCAGAGACACCTATTTTTTGATATGGAAAGATGTTTGTAAAGCTAACTGGAAAAATCAGGGCGTAGAACAGTAGGGATAATCCCATTTCCTAGGAAATACCAAACAAAATCCTGCGCACACACATTATGACGTACACATAAACTTATAAGGGAAAATAACTGTGGTGATTATCCATGTGATGGGGTTTGGGGTTAATTTTACCTTTTTTCTTTGTCCTTATCTTCCTGTTCCCTAATTTCTTCCATGCCTATCGTCTCCAGTCCCCCAAATAACGAAGGGGACGGGGGCCGGCATGGAAGCCACGTGGGCCTGCGGGCTGACAGGTGTTCGGGCCCTGCCGGTGTCCATTCACTGGGCAGAGATGGGGCGAGATGGAGCCGCTGATAGAGAAGAATCTCGCGTCTCCAGCGTCTCCACGCGTCTCCACGCGGGCGGAAGAGCTGCGCGGGCCGGCCTGGCTCCGGCAGCTGCCGGATATTAGCTGCCCGGGCGCCGGCCGCCCGGCTGCATCTCATCTGCTCTGATCGCCGCTGCGGTGCCTGCAATTATTAGTTTTCCTAACACTTGACTGATACCAGTACTGATAAGGTGTCCTTTTCATTAATTTACAGGCGTCGCTTTCTTGCCAGCTAGTATCTCTTATCTCATTGGAACCAATATTTTTGGAATACTCGCACACAAAATGGGGAGGTAAGATGAAGTGAAACCAACTCTCTCTCTCTTATAATAATGTCAGTCTTCAAAAAAAAAAAAAATTCTCTGTATTTCTGCCTTTGCTATTAGAAGTAATTGTTTTGATTTCCATTGAAAATTTGGACTGGGGGCCAAAAAGGAACATTTGTTGATGGTGCTTTTTTGTTCTTTGACAGGTGGCTTTGTGCCCTTCTAGGAATGGTAATTGTTGGAGTCAGCATTTTATGTGTGAGTAAAAGACGACACTTCACGCCTGGGAATGTTCTGTGAATAAAACTTTTGCTTTGAGCAAGAATCACCAAGAAATATTTTTAGCCATTTTGAGCTTGATACTGGGTTTTATTACAGCTTTCATTGTCTTCTAATTTTTTAGTATGTTAAACATTTTGAACTAGGCTCTCCTGGGGACACATTTTCATTCTGTGTCAGTTGGAAGTTATTTACACTGTTTTCTTAGTGGTTGTATTTCACCCACCCCCATCCCCATCAGCATAAACATTACAATATCTTAAACACTTGAGGGCAACTACCTGAAACAATAGCAATATGTTTTTCTAGAATAAAATGCCTTATACTTTTGATGGCCAATATCTACCCCAAAAGAGGTCTTTGGGCCCTTGTCAGAAACAGAGGCTGGTCTTTCACATCTGGGAGTTGATAATTTCTCATGGTGCTCACACAAAACCTGTTTCAGCTTCAACTTTAAAGCTTTGGAGGGTCTGGTTCTCCCCAAGCCCATTTCCCCTTCTTTCTGTTTCCTTCAAAAGGGAATATGCACACCCAGCTGGAGAAAACATTTTTAGGAGTTTCCAAGATGTTTTAGAGTTGTATATCATGTTATTTTAGTACAACATTTATTTCCTCTTACAGATTCCTTTTGCAAAAAACATTTACGGACTCATAGCTCCCAATTTCGGAGTTGGCTTTGCAATTGGTAAGTCACATGGGCCTTGTGCCTGCATTTAAAACAGTTTTCCCATTACTCAGAAGGTTTCCTCCTCCTTGGGCCGACCTGAATCACTCAACCTTGAATTGTTGGAAGCTTGAGGGGAGGCTGTGAGTAGCCAAGCTCCAGTACAGCCTGGAGATTGTCCACAGGAAGATACTTGCTTCCACATTCTAGTCATTTGTTTCCTGAAAACCAGAATTTTGAAAAGCCTGGTATTTGCAGAAGCAAGCAGATGCGCCACTGCTGTGCCTGGGGAAATGAGTCCCCCACTCATAGCATGTTGTTTGGGCTCAGATCTGTGAACAGGCCTTCCCAGATGAGGCTGAGGGTCCAGGACTTTGCATGTATTTTTTATAGGGTTTGGTACAGAAAAGGCGGACTGATGTAGTGATGACCAGCTGTGCTGCAAGAATTTCACAGGCAAAGGAGTTGGGTCTTTGTAACATGAGGGGCAAGAACATGTTAGGAAAAATCCCGTTAATATTTTGGATAAATAGTATAGGTTTGTTTCTCATTTGGAACATACAGATCGATCATGGGATAAGTAAGTGCTGAATCTGCCTCAGGTCAAAGCAGGAATTTAACCTTTGGAACAGTAGAAAGAGTGGAGCCTTTGTGGACCTCTGGGGCCAGGTTACATCACCCTAGTGTGTACATGGCCTCTCATGCACCTTCACAGCATCAGTCACGGTTGTAATTCATTTTCAGCTCTTTGCTTAATGTCCAACTCTTCTCTTCTCCTCTGTGTCCCCACACCTTGCACGTATTCGGTGATCAGCAAATACTAGTTGAATGAAAGGAATTTCCCTCGTCCTCCTGCCCTAGTACTTGGGGAGGTGAGAGAAATCCCATCGGAGTGCTGTAGGGGTGTGTTCACAGACGTGGTCTCATTGGGCCAATCTTTTCCATCCCCATTTGACAGGTGGGAAACCAATGTCCCAGAGATAAGGCACGACAGGGCCCACACATCAGGGATTTGAACCCAGAGCTCTGAATACATGTGCTCTGTCTTTATGCTTCCTGTCCCTGACGATTCAAGAGACCAGAGTCTGGTTTGGGAGGCAGTGTGTTTTCCCCCCAGTAATGAGCAAACCTCTTTGGATCCTAGTTTCCTGAGTAGGACCGGTTGGTCCTTCAGACTCCTTCTTGTTCTGGTTCCTTCTGATCCTCCCAACTGTGTGTGAGGCCAAGGTGTGGATGGGGAGGAGACTGGGTGAGGCCTGTAGGTATGTCCAGTTTTTGAGGCCAGGGACAAGTGGACCAGAAACAGGAAAGCAGCAACAGGAAGCAGGTTAGGGGTCCACACGGCCGGTAACCAGCAACATGCTGAGCCAGAAGAAGGCGGTGAGTCTCCAGAGGCCCCGGTGCCCTCCATCAGAGGACAGACCTTCTGGACAGCAAGGCCAAGGGGAGGCAAGGCAGAGAGCAGGCAAATGGTGGCCTAGGTAGTCTCAGCTGCCTATAGTCAGTCTTCAGTGAAAAGTGGGTTCTAGGGCAGGGGTCCCCGACTGCCGGGCTACAGACTGGCACTGGGCTGCACGGCAGGAAGTGAGTGGCGAGCGAGTGAGCAAAGCCTCACTGGCATTACCACCTGAGCTCTGCCTCCTGTATACCTTCCACCTCCTGTGGAAAAATTAGTTTCCACGGAACTGGTCCCTGGCGCCAAAAAGGCTGGGGACCGCTGCTCTAGGGAGTCTGCCTCAAGAATTGCAGGTAGGGGAGACCGAGGGGCCTCTGGGTTGTGAGGTGAGGACTCAGTCCTGATGTCCATCCCATTTTTCAGTTGACAACAGTTTGCTATAGACTGTGTTCCCTGACTCCACAGGCATGGTGGACTCGTCAATGATGCCCATCATGGGCTACCTGGTAGACCTGCGGCACGTGTCTGTCTACGGGAGTGTGTACGCCATAGCTGACGTGGCCTTTTGTATGGGATATGCTATAGGTGAGGACGTTGGCTTTACAAAACCACCTTTTATCTCAGTGCACGACAGAGAATGCTTACTGAAAACGAGTTAAACCTTTGCGCCTTTCTGTGTACAAGACATTTGCTGAGAGCTTTATCTAATTCTCCATTTCCTGAAAGGTCCTTCCGCTGGTGGGGCTATCGCGAAGGCAATTGGATTTCCGTGGCTCATGGCAATTATTGGAATAATTGATATTCTTTTCGCTCCTCTCTGCTTTTTTCTTCGAAGTCCACCTGCCAAGGAGGAAAAAATGGTAAGAAAATTTTAGGATGTAGTCAAGTGTTTCTCAATCATTTTAGTGTAGTCCTTTGGATAGTTCCATCACAGCTTAGTTCTGAAATACATTTCTCCTTCTTCTAGGCAGAACTGTCCAAACATAAATGGTCAGAGTTCCCTTTTAGTTTATACCACATAGGGCAACTATGACTTTTATTATATCAAGCACTATGTTTATAAATTTGAAGAACAAAATTATTTTTGTGTATAGATTAAGCTCATTTGTCAATGAAATATAAACATGGGATAGCTTAACTTTCTATGGTTCCTGAAAATCGTGACTATAAATACATACATATCCTTCTGCTCTTACTCCGAAGATCAGCCATTGTTCGGTGCTGTTTGCTATTCTCCCAACCCTTCTGGCTTTCAGTAATAGTGCCTTAGGCCTTGCTGCACAGGACCCTGGGGGTGGTTTTAGTGTAGGTAACAGGCCCTCATGGAAAAATATTGTACATGCCCTTTTGGGCACACGTGAGCATGTATAACCTTGAAATTCATAATCTCATGACCAGAATCATAGCTGTAGGCAAGGTAGAGTATAAAGTGTTCCTCTTTTGAATGCATTCAAGCCTATCAATTCTAAATCTGAATTTTGAAATGCATCAGCCATTTTAACCTTTCCGATAAGCATTCATATCTGAAGGTGGTGGGTGTTGCTGATTTTCTAAAACGTCAGATGGTGATAGATACTTATCCAGCTAAAAGAGTGCTTTTGGTTAGGAATGACTGAGAGAAGCAAGGCGCAGGGAGGTGGCATCCTTGGTTCATGAATGGATATGAGGTCCACTTGTGATGTTGTGCTGGGCGGCAGCCCACGTGCTTTCTGATGATTGAGCTGAAATGGGCCTGGATGCGTTGGCATTCCTTCAACTGCCCTTTTATGATTTTCCCCAAATAGTGACTTTAAAGACAGATTCAGACCCTGAGATTAGATTACATACAGCCTTTGGGGCATTTTTTGCATTTATTAATCTGTTCAATATATTTGAAAACTATATCCAGCACTGTGCTCTTTGTTACGTGGGATTTAACTAGATAATTTTGAATTGCTCATGACTCATTTGACTCTAAGAAAAGACTGGAAGGTGCTGTGGAAACATTTTGATGGAAGTGACCCCGTTCTCCCTGCCCCTTGCTTAGCCAGCTGCCTCTCTGTGGCGCTTTATTGTACGTCTCTCAGAGACTTACTTGCTTTCTGGCCTGGTTGTCCAGCTCCTTTCCATCTTTGCTGGGCCCCAGAATAGCACCTTGCCCGAATCCGGGTGAGAAAGTTCTCAGTGCAACAACTGGCAAATGGCATTCTGTTGTCACTACATCAATTTGATTAAGGCTAATCACCGACAAATGCTTCTGGCACCCAGGAGACCGTCTAAGGCTGTCAGGAGACAGCGCAGGGCTGGCACGGGCCCTGGAGCAGGACTGTGACATGGGGAAATGTGATGGCTATTTTACAGGGCTGTTGGGAGGATTAAATGGAAGAAAGAATCCCAACAGAGAGTTTAGCCCGTGTCTGGCACACAGGACGTGCTCCATAATTCTTGCTCTTCCCTAAATCTCTGACGGACTCTGTCGGCCCAGCGGTCCCCTGCCTCATCCTCCCCTCCTTCCTTCCGTGAGGTGAGGGCTCCCCTTCACTGTTCAGACCCCAGAACTGCTGAATGGGTTTCCCTGACCAAGGCTGCAGACGTTAGCCAGTGGCTGTTGTGTTATCTTTGTTGGCAGCAGGATGGCTTATCGGAGGAACTGGAGGAAATGGTGAGGTCAGAGGATGAGCGGGGGCGGGCGGGGGGCGGGGGGTAAACCTGCCCAGCCAGCTCCCGCCCTGAGATCCACAACGTGACGGCAGAGGCTGGCCCCAGCCCCGCTGCCTCTCTTTCTGCATTTAAACCGATATTTTAGTTCATTTAGAAAGAAAAATGCTGAAGGAAGTAGACAAGACCATCCTGAAAGGCAAAGCAACAGTCATTACAGGCTCCCAGAAGGCCACTTGCACTGTGAAATGTCAGACTCCTTGATAAGTGCATAGCAAGATGAATCATTAAAAACCGGAGAAAAAGTGCCCCTCGCTGCCCCTAATTGATGCCGCCATCTAAGGTATTGCATCAGCTGCCATTTGAGGGCACATTGGCAATGTTCGAGGGCGGCAGCCCACAGCTGCTGCCTGCTCATTGTGCGAACCCACAGCACCCAACAGCCAGGAGGACGGAGGGCAAGGCAGCGGGTGCCATGCAGAGAAATAAGCGACTGCTGCCCACATGAGTGCCAGCGTTCAGGCCCAGCAGGTACCAGACGCGGGGGCTGTGAGAGCCGGAATGAGAAACGCGAACCTTAGCAAACAATTCCATCAGTAGGCACCACCCTGATAACGTCGTGTTTGAACTGTAGGCTATTTTATACGGAAAGGTCTAATGCCATTTCCACAGATCCCAAGTCATACCCTCATGACCTAGTTTGTGAGAATGAGTTTTTCTTCCATTTGGTTTATGGGGTTTATTTTTTGTTGTATTTAAAAAAAAAAAATCAGTGTTGAGTTAGCAATATGGGCAGAAAGAAGAAAACTGTTACTCAAGTGCCTCAGCAAGTATGAGAAACACCCACATGGTCATTTGAGAAAAACTCTCTTCTAGTGATAAGACAATTAACATGCAGCTTGTAACTCTCGGAATACCCAGTTGAGAAGAGCTGTGTTCTGGTATGGATTTGTTTTTCAGGTTGAAGAATTAGTTTTAAAGATCGGCCACATTTCTTACATCTTGCTCGTGAAGCTTCTAATTGTTGCCCAGACCGGGAAGTAGGCAGTTTAGGGATTGTAGCTTTATTTTCCTGGGAGGCTCTGAGCTCTCCTCCTTCCAGATGTTCACTGGATGCTGTGGGGCGGGCAAGGATGGGGCCGCCAGATGCTAAGTAGACGGCATATTATAGTCTATTTAAAGAAACGTGTCCCCTTGTAGGGACTTATATCCTGGATGCAAAACCATCCGTTTTGTTTTGTTTTGTTTTTAGATACGGTAGATAAAACTTTTCTAACGTGCAGGCCTGGTATTTTTCCAAGTCTTAAATCCTGGAACTCTTACATTTAATGCTTTTACTATTTCACGATATTGGCTCCATATTTGCGTTATCGTTACACTACATTTGGTTCAACGTATTTTTACCACAACGGAGATCTGAATTCAAAAGGCAACCGCCTCCTCTTTATTTTCTCTCCCGTGGAGAGGCAGACATGCCTTTCTCCGCGTGGCGGCGTACTGAGCACTGGCCTCAGTCACCGGCCCGCTCACGGCCCCTCGGTAGTGCATCTGCTTACCCGGTCATGCTTCTCTTCTCATGGCACTTTTGGAATATTACACGCCATCCAGCTTATTTAATCACGTTTAACTCTTTACAAAAGTAAACCTATTATACAATAAATCTTTCAAAAGACGTTCAGAAACCAGTAAGCTAGGTTTTAAAAACTAAAGAACAGCATGTCAAGGAAGAAAACGTCTCTGCCTGAAACAGGCTGTGTGGTTTGGTTGAACTGGTAAATTCTGACTATTTAAATTTGTATGATGTCAGTTGATCCGACGGAGCCTGTTCCCTTACCATGCAGCGTGTGTCTGTGTTTTACGCCCCGTGCTTGGTCCTGGGGGTCCTTAAGAAGTCTACACATATGTACAGTCAGGGCTAATGGTAGATGAACTGAGAGAGAGAAAGCAGTTGTGAATACGGTAGAGTGATGGCTGTCCTTTCCAAGGCCAGCTTGCTGCCGGAGGGCCAGGGGTCCAGTCCCTGTGCCCGGCATTCAGGGCCCTGCAGTCTGGTCCCAGCTGGGCTCTTCTGTTGCTCTGTGCCAATCGTTAGATCTCTCTGGTGGCCAGGCATGGGTGTCCCTGTTTTACTTAATGCCCCATTTGGTGAAAAATCCATGCTGCGCTCATGCTCACTGTGCTGATTCTTTCCATCATTCCGGGTTCAGCTCCACCTGCACGTTCCATGTATCTTCCCCAAGCACTTGACCCACAGTGAGCATCCTGCCTGGGAACCCTGTGGAGCCTGTCAGTCCCTGTGCAGCGAGGTAGCTAAGGTGCTGGGATAGGACCTTCAGGGCACTGACCCATGTGCCCAGTAGGTGCCTGTGAAGCTGTTGTCAGCCTTATGGCTCTGCCATAGTCCCAGATAATCTCACGTAACTAGGGCAGTATTTCTCGCGGCACGTTGACACCAACTCTCATGGGAGGGTAGGGACCTGAAATTCATTTTTAACCTGTGTCCCTGCGAAGTGATTCTTGGATGCATTTCTTGGAGGATCATCCGTGTAGGCATATGAGACCTTGAGCTTTTGGGGGGTTAATTAAGACTTTTGTGCAACAAGCGGAGAATGGTCCTTGTGAACCCTGTCAGTGGCCTTGATTACTTATTTTTATAAATTGAGCCCTTTATTAAACACATGTATCTATTCACTTGGCAAGAAGCATAATGCAAAAATGGAGCTAAGTTTGCAGCTGACTACTGGAGCTGGCAGCCTAATTTGGAGGGCCCAGGAGGTCCTCCTTTTAACCTGCAGATCATTTCAGAAGTCCTTGGGAAGTGAGAAGGGGGTTAAGCAGAGTGGAGTCAGGGAAGCTTCCCAAGTCTGAGGGACCAGAACCGGGAGTAGCAGCTAACACGTGGAGAGAGACTGCAAATGTAGGATACATTTTAACCCATGTAAATGTGTCCAGTGGATTTTCAGACTGCACCGAATGGTATTAGAATAGCTTATGTGGAAGAAAACTCCGGGCAACAGAACCGGATGAGAGACTTCATTTTAGTTGCATCCCGGCTCCCCTCTGCTGTTCCCTGTGCCCCTGATGGTGCTGTGGAGCTCTGCACGAGGTGACTTCAGCATAGACTGTCTGCACTCCCATCTGCCTTGCTCTAGCGGGACCTCCCTCGGTCAAGTCTTTAACCTGTGTGCCAACACGAAGGGCTATCAGCCCACCACAGGGGGTGATTGTTAAGTTGAGGTATTTCATCGAAAATGCTTAGCATGGGCCCGACTGAGGAACATCAGCTGTGTTCCCAGGCCTGCCCACTTCCAGGAGGAATGACGACTCAAGTGCAGCTTGTTTGAGTATCAATGGACTATTTTTTGTTTAATTTTCAGTAACAAGGGAAAGCACAAGATTTTTGTATTCACAAGAGGACAATTTTTTTCAAAAAAAAAAATCACGCATTTGAGTATGAGTTGGGCAGCCAGGAATTGGGGAGAGGTGCTCTGATGTGCCATTAATGAAAAGGGCCCTGTGACCTTAACTCTAGGGAAACCTGCGAAGCTAGAGCAATGGTCTTAAAATACTGCGGGGCCGTTCCATGAAGACGGCTGGAATCAGAACCTGACCCACAAAAACAATGGAGACAGGTTCTAGTCCGGCCTCGGGTGCGTTTCTAACGTGAGAGTTCACCCCGTGGAGGAGAGAGCAGGTTGCCACAATGAAGTCTTTAAACAGAAGTTGGATTGGATGACCTCGAGGGGCCACCCAGTCCCAAGATTCTGAGCACAACTCTTCCTGACGCTAACCTTCATACTCCTTTTTTCAGAGCTTACAGGCTCCCCCAAAATGACTCCGGGCCCCTGGCAGGTAAAATGAAAATTCTGGGGAGAGTACTTCGGCTATGTCCCGTTGCCTGAGTGTGGGATCACAGATTTTCTGGGCCAGGCACCTGGCAGTTGCACCAAATGACTGGTTAATGGTGGTGCTTTCTACCTACCTACCTACCTACCTATCTACACACACACAAAGTGATCCTTATAAACAGTAGGTTAAAACCATCTTATCTTTATGAGACAGGGAGTTAATATATCTGCACTTTGTTCTCTTTTAGGCCATTCTCATGGATCACAACTGCCCCATTAAAACAAAAATGTACACTCAGAATAATATCCAGTCGTATCCGCTAGGTGAGGAAGAATCTGAAAGTGACTGAGCTCCTCAAAAGTCATCAAAGTATTTAATTGTATAAAACAGTGTTTCCAGTGAAATGACTCATCCAGAAGCGTCTTAGTCATCCTGTTCATCCCTGGTGAAAGAGTAAACAACCAAAGGTTATCATTTCTTTTCCATGGTTATGATCGATTGCCAATAGCCTTATAAAGAAAAAGCAGCTTTTCTAGGGGTTTGTATAAAGTGTTGAAAACTTTATTTTATGTATTTGATTTTATTAAATATTATACAATATATTTTGACGAAATAGATATAGTATAAATCTATAAATATTTGAATCCAAATCAGATATAATTTTTTAACTTACATTCATTCATGAGCACTTGGGCAAAAAAAAAAATCTTATATTTTTTCTGAATACTGGTAATGAGTGTTTAAAAATAAAGCACGCATTATCTCTGAAACACTTCCAACAATAAGAAACTAGAAGGAAGTCTGAAAAACAGAATTTCAAGTAAGACAGCATATGGTTATGTAGTGACACTAAGTGTTGAGTGATTCAGCTTGTAATCATTATTGATATACTTATGAGTTAAAAGCTAGTTATCTCAAGTACAGGAGACAAGAACTTGAGTCAGTTTTCTTTTGGGTTTGTGCATATATCTTAGCTGGTATTGGGTGTCCCTGTGTGAGCGCCTACCTGGAAACAGCTGGTTGTAAATTATGTTTACATGTCATGTGGTAGGAAGCAAACATTACACTTAGTGAGGGGAAAAAAATAGCAAATGTTCTGAAAGCAGAGGAAAGCACCCAAATGAAGAGTTTTGAACAACTAGAAGCTTTTGCTTTAAGATATATACTTGATTATCTTCCTGGATGAAAGAAAATTGAGGGTAAATGTACCTTATACTGTCCAAGTTGTTTAAAATAAATTCGAAAGGCTAATAACTTCCATGATATGGAAAAAAAATGACTATCATCTTTGATCTGTTTGGAGGTCATCCAAGTGTTTTCTAGGGATCTGCTAATTTTGAGTCATCTGAAACTATTTTCTAGAGTTCTGAAAGTTGTTCGCATCAATGTGAAAAATTTTAAAAGGTGAAAAAGGAATGAAAAATTATGTCTTGAATCCTGTTAGGGAAACAGGTAAAATAGGGTGGTCAGGACACATCCCCTTTCACAGGCAAGAAAAAAACCAAACGTCTAGAAATGTCTGTGTATTACTGTATCATCTACTGCTGTGTAATGTGGTTTTTCTAAGCATGACGTTGATGTGCTTTTTCAGTGTAACAGCCAACACTGTGTTAGTGAACATTGTCAGTTTACATCAGGTTTTGTATGAGAAATGATTGCAGTGCGAAGATAGCATGGCATGTCTCCAATACTACTTGTTGATTTTGTCGTCATTGTAAACAAAAATTACCCAATGAAAGTTCTCTTATGTTAAACTAAAACTATGTTAACTTGGACAAGGAGCAAACAACTTCGAAGTCTGCTAATTTTGAGTCATCTGAAACTATTTTCTAGAGTTCTGAAAGTTGTTCGCATCAATGTGAAAAATTTTAAAAGGTGAAAAAGGAATGAAAAATTATGTCTTGAATCCTGTTAGGGAAACAGGTAAAATAGGGTGGTCAGGACACATCCCCTTTCACAGGCAAGAAAAAAACCAAACGTCTAGAAATGTCTGTGTATTACTGTATCATCTACTGCTGTGTAATGTGGTTTTTCTAAGCATGACGTTGATGTGCTTTTTCAGTGTAACAGCCAACACTGTGTTAGTGAACATTGTCAGTTTACATCAGGTTTTGTATGAGAAATGATTGCAGTGCGAAGATAGCATGGCATGTCTCCAATACTACTTGTTGATTTTGTCGTCATTGTAAACAAAAATTACCCAATGAAAGTTCTCTTATGTTAAACTAAAACTATGTTAACTTGGACAAGGAGCAAACAACTTCAGCACAAGGACTCTTCAACCTCTTAATTCTCTAGGGAAGTCAGCTAATACTTCTTTTCCATTTGCTTTAGGAAGCTCTTCTGTGGGGCTTTGAATGACCTTAAGTCTGGCTGTCAGGTCCAGCGTGTGGAAGCAAAACAAGCTTCCTCACCGACTCGCGCTGGGTAACTTACAGCGTCCACAGCTTTGGAACGTGGTCTGGGGGCGTTCTCATGGCTTCTGGGCAGGTGCTTCTCTCCTTCCCCAGGGGAGAGCCTCAAAAGAGAATGTGCTACAGGTCACTTCTCCTAGAGGGTCTGTGGTTCTCCCTGCCCCCAAACTGTATCATTTATTCATATTTTAGTTTTGCCTTTAAGGCTTCAGCCTCTTCAATGACTGATAAAGGCCTGCCTGTTATTGATTCCTAGAGATAACATGATAGGTGGAGTTTTTCAGAACTGTTTTAGGAGCAAAAGATATCAACTGTATGTGAGAGGGAAAAAAGAATTGTAGGGTCTTTTATGCGGCTAATATTCTGGGATTAGCCAAGACTGAGAAGAGAGGCTTTAAAAAAAGTATCCAAACGAAGAACATACAGCTCTCTGAACATGTCTGAACAAGAACTTGGAGTAGAGGTGTATTTTATGTTTGTGCCTGGCAAACAGATAGAAAAGCCTTAATGAGGTAGTAATGATTTTCAGTTCTTTCTTTTGATTGCTGAGTGTACCTAAGTCATGTTTTAGCTGTGCACTTAATAAATCTTCTGAACACCACTCTGCCTATTTGTCTTCCTTTATTATAAACCAGACATTATCGTTGGAATCAAATACCTAAGGTATTGTTTTGACTGTTGATAATGAATGAAAAACTGTTGTTCTCTGCTTGCAGGTTATCAGGTACAATCCACTCCAAGTTAGTTTGAAAAATGTTTTAAATTGAAATATGTAACTAGTACTTTTGGTCCGTGTGGAAAACTCACTAAGTTATCCTTGCACCTGTAAAAGTTGTATTATTTTTCTGATTGCTGTGAACAAATATATCTGGTAAAACTAACTAAACTATGCGGCCATTTGACAGAGTGGGCCCATGGCCCCTGAAAGTCCGTAAGACTTACAGGGTGTATGTGTGTGTCTTGTAGGGGTGAGTGTCTAGTTTTAATCAGATCTTCAAGGGGATCCATGGCTTAAAAAGGATTAGGGGACCCTCCCCCCATAAAAGGAAAGCTATCATCTCCATTTAGAAAAACACAATACATTTTAAAATTAAAGTGATTTTGAATTTATTCACTTTTAGGGGACTTAAAATTTTATTATCTTTATTATCTTACTATTTGCAAGAGCCAAATATTTTCAAATCACCTTTCAAAAAATTCAGATATACTTTTAGAAATTGACAGTACCCTCAAATTTTTAGTTGTTTTCTTTTCTCAAAATCACACATGGACACACAGTATTCAATTTGTTCTGATATTAAAGACTTATATTTAAGGCTGGACATTAAGAAATGTAGCACATTAATTCTGATTCCAAAACAGTGCTAAAATGTTGCTTAGCTTGATTATCTAACCCAATCATTAAATACCAATGTAGAAAACACACTTTAAATAGTCTAATTACAAATAAGTAGGTAGCAGAGGTAAACCCATAAATCTGTTGTTTCAAAGCCTGAAGAAATAAGTAAACCAAAATTTAATGCTTTGAGCAATTTTCAGAATAGCCTTTTGTTTAGCAACAATGAACTGTTGAGCTTATTTGGTGGCCAAGTTATACCAGGCCCTCATTCCACAGACACTGCGATCACCTTTTTCAGATGTCATCAAATGAAGATATTCTTGTTTTCTGTGGTAGTTTTTATTATTATTTTGAAGCTATTGATAACATAGCATGGCAGCAAGATTACATCAGGAATGTAATATAACACAACTGTTTCCATCGAAGCCGTAGATCTCAGTGTCCCCCGGGCTCCTTGGAGTGTTGTCCCCCCGACCCCGGCACTAAAGTACAACCACGATGCCTCTACTGCTTCTCCCAATGTGTATAAAAAACACCGCACTACGTGAAAGGTGTATTTTACAAATATCATGAGCAGCATTACTGAGCTTTCCATCATTGTGGTTCTACAGAGTTAAATACGTTTAAAGCACAAGTTGATTTTTACGAAACCAAAGTTTTGCAGTATTTCTCCAGCTCTTTCAAATGCGCCAGTTACAGCAGCAGGCTTGGATGTCGGCCACTAAGACTTCCGTGGCGTGATCAATAAGCACCAGCCCTTCCTGACACGCCACCTTCCAGGTTGTCTGTGGTGAGTTACTTTGTATAAGATGAAAGCTGGTTATCACATTGGGCAGATTGTTTCAAGCACATGTTACAGAACATCATTTTAGTTTTCAGAGAAGGTTGTGTATAAAGACTTCCATAGCGGTGTCCTTTTAGAACGCAAGCATGCTTAAATAAACAGGGATATACACAGCTATATTTGTGATTAACTTGGCCAGGAAAGTATTGTTTCCTAATATTTCACTTAGCAGAAAAGAGAACTGGCTATTGATTTTAAAAGTGGAATAACTTTTTTACCCTCAAAAATGCTTTTAGTGCCCGTATGAGTCATACCTTTCATTTGAATAACTTCTTACTATTCAGAACACTTAGTTATGCTGTTGTTCCCCTCACCGCAGTCCTGTGAGATAGAGTAAATCTTGTTTATTCCTACTTTGGAGCTGGGGCACGAAGCCCTTTGGTGGTTTGCCTGTGGTTATACAATTCAGTCACGGCCGATGGAAGAGCTTGACCTTCAACTGATGTGTGGCATCCTGGGCTATAGATTCGGGTCAGAATCCATACTATTATACATGCCTTTTTCTGTCAGCCATACAGCTGTCCCATCTAGTTTATATATATATCTAAGTGATCATAGTACTTACCTACAAAAGGGAAAAGCATACAGATCCTTTTATAGGCACACGAAAAGCCAAAATTTCCATGGCGCACAGACAGAGGTCATACTTACTTCTCCCTCAGTCACGTGTTACTGGCAGCCACATGATGGACCAAGTATCACAGTAGATCTTCATTTTCAGAGAACTGATCCCAATTCCTATGTACCTATACTGTCTATTTTTATTTATTTTTTTCTCATGTATGAAAAATAGTCTGAACTACAGAAGCATTCAGAATGATCACCATTCCTTTTAGTCTGTAGGATGTCAGACAAAGCAATAAATCTATTCTGTATGATTCCTCTCCTTCACAACATTCTCCTACATGAAAATGTTTCTAAAACAAAACAGCCGAAACCAGTTATCAACGTGGTCATTTTAAGAACAGTCCTCTGAAACTTTAAATATCCTTGCAAATGCTTTATTTCCTATGGGAGAACTGAAGATGAAAAATAATCATAAGTGTTTAGAACTTCCTTTTAAAGGGAAAGTAACATTTGAAAGATAATGTTTCAAAATCCTATGGTGGTGGTTTTTCAGTAATCTTATCTTGCTACAAAATTCTTTGCCAACAGTGTTCTATGTTTACGCCTTACTACATTTTGTTTTTCAGTGCAAGCTCTTCAAATTAATCACTGTATCCTTACTATACTTCAACTGCACAAAACTTTAGAAAAAAATTTCACAGAGGCATATAAAGCAAGCAATATATGTAATTTTTGTTTTTACTAAATCAGTATAACTGACTAAAGCCATAGTATCTGCTTTCGTGTTACATTTGGCAAAAAACAAGACAAAAAGCACCCCCCACGAACCCCAAAATAATAAAAATCTCAAGCAAGTAGAGATGACAAACCTCCTAAAAAATTATAAGATTCAAAACCTGTTCCCTCAGTGATTGCTGCTGTCAATTTGGGCACGCAGCAATCTGTTATAACCGTGATAGAAATAAAGATATTAAAGAATCTGGCCAGTGTCCTGTTTAACACTAATTCAAAAACTAAGAGGAAGGAAAACAGCACAATGCGACATCACATACACAAACATGAAAAGTCATCTTACATAATCTCATAATTAGAAAAAGTTAAAAATAAATTAGTAAAAATAAATTCCAGGTATAAACCCAAATAGCATAGCTATAAATGCAATCTGAAATAACCAATTTAGTGAGCTGGTCATGGTTTTGCTGGAAAACAACCTTTTCATTCCTGTTCTTAACACAAGCAAATAACTGTGGAGAAGCAGATTGAAGTGCATTAGAAGAGGGTTTAAACGCGGTTATATCCGTGGTACTTTAGATGCAACTTTCCCCGCAATCACCTGAAAGTTTAAATAGACTGTTCGTTACACAGACTCAGATGGGCCAAATAAGTCATCTGATATGCTGCTGAACGGCTGAGAATCTATTAGTTGGGTTATTTCATTATCAAGATCTTCTTCTGTATCGTCTGTGTATTTGCTTATTTTTTTGGAGTGCTGGTCTAAGGACAGACTTTCTAAAGATTCGATATCCTCAATGCCTGCTCTGTAGTGGATCATAAGAAGTGTCAGGGCTTGCAGTCTTTCACCTGATTTAGCCAAAGCGGCAGAAAGAAGTGATTTTTTCCTCGCATCGGTTGTCTCTTTTTCTTCTCTAACAAGGGAATTATTATGTTCCAACTCCTGATCAATTTCATTTTGCAGTTTATCCAGCATGAACTCAAGTTTCTGGATCCTCTCCTCTGTAGGCAGGCCCCTGTAGAGGTCACGGCCAATTTCTTTAACTGCAATGAAGACGCTGTCATCCAGCCCTCCCTCCTTTCTCACTAACTTTATCCCTGTGCTGTTCACCCGTTTAGAGGGACTGTTTGGCCCACACACCTCTGTGTCACTACCTTCATTGTCCGACGTGTTGGGGGTGTGTTTTGGTGAAGGTTCTACTAGATCAGTTCCTGCTTCAGAAAGGCGGGTTTTAGACACTTGACGCAAATTTAACAAACGAGAGCTAGTATTGATAATGTGCCTCGTCAAGCCTGTTGTTTTATTGACTGACTTGCTAGCATCCGCATCGGCACGAACAGGCAGGCCCAGGAGGGTTTCCTGTCCTTCCAGCCTGAGGTTTTTCAGGGTCCGGTCTATCCGCCTGTCAGCCGCCCCACAAAGAGGAGTCTCGGCTAGACACTTCTCCTGGCATTTCTTATGGCAAACGTACGCACACACCATACACTGGGAAGCGGCTTTAGTCCAAACTTTCTTCTTGCAGTAATCACACCAAGTTGGGTTCTGGAACTGAGTGTCCTGAAAACTATGCTTATTTTCTGTTAAACCCAGCTGTCCAACAAAGTGCTCCTCCTTGGGTAAGGCAGAAACCTCTTCGACCAAGTGAAGTTCTTTTTCTTTCTCCAAGTTAGTAACTATATGGTGGTCCGGCTCTCCTTCTTTCAAATATTTGAAATGAATAGTAATGTCACCAAAGCAAAATTTGTCATTGAATCCCTTCTGCACACTCAGATTGCGCAGTGCGGTTCTCGTGACCATGGCCTTCGGGGATGGGGCTTCCAGCCTGAACTTTGACAGGTACTCCATGTTTGATGTGGCCAGGCATCCTAAAGCCACCTCTTCAAGTTTTAGGCTAACATGCCCCAAACAGATGAGCCCCCCTAACTTGAAAGGATCCCGGCACCACAGTGCAATGTTTAAGTATCGGTGGCAGGCTTCTATGTCAAAGACACAGGTTGCTCTGGTTCTTGTCCATTTTCCTAGCTTGTTACGATAGGGGATTTCTGAGGATTCCCACATCTGCGGGTCATCCGAACTGTCCTTAGGAGGGCAGGGACTTTCTGAGCTTAAGTCTTTCGCCACTTCTTGCTTTGTTAAGAGCTGCTTTGATGCAGCTACGTCTTCCAGGTGATCCCCAGTTTTCGCTTGCTTCTCGGCAGCTTTATCTGCAGGAGGAGGAGGCAGCACCTTTTCTGGCTTTTCAACAGGAACGTCTGGCTCCGCCTGACTTGGGGCATCGGCAGACGGCAGAGGAACTTTCACTTGCGGGCGTGGTGGCACAGGCGGTTTGAAAGTGGATCCTTGGGTGGGTTTTGACACTTGTGCTGGGTCTGTTGTCTCAGAAGGTTTTAGGGCCAAGGGTCTGTTTCCTTCTTTGGATGGGAGTTTTGGTAGCGGTGGGTGAGTCCCTACAACTAATTTACGGTTTAAAACTGGTGATATTGTCCCAAGGGGCCTAACAGAAAGTGATGTTGGAGTACGTTTCGGACTATGACTTGCCGTTTGTGCTTCATCTTTGAACTCAGTCTGAACTCTAACGTCACTTGCCAAGTCTTCAAATTCTGAATCCAGATCTCTATTTTCAGTATCTACTGCCAACCCAGTTGCCTCTTCTTCATAGTTTGGTTGGCATGAGTTTGACAGAAAGTTTTCTTCCAACTGTCCAAAATTATCTTGCAGAACTGCACCTGGATTACTCTGGCCAACGGGCCTCTCATAATACACCAGGACCCGGTCACCAGCCTGCTTGATGAGCTTCAACACTTGCAGTGTAGATGTGATTTTCACACCTGTTTTAAGATTTTAAAAGGGAAAACAAATTACTGCGATAAGAATTACCTAAATTGCTAAATATGATTGCCATGAATTCACGATTATTTAATGAAAAAGTAGTATGGAAACCTCCAAAATAACATCATTAGCTTTTGGATGCATCAGTGTACTGATTCTCAAACCCTGAATGTGTTGATGTCCTAGAATATTTACCTTTTCAAACCAAATAATGACATGAAAATCCTTAGAAAGGGGCCAAGCTGGTGACTCTTCATTGCTTCCCCTTTCTTCCAGGGTTTCAATGGCATTGTACCTCAGTTTAAGTGAGCAGAATGAGGCCTTATGAAAAGAATTTTATGAATGGCCCTGCCTGGGTCATTTGGTTAGAGCATTGTCCCAATGTGCCAAGGTTGTGGGTTCAATCCCTGTGAGAGCACAAACAAGACTCAACCAATGAATGCATCAATAAAGTGGAACAACAAATTGGTGTTTCTCTCGTTCTCCTTCCTCTGAAATCAGTACATTTTTTAAAAATGTAAAAAAAGAAAATAATTTTATTAATGGTTAGACCAGACTAATAATGATGGGAAACTGATTCTACTACAGGAAATCCCCAAATATACCAGGTATTACAAGCAATTGGTTCAAATTAAGAGACTGGTGCTTGAAATAAACTTGTCAAAATACTATATTATAAATAATGTACTCTCTAAAGAATCTTTTTATGAGCTTTACCCATTAAACTAATCCTTTTCAGAACCAGAAAGAATAAGGAAGACATAAGTTGCTTTACAGTTAAACAAGTTGGTTACTATCTGCATGTATATTGATAATATCTATCTTACATTTTCCTTTTACTATTTTCCAATAGGTGCTACATTACATCGGTCAAAATTCAAAAGGTACAAAAGACATATACTGAAAAATCTTCCTTCTACCTCTATCTCCTAGCAATATTCTTCCTTTCCTGAGGAAATCAAAGCCAGCAGCTTCTAGTATATTCTTCTAGAGATCCTGAGAAGTCTATCATTCACAGCCTCGCTCTGTCCCCTGCTCTCTCACTACCCTCCCCACAACAGCCCGCACCCAAGCTCTCCCTATCTGTAGGACTTAGAGAAAGATGGGATGGGTCTTTGCTTTCCAAAGGTCTTAGGGTCATCCTAAATAAATCAAAGTAACATCAGCCCCATCTAGTAACCTGGATGTACAGTTCCTCAGCCCATCTCCTCTCTTACTTTGGCTGCTCCAGGAAGGCCACGCTTTAGACCCGGCCGTCACCTGGAACTTGCCCACAGCAAAGACCTTTCACTTGGAAATTAATCTCTGGCCGCAGTCTCTTATTTTCCACCTCTGACAATCCAGTTGCTAACTGACTCTGTTTGAGGCCATTTCCAGATCTCATCCTTCCTCCTCTGCTTTCACGGTCCATCTGGCTCTGCTGGCACCACTTGCTTTCTCCCTGACCTCAGCCTCAGGATTTCAATGATGTCACACCAAGCTTTTCTGTTCTTTTGCCCTGGCCCCTTTCTCTTCCTACCTACCTCTCTCTGATCCCCAGGTCCGCTAGCCCCAGTCTCCCTTTCCTGCTCCCGAGATTACCGCCCGATCTAGCACCAGGTTATGCTCTCTGTCTTTGGCAAGGTGTTCATTGCTGCCTTAGCATCGTGTTGAATGGTTGCTAAACAACGGAGTCCTTAAAACACCAGCTTCAAACCTCTCCTAGTGCCCTGAAGCCCACCCTTCCTGCTCCTTTATTCTGTCAGTGACATCACCTAATGCACTGAAAAGGTCAACCAGAAGCCACCTTTCCTCCCTGCCAATCATTTTTAGTACTAACCCACCTCAGAGAAGGGAGAACCCCTTTCCTTGTACTTTGGACCCCACCCCCCCAGCCATCTCCTTCAGCGCTTTGCTACATCAATGATCCTTGCTCATATTTTTAGTCCCTTCCTCCTTCTGCTTTAACCCATTTCCACGGCACTGTACTGATTTGGTTCAGGTTATCTCTTCTCTGCTTTCCCCCACCTATGTCTGCCCTTTGTATGCAAATGCTCCCATGGTTTTGGCCATCATTAGTTTTTCCCTGCCTTTTCGCTCTTCCTGGATTACATCCACTTCAGCAGTTTCAACTATCTAGTAGTTTTCTTCTGGTCTCTCCGCTCTTGTCCTACATTCCCAACTCCTGGATATTGCCACCTGGATGTCTCTTTGACAGTACAAAATCAGGGTCGTCAAAACCCCTCTTTGACCGCCTCATGCTCCTGTCCTCACTGTTATGTGAACCAACTTGCCGCCCTCTCAGTTAAGCTGACATGAATCCCAGAGACAGCCGACTCCCCACTCTGCTGCCAGCTGTCAAAGTTCCAGTCCGTTTTCATCTCCTCTTCAGCTCCCCCAGATCACTGGCTTCAACGACAGTAATAAACAGCTCTTTGCTGGAATCCCTCACTCACACCTTCCCTATTTTAATCATCCAACATATTGCTCAGAAACCTTTGGTCTATAAACTCGTCACACTGAAATCCAGAGCTTCCTAACGTGACTCTTCACGATTCATCCAGCCCTAACTCCTGCTACTTCCCTCTAACCACAGTACGTCCCAGAGAAACTGTAGTTTGACATGTGCATAAATGAGTAAGAAGCCCCTCTAACGACCCGCAGTAAGCAAATACTTCGACTCACCCTAAACCCACGCTCTGTGACTTAACGCCTGCCCTTGTCTCATCACTTCCCCAACCGCCCCCGGCTCTTTGGAGGTGGCTGCTGCACCTCTTAGGACGGTTTGGCCAAACAGGCCAATAATGTATATTTCAAATACATGCAAAGGTAGAAGAAAGAGTAAAATGAACTCCATTACTGAACGTCAAATATAACCAACATTTTTTTCCATCTTATTTCAACTGTCTTCATCCCATTGCTAAGTATTTTAAAAATTACTGTAGACCCATATAAATGAATTACAGCTATAAAAAAAATTAATGTATCACAATGGCCCCTCATCTCAATATTTTTTATAAATGTTAAATATACTTTTCCACTCTGCACATTTATATTGCTCAGATTTACTAGTTTTTGATAATATTTACTACTTGTGTAACTGAGAACAAAAATCTTTCAAAAAAAGTACATAAGAAAAAAATTAATTTTATCCTATAGGTAAAACCAAAACAGTATATGTGAATATAAAAAGAATTTATACTGACTTACAGTTTTTAGATGAGAAAGAGTAACTGTTATATTTATATTAAACAAGTAACAGATGAAGTTTATTTTATGGCTTTGGTATAGCCTAAGTGTCTATGGCACATGTGTTTTAAATTAAATTTTAAGGCTTCCTTCAGAAAGAATAAACTTACTACTTTCTTTCCACCACAGAAGTAATATGTGCTTAACAAAGTACAGGAAGAGGAAAATCCCCACATCTACCCTCTGCGATCTCTGTAAATGTAAAGTACGCTGCATATTAGCATGGTTACCTCCGATCGCGATCAGTCGGTCTCCTCGCTGAAGATCAGCAATCGCAGCAGGCGAGTTTGGGGCCACAGTCTCAATGATGACGTGCCCGGCATAACCATCAGTTGACTGGACAAGACGAAGTGTAAGGCCAACACTCTGTAAATTCCCCTTAATTA
Organism: Pteronotus mesoamericanus; assembly: GCF_021234165.1. Classification (NCBI taxonomy): domain Eukaryota; kingdom Metazoa; phylum Chordata; class Mammalia; order Chiroptera; family Mormoopidae; genus Pteronotus; species Pteronotus mesoamericanus. The sequence continues at coordinate 16,798,131 of NW_026555229.1, forward strand.
ATTCAACCTTTGGTAAAGAGGAAAAAAATGAAGACAATCAATGGGTTCATAGTAGTGGAGTGAGAAAACATTAACACACTGAGAACACTGCAGCTGATGACGGCTTTTGTAATGGTGACTATTATAGAAAAATAAAGGAGGAAGGGATCTTTATTGTGACAATATAAATTAACGCATGCTCTGGCTGAAAATCTAAGCAATCAAAAAATCACTTCATATCTTCAGTGTGTCTTATCTATGCTCACTGTAGAAAATTTGGAAATAAACAGAAAGGCAAAATCAAAACTACTCCTAATCATAATATCTAGAACTACATTGTCAATGTTTTGTACTTTCTAATATATATATTTTAACACAAAGTTGAGCTCCCATTACCAATATAATTCTGAATGTTGCTTTTTGGAAACATAATGGGAAAAATCTCTTATGTCATTAGGTATACTTGTAATTTTTTTTTAATCTCATCCGAGGATATGTTTATTGAATTTTTTATTTTTTGAGAGACACACACATCAGTGTGAGAGAGAAACATTAATCGGTTGCCTCCCATAGAGAGCCCCAACTGAGAACCCGCAACCTTTTTGGTGTACAGGACAATGATGCTCCAACCAACTGAGTGATCCAGCCAGGGCTAGATATACTTTGGAACCTCTATTTCTTACGGTGTATTGTTGTTAAAACTTCCTTTTGTGAGGACGAGCAAAGGAAAAACATTTATGTTTTATTAAGAGTTATCTTGTTAATGAGATATCCTAACTCATAAAGATCATTTTGTTTTCTAAATGAATGTCATCCAATTTATCAGGAGTATGCAACCCAGGTTCACATTATCTGTGATTTTAAGAAACAATACATGCTGTCTGTCTGCATTTGAATCAAAGGATAGAGGGCCATATCCCTCTAGGTGGCAAGAAATCAACCTGTGTTTACTGAGCTAAATTACAAATCAGTCTTCTTGTATTATCGTTCAGCTTAATTTTCTTGGTTCTGTTCTTCAAGATCTCTCTTGAGGAACTTTGCCAAATAACCTGCTTATATTCAAATATGACACTGTCCGTATTTAAATGAAAATCCCAGTTAAAAGCGAGAAATGCAGTTCTCGTAGCTAATGATGCTGGTGAGTAAAAAAGTCCTTATTGGGAGTTATTTAAGGTAAGTGTTAATAGATTTTGTAAATTTGTTTTCATATGAAGGAAAGTCTTAATCATATTATGCTCAAGAAATGGGACATGAAGTCAAGTTTTTGATTACCTAAAAGTTTATTAAAAACAAAATCAACCCTTTGAAAAAACATTATTTGTGTTTAAATCTCTAAAAATATTTGTCTAATTCTTGCCTGATGATAGTAAATAACCACTTTATAAAGTAAAAAGTGTTTTCAGTTAACAAAATCCCCTAAGAACATTCTTTCAAATCCACAAACATATTCTTAATATAAAGCACTAAAGCTAAAATTAAGAATGTAAATTTTTCTAGAATCAGAGAGCTTAATGGCAGCAAATGGATAAAAAACTAAATTGCATGAGTCTGAGTACTATAAATTTTAAAAACGTTCAGGTTTCGAATGTGTTTTTGTGATTTACTTTGTTCTAAAGAGGAATGGAGGTTGGGGGGATGGGGTTGAGACAGGAACTGAGGCTAGGATAGGTTTTTGTGTAATTCAGTTTCTTATTTATTTTCTGCGTACCAATCATATTATGCCCTTTGCTTTTCTAATTTCATATGATCCTTGAAATCAACATTTCAAATGGAAGAGAGAGAAGGTTTTCTACAGGAATAAGGTAAAATACCAAATTACTCCCCTTTCTCCCTAATTTTTACTACTGATTATTAGTAAATTCTCTTAAATTCATACTTATACAAGGAACAGAACTTAAGACACTGTTTTACTTCTTTTATTTTTAGAGTATAAAACACCATTTAATTAAAAACCTGACAAACCAAAGCAGTTAAAAATGAGTATCACCAAATTTTGTTATTTTAATGTAAAACTTAAGATAAGGTTTACAAGACCATCCAAATGATACTGTGACTTTTGGAACAAAACTGCCATCTCCCATTGGGGTAAAACTACTTAAAAACAAAAATAGACAACAATATGTTATACAATTCTCCCCCATACACATGTATCTATATTTTGGAATTATACTTAAGACTATTGGCTATCCCATGTACTATGAAACATAAGCCAAACTAGAACCTTTTAAATCATGAGGTAAAAATTAATAGAAATCCTAAACACTTTTCCTATGTCTAGTGGAGCAAGTGGCATTAATGCCCTGCAATATAACATCATTACCCAAGATAGGTTGGTTTTTAAGATTCTATTCTGAAAAATTTAAACTATATACAAAACCACAGATAATAGATAAAATGAACTCTGTGATCACAAATTACTACTATTCTTATATGTATGTTCCTTTGCAATTATTAATTTACTAAACCTGCCATTAAAGATGTAACCTGTTTCTGTACTCTCTTTTCAGCAACCAATATAACTAGAAAAAAATAAGTAAAGACACAGACTATCTGAACATTATTAACCATGACTTTAATGACATCTGCAGAACACTATACACAATGGCAGAATACACATTCTTTTCAAGTGTACTTGGTAACTTCACCAGGATGTGCTAGGTCATAAAACAAGTGTCGATAAATTTAAAAAGACTGAAATTCAAGGTATGTTCTCTGAATGGAATTAAATTAGAAATCAATTAACAATAAGACAGTTAGGAAGACCCTATCAAATATATGCAAAGTAGAACAATACATTTCTAAATCGCTTATGGTCCAGAAATCAAGAGAAATCTTTATAGCTGTAAATGCTGGTATTAGGAAAAAAATATCTAAGATATCTATTATCTTTGCCCTGGACCAGTGTGGCTCAGTTGGTTCGGAGTTGTCCCACAAATTGAAAGGTTACTGGTTTGATTCCTGGTCAAGGCACATGCCTGGGTTGCTGGTTCACTCCCTGTTTGGGGTGTGTAAGAGAGGCAACCAACCAATGTTTCTCTCCTTCTCTTTCTTTCTCCCCCCTTCCCCTCTCTCTAAAAATAAATAAAATCTTTAAACAAATTAGTGAACTTTGTTCTTATCTTAAAAAATTAGAAATCCTAAAGCAGAAGGAACTAATAAAGAGCAGAAATCAATGAAGCAGAAATACAACAGAAAAGTCATGAAGGCTGATTCAATGAACTAAGCCTGATTAAGAGATGATTTGATTAACACTGATACACCTCTAAGCTAGAGAGATGAAAAAAAAAAAAAAAAAAGGATACATATTACCAAAATCAAAGTAAGAGGAGAGTATCACTATGGAATCTATAGACATTTAAAAATATATGGACAACTTTATGACAATACATTTGACAACCCAGATGAAATGTAAAAATTTCCTTGAAAGATACAAATGAAAACAACTGATCCAAAAAGACAGAAATTTTGAATACCCCTAGAGCAATTGAATATATCAAATTCACAAACCTTCCCACAAAACAAAGAGAAAACCAAAACCAAACCCCAAAAGACTCCTCCAGGTCTAGATTGCTTGCTTCACTGGTGAATTCTTAAGGAAGAAATACAATCTTACCTGGAATCTCTGAGAAATAGAGAAAGAAGGGACACTTCTGAAATCATGAGTTACGGTCAATGTTACCCTATGTCCCAAACCCAGACAAACACAAAACAGGAAAGCAGAATTACAGATTATTTTAATGTTCAAACATGGATTCAAAACATCCATGAATATATAAAGCACTCTTACAACTAAACAACAACAAAAAAAACTAACAAGATTTAAGAATGCGCAAAATACAATATTTGAATAGACATCTCACAAAAAAAGACATACATACAAATGGCCAATAAAGCACATTAAAAACGTGCAATTAGTCATTACAGAAACACATATTAAAACCACAATGAGATACTACTACTACTACTACTACTACTACTACTACTACTACTACTACTATTACTACTACTACCAATGGATAGTAGTAATACTAGAATGGCTGAAATTAAAGACTGATAGCATCAAGTGTTGCTGAGAATGTAAAGCAACTAAAACTCTCATGCATTGCTGGTGGGGATATAAAATGGTACAGCTACTTTGCAAAAATATGACACCTTCTTATTAAGTTAAACACACACTTATCATATGGCCTAAAAATCTTTCTTTTAGTATTTTATCAAAGAGAAATGAAAATATGTCCAAAGACTTATATGCAAATATTCACAAAACATCACTCATAAATTAATTGGTCAATCAAGAATTGGTCAGCTGGTGAATTGATAACTGAACTATTAATACTACTCAGCAATAAAAATAAAAATTTAATACACACAACACAGATAAATCTCAAGGACATGTTGCATGAAAGATGTCAAACACAAAAGATGATATACTCTGTGATTCAATTTGCATGAAATTCTAGAAAAGGCAGAATTATAGTGACAGGAAGCAGATTAGCACTTGCCAAGGACTAGAGGTTGGGGGCTGAATATTGAAGGCAAGCAGCACAAGTAAAGGTTTCAAGGTGCAGAAATGTTCTGTGTCTTGGTTGCGTGAAGGTTAACATAACTATATAATTAGCAAAATTCACCAACTGTACACTTAGTGCATTTACTGTATTTAAATGATACCTTATAAAAACTTAAAAATAAAGCAAAAACCCCTCCCCTTTGAAACAGTCATCTGGCTACGTCCATGGAATTTGCCTGGAAGTTCTAGGCCAAGTCCTTCAAATCCAAATATGTGGCTATACAAGCTGTAGAAACCCCAGGGCCCTGAGGCAGCTCAGGCCACAAGGCTCCTACCTTCGTCAGAGGGCTGACAGCATTGTGGGCAGCACCTGAACACGCGCTTGCACTGTTTCTGAGAGTTATCTAAACTACCCCCTAAGCCTGGGGCTTGGCGAGCCACACACGTGCACGGGTACGGGGCGATGGGAGGCCGGGGCAGCGCGGGCTGCCTCTGGGTGAGTGGCTGGGGAAGGCTTCGTCTGCAGGGCTCAGGGTTAGGCTGCACCTTAAAGCGTGAGAAGACTTGGAACAGATAACCCTGGGGCTGGGGAAATGGGTGTGGGATGGCCCAGGAGGCTATCGTTTCTAGGCCATAGTACCATTGTAAAAGCACAGAGATGGAGACAAGAGCTCAGGGCACATCTGAAAATTAAAACCATCATGACGACACCAGTTGAAATTTAATGGGAGAGAAAATTTCTATCATGATTATGACAGAAGCATTTCACAAAACATATCAGAATCCTACCTATTCTGATTATCTAACAGAAAAAAAGTTCTACGATATCTTATCCTACAATAAGTGTAGAGTTTGCAAACATCTATTAATATCTATTTGCAAAAATATAGTCTTTAAACTTGTACTTTGTGACATGGCTGGTATTTTATAAAAGAAACGAAATGGATAATACTTACTCAGCACCTGCACTAATGTCCGCCAAGCCCTCCCTTTCTAACCCTCAGTATGGTTGGGGGCGGGGCGGGGGGCCAGCCCTGCTTACAGAACACGGTTCCACTGCTCCGCCTCACTGCGTGGTCCAGAGACACATGCCGGACCCAAGCCGGACCAATCAGAGTTCCTTCCTACATGGTGGGGATTCAGATTCAGAGATTCCTTAAACGGAACAGACAAATGTAGCTGTAGGCATCTGTGTATCTTCTTACAAACAGGGAAGCGGAGAAAGGCAGTCTGCAGAGCGAAGACTATAGCCCACACCCAGCCGGGGGCAGAGAGGAAAGAGAGACCTGACGGTGGTTTTGTCTTTGGTTCCAGTTTGTTTCTAAGGCCTGGCTGCCGTCCTGCTAAAAGCTATGCAAGCCAACCCACGCAGCCATGAATGGTGGCCCAGATCCCCGCCCGTAGTGCCCAGGAAACTACCACGGTACCGTCAGAATAAGTACCCGTTCTTTGGGTGTCTGTTTCAAACAGGGTCTAGCTTATGAGGCATTTGTTAGAGACTGTTACATACAAGATCTCAGTAAACTCCAAGTGCTGTATTTATCAAACTAGAGAGCTACAAATACATTATAAATGTAAAATACATTATAAAGGATGTAAAGTGTTTTCTTTGCGGCTTAGCTGGTATCAACTGGCCTGAATTTTGTTGAAACCAACAGTAGCTTTCTATTTAAGTAGAAATATTATTTCTAGTATTTTTGGATACAACATAAAAAATTTTATCAATCGTGAAGAATTTCTGACACATACTAACTAAACAGCAATTACAAGAGCTAAACCATGAGTCAATACATACAAGATTGCAGACAGCCTGCATTTAGCTTCACCAATAATGTCAGACACAGGTTAAAAACTTCTGGCTCTATATATATATATGCATCTGTCTTGTGGAGAGCAATTTAGTAAAAACACCAAGAGAGCCTTCAAGAGCTCTCTCACCCTGGCATCCTTTTAGCCTTTCTTGGACCCAGCTGGTGTGCCTTATTTTCACCTGGGGGAAAAGCAACATTGATTTTTTAATCCCTTCCTAACATGGACATAATTGTATACAATGGACAAAAAGAGGATATATTTTAATAACACATCAATGTAACTCTTTTACAAACTGTTCTCTCTGATACAAGCTTATAGCACTGAGCAAAAATCCAAAAATGCAAGAAAGACTAAAAGGGTCAGTAAGGAAAAGACCTGAAATTACTGTGATCAGGTTTAATTTTGAGCATCCTTCCATTAAATAAGTTTCTGAAAAAGACATCATGAAGACAATTTTGGTAGAATAGTGGGGAAGGGAAGGGAGAAGCAACACACTAATCTGAGTACATATGTACACAAGGCCAGTACAAAACCAAACTTTTAACAGCAGATAAATATTCCCAGTCTGCCTGACCCATAATGGAAATCAATACCTATTCTCTCACAATTCTCATTATACTACAATAAAAAAGGGTGCCCAGGACCTTCAGACACATCAGTGTATTCTCTAACATCTCTCCGCAAACCGGTGGCAATATTTTCAGAAAGATCAATGTTGACTTAAGAAACACACTTTAATGTAACCTGTAGCAAAGCTACCAAGAAAGAAAAGTAATGGATAGAAATGCACTAATAGATTCACTCGCTCACTGAAATGCTTAGCCATCGTGCGCTGGGTGTGGGAAGCAGCACTGTAAGCATCACAGAAGAGCTTCCCTGGCTTCACGTAAGCAGGAAGGGTGAGCATGAACAGATAACCATGATAATGCTTGTGTGATTTACTAGGAGCCACCTAACATTTAGAGAGCAGAGAAGACATCCCTAAACGCAAGTTTAATGCAACACTTGGAGGGCGAGCAGGGGCTGGCCAGACCAGGTCAGAAGCGGAGGTAATGTATCTAAACCGAGAGCAGCGTTGGGGAACTGAAGGAAGTTCAGTATTGCAGCTCGCTGTCAGGATCGGTTTATGTGAAGAGGGAGAGAATTGGGGTTCATTCAACTTAAAAGGTCTTTCAGAAGAAAGAAGCCTAATACCCATTCCCCCACCATTTCCATGCCTAAAGTAGTCAAATAAATACTAACTGTGGTATAAAGGGCATTTGAATTTGTCAATTATTGCTATAATGTGACTGGAAACTTGAATGCAAATAATATTTAACCTACATCGATCCATTCAAGTCCCCCCTTTTTTACAAAGAATACAAGTTCATTAAAATATCAGCATAAAATAAATGTTTTTCCCCTGGGGAAAAAACCCTAAAAAGTCAAATGTTTAAAAATGTGTTTCAAGGTATTTCAAAGTTTGATTGATATAAAACATACCCACTTACAAAAAAGTTTCATAAAGATACGTGTATTTGTAAACCATTAGGTGCTGCGCTTTCATAAGCCACATCTATGTTATCTCCACATCCCAAAGCTCAAGGCTCTAAACTTAAAAGCCACATGTCCATAAAGCACCAGCCCAGGGAGTCTCCGAATAGACTTTTCCCAGGGATATGTTTATTTGCTCAGATCGACCTCACATGGGGAGTTAGAAGAGACACAATGCCCGACTTCTGAACGCCTGCCCACACTGGGAAATTGGTGGGAGGCACAGAAACCGTCTGACACGGCATCACGAGCATCCGCTCCGAGCTCCCGGGCGAGCCCAGGCCAGCCTTGCTGCCTGCTCAGCCACAGGGCTGGGTCCGGGGTCGGGGGAGAGTCCCGGGCGACTGCTTGTCCATCTGCGTCGGCAGACTGAAACCTAGTTCCCCTTTCTCCCTTCCTTCCTTTTCCAGGGCAGCAGATGAGGGCTCTGAGCCAGCCCCCAAAGGACCCAGGACAGCAGAGTTAAAGGGGGTAGGGGCTGCGCTGACTCAGCTCTTTGGGGGTGGCCCAGGACTGGATGACTTCGGGGTGGTGATGGTCTGGAATAACCGAAGAGCTTCCTATAGGAGCTTTCTTTTTTGAGAAACACGGTGACATGAGACAGCTAAGGGGCAAACAGCATCTCACTCCAGCAGAGGGGAGCGCTGAAGTTCAATCCCCATCGGTAAGCATTTTGGGCGGGACATTTCCTGCTCGCCGTATGCAAGGACTACTGTGCTGAATCTCCAGTGCTTTCGTGGCCTGCATCAAAAGAAGGGCGGGGGTCGGAACTGGATGAAAGATGAAAGGATTAGCCAAAGACATATATGCATAACCCCGACACAGACAACAAGGAAAACTTTTTAATAATTGAAAACCTCTGCTCTTTCAGCTATAACAGGTGTTTGTGGAATGGCTACGGACTCTACCCAGGCACAGTCCCGGTGGGGAACTCCATGATCCTGTCACTACCTCTAGCCTCTCCTCCTCCTCCTCCCGGTGTCTTGTCAGTATCAGGCCAGTTCTCTCGCTTCCCCTGCTTTCTCAGAGGTTACTCAGACCTGGTCTGCTTTCTCCTCCTTTTCAAAAACTGCCACCAACCACCTAGGCTTCGTCCTGGCTTCCGAATTCTTATTACCCCAGAAACGCACACCGTTCTTGTTGAAGGGTCCTCTGGCTGGGTAAAGATCCACTGTAGGGATAGAATTAGAGTAACAAGTAAAGAGATTCTGAAATCAGCCCATAAACTGAAGTTTTCAAAAATACATGCCTGAAAGTAGAACTATTTGTTTATGCCAATCAAATACCCTGGATATTCTGGGATTATTCACATTTACAAAATGGTCTTCAAAAACTATTCTATTAATTCAACATCTAAACATTTTTGTCAGAAGGCCACTTGGGTTTACAAAATTTGGTTGCTGCGTTCATGAAAATATAATAGTTTCATTGGTCAAAGTAACCAAACCTCTACATGCTAAGGATTCCCAGAAGGTGACTAAAAATCATCGTTTTTGATGGGCCCTTGTACAGATCGCCTTTACTGGGCTTGCTTGGGGATGTCGAGTTGCATTCTGAATACAAAGGACCCAGGCAGTTACGACTGGTGCGGCGATTTTCGGCTGGTGCTGCAGGAGGCACACTGGTGTCCCCCAAGAATGTTTAAAACATGCAAAACCTGACTATTTAGTCAGGGGCACTGACCTCTTTTCCCTTAGATTGTCAAATAAAAAAATGACAACAGCCAACACAACATAGCCATCCAGTGTGAATGAGTCAAAATTAGAACTTTTTTTTTTTTGTCAAATAAACAAAACATATTTTTAGGTGTGCTACAGAATTTTAGTAATCAGTTTCTGTGTGCCATGAGATGAAAAAGGTTGAAAATTGCTGGACTAGTGCATTAAAGATTTATCCTCAAACTTCTAATTACAGTTGAGAGGTTAAGATTTCTAAAACTAGAACAACTTTTATATTAAATATATTATTGAGCTGTTGCAAGGGGAACTTCTATGTACAACATGCTCAGCAAAGAACGTGTTAAGAGATGCAGCTGTCTGGCCATTTCACTGAACACCAGATACTGAATCAATCTGATTATGGTTACAGGGCCCGAATTAATGCCAGGCTAGGGACCAACAGCTCACTGTCCATCTCAATTAGAAGCAGCAACAAGACTGTTGAAACCTAGGGCCAGATTTCACATATTACCATGCATCATCTTTACTTTTTTTGTAATAATTTTATTTACTGATTAATTTTTAGAGAGAGAAAGACACATGGATCTGTAGTTCCACTTGTTTATGCATCCATTGGTTGATTCTTGCATGTGCCCTGACCAGGGACTGAACCCACAGCCTTGGTATATCGGGATGACACTTTAACTAACTGAGGGACCTGGCCAGGGTCGCCATGCATCACCTTTAAAAATAAGAACCTTAACTGATGATCCTACTAACTCCATTGCTGAACACTGACAAGAAGTGTATGTGCTTGTTCATTTCTCCCCTGCTTCTCCTCTCTTCCTTTCTCTCGTTGGTGTTTTTCTCTCGTTTGTGTTTGCACATAAACACACCTGAGTGTGAGGTAACACCTAGCTCCATTCTGAAGCGGATGAGTTAGAATTAGAGTAAGTACTATTACTTAATTTCTGCTTATAAAGCACATTTCAATAAATTACAATTCTGAGAGCATTTAAGATCTTGCTTCCTAGCAATATCGTCAGTTTGGCTAAAATAAATTCATAAGAATTAAAAAAAATTATAATTCGGAAACATAAAACAATTTCTAAGTTCTAGAATGAAAAAGGAAACACTTATGAAAGAAAACACTTATGAAGAAAAACTGAATCTCTGAAGGGTCATTCTGTACCAATTTAAACCTACTTTTAAGTACAAGCAGTTTTAACAGCACGGAAGATGCAAACAAATATTTCATGGCACCTTTAACTACTGGGTATACATTTTTGCTTCCACAGACTCAGCTAAATTCTCAATCATCTTCCATTTAGGACCGTCACTCTAACAGAACAAAAAAGGAAATACAGTACTGTATTTATTAGTTGTCTTCTTTGAAACTCTCTCTTATCAGCAAAGAGGACTCACAATTGGGATGCACATGACCGTACCATCTCCCCTCCCCCCCAAAGAAAGTATAACTCTTGAAACAGACGTATGGTATTCTTTGGTATAAATACTACTGTCAACTCCCACAGAACTTTTCAAAGACCTGTCATTAAAGTTTAACTCATAAAGGTTTAAATCAGAACAGTTCTGAAACTCGTATGCCAGGTAAATGAAAAGAATCTGTCAGGTACAGAGAAGTGCTATCATAGAAGTAAATTTTCACACCCCTGTCCCAATGACAAACGTTTTATTTTTAAAAAAGAGGTCTTAAAGGGACATATTTAAATAGTACATATTAAATAAATCTTAAATTCTCTCACATGAATTTTACATGTAAACATTTTCTTTGTCAGCAGGATACCTCAGTTTTCAGTAATCACCTCTTAGCAGAGAGTTAAAAAACAAAACACGGAAATCAGCTTCTCAGCATTACAGCCGATGAGAAATTCTTTTCTGAAGGAAAACTGCAATGTCTGGGATGCCCTGCAGCCAGTGCCGGGTCTGAACTGTGGCTCTAATGTCCACTAGTTTTGTGTGGTCTCAGGCAAACGATTTAGCCACGGTGGGTCTTATTTGTAAAAAGGAGACACTAGTGTCTCCCGTGCTGGGCTGCGGTCAGATTGAAGGAAACTATGGGGGTGCACGTCCACACAGCCCAGGCGCCCCCATTCTCTCTCCTCAGTGGGTCAGGATGAGTTCTTTCCGGGGTGAAGACACAAATGAGCCCCTCGACCTTCGAAACCGAACGCTGGCCTGGCTGCCTGACCCCCTGGCCTCCAAAGCCCCTGGGGAGTAAATCAGGGCCACCACCTTCGGTCGCCCCGTCCGAGCCGACAGAGACATAGAAGGCGCCGAAACAGTCGGGTCCACTATACAAATACCATGGACCCAAGACGTCTAAAGAGTAAAAAAACGATCCTCTGCCCAGGTTCGGAGGCTCTCAGGAGAGTAATCACATCCAGATGATTACCTTGTACTACACTTAGGTATCTTCTTCTCTCTTTTTAAATCTGATTGAAGCCTCCACTGTTTTGATTTTAAACTAATTTAAATTTGATAAAACCGTGCCAGTGAAATAAAAACTCTGAAAAGTATGAAAAGTCTGAGGTTGTTATGGAAACAGAGTGGAACACTCGCCCTTTTTAATTCCTTTGTCAGACAGAAACAGCTCTGACTCTGAACCATCAAGCCCACCTTCTGCTTCATACATTATCACTGTATTTCTGCAGGTGATTTACATCTTACTAAGATGTAAATGTAAGTGTGAGATCCTCAGGGACAGAGTGTGTGTGTTTCTTTATAGCTTTTTATCTTGAAATAATTTCAAACATATAGAAAAGTTGCAAAAATAATACAAAGGATTTCCATTTATTTTGAATGTGGATTTCAACGTTAACATTTTGCTACATTTATCTCCCTCTCTCTCTGCATTGTTTTCTGAACCATGTGAAAATAGGCTGCAGACATGATGCCACCCTACCCCTAAATATGTGTGTATTTCCTAAAAAGGACCTTTGCTCATATAACCACAGTACAATGATCAAAGTCAGAAAATTAACACCGATACAACACCAATAGCTACTCTAAAGACTTTATTCTAGCTGGTATGCAATTTTAAAGTATGTACCAATTATTTCTGCAAAATCTTTGACCAAAGAATCATTTAGGTCAGGGTCAGCAAACTATAGCCTTGGGCTGTTTTTAAGGAAGTTTTTGTGGAAATCACCCACGTGCATTTTTTTTTATCTGTGGTCTCTAGCTGTTTTAGATATTAAAACAGTGAAGTTGAGTAATTTTGATAGTGACTGGTCACAAAGTCTAAAATATTTAGTATAAAAAGCATGCCAAATATATAGATAAAAAGTGTGTTAAACCATGACTTAAAAGAATGTGCATGAATATACACACACTGACATTATTGATTTCTTTAAACACATACAAATTGGTGCGGTGAGTTATGGCACATAATGGCACCCCAGGCAGACATAAAAACAAGGACATGGGTATGGAGAGAGAACCACAAACGCGCCCTGTGAAGAGTGTGTGTGCTTGTGTGTATACAGGCCTTCGATCAAGTTGACCGTGGTCTCTCTGAGGGGTGAGATTATGGTTGACTTTGGCAATTTTCATCACAGCTTCCTGAAGTTTTCTTTCATTGGGTAAAAAAGATATAGCTCATGCCAATTTCCAAACATATACCACATTTATCTTAGAGAAATTGTGGATTTTGTAAGAATATGCAAATTTCCTCAAATTTCGTAAGTGAAATATCACGCAAATTAAAACTCTGCTTCATGATACCCACTTCCTTACGCTCAGTGGTTTTCTACTTAGACTTCTAACATTTTCAATGTTGCTCAATTTTTGAAAGAAAATTCACACATCATTTATTTAGAAAACAAGCCATCTGTCCATACTCTGGGAATCATTTAATGACCTTTAAAGAAATATGGCGAATTACACAGAAGTAGTCTTATTTACAATGATTAATAAGACCTTATCTCCTCTAGTATAGAGAATACTGTTTACATAAAACAGCTTTCAAATATAACCACCTACTTGTCTAGTACAATCCAATATCAATGTAAATCAACTTGCTTACAGATGGGAAACACAGCTGTTCCCAAACCCACTTTAAACTCTATCCATGTTCAATATTTATATAAAGAAACACTCAACACCTTATGGAAAAAGGCTGATTTAATAGGACATATGAATTAAGTGTTGCTGCCGCCCTTTCTACTTGCCTGTTTGAAGACTATAACAAAAATTTCCACCTCATTTTACTTTAGCCTGTTCATTTTACTTTATATCCTGTTCGATTGCTTCACATTTATAGTAAAATGCAAAGGTGAGTGCTAGAGAGCTTAAACAGCTTAGTATCATGAACTACTCCTTCCTAAATGTTCTAAAACTATGTTATTAATTACAAATATCTAGATTTTTTATATGCTACATTAATACTTTTTTTCCTAAGACATTCTTAATTAATCTTAAACCTTTATGAAATTTAAATATTTGTTCATGCTTTATCCTCAGTTGAGATGAGCAGCAACTAATTAATCTCCATCCTTCTTATAAAAGCCCTTAATAAAAACTTAATGTTCTTAAAAGTCAATATCTTTAAAACCTCTTGTCTTTAAAAACAAACAACACCATCTCATGACTGAGGAAGCCATTCCTCTGTTCTCCTCACCTTGTTAAAGGAAGGATTTAAGAGGGAGTAGGGGCAGGGGTTTAATAGAACATACAAAACATCAGGAATGTGGCAATTAGGTCAAGTTTAATAGTAACAGTTACTATTATAGTTACTGTATGCCAGATACTGTGCTAAGTATTTCACAGACATTTAGCCCTTACACTGTTGCTGTTGTCTTTATGAACTAACTTGCTCACAGGCACAGAGCTAGAGTGGAAGAACCCACCATTCGCAGAGATGATTTAGTAACTTAGGAATATCAGCCCTGGAGTCGCACTGCCTGGGTTTGCAGACTGTCTTTACCACCTGCCAGCTGGGTGGTTTGGGTCAATTACTTTCTCTCTTTGTGTCTCAATTTCCTCATATATAAAATGGAGATGATAAGGCAGGTTGTTATGATAATTAAATGGTTAATGCATATAAAGTCTTAAAATCATGACTGGCACAAAAAAATTGCTCTCTTGCTAGTGCTCCTAACTTCCACTGGACTGAATACACGTGAGCAGAATTTGTACACTACTGCAAGATCTCTGATCACACACCTCTCTAACATTTTCCTAAATTGTTTATTTTCTAGTTCTGCATCCTGCATCGGAGTGTATGACTGACACAATGAGCTTTTTGGCTTAGCAGGTTTCTTCTATGGGTAGGTGCTACTATGCCTTCAACGGGACGTTTTAGTTCATGACAAAGGATGGACTGAGTAAATCAGTTTTATTTGGATTGCAGAATACTGGAGGGTGCTAAGTATAAACAATGTTTAAGTTTTATTAATATTACTTCCTTAGCTTGTTCTCAAAAGCTCTTTTAAAAGAATATTTAGAATCTTACTATTTCATTGTATAACCATCATTTTTTAGTCTCTCTCAAAAAAGAGATCTAAAAATAGAGCATACACCCAAAATAGTGTTCAACTTACTAGAAGTTAAAACTTCAACTAACAGCACTGAAAATATAAAAACCAAAACCAAAACCAGTAGATCAAAGCAGCACATGAAAAAAATTCCATCTCTGAACTGACCTTTGACCATCTGTACGTCCAATACCACATGTCCAGAATTAGATCATTCTCCTCTTCCTCCTCCCTCCTCCCGGCTCCAGTCTCTCTGGTGTCTCCTCTCACTCTCCAAACCCCCCTCCACGTCTAGTTTATCTAAGCCACGCTGATTCTCTCTCCCATTTTCACCGCCACCGTTCCGCTCAGGCTTTCGCCGCCCCTCACACCTCCCCTATTTCAAGCCCTCCCTTTGTCAAATCTTTCTTGACTTCACCCATCTGCTACCAGACTTAGTAAACATATTATTTATTGCTTGCTATATGCCAGGTACTGTGCTTACTAGGTATTTTTACATACAGAATCTCACTTGTTCCTTATGCAACCATGTGAAGCATTATTAGTCCCATTGTAAAGAGGAATAAAGTACTGTACTTGTGAATGAGATGGGCTGAGGGCTTTTACCGAGATCACACTGCCAAGAAGTGACCTAAGATGAAAAATTCAGAGCCAAGTCTGTCCAAAGATAGATTATGATGAGATCACTTTCATTCTAAAAGCCCCCATTATTTCTACTGTCTTGGAGTAAGAGCCAAACTTCTAAGCCTGGTAAAGTACTTCTATAATATGATCCAATGTTTTTACTTTTGTTTTGCATAATCTTCTTACACTACTGTATTCTTTAGCCAACCTGGACAACCCACTATATCCTAAACATACTCAAATATTTTCCCTTTTTATTTGCATTTACCCCACGACTTCTACTTTGAAATGTACTCCCTACCATCTCAAAATCCTACCTATGAGGTATGTCTGGAAAAAGTCCAACCATTGTTAATATAATGAGAACGGTTTGCACAAAATCAATGTAGTCTGGCAGCCAAGGAGAATGGACTGGAATGTGCATGTGTGAACAGTGACAACTTCACTGTACTAGTCACTGGGGGTGGTAGACATTATTGAGTGGGCATGTGTATTGTATGGACTTCACATTCAAAATGACTAAGCAAGATGAGCAAAAAACCTGCAACAAATTTTGCATTAAGCTGGAACATTCCTCTGCAGAAACTACTCGGATGATTTAGAAGGGTGTAGCTACAGGCAACTGGTGGCTGGCAACTTCATCACAACTATGTGCCCACTTGTGCATCACGTCTCGTGCAGAGTTTTTCAGTGACACATCAAATCACCCAGGTGATTCATTCTCCCTACAGCCCAGATTTGGCGCCCTGAGACTTCTGGCTTTCCCCAAAACTAAAACACCTTTGAAAGGGAAGAGATTTCAGATTGTCGACAAGATTCAGGAAAATACGATGGGGCAGCTGACGGCGACAGGGAGAGCTGTGTGAGGTCCCAGGGTGTCAACTTGAAAGGGCACAAAGGCAGCATTGTTTTATGTACAATGTTTCTTGTATCTTGTTCAATAAATGTCTCTAGCATAGTACATGGCTTGATACTTTCTGGACAGACCTCCAATACTGTGAGGCTTGACTCCTTAACCTATTGTTTCTTGATCTTCCCAAAAGAATGCTATGTCCCCATCACTGGACCCTCACAGTGCTTTATTCTGAAACTCTCTCAGAGCATTCATATGCTAACAGCAATACTAGGCTGCTGTACTGTTGATCTTATTTCCTCACTGCCTATTTTCCTTGAAGAAAAGGACCGTGTTCACATTGCCTTACACCTCACACTCAGTTTTTTCTTTCTCATACTCACAGTATCTTATGCTTGTTTAATTTGGAGCATTGCTGTTTCTACATTTTAACCAAAGTTCGTATTCTTTATGCAGTATTTCAAAATCATATTAAATACACTTAGAAAATATGAGACCAAGAACCGCATTCCTCATTTTTAACCAAGATAAACTTTAAGGGTGGAAATACCTCACAGGATTTACTACTAAAGTTCAAAAACATTTAGCTTACTAAGAAGCCAAATTACAGAACATTGTATGTGGTTAAAATTTATCGAGTCCCTACTGTATTCACAAATATTATGAAACTGAACTAAACCAGAGTTTTCATAAAGACTGACATTTTCAAAAAAGCTTTATTTGCTTTAATCTTTCTTTCTTTGCTAAGATTAAGATTGTAAATGGCAAATGATTAAACAGGAGTGCCACAATGCTATCTGCAAGGCATCTGGCCTTAAATGCCAAAATGCCAACTAAGAAGCACCTTGCCTAATGTATATATAAATTTGTGTCTTGGACGTTCTTACTTGAAATCAAAGTTCTTTACAGAGATCTTTTAGACTCTTTGTACGTACATTCAATAGTTTGTAGATAGATCTAAATAGATAATCAGTAAGATTTCAAAAACTCTCCAAAACTAAAAGGGAAGTAAAATTTTAGGTCACACAGTCATTTTATTTAGGCTACATTAAACTATGCACATAGAGTTAGAGGTTCTTCTAATAGTATTATTAAAGACATCAAAAGAATTATTAAAATAATTATTATTAACATCATAATAATTGTAAACTAAAATCCTTAGTTTAAAAACAAGGTTTTAAATTATTTTTTTTAACAACAGGAATATTGAGCAGTAAATCTCATCCCGTGGACTTCCTCAACCTCAACATTTTTACTTGGTTAAGACACATATCAGAAACAGCTTGAAAGGAGAAAAAGAGAGAGCAATGTGACTAAGTCATGTTGAAACGTGAACGTCTGAAAGAAAAAGGGTTGAGGGTAAATGCAGGCTCATGGCCGGCCAGCCAGCCTGTCTTCCCAGAACATTTACTAAATGCCCACTAAGTGCCAAGTGCCGTGGGCCAAAACAATCATGGTATGTGCTGCAAAGGCAGATATTGGTGGAGATAACACAGATCAAATGTTCATACAAATACAAATGTGAATTCCTAACTGTGATAAGTGTTACCAAAGGGTTTTATGTTCATTAGGGAAAGTTTCCTAGAAGCATGATGATTGGTTGCTGCATCGGTCAGGTTCTGATGAAACAGAAAACAGGAACTTGAAAACAGGGAAATGTCTATTCAGCGGTGGAAGAACTGAGAACCAAACAGGGGACAGTGAAGCAACTCAAACATTAGCAACAGTCAGAACTCACACAGACCTTGGGCTGGAAGGACAGAGGGAGAGTGTGTATCAGCAGAAGCCACAGGCTGGAGCATCACGTAGAAGCTGGGGGGGGCCTGTTCTGTGGGAAGCATGGAGGAGAACAGCAGCTGCCAGACTTGTCCAAGGAGGAGAGGACAAAGGATACCTTGGCTTCTCTAGTCCGCTTGCCGTTCCCACCAGAGCTTCACGTTGGCCAAACCCAGCTGAAAGTCAGCTGACAGTGCAGCTCTGGAAAAACATCCAGTAGAGGTAAGCCTTCTCACGACATGATGCAGGGGAAGGGCCTGCACTGTCTGGGGGCAAACAAGCTGAGGTCTGGCACAAGCAGAGACCTGAGAAGTGGGGGTGGGATAGGCAGGCACGAGGAGGGCTGTGCCGGGGGAAGGAGGCATGCGTGCCATGGCTGTGTAGTGGACAGAGTGTGGCAAGCATGAAGGAGGGAAGGGTGGCCAGCGTAGCTAAAGCAGAATGGGAGGGTAGAAGGCGGGGCTGCAGAAGCAGAGGGGAGGCCAGAGGAGGTTTTCTAATACACATCTGGAGTTTGTCCTTATTCAAACTGCACCATTTTGACACCATTGCGATACAAGGAGGCAGCTGATAGGGTCAGATTTATATTTCAAAACAATCACTTACACTCCCCCATCCCCCGGGAAGTTCATGTGACAACTGCAGAAATTCTACTCGGTGCAAGACAAGTAGCATAAAAAGAAAATAGCATTATTTGTGCTCTCCGTGAAGCCAACCATCAAGTTTGTAGTGTGCAGTATTATTAAAGGCCTTTTAAGTACCTCCTTTTCGCATTTATCACCTGATACCATCAGAAACGTGAGATTTATCTTCATAGTCTCATACACTTAGTTCCCTGCTCAGTAAATTTGTTGATTATCCTACTGTTTACTTTTTGTATTTATAGGCTTCCATTAATCATTCACGTACCTTTGTCTTTTCAGCTGAAGGTCACTAATTTTTTCCCGCCCATTTATCTTTATATGGCTATCTCACTCCCGTGTTAATTTAAGCTCTTTCTCCCCACCTGATCCAGCTGTTATAAATTTCCTGTACTGTAGAAACCTGAAACGCACAAATAATTCTGAGAGGAATTACATGGTTTTTAAATAAGTATATTCATTTTATGATACCTACGCCCATGAAGTGGAGTAATTCAGGGCATTACACCTGGTCAAATTTACTGTTCCCCAAATCCTTAAGAGAGATTTGGGGAACAGTAAATCTCTGTTTTTACTGTGATTTGGGAAGCTTTGCTGTGGCTCTTCATCAAAAGCTTTCTGAACATTGAAAATGAATTTACTATTTCCATTCCTTCTACACACTTGTTTAGCATCTTTGTATTAGACAGGAATGATTTTCCTATATTACTGGGTTAGCCAAAAAGTCTGTATGGTTTTTGCCGTAAAATAAAAGACACATTTTTCATTGTTATCAATAACTTTATCGATTTGCATATTTTGAGTATGTCGGCTATCTCCTGTGTGATTAATTGAGAACGTTGACTGTTCTCAATTAATGTCTTGATTTGATTGCTATCAACTTCAACTGGTTTACCCGACCATGGAGCATTGTCCAGCGAGAAATCTTCAGCACGAAACTTTGCAAGCCACTTTTGACACGTTCAATCAGTCAAGGCACCTTCTACATATACTACACAAATCTTTTTTTGCATTTCAGTTGTGTTTTTACCTTTCTTGAAATAATAAAGCATAATATGCCAAAAATATGTATTTTCTTCCATCTTCAATATTAAAATGGCTATACAAAAATTCACCAATTTTGATAAGGTTTTTTTTTTTTAAATGTACACTGATATGACAGCTGTCATAATACAATCTAGCAGAATTGTTTTGAATGAAGGTAAAGACAACTAAGCACTACTAGAACCATCTAACAGAAAAATCCAAACAAACTTTTTGGCCAGCCCAATATATTTCTTCCCAACTGATTACCTTTTCTCTGCCAATTTTTCCTCTACAGTTGCCCTAACCTTTACTCTGTAAGTAAAGGGAGAGTCACTGGGTTCTATAATAAGGCAGATTGCCTCTGAGTCACACTCAGTCTTGGGCAACTGAACATGGCTAATCTTTTTATGAAGGCCCTTCCAGTCAAATCCTAGCTACCCAGTTCAGAGCTCTCCTTGCCCCTGTTCTAGAATGATATCACTATGACCACTCCTCAAACGTCTCCTAATTACCAGAATACCATTCACAGTCCAGTTTTTGTTAGAAGCAGTGGGATTTAATGGAACAAGTATAGATGCTACAAGCAGAAGACATTGGGTCTTTGCATATGGCAAAAGAATTTCACAAATTCTAGGCTTCATCTCTTCAAATATCTTTTTAATTTTAAGTGTATGTTTAAAAAATTTAAGGAAGCCTTATATAAGTTATTTACTTCTCAGAATCATATCCTTTTAAATATGAGGGAAGCAACACTGAAGAGAAAGAAAGGTGCCACTCGAGTCAAACAAAAAGATAAAGTTCAGAATCTGTCTGACTTTCTCATTTTGGGTCCGGCTGATGCTATCCAAAGCCCTTAGCAGTTGCCAATGGGAAGCTGCCAATGGATACCATATAACCCTCTGAAAGGAATATACCAATTCTGATTAAGAGTTCCAAATGACCATTTATAGAGTCTCCCCAGTTGTTAGCTGAATGCTCTTCAGGGATTTATTACTTCTTTTTCAGGCAGATCTGAAGTATCTTGACATCTAATGCTTTTCACCACAATTCCCTCTGGTATCTGCATATTAGGCTACATAAGACAGGAAGTGCTCCTGCTTCTGTTTATGCCGAGTGCATGGCTGTTCCTGCACGTCTCTTCTGCCCATCTACTGTGTGTATCCAAGGGACCCAAAAAACTAATTCAGTTTCCATTTCCAAGCAGGAAAAAAAATCCATATTCTTCCTTCTCCTTTAATAGTGACATATTTATGCAATTGTATTGACTTAATAGTTATTTGGATTTTTAACATTCTGTCTCTAATCACAGAAGGAAAGCCTTGGTCTCTTATAAAGAACAACTGCTTTCAAGTGTCTGAGTGCAGACTGTACACTCAGAGTGTGGAAGGACAGAGTAGGGTCAGGACCAGGAATGTACACAAAAAGCTTGTTTTTAAAATCAAAACTCATTTCATCCTTTTATTCAAAATGGAAAACACAGGTAAGGACAGGGCAGAACAGCTGGGCGTCAGCCGGCCCCAGTGCCTCCCCTCGACCCCAGAACTCCCAGATTCAGAGGTTCCACAGCTCCTCTTCATGCTGTCTTCTCTTCTCCCCAAAAGGCCAAGCATTCCGAATTGCACAAAGAACAAAACAATCTACTTGAAGAATGAAGACACAGTGTGGATAAATGATAAAAAGATGACATAGATGATACAGGCAGGATAGTTGAAACAGGCAAAGAGAAGATAAGAGAAAAGAACATTTACTCATCGCCTATTTTTTATGTCTTGAACTAAGGGTAAGTTGGGAAGTGGGCGGCCAATGGTGAGGGAACTCCAGTTCTGGGAGAGCAACGCTCAGGATCTCTCTCTTTAATACTGTGTGTGTATGTGATATTTATATGATGTTTGTTTTACCACACACAATAATGATTACACTTTAAACACTTTTAATATGTCAGATAAATTTTATTGTGGATTTTATTTGATAACACTATAAATTCTAAAGATATATAGTGGTTTTTAGAGTTTTCCTATTAAAATATCAATCGTGGACTGAAACTTTTAAAAATCTGAACTCCTTAAATTTGTTCATTAGTGAAAGGGAAGCAAATTATCATCACCAAATCTGCATATTCCAATGGAATGAAAATAAAATGCCCTCTTTTGGTGTAGGTAAACATATTTTTAGTATTGACTATGTCATTTCTTGCAAGATAATCCTCTAATTTTTGTTAAAGCCCAATATCCAATTTATTTGCAACTCAACTGTCATATTTAATGGGGTTCTCATGAAGAATCTTTCCTTATTATTTTTAAATACAGTGTTTTTTTAAAAGATTTTATTTATTTTTAGAGAGAGGGGAAGGGAGGGAGAAAGGGAAAGAAACATCAATGTGTGGTTGCCTCTCATGCACCCCTCACTGGGGACCCAGCCTGCAACCCAGGCATGTGCCCTGACTGGGAATCAAACCGGTGACCCCTTGATTCACAGGCCAGTGCTCAATCCACTGAGCCACACCAGCCATGGCTCTTTCCTCATTATTTTTAAATAACAAACTCAAAGTACATTATTTAGCCTACGCACGCTTTTATTTTGCAAGTGAGATAGCAAGCAGGTCACTGACCCGAGTGGATTTCTAACAAGGAAGAAAGCAGGCTTTATGCCAGCTATTTAAATTAAATTATTCCCTGATATTCCAATTTCAGAAAAATTCCCTTAAAAATAAAAGGTCATCAAATAGATTGAAATCTTTTCTTGTCACGAGAGTGCTGACTGATGACCTAAAAGGCATTCATAACCCTTTTCTCTTACCTTCTACTTCTACAAAGGCTGAAAAACTACAGTGATCCTCCAAGCTTCCTTCCTGCTGGGGGCAGGGGGTGGGGCATATGACTCAGCTCTAACCAATGAGATGTAAGTGGAAATCTCTGGGTGGAGCTTCCAGGAAAGAATGTAAAAAGGACAAGACCTCCTCTGGCATGCCTTACGCCTCACCCTTTTTCTTGAAAGGTGGACACCTAGGGGGGCATTAGATGTTTGGCAACCATCAGAACAAAAGCCCCATGCTGAGGATGATGGAGGAGAAAGCCAGTAAGAGTCAGGCTCCTTGATTACATGCAAACCCTGACTTGCCACACAAGAGAAGTTTCTTTTCTGCTTAAGCCACGTTCATTAGATTTTGCTAATACTTGCAGCTAATGCATTATAGCTATTCAACCTCCACCCTCAACCTTTGTGCAAGTACTACAGATCTAAAGTTTCCCCTCTATTATTGATCTTCACCTATTAGTGGCATAATCAGGTATATTATAGTGCTTTAAAAACTCAAAGGAATATTTAAAATATGGGGGGAATTAAGTTTCTTTCATTCTTCATATTCACTGAAATTAGTGACTGAGTAAATTTCAACGTTTAAAGAACTAATTTAAATCTGCAAGATTATGTTTATAAAAAGACAGTATCCCACCTTATAAAATACTTTAGCATACTTATTTTTTAATGATGCTCTTTTTTCTATCTAAATTTACAATATAACCCAAATTTCCAAATCCCATTCTGCAAAGCTTTATGTACTCTTGAAGAACACTCTAATTCTCCCTACAGTTATTAAATTCAGACATATGTAATTTAATGCCTGAAGACACTTAATTGCTGCTGACATTTTTGACACCAGATGTAATTAGTAGTTAGTTATTTCGCCAAAACTACCTATGGCATACGCTAAGATCTAAAACTATGACAAGATTAAAGTCTTATTAACCTTTGCTATAAAATATTAAACCTGTCTAATATCATCTAATAAGGGAAACTGAAAATGCCAATAGCAATGGCAAGTTATGACTATTTCACACCCAGACAAAACAATGTTTTTTCATGTATTTATGTATTTCAGAACAAATTGTAAAGCTAGTTATTTTATTCCTGAGGAGTTGCTTCAAATTGGCTGAGACGTAACTTAAAAAAAGAGTTAAGGCATGAACGACCACCAAAAAGGGAGAGAATTCCCCCAAAACCACCATTTTGACCATGTCATTCCCGTGTGCAAAATCCTCAGCAGCTCCTCTGTGCTTTCACGCATTCGCTCTGTGGGTCAGCCATCCTCCCTTTCCAGCTTCCCTTCTCCCTGCGTTCCCTCCCGACCAACATTATTTATTCCAAAAGAATTCACATTGCTCAATTTTTCTGTAAGTATGTTCACAACAGTTACTGAATAAAGAAGTTGGAAGCAATTTAAAAGTCAAAGGAACATCTATAAAAAATACCACATAATCATTAAAAGTCATGTTCCTTAAGAGCATGACAATATGCTTATGGCCTATTTAAAAAATTGAGAGTTGTGATTATTTTTAAAAATGATATGAAGAAAAAAAGACTATTCTACAAATACCAGAAGGCACATTACTACTGCTGTAAAACAGGTAGGTAAATACAGTTCAAAAGTACCTATGCATCAGTATACTGAAGACATAATAGAGAAATAGTTTTCCCAAATACTGGCTATAAATAATTAATCACAGAATTGGCTATACTGCCACCAAGAAATAAATGTGCTAGAAACAGTGAAATACCTAAGTTATTAAATATGTCTTTAAAGAATACCATTGTAATTTATTCCTGCAAAAACATTATTGATGTGCTAAATGGATCTTATCTTTAAAAAGACTAGAAGTAACCCCTGGGAGGTTTGGGAATTCCAAGAAGCACTCCTGGAGTTTTATTATTACCAAACCCATAATATTTCCAGTATATGCTTAGTATATACAATAAATCTTAATAAAAATAGGCTGCAGGTTCCTTTATGGCATAGACTTTTATTTTCCTACTTCAGACATAAAATTCTGGGATTTAATTTCCAATGCAAAATTTTGTGGACTTAATAAACTCTGTAGACAACAGTTTGTTAAATACTGTAAACCTTTAATAGTCTACTAGATTTATGCAAATTCCAAGAAGTGTATCATAATTCCAATTAAAATTTATATGCAGAACATTCAGAAAATCCCAACTCAACTTTGGGAAAAAATTAACTAATAACTAGTGACAATTTTTATTGATTTAATAACCCAAAGAATCTAAGTCCAATAAAAACATGTTGAGAATAGAGTAGTTTTTATTTATTATTAATTCTAGCACTTAAAATATTTTAAAAACCTTTAAGAGTCTTACAATTTAGGTGACAGTCTTTTTTGAGATATCAAAAAAGAAACCAGAACGCAAAGTCCTTCGCACACCAAAAGTACAAGGTCTGTCTGGAAAAAGTCCAGCCATTGCTACTATAATGAGAACAGCTTGCATGGCATCGAAGTAACCTGGCAGCCAAGGGGAATGGAATGTACATGTGTGAACAGTGACAACTTCACTGTACTAGTCACTGGGGGCAGTAGATGCCGAGTGAGCAGGTGTATTGTGTGGACTTCGCGTTCAAAATGACTGAGTAAGGAGAGCAAGGAATCTGCATCAAGTTTTGCGTTAAGCTTGAACGTTCTTCTGCGGAAACTATTTGGGCGATTCAGAAGGCTGTGGCTACGGCCACTGGTGATGAGCGGCTTCATCACAGCTACATGTCCGCTTGTGCATCACGTCTCGTGCAGATTTTTTTGGCGAAACATCAAATCACCCAGGTGACTCAGCTCCCCTACAGCCTAGATTTGGCAACCTGAGACTTCTGGCTTTTCCCCAAACTAAAATCACCTCTGAAAAGGAAGAAATTTCAGACTGTCGATGAGATGCAGGAAAATATGACAAGGAAGCTGGATGGTGATTGGGAGAACTGCGTGGAGTCCCAAGGTGTCTGCTTGGAAGGGGGCTGAGGTGTCACTGTCCTGCGTACAATGTTTCTTGTATCTGGTAGAAATAAATGTCTCTATTTTTCATGTTACATGGCTGGATACCTTCTGGACAGATGTCGTATATCCCAAATCCGTCCTCTCCTTTCCATTTCCTTGGCTCCCACCGACAGTAATTCACCCCCTACCTGAAGGCCTCCTAACCGATCTCCCTTTGGGGTTACTCTTGTCCTCCTACAATCCTCTCTTTATACAGGCAAAATGTTTTTTATAAAACGTATACCATATCTTGTCACTCCTTGTCTTGAAACTACCACACCACAAGTAGTAAAATCCAAACCCCTTGCCATGCCCCATATGATGAAACACGACTCTACCTCACATGTCGTGCTTTTGCTTCGCGAGCCTGCCTTCTGTCCCTCGAACACACCTGCTTTGTCTCTGCTGACCCTTTGGCTTGAAAGGTCTTCTACCTCCTCATTCCCCAAACGTTCCCCATGGCTCACTCCTCCTTATGATTCCGGCCTCATCTTCGGCACAAGGTTTCAGGTTTAGTGAATAAAAATAGGGGACGTGCTTACACTAACAAAAATGATTCATTGTTTACCTTAAATTCGAATTTAACTGGGCATCGGCTCCAGGGCCATGGGCTGGCAAGCCTGCTCCAGTGTCGTCTTTTTAGAGAAATTCCTCATCATCACCAGATCTAAAGAGTCTCCTTGTCATAACTTATTACTCCTTTATCAAAAGCCTATTTTCTTCATCATCCTTGTCAATCTCTGGAAATTTCTTTGCTCGCTTCTTTGATTTACTCATTTATTGCTATGTTCTTCCTCCATCCTATGTGTCGGTCCCCTTCCCCATCACAGAAGCCTCACACCAAACCTCTCCCCTGTGTTAGCACCACAAAAACAGGGTCCTTTCCTGTCTTGTATTGTTTCAAACCTGGCATCTACATGTATTTTATGAGTACAAAATAAGCACTCATAAATATCTGTTGAATGAGTGAATGCTCTGAATTTATATGCTTTCTAAGGGTTTAGAATTAGTTCTAATTCCATACCTGTGAAACAATTTCAGAGTTCTGGAAGGAAAATTAGTCAGACTAAGTTTCTTATGCAAGCAAACAATTTGAATGATATAGTTTTATGTGAGTCATTTCATTACTGATATTGTTCTGTAACAGGACAAATAAATAAAAGCTGTTTACAATTATTTGCACATCACCAAAAATAACTAGGAATATAAAAATATTAATAAAAGACATGCTTACAGAATACAAGCTTTAAACAGATATAAAACTATGCAATAAATTTTACCGTCTTAATAGAACTCCTCTGTTTTTCTTCCCAGACACCACTGCTCAACTCAAGTGTGCAGTGAATATTTGCCTCTCTGTCATAGGATCCAAAAATGAGTAACCTGTAGTATCAAAATACAACAAGGAGACTATTATACCAGTTATGTACATTAAAATTTTTCTTTCAGACCATTAAACCATGAAGTAATAAATTATTCGATTACTATTATAACTTTGTAACAGAAAAAAAAATCAAATTCTTGGTACACCCTCTAGTGGAAAAGTGAAGTAAAGCTAAAATTAGGTGAAATTTCAGGACAAGCTGTTTTTCAGCAGCTAAATCACACAGAAAGTAGTATCTATTAATGAAGTAAACAAACTGACCAGGTATCTATACAAGAGCTATAGATCTTCAAATCAGTTTGTTGAATTTAAAAAGTTGTAGAATAATGCCTATAGTACAGTGATTTTCAACAGGTGTGCCACAAGAATTTTTAAAACATGCAATACCTGACTATTTAGTTAGGGGCGCCGACTTCTTTTCCCTAAGATTGTCAAGTAAAAAAATGACAATAGCCAACACAATAGCCGCCTGGTGTGAGTTAGCCAAAATTATACCTATTTTACTTGTTAGATTTGCAAAAAAAAACATATTTTTTGGTGTACCACAGAATTTTAGTAATTAGTTTTTATGTGCCATGAGATTAAAAAGGTTGAAAATTGCTGCTATAGTGTACCATCTCTATAAAAGTTCAACAGATATAAAATAGTACAATATAGTTGCTTATGAATGAACACACACTTGTTAAACAGTGCTTTAACAACCTATTGCCAAAATCATTAAGATTCATAATTATAAAATATTAAGTTGAGAAAAATGGGAATTTTCACTTAGCAGAGCTTTGCTGCCACCATCTGTTTGAAAGAGCAAACTACCTAAGGGCCTACACTCCCATGCAGAGAAGGCTGTGTACCAGCTAGGGCTCCCCAATTCCCAAAAGATATCAACCTTCAGGATTCAGGAACAAGAAAGCACAGTTCTTGGAATCCTGCCCTGAAATCCATAAGTTAGTCTATATTTTTCATATCACCACTTTTATGTTTCTTTAAAAATAATTTTTATCCTTTAAAAAGAATAACGAAATTTAATAAAAAACTTAAAATGAGTCACAGACCTAAATGTAAGAGAAAAACATAAAAGTAAATCTTTGTAACTTTGGATTAGGCAATGGTTTCTTAAGACAGGGCACCAAAAGCACAAACAGCAAAAGAAAAATAGATAAATGAGACTTCACTGAAATTAAAATGTTTGTGTTTCAAAGGATACCATCAAGTAAGTGAAAAGACAATCCACAGAATGGGAGGAAATACTCTCCAATCATGTGGACTTGGGTCCTTGGTTAAGGATCTGAAGTCTCAATAAAGAATGTCCTTTGACGGCCATCGGCCTAGATCTGGGAGGGCTCCAGAGCTCTAGCGTGTGGTGATGGGCGTCAGGCCCCTCTGTGCTAGGAGAGGTCTGGGGCTGGCCGGCCGGGGTACAACCTGTGCACTCAAAACTGAGGTGCTCTGAAGGAGCGGGAATCTACTACCAAGCCTCACACATTGTTCCCATCAGAGAAAAACAACTCCTCCCCAACCACATACCTTCTATTTCTTATATGATATTGAGCTCCATCATAATTGTATGAGACCAACATCACGTATGTGGGCCATTGTTGGTTGAATGTTGTGCAGTATGTGACTGTACAGTACTTGACCACACACCCTCAATCTTGGGTAGTGTAGAGAAGACTGCAAATAAATCCCGAATTCCTTTTAGTACGTATGGTTTCTGAATTTTTATGAACAAATCAATTCTGAAACTATTTGAGATGTACTATAGAACTAAGCAAATGAGTAAGAAGTGCTGAAATATCACCACAGTTCAAGGGACATAAAAAAATGAAACAAGACTGAAGCGAGGCAAGGAACAACCCAATGAACTGGAGCTGGAAGTGTCAGGTGAACTCGCGATTTCTAACTTGTGTCTATGTATGCGTAGATGTGTAAGTGTCTATACACATACGTATTTCACAACTCTGTCCGTTGAAGGGACCTGTGAATATATGAGGTAGTGATGAACAACCCAACACCCAGATCTTAATTTCTAATTTCTAATTTCTAATTCTCTATTAAAAGGAATCAGGGCTCTGGTAAAATAGCTGATTCTAGGATTGAAACAGAGAAGATACAAAATGAACCTGGAAAAGCTTGTTATACCAGAAAGTAATGGAGACCTAAAAAAAGAAAAAGAAAAGAAAGAAAGATGGGATCATGTCACAAGCATGAAGGGGTGCCTAGTGGCCAAATCAGGGATATTCACACACAAAATAATTAAGAATAGTAAAGAATTACAACCATTGAAAAATACAGAAATTCAGGGGTCTGTGCTGATAATAGGTAATTGGGCAATGAGACAGGACTCTTGGTAATAGAATAGAATATCAATTGCTGGAATTTTCTGTACTTGCATTAACATTAAAAAAATTTTTTGAGTGACTTATTTTTGGAAGCCAGTTAAACAAAATAACACTAAAAGCTGCTAAGAAACTACATGCTTTAGAACAGTGTAAGTGTGACTCAGTAAAGAAGTGACCTTAATTAGAATCTTCTATCCATAATTAGGACAGATTATAACCTAAATATACCACTTTGGAGTACAGAGCTCTCACACAAAACATTATAGACTTTGCCTTTACTACTATAATTTTAGTTTGTTTTTTAAAATATAACTGGTTGATAAAGCAAAGCAAAGCAAATGTATCCATTATGCAAATGGTACATAAAATGTCACATAAAGATGATAAATCCCACCTAGAATTTGGTGCCAAATTTCTTTTCCCCTGAAGAACATACTCAGTTTATCAGAAAATGGGAGCTAAATAATCCATTAAGCTTCCTTTGTTGCCAGAAAATTGATCTTCTCGATATGGTTGTTTTTAATCTAATTTATCTTCTATTTAACTGCACATAGGCAGGTTTTCTTTGCAAAATACTTCAAATCCTTTAAGACTATAAATTATAAGTTAAAAATAGTCTTAATAATATGATTGTAACACTAATGTGCAATAATTTAGTTTTCTAATTGCAGCACTACAAATAGAGCAACTGAGTTCATCAGTGACTTAAAAAAATCAACTTCAGTTCAACATAAAAAACAATGCTAGAACCAATTTTTACAAACAAAATTGTGTTTCCATTCCCAAATTTTTTTTTAAAGATTTCATTTATTTCTACAGAGAGGGGAAGGGAGGAAAAAAGAGAGGGAGAGAAACACTGATGTGCAAGAGATCCATCAATTGGTTGCCTCTCACAAGCTCCCAACTGGGGACCTGGACGGCAACCCAGGCACATGCCCTGATTGGGAATCGAATCAGTGACCTTTCCATCTGAAGGCCAGCACTCAGTCTGCTGAGCCACAGCAGACAGGGCCCATCCCCAGACTTTTAACTGGGAAGTTCAAAACTCTATTTTGAATAATTAGGAAAGAACCTCCCTTTACAGTATGAGACTGTCTTAAAGTAATAAAATTCAAATTCCTGTTCTCATGACCAAATATGCAAAAGAGAACAGGTTTGTTTCAAGATTTTTCTTTGTGATAAAAACTATAATGATTACATTAAGGCACAACAGTATTGCAGAAGTAACATTTACTGAAGGCTTACTATGTGGTAGACACTGGTTTAATTACCTATTTCTGACCCCACCTTGCCTGTTTTACAGATGTGTCATTTGCCTAAGAACATACAACGAACAGGAAGGGTACATATATATAGCTAGGATGTCAAGACAGCACTTTCTAATTCAAAAGTCAGTATTATTTCCACTTCGTGTTGCCTCCTGAAGCATACAGTTTTCAGCTGTACACAGCTCCAGTATTTTCAATGAACAGTTTGCTTTCTATGAATACTTCTAATTTTTTCCTCATTGGAGATGTTCACTTTCAAAGCTTTACAACAGGTGAAGTCTGATGAATGAACGAATACATAAACAAATCTCCCTCTCAGCTACCTTGGCCGGTTTGGGGACGGGTGGATGAGCGAGGGACAGGGACTGACAACAGCAGAGTCAATACATGTTGTGCAAAGATGCTCCACAAATGTTTAGAAGTTGCTACGGTTATTTTGGAAAAGGTAACCCAGTAAGTATAATTCTGATGCTTGTGGATCTATAAGAAAATCACTGAAAGTAAAAAAAAGCATCAGTTCAAAATTTCCATTGACACAGGCCACTTGAAAAATGTCCTGAATATCAGTATAACCAGCCCGAATTATAATTACATATTTAGTACTCAGGCTTACCCGAACACATTAGCTCGGCAAGCTTGAATTCAGACTTGTGTAGAGCCATGTTTTATTGTATGTCATTTTGCTATACACTGAAGTTCCTTTTTATAAAATTGACTGTATATTTAGCCTTTGATAAAAGAATTCCTTTTCAACCAGCTTTCTGGCATAATGGCATATAATAATGAGTCACTCCAAGACAACCAACAGCAAAAAATATTTTGCATATTATTAAGATATTCAAAATTAACCTAATTATTAGTAGGGCACAAATATATTAGGTACAAAAATATAACCTTTGTACACAAGCACTTGTTTTTATTACGAGTTGGAAATAAAAATTGAAGTGATAAGTATCGAGTAAGTGGTACAAACAAGTGTCATAAAAACGTAGCACGAGGTCAGTACAGCTGTACTTGGAATGATTAGGAGACACATTAAGGATGTAGCTTTTGAGGTAAACCAAGAAAGGCTGGTTTCAGGGAACAGAAGACAGGGTAGGATCTTCGGTAGAACAAGGGGCTTGGTACCCTCAAGTATCTAAGGCAGGGGATGGTGAGCTCTGGTTGCCTGTAGGCTCAATCCAGCTTACTGCTTTGTTTGTGTATGGCCTGCGGGCTACCAGTGGTCTTTACATTTTTAATTGATTTAAAAAAAAAGTATTTCATGACACACACACTATGTAATTCATTATACAAAGTTTTACGAACACACGGCCACGGCAATAGGTAAATACATCTACCTATTTCCTATCTCTGACTGCTTTCACACTAGAAGGCAGAGTTGAGTGGCTGCAACAGAGACCACGTGAATCATAAAGGCTAAAATATTCACAGTCTGGCCCTTTAGAGAAAGAGGTTGCCAAGTTCTTGCCTTAGAAAGGCCTGTGTGGCTCAAGTACAGTGAGTGAAGGGCTGGGCAGAGAAAGACGCTAGGAAGGTAAGAGGGGCATGCAGGCCCTGGCAGAGACCTGCGTCTATATTCCAAGAGTAACTGGTAAGAAGACGTTAAAGAACATTAAGTAAGAGAGTGACAATTAGATATGCAGTTTGAAAAGCTCATTTTGGTCATTATACAAGTGACTAGCGTTGGGAAACAACACTAGTGTGGATGAAGAAAGGCTCCGTAGTAAATCTAACCGAGGTGACCTCACAGGGGCACGGGGGTAGTTGCGCCTTAGGCCTGGGGAAAGGCTTATCTTTGCCATAAGCAAGCCCTGTCCGTTTTTCTAGTCTACCCGGGAGAGCACGCCTCTGCGTGCCAGAGCAATCCTCTCTTTCAGACCCCTCGGAGGCACAGCCACCCGGAAGGCGCATCCAGTATACAGTATCATCTTTGTAACTATCCTCGGAACAGTGTCTTCTCCCACCTTCGTGCAGTCTTCCTCACATTCCTTCCTTAAGTCCAACTGCATAAAAAAATGCTAAACTGTCACTCTCTGGAACATCTAAGGTCTTTCTTCTGGTATATCGTTAGTTTGGCTCAAATAAACACAGAAACATTCTCTACACGTTTGGACATCCTTATGTCACATAAGTAAAAAGGCTAGTGTAATAAGTAATGCAGACTATGAGCATAAGTTAGACTATGGGGCTGGTAAAGTAAAATAAGGAAGACGGGCAAGATTGCATCTGAGATCCCTTCAGAAAGCTTTACAATTTTAATGAAGTCTGACTTTTCAACTTTCCAGGGTATTTTCAATGATCACAAACAATTCTCAAAACTGTTATGTTATGAACAGCTCTCCTACAGGTAGGAAGTGAGAGATGCCAACAGAGCATCATGCATATGAAAACTTTGGGAATAACTGAAGAATAAATAACCTCCTCTCCCCTCTTAGGAAGCTTTCTAAAGTAGGGTTTATATTTTTTCGCAAGCCGGAAAGGAGTATTTTTATGAAATTTATGATTAAAGAATTTACAGATAATACAATATAAATTAATATAGAGAGGGAATAAATACAAATACTGTACTATTTAAATGCATTTCACTGCACTTGCTTTCCCATAATGTAGTAATGATGAAACAAAGTACATACCTGCTACATTCTAACAATGTAACTCTAAGGCGGCCTTCAGTAAGTGCCCATTGTTGTATATGGATATGTTCTTCTTCATCTTCTTCAAATCCTTGCAAGGTTTGGAATGGAAAAAATGGCTTAAACCTGAAAAAGTAAAAATAAGTCTAAATTTCTGAATAATAAACACCACAGTTTAAAGCATAACAACAAGGCCCGCCTACAGGAAAACAATACAAAACATGTAACACTGCAGGTGCCCAACAAAACCAGTGCTTGCTACATGCCCCATAACTGGGAGCATGCGGTGCCTTCTCTGTGGCCCCCAAGGCCTCCTGGCTTTGTGGCATGCCCTCACTGACAAGGCAGGACACTTAGAACAAAGAAAAAGAAAATCTGTGGCCCCGAAACTTAGGTGGGGCAGGACAGAGATTCTTTCTGGATTGGATGGGAAGAGTTCCTACAACACACGACCACAACTCAGAATGCACTATTCCATGGAAACAAAGCAACTGATCGTGACGAGTCCCCTTGCATACCCACAAGATTCCGTGCGTATTCCTACTGTTAAAAAGAACTGACAGACCCCCAATGGAGTCACTTTGCTAGGCCCCACCCAGACTTAATACCTAACGTTTCAACGGTACTTTCAGCCTCGCCTAGGAGTGGAATTTTAAACCAATCAATCTGCAATTTCCTGGTCAATATTAGTGAGGCGATTTGCCTGATAAGGCCCCCTGCCTCCTTAAGAGGTGTCCCTCTCTGAAATAGTCCACTCTAATCATCCTTGTAACCTTTTGCTGCCTATAAAAACCTTCCATTTTGTACAGCTCCTCAGAGGACCTTCCTGTTTGCGAGAGTGGATACCATAGATTCATGAACAAAGCCAATTGGCTTTTTGGTTTAGTTGGCTGAATGCTGTTCTCTGACAGTACCAACGGGAGGTTTGCCCTCCTCCACAAAGCCTCCCCAGACCCGGCACTCTCTCCGAGCGGGCTCCGGGCCCTAGGCCGCAGCCGGCCACGGCCCCGCGCCCACTTCGGCGTCCCGCGGTCCCCTATCGCGGTGCGCTCATGCCTTGAAATCGCAAATGTGACCTGGTCTCACAACTCTCTGTGTCCCTCACACACCCACACTCAGGACTCAAGTATTTGCTGAGCTGATTAATAAAATCCAACACTGAACATGAAATAAACATTTAGAAAATATTAACAGCCCCTACAATTTATCCTGAAATACTGTATATTGACAGAGGAGGAGAAATACTGTTTTATGGTTTCCCAAAGAAGAGGATTAAAGGGAAAACTTTTTAGGGAAAGATAAATAGGTATATAGGCAATGCTCAGTGCTCGTCTTCCGCTTCTGAACTAGATGAAAAACAGAGAGCCCGTTCAGTGTCTTAATTTGTATTTGAAAGTCATATGACTCAGAAAGGCTGGCATCGAATTTTTGAAAGGAAAGAAATTAGGAATTAAATCTATCATGTTAATGTAACACTGTAGCTGAGAGCTTCTAACACATAAGCCTCATGGCTCCTGAAGAACACATCATCTTGTCACTCTGTAAAAAATTTAGAATGTCACTATATACACTAGCAACTTTGAATGAAATAATCCAAGTTTGCTAAAGCACAGCTGCATTATGAATCAAATTTTCTTATCAGGTATAAAGTTAAAATTCAATAAAATTTCTCACAGGTATGTGACTTCAATGTTATAGGGAGTAGAGTCTAATTTGGGCTTACTAATGCTTCTGGGGGGATTTGCTAAAAGTGTTTTTAAAATCAGAATATATTCCATTTTAAAATAGCACACTAAAGAGTGGGATAACGCTATTTGTTCAGCAAGCAAGTAAAGAAAATCCACACATTCACACTCTCTAAGAACACTTGGTTTTCAAAACTTTAAGTCCAGACCTTTAAGTATCCCACCCCGTAAAGGAATCCAAACAATGAAGCGGGCCACCTCTATATCTTCACATCCTAACACATTATCCCTCTGTACAATTTCTTAGCTTTATTTCCTGTTTACTTCAGAATTTAAAAATGTCACTGTTTTCTCACTCAAATTACCAGAAAACTTGACTTCTTTAACAAGCTATCTATGCTTCCTCCTATAGAAAACTTAAAAAACCAACCCAGGAAGATCGACTTCTAAGGCAGCAGAATGAGGAGCTCCAATGACTCACTCCCCAGTGAAAATGATGAAAGTTATTAAAACAAAAACAGAAGCAAAAACATTTAAAGCCTCTGAAACAGTCCTAATGGCACACCATACATGAAGAAACTTCTCCTCAAGAAAATGCACAAAGGTTTGGTGAGAAGGGTGGTGTCTGAACCAACACTGCTCCTTCCAAAAACTCAGCGAGGAGGAGACCCCACCCCAGAGAGTGGCAGCCGCGAGCGCAGGCCGCCTGGCCCCTGGCCCCCCACGCAGGGCTTCCTTCCTGGCAGGGGCAGGGCGGCAGTGCTTCCCGTCGGGTGCTCAAGTACCTGGTACAGAGGCTGAGTCCCAGGCAGGCATGGTCAAGACACGGGGACCCCCTGCTTCGATCCGGCCCCATTCGTGAAGAGGACGTGTCCTGGCCCTGGTCCAGGACAC
Source organism: Pteronotus mesoamericanus (assembly GCF_021234165.1). Taxonomy (NCBI): domain Eukaryota; kingdom Metazoa; phylum Chordata; class Mammalia; order Chiroptera; family Mormoopidae; genus Pteronotus; species Pteronotus mesoamericanus. The sequence goes on from NW_026555229.1 coordinate 16,834,054, forward strand.
AGCAGTTCTACGCCAAGAAAGGCAAGCCGGGAAGACCCCCCACTGCTGCCGCCCCCACCCCACCGCCACCCAGGACCCGGCTCCCGAACAAAGCGCTTGCCACTCTTCCCACCCCCAGCTCCTGAGCCCTGGCTCAAAGGTTTGGCTGAGGGGACAGGATGAGAAGGCAAGGCAGGCATGAAACTGCTCCTAATCTCTTACCAAGTGATCTTCACTTGAAGCAGAATTTAATGAAGTTACACCCTACTGTGAAGGCTGTGTAGTTTGTGAGAGCAGGCCAGGATATAAGAGGCTGAAAGGGGCTTTCTTTCTGTGGTCAGAACAAATATCAGACACTGATCTCAGAAGGTATCGCTCCAAGGAACCACAATTCCATTGGATTGGCCTGGAGAACACCTTGAGCCCCAGGGCACAGTTAAAAACAACAGGCCGAAGTCAGAGACTTAATCCAGCAGAGGGTGGGCTTCTCTACAACAGCGCAGGCCACCACTAGAAACAAATAACCAACCCGGGAGAGAGGGGCCAGGACCTGGCATTGCTATGACACATTATCTAAACTAGTTGGTTTCCAACAAAAACTAAGAGGCACGCAAAGAAATAGAAAAGCTCAACCAAGAAGGCGGAAAAAAACCAGGCAACACAAACTGCCAGTGCAAGTGACCAGCTGTTAGGTTCTATAAAAAGACCTCAAAGACTTCAACATAGCTATTGTAAATCTGTTCACAAAAATTGTAATAAAGTTTAATTAAAAAAAGAACCAGGTGGGAATTCTGGAGTTGAAGGGTACAATAATGGAATAAAAAAAAAAATTCACCAAGAGGGCTTTCGACAGTAGATATGAACTGGCAGAAGAAAAGAATCAGTGAATTTGAAGATTCTCGGCTCAACAGAGGTTATGCAAATCGAAGAATAATGAGGAAAAAAAGAATGAAGAAATGGGCTTCAGAGAAATGTAGGACACCATTACGTACTTCAACATACACATAGTGGGAGTGCCTGGGGAAGGGGAAGAAAGAGGGATAGAGGACGAGCAGAAAAAAATATGCAAAGAAATGACCCACGTAGCCAGTAAGCCCCAATGACACGAATGATATGATTCATTTATATGAAAATCCAGAATAGAGACAGAAAGTACCCCAGTGGCTGCTTAGGGCTGGGGGTGGCATGTGGGTTAGGACGACGAGAGCTGACGGGTACGGGCTGTTCTTCTGAGGTGATATCACTGCCCTAAGGTTGACCGTGACGACGGCTGCACATATCTGTGAATACACTAAAAAACACCGCGCTGCAAGCTTTACATAGGTCAATTGCGTGGCATATGAATTATATTGCCATAAAGCCGTCTAAGAAAAGACCCAACCCAGTTACCCAGAAATAATTTTTCTTGTCATAGCTTTGATTTGTAAATGCTGGGTTAAACTACCTGATTAAATAAGAAACAAAATTATAAATAACAAAGCTCCGTTAAAATAACCTATAGACCCTTGGAAGGCTACGAAAAGCAAGTATTTATTAAATGGCTGCCATAACTGGTACTGACTGTACACTTACAGTAGGTCCCCCATACCTGTGGTTCCACTTTCCATGGTCTCAGTGAGCTGCAGTCAACTGTGATCCAAAAATACTAAATAAACAACCGATAAGTTTTCAATCGTGCACTGCTCTGAGTAGTGGGATAAGATCTTGTGCTGTCTTGCTCCATCTTGCCAGGGACGGGAATCACCCCTTTGTCCGGCATTTACACACTGTAGGTGCTCCGTCTCGGTTACCGGCCAGACTGAGGAGGTGCTGCAGCGCTTGCATTCAGGTGACTCTTACTTTACTTAATAATGGTCCCGAAGGAAGAGAGTCGTGATGCTGGCAAATTGGCAAATCAAACATGCCAAAAGGAAGCCATAAAGTGCTTCCTGAAAGTCAAAAGGTGAAAGTTATTGACTTAGTAAGGAAAGAAAAAAAATCGTATCCTGTGGTTGCTAAGATCTATAGTAAGAATCTTCTATGTGTGAGGTTGTTTAGAAGGAAGAAGAAATTTATACCAATTTTGCAGTCACACCTCAAACTGCAAGATACAGCCACAGTGCGTGGTAAGTGGTTAGTTAAGATAGAAAAGACATTAAACTCTATCACAGGTGTGTATGTATAGGAAAACAACAGTATATATGGTGTTTGGTGCTATGTGCAGTTTCAGGCACCCCTGGCGGGGACTACTGGATTTGCTCACTTAATCCTTCCAGCAATGCCCAAACTATAGGCACAGGGGACATAAGGAAACAGTTTGAGAGGCCTCACAAGTATCAGACACTGAGGCCAATACAGAAAACTACATTAGTCTTCTGAGGCTGCCACAAAAGATGCCACCACAGAAGGGGTGGCTTAAAAAACAGAAATTTATTTTCTCACAGCTTCAGAGGCTCAAAATCCAAGATCAAAACACCAGAACAGCTGGTTTCTAGTGCGGTCTCGCTCCTTGCCTTGGAGACAGCCACATTTTTGCTGTATCCTCTCACGACTTTTTTTTGCTACACAGACTCCTGATGTGTTCCTCTTCTTATGACATTCTTAGAACACCAGTCCCAGTGAATCAGGACTCCATCCTTATGGCCTCATTTGACCTTAGTTACCTTCTTAAAAGCCATCTCAAATACTGTTGCATTACGGCTTAGGGCTTCAAGATAGGAATTTGGGAGGACACAATTCAGGCCGCAGCCCAGGCTATAGACCCTGAGGCTGATTTGGTTACCACCCTGTTTTCTGCAGGAACAGACACTCTAAACCCAGTATGAAGCTACCTGACAGGGACACTCATGGTTTTACATGTATTATTGTGCTTGGCCCTCACAGACACACGGTGATGCAGGTCTGCAAATCACCTCCTCATTTCACAATGCTAAGGAAACAGGTTCAGAGAACAAAGAGCCTGCTGGAGGCTGCACCTTTTATTAAAAAGTTACATGACAGTTATGCTGCCTGCCAGCAAATGACGGCATAACGCAAGAAAGAAATCCAGAAAACACTGAATCCAAGTTAGGAAAGCAGTGATACTGTAACCAAGTGTTCAACCTTTTGGCGTCTCTGGGCCACACATTACATACATAAACACTAATGAAAACTGATGAGCAAAAGAAAAGGTTTTAAGTAAATTTGTGATTTTGTGTTGGGCCACATTCATAGCCATCCTGGGCCACGGGTTGGACCCCCCTGCTCAGATGACAGGTGTGTGGCAAGCCAAGAGAAAAGCCCCGTTTGGGGCAGGTGATGTTTTCCAGGGAGATCTCCGGGAAACAAGGGCAATCAGTAGGATGGGCAGAGGGAAAATAAGAAAATGTTAATTTTCCAATTAAGTCTTGAAAATTTAGTAAAAAGGCAATTAGGTAAGAATTTAAAAAATTCAAACTTGATTCTAGGAATGTACTGCTTTGAATTGTACAAATATTTTGAAATCGAAATATGGAGAAGAAAACATAAACCCGCATCTTAGCTCTGCAATTAAAAATTATATAGGTTTAATTACAATGTAAATAATAGACCAATCAAGGAAGATTGAACTCTAAACAGAACATAAATGTTATCAGTTATATATAAGTAAGGATGCAGTTCAATGAATGAAATGAAAATAGTGATATAGCTGGAATGGGAAAAGGCAGAAGGGAAGGTGAGAAAGAGTATCATTTAGTTAAATCCTCATCTATCTTGGTAGGAAGTCAAGAGGCATGTTCAAAGTTGTATCAAGAACAGCTGTATGGCATCGTTGAACAACACAGAGGTAACACCATAATTAGTATAGCTAACATTCACTGAGTACTTACCATGTGAAAGGTGTTACATTTATCATTCTCACAATAATTCTGCCATATAGATACTCTAATCAATCCCTGTTTTGTAGGTGAAGAAACTGACACACAGAGAAGTTAAATAACTTGCTCCAGGTTACGTGAGCTAGTAAGTGGTGGAGCCAAGGTAAGAATGGCAGTGTGGCTCCAAAACCTGTGTTCTTACTCACTGCCTCTCCAAGGTTAGTTAAAAACAGAAACAGTTATTATACAAACGGTTGCTTTCGGAAGAGTGTGATTTAGGGGAAGAAAGCAGAGCGTTGAAAAGTAATTGCTGATTTTCATTTTAAGTCCATCTGTAATATTATATTTTTTAATTTAATTTTTAAATTATGTACATTAACTAAAATGAAAAGACAGACCATACCAAATGTGGAAGGGGATATGAAACTGCTACTGTGGGCTATTGTAACTACTTTGAAAACCGTGTGGCAATATCTATGTGGGACAGATGCAAAACCAATGACCCGACATCCTATGCCTAGATATACCAATAGACCTGTGTTCAAATGTTCACCAAAAGATCTGCGTAAGAATACTCATACCTGAAACCTGTATAATTTTGTTAACCAGAGTCACCCCAACAGAGAATATTCATAACAGCACTAATCCAACTGCCCATCATAACAGACAGAATTGATATACATTCACACAATGAAATACACTACAGCAAATGTAATAAACAAACCGTATCTATATACAATGAATTTATCAACTACATCTATACACGGGACACATCGATTATCTCACAAACGTGTTATTAAGCTAAAGAAGCTAAAAAAAATGGTGCATGCAGTAGGAGTCAATTTATATAAAGCTCAAAAAAAGGCAAAAAAAAAAAAAAAAAAAGGAAAAACCCAAAAGCAATAGTGGGAGAAGTCAGGACAGGAGTTTCTCTTAGGCAGAGCAGTGACTAGTTACTGAGTGGGTGGGTGGCAAGAGGGACTTCCCTGGCTGTTGCTAATATGCTATTGCTTGTTCTGCATGCTGCTCTGTTCGCTTTGTAAAAAGTCAGTGAACTGAATTTTTAGGATTAGTATACTTTAGTAAAAGTTTAAAAAAAATTTTAATTTAAAAATATGAATACTTTGGTAACATTTAAAAAGTATATAATTAAATTTTACGCCTGTAAGAGTAGCTAAGCCTTCTCATACATGGATCTGAATCTGTTTTTAAAAATATATTCTATTGATTATGCTATTACAGTTGTCTCAATTTTTCTCCCCTCCACCCGGTACTCACCTTCCCTATGGCAATTCCCCATGCCCTTAGTTCATGTCCATGGGTCATGCATATAAGTTCTTTGGTTACTCTATTTTCTATACTGTTCTTAACATCCCCCCGTCTATTCTGTACCTACCAATTTGTACTTCCTAATCCCTGTACCTTTTCCCCAGTCTTCCCCTCCTGCCAACTGATAATCCTCCAAATAATCTCCATATCTATAATTATGTTTCAGTTCTGCTTCTTTGCTTAGTTTGTTAGTTTAGATTCAATTGTTGATGATTGTGAATTTGTTGTCATTTTAATGTTCATAGTTTTGACATTCTTCTTTTTCTTAAATGAGTCCCTTTAAAATTTCATACAATAATGGATTGATGATGATGATGAACTCCTTTAGCTTCACCTTGTCTGGGAAGCACTTTATCTGCCCTTCCATTCTAATAAAAACTTTGCTGGATGGAGTAATCTAGCTTGTAGGTCCTTGCTTTTCATCACTTTTGAGTACTTCTTGCCAGTCCCTTCTAGCCTGCAAAATTTATTTTGAGAAATCAGCTCACAGTCTTATGGAAACTCCTTTGTAGCCAACTAACTGCCTTTTCCTTGCTGCTTTTAAGATTCTCTATCTTTAACCTTTGGCATTTTTGCCATGATGTTTCTTGAAGTGGGCCTCTTTGCATCCATCTTGTTTGGGACTCTGTGCTTCCTAGGCTTGCATGTCTATTTCCTTAACCAAATTAGGGAAGTTTTCTTTCATTATTTTTCAAATAAGTTTTCAATTTCTTGCTCTTTCTCTTCTTCTTCTGGCACCTCTATGAAGCGAATATTGGTATATTTGAAGTTGTCTTAGAGGCTCCTTAGCCTATCCTTGTTTTTTTGGATTCTTTCTATTTCTTGCTGTTGTGATTGAATTGTTTTTTCTTCCTTATATTTCAAATAATTGATTTGATTCTTGGCTTCATCCACTCCACTGTTAGTTCCCTGTAAATTTTTCTTTATCTCACTTACTGTAACCTTCATTTCTGTCTGGGCCATTTTTATGCTCTTGAAGTACCCAATGAGTTCCTTGAGCATCCTTATAACCAGTGTTTTGAACTCTGCATCTGACAGATCGCTCATCTCCATTTTGTTGCGTTCTTTTTCTGGAGTTTTGTTCTGTTCTTTCATTTGGACCAAAGTTTTTGTCTCCTCATTTTGGCAGCTTCCCTGTGTTTATTTCTATGTATTAGGTAGAACTGCTTTAACTCCCTGTCTTAATAGCGTGGCCTATTGTAGAGAAGGGCACTGGTAAGTTGGATGGGGCAGAGCCTTAGGTAATTGCCAAGGTGGAGCAATCTGTGTGAACCAAGCTGATAAGTCTGATACAGTGTCACTGCTCCGTGGCTCTGTGTGGGGGAGGGCTCAGTAAGGGGACAATACCACTGCCTGGCCTTTGGAATTTTGTCTGGGAGAAAACTATCCCCCAGCACTCACCCTGACGTCAGACACTTCCGTTTCTCCTTGTGTGCCACCGGTGCCCTTCCAGCTGCCGCCCCAGTGCTAGAGCCCAGAGGGAGTGAGTCTGTGTAGGTTCTAAGTCTGTTGCAAGCACTTTATGGGGAGACACCTGAGAATACTATAGTTTCTTCCACCACCCCAACTCCCACTGATTTTTACAGCCAGAAGTTATGGGGACTTCTCTTCCTGGTGCCAGAACCCTGAGCTGGGTGGTCTGGTGTGGGGCTGGGGTCCCTCGCTTCTGAGGTATCCCTCCCAATTTTTATCTGCCACATGTGGGTGTGGGACCCACTGATCTGTGACTCAGTGCCCCTCCTAATTATCTGTATTAATGTGACTTCTTTAATTCCTTGGTTGTCAGGCTTCCACAGAGCTCGGTTTTCTGATGAGTCTGGGTTATAGCTGTTTTGTAGTTCAGTTGTAATTTTTGCCGTGCTTGTGTAAGGAGGTGAGCCGTGTTTACCTATGCCTCCATCTTGACTGGAAGTCCTCCACCAGAATCTTTTTTTTTAACATCTAAAATATGGTTTGGTTCTAAGATGTTTTTTCAAGACTGCTCTATAAGCACCCTGAATGCCGCCAGCTGGTGACAATTCCGTCACATGGCAGTAGAAAACCTGTTTGCAAACACTATGCTCTTTAGGAAAAAAGGGTTTACTATAAACCTAATATAAAAATAGTTAGAGGGCTAAATCTGTTGACTTCAGGATGGACAAAGTAATACATGTGCTAGAGTTTTGAGCTTAATAAAAGGGAAAATGTCATAAAAATTAGAGGTAGTCAAAAAGGGACACAGTTCTCTCATTGCATTGCATGCCTTCTATCTCTAGAAATATTCAGGCAGAGGTTGGATGAGGCTTTGTCAAGGAGGCAAGGTATTGTGGAAAGAACACAAAATTTAAAATCATACAAATAGGGATTATAGTCCCAGTTCCTAGAGATTTGCTTCAAAATAATCATGGAGGAGAGTGTGGGGAGAGAGAGATGATCAAAAGTAGCCACAGGTTAATATCTGCCTATGGATAATGGGGGTTCACTGAGTTATTCTCTTAACTTCTGAGTAAGTTTGAAATTTTCTATAATGAAGAATTAGGAGAGGTTTGTTCCGTACACTAAAACAACCTGGGTTCTTTCTTCTTGTTTCTCTTCTACACTTTCCTTAGCAACATCATTTGCTCTTACTCTTTCTGTAAGTTCCATATATTGATGCTTTAAAGTAAATTAAACAATTTTTCTTCAAACTTGTTCCCCCTCTCCTGCTTTCTCTTATTGGCACTACCAATTTCATAGACACTTGGAAACTCAAATTACCTTTTCCTCCTCCTCACAACTAATGAATTTCGCCTCCATTCCCTTCCATAACATGGCTAAAATGTCTCTACTGCTGTTCTGTTTCCCACTGGCCTGGTTCAGGTTTTCATGATTAGTTAGAACATTGTGATTTCTGAAATTATGTTTCCTCTTCTTAAAAAGAATATTTTTTAAAACCAAAAACAAAAATCTCTTTTTTTCTTTAATAAAAAGCTATCTTACATGACTATTATAAAGATTTACAGAGTTCACAGATGTTAAGCACCTGGTAGAGACCCTGGTACACAATGGGCACACAAATCCTATTTTCTTTTTTCTCAGTCCTCAGCTTTCATCAAACTGGCTTCCTCACTGAACCTCTAACTATTGCACAATACCCTGATTCTGTTCCTTTGCTATTTCTTCCACCTACACTGTATTTCCATCCCATCTCCCTGTATCTAAAGCTAAACTGTCCTTTAACAGAGAGCTCAAATGTCATTTCCTCTCCTCAATAATTATGCTTACTTGGGAATAGAAGAGACCAATCAAAGTTAGACACTTGGAGACTACAGTCTTATTTCAGGCTCAGGAATACAAACGACATTAAGTCCTGCCTAGGAAAGAAAATAGAACAAGCAGCTATAAACAGGCAATTGGGGAGTCTGTATGGTTTTTGCCTTTTAGTCTCACGCAAGAAATTAGCAGACCTAAGAAGTGTGCTTCAAATCCTTCTAAACCAGATATAGAAACTAGATAAATCAGGTGATCATTTTCAAAATAATTTCTTCATTTATTCTTCTTCAGAGGTACTTTAGTATTCTTTTAAATAATCAGTTCTCTGTTCATTTAAATATAATTATAAAACCTCAATTAGCCATAATTCTGTGGTGCGCATTATTACATCATGTACAGCGCACTAATACAAAACAAGCTATAACCTAGAAAGAAAACAGGGTACAAATGGTTCAAAATACTCTTAATTTTCTATATGTATTGGTAAACCATGAGCCCTAAATTTCAAATCTTCAATTTTATTTAGACAATTCAATTAATATCACACTAAAAAGACAATTCATACACCAAGCTGCTCCACACTTACTGAAACTAGTACTGCCATGTTATTTCTCCTAAGAGATCGTCTGCTAACCACTCTGATCCCATAACCAGCCCCACATGGTAAGCTCCTTTTCACTATTCGAGTTCTATTTCCAAGTCACCTCCTCTCTGTCACCCGTCCCCTTCCTCTGCCATCTGGTAATCGCCTCCTCCTCCGTGTTCTATAAGCACTTTATATACATTTCTATGATGCCACTAATTGCCCTGTTTACCTGTCTGTCTCTCTCTAGCTCTCCCCAACCACCCCCTCCTCCCATCCACATTGTGAGGCGCCTGAGGAAAAGAACACGTGATAGGCAGCACAGAACAGTGGTTAAAGGCAGGCTCTCCGGGCCAAGCAGTGGGCTTGGAATCCCGGTTCTGCCACGTCCCACACCCTGAGCAAACTCTCACTGTAAGCATCAGTTTCCTCATATGCAAGAGGAGGATAATAATTACACCTCCACCTCACTGTACTGCTATCAGGGTTACATAAAATAATAAAAAGCGCTTAGCTTCCTTTACTGCTCAGCTTCTTCTGACAAGGCGATTTAAAGAAGTATTAAGTACATAGGTTTTAGAGTCAGTACTTGGTTTTGAATTTTGGTTCTAACACTTAGTAGCTTTGAGACCCTGGGCAAGCTACTTTAACTTCGAAAGCCACAGTGTCTTCATCTGCAGAAGGTTGTTATTGTAAAGATTAGATGAGAAAGTTCATAGAAGCATTTGGCACAGTGAGGTGCTCTAGCAATATTTCCTATCACACTTTCTATTTATCTATTTTAAGGCTGATTTCTTAGAGACACGTTAGACAGCAAATGCCTTCCCTTCCACAAGGAATCATTTCAGAACTCTGCATTCACCATGTATGATGTTCAAGGTCATAGCTGTTTGTCTTCCTCAGATTTCAGAATCCACATGGCCATAATTTCAATCACCATACTAATTGATTTTTTAAATTGTGTTCATGGTGAGGATATCAAATTAACAACAGGCAGTATGCCTCCCTACCCCAAATACCACCTTTCTACTTCTGCGTCATTAAGCTTTGTACCTAAAGTGTACATTAAGCAGAATATATTAAGAAACTGACAGAAACCAATGGAGAATTGTTCTATTTATGGAATTCCTTGGTGTGCAATATGCTGACAAAGTCCATACTTGGGAAAATGATTTTAATTTCTGTACTCCTAAGAAGAAAAAAGCGCTCTGGAATAATTATAAAACTAAGAACAAGGATAACAAATATTACAAAAAGCCTTACCCCTGCTCTTCCACACATCCTCTACCTAATAAGAAATGTTCACTTTTATCCCAACTCCTAGTTCTGCACAGAATAATCAATGTCTAAAATGCCTTACAATTTTCTGAAGTAGTTTTATATGTCCACTGAACAAAAGAATGATGATAAAGGTTGCAGGTCCCTCATAAGAGAACTCAATAGCTGGTGACTCAAAGGTGAGTCAGTGTTAACTGATAGCCTGTGCACCAGAGATAAAGTATCAAATGAGTGGCTCAAGGAACCAAAGTAATTCTCTTGACCATGTCTGATAAATCTCATATATTTTTATGTGCATCACGGCCCATAATATGGGGTCCCTTTCCATAGCCTATGATGAATTAAATTAAAATTCTCGGTTTTCACAAAGCTTAAAAAGAAAGGGGGTGGGGGGCCAGAAGCAGGAGAACTGTCCTCAAACCCAAACTCCTTCTGTTCCTCTTCACCAGCTCCCCCAACACAATGCCTTTAAAAAGGGAATATAAAAAGTACCACTTTAAATGTTTCTAGCACATCTGTCAGTAACGCTTTCACATACCTCCTTGTTTCTCATGATTCCTAACAATTACAGCCTTGTAAGTGTTATATTACATATAAAGAAACTGAAGATGAGGAAGTTCGAGTGGTTTTCCGTGATCACATAGTAAATGGTACAGTCAAAACTGCAACGACCCCTGTGCCCCTTACAAAAGCAATACTATCAGTCAACTAAAAATAATGTACCTAATATCTATGAGCAAGTTAGACAACAGGAGCAACTCCTTTACATATGGCAAAAATAAGTAATCTTCAGGTTAGACCAGCAGTTCTCAAATATTTTGTTCACAGAATCCCTATATATTTTTAGAAATTAATAAGGACTCCAAGACCTGTTATTTATGTGGGTTATATCTACTGATATTTACCACATTAGAAATTAAAAATGATAACACTTTTAAATAAAAGAATAGCACAAGCTCACATTCCATAGTCACCATAGTAATAATGTTACTGCTACATCATGTAAACTCCTGGAAAACTCCATAGTACACTTGTGAGAGAATGAGAGTGAAAAAGGCAAATGACATTTTTGTATTATTATGAAAATAGTTTTGATTGGTAGATACCCCCAGCCCAAGGGTCTTAGAGATCAAATAGAGGCCCCAAGCCACACTTTGGAAACCACTGAGTTAAACACTACCACATTAGCTATGGCAATTCTTAAATTCTAAGTTGTAATCCATTTCTCACTGCTAGGTTAAAAATAAATATTGAAGGAAGGACTGTTTTATTTACTCCCTCTTAGCATTAATTGTCTTCGCAGTGCATAGTGTCCTGGTATCAGACATTTATTGAGTACATTAAATCTCTTTTGCAGTCTAGTACTAGAATGGGAGAAGAAAAAACATCCTAAGTCAAAATTATTACCTCTTACTATGATAAGGACAACAAACAATAAAGTATACAATGCAGAGGTCTGATCTTCTAAAGCCAGTTAAATGTATGGACAAAAACTCCACTCCAGGTGTGAAGTAAGGAACAGCAAAATATCTGAACAAGAGAAATGAAAAAAGTTAATACTTAACTGTCCAGCTTTCGTCTCAGTTTTTTTCCTATCCAAATAAAAGCAGCAAAGCTTCTTTTGAAGTATAAATGATTTTTAACTTTATCTGTATTCTGCTTCTCTTAGTTTATAGCTACCTAATGTCAGAACTTATTAAATGAAAATATTTTTAAATGATTTGTACCTGCATATTTGTATTAAACCTATCCAAAAATAACAGAGATGTGAATAATGCTACCTTACATTTACACAATTCTTTCCTCCAAGAACTTTAACAACTTTTAGGTGTTTATTTTGTTCAGTCTCAAAAATAACAAGTTGCACGTTTTGCCCAAGGATACCCTAAATCAACAAATCAATAGTAATCCCAGAAATGAAATAAAAATTACTAATGATGTAATCCTACTGTTTCATGACAAGAGGCTGAATTACTTGCAAGAGAAATCTTAAGAGCTTAGTATCCCCAAGGCTCCAACAATTATTACCATAGTCTAGTCTAATAAATTCTGGTTGGCGGACACAAATCTCGGAATAACTAAGTCCAAATTCTAATTTTCTAGTACTGAAAAATACAAATATTTTGAGTGATTTATCCAAATATTTTTAGTAAGCAATTTACTAAAAAATAACCTATAATTTAGATAAATTGTACTCATGGGCTATATTACAGACCAAAACTGTCACAAATTTTCTCTTTATACATCATTAATCTCAAAAATTTCTGAACTAAATCCAATCTGTCTATCTACCACTCGAGCATTAAGTTTTTCTTTAAAAAAAACCATATTTTGCTACATATTTTAAATTCTTCCAGGTCAAGAGTTTGCAATTCTAGTCCTGATTAAAATCTAAAGTTAAATACTGAGAACTAATAACCTTTTCAAATATTAAAATAGACCAGACATCACCTCTCCTAAATTTTACAGAATATTTTACTTAATAATGGTGAGAATGACTCTCTACCCTTCAATGAGTAAATCAAGTTTCTAAAGGAAAGATTTAATTGATCAATTCATTATTTACCATTTAAATGTTTTAAATGCCTAAATTGCAATAATTCAAAGCAGCGTGAAGAAAACCCAACTTGCATCCTGGCCTGGTGGCTCAATACAACAAAAGGTTGCAGGTTCAATCCCCAGTCAGGGCACAAATGGGAGGCAACAAATGGATGTTTCTCTCAGGACCACTCTCCACCATATCTCCCCCTCCCTTCTTCCCTCTCTCTCTCTCCCTCCCCCTAACATATTCTTCCGTGAGGATTAAAGGAAAAAAAAACTTGCAATAAGTAAAACCAGCAATGAATTGGAATGTGTTTAGGTGTACAAAGGAACCTAAAGTTACAAAGTATCATGCAACACATAATAATGAGGTGTTTGCCCTAGCAGAGATGCACTCTCTCCTCTTCCTGTTTCTCACAAAACTAAAGGTCTTAAATATACCCAAATGCACCCTGACTAGTGTGGCTCATCAGCCTGCAAACAGAAAGGCTGCTGGTTTGATTCCCGGTCAGGACACATGCCTGGGTGTCGGGCCAGGCCTCCTGTTGGGGGCGTGCGACAGGCAACTATGCTTCTCTCACACATCAATGTTTCCTTCCTTCTCTTTCTCAATCCCTTCCCCTTCCTCTAAAATTAAATAAATAAAATTGTGTGTGTGTGTGTGTTTGTGTCCAAATGCCTGTTTAATGAGCTTTAATTGTTCTGTTTTCCCCAGAAAGATTGGCCCTCTTGAGAGCATGAACTGGGTTATAATCCTTTTTATCACCTTCATCATACCCACCACAACACTAGGTATTTGTAGTCTTCAGGAAGTAACTAATGAAAATAGATGACTCTTAAAAACAACTTATTTAGCTTAAGATAATGATCTTTCATATAGAGATATTCACCTGAACAGTAGTACAAGAAAAACCATAATAGATCAATATTAGCTACTACATTATATCATTACTCCAGAACAGCTAGAATGATACACTATGTATGTCCTTGTGTCTACTCTCCCAAACAGTTAACAGTGGAAAGTAAAACTACGATTCCTACAATAAGCAAAAATTGTAGGAGCTATTTCCAAGTATTTTCTAGCCTAATACACTTTTTAAAAGTTGTCCATATCTAGAAAGAAAAGTAAGAAAGAGTAAGTGAATAAATATAGTATATTACACTTAGCTTTACAAATGACTGTCGGCTTCTAGCAAATTTACTTGGAAAGCTTTTAAGGAGATACGGATTACTCAAAACCATCTTTATTTTAAGTAATTAGTAAAATAAAAAGTGATAATTAACATTAAGAATAAATGTCATATTTCCCCATCTCAGAAGACCAAAGAATAACTCAACTGCAAACCACATTATAGAATATGAGGCTTTCCAGACCAAGCCTAATCTAATTCTCTGAAATAAATGGTATATGTAGGGAAAATATAAACATAAATATGAGAAAAGCTCTATCTAATTAAATACTAAAAGCCTTGTCCTTCAGCAAGGATAGTGGTCCTCCTCCATCTTTAATCACTAAGAATATTTTAACTTTTCCACAAACATTTACCAGGCTATTTTCAGGAGTAATAAAATAGTGATAACAGAATAGTCATTTTCAGAAAACATTCCATGAGTCTGAAAAGTGATGTTTCCCCCAAATATTTGTTCCATACTCACTCATTAAATTCAAATAGTGTCAGTAAGTAGATGCACACACCCCCCTCCATTTGTAGATCAGAGAAATAAATGAAAAGCAGCCATTATCTACTTACTGTATTGCAGAGAAGTGGAAAGTGTTTCAAAGGATCTAAAAATATTTCTGGCAGAATGATATTTAAAAACTCGACATTATATTGATATCTTTTACAAAATAAAATTGTTCAATGAAAGTCCCTTCAAAAATATAGTGTTTAAAGTGGGGTAAAAATTATCACCCTCTCCTATTGCTATTAACTTATCCCATTTTCACTGATGAGCAAGGGCAATGCTCCTCATTTAGTAAGGGTCTCAAGTTCATATGAAGACAGGCCAGGCAAGTAGCATCAGGAAGTGTAACAAGCAAGTGCGAACTATGAAGTATGAGTAAGAGCTTCCTGCAGCTGTCACTAGGCTCCATCTCTCCATCCTGTTACTGCTTTGAGGAGCGCAACGCTAGTGCCACAAGATCTTCCAATTTTTCCTAAGAGAAGCCAGAAATCTAAATCATGCAAAATCTTCCATTTTTAAATGTTGGCAATTAAGAAACAAACCAACGATAAAACACAGTGCAGGCCAAATGAAATGTACCTGCAAACTGAATTTGGCCTTATAGTATGTAACCAGTGCGAACTTCACAGCAGCAATATTCTAGGACAAGAAACCTCAGAAAAAATCTCAAATACTTGCATCCCAGACCTTAAACTCTCCAGGACTTTTACACTCAGATTTCATGCTGAAGATGGATTCTCCATATAGCCAAGAACATTAGTGGTATCTTTCTCTCCTGAAGACTAATTTTTGGGTTAATTTTTTTAAAACCCTACTACTTTTTGTTTTTTTTTTTAATCTTTATAGGCACTTTATTCAGATACCTGCGATCTGAGAAGAGAGCAGTTATGTGCCCTCAAAAACTGTCTTAACATTTCATCTTAAGCTGGCTCTTTTATTTGGGGAACAAAGAGTAGGTAAGGGGTTTGGAAAAAAGGTTACTAGATAAGAGTTGCAGTTAAAAATACTACTAACTTTAATACTATGAGAAAAAAATCAAAACAACATTGAGATGGCTACATTTTGAATTATATTAGTAACATTAGAATTACAATATCTAGAAAATTTACACACATTATAGCACCTTAAAAAATACAATGTTATACAAACTGTGTTAGTTGGTTAAAAGGAAGTGGCAATCAGCTGGGTCCTTAGAAAGCAACAGCTTGAGCTCCTTCACTCCGCAGGAGACACCAGGATCTGGCAGAGCTGATGGGCCACCTTCATCTTAGTAACATGCAAATGGAAAAACGAATGAAGGAGGAAAGAGGTGACAATCATGTTAATTGGCAAGATATTTCTGTTATATGGTAACAGTGCCAAAGGATCCTAGGACTCAATGTAATTTTATTACTTTAGCTCTACTCAGTAAATTAGATGGCTAAAACAGATAAACTAGCAAGACTTTCTATCCAGGAACAAAATCTGCTGGATTAAAAAAAGAAATGCTATGTGCAGCAGCACCCAAAGATTTAATCCCTTAGGAACAAGGTGGTATAGTTTAAGAGAAAGGCAGCCTGGCTTTCACCGAGCTGGATTTTACCATCTGACAGCTGTGTGACTTTAAGCAAGTTATTTAACTACTCTGAGCACTATTCCCTCATCTATAAAAAAAAGGATAAACACTACTTTAATTCTCATTATGAGAATTGTGATACATCTTAAATGTTTTAATTCATTCTCTTAGCTGAAACTTGAAACTGCTCCACAATAGCAGTAGTTTAGAACATTTCTGGCTTGCCTGGCTGCTGCGGTTCTGTGAATAGAGTACCCACCTGCCTGCAAATCAAAGGACGGCCGGTTCGATTCCCAGTCAGGGCACATGCCTGGGTTCCAGGTCAGGTCCCCAGTTGGGGATGCACAAGAGGCAACCACATATCAGTGTTTCCCTCCCTTCCCCCCTCTCTAAAAAGAAATAAAAGCTTGAAAACATCACTTCTGGTAGCATAAGCTACATAGACAAGAGAACTCAACACTTCCTAAAACAGTCCTTTTCATTCTCATACTTTTATCATTTTCTTTTACTAAATAAACTAAAATTGGCTTCCTAGTTACTTCAACCCCAACAATCACATTCTAGTTTAAATCTTATTAAGAAAAGCTCATTCAAATCTTAACTAAGCTCTAAGCTCTCACGAAGGCTGAAGTTGTTCAATATCAAAGCCCCAACACCTTGAACAATGCTAAGCACATAGCCAGTGCACAGTATTTACAGACTGAGTGATACATTTTGTGCAATATTTACTGACTGACCATTGAAATGCCTTCTACTATAAAGAGCACATGTGTCTATGTTTCTGGATGTGATCATTTAATGTTTAAGGTTTAAACGTTGAAATATACATAACCAAATGCATGCTCTTTAAAAATCCCTTCAGATAATGTAAATAAAGCAATTTAGTTATATTTTAAATGGTGATGATATTCAATGACAGATGATAAAGTTCCTACAAAGCAATAGCCCTGTTAATGGCTTCAAAACTCGTATTCATAATTTCCTTCAGAGTTAACTGAATTCTAAGTCTGAATTGTTAAAAACCCTCAAAACGGTATGTAATCTCACTGCCACTGTGGCTATTCTGCAAATAACCTCCAAACAATAAATCAGTCAAATTTTATTATCTGAAAGTTATCCAGAAAAAAACAGAGTTGAAATTGTGACAGAACATTAAAGTCTGTAACTTTTCTCATGACTTTCTTAGCAACACACTGCTATGAACCTCTTACTGCATAACCACTTGAATTCATTTATAATTTAGTCACTTATGTATGTCCCAGAGCTTAAAGATCAGGTTCCATAAACTACATTCCACTGCACAGAGCAGGAAACCAAGCAGTGAACAACCCGTTCAACATCCCCTGCAAACCTATGGAAATGTTTCCATTATAAAGTAAACCTCTCCTGCCACCTGACAGTTTTAGTTGTAAGCTGTTACTCTGGGCGATTAGCCTAAACAAAGCATAACTGGTAAGGTAACTTTGCCCCATACACAAATCAATAATCCATCCCAAACCCAAACATCAAATATTTCTGGATTATCTGGGTCGCTGAGGACTGAGACTAACAGAAAATTAGTGATCTCCGTAGAAAGAGGCAACTTCCACTAACGAGCACAAGGAAAGGCAAATACCAGACTGACATAACTTTATAATAAAGGACTAAATCCAAGAGAGTCAAACCTCTTCATGAACCCAACATTAGAGGAGGACAGAAAGTAAAATGAAATACTCAGGCGTTTTAGAACAGCCGTGTATGACCCTACCTACTCCAACAACAATCCTTCCCAGACCCAAGTCTGACCCTACAAAACTCCCTTCTCTCTTCCACTTCTCCTATCACATAAATAAACAAAACAAAACACAGCACAACAAAACACCGCCCCCCCCGAAACGAAAACAAACCTTGTACATTAATGGACGCACTATCCTCCATAATTAAGCCACCAGCCACGGGGGCGGGGGGGTCTTTCCAAAGTTCAAGTCACGACGTGTCCTTAAAATACCATCTGCAGGGCGGTTTCAGGCACAGTGCGAGGACCGTACAGCCACAGAGGGTTGACACGAGGGGCAGGGCGTGGGTCTGTGCCACAGAACCGACCCCCAGCGGCGGATGTCGTCACTACGAACTGTCCCGAGGGCGACAGTGGGCACCCCAACTCGTTCACTGTCTGCCGAGCAGAAGCAGGACTCGACGGCAGCTGTCACAGCAAAGGCGGCCCGCCGTTGCCAAATCCAACCGCCCCGGGCCCCCAGCGCAGTCCGCCTGCGCGCGAAGTGGTCACGGGCCGTTTCTCAACGTGGCTAAGGCGATGCTGCAAAGCGCCCTCACTGCGGCAGCCGCGGAGTTTCTCAACAGCCCCGGAGCCGACTCCCGGGCACCGGGGCGCCTTCCCTTCCCCCGCCGGTGCGCTGTTCCGCCCACGCTGGCGGCACCTCCCGCGCTCAGGGACACGCGAAAGGGTTCCAGCTCGTACCGCCGCCCTTCGGTGACAAGGTGTGCACGGCCGGCCTAGACCGAAGCCCCCGGCCAGGGATGGGGAGACACCCCCCCCCCGAGAAGCCGGCGCTGGGGCGCAGCCTCTGCCTCCCCCCGCTCCACGCAGCAGCAGCCTCCCCGCCAAGCCGGACGCCCGCAGCCAGGCCCCCGCACCGGTGGGGTCCTGTCCCCTCCCCTCCTGCCTCACCTGATCTTGTAACTCGGGAGGGTGTGCTTGCGCTTGATGATTTTCTTCAGCTGATTAACGATGATGGAGGTGAGCTGCGGCATGGGCCGCCCTTCAAACTGGGAGCGCACCTCGAAGTCGATCAGCGGGTCCTCCACGAAGGAGAAGAACCAGTGGGTGAATGGCACGCGCGTGAGGACGAAGCGCAGCCTCCCCACCACGCGGGAGAGTTTGACGAACAGGTAGGCGGACTTGCCGAAGACCAAGTCCACGTCGATGGCCAGGTGGAAACCCCCGTTGTATTCCACCTCCGCCTCAAAGGCCAGCTCCTCCGGGGAGGTGGCGGGCAGCGCCTCCCCCTCGGGGCCGTCGGGCTCGCTGGGGGCCGAGGGCACCACGGGCCGGAGCAGCCGGATGGTCTTAATGAAGGGCACGGTCTCGCCCAGGAACACGTCCCGCAGGCTCAGCCCCTCCAGCAGGCGCCCGGCCGTCTTGGTCTGCAGCAGCTCCTCGAACTCCACCTTGATCTTCTTGGTGACCCAGCGGCGGGCCAGCGCGGTGTCCCGCAGCTCCCGGAACAGGAACAGGATGATGGCGTTGAGGAAGTAGCAGGTTTCCCGCGTCGGCGGGGCGGGGGTCTCGGGGGTCGGGGTGGCGCCGCCCTCGGAGGGCCCGCCGGAGGGCTCCTCGGCCCCGCCACCGCCATAAAGGTACTCCCGCAGGGCCAGGCCCGGCACCGGCCTGAGGTAGCGGAAGCCGTCGCGCGCGCGGGCGGCCTCGACCGGCGGCGGCTCGGGCTGCTTGCGGTAAAGCAGCAGGAACTGGGTGAGGAGCGTGAGTAAGGAGCCCAGCACCGCCGACGCCAGGATCATGAGCAGCAGCCCCATCCCGCCACCGTCTCCGCCCGGACAGCCCGGCCCGCTGCTCCCGCGCGCACAGCGCGGCTTTCTTCACGCCGCCGCCCCCGCTGCCTCCATCTTGAGGACATCGGGCGGCGGGGTCGGGGCGAGCAGCTCCCTGGGCCTCGTCCGGCGGCTCCCGCCCGCGCCGTGCAACGCCCGAGCCTGCGCCGGCCCGCGGCTCCCCAGACGCTCCGGGAGGCGGCTGCTTTGGCCGCGGCGGCCGCGGGGGCGGGACGGGCGGGACGGAGCTTCCCTTCGGCCTCTGCTCATTGGATGAACGGTGCGTGACGTCAGAGGCGTGCTCGCTCCCGGCGGTGTCGCCTGGCAGCCGGCGCCGGGGCGCGCGTACCTGGGTCCTCCTTCTCCTGCGCCCTTCCAGCCCCGCCCCCCACACCAACATTCCATTCCCCCGCGATCCACGTGGCTGTCACTTCTGAAGCCACTGTCGAAATCGGAGAGGATAACTGGGGCCACCGGTTGGAGGATAAGAAGGCCGGGAGGAGATGGCGCCGCGCGTTTTTGATCCTGGTCATCCCGTTATCTTCTGGTGCACCCATCCCCCGTCCTTGGCCGCGGTCCCCGTCGGTTATCTCTGCTGCAGAGTGGTTCTTCTACTCGGGCCCCTGAGATGTGGGGACCTTCAGGGCGGTGTCACGGAGACACAGAACTGGCCATTCGGAGACTTCCTAAACCCAGGACAAGAGAAGACTGTCTGACTGCCTCACAGACCGCTGTCGCTGACCAGCCATCCCACCAGCAGACGCTCTGCGTCCGCGGAGGGTGGGCCCTGGAAAGGAGGGACAGAGAAGGTAAAATTTAAATAAGAAGGAAGGAAGGAAAAGAGCTGGGACAGGAAAGGTGAGTGAGATGAATTTGCCAGATGGTTGGAAGCTCCTGAAGTGGAGTAAGCCCCCTGTGTATTACCACCCTTAGTCCATCCATGAGGCGGTTTTTTTTTTTTTTAGCCCCCACCCATTTTACAGATACCAACACGGCTGCACAGAGGCAGAGAAAGTTGCCAGGGGTGACGCAATGGAGCCTGGTTGTCCAGCACTAAATAAACCCCAAACCCTTGGTCGCTTCTCTGTATCATGACATAGAGATTGCTAGAGCTGGAAGGGGGCTTATTGATTTCCTGATGCACAGGAAGAGGGAGTTGGGGGCGGGGGAGGTGGTCAGGAAAGACTTCAGGGAATATTGCACAGGGTAGCACCTTGACCAAAGCCGCAGAAATAATTAAGCCAGATTTCCAGCAACATTGTCATTCCTTGTGCCCTCTGGCTACTTGGTTGTTACAATGCTTCTGTGGCTCCAGTCACATGGATACCACAACAGCTGTACCTCTATTCCTACAAGGATCAGATATTACATACCCCAAACTCAGACCTGTTCTGGTTGGCCCTGAGGAGCTAAGACAGGGCTCCTCTCTAGCTCTCCAAGATCTTCAGGCCAGTGTTTGTCTTGACCCTGGGTGATTCTAATATTTTTTCAAAAGACTGCATTTATTTTTAGACAGAGGGGAAGGGAGGGAGAAAGAAAGGGAGAGGCACATCAATGTGTGGTTTCCTCTTGTGCACCCCCTACTGGGGACCTGGCCCACAACCCAAACATGTGCCCTGACTTGAAATCGAACCAACAACCCTGTGGTTTGCAGGCTGGCACTCAACTCACTGAGTCACACCGGCCAGGGTGTTGACTGTGGGTGATTCTAGAACAAAAAACATAGTTTGACCCCTTTCTGACCCAGCTGGAGCAGGTACAGAACTTTGGAACCAGGCCCATTTCATCCTCCTCATGCCCAGGTGTAAGACCAGATGGTTCTTTTACTACAAAAATGTAAGACAGGTGTCTGCAGAGGAACTAGGCTCAACCCTCACATTCTACATCCTAAGGAAGGCGGAGTTCTGGGGTTTCTGGGAGCTTACAGCAACATCTGTTCTTGCGGCCAGCTCTGGCTCCTGGTCTCTGCTTCCCGACCCCTGCTGCTGCTGCTGCTGCAGTCCTACACTGTTTCATCCCAAGTGGAAAATGTAGACCCCTCCTCCATTTCACCAGCAACCTTGTTTATAAAATGTATGCGCTGTTGTAGACAATGTCACAGAAGCTGGAGATGGGGTGGAGCAAAAGAATAGTTCCTCATGTTACTGAGATACAAAATCCCCAAGCAGTATACTGACCAGTCCTGTATCTTAAAATAGTCTTCAACTACTGCCTCGCCTGCAAGGGAAGCCGCTGTTCTTCATGGGAGTGAGTCCTCTGTCACACTCCATCCCACAGGCTCCTCCCTCTCCTTTTCTCCTCCCCCCTCTTTTTCACTCCTCAGATGACCTCTGGGAATCCCAAATCTTTGAACTCCATTAGAGTCATTTGATTCCCCAGCAAAACTCGTCTCCTGAGAGGTGCACTTCAAGTCCGTGAAGGAGCTCAGCACACCTTTTGGTAAGATAAAAGAAAAATATTTTTCCCTTGTGTTAAAGATGGTAACATTAGTTGAACACTTACAATGATAATGGTAATATTTATGGAGAATTGACTGAGTGCCAGGCACAGCGTTAAGCATTTTATGTGCCTTATGCCATTTAAAAATCAGAATGTCAGCGAGTGTTGGCCCGGCCCCCCACCGCACCCTGGCTGGGCAGTAGCTGGTCCATCCCCCAGCTGGCTGATCCCACCAAAGCCCATCTGGGCAGGCTATTCCATGGTTTCAACCTGCAAATGTCTGCCATCTTGGGGGGCTTTGCTGCTTTTCCCTTTCACTAGGTCATCAGCTATCCCAGGGTTTCTTAACATCAGCACTATTGCCATTTGCAGCTGGAAAATTCCTTATTGTTGGGGCTGTCCTGTGCATGGCAGGAGGTAATGCTGTGTTAATAGAAGCTTACTATTTTCCATGGCATTCCCTGAAAGAATATAAATTCAGCAACCTTTTTTTTCCCCTTTAATATTAATGCTGGTTCATAGAAACTCAAGAGCCTGCGAACCTTTGGCTCCAGATCTGAAAATCTATGATTCTGAATAGGTATTTGAAGGAAGAAGGTATTTAGCTTGCCTGCTGACCTTTTAATGAGTTTTAAATGACATCATTGAAATTAAGCTGCCCCAACAGCCTTCATGGGAAGTATTCATTTCAAGGGTAAAGGCTGTTGAATACTGGAAAATGTAAGACAAGTATTCTCACTGACTAGAGAGAGGCATGGATCACTTCCACTAAACCCTGAATCCTTTCTGGTGACCGGCAAATAGGAAAAGAAAGCCAAAACCTGTGAATACGGAGAGTTTGGAAGTAGGGTGAAAAACCAACTTAAAAAGATATAGTGATATAAAATCATGCAAATATAACAAAATATGGTGAAAAGCAGAGAAGTTTAGAACAATCCCAACGATTGCCTAAAAACAATACATTAAACCATTTTGTGAACTGTCAGGATTCCAATTCAACCATGTTTGAGCATCCAGCATGTTCCAGGCTCTGGGGATGCTGAATGAATAGGACGGAATCCCCTGCCTTTCAGAGTGCCATGTCCAGGTGGATGCAGACACATACCTACATAACTGATGTTAAGAGATAGAACTCAGCCCTGGCTGGTGTGACTCAGTGAATTGAGTGGCGGCCTGCGAACCGAAAGGTCGCCGGTTCAATCCCCAGTCAGGGCACATGCCTGGGTTGTGGGCCAGGTCCCCAGTTAGGGGCGTGAAAGAGGCAACTGATCGATGTACCTCTTGCATATCCATGCTTCTCTCCCTCTCTCCCTCCTTTCCCCTCTCTCTAAAAATGAATAAATAAAATCTTAAAAAAAAAAAAAAGATAGTCCTCAATATATTGTGGGAACAGAGCCTTGTGTAATTAGATTTATGTTAAAGAGACTGGGGAATCTCCAGAAACTCAGCTGCAAAGTTTTCAGAAACATGGGAGTGAGAGCTCATTCTCTCCCCCTCTCTCATTCCCTCTGGCCCCAGCCCCGCCCAATGACTTATCTCTACATCTCTTTGCTTGTCTGTGCCATATTCCTCCAGAAGGCTCGTGAGTCCTACTTCCTCATAGTCTCAGCATACAGGCAGCTTTGAAAGGCACCAGCTCTTTACCAAAATCTAGAGGGTCCTATATTTCTGGTGCCTAATGTGAAATAATGCTATTTCAATTTCAAGTGCGGGAGGAGAAACCCAGATGGGCTCTACTAATCCTATCATCTATGCCCAAGGGTCTTGCCTCTTCTGGGCTGCTGGTGGGTGGAGCAACTTCTCTGAAGATGGAGAGCAGATTGAGAATGAACACAGATGGGCAATTCTAGGTCGATGGGAGGTGAAGTGGTAACTCTGGCTGGGGAAGGTGGGAAGTTTCTTGGGGCAAATGGAATCCGCATTGGCCTTTGATGATTAGAAGGGCATTCTAATCAGGAGGAGGCCGAGGTTCAGAAGTTGGAAAGCCAACAGAGTTTAGGGAAATTGAGGCCAGGATGGCTGGGGGGTGGTTTGAAAAGGGTCAGCACAGGAGGAAAAGAGACAGAGATAAAACAGTAAAGTAGGATTGAGCCAAATTATGTAGGGCTTGAATGTCAGAGCAAGGTTGGTTTCTATTTTGCAGTCTTTGTAAAGTCACCAAAGGTTTTTAAGCAAAAGCACGACTTTAACACTTTTTCTTCCACTGTTCAAGTCACATTGTTGTTAGAGTGATCTTCCTCCAGTGGAAATCTGACCGTGTCACTTTGTGGCTAAAAATTCTCCAGTGGCTCCCTGTGGCCATATCAGTAATAATAATGGCTGTCATACATCAAGAGCATGGTGAACGGGAAGCCTTGTGCTCAGCACTTGAGAAGCATTTTCATCCTCACAGTTACCTATTGGGGCAGGTGGCATCACCTCCATTCTATAGGTAAGGAAACACACATAATGCAGATGAGTAACCTGATAAAGGTCTCTAAGCTAATGAGTGGAGGAGCAGAGATTTGAGCTCTGTCTAACCCCAAAGCCTCACTTTCGGGTACAGTCCAAACTCATGAGCATGGGAAACCATACTCTTTGTGATCTGGTCTGGCCTCCCTCTCACATGCACTCTGTCAACAAAGCCCCTTGGCTCTACCTTCAAAATACACTTGGAATTTCACCACTTCCACATTCACTGTCCTGGGTCAAGCACCATCTTGAGCCTGGATTCCTGGAGTGGTCACTTAACTGGCCTCTCAGCCTCTGACCCTATCACCCCACTGTCTGTTCAAACACAGAAGCCAAAGGGACCATGATCGACACAAGTTGGATCGTGGCATTTGTCTGCGCAGAAACGCCAGTGGCTCCTGTGGTGGGCAAAATAATGCCCTCCCTTCCCCCAAAGATGTCCACATCCTAATCCCTACGAGTATGTAATGTCACCTGGCAAAGGGGAAGTGATGTTGCATATAGTTGCTAATTAAAGATTGTTAATCAGCTGACCTTAAAATAGAGCGATTATTTTGGATTAACCAATTGTGCCCAATGTAATCACGAGAGTCCTTGAAAGTGGATGAAAGAGGCAGAAGGGAAGATCAGGTGATATGATGTGAGAGAGACTCAGCCCAGCATTGCTAGCTTTGAAGATGGAAGAGGACTAGGAGCGTGGAAGGTTAGAGATGGCCAAGAAATGGCTCCCCTAGAGCCCCCCAAAAGGAGCGCAGCCCTGCCGACACCTTGATTTCAGTGCAAGGAGATCTGCTGGAGGTTGGGCTTTTGCCTTCCAGAACTGTAAGGCAATGAAATCTGTGTTGTTTAAGCCCCTATGTGTGTGGTAATTCACTGTAGCAGCCACAAGAAATGAATACAGTTCCCATTCTCAAGCAAGGTAAAAGCCAAATGGCGTGTCCCCTGTAACCTCTGCAGCCTCATCTGCCACTTTTTATCTCATTCACTCTTTTTAAAAGATAATGTATGTATGTGTGTGTGTATTTACTTATTGTTGACACTATGACAGGTGTACTCTATTTCCTCCCACTTTGCCCACCTCCATCCAGCCCCTCCCCTTCCCCGGCCTTGACCACACTGTTGTCTGTGTCCATGGGGCATTCATATGTTTCATATATGTTCTTTGGCTAATCCCTCCACCTCCTTCACTCTTCAGCGACACTGGCCTCTTGCTCCCACCCCACAGCTCTGTGGAATGAATGCATGATTTTGAAGCTTCATTTTCCAGAAGAAGGAGAGGAGACGTGACTTGCCATGGTCCCCAGCAAGGACTTGAACCCAGGACTCTTGCCCAGTTACCACTAGGCTATTACTTCTCTTGCACTTAGCTTTCACTCCAGCTTCTTCCCTCAGAAGGTCTTGTGATTAAATCTCTCTTGGCCACCTAGCAAAGTGTTTAAATTCCCTTCCCATGAGGGAATCTTTACCTTGACTGTAATATTCTTTTCCAGAAGAGCAGCTGATTTCTTTCTGTGTGAAATTCAGTGAAGGAAACAGTTCTTTTACAAAACAGAGGAAGAAATTTCCAGAGCCTCAGATTGTACTGACCAAGACAAGCAAATTTCTTAGGAGAAAAGATGGGCCTGGCTTTCCTTCAGCCAAGGAGGGTTTACTGTGTGGACTTCTATTTATACCCTGGGCCGTAGAGTGAGCCACATGGAAACCTGGACACAGTTCTAAGTATTGTTGGCAATATCAGTCTGAGTACAAACAACCCTCCCTTTTCGCTGACCTGGCATTTCTATTTCCTAACGAGAAGGTTTGATTTGTAAGCCACTCAGCGGAGGGCTCCTGCTGGACGTTTGTGCTGAGTCACTTTAAAGCTGATCAGCCTCCCTGTGTCCAGCTGAAAGGTGTTGCTGGCTGTTCTAACACTGATCTCTGGTTCAGTCACCTCTGGTGACAACAGCAGAGGAGGCTTTCCATACCAAGCTTGTGGATACCAGCCTGGCAGATATAAGCAGGCCCACTGTGTTGTTTAGATTTTTTTTTTTTTTTTGTCTGCCTAGCATTACCTTTCTTTTGGAAACTTCCCCTTCTAGGTTGTACTCTCAGGGTTCTCACTTCCAGGCCCCACCCCCTGGCATTAAGGATAGGCATGTGATCCATGTCTGGCCAGCTTATAATACCCAATCCCTTCCAGCTCTGATTTTTCTAGAGAGCGCGGACATGGGAGTCAAGCAGGGCCCGTCAGAATCCAAACCCAAGAAGAAAGAAGGATCTACAGACTCTGGGAAGCAGACTCTCTCCTTCTGCCGCAGTGGCTAACCTTGGGAGAACATGATTCTGGAGGTGCCCAGCGGAAAAAATGCTTGTTTGTGCAGGAAGCTAGGCGAAGTCAAAGAGGAAAAGTGAATGAAGAGATGGTTCTTAGGAGGGCGCGTCCCTGATTCAAGTGCTGCAGGCTCCGTTTCCTGTTGTTCTTGCATTCTCTGAGCCTCCCCACTGTCTGTCCTAGCGGTGTGAACCGATACTTTCCCTTCCTGCTGCGGAGAAGGCTTAGACTGTGTTTCTGTCACTTGCTCCCAAAGGAGTCTGGCTAATACCAGGGGCTTATGTAGGGAGAAACTGATAGGGGCCCCATCTCCCTAATCTCCAGCGGAGATTAATGCCCGTGTCCTCAAATGCATTTTTGGAGAGGATGGCCTGGAACATCCCAAAATGTAAGAGTATGCTTGGCTCCTGATTGTTCCTCATGAAGACTAGAGCCTATTATTTCCTATCCCCTTCCCTCTTAAAACACTTTGATGGCTTCCCACAGAGGTGAGTATAAAGAGCACAGTCCTTAGCAGGCCTGCAAAGCCTGACCTCCATCGTATGGATCAGGGGCCTGCAGTTTTGTTTTGTTTTTTTTCTGTAAAGGTCAGAGAGTAAATATTTTAGGCTTTGTGGGTCATAGGGTCTCTCTTAACTACTCAACTCTGCTATTGTAGACAAAGGCAGCCATAGGCAGTAAGTACCCAAATGAGTGTGGCTATGCTCCAATAAAAGTTTATTCAGGAAAATAGGCAGTGGGCCATCATTTACCCCCTTCCAGGTCTGGAAGGTCTGGAACCTTCCCCTCCATGCGTATATCCAGCCTCAGTGGACTCTGGTCAGAGTCTTCATGCTCCACCCCATAGGCTCCCTCCCCTCACAGGGCTCAGCCTGGTATAGTCTCCTGAACCCTTGTATGCTTAACTGCTGTTACCACCCAGATCACTGCTCAGATGTTGCTTTCTCAGGCAACTTCCCTGATATCCTGAGACTGCGCCAGATTCCCCTGGTATGCTTTCCTGAGGCATACCATCTCTCTGTCATGTTATTTGTGTTGTAGTTGTAATTTTTCAGTATTTCGTGTTGATTTTCTGTCTCCCTGCTAGGTAATAATTTCCATATGTACAAGGCCCTGTCTGTTTTGTTCAATACCTAGTATAGTGCTTAGTGCATTGTAGTAACATAACATATATTTACTAAAAGAAAAGGAGGGGGGAAGGGAGGGAGGATGGGAGAAGAGGAGAGAGCAGGAAAGACGGAAGGAGGAAGAAGGAACCAGTCTTCTGAATCAGGCTGTAAAATGACTGAGCATTCAAGAGCAAAAAATTAAAGGGATATTTTTTCTTACCTGCCCATTGTTGTAATCAGTAGAACATGAAGGCTTGGCAGTCCTTATTGTCCATTCAGACATTTGGTAGCTTTTGGTGCTTGGGGTTGTTTCCTGTAGGTGACATCGGATCTTGGGCTTCACTCTGGAGTTGGGGACTTTTTTTGCATCCCTTTTCCCCACCATCCTGACCCACCTTGCCTTCTATGTGTCCAAGTTCTCCGTAGGGGATGCCAATTGAGTTCAGCTCTCCCAAAGTGCCCTTTCCTGGAGGGGTTCAGATTTCCTGGGGTCAGATCCCAGCTCCAGGATTTCATAGTTATGTGACCTTGAGCAAATCACTTAAACACACCAAAGCTCAGTTTCTTTTCTGTAAAGTGAGGATAATAAAATTATCTATGATACAGTTATTAAGGGGATTTAATTAGATAATATGTAGACATTACTTAATTTAAAGTCTGGCATACTTAGTGTCAATAAGTTAACTATTAATGGCTAAATTTTAGAAAAAGGACAGTCTATCTAACTGAAACAGTCTGGCCCCTCCTTAAATTATGTGGGGTCAAGGCTACAGTACAAATGGTGTAAATGTTTAAAAAAGATAAGTCAAGCTGTTAATTGAATTTGTCTTCTCCTACATTGACAAATATGGCTTCATAGTGGCAAAATTATTTTAAAAATTGGAAAACTATAGCTTTAAATGACAGAGAGTTGCCATAGTATAAAAAAAAACCCTGCACTTAATTATTATTGTACATGTGCTATTGATGACCCAGAAAAGTCTGAATGAGTGATAAAATAAAGGCATATTTTATGATTTATATATTCCATGCAACTTATTTTTTTGCTTTCATGTCTGAAAAAAACACTATTTATATCATTATAATCAAAATGTACATATAATTTATGTGCCATTAACAATAAGGACATAAAGGATTAAAATTAACATGTAATTATCTTCAAAGAGTATCAAATTTGAATATATTTCCATCAAAATGTAAGTGAAAGTAAATGTAAAAAATAAAAATTGAATATTTTAGAAGAAAATTTATTTTATAAAGCATGAAAAAATCTTATCATAACAATGAATAAGAATTATAAATAAAATTGTTCAAATAAAGCTGCAGCTTTTATTTTACACTTTAAAAATGGAATTAACTCTTAATATTTTTACAAAAATGAAACTTACCCTGGCTGGTGTGTGGATTGAGTGCCAGCCTAAGAACCGAAGGACTGCTGTTTCGATACACAATCAGGGCACATGCCTAGGTTGCAGGCTAGGTCCCCAGTAGGGGGCGCCCAGGGGGCAACCACACATTGATGTTTCTCTCCTCTTTCTCCCTCCCTTCCCCTCTCTCTAAAAATAAATAAATAAAATCTTTAAAAAATAAAAATAAAACTATTTACTCTCTGGTCAGTGTGGCTCAACTGGTTGGAGAGTCTTCCTGTAGACCATTTGAAAGGTTATGAGTTTGACTCCTTGGCCAGGGCACATGCCTTGGTTGTGGGGTTCCATCACTGGTCAGGGCGTGTACAAGAGGCAACTGATCGATGCGCCTCTCTCACATCGATGTTTCTCTCCCTCTCTCCCTCCCTTCCCCTCTCTCTGAAATCAATAAGCATGTCCTCAGGCGAGGAGAAAAACACGCACGCAAACAAACAAACGAATAAACTATTTACAATTCCAGCACTCATTCTTTTAACTCAGTGGCCAGGATAAATAATTAGTATCATACTTCACTCATATTATCCCTAGATTTACAAATATTTATATTTAAGAGTAGTATGAATATTTTGGGGGGAAAGCACAAACGCAGCCCCCCACTACCACAAATTCTGCAGTTGAATTTCCCACACTTGGGGAAAACACAGGGGTTAGCTCACCCAGAATGCAATGGGTGAGTCTCCCCTGGGAAAACAACCTTTGCGATCACGGTATTCCCCTACCATGTAAGTAAAAACTGTCCAGTGTTAGAGTATGTTTCTCAACTGCCCATGTACATTTTTCTGTGATTATGCTAACTCATCGTTACTTTAGAAACTACAACTAGAACACAAAAGGAAGCAAAAGATGCTCAGCATTGGCAGAAATGATACTGTACTATACAAAAATTTATTCAATTCCTGCTGTCTGAGGGGGAAGGAATTGACAAGTTAATCAATTTGCCTTTTCTGTTGCTAAAGGCTCCTGCTACTTAAATCCCCTCTGTCCTCTGAAACAACGTCTATCCCAGGTGTTGCCTGCAACACCCCACAAACTGTCGTGCATTGGGACCCAGTAGCCTTAGTTTTGAGGCCAAAAGGCAAAGTGTGGAAAAGTTTTCCCTGGGGCCTGAGCCTGTTGGTCCCAAGAATGGATGTTTAGTTTAGGATTGGGGTAGAGATGTACCAGTTCTGAGCACCAGGCCCCAAGTGACAGAAGTATAGACATGTTCTTTAATGCACGTCTGTCTGTGTATGTGTGATAATGTGGGGCCCTCTACGGCAGGGACCTCTCTTCTCTGCCCAGGTCTTACAACAATATGAAAAGGAATTGCCTGGATGGTTGACCGATAGGCCATTTGGGGCATTTGCTTAACCCTCAAAGGATTTCTGGGATGAATGGGGTCCCAGAAGGCAATTTTGAACCAAGGATACGTACAATGCCTCTTGCCCTCACTGTTCCTTACTGCCTACCGCACCGCAGAAGAATGGGGCTTTTCAGCAAACCATGCTCATTCTGACTCCGCACTCTAAATGCTTTAGCTAAACAACAGTAGAGTCGCAGTAAGTAACAAAATACTTAGCAAGCAAATGTTTTAATTCTTTCTTTCCTGATTGATAGCAGAGTTTCAGGGAAGTGCTTTGGCAAATAACTTAATAAACACATCAAAATAAAACAGAACTAATGAAAGATGTGCAGAAAATGCCAACCCTATGTTTTTTAATCAGGAAAAAATTACCAAGACACATTGTTCATAAGTGCCTACTAAAAGCCTTTTGAAAGCAAAGGCACTGTTAATGGGCACCCTACTACGGGATGAGCCCTCGAATAAAAATGAAGGTAAGTATAGAATTCCCCCTTTCAAAGAGGAAATGGAGGCACAGAGAGGCTAAGCAGCTTGCACGAAATATAGCTACTAAGTGGCAGGGACAATATGCTGAGCTAGGTTCACCCGTGCCCAGATTCTGATCCGGTGACCACCACGGTGCATCAGCATTAGCAGAAATTCAGTAGGACCCCTGGCTGAGCACCTTCTTTCTGCTTACTCTTCAGGTTCTCCCCAAAGAAAAAGAAGTCTTATTAACACTGCTAATAGTTAGTAAGCATGTGTTAAAGTATTAGGCTGTAAGATGTTGTAAAGCAACATTTATTGACTGCCCTTTCCTATTGGGTAAAAATCTGACCACTCAATTTTGAAGTATTGAATCTTTTTCCTCTAATTACCAAATGTTGAGTTGCTTCCACTTGCTTTCAAAGTTCAGTGAACTTTACAAGGTTTCTACACATTGAAAAAGTGCCAGTAGGGCCTTGAGTACAATTGACCCTTGAATGACATGGGTTTGAATGGCATGGGTCCACCAGTATGTGGATTTTTATTTAATAAATATATACAGCACTGTAAATGTATTTTCACTTCTTTATGTAAGTAAGATGGGGATACATGTTGTAGCGTATAAAGACATTGATAGCATCTTTATGTTTTGTCATTATCTTTATGATTAATAAGATTTTTAACAGCTTTGTTGAGATATTTTTCACACATCATAAAATTCACCCATTTAAAGTATACAGTTGATTAGATTTTTAATATATTCAGAGTTGTGTTACCATCACCACAATCTAATTTTAGAACGTTTTCAACACCCTAGAAGGAAACCCCATACCTATTAGCAGTCACTCCCCATTTCCTCCCATCCGAGCCCCAGGCAAGCACTAATCACTTTCTGTCTCCACATCTACTTAATCTAGATCTTTCATGTAAAAGGAATCATGTAATATGCGACTTTTTTTTGTTACTGGCTTCTTGTACTTAGTGTTCAATAACATTCATGTTATAGCACGTATCGGCATTTCATTATTTTTATGTCCATATAATATCCCATTGTATGGGTACACAATTTATCCACTATTAGACATTTAAGTTTTACCAATTTTTGGTTATGATAAATAATACTGCTATGAAAAGTTGTGTACAAGTTTTTGTGTGAACATATGTTTTTATTTCTCTTGGGTACATATCTATGAGTAGAATTGCCAGATCATGTGGTAGCTCTATATCTAACCTTTTAAGGAATTGCTAGACTGTTTTTCAAAGAAATTGCATGATTTTACATTCCCAACATCAGTGCATGAAGGTTAGTTTCTCTGTTTGCTCACCATCATTTGTCGCCTTCATTTGAGCCATCCTAGTGTAGTGTCTCGTGTGGTTTCAGTGTCCATTTCCCTGATGTCTAATGATCTTTGTTAAAATATCTATTCGAATTCTTTGCCCATTTTTAAGTTGGGTTGTTTGTCTTTTATTATTAAACTGTAAGAGTTCTTTATATTTTGGGATACAAGTCCATTCTCAGATGTATGATCTGCAAATATTTTCTCCCACTCTGTGAATTGTCTTTTCATTATCTTGATAGTGTCCTTCGAAACACAAAATTTTAAACTTTTCATGAAGTCAAATTTATCTAGTTTTCTTCTAGGAACTTTGTAGTCTTAGTTTTTACATTTTGGTCTAATTCATCTTCAATTAATTTTGTGTATGGTGTGAGGTAGGTATACAACTTCATTTGTTTTCTTGTAGATATCTAGTTGTCCCAGATCATTTGTTGAAAAAGATTATTCTTTCTCTCATTAAATTATCTTGTACTCTTTTCAAAAATCAGTTAACCATAATGTGAGAATTTATTGCCAGTCTCCCAGTTCAAGACTTTGGAGCCTTTGCATAAGCAATTCTTTCATAATGAAGTTGCCTTGTCTTCCTACCAGACTTGCCCCTTTATTCTCAAAGACTCTTTATCTTCTCTCCCAGGCATTATGACACCCCTTCCTTGGACCTCATTGTTCTTGTTACATACTTCTATCCTTGACCTTGTCACTCCACAGGGTACTTAAATTTGCCAATTGCCTGTCATTCCAATTACACTGTGCTTCTTGAAGGCAGGGACTACATTTTATCACTCCAGGCCCAAGAATTCAAAGTGTGTTGAATGGATTACTTGGACGCATTTGGTATATGTAAACTATGGATAGAAGAGTAACTAAAATTTTACAATTATTAACCCTGGAAAGCACATCTTTGGGCATGTTTTTAATTCAAACTGAATAGGAGTTTTGACAATTATTGGATTCATTGAAAGGTTTTGGTTTATTAAGAGCCTTGTCAGGCTTTATATATACATATTTTTAAAAAATCATTTGAGGACTTAAATGGATTGGTCAAATAAACCAACGGTTGTCAAAACTTCTCTTTCCTTGGAACTCTACAGAAATTGACTTAGATGCTCATCCAGCCCCATCAAATTCTGTTCTCATTTGTGCTAAAGCTACTTTCCTCAAACCACACTTTGGCTTATCACATTTTCTGACACCTTTGGATCAACAGGTAGAAGATGCTCATGTGTTTCAGATGTTTTTACCCTCACTGTCCTACTTCCTGGCTCAGATCGAAATGTCTTTGGACGGAAGACAATTCAAGAGCTGGCTAACTCTATCGATCCTGCCCAATTTAGACCACTTGCCTTTTTATAGAAGTGAGCATATTACATCAGAGTGAGTGTAATTAAGACTCTAGACTGATGAGTGTATGGTCCTTTCCACAAAATTGCTTAGTTAGGCAGACCTTCCTTCTTTCATGTTCTTCAGTTACCTCAAAGGTCTCTGAGGGTGGGGTTTGGGGTGCATCCCTTTCTTAAAGAAGAAAAACCATATTATCTTTGGCCAAGGACAGTTTTCTACCACAGCATTCACCACACTATTCTTTTATTCTAATGAACAAAACTGACACATATTTCTGATGTAATATGAAGGTTAAGAATCTTCTACTTTGACACTGTTCCACATGTCTGAACTATGCCAAGGGGACTTCAAAGGACTTCATATCACTTTTAAACACAAAGCCACTACAAATGGCTTTGCCTTTGTTTTAGAGCTCAGAGTTCACATGCAAAGCTTGAACAAATTGCTCTTAGTTTGTGAAATCAATAATTCTCTTACCCTCTACTTGAGTCCTAAACTTTTTTTATCAAAGCATTCCTAACTGCTTATTCTACCATCAAAATAGCAAAATTTCAAAGGAGACTATAGAGCTACCATCTATTAGAAACAACAAAAATGAACTACAAAGGTTCACTTAGGAAAACCCAAGTTGAAGAGAGGGGGAGGAAGGGGTTGAGCTGAACTCTCTCCCCCTCCTCCACTGAGGGGCCAGAGCGAGGCCAGCAGCCTTACTCTGATGGAATTTCCTTCAAGTGGAAATATAGAGAGACTCACCATTCCCAAAGTCTTTTTCTGGGAAACAGTAGGCTAACCTCTGAGAAGCAATGTCAGTCCTTACTGCAGACCAGGGGCCTCTAATATGCTCATATGTGTTATCCTAAAGTGAGAACATAATATGTAGTTTTCTCTAAAGGCCTTTGTCCATGGACACAGTCTCTCCAGATCATCTCCTTTCAAGATTAGTGTTCCATGGAACACACTTTGGGAAATGCTGCCTGACAACTTTTATAAGAGTCTAACCTGTGGGTTTGCACATAAATTCACACTCCTTTATCTGTACCTGAAAATCCTTCTCTGAAAGAACAGTTACTTCTCAAAAAGTAGGAATGTTTGTACTGCTTGCGGCATCTGTGGTTTAATTTAGGGAAGTGTTTCCATGCTCTTTGGAGACAGCTAAGCCATGTCCTCCAATATAACTTATCAGTAATAAAGGTGGTATCTTCATTTCCATCTATTGGAATCAATCCTGTGTCTCCCAATTTGTTCAAAGCTCAGCAGAATTTTTAACTGAGCCCATTAAAACCCCAACAGGGCCCATTAAGCTGGGGTTCCTCCAGACACATTTTTAAAATCACTACTGTAGGTTAATGGGGTGGGGAGCAGGGTGGGCATCACAGAGTTGAAAGCAAAGGAACAAGATCAAATCAAGAGCTGATGGAGGTAGGGAGACCCGACTGAGTCCAGGAAAAAGATACTGGAGACATGATCCAGGGAAATGATGGTTAGGGAAGAGAGGAAATCATGAAGGGGGTGGATGGCCTTAGTTTAGGAGTGAGGAAGCTGCTGGCAGATATCCATGAAGGTTTCTACTAGAATGCCAAAGGTAGCTTGAAGGGCAGACAGCGTTCCTCTGTCTACCAACTTGACAAGTCAGGATGAATCTGACCTTCTTTTCAAACCTCCTTCCTGTGTTAGGCAATGTCCTTAGCCTTCTACCCTTCTATCTCTTCAAACGCCTCTCCGGTGTAACCGCATCATATTACTGAGAGAGAAAAACAGGTGAAAGGCCATTTATTGGATTCTCTTCCTGTTCTAAACATGAAGTGCATCTACTGGAACAAAAACATTATTGGTGTTTGTCTAGTATAGTCTAATGAAACAACACATTTTTGTTACTCTTGGTAAAATATTTGGCTTTTTTGGACTTAGATCTTAGGTTTTTGTAGTTCCTGTTTATTTTCATGCTGCCTTTGAAGGGCTCCTTTAGGTCACGTGGCACAGGAGATATTTGGAGGCTGAAGGAGGGACTTTGGTTACAATGCCTCTGATCAGCAAAGCAAAGCCTCAAACCAACAGAAATCCAAGCCAGGCAGGACTGTGGTGGAACAAGAGAAACGCATTCTGGGGAGCGTCCATTCCTTGAACTTTATTCCATCGTCTAGGAGAATTGTCGAGTTCTAGGTGCTAAATGCTGGGCACCGGGCTAGAGCGACGCTAACTGAGGGCAATAAGTTGGACATTTGTGAGTCCTGTGTGGAACATGCAACTCTTACAAAGGGCAGGGAGAAGAGGTGCCTGGCATAGTGAGAATAAGCCAACAATTAGCCCATTGAGTCAGGGAAGGCATCTCTAGGGAAGGCAGATTTCCCTGAGATCTGAAGGGTGAGTAGGTGTTTAATTAGGTGGAGCTGACAGGAGTGGGGAGGAAGGGAGTATTGCATACAGATATTCATTATGCCGTCCAGGTGGGAACCCATAAAACGTGAATTAGAGACACATATACATGCAGGCTCACAGGCTCGGGAAAGAACAAGATGTCAGGCAGTTCTGCCGTGCTTTTTTGCCCTCTGTAGAGGCAGGAGGTTGCGTGGCCCCATGTTGCTATTTGTAGGGCATTGTAAGTGGCCCCCAGAAGCCTTGGCCTTGTCGAGGGCGCTCAGGGCTCTCTGTGTCAGTCTCAGGAGTATATCGAAGAGCTCTCAGCCTAAGGGAGCCTGGGCCGACAGAAGGGAATGGATTTTGTCAGAAAGAAAATGAATGATAAAAACAGGAGCTATTTGGCTATTCGGCTTTATTTGTCCCTAAAGGGAAAGGTGGGATTCTTGGGGCACGGGGGATGCCCCCTGAGATTTTCCCACCTGAGATATGCCCATGTGAGGTCTGCCCGCCTGAGGTTCGCTGGTCCTCCTGAGAAGGCTACCAGGAAAAGTAAGTTTATCATCCCAGGAGCAGAAATCTCCATGGAGAAACACGGAGATCATGAGTAGGGTACACCTGGCTTCTCCCCAGGACACTCTCTTGGCCATTCCTGATGGCCCTCTCCTTCCTCTGTGTCCCAGGAGCCGTGCGCCCCTCTCTCTCATGGCCTGCTTTATATTGCTTTGCCAGCCTCTCTCTGCCTCCCCAGTTGGCTGCTGGGCTACTCAAGGGACTGAATCTTTTTCAGCTATTGTTGTGTGCCTAGCACCTGGCACTTACACAATAAGCATTCAATACAGATTTATTAAAGGAATGAATACATGGGCCTTATTAATTTATACTCTGCTTTAGTCCCAAACATTTTGAAGCCAAATCATGGTGCTTAGAATCAGATGAATGAGATTAAATGAAGGGTATTGTTCACATTGCCTTGTGCATTAGAAGGTGCTCAATTGTGACTTATCGAATGGGTGCTTATAAATATCTCCAGTTAATGCTCCGGCATTTATATGTGACACAATTCATTTCTTAATGGCATCGATCTTGTAACAAAGCAGCACTTTGGGGCAGCGTGCACACGTCCCCAAGCTAGTTGTTCCAGTGAGGCAGAGATCTTCCAGTTACCATTCTCTTTGTATGTAAGACTCTGCCCTTTGACTAAAGATAGACCATAGGTTTTTTGGTCTATCCCTGACTCTTGTAGGTCAAGACAACTGGCTCCCCTATTGAGTATGTCTCTGGGGGTGTGTGTTCAGGAAACAAAAGCTGAAAATCATTCAGCAAAGGCAGTTGAGGTTCCTGTATCTCCTTTTTGCATAGTGAATCCTGCTAGTTAAGGCTGCACAGGGTGGGAGGGGGTGGCAGCTTGCCAGCATGGCCTGTGGCCTTCGGATAAACAAACATCAATATTTATCAGAGCAGCTCCGGTGTGGTTCCTTGGCTGCTAGAACAGGGAGACCTCCCCGTGCTTTTATATAGTTTTCTCTGTATGAGATAAACATTTGGGGCCATTAAGGGGGAAAAAAATGTTTGTACTCTGCTCCCCAGTTACCTAGGCTAATTTACTGCACTAGGAGGCCTTGTAATTCATTAATAATGTACAAACACAAATGAAGGGAAGAAATTGCCTTGTTAATTGACTTTGGCGATGCTAATCTAAGACTCATTGGCTTTAAACATTACCTAGCAACTCTGCTTATACCACACATTTTAGAGAAAGCAGAAAGCCACCCAATGCAAATGCTTGAAATCATTGCCTCTGGGTGCTGTAAACAGACACTCATCTCCACTGGTTCTCTTTAGGAATCTGGAGGTAGAAGAGACAGGGAAAGAGACCAAGAGATGGAGATAGATCCAGCCATCCTAGAATACTGTCTGACATACTACACGGGAAGGCTAGGCTATGCTGGGCTATGCTGGATTGTGCTGGGCTGTGTGGGGTGTCGCCAGGCTCTCTACCCCATCTCAGGTGGCTGCAAAGCTTGACTAGAAAGAGAACCACTAGGTTTCGCTGACTGGTCCAATTAGGAGCAAAGTTCATTGATCTAACTACCTTCCCCATTGGCATCACTAGGCTAGGTGTCTCTCCCTTGTGCTCTGTGATCATTGCCCGTGGAGAAGACATGGAATTTTTGTCAGTTTGTTAATAATGAACTGGGAGGTGGTAGAGTTGAGTGGCGAGGTTTCACAGGCCAGCCTTGATGGTCAAATGGATCTGGATTTGAGTTCCACTCATTCTCCCCCTGTCACTGCCAGTCACTCACTCTTACCAGTCTGGAGCTAGAATTTCAAGTTCATGAACGTGGCCTAGGCAGTAGCAACCTCATCATTCCTTTTGAGTCTGCACTGGGGTCACCTGGATGGCAAACATGGCTCCTCCCTAACGAAGCCACACATCCATGGTAAGAGGAGCCATACAGATTTCCCTGCGAATTTCACAGAACAGGCAAAGGGGAGACTAGTACATGCCCCCCACAGTGCGCAGCCTCAGTTGCCCTGCTTCGTTCATCTGTTCTCCCCAAGGTCCTCCTTGATTTCTTTGCTTCTGGGACTTTTCCTCTCTGACCTTGACCTGTGGAGTCCTCTAACCCTCTCATTCTTGCATTTCTTGATTAAAAAATAAAAGAAAGAGTATCAGATCTGTTGTATGAAGCTTGAGATTCACTTTTCTTGTCTGTAAAATGGAAATGATAATAATTCCTACCTCGTAAGGTGAAAAGGGGAATTAAATGAGAATTAAACAAATGTGAATTCTAAAGCAATGTTTCTCCAACGAGACCTATGAAATCAGTTCAGTGGGTTGCCATCAACATAAAAGAAATGAAGGAGGATAAAATAGAATAGAAAATATCAGAGGGCATCGTTTGTAGTAGAGGTAAGTTTTATTTTGTGACTTTTTCAGTTTCACATATTTATGTGTACCACTGTAAAACAGATTTTTTTTTTTTACTGTCAGTTATGGTAAAAAAATATTTGAAGTTTTTGTTATTAAATTCACTGTTAGCCTTGAGTTGGTATCTTTGGGACTTAGGGAGCCACAAAACCCTATTGTTGAAAGATCAGAGACCTCCAATCCAGCCCCCAGCCAGGAGACCATACGTCACACAAAAGGCACCCTCTGGCAGCCCAGGGACTTAATTCTGTTCTAACAAAAAATATTTTTGTTAGACTCACATAACATTTATAAAAATTTTTGAATGAATTACTATCATTTGGAAATCAGGAGACAGGACATAAAAACCTCAATTTTTCACCTTCCTGGGGACTTTGGCAGATCTGGCCATACCAGGCATCTTTTCTGCTGTCTGCCTCTCACCTGTCCTCGTTTGTCTCCTGCCTGCGCCTGGGAAGCATAAAGGCTGCTCCTTGACCTGGAGTTCTTCCCACCTAAGGCTCAATATTTGTTTTAAAGAATCACAATGCTGGAGGGTTCCTTTGGTCCAAACTCCCCTGTGTGGGTGGAGGTTAGAGGCCAGGGGGAGGAGGTGACTCCCCAAGGTCGCAGGGGTCATTAGTGATGCCGATGGGAAAAACACCCAGGTCTGCATCCTCCTGGGTCAGGGCTCCTGCTCAGCCCTTGGGAACAAGTGGTCATCATCATAAAAATGGAGTTTCTTAAGAGATGTGTTTGATTTACCTCAAAGGTCACCACGCTCACTTTTTCCCTTTGTCTAGGCCAAGGCAAATGTTTCCACTGCAAAAGTGAAATTAGATCCAGAGTTGTTCCTGCTTGTCTTACACGGTATTTACATATCTCCGTCTTTGCCCTCCCTGACTTTTCTTTGTGGCCTTCTGTGCCTGCAGCTGCTTTGAGTGAAGCTTCTGCCAGCAGAAGATATTTAGACAAAGGGATTCACCTGAGTGGGCGTTCAGAGAGGACATTTACCTCCACGCTGTCTGGATATTTATTTCACCCTGCTGTAGTTGAAGGCCAGAAAAAACCAGCTTGGTGTGCATTTTTTGTCAAGTGCGGCACCGGCAAGCCCAGCATCGGGGGTCTGGTGTGTGTGTGATCCCTGAGCACCCAGAGAGAGGGGCAGGTGGCTCTGAGGGGGCCATTCTCAGAGGGGGAAGCCACCGTGTGCTGGACACAGCGCCAGAGACTTCACAAATATTTTGGTAGTTTTACATTTTTTAAAAATCTGTTTTGCATTGTAAAAATAGTCAAACATACACAAATGTAGAAAGAATAGTATATGAATCTCCGAATACCCATCACTCCTTTTGCTATGTATGCTTCCGAATCCCCCACCCCTTTTAATTTTTACTTCGACATATAAATTACATATAGTAAAATGCATAAATCATATAAAGTTTGATGAGTTTTTAAATTTTTATTCTGAAATAATGTCATACTTCCAGAAGTTGATAAAATAATACAAAAAATTCCCTGGTGCTCTTCAGTGAGATTCACCAAATACTAACAAACTACCACGTTTGCTTTATCATGCATTATATACATACACACACATTATTATTATTTTTCCAAACTATTCTTAGGCCAGTAAGTTTTGCCAAATATTATGCCCATATAATAACCACTCAAATCAAGTTATAGAACATTCAGTACCCTAGAAAATTCCCATTTCTCACTTTTTATTTCTTTTCATTCATTTCATTTAATTTTCGTTTCAGTTTTCATTCTCCGTTTTATCTCCATAGATTAGTTTTGCCTGTTCTTGAACCTGATGTAAATGAAATCATCCCCACTTTACTTCTGCTTAATTATTTTAAAGCAAGCCCCCAGCTCTCAGGTTACTACGTCCCTACACACTTTGTAAGTATCTCTAACAGTTAATGGGTGTTTTTTCCCTGCATCATCACCGAGCCAGCGGGATTATGTCAAATGTCTTCATAACAAGCTACTAGGATTAGCTTTGTTTTCCACGTGGGCTCACAGCCTCAAGGAGGCGCAACATCTTGCCCAAGGTCACCCAGCTCATAGCTGGGAGAGAAGGCAGTCTTCCATCAGAGCCTGTGCTTGACTTCTTAGTTTCTGCTCTTGGCCCCAGTGCAGGGTCCAGGCAGAGCTGTTTGTTGCCTGTGGAGAACAGCAGAGCCTGGCACCTCGGCAGAACCTTTCCGTTCCTCTCCGCTGGGCCCCTGAGCATGTCAGTCCCCAAGTGCACCCACTTGGGCCCTTGGAGTGCCTGTGCCCCCTACACACTCACTCACACCAGCATGTTTTACGAAGGCTTCCCGATGCCTCTGGCTCCCTGTCTTTAACGCCAGAAAAAAGGAAACAACCCCCCCGAGGCTGGACGGACTAGATAGCAGGTGTGTTTCACGGCTGCCCAGGCCTTCCCTTTTCCCGGGACTGAGACCTCAGAAAGGTGCAGAGACAAACGGTCAAAATGCAGAAAAGACACATGCCTTTAAAATTTTAGATCATATTTGCAAATGAGTTCTAAAAATATACAAACCCACATTTATTAAAAAGCACAGAAAAACCAACCCTTCCCCCCTACAAGCCCACAGCAATCTGTTCTTCCAGAAGACAATTGGATAGAAACAAATCTAAAAAGTATCCCCTCCCGCCAACCCTCAACCCTGGAAGCCAAGCACAGAACTTACCAGGAACAAATAATTTATTGTAAGCCTGAATCAACTGCTAGCAATCACAATTGTATTCCATCTCATAAATTGTAGGATCCACGTAGCATCTAGAGAAGTCAAACACTTAAAGGTAGTCATAAATCAAACCTTCTACTCTTCCTAGAGGACATATTTGTTCGGTAAAAACATCCTTCTTGCTAGTTTCTAAAACAGAGCTGGATAGAGCTATTTAAATGGAAATGAATTTTCAGCAAAAATATATTTCCCAATTACTTAGAAATAGCACCCTCCCCTCTTCCCCACCATCAGCTTCTCTGTTCTCCACATGGTGGGCCAGTTGAATATTACAAGGTTTTCAAGCTGTATTTCCTTTTTAGGCAAAGAGATCCAAAGGAGGGCCTCACAGACTGGATGAGGGGGGACTGGGGGACTCAGTGGGGAAGGTTGGGGCTCCAGTGTCCCTCCTTCCCTCCCTCCGAATAAGCTGCCTGGCCCCTTTGTAACCTGTTTGATGCACTAAAATTCTGAATACGGTTGCCTTGAAAAACCACTGGCCTCCTTGACTTTTTTCTTTCTAAGAAAGTCCACATGAGGGTATTAATCCCCTAGGTTGTCAGTACCCTGTTGTCCTGGGAATTCTGGTCTGATGCCCTGGATGAGTTGCCACGGTGCTGCTTCCTTTCCTCCCTGGAAACCCCTCCCTGATGACTTCTTGGTATCCTGAGAGGGCAAGTGTGGTTTATTATGGGAACCAGCAACACATGGAGGCTTGAGAGGCCTTTACAAGTTCTTTATCTACTCCCTGGCCTCCTCCTTCTTGTCATTATTATAATGATAAAGATACATACTTATAGAAAAATTAGTAAAACAGAAAGGTAGGATGAAGACAAAAAACCATCATCTATTGCTCAGAGACAAAAAGGTATGTTTTTGTCTTAAACATTTTAAAATGCACTTGACATAGCTTAGATCATTCGGTATCCACAACTTTGTAGCCCTGCTCATTTCACAGACATTTTTCAATGCAAGCGTTTTGGCTGATTATATAATATTTCATCACAGAGATATACCAAGATTTTCATGCAAGTGCAGGTTTGCAGGAGGATTTCCCTTTCTGTGAGAGTTGCTTAAAACTCTTCCTAACCTTTCATTGGGGGAATTCACTCCTATGGCATGAATCAAGGAATGTGTCACTTTGCACACAGCCCACACTCACGCTGATGGAGCAGTCGGCGGCAGAGAAGCCCAGTGAAGAGCAGACTTCTTATAAAGACTATTCCTGTGG
Source organism: Pteronotus mesoamericanus (assembly GCF_021234165.1). NCBI lineage: Eukaryota > Metazoa > Chordata > Mammalia > Chiroptera > Mormoopidae > Pteronotus > Pteronotus mesoamericanus. Next base: position 16,877,063 of record NW_026555229.1, read on the forward strand.
AGCGTGGTGAGCATGGAGCTGAGGTCTGCTACCCAGAAAAATGCACTCCAGTTCTGGAGCTAGAGTACCTCTGCTTCCCAGTAATAAATCACTTCCCTGGAGCAGTTTCAGGAGAGCTTTACTGCCCTCTCATCTCGTTAATCACATGTGTGCTTCACGCTCTTGAAGCCTTTTCCAAGGCTTTATTATTTCCTCCAAAAGACCCAGAAAAAGGCCCCTCTTCTCCCTGCATTACCAGGAGCCACGCTCTAATGCACCGGCTCCCAACCGTTTTGGCATCAGGGACCAGTTTTGTGGAGGACCATTTTTCCACAGACCAGAGTGGGGGGTAGATGGCTTTATAGCCTGCCACCAGATGCACTTTAATTGTCACTTGCAACTCACTGAGAGGGTTTTGATATGAGTCTGCAAGCAGTTGATTTATTATGGTCTCTGTGCAGTCAAACCTCTGCTAATGACAATCTGTGCTTGAGGCCGCTCCCCAGCGCTAGCATCACCTCCTCAGCGCCACCTCAGATCGTCAGCATTGGATCCTCATAAAGGGCGCACCCTAGGTCCCTCACATGCGCAGTCCACAGTAGGGTTCACGCTGCTATGAGAATCTAATGCCACCACTGATCTGACAGGAGGCGGAGCTCAGGACGTAATGCAGGTGATGGGGAGCGGTTGTAAATACAGATGAAGCTTCGCTGGCTCGCCCACTGCTCACCTCCTGCTGGGCATCCCGGTTCCTAAGAGGGATCAGGGACCCCTGCTCTAACTGTATGGCACTAGAGGATGCAATGGCTAAGAGGAATGACCAAAACAGTTGTTGGATGCCAATTCTGCACTGGGCCCGGTGCCAAGGACTGATGCATATGAGAGTTCAGCTAATCCTTCGGGTCACCTTATGAGGCAGAGGTGTTCTCTCCACTTTGCAAATGAAGAAAGCAAGGCTTGGAGAGAGCTGGAATGACTTGCTCAAGGCCACCGGGTAGGAAGGGCAGACCTGGGCTGGAACCCAGCTCCCTGCCTTGAGCCCTGTGTCCTGCACCCCAGCCTCTTGGTTGTGATCTCAGTTGCGTGACTCCCTCGCTTTGTCGATCAGGGGTCTTCTCCTCCACCCTCACCATGATCCTGTCTTCATTAAAGGCAGGGAGGACTTTTGTCTGACCGCACCTGGCTGGAGCGGCCAGCAGTGCGTCCTCCCAGGCCTTCTCAGCACCAAAGGCAGAGAAGCACCCCTGGCTCCCCCATCCCCTGCACGTGATCTCCCCAACACCTGACAGTGTGCAGGGAAATGGGGCAGGAAGAACTCTCTGGAGACAGGGCCTTTTCATTTTATTTCATTTCACAAACACAATGAGAAAAAAATCCTGCTAATAGGATTGCCAACTCAGCAGGCCTCGGCAAGCAATTCCAAGTAAATACGAAGCTTCCTGGCACACCTTGAGATTGATGACAAGTCAGGGACAAGGACAAGCCACCAGAAATTAATCAGGAGAGTTGCCTTTTACTACAGGGTGGGGTTGGGGAGAGAGAACAAGGGTGAGGTTGCAGCCACTATGACCGACTCCTGTTGATTGTGTGCCCATTTTTCTTGGGGTCCCCTTGGCTCCCAGGAGCAGAGGAAGCAGCCAAGTGGCCGCCTGGGCCGCCTGAGTGCTTGCTGCTCTGACCTCGCCAGCTTCTCCTCCTTTTCTGCTTCCAAAGGAGGGGTTTCTTCTGGCCCAGGAGAGAGAACGCCTCTGTGGTCCTGAGCCCTGTCCTCGGGGCTCACTGAGCACAGTGCCCTCTGGGCCAGCAGCTCTAACTTGGGGCTGAGGGACCACCGCCAGCCTCTGAACTGCTTTCTGCCATCTCCTGGGTTGGGCTGACCTTGTGTGCAGCTTTTGCACATTGTCCTTCCCCGTCTCCTTATCTCTCACCTCCGCCGGGCAGCTCGCTTGGGTAAGGGAGCCGGTGAGTGAGCGGCCGGAGTCCGCGGGGGGCGGCAGAGAAGCACAGCCCAGGCTCTACCCAGTGCTGCATCTTTTGGCCAGAGGTTTCCTTCTGAGGATCACAAGGCCACCGTGTGTTATCCTCTCCAGCCAAGTTTATTCTCCTGCCCCACTAGGATGTCTGGCTGCTGGATTATCTGGTTGTGTGAGGAGAGAGCTGAGGGACGCTCAGGTTTGAGAGGAAAGTTGGGACTGTAGAGAAATTGCCATCCCCAACCACAGATGGACAGGAGTTGGCAGGGACTTGAGAGGCTCGTCAGCCCACTTCTGTCTTACCAGTTAATAACGCTAAAAGTGCGAGGCTGTGGTTTTGTGTTTATTCATGAAGAGGATGAACCCCTTAGCACTGTGAAAGTAACTGAAGAGGCAACATGGAAACAAGAACGATCAGGCACCAAACAGTAGTAGTTACGGATCGGGTGCACTAACTGAACAGGGTCTGCGCAGGGCAGACATGCCCACTCTGAGCTAAGGTTCCTCCCCTTCCTTCCTTTGGCATTTCTTTGCTATGGATAATACCTTGAAACTCTTCCGGGTCAAGGTCAATTTGGCATCAGTTTTTCTCTTGGACAGTTGAGCCCCATTCAGTCCAAGGCCCGACATTTTGGAATATCTAGCTGCTGACAACTTTAGAAAAGACTCTCATAATTAGGCTTTAAATTCTGGCGCTAGGCACATCACATCATTTGACCCTAATAGGACTGGATGTGGAGAGGTTGTGTGACTCACCCCGGGTCAAACCCCTAGTTACAAACCAATCAAGCCTGCCTTTAAGTCCTGGGTTGGCTGCCCCACTGCTTGGCCTCTTAGCTCGGCCAGTGACTCTCTGTCCACAAATGACAGCAAACGTCGCATAGCAAGCTGTTTTATGGGAGTCTTTTGCACTATTATCGCAGATCTGCACAGCAGCCATGCGATGTCATGGATATTTTTATTATGACTGTCATCATCCTTTGCTCTCTCAGCTTTGCTCCTCCTTATAAAGGAACCACACCTTCCTCATTCCAATGAATTGGGTCTAGGCTCTAGCAATAGATCCCACCTCCCACAACAAAAGCAAATCAAATGACAACAAAAAACACCAGGGCCAGTTATGGTGCCTCAGTTCTATGGCTGCCGTGATTGGCTCAAGGATGTATGGGTGACCCCAGCTGGGCAAATAAGAGTTGAACGTAGGGACTTGGTACTTTGAGCAGGAGGAATGACCGATTTCCTCCTGAGTAGTCACTGTGTGTATGTGAGTCCAGGGCCAAGGGCAGCCAGTTCTCCAGCCTTGTGGAGAAGCAGGTTCGGGGTATGACGCCCGAGGCCAAGGAGGGAGAGAGCCCTGAACTGCTGGAAGCCCCCCTTTTGATTCCTCCTGCCCTTCCTGCCAGTGTGACTCTTCTTTTCATCTAAGCCGATTTGAGTTGACTTTCTGGGACGTGCATTCAGAGAGCTATCAGTGAGAGGCCGGCAGAAGCAATTTCCAGGCAGTGACCGGAGCAGTGGCAGAGGTCGCACAGACTGTTTTTGGAGGCTATTAAAGGAAATGCCCCTGCGGATGATATCCCAAAAAAGTGTCTATCTCTTCATGATGTGAATGACAGAAAACTCCAACTTAACCTGGTTTAGACCATAGAGTTAATAGCTAATGTAACTTAGAAGTCTAGAGAAAGGCCTACCTTCAGGTGATGCTTGATCCGGGCTCTAATGATGTCCCTGAAGTCACTTTTTTTCACCCTCTCTAATCTGCCTTCCCAACAGCTCACAGAATGACCCCTGAATCCGTAGGCTCCAGCCTTTCCTTCCCAGTAGCAGTGTGCCTCAATTTCAGACCTTCAGAGAAAGAGGGGGTATTTTCACCAGAGATTTTGCCCAAGTGCTGGATTTATTCTTCCTTGATGGCCCCGGTTGTATCAGAATCCCATGGTTGAACCAGCTCCTGGCCCAAGAAGGGGGTTATAGTGCAGGGAGGATGGGAGGCAATTCCATCTGGATTCGATGGCAGAGAATGGAGGAGGGAGGATTCTCTGAAGGAAAATAGAACGCTGTCGGTGAGCGAAGCAGTGAATGGATGTGATGGACGTCGCAGCACGTCCACTGCCACCCTTGTTGCTGAGGCCACCGTGTTATACGGACTTAGGCTAGGGTTGACTGAGATGCTGGGGGCAGCCCAGCTCGGGAACGGGCAAGCTGAAGGGGAGGTTTTAAAAATAACTGCAGAGGACACACACTTTTTGGAGTGACTTGCCAGCACCTTGTCAAAGGATGTCACACGTCCCAGGGTGGCCCTCTGGAGACTTAGCAGATGATATGCGACCGAGGCTTTCTCTTGACCCCCAGATCCCCATGGGGTATGGCAGCATTCTTCACCTTAGCTCTCTGACACTCCTGACCCTATCGCTCACTGGGGTCAAATCCATGTCCTCTCTCCAGCTCTTCTATCCTTCGGCACTTCCCCTCCCTGGGCTGGGCACTAACTAGCTGTGCACAGATGTGCCTATCCTTGGCAAATGAAAGGCCCTTTGGGGATAGGAATGGGGGACCATGTTTATGAACCCTTCATGCTAACAACTGAGGCTCCGGCTATGTGTGCTAAATCAACATCTTTAGGGTTTAGGTTAATTTTTTTGAGTTTTAAAGTTTGGCCAGCTAAACTGAGTTGAGTCCCCTGATTGTGTGGTGATTTGGAAGATACAGCTTCAAAATATGGTACAGATTTTCCACTTCTGGAAACCTGACCTTTCCAAATGCCTGAGCAGCTGTTCCTTCTGCATGATGCATAATAGGGGATAGCTAGGGGCAACCTCAGTGCTGTTAGTAGGGTATCTCTCTGATGGGACACTCCTCAGTTCTTTGGAAAACAGGAGTTAGAATCATATCTTTTCTTACGGAAAGATGTCCAAGATAAATGTTCAAATGACAAAACAGATTACAGAACAGTAGGTAGTACAATCTCCCTAACACCCTGAAATGCACAAAAACCACTGATAGGCTACAATCCAAACTGTGAACAGTGATTTCCTTCGGAGCAAGGGTCCCCAACCTCCAGGCCATGGACTGGAACCGGCCCTGTCCTGTTAGGAACCGGGCCACACAGCAGGAGGTGAACTTGATATAATGCCCTTGAATTATCCCGAACCCCCACCTCCACCCCCGGTCGCCATGGAAAAATGGTCTTCCACGAAACCAGTCCCTGGTGCCAAAAATGTTGAGGACCACTGCTTTGGAGGGTGGGATGGGGCAGGACACTTTCATTTTTTGCTTTATTTCTGTATTGTTTGTTATCTTTGACAGTGAGCATGTATTATTTTTGTAATTTAAAAAGATTAAAATAAAAAATCAAAATAACTCTAGAATATAAAATAAAAATAAACTATTGTAGTGGGCATGGTGAATTGGTGCTGGTCGTTCATTCCACTCTCCTGGTCTCCTTTTCATACTGCAGTAACCCAAAACTTTAAAACTGCATTTCCCAGACTCTCTTGCAGCTAGGATCCTGGGTGTGATTTACGTTTTGGCAGTCAGACGCCCTTAGGTGAGATTTGGAAGGGGAACATGAAGCAGACACTGCCCTGCTGCTGCCTGTGCTGAGGAGCATAGCTGAGGAGGGATTTGGCTCTGTTGGGACAGTGGTAAAAGAAGTCCCAATGTTCAATCACTCATCTTCCGGGGGCGGGGGCAGAGCACCAGTTGCTGGTCTGGATTGGAGCTTTCGAGTCCGGTAGGTAGCTTTTTAGTGGTCAAACATTTAGCAGCTCTCTTGTGGCCTGATTCTGCTGTGTGACTGGAAATTGTACTTTTTTCCAGCCCTTCCTATAATTCTATAATGTCTAATAAACCCTTTTCTGTTTAAACTAGCTAGAGTGGTTTTTTTTTTTTCTTGAAAGATATATGGAAGTCTAGAAAAAGGAGCATAGTATTTATTGGGTTCAATGCTCTCTGATACCTTTAGGAAGCATGAGAGAATTGGTTGTTTCTTTTAAATTAAGTTCAACTAGGATGACTAGATCAAACTTCTTAAAGTTCCATTGTAGTAATTTACATGATTGTATGGGTCAAAGTAAGAGTCAGGAATGCTGTCTCTGAGCCTCCAAAATCACCTCTCTCCCTTTTCTCTCCTATGCACATACCATTCTGCAACTTCTGGTCCTCTCATAATTTCATTTCCATCCACTTTGCAAGGCTAATCTTCCTACGCAAAACTCTAGGCCAAATGCAAATAGAATACAAAAAAAAATTATAAAGAAATAAATAAGTGTGTAGTCTACTGGTCCAATTAATATTAAGAATAGATCCCCTTGACATAAGAACGAATAGTGCCTCATATTATTCCTTTGGGTTATGTTTCTATATTTTAAACACATTGGATGTATAATTTTTGAAGTTAGATGGCCCTTGAAGTCATTCACTAATGTTTATCTCAGAAACTTGTGTCCAGAGGAAAATGCGGAATTTCCTTTCCTGATGAGGTCACCCTGGCAGTCCAAGGCTGGGTCTCCACTGCTTGTGTGAAATTGAGAGTTGGAAGTGTTATTTGTTATCTGGCCAAGCCCCCAGAGTCCGAGTACCTCCTCACCGGCTCCACTTTGCCCCGCCCCGTCCATCACCACCTTCATCCCAGCAGCCCCGACTGCATACATCACAGTTGTCATTTGCCACAACCCTGTGAGGCTGGCTTAGCCTCACTTCAGAGAGGAGCAAATTAAAGCACAGAGGGCTTCGGGGACCTGCTCAAGGTGACACAGAAGCAGCGGGTGTTGAATCAAAGTTTCTAACTTAAAGTCCAGTGTGGTTTCCAGAAGGCCAGGTGGCTCCCTGTGTTTTATTCTTTATGGTCTTACCACATTGCCAGCGATGGTCCTGTTTTTCCCTCTGACTCCGCGGTCAGCATTCAGATCGCCCATGGGTGTCTTGCAGACTGCTCTAGCTTTGGAGTTCTCCGAAGCTAACAGCACCCATTGGTAGCTCTCACCCGCGGTCACTCCTCCTTTGTCTGGCTCAATGCCCCAGGGATTCTGGGGAGAGAGAGAGATGGAGGGTTTCTGGCAGTTCATTCTCTGTGGCCACTGGATGTCAGTACAGATCTACGCCTGATAACTGCACCTCCTCCTGGGCCGGGCAGGGGTGTGAGCACCAGGATTTACAATGGAACAGGAGCGGCACATTGATCAAAAGCAAAGTGTACAGAGACTGCATGTTTTAACTGAACAGTTGGCGTTCTGTGGCCACCATCCTTTCTGCACAGATGTATCCACCTGAAGCCTCATTTCATCTCATTACTCCCAGATCTTCCAGAATAAGCTTCCTCTCTGCTTGGACTTCAGGCTTTCCTTACATGACTGCAGCCTCCCAGCCGCCGCCTATGCTGTTTTCTGCTTCCTGTCACACCCATACACACACACATGTGCTCAAACACACGCGCACATGCTCCACTTAGGTCTCCACACGTCCGCCCGTGCTGTTGCCAATCCAACGTTCTCTCACTCTCCTGTCAACTTATACACATGTTCCTCTTTTTTTTTTTTAAAAAAAAAAATCTTTATCAAGCTATAAGTCACACAGCATAATTCATGTATTTAAAGTAGAATGTTCAACAGTAGTTCCTATATTCACAGATATGTGCCATCTTCCACAGTTCATTTTTGAACATTTTCATCGCCTCAGAAAGAAACCCTGCGCCTTTAGCAATCACCTCCCAGCCCCTGCCCCTGCCAGCAGACCTAGGCACCCGGCAGTCTGCTTTCCTCCTCTACAGGTGTCCCTTTTCTGGACATTTCCTAGGAATGGAATTGTACATGTGATCTTTTGTGACCGACTTCTTTCCCTTAGCATGTTTCCAAGGTTCACCCATGATTTAGCATGTGTTGGTACTTCTTTCTGAAATAGTAAAATAATATTAGAATTCTCCCTGTCTCTTGAGGTTTAGCTTAATGTCAGCTTAATCCTCACCTCCTCCAGGAAGCCTCCGTAACTCCTCGGGCCCTTGTCACCCCTCCCTGGGATATTTACAACATACATGGGTTTAATCTTGACTCCTGAACGAGAGCCTTTCTTCCCCATTAGACGGTGTTGCAGGCCAGTTCCCTGGGAAGCAGGCTCTGAGAGAGATATTTGCATGCAGGGAATTGACTGGTGAATGTTCTCAGGGTCAACGTCGTAGAGGAGTGAGAGCCATAGGAATGAGCAGAGGGAGAAGCTGAGTTGCATGCGATCACAGCCAAGGTCTCAGCCAGCCTCTTGGAGCTCCGGAGCTTACTGCTGGGTGAGGGCTTGGCCTTCATACCCCCATGTCAACAGCAGAGACATGAGGTGACCTGCTAATAGGGACATCCCGGAGACTTGGACTGTTTCCTCATTCCCGATTCTGTGGCCTTTATCCACCTAGTTGTCTTTCCCAACTTCTATCTGTCATTTTCAGCCTGTGTGTTCTTGCTTGAGGACCATGGTGGGACCCTGAAGGCTGAGAAAGGACGAGAAGGAGTTTCAGGGCCGCTCACACTGTCAAAGATATGCCTGTTGTTGGCCTTGTATCCTCAATGATCAGATGGCACAAAGCCATTTTAGAACTACAGGTTGTTTTGTGGGGTTTTTTTTCCCCTCTGTCTTTCCTTGAGGATTCAGTTGAGCAGTCAAAATGTATCTTGCAGATTCTGTAAGAAGCTGAATAGCAAATTCCCTAGGAAATGGGGCGGGTGTTAGGGGGACGTGTGGGTGGGCCACAAGCGTGCAGGCATCCAGACACCCAAGTTTTGGCTTGGCTCACCGTGAAGTGGAGTTTTCACAGAGCAAAGTATGTCAAGGTGGGCAGATTGTCACTTTTATGAGATGTCATATGACTATTCTTGCACGTAGTCATTCTTTTAAAATAATTCCTAATGGCAGAACTCGCTGCCATAATCAGCTCCTGTTTCCGTTAGAAATCCAACTTTGGAGGGTGAAGGTGTCTGCATTTCATCTTCCTCAGTGTTTAGATTTTATATTTTTCTCTTTTAAAAGAAGGAAGCAGCCCTGGCTGGTGTAGCTCAGTGGATTGAGCACCTGCCTTGAGCCAAAAGGTCACTGGTTCGATTCCCCGTCAGGGTACGTGCCTGGGTTGCAAGCCAGGTCCCTGGTTGGGGGTGTGCGAGAGGTAGCCAACTGAAGTTTCTCTCTCACATCGATGTTTCTCTCCCTGTCGTTCTCCCTCCCTTCCCCTTTCTCTGAAAGTAAATAAATAAAATCTTTAAACCAAAAGAAGGAAGCAGTTTGTGTGTATGTTTTAAGAAACTAAGGGCCCGGGCACTTGAGGGATGGTTTAGCAATAGGAATTTAGGCGTGAGCAAAGGTACCAAATAGGCTTCAATGCCTGTGTCAGCTTTGACCGCTTAGTAGTGGATGACCGGACTGCTGTGTTGGGAAGAATTCTGAGATCATGTCCGGAGACAGTGGGGCAGGGCTGTCATTGGCTAGGGATGCCTGTCATGAATCTGCATGTGGGAGGGGACAGCCAGGAGGGCGCCCTGCAAACAGTCGTTGATAACCTAGGGTGAGCTTATGTTTTCTCTTCACAGGAACCCCTTCCCTCTTTGCAGCACTGGATAGTTTCAAAAGTACTTTTCATGTGGTTTATTTTCATTTAACGATTACATCAACTGTGTGAACTCAGCAGCACTAATCTGTCTTCATGTATCCATTAAATGGATATTGAGCAATTACTAAACTAGACTGTGGTAGATAATCTCTAAGGGAGACCACCACCCATTTCTTCCCTTCCTGTTCACGTATGCTGCCCCTCATCGAGAACTGGAAACTAATTCCCCTCTCCGTGAATCTGGGCCATTCTTAGTGATCTGCTTGACTCACATGATGCTGCTCAAATAATGTTCTAGGACTTCAAATGACAGGTCTTCAGTAGCCTTTCACTTTCAACCTATGTCTTCTTGAAACATTTGTTCTTAGAGCCCCGACCTTCTACATTAGCAGTGTGGCTGTCCTGTGGAGAGGCTATGCAGGTGGAGAGAGGGGCCCAGCTGAGCCCGGGCTTCCAGCTGTCCCACTAAGGTACCAGATACGTGAGAAGTCATCTTGGGCCCTCTGGACCAGTCCAGTTACCAACTAAATGCCACTGAGTCACCCCAGTTGAGGCTGTGTACAACCAAAGAATTACCAAGCTAAATGCTGCCTAAATTCCTGACTTAGAAAATCACCAAGTGAAATGGTTGTTGTTTTAGGTGCACACATTTTGGGGTAGTTTTTTATGTAGCAATAAGTAACTGGAATGTTGACACTAGGCTTCCAGAGATGAGTAACACCTGGTTTCTGGCAATAGAAAGTTCCAGGTCTCCTGGGAGAGGTACACATATGAACAAATTGCGATTCAGTGAGTCAAACATGCACAAGGTAGATTGGGAGCCCAGAAGGCAGACAGATAACTCCATCTTAAAGGGCCTGGGAAAGCTTCCCGAAGGGGTGCCATATCTGTCTGGGCTCTGGCCCCACTGGCCTTGGGATGTATGGCCCACAAGAGGTCAATTTTGGGGGTGGGGGTGGGGATGGGGAATGCCTTCAATTCGGAGAGAAGGATCTCAATGGCCAAGTCTACATTAGGTGACTCCCTGCCCGTAGCTGATAGGCCCAGGGGTGAACAAGTACTCAGAGTGGGCCAATCAAGCTTCCTCTCGCGAATAAACTGAAATTTGGAATGGAGAGTCTCAGAGGCTGAATCATGGGAGCCAAATCATGGGAAAAGCAGCCCTCTAGAGCAGGGTTTCTCAACCTTGGCTCTACTGACCCTGGGCTGCTGGGGTCGGGGCAGCTGTCCTGAGCCTCGTAGGATGGTGAGTGGCATCCCTGGCCTCCACCCAGCAGCTGCCGCTAGCACCTCCCCTCCAGTCGTAACAATCAGAAATGTCTCCAGCCAGTGCCAAATGCATCCTGGGTGGCAAAATCACCCCCAGTTGAGAATCACTTATCTGGAGTGACAGCCCCCCAAATTCAGGAGCTGTCCTATCGCTGTCCTTATTGAGATATGGTAGTTAAACTCTTCTTTTGAATCTGAGAGGTATCCCAGAGCCTTCTAATAATTCAATGCCCATTTCTATATCTCGCAACCCAAAGATTCCTTACCTCTATGGTTTTGAAGGTTAGACTGGAGTTTGTCACACATGTAAGACTTGGAAGGGATGCTGGGGTAGAGGAGCTGTGGTACACGAGCAGGAAATGGCATTGTACCAGCACTGGGTGTGGCCGGAATGGCTTGTGGCAGGTCGGGGGTGGGCTGGAAGGGCACAAGGGCAAGCCCATGCTTTGAAGGCCACATGCAAATTTGCAGACCATGTGGCTGTGGCTCTGGGAACTGCCATAACTTGCCTAGGATCAGTGCTTTCCATGGAACCAAAGGCCTCCCCGCCGTCTTCCCTTGTAGTGAGATGGGAGGCTATTAAAGGCTAGAGTATGGGAATTCAGAGGATTATGTTCCACTGAGACTACTCTTTGCTGAAGAATCAATTGCTCCTAGATTTTAACCCCATCCACGTTTTGCAGACTCGCTAAGGCAAGAAACCGAAGGCAGCGTTTGAGGTTTGCTGGATTCCACCAAGATTCTTGGTGTGAGGCCAATGTTGAGTCCTACAGGCCTGAGTCAGGCATATGCAAGTGTCCCCTGGTCCACTGGGCTGTGTGTGTGTTTGGTGTGTGCATGTAGACCTTTAGGATCACAGAGATTGGAGACACACTCAGATCTTTTCAAGTTACAGGACACATTTCAAGGGACTCTACTTCTTTTCAAGCAGCCACGTCACAGGAAGCACCTTCTGCCCCTCAGAGACTCAGGAACTCGTAGCTTCAGACTCTACCTCTCTTGCTCCTTACCACCCAGCAGTAATGGACTTTCTGCAAGTCTCAACCCCAAGTTCTTAGAAGAGAGTCTTGTTGGTTTAGGCGCTGCTCTGGGACAGGGCTCTGGCTCCTGGTGGATGGTAAACCACTGTGTCCGTTTCCAAGAGAACGAGGTACAAAACACACTGGCCCCTTTGAAGAAAGGGGGTCTCAGAAGAGCCTTGTGAGGAAGCAGGACTCCTAAGCCGCCCCAGAAGGAGACATGTCCTTGGTAGTCACAATAATGAGCACTGGAGTCAGGGCTGAGCTGTTCTACTGATCTCCCCTTGCAAATTACAGGCCATGGCTCTGGATCCAGAATTCCTGGTTTCCGACCCCTTGGCCAAATCTAGTAGCCCTAGACCAGGTACGCCTAGGGGTACCACTTTTGAGACGTTAGCATCCAAGAATAAATTCCCTTGGGAAACTCCATAGGCAGCCTGACCCTCAAAAAAAAAAAAAGAACAGAAAAGAAAAAAAGAAAAAAGGACTCATTAAGAGCTTGGGGAGCTGTTAATTGCCCTGTCCAGCCAAGATGCAGTGCTGTCTGCTGAAAAATAATGAAGTCACCAGAAGTTCCAGCTCCCTCCCTGCCCGCCCAGGTCCCTTCTGCTTCCTCTTTCCCCTTGCTCCCTGGGCACTGTAACCCCTTGCCGACCCCTGCCCAGTGACCCTTGCTGTGGCATTCAGAGACGTGTCCTATCCTGGGGCAGTCTTATTGGCAGAAAGAACACACAGAACTAAGTTATTTCACTGAATTAAAAAGGCATTCATCCAGAAGTTATGTTTACAAAGCTATAAAGATTAAATCACACAGAGCTGCTACTCATCTTTTCTTAGAAAAGTATGAAAGCTCAAGAAATTCATAGTCTCTGGAAAGCGGTGACTTTCGGTTGCCATGGAAACGCCCACCTCCTCTCTATCCTGGTTCTACACTGGAATGGGTCAGTTGAAGGCTGAGGACAGTGCGGTGGGGCAGAAGGAGCACTGGAGGGGGCCTGGAGTCCTGTGTTCTAGTCCCAGCTCCTGTACTAACCAGCCTCTGAAACTGGAGGGTTAAACTGTAGGTCTCAAAAGACTTTTGTAGCAGGCACATTTCTTCTCAACACGGTGCCTTTAAAGGGTCTAAGATCCTGTGGGCCGAAGGGGGTCTAGCATGGGACACCACTTGGTGCTAGGGGCCATTCTCCCACAGAGCTGGTTAAGGTGGGAGGCCAGGCCCCCAGCTTCTTTGAGAAGAGGGAGTGGAGCAAAGGCCTTCTCTCTGCTCCTGGCCACCAGGGGGCAGCACCTAACTTACGGTCAGGCAGCTGGCTCTGCCTTCTGAGAGCTGTGATCTCAGGCTGGGCTCAGGTCAAGGTTACTCAGGGTGGCAGCAGCTGAGTTGCCAATGCAATGGCCATGGTGAGGAGTGTCCAGTGGTGCCAAGAATGATGTTCCAATCAAGCTCTTCCTGTGGCATAAACACGACCGTGCCCCCACCATTAACTTCCATGGTCCTGCCTTTTTGCTCCACTTCTTGTTCAATTTTGTGAGCAATGCAATACTTTCTTCCTCCATCACTTTTGTCGGCTTCTCAAGTGGGTCTATGAAGAGTAAAGTATTAACACCAGAGCTATGTAATCTTTCCACCTTCAAGAGCCGAGTTAGCCAAGACTCTGGGTTGCCGGTGACAGAAACCCAACTTCAGCTGGCTTGAACAAATGGGGATTTGATGACTTACATGCTGGAGAAGCTCACAGGCCTGAAGGAAGCACAGCAGCTTTGGCAGCCTCGGGGACCGGATTCAGGAACACATCGCTGTCAGGATGCTCTCCTTGTCCATACTGTTTGCGTCTGCTTGGCTTATTCCCTTCAGCAAGTTAGCTTTCTTCACATGCCCCAGGGTGGCACCTGGGGCCCTCAATTCCTTCCCTCCTCCAACTCCATGTTAAAGATCCTGAGGATTTTGTGCACCCTAGGTTTGATGTTTCAGTCCGGTGGAGCAGCCACAGGGCTAAGGGACTTGTGTGCTGGGATCCAGTGGGCCCAGGCCAGTTGCCCACCCTTGTGTTCTGTGGAGCAGAGCACAGGGACAGCGATGCTGCCAGGTGCCCATCGTGGGGGCAGAGGAGGAGTGTGTGTGTGTGTGTGTGTGTGTGTGTATACACTGGACAGTAAAAAATGTCCGATGCCTCTCACCAGTGTTACCATTATTTCACAGGTTAGGGAAGTGAGCTTCTGTAAGTGCAGAAGGAGGCAGGGGTGGCAGACAAAGGATTTGAACTTGGGTCTCCAGGTCCAAGTGTGGTATCTGTCCTGGTTCTCCTCCTCTGCCTCTTCAAATAGTTGCTGAAGAATTTATGAAAGCTTGCATTATGCATCATCTCTTCTCTGGGCTCGCACAGGTGTCCTGAGAGCTCTGCAGCTTACAGGTAGGAGGCCTTAAGCAGCGTGGGCCTGGCCCATCGGGGGAAGCACTGCTCTGGGAGCTTGTGGGCCCCTCTCTCCCACAGGGGTGGAGGACGGAAGCCCGATTCTAAAAAGAGTTCAGCAGAAGAATCCAGTGTTAAGCACTTAACGCTGGGCACTTGGTAACGAGTAAACATCTGATGAGATTACTCATCAAGTAGTTATATGGTATGACAGTTATATGATAGTTCATCCTCGCTCTAAATCCGAGCCCAGGGGCGGGGCTGCAAGGTCCTGGCTGCCCCTGGAGCGGGTTCAGTGTGGCTTCTTCTGGGCCACTTCCACAGGCTCCATTTGTCATTATTTGTCTACTTGTTTACATGCGTGTTTTCAGTGTCTCCAAGTGAGGACTTCGCCTGTCTTTTTCTGGACCCATGCTAGACACATCATTTCTCAATAAATATTTGTTGGATGGGTGGATGGATGGATAGGTGGAATGAAGGGATAAGGAAGTGTTTCTAGGTAAAGTCCTAGAATGAGATATTTTGAATTGGTGTTACATCTGGTAATTCCACTCAAGTAGCAATTTATTCCCTACTGAGTACACCGACTGTGCCCAAACAGAGGAAATCAGCCAGGACTCGGCCTCCAAACAGTTATAGAAGGCCCATCATCAAGTCTCTCCTTGCCGCCCCTCCCACAATCAACTTCCTGCTATGGGACTCTGGGCAGCTCTAATTGACCTTGAATGGGGCGGTGTTTACAGCTGCAGCTTAGCAGCCATTGATCTTGAACTGATGAAGCCAGGGTTTTGAAGAAGAGAACTACAAGAACAGGGACAAAGAACCCCATGCTTTGAGGACTTCACACCATCCATTCACCGCCTTTGCGCCACACATTTAATGTGTGTGCGCTTTAAAAAAAATAAAATAAACAAACAATTAATGAATTACCGAAGAGAGAGAAGAGGAACCGGGTCCAACTTTCGCCCAGCAGGAGGGCAGACTGGCTGCCCAGGGCCTGGAAGGGCATTCCCTGTCCTCGTTAGTCTTAACTGGAGGGTCTGTACATCCCCGGAGAGTGGGCAGTTGATCTAGGCTTGGGGGGTTGGGGCTTTGTCAGAGACTGTAAATTCTTTGGATCTAGTTTTTGTTTTGTTTTGTTTTGTTTTTGTGGCAGTTCCAGCACTTGGCAGGGCCCCCGGAAAGAGCAGAAAACTTGGGTTCTCATCTTGGCACTGCCTGGCTGAGTTTGAGTGTGCAAGTGACCTCGCTGTTGCAACCTCAGATCACTCATCTGTAAAATGAGGGAGTTGGACAAGAACAGTGGTTTCCAAAACTTTTCTTTCTCTCTCTTTTTTTTTTTTTTTCGCCTTGGAATCTGTTCTTCAAACAAGTGCTAACTGGGCTGCTACCCCCCACCCCCATTGCAATACTTGAAAACAAAGTTGAAAAAACAGAGAGGGTAGGGAGAGGCAGCACGGTCTCATGCTCCCCCACCCCTGGTCTTTAGTCTGACAGGGGGGCTCCATGGAACCCCCAACTTCTGCAGTACACAGTTTGAAAACCACTTCAGGCTCCCATCCAACTTTAATTGGAGTTAGTCCTCATCGGAAGGAGCCTAATGCTTGTAGCAGCTAATACTAAGGAACTTGACAAATAAGGGCATAAGCAGATTAGGAGGTTATTTATTCATTTACTTGGTAACACATCTGAAGGCAGGCACTCCGGGGCTAGTGTAGCAGCTCCACAGCATTATCTGGGAGAATAGGCCTGGGCTCCTTTAATCTTTCTGTTGCGTTATTTTGAACACTTGATTGTCATCCTCAAATTTGGGTCATGGTCAAAATATGGCTGCTGAAGCTCCAGACATCACATTCACATTCTAAACAAGAAAACAGAGGCTGAGGAGAAGGGCTGATGGGCACATGCCCATTCAGTATGCTCCCTTTGAAGAGCTTTCCTGGGAGCATGATTGGAGATTCCAGATGATGTTTCCTTGGCAAGAACTGTGGCATAAGATTACTCCTGGTTACCAGGGAAGCCAGGAAACATCAGCATCATAATTTTCTAAACCCAGGTATATTGGCACCTGGCATAAAACCAGGGTTCTGCCAATAATGACAATGGTAGGGTACTGGGTAGGCCAGAAGGGAAAAAACCCCAGCACAATAGCTAACTAACATCTACTGATCACTTACCAAGATCCAGGCACCACGCTGAGAACTCTATATACATTATCTCATTTAATTCTCCTAACTGCCTGGTGACATAAACGCTCACCATACCCATTTTCTAGCTGAGGATGTTGAGGCTCAGAGGAATGAAGTGAGTTGGCCCAGGTCCTGCAGCAAATAAGCGATGAAGCCAGGGTGCGCCCTGGCACGCGCTGCTGCGGTCCCGACTCTCGCCCACCAGATTCCATCGCTGTGGTGAGGCCGCAAAGCAGATCACACACCCGGGGCCTTTCAGTGCCATTTTAGCATCTTTTAAAGTGACTGCCTTTTCTGCTCCTTGGCCGTTCCTCTATGTCTTCCCCCTGGAAACCAAGGCAGCAGTGACAGACTGAATTGGCTCTGATGCATTTACCAGAAGGTAAGAGTTTTTAGATAACAGTTTGGAGGGAGTTCAGGGGAACCATTTTCAGGGACTTCACTTGCAGGAATGATTTATGAAGCAAGATTAAAAGAGCTGAATATATGGGGGCTGGCATGGTATGAAAAGTGAGAAAGGGGTGGGGAGGGAGATGGCACAGACGCAAAACGGGCAGACAGCCCCGAGCGTTCCAGAGCCTGAGGATGGCTGCAGCGAGGAGAGGCAACGGGGTCAGGACTCAGATCCAGTGGGGGCAGGAAGCCGGGCCCTTGGCCCCGCCTACCAGACGTTTGGTCAGTGCTCACTCTGCTGTCAGCTCTGCCACGGGAGGTGGCGGTGGCTCCCGCCAGCGGGCACTGAGGAGCCAAGAGGCAACCTTTTCCTCTTTTCATCGTCACAACAATCTTATCCCCATTTTGCAGATGAGAAACATGAGGCAGAGCTGGCTCAAGCAGCTTCAGGGCCAGGTGGTATCTCACACTGCCCATCCATGGCAGATCCAGGAAGGGGGACGGCATCGAAAGTAGCATCTTCGTTCAGTACGGGGGTCGACACGTAATAGGTGCACAGTAAATGGCGTCTCTCCCTATCTAACGTAGCTTAAAACCAAATCCATGGACATAACCCCTCGTCAGGATTTCTCTTAAGGAGAGTTCAACCTCAGTTTTAGTTCACTTGTCAGGAATAATACTTACCAAAGACATCAAGGCCACGCACTACTCTAAGACCAAGGAGTCCGGCAAACTAACTTCTCATGAGCCAACATGGAATGAGACAGCCGCTCCCCTGGGTTTGTAGTTTATAATTGAATCCATTTTTGTTATAAGTGGGCGCTTTCTGGGGTGTTGGTAGCATTCTATATCTTCATCCATTTGTGAAAACCCATTGAGTTTTTTATGTGTATGCTTCCTATTGAGGTCTATTAAAGAAAGTTTCTTTTAAAAACAAGTGGTGTCTTCAACGATTTGAGGTGCTAAGCTGGCATTCTGGTTCAGACTGCTACACCAGACACCACAAGGTGTCTCCAAATTTCACTCTTCCTTTCCTTTTTAGAAGGAGGCTCCTGATTTTTAATGGGGTACGGGGCCAGCTGGAATAAACACTACATCTTCCAGCTTCTCTTGCCACTGGGTGTGGCCTTGTGACTAAGTCGTGCCCATGGGGATGTGAGGGAGCTGTGGCGTGCCACTTCCAAGAAGTTACTTAAGGCAGGTGGCATGCCCCTCTCCCCTTCTCTTCTTGCCAGGTTGGAAGTAGGTGAGATGGCTGGAGCTTGGCATCTGTCTTGGCCCAGGAGGCAGAACCCAGGTGCTGACGGAGGCATACAGAGCAGCTGGTCCTCAAGGATCCCGGAGCCCCAACGCGGCCCTGGACTGCTTTCCTCCAAACTTCTTTTTACAAAGGTCAACAAGCTTCCATCTCACTTAAGCAAATGTTTTGGGTTTTCTGCTTATTTATAGCCAAACTTAATCCCAGTTGATCTGTGTCATGGGCCAAACTGAGGTTACTTCAAGGAGGGGAAGGAGGGAGTGTAATCAGCTTCAACTCTATTGGCAAAACCTTTGTTTCTCAAGTGGCTCATGGACTGTATAGGTGTTAATTATGTGGTAATTACTCATACTTTTTGTGTCTCTATGTAACACATATTAAATCTTTCCAAAAGATACTGGTAGAAAAAGTGTCAAAGCAAGACTGTGAGATACAGAAAGAATCAACTTTTGGCAGCAGCTGTTGGCTTTGCCCAGGTTCTAGTCCGGATTACCTTTGGCGTTAGGGGCTGCGTGCGGCCTCTGAGGACACCTCGCAGACAGGATAAGCCAGGCTTGACAGGGCAGGGTGGGTGCAGCCTGCAGGCACCAAGCCCAGCGTTCGGAAGCGAGAAGAGAAGGAAGGGCACCCCACGCTGCCGAGACCCCCGCCTGGCTGAGGTCAGCAGGAAGCTCTCTCTGCAGACACATCCAAGAAGGGTCTCTGACGCCACCTACCCACCCCAGCCCTCTCTTAGCCATCAATCTTCACCTTCATTTTAGGGGAGAAAAGTGTTCCAAAACATACTGCAACAAATTCAGCTGAATGCGATTAAAGGAAGGCATGGACAAAAAGCCGAAAGGATTTGAGAACAGCCGCACGGCTAGCTCTGAGGTGCGGGGTTAGACCTGAGCGGGGAGGCCAGGGAGGCCAGGCCTTCAGCCACCGGCGTCCTCTGCCTGGACAATGCCTGCAGAGACCGGAGGCTGTGGAGGCTGCGGAAAGGGCCTCTGCAGCGGCGAGGATAGGCCTAGACACTCCTTGACCTTGTAGCTCTGCAGCTCCCATGAGATCAGGATGGTTCAGAAGAGGCAGACCCGCTTCTTGCCTTGACTGCCCCCCTCAGCCTACTGGCCACATCTCAGTGGGCGAGGCCCCGGGACCCAGGAGGCTGCTTCCTCCCAACTTTGTGATTTTTTTTCAAAGAACTCCGGCAGCTCCAAGCACGCCTACGTGCCGTGGTGACAGACATCACAGAGACACAAGACAGACAGGCATCTTTGTGAGACATCTTGAGTCTGATGAATCATACGTCAGGAACTGGCACCCCGAAACTCTGAGCATTCAAGGCTGCAGCCACAAAAAAGAGCTTGTGGGGACACGTGTGCCCGCGCCATGCCCGGGTGACTGTACAGTGGGACACGGCGCCCCATCTCTGTTTCGGTGGAAGATATGAAAAGCTGCATTCGCACCGTTCCCTGAAAGAGCCGTGGAGACCATGTGGCTTGAAATAAGAATTAAGCCAGAGCCTGGCAAAGGCTTTTTCTTGACTTTTACAATTATAGACATAGAAAGGCTTTTAGTTTTGCTACTGAATTACCTTTGCTGGCAAGCTGAGAATATTCTCATAAATACAGATTCCCTGGGTTTCACCGAATCCTGAGTAGTGACATTTCTATGCACTAAGAATGTTGTTAAGTGGATTTTTGCACGGATCATCTCATTGAATTCACATATTTAACCCACGTGTCTGGAAAATAGGTAATAGGAAGTAAGTCAAATTACCCCCAAATTACAGATGAGAATACTGAGGCTTAGCAAGGGCTTAATAACTACCAGAAATCACACAACTATAAGGGTGGAGGACATAACTGAACTCAGGCGGGTTGACATGAGTGCCAGAGCCCACAGGCTTACTCAGTATGGTGCCCTGCCTTCCTAGAGCCCTGAGGGAGCCCAATGCAGTTTGTGTGGAAGGGAGGTGTGGGCATTAATTACGGAAAGATCAGAAGAGCACCGTTACAAGGGCAACCACAACCAATGGGTGAACTCATAGAATTTTTGTCATCTTGTGTAATGTAAGATGCTCTTTGCTGGTGAAGCAACAAAACAACCAACATAAAAGCAACAACAACAACAACAACAACAACAACAAAAAGACCTAACAATGATTGAACGAATAAGAGACATTTATTGTCTTACATAACAGAGGTCCAGAGACAAGGCCGTTCCAGGGTTGACTGACTTAGCAGTTCAATGTCAAATGCAAGGCTTCGATGTCAAATGCAAGACCCAGGTTCTCACCCTGTTTTTGCTCTGCCATCCTCAGCACTTGGACCTTTGCAAGATTGTTCCTCGTGGTTGCAAGATGGCTGCCATCAATCTCACATATCACTGTCCAAAGGCCAGAAGGTCCCATTAGAAGAATATGGAGCAGATTTCCTTTTATGTCTCCTTTCATGCCATAACCATGCCACATATCTGTTCCTAAGTCAATCACTGGCAAGGAGAATGGAATTATCATTGTGATTGTTTGGTTCTTAACCATGGCTCTACTTTAGAATAATTTGGAAAGGAGAGGGCTTGTTGTTTTTTTTTTTTAAAGTATCTATGCCAAGATCCCAGTCCTATAGACTCTGCTTTAACTGCTCAGGTAGGCTCTATTTGTGGGTATCTTTAAAATCTCCCAGACACTCTAATGTGCAGCCAGAGTTGAAAACCCCTCATTTAGACCAAGATTCTTCCCTGGAAAACTACATTTCATGGTCCAGGCTGCTGTGAAACATATGTTACCTGATTCCTAAACAGAACTGAGGTTCTATTTAGCGAGAAAGAACATAGAGGGGTGGACCGGGGAGGGGGACGGCTGTTAGGCAGGTAGCCAACATCTACCACACCCCTCCATGTCTCCCCGCACATGGAGACTGGGATTTTGGCGGCGTTACAGCACAGTTAGGAAACTCCTCCTTTTCTGGCTCATTGGTTGCCTTCGGTGATGCAATCACTAGCTGAGGTCACACAAGGAAAGGAGAAAAATGAGAGAGGAGGGTAAAGACCCCTCTAGTTCAACATGTTTGTAAGTGATGGGGAGGTCAAGCTTCAGTTCTCTCAAATGGTGGTCTCTGACCACCGGGGCAACCTAAAATTCAGATTCACGGGCTCGACTCCAGACCTGAGGAACGAGAATGCCTGAAGCAGGGACGGGGGATCGGCGTTTTGATAGGCACCATGAGTGGTTTCCTATACACTCCCACACTTAAGAATAATTGAGTTAGAGGCAGCAGAAAAAAGAAAAAGGGGTCTGAGATTTTAATTTCTCCAGGAAAAGGAGGATGGAATATGAGCTTTCTTATTTTGTTTTGGGTCCCAGTGACTTGGGAAGACAGAAGTGCTTGTTTTAAAGTTGGCTCCCGGGCCCCAGAATAATCTGCTCTGAAAATGAATGTGATGGTGACTGCTGAGTTGCCTGGAGGTGTCCTCAGCACCAGGCCCTGCCGTCCCCCTGAGGAGGCAGGTGACACAGAATGCCCACGCTGAGAAGGGCTGGTGTCTGGGGTTGCTCTCGGCAGCCTGGCACAGGCTCTGTGTATGAGCTTCTGTGTACATGTGCGCACGTAGTTGCATATGCCTGTGGCCGGGGGCTGTTCCTTGAAGCTGCTCATGAAATATCGAAAGTGCTATTAGCTGAACCCTACTCCTTTGCTAAGCAGATTCTTATCCTGGAAAAAGTGAAATGGAAACAGTGGCTGAACACAATGACCTTCCAGGGCAGGCCTGACCCAGCTGTGGCCCTCCAGGTTCAAGGCCTCCAGCCTCCCCTCTAGTCTATGCCACATGAGAGGTGAATCTGATTGTGCCATTTTGCTGAGTCCCAGGTCCCCTGGCCCAGAACAGCCAGCCACGAGTTTTCCAACATCTGCCCCCTTTGACCCCTGTAGCTGGTGCCCTTCTGCCTCCTCCGCTGCTCCGCCACCCTGAAAAGCTGGGACCTCCCCTCTGCTCCACCACATGGAGCACCTGGGGTTCCTGACTGCCTGCGCGCCCTAGCTTTCTCTTCCCTTTCTGCCTGGCCAACTCTGAACTCATTCTTTAATTCTTGCAATGAGGGCTCCCATCCGGGAAGCCAGTCCCAGTCCCTTCTCCCCGGGCAGGAATTCCCACTCCCACTTTGGGCTGCGATAGCACCTGTGAAGACTTCCAGGGAAGCACTTGCAGCCCCACATTGTATGGACACGTGGCCGTGCCTCCTCCGGCCTGGAGAGCCCCCTGGGGAAGGGTTTCGCTCTATTCCCTGGGCCTTCGGAGCAGCGAGGGGCCCAGGCCTCTGTTCCTAGCTGTGTCTAAGACATCTTGGGTTGCAGGAGAGCCTCTCCACCTTCATGGGAGCCAAAGCCCAGCGGAAGTGAGTCTTCCTAGTCACCACAACCTTCTAACCCTAACAAGTAAGGGGAAAAAAAAATGGCCAACCTCTGCTGGGCCCAGGCCTCTAGGAAGCTGGAGAAGCTTCCGGGGCAGGAGTTTGACTGCTGGGAAGCTGAAGGCAGCAGCCTCTCAGCAACCTCTTCATTGAGGGCCCAGGAACCAACATGGGGGAGGGGACAGGAAGGAGGGCAGGAGGAGAGGGGAGCGCAGGCGGCGAAGGCCTTCTAGGAGCTGCGTGCATTGTAGCAACATCTTCTCTTTCATCCCCATGAAAGTACCTCCAGGTAGGCGTCGCCCCTCTCCCCACCTCAGAGAACACTAACTCAGTGAGTGAACCTGCCCACAGCAGGAAAAAGAAGCCTGGCTTGGGCTGGTCTGTGTTTTTAAAACAAGTGGAAGGTTGGGCCAGGCATGCTTTGACCTCCACTGAGGGAGCTGACTGGGCAGGGAGGCTCTCACCTGTCTGGGAGGCGGGTCCAACCTGAGCAGAGGGACAGGTGAGATGCTTCCAGAACCCAGATCACCTCCTGGCAGGATGGGCCAAGGCTCCCCCTCAAGCTTGCCAGGGGAGCTTGGGGCATGGAGACAAGTCACCCAGAGGGCGGTGTGGGCAGGAGAGGATGGGTCCTGACTGATTTATGGGCTCATTGTGTAGAGATGAGCTGGAAGGAGCCACAGGCCTCCCCCTCCACCCTGAGTCCTGTTGGCAGCCCACGTTGTGACAAGCACCGCGAGGTCACCCTCGGTTCCCTCACCGTAAGAATCATTGTTTCAGGTCTCTTGAGCAGAAAGAAGGAGACCAAAGTAAACACGGGTGAGAAAGCACGAAATGAGATCAATAGTCCAAGTCTAGGATTTGTGTTTCAACAGCCCCGCCTTTGGACCCAGCTTCCTTCTTGGAGCCATGTGGCTGGTGCCAGACAGGAACGACCTGCAGAGGGTGTCAGGTCCGCCTTCCCAGGCCCAACCCCAGAGGCCCTGACTCAGCGCCTCAGGGCCGCGGGCATGCGGGCTGTTTGCTGCCCCCAGACGCTGCCGTGTGGAGTCCGGGTTGGAGCTCTGTTGGAGGAAGCCCCGCGTCCACTGACTGAGGACGAACCACCAGCTCCACCTCCCTTGCTCCTTCTTGGTTTGGGGCTTTTCTTCAGAGGCTTCCTCTTTTCCTCCTGGACAGCCTATGCGCTGATTTTGAATGCTGCAGCCTGCAGCCGCCAAGGCCTCAGAGAGAATTCACGTAAACAGAAAGGCCCCCAAGGAGGGCTCTTCCCTCCCTCCGGTTCTGTGTTGTATCAGCAGCTGGGTGCCCTCCCCTGTCACTGCCCTTCGCCCAGGCCAGGGCAGCCCGGTCTGACATAGGGGAGGCCGGCTTCGGTTGGCGTTACAAGGCCTTTCCTGGATCCAGGAGTTCAGAAAGAAGAGAGGCAGAGGGAAGAGAGAAAGGAGGAGGAGGAGGAGGAGAGGGGTGACCTGGCCACCTCTTAACTGAATGACCTTGGCAGTAAATTCATGCCACTGAGCCTCAGTCTCCTCATCTGCAAAATGGAAACAATCCTGCTTTCCGGAGTTGTGCAAGGATTAAACGTACAAAGTGCTTAGCTCAAGCCCAGGCCACAGCGAGCACCCAGGGGGCGGGCTGTTGTTCATGGTGTTAGCACGGCTATTAGCACACATTCTGCCTCCTCCCAGCACCCAGCCAAGTGCTGGGCCCAAGGGCGCAGCAGCTGTAGATCTCTCTCATCTCTGCCTCTCTGGTGCCCAAAGAGGGCCTGGCACGAAGCGGCACGAAGCAGGCTTTTGCTTGGTAAATATCTGTTGGGTTGAACTCGAGACATGTTTTATGCTTTTAAAGATTTTATTTATTTATTTTTAGAGAGAGGGGAAGGGAAGGAGAAAGAGTGGGAGAGAAACATTGATCTGAGAGAGAAACCGCAATTGGCTGCCCCTCACATGTGCCCAGACCAGGGACTGAACCTGCAACCCGGGCATGTGCCTGACTGGGAACCAAACCAGCGACCTTTCGCCCTGTAGAACAACGCCAGACTTACTGAGCCACACCGGTCAGGGCAAGACTTGTTATTCTTCATTTTTATGTGGCACTTTGCCCTTTTTCAAATCTCCTGAATATATTATTCTATTTGAATGCTGCCAAACACCCGTGGGACAGGCAGGGCAGGTGATACTATCATTCCCATTTTATAGCCAAAACAAATTGAGGCTTAAAGAGAAATGAGGCTTCCTGCCCAAGTCTTGTGGCTGAGCCGGGTTGAGGTCAGGCTCCTGCCTGTGGGTTTCATGGCTACTGTGTGTGAAAACGCTCCTCAGGAAGCAGAAGGTATTGTGATAGGCTGAGCTGGAAACCCCCAGGGAGACAGGCCTTTTAAACAAATTCCAGGGTTTCTTACCCATAGATTCAGAAGTGGCTTCAGAGAATGACTGAGCCTAGGTCATCTGGACACACTGGAGCTGGCTCCTCTGCCTCCCCAGGCTCAGGCCTGCTCTGCGACCCAGACCCACCTGAGGTGGATCCCAGCTGGATGCTCCCGGCCCATCAGAAAGGACCTGGGAAGCCTTAGGACCTTGGGAGGGAGCTCTGTGGGTTCCAGGCAGAGAATGCCTGGGGCCCTCGGAGGAGTGGGAAGCAAGAGGCCTTGCCAGGCTGCAGAAGACACCCAGGGTTTGTATCCTGGCCCGGCTGACTGCCTCACTGACAGGTTTATTACTGGGTTTTATGGCTTCCAAGCTTAGTCACTGCTAAAGTCAGCCTGCTGAGAAACAAACACTTCGCAAAGCCATGACCCAGATGCTAGGCGGAGAAGGACACACCCATCCTCAGCAGAGCTGGCCTCTGGAACCAGGTCTGGGGACTCGGGAGGCAGCGAGGCTGCGGTCATGGTGCATTTCTGTGGCCCACGCAGCTGCCCTTTATTTTCCTGAAGTCTTCACTACTGAGTTTTTCGGGTGTAGGGGCAATGCCTTGTGCCATCAGAAACAGCGTGAAACACGCCATGGGTGTCTGACGCCCTGTCCCCAGGCCTTCCTTGAGAGCTCAGGCTGCAGGAGTGAGGGAGAGAGGGCCGGGCATCTTCTGGCAGACAAATCAAATTCCCTCCTAGGATGGAAACCCAGACTCCGACCCAAAGCAATTCAGCCCCAGATTCTTATTCGGGTTGTTTCCATCCACATGGACTCCATTAAAACCAGAAGCCTCTCCAGATCCTCTCTAGTCTCAGCCCAGGTCTGCAGCCCTTCACCCACCTGGGGCTGGCGCAGGCCCAGAGGCAGTGGGAGCTCAGCTTGGCCCAGCCACGCACTGCAGGGCCCTGGGGGGAGAGAGGAGCCCTAGCTGCGGAGCTGTGCCTCTGCTCTAAGGACCCAAGGCCCTGCTGGCGGCCCTCCCTCCCGCTCATTTAGGGTCCCCTCCCCAGGCTGGAGAAGAGGTGACGTGCCCACTAGAAACTAGTTAACAGTTCACTAGAAACTTGGTCTGACCCAGAGCTGGGCTCTGCGGCCCATAACTTTGGTTGGGGAGAAAGAATCTGGAGAATTCCATTGGACTTGAGTGGGTTGACTTGCCCAGGTCCTTCAGAGGGTGGCTTTAGGGCAGCTGGGTCATACCGGGGGCCTTCATTCTGCAGGGGTCCACTTAACTGTTCCCCCTGGACCATGTCACCGCCATCACTTGCGTGGTTATGACAAGAGCCTCCACACTGATCCCCTGGTTGGAGTGATGGCTCACGTCAGCCCCTGGGAATGAAAACAGTCATTATTTTTCCCCTTCTTTCTCTCTCTGGGATGTTTATCTACTTTTTAAAAAATCTTTTTAATCTTCTTACATACAACCATTTCCTTCGTGGTTCTTTCTTTCCTGCCCAAACATATGCTGAAGTCTGATTGTGAAAAAATTGCTCTTGGTCTCTAGCTAATTGTAATACCATAAAACTTGTAATGCTATTGAATGGGGACCAAAAATTCCTACACATGCAATGTGGGGCGGTATCACTGACACAGTCACAAAAGGACTGGGCTGAGCTTGTGCAGCTGCACACCTTCAGGCTGTCGGACCCAGTTGTCAATGATCAGAACCAAATTTACTTCTCACAGGAGTGCTTCATTGCAGGATTTTACTAAAGCAGCGCTGATACCTACATTTTGGACTTTAGCCCCAGGAAGTCCTAGATTTAAATTCCAACCCTGCTACTTGCTAATTTTATGACATAGGCCCATGTGTAAATCTCAATTCTGGTTTCTTCATCCGTAACATAGTAGAGAATGATACTTGCCTCATAAAGTTGTTGTGAGGTTTAAGTGCTGTATCAGCTAGCTACTGCCGTGTAACAATCAACCTTCACATCTTAGTGACATATCACAATAAGATATTTATTTCTAATATTCCTGAGGGTGCGCTGGGCTTGGCTGGGCATCTCTGCTTCAAGTTGCATGCCTGACTACTCCATGAACCTCACTCTGGGCTTGGGCTGAAGAGGCAGCAGCCACCTGGGGGACTCTTTTCATAACAATGGCACAGACCCAAGAAGAGGGCAAATCCCACTGTCAAGCACATTTCAAGCCCCTGCTTATCTACTTATTGTATCTACTAACAGTTCATTGGCTACAGCAAGTCACATGGCTGAGCTCAGTGATAGGGATCAGGAAGCACGGTCTGCCCACAATTGGTCTATGGAGAGAGTGTGGATGCAGGGAGGAGTGAAGAATCAGGGCTGATAATCCATCAACCACAGATGACAACGCTCTTTCAATGCAGCTATTCAGCTCCTGACAGGAGGTATGGGCTTAGTAAACAGTAACTATAATCATTGCAGACTTCTTACAGTTTGGGTAAAGCAAAATGTCTCCTTCTCATCCTTGGTTAAGTAGCAAAGTCAGGCACGGAGTCTGGGCCGCAAAGCATCTTGCTTCGGCTCAACATTTTCTCGATGGTCCCATCACCCTCCATGTCTGACTTCTCCTGACCTCACTGACTGAAGGAGGAAGGGAGGATGAGAAGTGGGAATGTAGAAGTGAGAACCTTGGGCCACAGTAGCCCAAGATATGCCTAAGGCATGTAGACTGAACATCAAGGGGGAAATTGATCAGTCCCCCATCCCCATGTGCTTAGTGGTGTGGAACCGGTGGGAAGAGCAAGACTTTGGGTTCGAATCCCGGTTCTGCCACTCATGGGCTGGGTGACCGCAGGTTCCCCGAGAAGGAAGCTTTCCCTGGTGGTCTATGTTAGGGCCCCCCATGTCAGTCTCCGTGGCTCCCTTGGCCTTTCCTTTATTGTATTTTATGGTGACGTGTGGTTGTGTATTTATCTTTGGGCTCATCTTTTTAACGGCAGCCTTGCAAGCTCCATGGAGGCAGAGCCCGTGTCTGCTTGGGTCAGTATTACCCAGTGGCTGGCATAGTACTTGGTGTGTTCATCTGTGGGATGAATGAATAAACAAATTCAAGTCCTCTCAGCTTCACCATCCTCATGTAAAGTATGAAATAATAATGTCCTTTAAATAAATTTAAAGAAAACTTAGGGAAATGCCTTCCCTGGGTGTGTGCATGGCACATGGTATGCAGGCCCCGCACCTTGCCCTTAGTGCTCACCATCAGGTGGGTCAGCGCACAGAGCTAACCTGCACTTCTGGCTTCTCCTGCCTGCTCATCCCCCCTCTGTGCAGTGGACATGAAGAGCCTTGTTCTAGATTCCTGGCCTGCCCACTCAGCAGCTCCTCTCCAGCTGGTAGGGAAACCCCTCCTCCTCCAGCCTCTTCCTCAGGCCCCCTCGGCCCTTCTGACTCAGGATGATGACTGAGTGAGGACATACTGGTAAGTCTTCATTGTGAGTAAAATGTTAAACCCTCTCATACCAGATGGTAAAGAGCATGAGTTTCTGAGGCTACAAACCACCAAGTGACATTGGTGCTGGCAGCCCAGGGGAGGTTACCAGGGGAGGGTGCTGGCAACCCTTGGTGGCGCCGAGTGGACGGGGCAGTGAGGGCGAGTGCTGCGCCTGCCCACTGCTCCAGAGCCACCTGCGTTGGTGGCTGGGCGGGCAGCCACCACGGCAGAGGCTCTCGGCACCCAGACCATGCGGCAGGTGTGTGTGTTCCCGGCCACGATGACAGGTGGGCAAGATGCCAGGCGGACATGGCCGCAACACGACACCAGGTGCCAGCAGCCTAGCGGCCATCGCTCCAATTGGGGATGTCCTTGGAAGTGTTTGAGGCGGTCCCTCTAGTCACCCATGGCTCAGACTGGGGCTTCCTAGTTAGCGGGAGCCAGAACAAAGAAAGAAATTATCCCAGAAATGAGTCAGTAATTATTAGGACTGGATGAATGATTTGTGCTATAAGTTTTATCCCTAAAAAGAAATTTCACCACAGTTTTTGTTAAAGGATAGAACGTCATCATCTTTAAAGTTTGGAGTTACGTGTCAATGATGAATTATGGCCTGGTTGTACGTATTTTGCACATCCCCTGACCCTGGGCTCCTCCCAGGAACCTCCCCCCAGGGTTCCTGTTTGCTTCTGCAGTCACTCAGCACCACCTGGATTTGCACCTGCTCTGGCCTCAGACTGGGGCACCTGTAAGGCAATCAGGTATTTGCCTGGGTCAAAGGTGACTTCTCTTGTATAGCATGTATGTGTTTTTGTGGTAAGTACATGCTGCCTTGAGCCCTGTGATGGTTAACTTTAGGTTCCAACTGGACTGGGCCATGGGATGCCCAGATGTTTGGTCAAACATTATTTTGGATGTGTCTGTGAAGGTGTTTTCCATGAGATCAACGCTTGAATCAGTAGGTTATGTAAAGCAGATTGCCCTCCCTACTGTGGGTGGGCTCTGTCTAATCAGTTGAAGGTCTGAATAGAACAAAAAGGTCGACCCTTTCACAAATAAGAGAAAATTCCTCCTGCCTAACTGTTGAACTGGGACCTAAGTCTTCTCCTGCCTTTGGACTCAAACTGAAATATCAGCCCTTTTTGGGTCTTGAGCCTGTCAGCTTTTAGACTGGAACTATCTCCTCTTGGTTCTGTTTTTCTGGAAAGCTCTGACCAATCTGAGCCCCAGGTTCTCAGACTCTCTTCTGCTCCCCTGGTTTTGTGGGTGCTGGTGCCCAGCGAGGACCATGAGGAAGAAAACCTCGCACCCAGGGATCCAGGGCCCTTGAGCGCATACCTCTTATTTCTGCTGTGTCCTTCCCCTCTGGCCACCTCCCCCCGTGTTGCTCAGTCCTGCTCCTGGGTGGAGAGAGTGATTGCAAAAGGATGAACTGGCATGGAGGGGTCAGTCCCCAGAAGCACTACCCGAGTCACAGGGAGACATCCGTAGGGGCTGCACTTGGTGGGTGCAAATTTATGTCACTTTTCCCAGCAACTGAAGGCTGAATGTCAGGGCGGCTAATCCATCTTGGAATGGCTCCTAGCTCAATCCACACAGAATTAAATCCAGAATTAAAATTCAGTGCTTGTTCTGGACTCAAAAGGCAGACTTAGCTCTTTTCCTCAGGGATAAAGAGAAGCCCAAGGCCAACTTAGAAAGCATGGCTGCGGCCGCTTGGCTTGGAGGAGCTGCTGTGTTGATGGACTGCCGGCTACGTGTTGAGGGGAGACAGAGGCTCTGTTGCCGTGGGTTTTACAGACATAATCGGGGAGCCAAGAGGGGGACACAGGAAGCTAAAGGGCCCTCAGATAGGACATAGCTTCCCGCCCACCCTGTTCTCACATGTCAGCTCTTCCCGCAGCCTGGGACACCCAGGCTACTGTGAGCTGCCACCTTGCCCATGGCCTTGCATTAGGTGGCTGTCTCATTTCCTCCTAATTTTCTGGTAGTCTTCCTTCAGAGGCGGCCTGGGGCTGTGGCGGGAAGAAGGAGGAAGCCAGAGGGATCCTCTTCACTCCACTCAGCTCTGCCCTCGGGCTCAGTTCCCTGTGTCTCACCCAAATCCAGGGACCCCGCATGGGGACCCCGCTCGTGGGAAGAGGTGGCATACTGGAGTGGTTAATTCTGGAAGGACTGCTAGGGCTCAAATCCCAGCTCTTCCCCTCAGTAGCTGTGTGACCCACGTCAGTTCACGCCTATGTGCCCCACTGTGTTCATCAATAAAATGGGAAGGATCGTGGTTCTTACCTTCTGAGGTTGTTCCAATTAATGTCATTAACGAATTCAGTGAGTTAAGACCACAAAGCACGGGGTCAGGCTTATCGTAGGAACTCAGTTATGTTTATTATGATATAATTGGTTATGATCAACCATCTGTTAAATGGAGTGACACTTGCAAGGTGTGGCCTGGTGCAGAGTCCCGAGCAGATTCTCTGAATTCTCATTCACTCTTTTTCTCTTTGGCGAATGTCCTTTACTGTCATTTTTGTTTAATGTTTAGAGACTCACCATTAATCCATAATGTCAAAGGAATGCAATCAGGAGTGGAGACACCTTGGTCTAAAATGTCACCTTGTCCTGAAAGGCCCAGCAGCTGGGGGCAGATTCAGCTTGTTCCCAGGGTTGGGGGCGGGGTTTGTTGCCCAAAGGTCTGGCCTTCCCATGGTCTGGGCCCTGTAGGCCCTACCAAGTTATCCTGGCTTCATGTCACGGTCCCCTCCGCTGTGGGACTCAGGACGGACACATGAAGGAAAGCCCCCCCACCCGGACCCCGCCCCCAGCCTGAGGTGGGACAGCCAGCTTTCAGCTTTCCCGTGCCTCGGAGCCAGCACAGCCTTTCCCCTTCTGATTCAGAGAGTCTTTGTCTCCCTTTTTCTTTGGCTGCGTGTGATTAATTTCATGTGTCCACTTGACTGGGCCACAGGGTGCTCAGACATTTGGTCATACATCATCATTCTGGGTGCCTCTGTGAGGTTGTTTCTGAATGAGGGTAACATTTAAATCGGTAGGCTGAGTAAAGCAAAGGAAAAATTGCCCTCCGTAATGCGGGTGGGCCTCATCCATCCAGTCGGCCGAAGGCCCGAACAGAACAAAAACACTGACCCTCCTCCGGGTGAGAGAGGGTTCCTCCGGCCTGGCTGCCTGCGCCCTGCATTGGAGGCATTGGCTCTTGCACGGGGCTTCACTCCACCCCTCTCCTGGGTCTCAGGCTCTCAGACGCGGACTGGAGCTACCCTGTCAGCTCCTCTGAGTCTCCAGCTTGCCCACTCACCCTGCAGGTCCTGGCACTTGTCAGCCTCCATCGTTATGTGAGCCCGTCCCTTAGAGCCCTCTCTCCAGGCAGTGCCGATAGACCCTGTTCCTGGGGGATCCCGACAAGCACAGCGCCCGACGCTGGCAGCCCAGGGGCCTTCCTTTCAGCCGCCCAGTCCCTCCCCCGTTTCTCCCACAAGGCCCAGGAGCCACCTGCACACAAGGCTCCTCCAGTGTCCCAGCACTCCCGAAGGGGCATGTCATTCGACACACCTGTGCTGTGACCACCCCTCCCCCCGGCCCCGACCCACGAGTGCCTGGGTGTTCAGGGAGCTCCTCTGGCATCGCTGCCAATCCCCCTCCCCCATCCCCACCCAAACACACACACACACCCCCTCTACATCCTGGCTTCCCTGGCCAGAGGGAACCAGAGGAATCTGATGAATAAAACCCATCAGAAAGCCTTGACCTGGGTGGTGGTCGGAAGCCAGTGCGAGAAGGCAGCAATGCTACAATTAAGGAAACGAATGACCTCAATTCGGAGCCAGTGTTTGTTGAATTGAATCTTCAGCCGGTTCACCTTCCTCCTATGAGTAAAAATGATATTTGGGATTAAGTTTTCACTGCGCTGAATGCATTACTGGATTTCTGCTTCTTGTCATTAGAGAGGGGACGTAACCTTCAGTAAGGCGGTCTGCGGGGACGGGGACTGCTGGCAGAGCTGCTGAGTGCCGACTGACCACAGGGGACTAAGGCCAAACACAACTCATTTCACACTGAGAATAAGCTGATTTGTTTTTGTTTTTAAATAAGCCTTATTAACACTGGCGGCTGCCAGCGTGGGGTCTGCGGCGGCATCCCTGGACACGGCTGCAGAGGCTCTCAAACAACTTCTTCCCGCTTAAGACATGGGAATAACTTGGAGAGCCTCCCTGCTGCCTGGGGCCCCAGGGGAGGTCCAGATGTGTCCTTCCAGGGGGCAGCTGAATGTGGGCAGCCATGGGACTCGGTGCGCAGGTCTGGTGGGAGAGGCCAAGTCTCTCCGCGTCCTCCCTGCATTCCCGGCCTCTCTGTGCAGCTTCTGGTAGCTGAGGCCCATCCCTGCTGCCCATGGCTTCCTTCCACGTAACTTGCCCCTTTCCCCTCCTCCGCACTGGCCCCTGACTTAGTTCTAGGATAGATCAGCCATTCTCAAAGTGTGTTCTGAGAATGTTTGGGAGGCCCCTGGACTCTTTCAGGAGATGGCACATTTTTTATTTTCACCAATAACTTTATTGATTTGGATGTGTTGAGCAGGTCTCAATGTGATCGCTATCAACTTCACCTGACTACGTGACCGTGGAGCATCATTCAATGAGAAATCTCCAGCACAAAACTTTACAAACCACTATTGACACGTTTGATCAGTCACAGCACCTTCTCCACACACTCCACAAACCTTTTTTTGCATTTCAGTTGTGTTTTTGCTTTTCTTGAAATATTAAAGCATAATATATTATGCCGAAAATGTGGCATATTTTCTTCAATCTTCAATATTAAAATGACTACACAAAAATTCGCCAATTTTGATGTATTTTTAAAATGCTTGCTGATATGACGGCTGTCACAATGCAATCTAACAAAATTGTTTTGAATGAAGTTAAAAACAACTAAGTGCTAATAGAGCCATCATATGGAAAACATACTTTTTGTCCAGCCCAATATTTTCATAATAGAATATTATGACATTATTTGCTTTTTTTCCCCTCTCATTCTCTCACCAGTGTAGGGCGAAGTTTTCCAGAGGCTTTATGACATGGGATGATGCCATCATTCTAATGGCTGATGACATATGTGCTTGTGTGTTCTTGGTTGTTAAACATTTCTCAGTTTTAATTATGAGTGTGGAAATATCGAGGGAGACGGAGATGGAAAAGTTCAAGAACCTCCATCCTGCGTCTCTTTTTGCCTTTGAGGCGAGGCCCTGTAGTTTTTGCAGTACTTTGTATTTTTAAACCATGTAATGTGTAAAAACTATGCTCCCTTTTTTGGTTAGGTTTCTGTCTCATTTTAAATAAACGTGTAATTGACCATGTTTTTGAGTGTTATGCTCTAACTCCATTTTTCCCCATAAATTCTGTAATTTTATTGTGTGACTTAAAGAAGATTGTTTTAAAATTGTGGTTTTAAAATACACGTCCCATACAGATGAACATCTTAATCGTTTTTAAGTGCACAGCTCAGTAGCATTAAGTACATATGCACTGGCGTGCTGCCTGCCCCGCCGGCCACTTCCAGAACTCTGTCCATCTTGCAAGACTGAAACTCTGCGCGCACCGGACATCTACTCTGCGTCAGCTCTCCTAGCGGCCCCAGGCAACCGTCTCTCTTCTTTCCTGCTCTGTGACTTCGACTCCTCTAGGGAACTCACATAAGTGGAATCACATAAAATTTGCCTCTCTAGATCCTCCTGGATTCCTTCCCACCAGCAGAACTGCCTGGCCTCAGGGTCCTGCAAAGTGACACAGTAACTGAAGTTACGTTTTCTTGTCCTGTAAAGGTGTACCATGATGTTTCTCCTGCAGCTTGTTTGTGCCGAGGCTGCCAGCCCTGATGGACGTGGGGTGCTGGGAAAGGCAAAGGCAGCAGACAGGCCTGGTTTTAAAACTCTGTTTTGAAAGCCAAGGCCACGCAGCTTTCACTGAGTGCTCCCTGCCTTAGTGTTCTCCCTGAAACCAGGATAAAAAGTCCCCCCTTTCAGGGTGGTTGAGGGGATGTAAAATGTTTACGCAGGAGAAGGCGGGGCTTCAGCGGGAGGCCTAGGCTTGTGAGAAGGCCCAGTAGTGAGGGAGAGGGTGGGGTGTGCGGGCGCCCTGGGTAGGTGAAGGAAGGGCAACTGCTGGGTTTGCCAAGAGAAGAGGGGAAGTGGAGAGGCAGGGAGAAAAGAGGCCGAATGGCTGCGTCCTGCAGGGTCTGGTGGACTTCAATTTGAACTTTATTTGGAAGCCAGTGGGGAGCCACCAAAGGTCTTCCAGGTGTGTCCAACCTTTTGGCATCTCTGGGCCACACTGGAAGAAGAATTGTCTTGGACCACACATTAAATACATTGTGACACGTAATCACCAAAAAATCTTACAATGTTTTAAGCACATTAACAACTTTGCTTTGGGCCGCATGCGGCCCACAGGCCACGGGTTGGACACCACTCCGAGTTTACAAAAGCAATTGTACATGTTTTACCAAAACATGAAATGAAACAAGAAAATAGCTTTCCCTGAGAAATTACCTCCCTCTGGTTTTGGAATGGTAGATTATTCTGAAGGGGTGTGAATCGCAGGATCTCCTCGAGAAGCTCTCTGGCAGCGCTCACTTCAATTCAGACAAGTGTTTCCTCTGACTCAGGAACCCTGCGCCCGGCCTTTGTCCTGCGGAATCCAAACCCCAGGAGAGATGCGAAGTCATTAGTAGGGGGCCGTTTATAACAACAGGAAAACAAAATAGAAAAACAAAGCAAAACAACCACAGCAGCAAAACCCCAACCTGGAAACAAACCCAGTGTTCTTCCATAGGAGACTGGTTAATAAAATCATGGTTGCTGTGGACCAAATGGTTGTGTGCCCCAAATTCCTGTGTTGAAATTCTAACCCCCTAATGGGATGCTACTTGGAGGAGGGGCCTTTCGTAGGTGACTAAGTGATAAGGGTGGAGTCCTCATGCATGGGATTAGTGTCTTTAAGACAGACACCCTAGAGTGTTCCCTTGTCCCTCTGCCACATCAGGACACAGCAAAAAGACAGCCACCTATAAATCAGAGAGGGGGCTCTCATCAGACACCAAATATGCCAACACCTTGACCTTGGACCCCCCCCAGCCTCCAGAGCTGTGAGAAATAAATGACTATTGTTTATAAGTGACCCCATCCGATATTTTTGTAATGAAAGCCCAAACTAGGACAATGAATGGTACATCCACACCATGGAAAGCAACACAGCTGTTCAAAAAAGAACAAGTCAGATCCATACGTCATGCGCTGGAACAATACCCAGGACATATCGCTAACTTTTTTTTTTTTTAAGCAAGTTTAGGAATAATATGTGTCTTACTTTTGTCTGGGGAAAGGGAAAGCCAGTAGGTCAATGTGTTTTTATAAGCATTTGAAAAAATCTGTTATACATATCACAATAGTAATCCTCAGAAAGATTAGAGAGAGGGAAAGACAAGGACTGAAGATACATCCCCTGATTTGGTTCTGTATTGACACAATAAAGCAGGACAAACATCCTAATTTACTCAGAGGAGGAGCTGCCACTCTAAGCAGTGGGGAATGTGTCCCGGGCTCTTTAGATGCCTGGTGTTTTTCCGGGCAGGGGTCAAAGCAGGACATCCCAATACAAATTCTTTGCCCCCATCCGAGAAGTGCCTTCTGAACAAGAGTGTTTGTGTATGTGGGTGGGTGGCTGGGTCGGGGGGAGAAGGCGTATAGATAGCCCCAGCCAATCCCTATAAATCCCTTATCCCCACATCTTCATGCACAAACCCTCCTGAATAACCAGAAAAGTTGGAAGGAGCAACTGTTGAGAGTGGAGTTTCTACGAGGGAGGCTGAGTTTCCACTTGCAAGGGGAGTAGGTGGAAAATTTGACAACACCCTGGAGATGGTTGGCAGAGTCCCAGGAAAGCTTAAATTATCTCCAGGCTTGAATTTTTCTGGTAGAAACGTAAATTCTCCTCGTCCCCTTGCATGGGAGTCCAGCTGGCAAAGGAATGCTCAGTGACATTGGCTCCAGCTGGCCATTCCCACTCCCACTGGCCAAGACTCGCCATTTCCCGCCTCTCTACTTCCGGCCTCTCTGTGCCCTGCTAGCTTTCATTTCCTGTCTCCCCACTTCCTTTCTCAGTCTCCACCTCCTGTCCCTACTTCTTGCCTGTCTCTCCTCATCTAACCTGTGTCTTAACTTGCCACTCCATGACCTGGGAGCCCAGACCCCTCTTGGTCTCAGTCCCCAGGCAGTTGGCACCTGAGAGGGAGAATCGTGCCCAGAAGGGCCCCCTCTGCTTCCACTAAACGTCATGGTTTGGAGTTTTATTAGCTGGATTCCTTTCCTGGTTTAATTTTCTCTTTTCACCCTGTTAGTTAAAGGGTGAGGTCAGGCTAGGAGCCAGAGGAGGCTTCGAGCAGCTTCTCCACCAGGTGAGCGAGGACTTGGATGGGAGGGCAGAGACTAAGAAAGGGGTCCAGGCTCTGCAGACAGGGCTGGGCAGTGGAGAGCGAATTGTTCACGTTTCCCAGGCTTCGTCAACCCTGAGTTTAACAAGAGGCAGCCGACCACCCCCGGCTCCTCTAACAGTGCCTGCCAGGAAGGTTTCTAAATCCCATTCCCTTGGGGCCCTGGCCAGGGCCCCAGCAGACTGGGACTTGGGTCATTCCGCATTAAAAAAAAAAAATATTAAATGAACAATGACTCTCTCTCTGCACATAAGTGGCAACTTTCCACTGGGCAGAATTTATTTTTCCATTTGAAAAGCTAATGAAAACCAGTCATGGTGAAAAACCCAGCCAAAGAAAGAATGTAGGCTTTCTTTTCTCCAGTAGGAGAATAACGCCATGTTTTAGGGGGTTCTTTGTGGGATCTAGACCCAGGGAGAAGAGGGGGCTGTGACACTTGGGGTCCCCCCTATTCCTGTCAGAAACTTGGCCCGGGGGTTGGACAGGAAGCTGAGTGGGGTGTCGGTGGCTGGGAGGCAGGAAACATGCTCATTCTTTAGAGGGGATGTGGGGAGTGTCTAAGCACAGGAGAATTCTGGAGCGGCCGAATCTAGCAGGAAAGTCAGAGTTGGTGGGCCCACGGGAGACAGGAGCTCAACTCAATACTGTACTTTCCTAGCTGTTTCTTTCCTACTTCCCCGTGCTGAGGTAGGGGCAGGGAAAATCTGGCTGGGTCTCAAATGCTCCAGGTTTCATGGTCTCTGTTCATGGCTGAATTTGACAAACACTTTTCCCTTTCAACAAGCTTCCCTCAGGGGAGTGTTGGGCCTTTTGGGCCCTCCTTTCTGACACAGGGCACTGCCTCAGTTAATTGTTGACTGGGACTGTATTCTTGGACAGTGGACTTTTTGGGATCAGGATTGTATCTCATTCACTTAAACAATAGAAATGTATTGTCTCACAAGATCAAGGCATTAGTAGGGCTTTGTCATTCCAAAGCTCTTTCCTTCCCCCTCATCCTGGGGGTGGGGGACTCTTTCCCAGGTCTGGTCCCAGCTTCTGCTGCTTTGCTGGCAGCCTTTGGTTTTCCTTGGCTTATAGATGTATTACCCTGATTTTTGCTTTCACTTAAAAAA
This sequence comes from Pteronotus mesoamericanus, assembly GCF_021234165.1. Classification (NCBI taxonomy): domain Eukaryota; kingdom Metazoa; phylum Chordata; class Mammalia; order Chiroptera; family Mormoopidae; genus Pteronotus; species Pteronotus mesoamericanus. Next base: position 16,914,980 of record NW_026555229.1, read on the forward strand.
AATTGATTGATTGATTGGTTTTTAGAGAGAAACATCAGTTTGTTTTCCACTTACTTATGCATTCACTCATTGCTTCTTGTATGTGCCCTGCCTGGGGATCAAAGCTGCAAACTTGGTATATCAGGACCCAGCCAGGGCTCTGCCTTCACTTTCACGTGGCATTTCCCTATGTGCATCTGTCTTCACATTTCCCTTTTTAATAAGCACGTTGGTCTTATTGATTGGTGGCCCACCCTATTCCAGTATAACCTCATCTTGCCTAATTATGTCTGTAATAACCCTATTTCCAAATAAAGTCTCTAAGGAACTGGGAGTTAGGACTTCAACGTATGAATTTTGGGGACACCATTCAATCTGTAACAAAGGCCTATCAGAAATCTCACCTCCTCCAGGAAGCCTTCTACACCCACTCAAGCTCATGCAGTCTCCCCTCTCTAGAGCTCCTGCAGCACACAGAGTCTGCGGGACTCAGGGACCCCAGGCATGCCTGGCCCCTTTGGGTGTTAATATTCCATCTCTCTAAGTCTGGACCTAACTCCATGTCAGTAGCATTTGCAATTTTTAAAATCAATCAGGTCACAGAAGAAAACCTCTTAGCTGATGTTACTGGGACTGGCCGTTAGCTGGTAACTTGAAAATCCAAAAGGAAAGCCCACAGAAGGCTTGCCGGCCACGCAGGCCCAGCGTGTGGTGGGCAGCAGACCTGTGTGGGAATAGAGAGCGGAGGCGAGCCACTGCGCGGGTCCCACGGGCGCTGGCTAGGAGAGCTTCATCCGTACAAAAACAAACAGCGGCCGCTCAAGCCCAAGATGGGTGAGAGCTGGGTGCCAAGTTCTCCCACCTCCCATGGGGAGTGTGTTTTTTAAAAAGAAGAAACCAGCAACACTCTGGACCATGTAAGACTCTTTCTATTTGATTTGGATGTCAAGGGAAATGGTCAGATAGAACCCGTGGGGCTTCGGAAGTAGAAAGGAATTCTGGACCAGAGCAGGCGGGCCCCTGAAGAAACTGGATTCAGAGAAATAAAAAGGTCTTCTGAGAGTTAAACTCCAAAACAAACATAATAGGTCAGAGCAGAGAACGGCAAAGTCCCTCCTTTACCTGATTCACAGTGTTAACATATCAAAAAAGAGAATGTGGTCATCAGAAGTGGGTGTGTGTGAGTGTGTGTTTGTCACTGCTCATGGTTATGCAGGTATGCACGTGAGTGTGAGCGTGTGTGTGGGTACGTGAGCTTGTGTGATTGTGCATGGCCATGTGTATGTGTGTGTGAGTGGATGTGAACATGCATGTGTGCAGGTAGCCACGGAGGCCCAGGGAAGGGAGAGTGTACTGCCTTTGCCTAGTGAGACTTAGCAAAGCCAAGCAGTGTTCCTAAGGAGAAAGGCGGGCGCTGGGCCAGAACCTCCAGTGAGTTAGTGAGTGGCAAGTCAGGTGTTCGGGCCCACAGGTCCACGGCTGGGATAAATCTGCAAAGGTGAGCTGCCCTATACATTATGTCTGGTGGCTAGCCCTCCTTGTCTGGGGACAGCTGTCCCCAACCACCCCGACCCATTGATTACTCTTGGGGGAGATCACAGGTGAGTCTGGAGAAGGTCCTTCTGGTATAGCCACTTGGTCACCAGGCCAACGTTTGGGTCATTTCACCAAACTCCCCAGGCTACCAAACTGGGTCATTTATATTTGCTCTTTATAGTAGTTTGGAGGGAAGCAGGAGTATCGCTGAGCTACGGCATGTCCTCCTGTGTTACTTCCTCTGTGTTCCATGGACCAGCACAATGGACCTCCTCTGCTAGGGGCTGCTCAGAAATGCAAACTCTCCAGCCTGATGTGTGGAGTCAGAACCTGCATTTCGACAAGACTGCCAGGGGCTGCATGCGCATCAAAGTGTGAGGGAACGCTCTAGTGCCGCTGGTACAGAGAACCTACAGTCCGGTCGTTTCTGGGAGAAAATGTAGCATCAAGGAGTTGCTGCTTCTCTGCGCTCCAAAACGTGCATCCCAGCATCTGACCGAAAGGACCAGGTTGCCCGGGCCGTGCACTCTGTCCCTGCTCCTCCCTGCCTTCCTATCTCCCCTCTCCTTCTTTGAAACCCTTAGAATCTTCAACTACTCTGCCTTCTTCAGCATTGTAATGAGAGTCCATTGCTATTTGCTGATTGAATCAGTTTTAATCCAGGGGAGTCATGCATCTATGCTGCTGGGAGTTTTATCACCCCTCTGTGGCTTCCTGGAGGGCACCACCACAGGCCCTGGCATGCGCCCTCTGGCACTGAAGGAGAAAACAGGACCCCTAGACTTCCAAAGAACACCCGCCCTTGCTGCGTACCCCCAACTTCGGTCTTCCCTCATCTTCATGGCTGAGCAGACCAGGCACCACAGCACGCTCTCCCATCATTCTCTCTGTTTCCTACCTGCTCTGGAGAGAATGCAAACATATGTCAATGACAACACAGTAAAATCCAGTGACAGCCCCAGAACTCCTGAATCTTGCAAACAGCCATCTGTGCTTCCTCGAGCTTTATACCCTGGAATGCCTGAGCAGATCCAGCCGCTGGGTCCAGTCCTGCAGCTGCAATCAAGTGTCTCCTCATTCCAGCTGTTTTGGGGCACGCTGGGGCTCCAGCTGCCAGCCTTTTCCCAGAGTGGAGTACAGCTACGGGGCCAGGGCCTTAGGCGGTGGGCGGCAAGGGAGATTGAGGCCCAGAACTCTCCCAAATCCAACTCTTTAAAAAGTTCCTTTGGCTTTCCACATGGAAAAGCCAACCAAACAACCAACCAACCAACCAATTAATAAACCCCATGACTTCACCATATGAGTCCCAAGGCAGGACAAAGAAGAAGTCCCAGTGGTTAGAATTATAGCAAAGAGATGGTGTCTCTGTCCCAAGCAGCTCTATGCTACATATGGGAACGCAAAAGAAAGGTCTAGAACTTTTCTTGAGCTCTTTCTCTAGAAATGAGGCTTCTGCCCTCAGGTTCACGTTGAAAACAGCAGTTGAAATTCTAGTCTTTGCCAGAGAAAGAGGTTTGGGGAAGCTCCCTGGAAGTGACATGACATCTTGGTTGGCTCCTGCGGTCCCAGTATTTGCAGAGGACTTTGTGACAATGGCTCTGTGAGGCCCCCTCACTCATCATAGGTACAGAGGCCAAAGCTTGGCCTCCAACCCTCTCCTACTTTAGAGCGGAAACTTCCAGTTTCGGTGGGAGAAGCAAAGCCATTTAATAATTCATCTCTTCATGAAGAATTAATCATATTTTAAAGCCTCCTGCCTCTTTTACCAGCTGACCCTATAATTAGACAAAGCAGGACCATTTCCTTTCCACTGCTGGCTCTCCACAGAGAGGCCTATTAGTCAGTGTCTATCTGGAAACAGATGGCACCCTCAAACAGGGTCATTTAAGGAGTCCTTAAGAAAAGCTGTGGGCAGGACACAGAGAAACCAAAAGGGGCAGGGCAGGACCGTGGGGCTGATGGCTGACTGTGGCACTCCTACTGGCCCTGGCCCTGAGGGGCAGAGAAGAGAGCCTTATGGGAACCTGGGAGGGGACAGGCAGGTGGAGAGGGTCATTCTGTGAGGAGCTGGGACCTTCAGCTGAGGGACACAGTCAGCCAGAGTGACCCTGTGTGAATGCAGCTGGTGGTTAAATCTTGTAGTTTCACTCCCCTCCTTCCCTCCGATCTTCTGCAAGCCCCCTCCTCCCCCCAACTTCCACTGACGGGGCCAGACCAGGAGCCAGAGGATGGAGCCAGTTCATGCAGCGCAGACAGGTCAGCCTCGTGGGGCAGAGAGCAGGGCAGAGACGGCTGAAGCATGAGTCTGGAGGGGCCAAGAGGAAGAGCTGGCACCTGAGCCTTTCTGGCTTGCCTCCAGGACCCCACATGATCAATTCCTTCTTCAGGCTGCAGTACGCAAAGGTCTTATCGCTTTGCTCTCAAATTATCCACTCTTGTGTTATCATTATACACTGTCTAATATCTTATCTGCCAAACCAGATTGTTGGCTCTACAGGGAAAGAGATTTCATCTTACCTTGTACTCCTACCTTGGCCCTGGGTCCCCCCAACCCCCACCCGGAACACATAGGTGCTCAGTGTGTGTGTGTCCATGTGCGTGTGTGTGCCCCCACATCAATGAGGACAGGCCGGGTCACGATGCGCTAACAACCAGCAGATCTTAGCAGCTTCGCATAATAAATGCGTTCTCTTGGTCACATTGCCTGTCTGTTGCAGGTCGGCAAGGGATGCTCTGCAGTCACAATGACTTTGGGACCAAGGATGGCTTTGTCTTGATTCAAGCATCCACACTCACAACAGAAGAGGGAAGAAGATGGAATGGATTATACACTGGCCTAAAGTGTCTACCCCAAAATGTCACTTCTGTACACATTTCAATGGCCAAAGTGAGACTCGTGGCTACTCCTAACTTTACAAGCAGGGAAGCTGCATCTCTACATACTCAGCGGAGAGCCAGACGTATTTCCTGAACAGCCCCCATGGCGGCCAAGAGTGGTCTCCCCAGGAGCCCTGGAGGAGGGGTTGATGTCTTTGAATTTAATTGAACAGCAGGTGTCAGTAAAAATTAAATGACTAAATAGGTCTATGCATTTTGACCTACTCAAATTAGTCACGTCAGCAACAGCAACAGAAAGTCAGCAAGCCAGGTGCCCAGGAATCATAGTAATCAAATGATGGCTTAAATGGACAGACTGATGTATGTTACATTGCTCTATTTCTGACTGGTTTCAGTGCAGTCTGTTTTGTTTGCTATGAATAGTTTCTGGGATATAGATTCTTGGCGTCTCCCTCCCCCCAGCAGGTTATGTCATTATTTTCCAGGTTCTCGTGTCCTTGGCTATTCTTTAAGACTCTGACAAATCGATATGGATGTGCTTGCTGATCTGGATGCCTTCTTTGGCTCAGCTCCAAGGAGAATGTGGCTGCTTCCCTGCTCCCTCCCTGCTGTTTGTGGAGCATCGCACGTGGGTGGTGCCCTGTGCCCTTCCCAGGCATCAGGTCACAGCCTTGCCCAATCCCGAGCTCCCAGAAAGTCCCTGGACCTTACGGTGAGTCATTTTACCTCAAAGGTAGGAAAGGGTGAGAAAAAAAATCCAGACCTAGGCAAACGCTAATGTTGAATGAAAATATTTTAGAAATTTAAACGAAGTTCTCCACATTATTTTCAAGTGTAGAAAGGCATGTTCACTTGTCTTTAGAAACTGTCCACACCTAAGAAGTATTTGGGTGGTGATCTTGGCCAGCTGGGATTACCATCAAATTGTCTTATTACTCAGTTTCCCAAAGAAATTTCTTTGAAAAAACATGAAGGGACTGTGACTAAAGGTGTAAAAGATGGTTTATATATTAAACTACAGCATCTCTTCTCTGCTTCCTCTTATTATTTTTTGTAAATTTTTGCACACCATGGACCGTGGAAGCAACACCAATACTCCTTCCTCAAGGTGTACTGTCAAAGGAATTTTGATCGCTGGACTTAGGCAGATGGATGTGTTATTTCCAATGAAACCAGATCTCCTGGAATGAGCCTTAATTCATGAGATCTCTGGGGCCCTCTGGGCAGTGAGGAGAGAAAGACAAAATTGACCCTTGTAACTCAGAACGCACATGGTCTTGCCGAAAAAGTTACTTATTACTGCAGCAATCTCAGTAGCTTTTAGAGGTAGGTGGCTAGCAGGGTCCTTACTTGTCTCCCTGAGGGTGTCTGGGTTACTTCAGCTCTGCGGCCTTCCTGAGCATCTTTTTGTGTCCCTAACTCTCATCTTCAGCTTTTTTAGCAGTTCAAACTCTGATATGACCTGCCAGAGAGGCCGTGAAGATGATCAGAACTAGGAGCTCCCACTTTTATAATTCCTTTACCTGATTATAAAAGTAGTACATGCTGATTGCAGAGGACTTGGAAAATATGAAATATAAAAAGAAAGAACTCCAAGATAGCCCTATTTCCCCACCCAGTGATAATTACTTTCCATGAATGATGCCTCCCTCCGCTCTGTAGTATTCCATTTTCTCTTTATTGATTTAAATTAGTTTAATCACTCATTCATCCTTCTATTCTAAACAGGTACAATTATCCTGTTCACAGCATTAGTGATATAGCAGTAGCATAAATGGACAAAAATTTCTTGTGGAGATAAAATAGTACTAGAGACAGTTATTAAAATTCAGTGTAGAAAGACAACAGGAAAATGAAGCACCATACTTCTAAATAATTCATAAGTTAAAGAGGAAATTTCAAAGAAAATTTAAAAAATACATAGAATTTAAGTGAAAATTAATATATAACAAAATATGTGGGATGAAGCCAAAGCAGAACGGAGAGAGGAATTTATAACACAAAATGCTTATGTTAGAAAAGAGGAAATGTCTCAAATCAATAATATTCTCACTTCAAAACACTAGCAAAAAAAGGGGGGGGGACAAAATTAAATCCAAATTAAGCATAAATAAGGAAATAATCAAAGGTAGAAGCAAAGATCATTGAAATTGAAAACAGGAAAACTGTAGATAAAAATCAATAAAACAAAAAGTTGGTTCTTCAAAAATATCAATAAAATTAATAAACTTCTAGCAAGACTGACAAAGATGAAACGAAAACACAGATTATCAGTCTCAGAAATGAGACAAGGGATATCACTAAATATCCTGCAGCCATTGAAAAGGTAGAAGCAGAAACATTGAACAATTTTATGTTTCTAAATTTGATAACTTAAAAGCAATAGACCAATTCCTCGAATACCACAAACTACCAAAACGCAACCAAGGTGAAATAGACATTCAGAATAACCCTACAACGACTAATGAAATTGAATTCATAACTTAAAAAGCTTCTGAAGAAGAAATCTCTAGGCCTAGATGATTTCACTGAGATTTCTTGCAAACCTTAAAGAGTTAAAATAACTATCTTAATAGAAACTTGTAAAACTGAAAAGAAAAGAGAAAAAAGACCAGAAAAAATAAAACAGAATGTACAAGAACTGTGAAACAACTAGAAATGGTGTGACATATATGTAATGGTAATAATAACAGAAGGAATAGAAAGAGAGAAAGCAATGGAAACATTAGAAGTAATAATGACTAGGAATTTCTCCAAATTAACATCAAACACTAAACCATAAATCCAGGAATTTCAGGGAACATCAAGCAGTGTGAATGGCAAAAGAAACAAACAAACAAACACTACACTCAGACTATGTTCATACAATATTTAAAGTCCAGAAAATTAAAAAAAAATCTTAAGACTTCCGGTCAGGATGGCGGCAAAGGCAGACATGGCTCGCCTCTTCACACAACCACAACAAAATTACAAATGAAATATAGAATAACCGTTGCTCAGAACTGACAGAAATCAAGGTAAATGGAAGTCTGACAACTACAGAACTAAAGAAACCACATCCATGCATACTGGTAGGAGGGGTGCAGACATGGAATGGGCTGGTCTCTTACCCATGTGTGGTGGATAAAAATTCAGGATGGACATCTTGGAACTGAGGAATCCCAGCCCCATACCAGGCCCCCCAGCCCAGGGCTCCAGTGCCAGGAAGATAAGTCCCCACAACTTCTGGCTGCAAACGTCAGTGGGGGCTGAGTCAGTGGAAGAAACTTCTGGAGCCCTAAGCAGTTTCTCTTAAAGAATCCACACATGGACTCACCTACTCAGACTCACTTCCTCTGGGAGGCAGCTTGAGGGGCAACAATGGCATGCAGGGGGAGGCTGAGGTGTCTGGCATCAAGGCAAGCAGAAGCCGTTGTCCCTTTTCTGGGCCCTCCCCCCACAGAGCCAGTAGATTGGTGCCATATCTAAGAGTCCATCAACGTGGCTAAGACTGTTTGACCCACCTTGGAGATCCCCAGAGTCTCCCCCCAACCCAACTTACGGGCCCACCCAAACTACTTTTCCATATGAACAGACAAGCAGCAACCTGGCCTCTGTGAGCCCTAGTCCCAGAGCTAGCAGCCTAGATTCACAGGTTCACTTCCCCCTGAAATCTCTAAGCCCAGCACAAGTAGCAACGATCTCAGATTGCTTTGTAACTCAGGCAGGGTAGCCCTGGGCAAAATATACTTTGGGGCTCACCTTGGCCTGTGCCACCTGGGAAACTCCAGATCCTGCTCACCCAGTGGACAGCTACAGACCACATCAGAACAGCACCACCCTGCCCCTCCACATCTGATTCTCCGTGGAGCGGGGAGGTTGGTAGTCAGTGGTCACAGCCAATCCTTGCAGCTGACTGGCCTGGGTAAATCCCTACCATTGATCTACCAACAGCAACCACGGCTCAACTACAAGAGAAGGGTGTACTTAGCCCACAGGGTGTACCTAAAGTACCCAGCTTTGGTGATATGGGAGGCTGTGCCACTGGATCCTGCAGGACACCTACTACATTAGGCCACGCTACCAAGACATGGGGTTGAAGCAGCTCTACCTAATACATAGAAACAAACACAGGGTGGCTGCCAAAATGAGGAGAGAAAGAAACATGGCCCAAATGAAAGGACAGATCAAAACTCTAGAAAAAGAACTAAATGAAATGAAGATGTGCAATCTATCAGATACAGAGTTCAAAACTTTTTATAAGAATGCTCAAGGAACTTAGTGAGGACCTTAACAGCATCGAAAAGATCCAGTCAGAAACAAAGGATATACTAATTGAAATAAAGAACAATTTACAGGGAAAAAACAGTAGAGTGGATGAAGCTAAGAATCAAATCAATGATTTGGAACATAAGAAAGCAAAAAACAACCAATCTGAGCAAGAAGAAGAAAAGAGAATACAAAAAAACAAGGATAGTATAAGCAGCCTGTGGAACAACAATAAGCAATCCAACATTCACTTCATAGAGGTGCCAGAAGAAGAAGAGAAAGAGCAAGAAATTGAAAAATCTATTTGAAAAGATAATGAAAGAAAATGTCTCTAATTTGGTGAAGGATATAGACAAGCAAATCCAAGAAGCACAGTGGGTCCCAAACAAGATAGATGCAAAGAGGACCACCCAAGACACATCATAATTAAAATGGCAATGGTTAAAGATAAAAAGATGGGAGGGGAGGAGAATGGGTGAGAGGTGAGGGGATTAAGAAGCACAAATAGGTAGTTACAGAATAGCCATATGGATGTAAAGTACAGTATAGGAAAGGGCGTAGCCAAAGAACTTACACGCATGACCCATGGACATGAACAGTGGTGAGGGGATTGCCTGAGGGAGTGGGGGGTGCTGGATGGAGGAGGGCAAAGGGGGAAAAATCAGGACAACTGTAATAGCATAATTAATAAAATATAATTTTTAAAAAATCTTAAAAGAAGCCAGGCAGGGAAGAAACACCTTAGCTATAGAGAAGCAAAGATAAGGATTATATCCAACTTTTCCTCAGAAACCATGAAAGCAAGGAGAATGGAGTAAAATATCTTAAAGTGCTGAGAGAAACCCCCTCACCAACCTAGAATTCTGTGCTCTATAAATTATCTTTCAAAACTAAAGGTGAAATAAAAACTTCTCAAACAAAAAATGGATAGAATTTGTTACCAGCAGACCTACCCTGCAAGAAATGTTAAAAAAGTTCTTCAGAGAGAAGGAAAATGATATAAGTCAGTAACTTGAATCTACAAAAAGAAAAGAAGAGCATCAAAAAACGAATAAATTAAGGTAAATATTTTTTACAAACTTTTATTTTTATTATTCTTAATTGACATAACAGTATGGTTTTCTTTCCAAATCACAACAATGTATCAGATTATATATATGCTTACTGTATGTATATACATATATATATGCTTATGTATAAGTGAACTGGTACAAGGAATGACAGCAATGATATAAGGGATGGGAGGGAGGAATTAGGACTTATTTTTTGTTACTATAAAGTACTTGCGCCACCTGTGAAGTGGTATAGCGTTATTTGGAAGTGGAGGACTCGAAGTAGCAGTAAATGTATGCTGCAAACTCAAGGGGCCACCACTAAAGAAGTTGTTTTTTTAAAGAACTATAATTGATATACTAACAAAGGAGAAAATGGAATCGTATAAAAGGCTCCATTAAAACTACAAAAAGCAATCAGCACTATAGATAATCAAGTTCTTCACAAAAAACACCAGATATAAGATCCTCCACTCTACCCAGTTTATGGACAGGTATATAGCTTACTCGTGATTAAAACAAATTCCCTGCCCTGGCTGCTGTGGCTCAGTGGATTGAATGCTGGCATGTGAACCAAAGGTCACTGGTTCAATTCCCAGTCAGGGCACATGCCTGGGTTGCGGGCCAGGTCCCCAGTAGGGGCACACAAGAGGCAACCACACATCAATGTTTCTCTCCCTCTCTTTCTCCCTCCCTTCTGCTCTGTCTAAAAATAAATAAATTTTAAAAAAATTTCCTAATCTAAAAAACCCCCATGAAAGGCAGAAAAATTGTCAAAGACAAAAACAGGGACAAAGAACAAAGACAACAAATAGAAAGCAGTAACATAGATGACAGATATTAATCTAATTATATCAATAACCTCTTTAAATGTCAACAGCCTAAATATCCCAATTAAAAGACAGAGATTGTCAGAGCAGATAAAAAACAAAGGCCAAACTGTATGTTGTCTACATGAAACCTGCTTGAAATATAAAGATGCAAATAAATTACAAGTCAAGGGATGGAGGAGGCTATACCATGCTAACATTAATCAAAAGAAAGCAGGAGTAGCTATGTAATTTCAGAAAGAGCAGATTTCAGGGCAAGAACAGTTGTGAAGAGGGGCGTTACATAATAGAGGCAATACTCCAAGAAGACATAACAATTTTTAATGTGTAAATGCCTAACAACATAACATCAATACACATGAGGCAAAGAAGGATAGAACTATAAGGAGAAGTAGAGAATCCAATATTATAATTGGAGACTTTAACACCCCTCTATTAGAAATGAACAGACCCAGCAGGCAGAAAACCAGTGATGACATAGTTGAACACAATAGCACCATCGATCAACTGGATCTAATTGACATTTATAGACTAGTTCATCCAACAACAGCGGAATACACATTCTTCTCTAGCTTACATGGAACATTCACCAAGATAGACCATATTGGGGGCCATAAAACACACTTTAATAAATGAAAAAACTAGAAATCGTACAATGTCTGTTTTCAGGCAACAGTGGAATTAAACTAGAAATCACTAAGAGACAGATAGCTGGAAAATCCCCAAACACTGAGAGATTAAACAACACACTTGTAAATAACACATGGGTCAAGTAAGAAATCTCAAGAGAAATTAAAAAATATTTTGAACTAAATGAAAATGAACATGTAATTTATCAAAATTTGTGGGATACAGTAAAGCAGCGCTTCACGGAAAATTTATAACATTGAGTGCATATGTTAGAGAAGATGATTAAAAAAAGAAGTATAACATTGAATGCATGTATTAGAGAAGAAGAAATGTCTAAAGTCAATAATCTAAGCTCCCACATTAGGAAACTAGAAAAATAAGAGAAAATTAACATAGAAGGAAACCTAGACAATCTTGGGTATGGCACTGAATTTTATGTACAACATCAAAGGCACCATTCATGAAGGAAGTAATTAATAAGTTAGACTTTATTAAAATTAAAAACTTCTGCTCTGTGGAAAAGCAATGCCAAGCTACAGAATGGGAGAGGATATTTGCAAAAGATGCATTTGATAAATGACTGTTGTCCAAAATATACAAAGAACTCTTAACACTCAACAATTAAAAAAAAACCCCAACAACCTGTTTAAAACACTGGCAAAAGATCAAAAACAGACTTCACCAAAGATGATACACCGGGGGGACCCCAAAACCACCGGGATTATCTTCTGCAGAGCGGGCCCCTTGTGGTACAGGCCTCCCCATCAGGTGAGTGTTCTAGGCGCCCATCTGGATCAGTGCACCAGCTGGTGTTGTTGTGAGAGGCTGTACTCAGCTTCAGAGAATTTTTTTCTGAAGACTCTTAACAAGTTTGCCCATTTCATGATGGATGATTTACAAACGCACCTGCCCACACTGCACTAAGTGGTCAGCAGTGCATAGACCCCAAAATGGCATAGACCAGAAATGGTATAGACCCCAGTGCCTCACACTCTGTATTCACCAGATCTCGCGCTGAGTAACTTTTTTCTTTTTTTGTTTCCCTGGATGAAAAAGTCATCAAAAGGAAACATTTTGCCAATGTGGAAGGGGCAAAACAAAAAATGTCAGAAGCACTGAAAGACATTGAAATTGAAGAGTTCAAAAACTGTTTTGATCAGTGGAAAAAAAGTCTCAGTAGGTGTATTGCATCAAATGGAGAGTACTTTGAAGGTGACTGAAATTTAAACATGTAAGAATAAATACATAATTTTTATAAATAAATTCCAGGCTCTTTTGGGTCCCTCCTCATACAGATGGCAAAACAGCTTAGGAAGCTATGCCTCACATATATGTCTTTACAGAAATGCAAATTAAAACAGTGAGATACCACTGCACGTCTATTGTAATGGCCAAATTCCAAACACTGGAAACACCAAATGCTAATGATGATGTGGAGCAACAGAAACCTTCATTCGTCTGCTGGTAGGAATGCAAAACAGCACAGTCATTTTGCAAGACAGTTTGGCAGTTTCTTACAAAACTAAATATAGTCTTACCATATGATCTGGCAACCACATTCCTCGGTATTTACCCAAATGAACTGAAAACTCATGCCTACACAAAAACTTACACACAGATATTTATAGCAGCTTTGTTCCTAATTGCCAAAACTTGGAAGCAACCAAGATATCCTTCGGTAAATGAATGAACAAACACACTGCGGTACATCCAGGCAAGGGAATATTATCCAGTGCTGAAAAGAAACAAGCTTTCAAGCCATGAAAAGCCACGGAGGAAACCTAAATGTATATTAGGAAGTGAAAGAAGCCAGTTGAAAAAGGCTACATACTGTATGATTTCAACTATGTGACTTTCTTAAGAAGGCAAAACTATGCAGAGAGTAAAAAGATCGGTGGTTGCCAGGGTTTAGGCAAGAGGGAAGGATAGGTAGGCAGGGCACAGAGTTTTTTAGGACAATAAAACTATTTTGAATGATACCACCGTGGTGAGTACACATCATTATACATTTGTCCAAATCCATAGAACGTACACCATCAAGAGTGAACTCTAATGTACACTCTCCACTTTGGGCAATCACGTTATGCCAACATAGGCCCATCGATTGTAACAAAGGTCCCGCTCTGGTCGGCATGCTGATAATGAGGGAGGGCTGGGGGCAATGGGTAGGTGGGAACTTCCGGCACTTTCTACCCAATTTTGCTGTGAACCCAAAACTTCCCTAAAGAATAAAGTTTAATAGTAAAAATATAAATCTACAGTCCAAAATCTTCCATGAATGTAGATGCCTAAGTCCTCAACAAAATATTAGCAAATAGAATCAGTTATGTATTAGCATACATTCAGGATATTGGATGATTTAATGAAATGAGCTAAGACTCCAAAGTCAGTTATAGAGTACTTAGTTTCAATGATCAGCTTCCTGTTCAGTGCAATAACTCACGAAGACTCATTTTACTGATCTGTAATATAGGAAGAATCCACATAGTTTAGGATTAGTAGTTGTATTTAGTAAATGAAATATATTTCAAAATATTCTTTAGATGCTATTTTGCCATATTTGTTTCAGGTTTTTTCTTATAGAGAAATAAAATGTTATAGATGTAGCTAAACATCTAATTCCATACCCCATTCTCTCTCTCTCTCTCTCTGACCCACCCCTCCCCCTCTCCAGGGTACATTATCCTGAAGTTGTTAGTGTATATATTTCTAGTAAATGTTTTAATGGTATTACTATTAAGATACAGGTTAAAAATTATAGAGAATGATTTGCTTTTTTTCAATAAACATAAATTGTATTGTACAGTACCTCAGTATTCATTGGGATCCTCCATTCTTTAAATACATGCATGTGCATGTATGTACACACAGAGGTGCACGTGCACACACACGATTTTAACAGCTGGAAGCATAGTGAATACGTGCTTTTAGAAACTTGGACACTTGCTTTGAAAAGTGGTCCTTAAACAATGCCTGTTAACATTCTACTAAAATATACACACATGAGAGTTCATGATCATGCCCACAGCACCTCGACCAGCACCTGGCACAAAGTAGGTGCTCAGTAAATATCAGGAACATGAACGACGGTCTCTTTGGTCTCTTCACCTACTCCATGAGATGGGTGCTGATCTTTCCATTGGGACAGAAGCTCGGAGACATTACAGCGCTTGCCTCCAATCCCGAGTTGGGAAGTGGCAACGACAGGATGTAAAGCCACACACTCAGCCTCCAGAGCTCAAAAGCCTCTTACCTGTCTCTGCACTGGGCAACTGAGTTTAGTCACGACTTTGGGGTTCGAGGAGATGGTCATGTCTTCCAGGCAGGGCTGAGGCACGTCTTACCCAAATCTGTACCCTCTGAGGAAGGCCAGGTAAAGTGTGGGCTCCACTCCCGAGAAGGAGGGTGCGAAGCAGAAGTTATGGAAGAAAAGACACCCAGGTGAATTTGCAGGACTGAGGGAAGCGGAAGTACAGCGTGCTGTGTATAAATATGCTAAGAGGACCCTGTCCCAGGGCCTGGCACAGAGCTGGGCGGGAAGGGAGAAGTGAGGGACTCCAGCGGAAGGCTCACTTGTCTCAGCAAATAGGAGCTTACAAAGCAAGCCTGTTGTGCAAGTTGTTTTGTTGTTGTTGCCGTTGTTTTGTGGAGGGGCACTGGCATGAAAGAATGAAGCATTCAGCCCTGGCTGGTGTGGCTCCATGGACTGAGCATGGGCCTCTGAACCAAGGGGTCGCCGGTTCGATTCCCAGTCAGGGCACATGCCTAGGTTGTGTCCCAGGTTTCCAGCAGGGGACATGCAAGAGGCAACACACACCAATGTTTCTCTCCCTTTCTTTCTCCCTCCCTTCCCTTCTCTCTAAAAATAAATAAATAAATAATATCTTTAAAAAAAAATGAAGCATCAATCACGCAGTGTTTTCACACATAGACTCACACCCGCACACACAACAAACACACCTCCATATACTCACCCCCATGCGCACACTCACGGCCTCCTCTTTCTCTCTTTCATCACTTTCAACACACATGGTTCAACTTTATTTTTCCCATTTTATTACATATTCACTGAATGAATGAAGAGAATGGCTGGTGTTTCTGGAGCATTTCCCAGATGTCTTGGCATTGTGCTGGGGCCTTGGCTTCTTCTCCGACCCCCAGAACAGCATCTCTGAACTAAAAGCCAACATTAGGGACTGCATGTCTGTGTCCTCTCCCCGCCCCCTAACTTTTACGTTGAAGCCCTCATCCCCGCTGTGATAGCGTTTGGAGGTGGAGCCTTTGGGAGGTAATAGGGTTAGATTAGGTCACGAGGATGGGGCTTTCCTGCTGGAATTAGTGGCCTTAAAAGAAGAAGACAGAAAGAAACTGAGACAAGGCCATGTGGGCACAGCACCAAGTCAGCCCTTTACAAGCCAGGAAGTGGGCTCTCACCTGAAATGGAATGGGCCGGCACTGTGATCTGGGATGTCCCAGGCTCCAGAACTGTGAGAGATAAATGTCTGTCTATGGTATTCTGTTCTGACAGCCCAAGCCAGTCATGGTGGCCACGGTCCTTAAACAATAGCCCACGGGACCCTGTCCTGTCCAGCCCCTCTCCTTCTCTCTGATCGCTGCTCTGACCCTCTTCCCTGGCCAGCTTTCTCCGGCCACCCTGGACTCCTGGCTGTGTCCTGCACGCACAGAGCACTTCTATCCTTTCTGCCAGGTACACACTCTTTTCCTCCATGGTGGAGCCCTTCGTTTCCTTCAAGCCTTTATTCAAAAGTCACTTTCTCAATGCAGTTGACCCTGTAAATTATTTAAAATTTAAACTCGCGTGTTCCCACCCAGAACTTTCCATACCCTTACACGTTCTACTTTTTAATTTTTTTCCCCAGGCACTTATCACTCTAACATATGGTATTCTTTATTTATTAGGTTTATTGTTGATCGCCTGTTATCCCCTGCTAGAGTGTAAGCTCCAGAAGAAGAGAGATATTTGTGTGTTTTGTTTGCTGATGAATCCCAAGTGCCCAGAACTATGCTTGGCACACAGTTCCTACTCAATAAATATTTTTTGATTGAGGAATGACCCTCTTCACCCAAGGAGGCCATGCCATACCAGGATTACCCAGCAGATGGCAGCCGATGAACGCCAGAGACAGCTGGGAACTCAGGGTTCCTCTCAATTAAGTCTAAGATAACGCGGGAGAAAAAAAGCAAGTTCAACCTCACTCTTACTGCAGCCTTGCATTCGTGAGAAAGAGCTTGTATGTAGGAGGGGAGCTGCTGAGCCGATAAAACCTTTATCCTTTATCTAGTACAGTAGGCTGTTTACCCACAATTCAGGGGTGAGAAAATGAAAACAGCTGTTAAGAAGAACGGAGGTCAGAGTCTTCCCACAGTGGGAAAAGGGGGCGAAGAAGGCCTGTGATCATGGATGTGCCTCACTCCTGCAAATGATGGAGAAGTGACATTTGACCGCTATCCCTGAAGGAAAGAAGTAACACTAAGAGCTGACACATCGGGGAGGCGGGGGTGGAAGTTTCCCGTCCTCCTCTGAACATGCCAGACAAGGCTCTGTTACAAGAACCTTGAGTCTCCCACTGCAGTACCGTCCTCTGGGCCCCAGGCAAACCACACTCTTCCTGGGCGCTTCTGTTACCCTTGCAATCAGGATATTGAGTTGCAGCTGTAACAAACCCTTCAGAGCCAAGTCCAGGGGAACCTGCCTTAGATCAAGTTTGGTATTTGTGTCAGGTTGGGGGAGGCTCCAAGGCAGATACTGCTTGCAAATCTGAGTCTACTGACCCAGAACTATCCAAGCCAGCTGGTCAACCTGGATACTACTACAGTGACAACAAGAGCTAGCATTTATTGGGGCTTCCTGTGTGCCATGCATGTGCTGAGTGCAGCATCTGCATTATCTCATTAATCCGCAGAGCAAGTACCTGAAGTCCACACTGTTCTTGTCCCCGTATCACAGATGACACGGGAGGTGTCAGTTGCCTAAGGGCTCTGGAAATTTCTCTCAAGTCACCTCTCAACCACTGGGAGGGAGAAATCTGCTGAGTGTACCATGGATCCTGATGAACCCCAGGGAACACTTAATCTAGTGCCTTTTGTTCACAGATGGAGAAGCTCAGGCCCAGAGATGGGAATAGACTGGCCCAAGTTTGCACAGCAGCTGAAGAGCCCACCCACCCAAGCACTCTGCACTAAGAAACATCCCACCCCAATAATCATCTTGCCCCTTAACATTCCCGGTGAGTGTTGGGAAGTCATCCTACGCCTGAGTCACACACAGGCTTTTATTTTGCCTTCCCAGATTCCAAATTGGCTTCGGTCCTTGCTAGCCCTAAACACTTCTGCATAAGATCTTGTCAAAAACAACAACACATCTCTTGTTTTTGGAGTGTCATCAAACAGGAGACCCTCCAGCTGGGATCATCGGCTGCTCGTGATGGGAACTGAGGCTTCTGCAGTGCATTAGCCTGTGTCCTCGGTCAAGCCACTCAGCCCCTGAGCTGGCTTGTTCCTCGGTAAGATGGGGGTAACAATATTCATGGAAGGGGACGTTGTATTCCAGGTCTGCGCTGTCCATCACAAATAGGATGTGAGCCACAAATGCAGGCCGCATGTGTAATTGTAAATTTTCTAGAAGTCACATTAAAACAAGGTAAAGGAAACACATGAGCCAAAGCGCTCAACGTGCATACACCATTATCAATGTCCATAATTTGTTTTATTTCACCAGCATATTCAAAATGTTATCATTTTAACATCTAATTAATATGTGATTATTAATGAGATACTTCACATTTGATCTTCATACAAGTCTTCAAACTCTGGTGTGTAATTGGCACTTCCAGCACATCGCGGCTGGGAGGAGCCACGTTTCAAATGCTTAATAACCACATGTGGCCAAGTGGCTTCTTACTGGGCAGCACATTCCAGGCCTTGATAAACATTCTGAACATGTGGCTCTGTGGTTTCAGAGGCTGTGCATTTACACCTTGTCCAGGGCATGTGTCTTCACTGTCGCCCACACATAACCTGCTGGGTCCCGGCAGGTCTGGAAGGTTGGAATTCGGACTTAGCATAGGGAGGCGATCCATCCCGGGTTCTCCCTGCTCTGAGCTCGTCACTGGTGCCTTTGAAAACCTTCCCTCCCCCAGCCATTGCCTCCAGCTTCACAAATGGGATGTTTGTGTCCTCTGCAGATACCTGTGTCCGTTTGTCTTTGGTACGGGAGAAGTGTTTGCGACAATCACGCAACAGACCAAGATCCAATTAGGGTGAAGGGTGAGACTGGGGGAAGGTGACAGGAGAGCAGGAGGCACTGTGTCCTCCCTGCTCTATGGGGTTCTAGGACTCAGGGCTTGGTCACCAGGGCACCTGGACGCTGTCCTGGCTTCCCAGCTAACTAATTTTATAAATTCAAAACACAACATTACTGTAACTCCATGATGCTCGAGAACAAGCAGATATTTTGTTAAGTGAAAGAAGCAAAGAGCAGAATACTAGGAGCCAGCGTGAACCATGAATGCGTGGCCTGTGTTTGGGAGAGCACAAAGATGACCAGTGTGGGGTGATTCGGGAGGGAGCTGGAGACGGGGGCGCAAGAAAGGCTGAATTCTCACAATCTAGCCCCTCATAACATTCACATGGTACCATGAGTGTGTATTACCTCTTTTCTTCTTTTTTGAATACGCAGGGCTTTTTGCATTAAAAATAAACTAATTAAAATACTTCCCCATCAATTACAAAGGAATACATGGTCATTGAAGATCATTTCCAAACCTTGAAGGAAGAGCATGAAAATGCTGTGTCATTTCATTGCTGGGTATTTGGGGACCCGAGGCCCATACCTGGAGAGATGGTTTGCTCTGAAATTAATTTTCCATGGATCACCACTTAAGCATCTGTTGGGATTTAATTGGGTGAGAGGAAAAGACCAAAGGAGCGCCTAATCCATGTGAACACACATGCACACAATAAACAAAACACCACACACACACACACACACACACACAGGCACCCTCCACATCCAAACCACTTCACACCCACATACCAGCCACTGAAGGGTTTTCACCCAGCACTTTGCAACCATACCCCAACACCCCAAGAGTATCAAACCACAAACACACAGACCCCAAGAACCGAAGCTCTTTACATACATGCACCCAACACTAGTGTACTTCACACACACGTACATATCAAGAGCTTTCATCCCCCTATCAACCAGAGCTTTATACATGCACACAGACACATCACACACCATGACCAAAGTGCTTTACACACACACGCGCCTCATAATCAAAGCACTTCATAGACACACTCCAACAACCAAAGTGTTCACACGTTCACTCACACATTCCCTGACAACCAAAGTACTTCACACCCCCCCAAAGGTTTTACTCCCCAAATCGAGGTGCTTCCTGTATTCTCCCGCAGACCCCACCAAGCAAAGCTCACCACGTCCCACAAAAGAAACCCCCGAAGCACTTGGGTTTGTTGGCCACAGCAGCAGATACTTGAACATCAAGACATTCGACTGCGACTTTCTTTTCAGATTAATGAGCAGAGAAAGATTGGAGGGGGGTGAGAATGGCAGGAGAGAGCAATTACACCCAAATCTTTTCTCTGTTGATTAGGGATTCCTCCTGCAGCCTGCTTTGGCTCCAGCTAAATCTTTTTCTAATGAGATGTGGCTTATCCAGATCAGAGCGCTGAGAAAAAAGTTGCAATTAACTTTAAGAAGAAAAGGAGTGAGAGAGAGAAGGGGGCGAGGCAGGGAGCCTGGGAGTGGGGGCAGGGAAGGGGGCGGGGGCTGGCAGCCAGGGGGGGCCGGGCACATGCCAGGAGGGCAAAAGGGCATCCGGCCCTCTTGACGCTGTGGTCACTGCTCCCGGGGTTCCGAGCGTAGGGAAAGCCCCTTGCAATCCCTACATCTGCTGGGGGCAGGCCCAGCCACTTCAGGTGCAAGTGGAGAGTTGGGAGTGTGGGTCTCCTGGGCTCTGGGGCCTTCCTCACGTGGCACACCTGACACCTGGCGGGGAGGGCAGGGGAGAAGGACTCTCTAGGCTGCGTCCTTTACACCTGAGCCCTTCCTTCTGCCGGCTTACTCCTCCAAAGACACGGGGCCCTTGACCACCTGCTAGGGACTTCCATGACCACCAGGTGTCAAGTCGGCGCTCAGAGCTTTCTCAGGACCGCTGGGCCCAGCTCCCCACGGGCGGCCAGAAGAGATGGGCCTGGGGCGGGCCCGGCGGCCGCACTGGTAGCCGCAGCTGGGGTCTCCCTAACTCGCCTCGCTGTTCCCATGTGCATGTGGGGTCTCAAGTTATTCTCACCTGACCCACTTAGAAGGGCAGAGAGGGTCTGCGATTGAATGAGACATTGCATATTAAATGGTCAAAATGCCTCAAGTTTCTAGAAGCAGCCTAGGTTTGCCTTCATTTGCTTCTCTATTGATGCACTCCAGCTTGACCAATAGGCAAGTTCCTCTCTCTGGTGCTCAATGTCTTCATCAGTTAAGAAAAATAAAGTGGTAGTTGAGGGGGGGTGGCATCGGATCTCCAGGGTCTCTGCCAACCCTGACGCTCTGAGATCCGGCAAAAGGCACGGTTTCTGGATGTCCCAAGTTGAGTAATGACACCTGTCCCCTGACTGCCATGCTCTGCTTTGTGCCCCCACAGGACACTCCCACATCCCTGCAGTTTCTGACCCATGTGGAGACCACTTTTTACCCTGGATGGCAATAGCTATCCGGCAATGCCTGAGGGCGGCCTTCACACATCTCAAGGCTTCTAACCCAGCGCTTGTGGTGGGATCTCAGAGGATAACTTGACATCTGCCTGCCAGCCGAGCTGGGGAGCCCGGGCTTGGATTGGACGGAATGGGGAGGACGGGGGGAGGGTGGAAGGGTACGAGCAGGGCATAGTCTCTATTCTCTCCGGTCACACGCAGCTATACATGCGCAAGGGGTCCAGCAGACCCTCCAAAGCTTTATTCCTCTTATGCTTTTATCCACAACACTTCCCTTTCCCCAAGCCGTGGACCTCCCTGTGCAAATTGGGAAGGCTTTTTATTGCACTGCTGGAGACCCAGTGGGAAAAAGTGAGTCTGGGGCCTCTGAGCTTTGCCCTGCCTGACAAGCCTGCTTGGTTCCCAGAGAAGGGCCCCTGAGTGTTGGCGGCCACCCAGAAATGCCGTCCCCTGTGTGGGATGCTTGGCGACCCCTCACCAAAGAAGCCCTAGAGATGACACCAGCCAGGAGGCAGATGAGCTAAGCCCAGTTTTTTCTGTGTTTAAGTTCCAGGGAGGTCAGCCTAGTTCCCAACCTCAAGGCCCAGGAATTTCCTTAGCACCTGGCTCTGCGGGTCCCTGGTCAGCCCTTCGGCCCCTGCCCTCCACCCTGTTTACGGCGACAGGCACTCTTGGTTTCCTCCTATCTCTCCCTCTCCCTGGCCATCGCCAATCTAACAGGCATGTGGGCTACAAACACTAGCTGGAGTGCTAAGGTAGAAATTCTTCTTAAACGTATAGTAAGGTCAGATGAAGAGGGGAAAAAAACAGAAAACAAAACACCAAACCCCCGAAACAGAAATTGGACACAGGAGGGCAGATGTAGACTGAACAGGAAGTGCTGGCCTCAGGCTAAATGAAACAGCTGTCACCATTGTTCTGGACTGAAAACTGCCTTTGCAAACTCCGCGCAGTCCGGGCTCAGAAGGCAGATGTTAATAATTACAGCACATGAAACGAAGGGCACAGGATTAGGCAAGTGACGAAAAAGAAATGGTACCAGTAGATTTATAACTCGCTCAGGCAAATCCGTTTGGGCTGGTGGGGGTGGGCCAAGCGGTCTCACTGCAAATGACCCCCCCTCCCCAAATCCCCTTCCCAGTTTGGCATTTTGGCTTCCGGGATTGTCTCAGAATTGGGGGGTTGTATAGACTGTTTAGGGTGGTGGGCGGCAGAGGCCTTTTCTCGCTGCATTTCTAGGGACCCTGGACCTACAGGGCCATAGCCCATTGCTGTTGACCTACAGGAAAAAGATGAATCCTAAGTCCCAATGCATGTACTGAAAAGGGATCTCTAGGCAGACAAATCCTGGGGTTGGAGGGCTTGCTGGTCCACAGAGGCTCATGGACGCCAAGCTGGGTGGCCTTCCGTAGAGCTCTGGCTTGACCAGTGGGTTCACACTTAAAATCCAGGAACTCAAGTTCTTTGCGGCTGGAGCTGATTCGCACGCTAAAGTCCGCCAGCCCCCAGCACCTTGGAGGCGGCAGGGGAGAGTGGGGAGTGTTGGGACCATTGAAGAGAGTAAGCGAAGCAAGTTTCTTGGGCTAAGAACAGAAATGGAAGAGGCAGAGAGTCGTCACATGTTTTCTGGACCTTCCTTGGTGCTTTTCCATGGGAGCCAGAGTTGTGAAAAACAAAAGCAAACAACACACGCTTATTCACTTCCAGGCCAAATCCTCCCATCCCACCGCCCCCTAGAAAGGACGTCTCCAGGAAAGGTTAGAAAGAAGGTAAGCCATGTGTTTGCCATCTTTACGCCTGATATGGAAACCATATGCTTAAATACACTCGCAAACATACTTAATATAACACTCTTTTATTAAATGTGGTTTTATAAACGCTCTCCCCAGCCAGGGCACCTTTGCTGTGCTGGAGGCTGGAACTTGGCAAAATAATCTTCCCGCTGTTACATCTATTGATACACATTTTTTGAAAATGAGTCTCGGACCCTTGGAAAATAGACTGGTTCTGATTATTATTGCAAGCGGGAAGGGGCACACGAGGGCATCTTTTTTCCTCTGATAAATTAAAAGAACTGTAACGGGTGCTTTCTGCAACCTGTAAAAGGGCAGAGACATCTGTGATTCATTTAGCAGCTCCTTACAGAAGATTTATTTGATTAATTCGGTCAGAAGAGAGAGAATATGGATTTTCCCTTGCTCCGAAAGGCACATACGCACTCACACATGCACACACGCACCCACCCGTGGGTAGACATCTCAGGAATGAAAAATGACTAATCGTGTTATTGGAACTGGCCAACGCGGGGCCTGGTGGGGAGACAGCTGGCTCCTGCCCTGCGGATGGGAGGGTTGGTTTCAGAATAGATTTCATATCCGTCGGCAGCCCGATGTCACCCAAGAGCGATCCTGGAGAGTAAGACAATGGACACTGGATTGCTTTTGTTAGACACGGAGTCCTGGGGCCAGGCTCTGTGCAGGGTGCTTGGCCTGCATCCTCTCACGGCCTGGTCCAGCGACCCCTCTCGGATGGGACACCATTGTCGCCTCTGCTTTATGGACAGGGAGACCTCTGCATTCCCAGCAGAACTCTGCTCAAAGTTCTTTCCACTTCTTTTATATGGTGTTCAGCTTTCTCAGTCCTCCATGCCTAAACCAAGTGGACGGAGGCTACGTCTCGCGTTTGTCTCAGAGTGGCTGTCCTTGGAACGGGGTCCTCCTAGTTGGCTGTGCTCCATGCCCTGAGGGTTTCAGTGCAGTGTTGACAGAGGAAGACTCTTTTTCGGGCTTATTTCTAATCTCAAGGAGAGCCGGCCTCCTCTGGCTTTGGTTGTCTCTGAGTTAAGTGGCTCAGTGCCACGAGCCATTGTTTGTAGACCACTGTCTGTTGCTGGTGAGTGGGGAAGAGCCCTAGAAATAGGTCCTTGGAGAAGGCAAAGAAACCAGCAGTTGAGAGGAATCATGAAATCATCCCAGATCTGAACCAGAGAGGACTTTGGATATCCATGTCAAGAGCTGCAAATACGTGTTGAGGACATGAGCCACCACTGTCCTATGCTCGTGGCAGACATTGCTGATGGGCCCTGGCTCGCTCTCCCCCCACAACACTAACCCTCAAAATACTTCTCAACACAGCTCTCCAGGCACCCTCTATCAACAGATGAGAATTAGGGCATGAGTTGAAAGCTGTTTGCAGTCCTCTCCAGGTGAATGTTCCAATTTGTGGCAGGAAAAGCGGGCCCAGGGAGAAGTCAGCTGCAAAATGAGGAGGAAGCTCCTTTTGGGCAGCCGTTCTGTCTCCCTTGCTGGGCTTCTTTGCATCCGCACCAGGGGGGTGGGTGGAAGCCATGGTTCGGTGGGTCATAAACCTCTGCGTTTTGCTGAGTCTCGGCTCTCACCCCCGCCCTCCATCCCCCTGGAATGTCACTGAACCTGCTCTGTGTACAGGATAAAAGGCATGCCCTGGAAAGCTGCAGAAGATGGCAATCTCTTTGTCACTTTAAAATAATTGACCAGTAAACCGGGACAGAATGGGGCAGCCTGAACTAACATTTGACAATCCGAGGCCTAAGATTCTAGAAAGAAGTGGAAGGTTTCATTTTGGAAGTACTAGGATTGGCAGACACTTCCTTCTCCAGGCTCTTCCTCTGCTGTCTCCCTCTGTGGACCACAGGAAATGTCTAGAACCAGGACTCGATAGTCTGGAGATACTGAGTGCTTGTCTCGGTGGCTGTGGGCTATGCCTCCATCCTCAGATATTTCCACTAGGTGAATTTCTCTGTGGGACAAATAATAGGGTTTTGTGGAAGGAAGGAAGGAATGAAGGAACGAAGGAACGAAGGAAGGAAGGGCCAAATTCAGAAGCCCCTCCCAGGTCCCTTGCCTGGTGGTCCTTCCTAGGGCCTGACCTTAAATATTTCTCATCCTGGGGACGTCCAGCAGGGATTTGGGGACTCACGGCCTAGTTCTGCTGAATGTCCGACTGGCAGCAACAGGCCTTGCTGTAGAAGAAGCTAAACTGAGAACCAGCACTGGTTCAGAGAACCAGCGTGTGAGTCTGAAATACCACATGTTTTTAAGGAGGGCAGTCGTGGCACGTTGAGTCCTGAGTCTCGTCATTCTCCCACTTAGCAAGGCTGCCTGTCAGTCTTAAGGGGACCTGCTCAAGGAATCTATACGGTTTGGGCGTAACTTGCATCTCAGCTCTCCGGTTGCTCCTGGGTGTTTCTGTGATTTTTGTGGTGGCCTGAAAACACTTTGTTTGAACATGCCTTCTACAACCTTGTTTACACTATGAATTACAAATTCATAGTGAAGAAAAATTTGCTAACTAACTCATACTTTAGGCCAGCACGGCCTCTTGAAAAGATCACAAATATGGAGTTAGTGAGGTCCCAAATAATGAGGATTTTACAGGCCCCAATGGCACCCTTTGAAGGGGTTTGTTGACCAAACATCATTTGTTGAACAAGGTGTTTGTAGTGTGGAAGTGGTTTTCCGGAATATTCCTGACTGAGGGGATGATTGAAGGGGCCAGAGAAGGAGCCCAGTGTGTGCGTGGGGTGGATAGGTAATGTAGATGGGGGGGCTCCCGGGGGCCATCTTGGATTCCACTTGGGGATGAATGAGTGGGCTGAGATATGCTTGTCTTGCCCCTGAAGACACTTACAAAGGGAGGAAGCCTGAGCCATGGGGAATTACAAGCGAGCTCAGTGGCCAAGCAGGTGTTCACTAGCTGAGTGACCTTGGGCAAGTTCCCTTCTCTGTGAAATAGAGGTCATAACAACACGTACCTCAGAAGCTTGTTGTGAGGATCCAATGAGATAAGGACTGCTTTCAAGAAAACATTGTCTCCCAAACCGATGAATGGATAAATAGAAGGTGGTATGTCCCTACAAGGACATATTATTCAGTCTTCAAAGAAATGCAGCGCTGGGGGGAGGTTGGGCGAGGGAGGTGGAGGACGGTATGAGGGGCGAACGCCGACGGACGGAGACTCGACTGGGGCGGTGAACACACAGTACAGGGTACAGACAATGTGTTGTAGAATCGTGCACCTGAAACCTATGGAATTTTGTTAACCAGTGTCACCCCAATTAATTCAAAAAAAGAAAAAAAAAAGAAGTGCAGTCCTGATAGAAGCTACCACGTGGATGGGCCTGGAAACACTGTGCTAAGTGCAAGAAGCCAGACCCAGCAGGCCACATATTGTCTTGTTCCATTTATATGACATGCCTAGAATAAGCATATTCCATAGAGATAGAAAGTGGATTAATAATTGCTTAGGGCTCGTGGGGGGACAGAAGGGTAGGGAGGTGCGAGTTAAAAGGGTACAGGCTTTCTTTATGAGGTGATGACAACGGTCTAAAATTGATGTGGCAAAGACTGTGAACATACTGGAAACCACTGAATTGTATGCTGTAAATGAATGAATTGTACAGTATGTGAATTGTATCGCAGTACAGCTGCCAAAAAAGAAAATATCTCATGTTTTTAAGTGAGTGTAGTTATAACAGAGGATGATGGAATCTGTGACAACTGGAGAGTCCTTGTCCCACCCAGAAGAATTCAAATTAAAAAAACAAAAACAAACCATGCCCAGAGGCGGACTCACCTGTTTCGCCATCTGCCAGAAGAGAGAAGCTCCTGTCTCCAAGGGTGATAGAAACAGCGAGATCATTCACGCACAGCACTTAGCCCAGACCCTGGCACATCCCAGGTGTGCACACAGCTCAGGAGGCAGCAGCGGGCACTGGGATGCTATGTGGGACAGACAGTGACAAATGTCCACATCCGACCCTCATACGTTCCCTGCCTTTTCTTCCTCTGTGATGATAAATCATGCCCTTTGCTCATTTCCCCCTTGGACTGTTCTTTGTCTCACTGATTTGTAGGTGCCTTCCCCCTGCATGCTCCCTCCCGCAGCTCCTCCTACCCTTACGCCACCTGGATTTGTGGGGACCTCACGGGACCACTCTTCCCTTCCGTTTGTGCCCAGAGAAGCACAGGCATCCCCGGGATGGCTGGCTTCTGTCAGGGTTGCTGCCAGTCACACAGCATCTCTGGGCAGAATAAAATGAGGGGCTTCTGCCAAGACATGTGACTTCTGTCTGTTGGAAAAGTGTTTTACTATACTGATTTTATTAGAATAGATGCTTTATTGCAATCCAGAGAAATGAAATAAATATACAAATCTGTAATGTCCAGGATGGGATGGGCACTCCTTTGGTGGCGGTGCCAAGCGTATGGGGAGACCCGGTGGGAGAACCAGGCTCCAGTCCTGGCCTTCCCACCCCGTCTTGCTGGTTGACCTCAGACTTGTTATAACATCTTTCATGGCCTTCATACTATCTGCTCTGTCTTCCTCCTAAATCAGGCTTGAAGGAGCTACTGCTTCCGGGAAGCCAGTGAAGAGTGAAAAGGTATCTGCTGAGGGGCTATTCCCGGTGCGGAAGCGCTCGCCCCGCGTCCTTCACAGGTTGGTACCAGGTCCTGTGCTCTGCAGCCGGCCATCGGGAACGCCCCATGGCCCGCCTGCGGCCCCCCGATGTGCTCGAGGATTTCGTGGTGCCAGTGATGCTGCGCCTTGTGCCATCTGAACCTGCTTTCACGGTCCCAGGGAGGCTTCTCTGCCCGGCCACGTCTCTGTACTGCAGACACCAAGCGGACACCCCATTAGTGGTCCTGTTCCGGCTCCCTACACGGCCTCCCTGTTGATCCTGGTCTGTGGGTGTCTGCCGTGGCCAGCAGTGGGGAGAGGGGCGTGGCAGTCCTTCTGGCTCCAGCACGCCTGGCAAGAGTGAGGAGGCACAGTCCAGGGATCCTGGGGCTCCAGACTTGGCTGAGATTGTTCCATGGATCGCTGAGCATTCTTGCAATTTCTAAGGGTCTGATGGACTGGTGTAGTGACTCCCAGCCAGGTCACATGGGCTGACTGACATGTTCATTCCTCTGTGGTGATCTGGGATGACATCAGCTGGACATGGTGATATCGATTCTCTGGGTTCTCTGGTGGTCAGAGGCGGCCCGAACGGCAGGACTGCAGCTAGAGCTGACTTTGTAAAATAATAAAGCAAATGAGTACATAATAAGTGCGCTTGCTTGGGAGACAAACAACTTTCCAAATGTTGAACCATAGGGAGGGGAAAAATGAGCAAAAGTGTTCTCCGAGGAAGGAAAGCCCTTACTTCATTTGATAAATACCTTCACATGACACCCGTGTGCCAGACCATGTGCTCAGGGTGGGGACCGTGACACACAAGAAGAGAAGGTCCCACTTCTCGAGGAGCTGATGTGCTTACTGTGGGAGACAGACAGTAAATAGGGAAACGAAAATGACCTTCATTAGGTGCTTAATAAGTGATAGTTATTAATTTAAATGTCAACAGCAGGGTGTTAGTTTGGTATATTTTAATACACCCACACTTGGGACTATTTTGCAGCCAATGTATCCATGGTTTTTGAAGCGCATCTAATGACCCAGGAAAGTGCTCTCGGTTCATTCATCCATGCAGCAAGCATTGGTTGAGCACCTACTCTGCGCCAGGCCCTATCCTGGGCCCTGGAGACAGCAGGGAGCAGCAGAGGTGAGCTCAGACCAGCTCCCTGCTCTTCTGGAACTTCTATCCTATTCAGGGAGACTGTTAATAAGGAAGTGGAAAAATACCCCAACAGGACAAGGTCAGATGGAGACAACAAACAGGGGACAGGGGACATGTTAGAGATGCCTGGGAGAGGGCAGGGGGCTGCTGTAGCCTGTGGGGTCAGGGAGGGCTTCTTGGAGGAGGTGACCCAGAACTAAGAACTAACCAAGAGACAACCAATAGGTGAAGATAAAAACACTTTGTGGAAACTTTAGGACTAAGTAACCTTTCCCTAGTGCCACAGATGGGGACGCTGAGGTGATATGGCTTGGTGATATGGAAGTTGGTGACAAAACTAGGATAGAACGCAGGACCCAGGTTCCCTGGGCGGTACTGCTGGGTTTCCCCTGCAGGTACCACTGGAGCTCTCAGTAATGTCCCTGCTGAGTGCTTTTATGGAGCTTGGGCTGCACAAAAAATGTGTCCCTCCATCAGGCAGGTCTTAAGGATTTCTGGAGGCCCTACAATGTGCATGGTGCCAAGCCCAGAGCCACGAAGAACATCACAGGCCAAGCTGGGAGTTAGCCACACCTACGCAGGTGCTGCGTGTCCCGAGATGCTGCATGCGTAGGAGCCGAAGGGACCCGCAGAGGAGAGGTCGCTGCGCGGGGCTGGGCCGGGAGAGTGAACCTCTTTTATCGACAGATGACTTCGCAGCCCCAGCTCCTGGCAGAGGAACCCAGGAAAGGAAGGAGAGCTTCTGCCTCACACCCCAGCCTGGGGGTGGCCCCGACCTTCAAAGAAGCCCTGGCTGCGCATGGATGCAGCCACAGGAATGATACGAGGCCAGCCTCACCCCTGCTCATTTCTGTTCCTGGTTGCTCTGCCCCCACCCCCACCCCAGCCGCCTTTGATCTCAGTCCCACTGAGCTTGGCCTGGTTTGAGGTCTCCTGCTGGGACGCCCCAGGCTGGGCCTCTCTCTCTCTCTCTTTCTCTCTCTCTTTCACTCTCTCTCTCTTTGTATCACAGCCTGGATCTGGCCTCCTGCCTCCTGCCTGTGGCAGCAGGATCCCTCAGGACCCAGCAGGAGGTAACAAAGGAAAAAAGGTAACTTTGGGCCAGACTGGGGAGGGTTTTGCAGTCCAAGGGCGGGAAGGCAGGTGTGCTTTGATGGGTGAGGAGCGCCATCACATCCCTGGTCATCAGAGCGGCAGCTGAGGTCTAAGAAGGGCAGCTGTAGGTAGTGATCCGGTGTCCAGGCTCCGGGCGGGACCTGTTCACGTTGACCTCTAAGCCATTTTCTCCCTGGGTAACCGTGGCCATGTTCCGTAACCACCCTGTGGCTCAGTTTGCTCCTCTGTGAAATGGAGTTACAAGATTAGCCACTTCCTGGGGTTGTCATGAGGATTAAATGAGGAAATACATGTGAAAGTGCCTGGCTTGTTGGAATCCCCCTAAACTGCAGCTGCCATGGGTGCAGAAGTCTCAGCCGACTTGGGCCGGGGGAGCAGCCAGCACTTTGGGAGCATGGCCTCAAGGGCTCTTGGAGCCTCGTCCCTGCCTTCTGCAAGGAGCCGTCTAACTTCCGCTGGCCTGCGTCCTTGTTCTCCTTCCTCCACTGGCTCCTGGCCCGGGCTTGGTCTAAGGACCCCCGAGGGACTGCCCCAGAGTCTTCCTTCCCCTTCTCACACCCAGCCCCTTCCTGCCCTGACTTCTGCTCAGAGCGGTCCTGTGGATCTCCCGGCCCTGCTCAGAGTCCTCGATGGCTCCCTGTGACTGCAGAGAAAGTAGCAGCCCCCTCAGCCTTTCATTTAAGACCCTTGGCAGTCTGACCTCTTCTTCACTTTCAGGCTTAGGTGGATCTGGGGAGTTTTTAAGCCTGAGTTTGAATTTGGAGTCCACAGTTTGAAATCTGAGCTGTGAAATCTTGGGAGATGTATGTAACCTCTGTGCACCTTGGTTCTCTTATCTATAACATGGACAAAATTATACCTTCCTTATCGACTTCACAAGGGTATTTGAAGATCAGATGAGCGGAGAGGTGTATGCTGTTTGTACCTGGAGAGTGACTCAGTGTTTTTGGGCCACACGGTGGTTTCCTTTCTCTTGGCCTTTGTTCTGGTCACTCCCTCTGCTGGAGCACCTTGTCACCTTCATTGTCTGAATGGGTACGTCATTCAGAGCTAGGGGCAAACGCCACGTCCTCTGGGAAGCTGCCCTCGTTACCCCGCCCAAAATGGTCCCTTCCTCTCATGTTGCCTACGTCATGGTGCTCACACCTCTCTCAAACACCTGTGATAGCTTCCCTTAATATGTGATTTCCTGTTTCTGCCTTATCTTCTCAGGCAGGACGGCAGGACTATACTCCAATCAGCTCTGTTTTTCCCATAGCACCTCATCGCCCCTGCCCCACTCAATAGGTGCTTGATGAGTACTTATTAAAAGCAGAAGTGACTGTACGGAGGAATGAGTGAATGTGGGCAGAGCGATGGTTCACTGGAGCCAAGGAGATGGGCCTGATCCCCTCCTGGGGCCTGTTCTTCGGCCCTAGGTGGCTTTGCCATTTCCCACACGTGGCCCCAATTTTCACAAACTAATGGACCCAGAGCTGGTACACAGGAAGGGCTTGGGGGCTGAAATCTGATTGGAGGTTGGGAGGGGGCTTGTCTGAAGGCTGTGTAACGCGGGTACGTGCATGCGTGCGCACTCATATATATCCCCTCATCGCAGGTGCGGGTTAGGGGTGGGGCCAGCCTCCCGACTAAGCCAGGCGTGTGGGTGAGGCAGTGCCGTACCTCACTCCTGCTGGGGGCTTCTCCAAAGTGCTTTCCTGGGAGGGGGTGGGGAAAAGTGGGGTTGCGTGGGAGCTGGGGAAGTGGCTCCTTGTGACTTGAATTATGTCCCCCACACAGGAGCACCTGATTTATTACCAGGGCCTGAAACACACGGAAGAACAAAGGGCCCTGGGGACATTTGTGACCCAGCTGCACCCTCTCCATACTGAGCCAAGGCACTGCTCTCCCAGCGCTCAGCGCCCCTCCTTACAACCCACCCCCAACTGTTACATTCTGGGGCCACACATTCCTCGGCACGGCTGAATCCTAAGTATTTTAATGCCTGATACGGATCTCCGTATGGATTTTTGTTTTATCATGAGGCCACTGGAAAGTTTTTTGGTATCTCTTTGAAACAGATGTCAGCAAAAGCTTGCAGCACAGATCAAGGGCAGGTCAAGGCCTTTGAGATGGGCCTGAGTGTCCCTTTAACATCGTTCAACCTAATACCCAAATATACCTTGAGTCATTACCTTGTTTTTATAAGAACCTCTGAGCCATATGTTCGGGAACTAATTAAGCATACAAACCAAACCCTGGGATCAGGTGGAGCTCTGTTTAAATATCTTAACCTTTTATGGTTATCTTAATTTAGAGAAAATTTAAAACACATTCAGGAGTCTTAGAAAATGAACTAAGTAGGAATTTACGGGCCGGTTTCTTTTCTTGATGTCGGGATCAGTTCTTTATAAGCCTCGCCCGGATTGCTGGGGAAATCTTCTGTGCTCACAGCCTCCCAGGAAATGTAGACATTTGTTGGCCCGGGAAGCTCAGAAGGGGCCACACCTGACCTCCGTCCCACCAGCAGCTTCTCCCAGCCTGAAACCCCACCATTCGCAGCCCGCGCCTCCAGGGTGCCAGACAGAAGGGGGAGAAACGGGTGGACTCTGAGCCTGGAAGTTTTATCTTCTTTTTTAATAAAATAAATGAAGTATGAAACGAACTGGTGTGAAATACCCTTACAGCCCATGTTGTTTTGGGGGACGCCATGGAGGGTCGTTCAGGACAGGGGCTGAGACGTAAAGGGCACAGATCTGGCTCCCTATTGGTGGCACAGGTGCCCGAGAGAGAAGGCGAGAGCTTGCAGGTGGCCCCCCTCTTCCGGTCCAGGTTGGTTCTGGCGCCCGGGAGTCGGGAGCACGGTCA
This sequence comes from Pteronotus mesoamericanus, assembly GCF_021234165.1. Lineage (NCBI taxonomy): Eukaryota > Metazoa > Chordata > Mammalia > Chiroptera > Mormoopidae > Pteronotus > Pteronotus mesoamericanus. The sequence goes on from NW_026555229.1 coordinate 16,947,409, forward strand.
GTGGCTCCATGTCTTCTCATCTACTTCAGGCGGAAGAGATGCTTGATCTATTAGGCATGTTTCAAGTATATATACTTATCAGATCTGATTGGCTCATAACAAAGTCTTACAGTCTTTTAGCTGTTCATTTAGTACATCTTTATTGAGCACCTAGATGCCAGGTTCTGTTCTGGGCACTGGGGATTCAGGGAGCAAGAAAGACACAGTTTTCACCAGGATGACGAACCCTAACACAGGGGCCCAGTCAGTGTACCAAGACTGAATGCGTCTCAAAAATGTTTTTTCTTAATGATCTTAGAACCATTAAACCTTTAGAATAGGATTTCCAGATAAAATACAGGATGCCTAGTTGAATTTTAATTTCAGATAAACAAGAAATACTTATGTACCCTACGTATGTCCCAAAGATTGCAAAAAACATACTTACATTATTTGTTGTTTATCTGAAGTTCCAATGTCACCAGATATCCTGTATTTTTATTTGATAAATCGTGCAACCCTACTTTAGCAAAAAGATATAAATCAATGGGAGTAGCGTCTCAATCTTGGATGTTAAATACTGATTTTGGAGGAAGGCAACCAGATACAACCTCGTACCAGGCCTCTTTCCCTACGTTATTTTATTTAGACTGCACCATAGAACTCCATGAAGTAGGTTCTAATATCATCCCCACTTCGCTTATGAGTACATGGAAACTCAGAGAGGTTAAGTGACTTGCCCAAGGTCGCCCAGCCTGGGCTCTTTTCATGGCACCCCAATGCCAAGCTGATGATTATCTTTGCAGAGTTCTCATTTTCCTAGCCTGCCCCGGCTTCCCTCAGTTTCTTCCCCTGTTTCCCTCAAACGCACAAGGACAGAGTCACTCCTGTCCGATCCAGGTCCCTGCTGTAATGAAAACCACCGTCCAGGCCCATGCAGGACGAGGTCTGTCGAACCCTAATGAGAATGGTTCCGATTATGCAGAGAGCAACCTCGTGGTTATTCTAATGTTACAAGTAAATATAAAACATTTAGAAATACTTGGCTTGGGCTGTTTTTTTCAAGTACAGATGTCTGACTCCCTGCCAGTTTATTATTAAAAATGCTACGGTGGTTTGGGCACAAAGATTGCTGTAAAAATAAAAGCTGATGCACTCTGAGCACTCGCTTTGACTTTGCGGAAAAAGTCGGCAACCGGGAGGCTGGAGCAGATGGTGGCTCTCAGCAGCTCTGAAGTGGGTACCCCAATATTCAGATCTCAGTCTGGGCCCTCCTCAAAAATCTGCAGGTGCCTCCCACGGCACCTCAAACCCCAAATCGCCTCCCCTTGCCCTCGCTTCCTGGTTTCTCCAACTGTCCTCGCGGTTGCGCTTGCGTCCTGCCCAGCTTCCCTGACGGCTGTGGCTGCCCCCCTCCTGCCTCCCCACTTCCTCCCTCACGCGCCCCCCACCCCTGTTCCCTTTATTTCCCTTAGAACGCTCTGAAATTATCTTGTTAACTCTTTATTTCCCACCAGAAAGTAAACCACACGAAGATAGGAACTACATGTGTTTTGTTTCTATACATTGTCCTTACCACATACAGCAATGTTAAACACATACATAGTACTTGCTTAATAAATCTTTGGTGAACAAACTAATGAATTTACCAAAGCATCTGAAGTCTTACATTGTGTAGTCCCCTCTGGGTCCATGGGCCAGAAGGAGAATGGGAGCAGCTTCTACACATTTTAATCAGCTCATGGAAATCACCAGCACGTGGAGCATCGTCTGCGAGCAACGGCTTCAAGGGCAGCAGGAACTTCCCGGACGGCGTGCCAACTTTAGCCGTGGGAACCACTATAATTTGCTATAGCATTTGCCTATGTGTGAAGAAATGTAAAGGAAAAAAAAGGTTGAGGGGGTTCGGATGTACCACCATAAATATTATCACACTAATAATCTTCCTATTCCAGGCAACCACGTTGACGTGGCCAGAGCGATTGCGGGGTGAGGGGCGGTGCGTGGGAGAGGAAGCATTCCTTGGGAGCTCGGTCCGTAGCTCAGCCTTCTAGGCTCTTCACACAGCTTGTTCAATCTTCCTCGATTTCCTCTCGTGCCTCTCTTTGGGCAGCCTGCATTCCCCACGTTCTGAATTATTTCTCAGGCCTGCACTTCTTGCATGCTTTCCCACGCCTGCCCCTTCACACTCTCTGTGCCCTTGACCTGGAATGCCCTTTCCCCATATACGCGGATCCGAAGCCTACTCATTACTCAGGGCCTGGTTCAAAGGGCCCCGTCTTCTTAATCTTTGATCACATCTACCTCTACCTGGCTGTGACCTCTCCCTCTCTGAACTCCCTGGGCATTTTTTTGTTTCTTTTTCTTACCATGTTCTGCGTGATACCAAGCCTGATTTCAAGCTCCTTAAGGGTAAGAGCTGTGCGTCATTTTTCTGTCCTCCACTGGCCGGCACAGTTGTTTTTGTGATAAACAAGTTAATGACATTTTGGGGGCACACACAGCCTGAAGTTGTAGGCTGGGGGCCATTATGGGACAGTGCCAGGACACTATGGCTGATCAGCGACCAAAACTGTACCTTCTCCTCTCCCAAGATGTGAGGGAGCAGCGATGTGACTTATGGAGTGTCTACAGGACCCCACGTGCCCAGATGAAAGGTCCAGAAAATCGACTCAACTTTCCCTTTTCCATTCAGATGTTTTCCTTTTGGGGGGCCGAGGGCCCGAAACAGCTGAATTCCTGGGTGCTCTATAAACCTCTCCCATTCCCAGCTTTTCCAAATGTTTTCTTCTAAAATTTCATCCAAAGAAAAAAATCCCTGGAGAGACTCAAGTGCTCACGCTGAACACAGGAGTCCGAGAACCAGAGATCAGAGTGGAAGCCGATACCTTGTTTTTGTCAGGTAAGTGTTGTCACATTCACGGACACGCAAGCAGAGCTGTCTCCAGTGGGCTGTAAACAGAGCCTGCCTTTCGCGCGGGGCCCAAATTTACCTTTAAAAGGGTGGTAACTGGTTTTGGAGAATCTCACTCATATTAAGCCAAGGATCCTCCTCCCTTTCTGCATGATCCAGGAGAATTAGAAATGTTCTGGGAGCAATGTGGTTTTAAAATGAAGCCCAGTACAAGCTTTTGATCTACATAGGGTAGTATGTATGCATGTGCAACCCTACTGAACCGACAGGCTGAATTTAAACACTCCCCTCACGTACGGAATCTGGATTTACGATTTTGCTTTGGGATACACACATCCCTTGCGTCTTCTACATGTACAACACATGGAGAGGTGAGGTGGGAGCCCTGTGATCTTTCGAGGGCTAACACCCAAGTGTGGCCTTGGCAGCTTTGGGGCCATTGTCATATTTTCAACAACTGATCGCTGTTAGAGGGTGAACTAGTAAAAATGTTTCCCTGAACTCATTGTGAATTGCAACAGGAGGAAACACTCCATCACCGAAAAGTGACACTAATGTATTCTATTAGATTTTCTTATCATGTTAAAGAGCATATTAAAAGGAAATGTTTGGAAAAGAGATGCCATAACGTGGTATGATGGATTGAGAATTCCTAATTTGGAAAAAATGTGCTAAGACAACCACGATTGATGCGAGTGACCTACTTTATTTTATAAGAAAGTATGAGTTGCCTCGGGCTCATTGGTACACATATTTGGAAAAAGTTGTTTTTTTTCCACATTAAGTTTTTATTAACATTTTCAAAAGAGCAGAAACACCATAGAAGGATATAAGCTGTGACTTGTCAATGCAGATGTGTTTGTAGTCATTTGCTGCTGAGAAAAATGTATCCCCTTGCTGGAAGGGATCCTGGATTAGGAGTTTATTGCCAAGGGAACACCTGACAGGGAGAAATATGACACCCTTTTCATGGATAAAAAATGACAGGGAAGAGCCTTTTTTAAAAGCACAAATAGATCTTTTGCTACTTGTAGGTAGCAATCTCTTAAGAATGATTAACATTTTGTGGGGTCCCCGGGCTGCCTTCCGACCGTGGGGGGCAAGGATGGAGGCAAGTTAACCACTTTATTTCTGCATTGGAAGTTGTAGCCCACAGCTGAGGCTCCCCATCAACCGAAGCCACCGGGGCTGGACAGCGGGGACTCTCGGGTTTAGCCCTGGAAGCCAGGCTGAAGGCACTGCAGCGGCTCCCACGGGGGGCAGGCGGCCGGAGCACTTACCCTGTCACCGTTAAAGTGATGTTGCCAGTGAGTTTAAGAACTTAAGAAACGCCGACAATGATGTTTATTGACGAAAGTAGAATATGAAGAAGAAACACGTGTTAAAAAGTGGAGGTGGCAGAATAAATTGGCAGAAGTTTTTTGGAGGGCAATTTGTCGATTTAGCCCCAAAGGCTTAGGTTTCTGCATGCCTTTGGACCCAGAAATTCCACTTATAGAAATTTCTCCTAAAGAAATAACCACGAACGTTCACAAAGACTTAGGTAATAAGATGTTCACTCTAGATTTATAGTATTAAAAAGTGGACTCAATCTAAATGTCTGAAGTTAGGGATTGCTTAAACATATTCATACATTTATACAGTTGTTAGAATGGTAATGTAACATCATAATGTGGAAAAGATTTATAGTTTATTAAGTAAGAAAAGTAGGTGAGAAAACAGTATGCATCTGGTGATTCTATTTGAACAGCTATATACGTACACATATGGTCTACTTCAGCAGATATTGTTTTTTATATATATTTATATATATTTTTATATATATATGGCACTCTTTTTAAGTATTTATAAGTATATATACTATATATATCTTTTTTCCAAAATGTTAAGAATGACCATTTCTAAAGCATAGACTTAACAAACACTCTTTTTTTTTCTTTTGTTTGTTTTCACTTTCTACAATAGATAGACTTTAATTTGGTAATAAGTAAGCAGTTATTATTTGGAAAATTTGAGACACTCAACTGATTACCTAATAGAAACAATAAGAGAGTTTACAAAGATTCCCAGATGCAAACTAAATAGTTTTCTCATCTAATAGTAACAAATTGAAAACACAAATAAAAAATTATTCCATTCACTATAGCAAAAACAAAACAAGCATAACTCACTCACAAGACTGAAAATACAATGACTAATTCATGCAAGAAGTATCTAGGACCTACTTAGAAGCAAATATTGCAGTACATAAAAAAATCTAAACCATGTAAATTCTTGCATTTCTGCTTGGGATAACTAAGTATTGTGAAGATTTCAATTTTCCTCAAATTAGTTTATAGGTTTTATACAATTCCAAAATAATTTCTGATTAGAAGAACTGGCAAGTTGAGTCTAAATTTTATCTAAGAAAATAGATACATAAGAATTGGAAGTTTTCATTAAAAAAATAATGAGAGTGCACATGCCCTACTGGCTTTTAAAAGAGTAATTAATCATTATGATAATGTTATAGTATTATCAAATAGATTAATGAATAGAATATAATGTAAAATAGAATAAAATAGCTTAATGGGGAATAAGATGTATGTATAGGGAACTAATACATGATAAAGATTATGCTTCTCATTAGTGGAGAAAGGCTAGATTGTTCCATAAACAGTGCTGGAATAATTAGTTATTCATTTGGAGGAGGGGAGTAGATTTCCACCTCATGCCACATTCATAGGAAAAAAATTCAAATGTGTTAAAGATGCACATTTTAAGAATTATAAACATTGCAAAAGAACCTAAAGAATGATAATTCCACAATCTTGAGAAAGAGAAGGACCTTTCTTGAAAAGTGGTAAACCTCAGAATCCATATAGGAAAAAAAACTTATCAATTATTACCTGCATAAGTATTTAAATCATTGGTATGGAAAACACACACTCTACACAGATGACAAACTAGGGAAAAAAATGTAATTTGTATGACAAGAAACCTATTAAGGGCCTTACTATATAAAGTGCTAATTTAAGATAAGAATAAGGCCATTATTTCAACAGAAAAACTGGGAAGATACAAGCAAGTTTTGCACTAAAGAAATACAAATAGCCCCTAAACATACAAGAAAGCAACATGCTCCACCTCACTAATAATCAGTTAAAATTAGAAAACAGATTCTTTTCATTCAGAGCTATCAACATTTTGAAAAAGGAATAATAATAGCCAACGTATTGAGGATGTGAAGCAACATTTTTGATTCAGTGATTTCATGTCAAGGAATTTACCCCGTGGAAATATCACACGGTGGCGCAGGGCGTGCTGGACTACAGGCAGAAGGCGGAAGGAGCAGGCGCAGCTACGCACTGATGGACGGAGCGCCCACGAGACAATACAGCTTCGTGATCCCCTTGTCTGTTTAAGAAGCACATGTGACTATTTGTATTTCGAGAATTTTTACAGAGGACTCATCAGTTGTAGTAGGATAGGGGAGGCACCTTCTCTGACTTTTCCCTCTTCTGTCACATTGACACATTTTATGATCGCGAGGGACTTTCATAATAAAAGACAACGCACATCTGACAGATGTGCCTGGAGAAGTGGGGTGACTTGCCCAGGGCTGACAGCGTATGAAGACCAAAGGCTCTGAGTCTCCTGATGCCAAGGCTCCTGCTGCCCCCAAGCAGGCCCTCCTCCAAAGAAGCCCATAAGCGCCCTGAAAATGCCACTTGCTGCCACCTGTCAGGTTGTGACCACCCCATCCCCAGGCACTCTTGGCTGGGAGGGGCCCATATACGAAGCATTGGTTTAATGGGTTTCGGGGTGGGGCCTGAACCCGCAGTAGTGATGGGGCCTCCCCAGGCCCATCTCCAGGGGCTGCGAGCCAGAACCTGTACCAGCTTGCCCCCTTGCCTCCTGAGGGAAAGCTTGGGAGAAAATCCACCCACCCACCCTCAATCCATGGAAGCAAGTTTTCCTTGCTGGATATTGGCCTTGACCAAGGGCATGTGGAGTTTTCTGCATCATCAGCATGACTTTGACCCTGGCTCCTAACTCAGTGTCCAGATGCTTGGGCCTCCTCTGGCAGCTTTTGCTGAGACTGGTCGGGCCGAGGCTCCAGGAGCCCCTGGGAAGGGCACAGACCTGAGCATTCTCAGTGGGTCACCTCCTGCCCAGGAAAGGCTTCTAACCCCCGAAGCCTTGGTCTGTAATCCCTCTCCTCGACCATTTTCTATGCTCCCACAGTTTAGCTAAGTACCTGGAATATAGCAGGTGCTTCCTAAAGTTTGCCGAACCAGTGGATTGGCTGTGAGGAGCCAGGTACCATCTCCAATCCTTCTAGAGCTTACTCTGACCTGGAGCTATCCCTGTCCCCACCCCTGAGACTCTTTTTTCCTAATGTAATGTGATGATGATGTGGGTTAGTCTCTAGGACCCGAAGCCACTCAGCCTCGCGAGTGGCTCTACCAGCCATATCTGCAGAACAAAGGGGCTGGAGGAACAGAAGCCAGCTTTATTTGAGAGGCTTAGAGCAAGAGGCTGCAGTGAAGGGGAGCGGCATCTCCGTACTTCTGTCCTCAGGCCACCTTTCCAGCAGTTTCACCAGCTTCAACATCCCCCAGACTGTGACTCCGCTCTTTAGGCCAGGACCTTGCTTTTCTGCATCTCTGCATAACAAGTGCACGTGAGCAAATGTGGTCTCCTCTTGTAACAACTTGCTACAATAAAAATCAGAAGTTTAAGATTGGTAATGGTATTATAGGTCATACTATTCCTCCATTGGAGACCCAGAAGCAGCAAAGACTTGTCTAAGGTCACAGATTGAGACAATGGAAGAGATTCAGCCAGGATGCACGAGCCGGTGTGCAGAGGTCAGCCGAAGCTAAGGCCTCCTCACTTGGTTGGCTTGGTTTAGGAGCCGGAAGGACCCTGTTGGGAGCCACCCATCACATACCAGAGCCCCTACATTGGCTCCAGCCAGAGCTCAATTAACTGCTGGGAGAGGCATGATGCTCTCATAATGAAGTCATATCTATCCCAAAGATCCTGAGGCTACTTAACTGTGAAATAATTACACGTGCCTCAGAACTGGGAGATCAAGGATTTCTATCCAACATCCCATGAGATGCTCTTAAAAAAAAAAGTTTCACTATAAACTGCAGGTGGGGTGGGGAGAGGCAAGATTTCTGAGCCAGGACACCATGTTTTAATTCCACCTTTTATGTTTTGGCATCATCTCATCTATGTGTATATATCTCTCTATAGACATTAAAGAAGATTAAGAGTAACAATTGTCATCCATACTCATATTGCTGTAACTCAATTGTACCCACATGCATGTGTCTCCTTGTTTAATTACACAAGCAATATACATAAATCCACTCTCCTCCCTGAAGTAGTATATCTTTCCAGAACTTTTCTCTCGTTTAGATCTAAGTATTCATGTGTAACCATATATTAGTACGTGAATAAAACACACACACCAGTAATGTTTATTTTAAATATGAATGGGATCACATTATGTATTGTTCTGGAACTTGCTTTGTTCTTTTTATCAGGTCTTTAAGATCTTCCCATGATACTACATACAGACGGCCACCTCCATTTGTTTACAGCTCTAGAGTTTTCTGTAGTATGGAAGCATCATCATCTTTTTGTATCAGTCTGCCATTAAGGCACACTTAGATCGTTTCTGGTTTTTCAGTATTATAAATAGTGGAGATGTGTACTATAACTTCAGCTTGCTGCCTCTCTCAAGTGGCTAATGGGTCTTTTTACTTATGACAGCAGACGTCCTGCAGCAGAATGTCAGCTTCAGGGGGACAGAGGTTTCATCCGTGTTCTTCACTGCCATGTGCCAGCACAGTGCCTGCTCAGCCTGAGTGCACAATATTTGTTGAGTGATTAACTTGATCAGCAAGGGGAGAACATGGCTGAAAATTATTTTAACAATAATCCATATTTTGTTGTATATAACGCGTGCCCGTGATTTTTATGCGTATTACCCATAGTATGTAATCATTGCACCCTTGAATAACCCGCATCCTTATTTTTCCCCTCAGAAACTTGGACAGGAAAGTGCACATTATATATGGCAAAATACAGTAATGCTTGTCTAATGCCTATACTTTACAAAAGAGTTTTTATGCCCTGATTGCATTCTATCCTCAGAACAACTGTGTGAGGTTATTAGATCCTGCATTGTTATTACCCCCGACTTACTGATGAGAACTGAATCAGGAGAAAGAAACAGGAGATTTTATGTCTAGGCACATGAAATAATGGTTATCTAGTTCCCCAGTAGTCCTTGAAGGCAAGGATGATCATTCACTAAATTCTTTAACCCTGTTAATTGCAGGTCAATTGCAAATTTCCTTACAAATGGTAAATGCACAGTACTGTTTGAATGAATAAATGATCCCTAAATACTGTCAATATGTGACTCTAAGTGGTCCTATATTTCTGGGGGCACAGGGCCTCCTAACCCACTTTGCTTTCGAGACAGCAAGCTGCCCTGAGCCAACCTCACTGTCTGGTGACTGGCGCGGGGAACAGCTTTTTCTTTTTTATCCTGTGCTAGGGATTTTACTTTTTTCCTCTCTCACTACTGGGCAAAGCCACCTGTGCCAATCCTTCTCCTATACCTTTAGTTTTTTCTCTCCTTTTCTCTTTGGGATTACAAATCTTGCCCACCTCTACTCCCTTCAAATAATGTGAAAGTCAAAAACAAACAGCGCAGACCATGGCTGAGGAGTCCAACTGTAATGCTCTGATAGCAGTGAAAAGGGAAGGCATACATTCTGAAGTGGAATTGGATTCAGGGTCATTGACCTTCAACGTGCCCCATGACCTCTATACAGGTCTTGATCTGATTCCTTATCCTATCAACTCTCCTTGCTTCAAAATGTATTATCCTTTGCCAACAAAACTTTCACTCTCTTTTTCAGTTATTTAATTATAACAACCCCTATCACAACACTTATGAGGGGGGGCCCCAAAAACCCCCATGGAATTTATTTATAAAAAATTGTGTATTTATTCTTATGTGTTTAAACTTCAGTCACCTTCAAAGTATTCTCCATTTGATGCAATACACCTATCAAGACTTTTTCCATTACTCAAAACAGTTTTTAACTCATCCATTTGGATGCCTTTTAAGTGCTTCTGCTATTTTTTGTGTCACCTCTTCCACATCAACAAAACATTTCCCTTTGAGGACTTCTTTTATCCAGGGAAACAAAACAAAGTCGCTCAGGGTGAGTGAGATCAGGTGAACAGGGAGCATAGGGTACGGGGCTCATGCCATTTTTGGTCAAAAACTGCTGACCACTCAGTGCAGTGTGGGCAGGGGCACTCATAAATCACCCATCATGAAATGGGCAAATGTGTTGAAAGAGTCTTTAAAAAACTCACTGAAGCTGAATGCAGCCTCTCACGACAACACCAGCTGGCACACTGATACAGGTGGGTTTTTGGAACACTCACCTAACGGGGAAAGCCTGTACTACAAGACATCCAAAAGATAATTTCATTTTTTGGTCCTCCTTTGTATAAGATTTTATTGCACTTATTTATTTACAAGGTAGTGTTCTAAATGGTGAACTGCTTGAGGGAAAATACCATGAGACTTTTTCCTTTTTAAATCCCAAATGCCAACATAGTGCCTGGCAGAAATCTGGTATTGGAGGGGTGTAGATTTAGTTTTTCTCCCATTTTTATCATGGTATACAACCACTATAATTCACCACACTTATGTTCCTACCAAGCTTAAAATTCTGTATTTTAAGAGTAGTCATTTAATAGAGTTTTGGGAGCCGGAAACTGGAAACTTGATGAATATTTATAATATTGTTTCTATCAGGTGCAACATTCTGAGTCTTAGACAATGACTAAAAAAGAAATTTTTAAAATATCATCTATTTGAAAGTTAAGACTTTTGATCTTCCTTCCTGTCTCAAGTTCGGATCCTTGTTATGCTCCAAGAGACGCCCACCCCTATCCAAAGAGGCAGCCCATCAAAGAAAAGATCTGGTAGATGGTGGGCCTCAGCAGGGTCTTAAGACTGCATTGCCCTTTTAAGGACCCAGTCTCCTTGCATTGAACTGCTGGACTGAAAGAGGCATTAGTGTACAGGGTGGGGAAGCCAGGTGTTCCTGTATGTAAAGTTCTAGGTATTGTGTGTACCTTGTCTTTTTTTTTTTTTTTTTTTTTTTTTTTTTGGTCTTCTCCACCTCCCCAGTTAGGTCTTTTGCTACAATATTTGTCCAAGATTCTTTCTCTTTATTGAGATACAAAAATTTATAAAAAAATATATAGGTCTTAAGTTTGATGAGTTTGTCAATTGTATACATCTGTGTTACCGTCACCCAAATCAAGAAATAGAGCGTTTTTAGCCCCCCACAAAGTTTGCTGGTACCTCTTTCCAGCCAACCCTCTCTCAGGGGCAACCACTGTTCTGAATTCTATATTCAGTTACAAATTTCTTATAAACAGAATCACACACAGTGAGCTTCTTCCCTTCCTTTACTGACTAGAGCAACAATGACAAAAATGTGCAGGCATAATCTATTTTCTTTTCCAAGGTGTCAAAAGTTAACATCCCCACGCATTTGATCATGGTGGCCTCTGGCTAGTGGGAATTTGAGTGAGTGTTACTTTGTTCTTTTACAATCTGGTCGAATGTAAAACCATATACACGTAATTTTATAATCATGAGAAAAATAAAGCTGTTTCATGGAATGAGGTGACAGGGCTCTTGTGGAGAGTGAACAAGTGAGGTTCAGATGAGCGTGGGATGGAGCCCTGGCAAGGCTCTTGCTAGTGGCAGGGTACCTGGTCCCTCATTTCAAGATCAAAGACTCCTCAAGGCATTTTCCGTCTGGGTTCTTGGCTATCCCTCTGGATATGGAACCATTCGACCAAGGGATTCCTCCCACCTCAAACTCTTCCCTTTGGATCTTAGCAAAGAAGAAACAGTGTCTAAAGCAAGGGTTAAAAATTCTATTAAAATCATGAAAAAATACACACATTCAATTTTAAACTCCTGATCACACATTTGAGTTTTAATGAGGTACATTAGGCAAATGGTTATAGAGCAAAATATACAATTGCAGATAAAATATGTATATACTGTATGGTCTCCAAATATCATTTGAACACTGATTAAGGGTCCATGTGTGCACCCTGCAACACACATGGGCGCTTACATGGAGAAAGAATGAGTATAAGAGAGGCATAAATAAAGAGAAAGTTTTGACTCATGTAATAATATTTGCAGGAACACTTAAAACAAAGAGAAAACAACCTAGCAATTTCACAACAGAAGGCAAGGCCTAACTCAGTTGGTTAAATGGTCCCATATGTGGTGTCTGCAGAGCCTGGAGGCTTAGAATGGGCCGGCCCGGGGCTGGTGCCAGGGCTCTGGGTGAGCTGGCTGGGCAGGGAGCAAGTTGTTTAACCTCACTGAGTCCATTCTGCCTCTCTAAACTGGGGTAATAATGGCAATACCCACTTCACTGTGTTGGTGGGAGAGGTCACTGAAGTGAGGTGTGAGCTAGGCCTTTGTAAAAAACACACACTACCTGTATGTCAACTGTTTATGGTCACTTCCGGACCTGGAATGAATGCTCTGAAAGAATGTGGATCCAGGCTCTATATCCTATGATTGTTGAATTTTGGGGGGAATTAACAGCAAAGTGTTGTCTCTTTCTTTACCCTATGGGTCTCAACTTCACTAGGGGAAAGGGGATATTTTGATAGGAAATAAGAGGTGGGGTGGGGGTGAGGTGTTGGTGTCAGGCAGACCTGGGTTGGAATCCAGATTCTCATATTTACTAGCTGCCCGTGACCTTGGGTGAACCCCGTTACTTTTCAGAGCTTTAGTTTTCTCATCTGGAAAATGGAAATAGACATACTTCAGTGGATTGTTGGGAACACTGAATGAAGCAGATCCTTAAATAGGTTCTTAGCGCAGTACCTGGGACAGGTGCCATCAGTGATAGAAATGGAGTGTCTTTCGCGCCAGATTGGGGGCACATGAACATCTTGTTCCCAAGACACCTAAGCAGTTGCCCCTTAAAATCAGGATCATGGGGGCTCAGAGCAGGGGCTGAAATATGGAACTCTGATGCTAACACAATCGGAACAAAGTTTTCCATCGCCCTGGGCCCAGGCAAGATGAATCACCTGGATGGAGAAAATATTGCAGACAGGCCAGATGTGCCGAAGCCGATCAGGAGGAGATGCTCACCCACATGGTTGGCACTGTGATCCGCCCTTCATCTGGAGGGCTTGGCACCCTGGTATGCTCAGATGCCTCCCCCGCAGCCAGGCCAGGAGACTGCAGCCATGGGGGTGGGGGGAGGGGCCCGCCGTTTTATTTTTAACGTTAGGACAACACGAGAACAGAGTCTCCCTCTTTCCCATCCCTGGTTCATTTTAGCAGACAGCCTGGGAGCACCATCCATGGACAGAGCAGGGAGGGCACCTCCTGGACTCTTAAAAGTGCACAAGCACCTTTCCCCGAGGCTGAGGATTGGATCAGGGGCGGCCTTGGGGTCTCTCTGAACCTGGGGTTTTGCTGGAAGTGGAGAGCCCAAGTCTCCTAGAGGGGTTTTAGCCAAGTTTCACTGTTTTGTTTCACCCACGTTTCCCAGGTAGCCACAGGTTGGGGTGTGGAATTTAAAGAAATAAACAGCCCATGGCACCCCAGAGGGGTCTGCACCCTGGAGGTCTCTGTGTGCTCTCTCCCCCTGGCTAGTTGGTCTCCTCAGGGTGCCCCAACCCAATTTCCCTCCCTGACTCCCAGGCCTCCGAAGTAGCCACCTTCTGTTTATCGGACTATAAGCCAGGTGATTTCTCATTTCTGATCCTTTATGGGCCATACCTGACTACTGAGGTTTTTTTGGTTTTGTTTTGTTTTGTTTTTCCTTTTACCCTCCATGAGCTAGATGGGTCTCTGGTGCTGTTCTTGCCTTTTTAAGCAGCGATAACGTGCGGACATCTGAAATCCCGACTTTATTTTCCTTGGCCCACCTGGCCGCTGCTCTTAATGGCTATTGGAAGCAGGCCGTAGCTGGGACCACCTGATCTGCAAGCACTCGTAGCCTAGCACGGCTTTTCCCGCGCGGGGTCGGCAGGGCGGCGGCCAGCTGCAGCCGCCCCGCGGGAGTCTGGACCGCGGCAGCGCGCCCACGGAGCGCGGAGGCCAGAGCCCCGGTCAGCGCGGCGTCTGGAGCTCGGAACCCGGGGTGAAAGGCCTCCGCTGCTCTCCTAGACGCCTCAGCGGAGCATATGCTGCACTCCCCAAATTCATTTTTAATTCATGACATCAGTTTAGGGACCGTCGGAGGCTCTAAACAGACTCTCATCAAACCCAAAACAAGCAGCACAATGCCAGAGAGGAGGGAAGGCGGCGCCTGGTCCGAACGTTGCCTCCTCTGTCCTCACGGGGTGGGCATGTGGAAAACCACTCTTCAGAGGGGACCCGATGTCCCTTACGACCCAGTTAACATCGCCCCACCTTTCCCTGGTGCCGAAATTGGACTCCAGGGTATTTGGTATAAAGACCTCGCCGGATGTCAAAGTGGTTTCGATTAGGGCTTTATAACATTGCATTAAAACGATCAAGTATGTACTTGCAGGAAGATTAAAGGAGACCCAAACATTTTTACACACACACATATAAAAGAAATATGTGAACATATATACATATATCCTGAACTATATACAACATACAATACGTTAACTAATATAATAATACTGTAATATAGGAATTAGATGTTAAATACATGTTAAGTAGTATATAATATGACAAAACCATGTAATCCATATTGTGTGTTAAATAATATACAATACAAACGGAGACTGGAATGAAAAGCTATATATAATAACTACTACAAATCACGTGGGCTGCTGGTCGGTATGGCTGAGCCTCGCAGCTCAGTACTGGGAGCCCGGGAGGAAGCAGGGAGGCACACAATGATCCCACCCCTCCCCACCCCTGCCAGCTGTTGCACCAGCCCAGTCCTTGCCCCGTCCTAGGTCCCCACAGGTCCACGGTGCCTTGGGGTGGGTGTAAAGATTCCAGCAGACCAGCTCCGTATTGGAGTTAACAGAGTTAACAGATGATCTCTTATAGAGGTCACACTCCACTGGGGAGGGGGCACAAGATTCCTCTGTGAGACCCGAGAGCGCCCTTCCCTGCGTTCTTTGCAAGCCCCAAGCCTTTGGCGTTTCGTCCCGGGAGCTTAAATCAAGGGTCCTGTCTCAGACACGTAAGACAACTAAGTTAAACGTAGGCATGTAGAAGCAGTTTGGACATTGAAATGAGTTTTTCTATGTAAGACTTGAACGTAGCAGTAGCTCTTTAAAGCTGCGATTGGAAAGGCAGTTAAGAACCCCGCGGATGGGCAGCAAGGCGACGATTCAAAGCAAAGCAAAACGCACGGTTTGAAATTCTTTATAAACCGCGCCCGCCCAAGTAATGCAGCCTAATGATCATGGCTGCGTGCGCTGACTCTTCTCATGCTGGGGTAACAGGAAAAGGACTTTGACAGAGAAGTTCCCCTAACGAATTGCATCGTTTAAAGGGGGAAAACATCTCAGTGGACAACGTTGGCTTACTGGCAAACTGGAGCAGCGTGTGTGGGAATTCGTTGCTCTCCAGCGTTACCTAGAAGCAGAGCCTCGAATCAATTGCTTGAAAGATGGGGGTGCGTGTTCAAGGAGGGCTTTTTTTTCCCGATGGGAATGCGCGGTGCCCCTCCTCGGAGGGGCTTCCGGACCCCAGGTGCTCTTCTGCCCCCAGTTCTCGGGCGGGAGGCCGCGCGCCCGCCGCAGGGAACGCCCGGCTGCCCGGCGGCCGGGGCCCCGCAGCCGCTGCCCTGAGGCGCGCCGCCGCGCGAGCCGCTCTTCTTTGCAGCCTCTCCGTACCTCTCCAGTTCTGGTTCTCTTCCCTTCTAGCGTCCTGCAGCGCAGTGGCAGACAAGCCCTATCGTCTGTGGGCTCTCACCTCAGAGTCAATATTATCTCAGATGGGCACAATAGACTGGAATGAAAAGCTAATATTGAACCAATGAGGTTCCTGCCCGTGCTGCCGCGATGCCACCCTTGGTCGCGCAGCCCCGGCGAGCCGCTGGCGGCAGGCTAAGCGGAGGGCGGCTGAGGTCGGGCGCTTGCGGGCCCCGCCGGGGTTGGGGAGACGCGACGGACTCAGCGCGAAGCCTCGGAGGCCCCACCCGGCTGCGATCGCATACAAGCTCCCGGAGGCCCCTTAGGGTCTCGGTCTCGGTCTCTTCTCCAGCCGCCGGAGGCTGGCCGCCAAGCCAAGGGCTCTGCGGGACGTAGGGGCAGCGGGCAGCACGGCGCTTCCCGAAACCAGACGCAGATAAGGGAGCGGGGCCTGCTGTGTCCAGCCTCCAGGCTGGGGGACCGGACCGTGGGTGTGGCAGGGGAGAGAGGGCAGCTGTGGGCCCAGAACGGTGGCGGGGGGGGCTTTTTGCTGCCCGCCGTGGGGGGCAACCTGGCCACCTTGGGATCCCCTGTAATTAGAGGCCTCCAGGGCCGCGGCTGACTTGCGGCTGCCGCGTGCGCGGGGGGGGGGGGGGGGTCTCCGAGGGTGGGGGCGGTCTGCGGACGCCTGTCCACTCTTCTGTCTCCCTAGCTCTGCAAAGGCTGGACAGAGCTAGGGACGCGGAGGTCGCTGGACGCGGGGCTGGCTTGGAGGGGAGCTCAGGCCCCACTCCTGATTCTTCGTGCGCCTAGGCAGCCACCCTTTGTGGGCACCCCCGGAGGTTTCAGGGCCGCTTTGAGTCGCCCACAAGAGCAACGCGAGGGTGCGGAGCGCATGGAGTCTGGATCGCGGCCTCCCGGCGCTGCCCTGTCTGTTCTTTCGCTCACTGGCCGCAAAGAGGCCACTGACACGGCCCTCAAGTCCTACACCCGGGGCTGCAGTCCGAAAAAGGCGGCTGGAGGAGAAAGGGGGAGTGGGGCGAGGCCTGAGCCCGGAAAAATTAGCCTGGAGGACAATGGTGGGCAAGTGGGCTCGAAGCAAGCTGCAGTTCCGCCGTAGGGTCTCAGGCCAGAGCCTCGCCGCGTGAAGTCCACTTCTCAGGGCTCTTGGCCCAGTTTTCTCATTGGTTTGAACGCAGGAGTCTGGGGGGTGGGGGGAGGAGGGGAGGCGGGGCTGTCCCGGGGTTCCTTGTGGAGTGACCACTACACGCACCGCCAGGAAGTCAGAGTATTTTGTGTAACCCGAGCCTCAGTTTTCTCACCTGGAGAATGGGTACCCTGACCCTCCCATGCCAAACTGTGAGGTTCACTGCGGCCATGGGTGTGAGCAAACATGCTTTTACACACTAAACTCGGCACCAGTGAGTGGAATTGTTCTTTTAGATTTTCTCCATATTCTCCCCTGCTTTCACAAGAGCTTTGCCTCCAAGATAAAACGCCTCCAGTTTCCCTCTTTCCTCACAGGGCTGCAGTCCCCTTTCTAGGCCCTCACGCAGGCCCTCAGAATCCAGAAAATGGGGAGGTACTAAAAGAAGTGACAACTTCCTGAACGAGGGGCTGTTGGAACGCCATCAGGTTGCTGCGTATAACCCCAAAGAGCCCCTTCAGGGACTGGATTTCAAGTTACAAAACCCGCAACTGGCGGTGAGAGCAGTTCCGAACGAAAAGATGCGGGAGAAGGCAGCAGAGGGGTCGGAAGGTGCACCCCAGCCCCCCTGCCGGCCCTGCCGCCTGCTGAAGGCCACCTCTGTGCCTCGGGAGCGCCTAGTGACAGTCCGTACCCGTGTGGCCCAGTGGATCCGCAGCTTCTGGGGCTTTGGAGGGGAAGGTGACAACCCGCCACTGGGTGGGGAAGCGTGCAGGGGACACGGCGGTCTCCGCGTTTGCCGGGGCAGCCGCCAGAGCAAGAGCAACCATGCTTCCTAATTCCTGCGTTCCTGCCTGTGTTCAGTCAGCCTGTCCCTCGTCCATCCTTGCTTGGCCTTCAACTTCTACCTGAAATCAGGCGAAGGAGAAAGAGACCGAGACTTCCTTTGATTCTATTCCCTTGCTCACAATAGTGAATGAGGGCATGCGTTAAGGCAGTGGTCCCCAACCTTTTTGGCACCAGGGACCAGTTTCGGTTCTGAAAGACAATTTTTCCACCGACCGAGGTCAGGGAGATGGTTTCAGGATGATTCAAGTGCATTACATTCAAGCTCACCTCCTGCTGTGGGGCCAGGTTCCTAACCGGCCAGGGCTGGCATGGCCCACGGCCCAGAGGCTGCAGGACCCCTACATTAAGGGATGGACGAGTTTCAAGGTGATGAAGAAGGTAAAGCTCCATGGCCATATCCTGAGAGTGCCTCCACACCTCGGGGAGGAGGTCCTGGCTCTGAAACGTTGGGTCTAAAAACGGACAGGCCTCGGGAGATGCAGCCCCTCGGAGGCTCCTGCTGACATCCAGAGCAGGACAGTGCCTGTTGACCGCAGCTGGGGCAGCGGGGGCAGGGACGAGGATCCAGACTCTCCTGCTAAGGCTCAGCCACCTAGGCGGACACTAAACAATCACGCGATTGCTGTCGCACTGCTTTCCAGCGAACTCCGCGAGGATCCCGCAGCCCCACCTCACCGGAGAAGCCCGGCTGCTGGGAAACGGACGGCGTCCCCGCGCTACTGGAGGAAGGGGTGGGTCGCCTGGGCCCAGTCGCGGTCTCCCTGTCGGGCGATCAAACGCCACATTCGCAATAACCACCAGGACCCCTGTCTCGCGGCCACGAGGGGGCGCGAAGCTCGGAGAGTCGCGCTCGGCGGCCCCCGCTCTTCCGACTCCATCTCAGGTGGGGCCTGGGCAGGCCATGGTAGGCCGTTTCTGAGCCACCGTGGGATCTGGCCCCTCAGGCATGAGGTTGCGCCGCATTTAGGTGGTAGCTAGCCGTCAATCGTCTTGGCACAGGCGATCACCACTGTTTCGTCCTTTTAAAAGCAGAACCTGTCCCCCCTTTTTTTGCATCCTTCCAAAGGGAGCCCGACGCCTAGTGGAGCTGGAGTTCTAGGGTGGATGGTGAACTCTGCAGCAGAGGGGGGGAGCTGCTTGCTGGAGGGAGGAGAGACGCGGGACGCATCTCCAAGTCGTCCTCTCTCCCCTGTGACCAGTGAGCCTCCGTAGGCTTCCTCTCCTGGGTCGGGCTTTGGTCACGCCAAGAGCTTGGCAGTCGGGCGCAGCCCAGCACTCTGCGGACGCGGGACTCTAAAGCTCGGCGGGTATGGCTCTCGCGCCCGGCCCTAGCCACTAGGCGCCGCTGCGCGCACGCGGATCCCGGCCCTCAGCTGCCACGCCCGCCTAGAGAGCGGCCTCTAGGGAGGAGGCCAGATCGGGATTTGATAGAATAATTTTTAAAAATTAAGGTAGTCATTCTTTTCGTTTTCTCGCCTCTGTCCTACGCTTTCGGAGAGGCCGGGTGGCTGTGACTCACAGAGGGATGAAGGAGTTCTTAACTGGCCCGCAGGCATCCCCATCCCGGGACACCTTTCGCGTGCCAGCGCCAGGGATAGGGCTCCCCCTTCGCTGATGTCTGCGCTTCCCGCTGCCTGGTGGGCACACGGTGAGGGCCCCGCTCCCGGAGAGGGTCTCAGCCGCCCTCAGCTGGAAGTGATACAATGTGCTGGGTGGACTGGACCGCACCAGGCCATGGCCTAACAATATTATATTCAACAAATAGTGACTATGCCAAG
The DNA here is from genome assembly GCF_021234165.1 of Pteronotus mesoamericanus. NCBI lineage: Eukaryota > Metazoa > Chordata > Mammalia > Chiroptera > Mormoopidae > Pteronotus > Pteronotus mesoamericanus. The sequence goes on from NW_026555229.1 coordinate 16,967,009, forward strand.
CATTAGCTCATTTACTCCTCTCAAAAACTGTTTAAGCTATTGATATTTCCCTCTCACAGATGAGAAAACTGTGGCTCAAGGTGAAGTTCACCCAGGTAGTGACCCCAGGGAACGCCTGGCAGACACTCACCCCAGTTACTGCACAGGCCAAGCAGGACCTGGGGCAGGGAGAAGCACTGCGGTTTGCTCCTTTAGAGAGAGGGGGCCTGGCCAGGAAACGCAGAAGAAGGTTTTGGGTGCTCCGCAGAAATCTTTGCCTTTGGATGCCTCCCACTAACCAGGAACCCAGGCCTTTCTCACCCCAGGGAAGTCCTGGCCTTTTAGGGATCAGGGAGGAGCTCATGGCAGGAGAGTGAAACCAGAAGTAGCTTATGCTTGTACAACTTTATTGTTCAGTCTTGAAGCCCAGCAACAAGCCCTGGAGATGGGTAGGTAATAATAATATCAGCGATATCAAGGACAGGAGCTAACTTTGTTGCAGCTCGTTATATGCTAGGTAGACACTGTGTGATCATTTTGCTTGGCTTATCTCCTTGGGCGGCCCCAAGGGCCGAGATACTATTCTTTATTCCCATTTCACAGAAGAGATAACAGCGGCACAGAGAGGTTAGGTAATTTGCTCAAGTTCACCCCAGCTTGATTTTATTTTAGCGGGGGCAAGGTAATAAGGTATAACTTACAGTAACATTCCCCCCTTGTAGTATACAGTTCTGTGAGTTTTGAAAAATGTGTACAGATGTGTAATTACCATCAGGAAGTAGAGGGGTTCTATTACTCCCCCAAACAGGTCTAACTCCTGCCCTTCACTGCCTCGCAGGCAGCATTGGCCACATTTTTACAGATGACAAGATGGAGGTTGGGAGAGATTGCCTTGTTGCCAAGATCACTCAGCCAGTGTCAGATCCAAGATTAGAACCTTCATTATATGTCTCCTAGCCCGGCTGCCTGCAGAGTGTAGGTTCCTGAATCTACAGAGCCCAGCCCGTGGCTTGGGGCTTGAAGAAAGGGAGTCCTTTGCTTTAAGACAGAGGCTCAGAAATCCCCCACTGAATGCGCTGCCTGTACAAACACTCACCCTTCTAGGGCAGCTAAGGAACAAAGAGGGGCCAGATTCTGTAAGGCCAAAGCCACCAGTAAAGTGAATGCAGCCACCCCGTCTAAGGACTGGAGGCTAGAAGAGTCCAGATCAGCATGGCTAGGACCCTGGCTCACTTCCACCAGCCAGTCTGGTTAATGAGTTACTCTCCTGGTTAATTCCCACACACTTCCTCTACCCACCTCCCACCCCTCACCCCACCCCATAGAAGCCTGGGCTGCAAAGAATCTTCCCAAACTCCTCAAGTCTGGACCCATGAATTAGCATAGACTACCCAGCTTCCGGGGCTTCCCAGGGTCCCTTGACAAGCCCCCCCTCCCCCACACACACATAAGGCTTGGGGCCGGTGGTTCGGAGGCAGAGGGAGGTAGAGGAACTGGCGAGTCCCGTTCCTGTCAGGAAAGTGGGCACTGGAGCCCACAGCTCTCTCACACTCTTGCCCACCTGCCCCACAGCTAGAGTCCCTAGGCCAACCTGACCCTCTCAGGCAGGTTTTGTGAGGCAGGAGGTCACCCAGGGTGGTCAGCGGAGGACGTTGAAGGAGGAGACCTGGCTGTGAGCTGCCCGGGCCCTCTGTCCCTGGAGGGGGAAGCTGAGGGGTCTAGGCTCCAAACTGTTGCTCACTCCCTTGGGACACTCCAGACACATTCTGGCCGAAGAGGGCAAAGAGCGTTAGGGCACGCTGACAGCACCTTAGAGCTCAGCCTGAAAGTTCTAGAAGAGGGGAAGTTCCCTTAGGTATTACACACTGACTGGATTCCCTTTGCCCTCAATCTGCTCTTATACCCTCAGCCAAAATCACTACCACTAACCAATAAATGCTCACTGCCAGCCCTGCAGCCAGGGTGTGGCATATCGTGCCCCCAGTTTTCAATGTGGAGCCCAAGGCCTAGTTTGGAGGGCCTGACCTTAGGTCAAGCTTGACCTTCCAGCCCTCCTGGAGAGCCTTCCATGGAGAAGGGGGCTCTCTCCCTTTCACCCCAGGATCCTGGATCTGCAGCTTCCCTGAGCTGGGTGTTTCTGTCTGGATTGGAGGACTGACCCCTAACTCCACCCCAGGCTCACTCTTTGGCACAGCAAACAGACCCCTACCTTCCTAGGTGGCTTGGGATCCCCACCAGCCTGGGCCTAGTGGCATATCGGGCCCTACAGCCTAAAGGAAGGAGGGATTTCTGAGCTGGAGACAGTATTTTTGGAGGTTGGTGGTGCAGGCCCCAGGGAGGTGCATCTTGGAATGCACCTCCCCCGCCTCCCCCAGAGGCTGGATAGAACACAGGACATCTCTTGGGTTTGGGGGAAAAGATGAGAGCAGGATTGAGAGGGCTGCAAAGCAAGGCCCTGAGAACCCAGGATGAAAACCCAGCCACAACTTCTGCCCAGGGCTGGAGCCAGAGGTCCGCAGCCAGCGGCAGAGGCAGGCTTCCCCAACGTGTGAGGGCCAAGCCGAGGCCCACGCCTGTGTGGGGTGCGAGTTTGTGTACGAGCCATGCCCTGGGAAGCATGGAGCCAGGGACGGCGGGCAGCACACATGGTCTCTGCTGGCCCCTCGCTAGGTCACCTAGACAATCCCAGAAAACGCACTGCTAACTCTTCTCTTGCCTGAAGAGTTTTCTGAAAGGGAGTTTTGGATCCCCCACTTTAACACAAACCATGTCTGGAATAAAGAAGTGGAAAAATTGACAGGAACAGAAGTACACAGCTGGTAAAACCAGGGAGGGTCAAGGGAGACCCCGGGGCAGGGAGGGAGGCAGTGGGGGAAGCAGGGAGCATGTCCTAAGAACCCCGGACCCTTCACTGATGAAGCCAGTGACGCTTCAGCCTGGATCGCACCGGTTCGCTCTTCTCCGCCCCCCCTCAAATCCACATTTTCCGGGTCTCACGGCAACCCAGCCACCAAACAGAGGCATTTCTTCATCCTTAAGAGAAATGACATGGGCTTCCAAGGAAAGATTTAAAGGACGCCAGATTTCTTTTATCATTAATTGTAAACGTGCGAAATACCTGCTGGTACTTCACTTTAGAAGAATGTAATTGGCAAAAAGAGAGAAAAAAAGGAAAAAAGAGACGGCTGATGAATAGATAATAGATCTTTAACCACCAATAAACAGAGAGCAGCGCCAACAGCCGGGGGGGATGTGATCATAATTATGCCGCTGCGTGAGCCAATGGGGACGAGGGAACTCGGCCCTAAAATCATCCCAAAACCGAAGGCGAGCTCGAAAATGCGGACACGGCCCGGGACCGGAGACGCGATCTGCAATCCCTAGATGTGAGCCCTAAGCTTTTGCACAGCAACCCGCCCCTGGGACAGCAGAGGGCAAAATAATAACAGAACATAATAATAATAGTAATAATAATAATAATAAACAACATCCATAATAATAACAATGAAAACAACACTAACAAAATAATAACGACAACGGAACGATAATAGTAGCACCACACAGCCACTCTCCCGACCTTGGAACCTCGGCCCAGACCTTACGGAAGGAACTGTTTTGCGGAAGGAGGTGAGCGCTCCCCCGGAGAGAGCCTGTAGGGCGAGCCGGACGCCCACTGCCCCCGCGGAGCCAGGGAGTCCCGGCTCACCCCGCAAACGAACGAGCCGGGTCCAGGATCGCGAAAGCCGCGACCCTAGGACCTAGAGGCTACGTGAGGTTGGAGGACCCCCACACTCCCAGATTTTCTCCTAGCCCAGAAAGCCGCCCGGGATTTTGCCAGGGGTGCGGACTGAAATGAACGAACGGTTTCGTTAGCCTTCGCCCAGAACCAGCCCTTGCTCGCTTACCCTCGCGGGGCTCCCGGGCGATCCCAGCTTCCCCGACGCGGGGCCGCGGGGCACAACGGCAGCAGAGCGCTAGGAACCAGCGATCTGCGTGCTTGTCTGTCCATCCGCCCTGCCAGCTCGGGCTCTGCAGGCTCGGGATCCAGGGGGGACGCAGCGGAGGCTGAACCGGCCGGGGACTCTGCAGGGACCAGGGTGCCCCGGAGGGAGTGTTGGTGGTGGAGGAGGAGGCGGTGGCTGAGAGGGAGGAGGTGGGGAAAGAGGAGGAGGAAGAAGAGGAGGAGGAGAAGAAGGAAGAGAAGGAGGAGGAGGAGGAGGAGGAGGAAGAGAAGAAGCCGAAGGAAGAGGAGGAGGCGAAAGAGGAGGAGAAGCCGCAGCGGGCGCCGCGGGAGCGAGTGAGCCGGGAGCGCGGGCGAGGGCGCGGCGAGGCCGGGCGGCCGGGTGGGCGCAGGAGGCAAGGCTGAAGCGGCGGCGCCGACTCCGTTCCACTCTCGGCCGGGATCCAGGCCTCCGGGTTCCCAGGCGCTCGTCTCCCTCTGACGCACTTTAAAGAGTCTCCCCCCTTCCACCTCAGGGCGAGTAATAGCGACCAATCATCAAGCCATTTACCAGGCTTCGGAGGAAGCTGTTTATGTGATCCCCGCACTAATTAGGCTCATGAACTAACAAATCGTTTGCACAACTTGTGAAGAAGCGAACACTTCCATGGATTGTCCTTGGACTTAGGGCGCCCTGCCCGCCTTTTGCAGAGGAGAGAAAACTTTTTTTGCCTCCCCCAAGAAACTCCCCCCCCTCCCTGTCTCTAACTCCGATTCCCCCCACGCCATCTCGCCAAAAAAAAAAAAAAAAAAAAAAAAAATTACCCCAATCCACGCCTGCAAATTCTTCTGGAAGGATTTTTCCCCCTCTCTCCAGGTTGGGCGCGTTTGGTGCAAGATTCTCGGGATCCTCGGCTTTGCCTCTCCCTCCCCCCCCCCCCTCCTTTCCTTCTTTCTTTCCTTTCTTTCTTCTTCCCCCCCCCCCCCAACAAACAAGTCCCCAATTCTGGTCGGTCCTCGCCGCGGGCAGCGAGCGGCGGAGGCAGCCCGCCGCGGTCGCCGGGAGCCGGGAGCCCCGGGCGCCAGCTCCTCGGCGCAGCATGTTCCAGCCGGCGCCCAAGCGCTGCTTCACCATCGAGTCGCTGGTGGCCAAGGACAGTCCCCTGCCCGCCTCGCGCTCTGAGGACCCCATTCGTCCCGCGGCGCTCAGCTACGCCAACTCCAGCCCCATAAACCCGTTCCTCAACGGCTTCCACTCGGCCGCTGCCGCCGCCGCTGCCGGCAGGGGCGTCTACTCCAACCCGGACTTGGTGTTCGCCGAGGCGGTCTCACACCCGCCCAACCCCGCCGTGCCAGTGCACCCGGTGCCGCCGCCGCACGCCCTGGCCGCCCACCCCCTGCCCTCCTCGCACTCGCCACACCCCCTCTTCGCCTCGCAGCAGCGGGACCCGTCTACCTTCTACCCCTGGCTCATCCATCGATACCGATATCTGGGCCATCGCTTCCAAGGTAAGTGCCACGTCGCGGGGCTGGCAGCGCGCCGCATCCCGCACGCCCTGGGCCTGCTGGGGTGGGCGCTTGGCAAGCCCGGCCAGAGGTTCCTCCCGCTGGCAGGCCGCGCACCCCATTCGTAAATTGGGCAGCCAGGGGCCGGGCGTGGTGTTGGTCCCCAGCTTCCAAAGCTGTGGCCAGTTTGGGGGCTGGCTTGCGGCCGAAAGTTGTCCCCGAGTGCTCTCGGATTGCCGACAGGACAGCCTAGGAGTTCCGGAGCCCGCGGGGTCCCCAGTCTCCACCTCTTGTCGGCGATACCCTCATTGCCTGGGCTCCGAGGGTCGCGGACCGGGCCCAGCCGCCAAGTTTACCTTCGACTGCGTTCGACACTGTTCGCCGCCCACTCCGCGTCCCTTTAGCCTAGACTCGTGGCTTTGACTCAGTCTCCGACAGTCTTCGGGCGGCGAGGGGACTCTCGCGCCCGGGGCAAAATCGGGGGGTTGGTTTTTTCCTGATTGTTGGAGGCCCGGGAGGGGCGGGAACCCACGCGGGCTGAAGCCTCCGAGGCTCGGCACACCCGATGTGGGGCGCGGAGCGGCAGCATCGGGAAGACAGGTTCAGTCTGGTTTTGGTTTTTTTTATTTATTTTTGTTTTAAGAGAAATGAACCGAGGCGGGAGAAGGGCTGGAGAAGATTCTGTTTGGGTATTTTCCTTTCTTGCTATTTTTTGGTTTGTTTGTTTTTTCTCGGTGTGGGGGTGGGAGGAAAGTTAAAACTCCAGAAAAAGTGGCGAGTAATTAGTGGAGCGATAGGAGCCGGGAAAAGACTTACCTCCCGTGGCAGCCGATCAATACTCAGCGGCTTGTCCATTCATTAACCCTTTGCGTTCCTGCCAGAGCCTAGAATCGGGTAGGTGCCAAACCACCCCTCATTTAACAAACAAAACAAAACAAGAATAACCGTTCGTCTTTATTCCCTGACCAGATTTGTCTCCATTCTCGCCTGAACTGTTGGTTAGTTTTTCTTTGGGCTTTTAGTGAATGTGCTTCCCACCCTAATGAGTGCACCCGAAACTCTCTGGCTGTGCTCGGAAAGTTTAGGGCTCCCTTTCCTTATTCTCGGCTAGCCTCGCTCTAGGTGCCCGCACCGGGCCCGGAGTAGCCCCGGGCGTCCCAGGCCGCGGGCAGCCCCGTCAGGCCCCCGCCGCTCGCAGACCCACGGGTTTCGATCCCTTCGCTCGCGCCTCCGCGTTCTCCGGAGCCGGACAGCGGGGGAGCCGGGTCTTCCGGAGGCAGAGGTGGCAGAAGCGGGGGACCCCCGCCGGCGAGATTTAGGTCCTAGCCGGGCTGCGAAGAGACTCCCGTCCTCTGCAGTTTCCCAGATGGGAAAAACTTCAATACGTAACTTAAAAATAAGTCTTCGAAAAAAACTCTGGATATCGGTCCGCCGCCTTTCCATCCCAATCAAAAGTTCCACGAGGGGTTAGAAAGAGAAAGCCATTTCTTTGGGTCGTGGGCTCCAATTGCCGAGCCTGTCCCTGCCTCGCCCTTCTCTGCCCAGGGCGCCCGGCTCGGAGGTGCTGAGGCCCGCGCGCTAGGGCGGCTGCAAAGTCCGCCGAGGTCAGGAGCCTGGGGACCGGCCCCGCACGGGCAGCCTTGGGTTGCGGGGCCGCACAGGGAGAGTCCGGTGGTCCGGGCCGGGCAGTTGGGCCTGTATCCTCTTCGCGGGACTCTACCGGGTCCCCAGCCCCACGGGCCAAGCCGCAGAAGCTACGCAAAGGCCCTGAGCGCCGTGCCCCGCCAGCCCGGCTCCTAAGAAGCGCGCGGTCCCAGCCAGGGCTGTCCCTTCTAACGGGACTTCTGCTGTGTCCCCCGCAGGGAATGACACGAGCCCCGAGAGCTTCCTTTTGCACAACGCTCTGGCCCGAAAGCCGAAGCGGATCCGAACCGCCTTTTCCCCGTCCCAGCTTCTGAGGCTGGAACACGCCTTCGAGAAAAACCACTACGTGGTGGGCGCAGAGAGGAAGCAGCTGGCGCACAGCCTCAGCCTCACGGAAACTCAGGTGAGCCGGGCCCAGGCGCGGCGACCCCATCCCAAACCTCTGGACCCACGCAGCAGGCCCACAAGCGAGGAGCTCGGAGAAGGCCTTCGGCGCCCAAGGGCCTGGGGGCTGGTTCCGCGTTCCCTCGCTCAGGGTGTAGGTCTCCAGGTGCCAGGCTTCCTTGGTCTCCAGAAGGGACTGCAGGAGGCTACCGGCCCCAGGCTCTGGGTGCAGGGCGGAGGGACGGGCTGGTTCGCTCCTTCTGCCGGCTGGGCATGCCTTGCAGCTCCTGGCTAAGTCACCTTTGCACTTCTGGTGAAACTTTTGGGGAGACTGTGGGGACCCAGTTGGGGCTGGAGCCCAGGAAGGGGGAGAGAGCAGCGGGGTGTCGGCGCGTCGGGTGTGGAAGCTGGAGAAGTCTGGGAATTAGGTAAAGGCAAGTTTTGTGCCACCCCAGGCCTGTGCTCACACCGCTAACTCCTCTTGGAGCAATCTTAGAGTCAGAAGGCGGAGGCCGCGCATCATGGATACTCCCTAAATCAGAGAAGCAGAATTGGCTGTGAAGAAGGGCTGCTTCTGGGGACAGACCCTTCCTTCGCCTTGGGTTTCCGAGGCGGGCCTGGCTCTGAGCTGCCCGGAGCGGGGAGGGGGCTTAGGGCTACAGTAGGTGCTACTGTATGCGGAGCCTCAGGGCGGGGTCAGAGTTCCCAGAAAACAGTAACGTTTTCGTGAAGATTAAGTTGTAACACTTTTTCTGGGAGGCGCAAAGAGGTCGAGGCTTTGTTTTAAAACGTGCCCCCCGCAACCCCCCGCCGACGAAACCGAGGAGGGCCCCGCGGGTTGGTGCGCGGCCGGCTCAAGGCGCGGCCCCGGCTGATTTCTCCTGGAGTGTTGAGGCTGCGGTGGTCTTTGTCCGCCTCGCTGCCTACGCTGCCTGCGGTCTTTGTGTGCGTGTCAAGCCCCGAGCGCACGGACGCGCGCCTTGGGCGAGCGCCGGGGAGAAATGAACCATCCTCCCCCTCAATTAGCAAACTCAAAGCAAATTAAACTCAGCCTTGTTCCAGCTCTACTTTTTCCTGGGGCACTTGGGGGGATTGGGGCATACGGGGAAAGCAAGCTAGGACCTGTGCTGGACTCTCAAAGGACGGAGTGGAGCGGGCCTCAGCGGCCTGTGGTGGTGCTATCAAGAGAGGACAGGTCCGCGGGCATGGGAGGTGCAGTCACCACCATTCCCCTTACCTGCACCTCGCTGGTGGAAAGCTTAGACCATGTCACTGCCTACTTTGCTCACTGATTGGGGACCCACCGTCCAGCTTCCCCAGAGGGCCATGGGGGTAGCAGATGAGCGAGTCCCTGGCCTCACTGCTCCCCAGACCTCCAGCAGCTGCTCGGCGGGGCCAGGCTGCCAGAGGAGCCCCAGTAGGAAGTGATGTGGCCAGAGTGGAAGCTTGGACCCGTCCTGCCGTGGGACGGGTCAGGAGCAAGGGGAGTCTCTCCCTGTCTTCTCTCCTTTCTCAGTTTCTTTCTTTCCCTTTTATCCTGAGTCTTTCAGAAGCTTTCACTTTTGAGCGTCTTTTCCTAACTACAATTATAGCTGGGTTGGTCCCTAGGCTTCTGCACACCCTGTCCCTCCTGGCTTCCTCCAGCACCCCCTACCACCCACTCTTGCTCACCTGCAAGAGTCCTGGGCAAGGAGAAGGAAGCTCAGGCCAATCCTGACTGCTTACCCAGGCCCCGGCCTTGCAGAGGAGGCGCTATATTTAGGCAATGCTGCGGAAACTGACAGAAAATAGAAAGCACATTGGGCCCTGCAGGAAACTGCAGCAGCTGGAGTGAGGTCTTTGCTGCGCTGGCTGAGTAGAGGAGTTAGGAACCATGTCTCTTTTTATTTTTCTGTACCTCTTATTTTTAGAGGGGTTTCCCATGCTTTGCAAGGCTTTTGTTCTCAGTGGAATGTGGGTGTCCCGTGCAGGGCAAGGTGAAAAGGGCTGTGCACTGTGGGCCCTGGCCGGGGAGAGTGACTTGGGATGGCCAGGGCAGGGAGCCAGGCTTCCCACTCGCCCTGCTCCAGAAGCTCTGCTCCCTGAAGGGAGGCCTTGCACAGGCTGGCCTTAGGACACCCGCTGGGGGACCGGCCCTTCGCGTTGCAGACAGGGTCTGAGCTCAGCAAAGGCAGAGGAGATAGGAGGGCGCTGTGGAGGAACTAACGCGCCCCTTCTGCCTCTGGCCCGCAGGTAAAAGTATGGTTTCAGAACCGAAGGACCAAGTTCAAAAGACAGAAGCTGGAGGAAGAAGGTTCAGATTCCCAACAAAAGAAAAAAGGGACGCATCATATTAACCGGTGGAGAATCGCCACCAAGCAGGCGAGTCCCGAGGAAATAGATGTAACCTCAGACGATTAAAAACACAAATCGAATCTCACAGAAACGGACTACACAGAGCAAAACAGACAGGGAGAAGAGGGGAAGAAGGGAAAAAAAACCCCCTACAAAACAAAAACAAACCACACACACAGTCACGGAGAAGGGGAGAGGGGATCAGAGAGACAGCAGCGGAGCGACGCAGACTTTGGGCAGCCAGGGCGCAGGGTCCCGATCGGAGGCCGCGCCAAGAAGGCAGAGGACAGAGGCTCCTTGATCAACATGCAACCCTTGTCTAAACAGGCAGTTGAGTGAGTGAGAGAGAGAGAGATCCAAATGTGGCAAAGCGGAAGGCACTCTGACAAGGGGAGCTGTCAGTCAAACGCCAAGCCAGCGAGACAAGATGATTGGCAGGTATTCCGTTTATCGCAGTCCAATTTTTTTTAAAAAAGATATGATGATAATAATGATGATAAAAGAAAAAAAACCCAACCAGATACAGGACTTTATATTTTGCACTTCGCAGTGTTGTTCCCCAATCTTTAAAAATAATTAGTATAATAACGATCGAAATTTCATATCCAGCCCCATCCCACACCTGTTCAAAAACTTGAATTGCATGTAGCAGTTGTTGGGCGAATGGTGTCTAAAGACAGAAAATGAATTGTAATTCTCTTTTCC